>NC_057833.1:8597500-9847500 GCF_910594005.1 Cervus elaphus | reverse complement strand
CTGCCAGACAATCTCCAAAACACACATATCACTTGGCACTTTTTGAAACAGAGCAATGGCCCTGTTACCACTGTTTCTTTCAGCTGTTTGCCGTGCCATGATTTTGGTGGATTTTTTAAAAATTGGTTATCCTTAACAAAATTCACGGCACAAATTCACTAGGTACTTATATATTTGTGTGCATGCATGTGGCCTCAGTTGCTCAGTCGTGTCCAACTCTCTGTGACCTTGTGTACTATAGCCCACCAGGTGCCTTTGTCCATGAGATTATCTTGGCAGGAATACTGGAGTAAGTTGCCATTTCCTCCTCCAGGGGATCTTCCCCACCTAGAGATGGAACCCATGTCTCCTGCATTGGCAGGCAGATCCTTCACCACTGAGCCACCTGGGAAGCCTTTGTTTATGTATTTATTTGTAGTTTTAAAGGGCTTCCCAGGTAGCTCAGCTGGCAAAGGATCCTTGGCTGGTAAAGAACGTGTAGCTGGTAAAGAATCCACCTGCAATTCAGGAGACCCATGTTCTGTTCTTCGGTCGGGAATTTCTCTTGGAGAAGGGATAGGCTACCCACTCCAGTATTCTTGGGCTTCCCTGGTGGCTCAGATGGTAAAGGATCCGCCTGCCATGCAGGAGACCTGGCTGAGATCCCTGGATCGGGAAGATCCCCTGGAGGAGGGCATGGCAACCCACTCCAGTATTCTTGCCTGGAGAATCCTCATGGACAGAAGAGCCTGGCGGGCTACAGTCTGCGGGGTCACAGAGAGTTGGACACGACTGAGTGACTAAGCATAGCACAGTGGTTTTAAAAAATACGTAACATAAAATTTACCATCTCAACCATCTTTAAATGTACAGTTCAGTAGTGCTAAGTGTATTCACATTGTTGTGCAGAAGAGAGACCTCCATAACTTTTTCATTCTGCAAAAACCAACATCCCATTTCGTTTTCCTCTCTGCCTCTGATAACCACCATTGCATTTTTTGTTTCTATGAATGTGACTACTTTAAATACCTCATGTAAGTGAAATCATACAGTATTTGTCTTTTTGTGACCAGCTTATTTCACTTAGCATAATGTCCTCAAGTTTCAACCACGTTGTAGCATGTGAATTTCCTTCCTTTTTAAGACTGAATAAAATTCCATTTTATATGAAATGTATTGTTTTTATGTATTATTGTTTATCCATTTAACTGTCCATGGGCATTCGGGTTGCTTCCACATCTTGGCTATTGTGAATAATGCTGCTGTTGGAGTGTTCATATATTAAAAACTGAAAATATAAGAATGAAGCATGGTAACTCAGAAAATAGCTCACAGTGAGGGGCAAGAAAATGAAGCTCTTCAGGTTTTGGAATGTAGTATGCTTTCATACTTTTTGTATAATTGATGATAACACTTTACATGGAATTTTAAAATTTAGGACTTTAAGCTGTTTTCATATATCAAAATCACCTTTTACAATGGCCATGAATTTAGAGTTCTGGCAATAGGCATCATAATACGTATACGAGTACATGTGTTACTGAAGTGAATTTGGGGCTACTCACCTGCCACACAGTAGGGGCAATTTAAAACACTGAGTTATGGTAAAGGAAAATACAGCGTTTATTGCAGAAGCCATCCAAAGAAAACAGGAAACTCATGCGCAAAGCCTAGAGAAGGAAATGGCAACCCACTCCAGTATTCTTGCTGGAAAATCCCATGGACAGAGAAGCCTGGCAGGCTACAGTCCATGGGGTCACCAAGAGCCAGACACCACATAGGGACTAAACCACCACCACCAGGCTCAAAGAAACTGAAATTCCCTATGGCTTTCAGGGAAAGATTATTAAAGGCAACATTTAGGGTGAGAGCGGCAGGTTATATGACTTTCTTCTGATTGGTTGGTGGTAACAGGTGTTTTCAGGAATCTGGATCATCAGCTTTCGGATTTCACCAGTTTGGGGTCTAGTTCTTGTGCTCAAAAGGTAATCACAATTCTCTGCCTTGGTAGGGGTCTTAGTTCCTGCAGAACAACTGAAAATGTGTCAGATTGTTAACTAAACCAGCTTTATCGCTAAACATTGTTTCTTGATTGTGTTTCCTTTGTTTCCTTCACTTCCTTAATTAGTAACTGCTTGAGTCTGCTCTTGGAATTCAGGGAAGACCTAGGAGGACAAAGCCTTTTTTTTTTTTTTTCCCCTATGAAAAAGAACTGGGGACATGAAAGGACTTGGTACTATACTTGGGAGGGCCCCCAGGATCCTGCTCAGTCTCAATCCCCCTTTTTCTTTAATACTCCTCGATCTTGAGGGGGATCAGGAGTGGGATAAGAAAGGGAATCAAGTTTTGGCTAGAGAGGTTAATCATAAATTTGACAGGGGAACTTGGTTTTAAAGGATCTCAGTTTCACATATATTATGGGCTTACTTTGTAACCAATAGTTTGCTGTTTTTAAATTCCTACATTTTCCTAGTAACAAGCTCTATGTTCAGAGCTTGAATCTGAAACAGGACAGAGAAGGGCAGGGCACAACCTTTAGAAGAATGACACAGCCATAGGACATGACAAAACCTAGTGAAAACCAACTAGGTTCAAGATAGCAGATTTAACTTCCAATGCAGCTTGCGCCTCATTATATGCTCATTGTGATACATTTAGTTCAGTTCAGTCACTCAGTCATGTCCGACTCTTTGCAACCCCATGGACTGTAGCACGCCAGGCTTCCCTGTCTATCATCAACTCCCGGAGCTTACTCAAAATCATATCCATCCAGTTAGTGATGCCATCCAACCATCTCATCCTCTGTCATCCCCTTCTCCTCCTGCCCTCAATCTTTCCCAGCACTAGAATCTTTTCCAATGAGTCAGTTCTTTGCATCAGGTGACCAAAGTATTGGAGTTTCAGCTTCAGCATCAGTCCTTCCAATGAATATTCAGGACTGATCTCCTTTAGGATGGACTGGTTGGATCTCCTTGCAGTCCAAGAGACTCTCAAGAGTCTTCTCCAACAACACAGTTCAAAAGCATCAATTCTTCTACTTGCTGGCATGTGAAATGAGCGTAATTGTGCAGTAGTTTGAACATTCTTTGGCATTGCCCTTCTTTGGGATTGGAATGAAAGCTGACCATTTCCAGTCCTGTGGCCTTTGCTGATGTTTCCAAATTTGCTGGCATACTGAGTGCAGCACTTTCACAGCATCATCTTTTAGGATTTGAAATAGCTCAGCTGGAATTTCATCACTTCCACTGCCTAGCAAATTGTGGGTACCCAACTAATAAAGACTCTGCCTGCAATGTGGGGGACCTGGCTTCAAATCCTGGGTTGGAAAAATCCCCTGGAGAAGGGAATGGCAACCCACGCTAGTATTCTTGCCTCGATAATTCTACGGATAGAGGAGCCTGACTGTTTACAGTCCTTGGGGTCATAAAGAGTCAGACACGACTGAGTGGCTAGCACTTTCACTTTTACTATATTTTCTGTCCTAATTTTTAAAACCATGTACATTAGAATGTGACAACAAGTAGGAAAATTTAACAGCAGAAGAACAGGTATGCTAATTTCTAAAATATACACAGCACTTAAATAAAAATTACCAAGACCTGAGTGAGAAAGGTGCAAACAAAATTCACAAAATAGACAGTTGTTGTTTACTTGCTAACTCGTGTCCAGCTCTTTTGCGACCCCATGAACTGTAGCCTGCCAGGCTCCTCTGTCCATGGGCTTTTCCAGGCAAGAATACTGGAGGGGGTAGCCATTTCCTTCTCCAAGGTATCTTCCTGATTCAGGGATCGAACCAGCATCTCCCGCATTGACACATGGATTCTTTACCACTGAGCCACTTGGGAAGCCCAAAATAGGCAGTGCAGATAGTTGATAATCATGATATGCTCTTTTAAATATTTTAGTGTCATTTTCCCAGCCTTCTGAAATTCCATAGAATGAGAGAAGAAAAAATTTTAAGTAAAGTATGGCAATATTGGATAAATAGGTAGAAGGTAATAAGCAGAGAAAAAATGTTTCTGACAGGAGTGCAAAATGACACAACTACTTTAAAAACACCGGCAGTTTCTTGTAAAGGTAAATATACACATAGCATGCTGTGCTATGCTTAGGCGCTCAGTCGGGTCCAACTCTTTGCGACCCCATGGATGCAGCCTGCCGGGCTCCACTATCCATGAGGATTCTCCAGGCAAGAATACTGGAGTGGGTTGCCATGCCCTCCTCTAGGGGCTCTTCCCAATCCAGGAATTGAACCCAAATTCTCCCGCATTGTAGGTGTATTCTTTATGATCTGAGCCACCAGGGAAGCCCATACACATAGCATACAACTCAGCAATCGTATCCTAGGTAGTTGCCCACAAGAAATGAAAAGTTTATTTACATAAGAACCTGTATGCAAGGGTTTATAGTGACTTTTATCACCAAAATCTGAAAATAATCCAAATGTTCTTGAACTAGTGAATGGATTAACACATGCTGGTATATTCATACAATGAGATGTTACTCAGGAAAGAAAAAAACAGCAGGGCTGGGGGGAGGTACCCAGGAAGGAACTATCAGTACAGGCAACAACATGGATGAATCCCAATGCATTATGTGGATCGAAAGAAGTCAGACTTAAAGGCTACATAATGTGTGATTCCATTTAATTGACATTTTGGAAAAGTGAAACTATAGGGATTAAAAACATATCACGGGATCGTCCCTGGTGGCTCCGTGGTAAAGGATCCTCCTGCCAATTCAGGAGATGTGAGTTCCATCCCTGACCAGGAAGATCCCACATGTCTCAGAGCAACCAAGCACCACAACTATTGAGCCTGTGCTCCAGGGACCAGGAGCCACAACTGCTGAAGCCCAAGTGCTCTGGAGCCCATGCTCTGCAACGAGAGAAACCACCGCAATGAGAAGCCTGCCCACCGCAACTAGAGAGTAGCCCCCACTCGCTACAACCAGAAAAAAGCCTGCACAACAATGAAGACCCGGTGCAGCCAAAAATAAATATACACATTAAAAATATTTATTTATTTATGGCTATGCTGGCTCTTCATTGCTGCGCGGATTTACTCTAGTTGTGCAGAGTGGGGGATATTCTCTAGTCGTGGTGCGCTGGCTTCTCATTGCGGTGACTTCTCTGGTGGAGCCCGACTGGAGGCGTGTAAGCGTCACCAGTTGCGGCCCATGGGCTCTCCAGCGCATGACCAACAGGCCAGGCGCATGGGCTTAGCTCCTCCACTGCATGTGGGATCGTCCAGGATCAGGGATGGAACTCGTGTCCCCTGCATTGGCAGGCAGATTTCTTTACCACTGAGCCACGGGGAAGCCCAAAAATAAATAAATAAAATTATTAAAGACAAACAAACACATCAAGGTTTTCCAGGGTCTGGGGCCTGGGTGGGGTGGCTGATTTCAAATGAGCCCAGAGAAGTTTTCAGAGTGATAAAACCATTCCACCTCTTGATGGTGGTTGTGGTTATACAACTATTTGTGGTAAATGGCTCATATTTGTCAAGACTCATAGAACTGTCCACTAAAATTTTACTCCTCCCCGCCCCCGCCAAAAAAAGCAATTAAAAATTCTGAAGAAGGTAACAGAAGATTTCCAGTTCACTATCATAGGAGTGAAAAGTTAAGAAATCTGCAACCACACGCAGTTTTAGGAAGAGACCACTAGATGGCGGTATTAATTTTCTTAATAGAACCCAGGAAAAATTTGAGGCTCAAAGACCAAAGGCCTCAGAGTGGAGCAGTTTTTTGAAAAGCTTCCTGAAAATCCACAGCTATAACTCCTGCTGTCAAAACTGCAGTGGTTTCTGTGTTTTTACTAAGGTCGGTCTCCCAGTCTTCCACTGATTCTGCAAGGCCATCAATATTTCCAGTAAAGCTCTTTCTCAGTTTGTTTTTGTTTTCTGAAACAGACCAAATAGCAGAACACTTGTTGTTGCTGTCATTCAGCCGTGTCCGACCCTTTGAGACCCCATGGACCACAGCACGCCAGGCTTCCCTGTCCTTCACTAATTCCCAGAGTTTGCTCAAACTCATGTTGATTAAGTCGGTGATGCCATCCAGCCATTTCATCCTCTGTAAGCCCCCTTCTCCTCCTGCCCTCAATCTTTCCCAGCACTAGAAACTTTTCCAATGAGTTGGCTCTTTGCATCCGGTGGCCAAAGTATTGGAGCTTCAGCACCAGTCCTCCGAATGAATATTCAGGGTTGATTTCCTTTAGGACTGACTGGTTTGAATCTCCTGGCAGTCCAAGGGATTAAGAGTCTTCTCCAGCACCACAGTTCAAAAGCATCAGTTCTTCAGTGCTCAGCCTTCTTTATGATCAACTCTCACATCTGTAAATGACTACTGGAAAAACCATAGCTTTGATTAGGTAGACCTTTGTTGGCAAAGTGGTTTTCAATACACTGGGTCTGTCAGCTTTTTTTCCAAGCAACATCTTTGGACAGCATGGCTTGTCCTCACTGTCCGCAGTGATCTTGGAGCAGAACATTAGTTAACCAATTTTTTGTTTGTTCTGTTTTTCTTACTTTTCATTAGATAGAATCTTGAACATGTATGAAATAAACAGAATGGTATAATGAATTTCAGTATTACCAAACATCAGTCGTTATTGGTAATCTATTATTCTTAATTTATCAAAACTTCATCCTTCCGAATCCCCAAGCAAATAGCTTTTCATAGTCATTTTCCTAATGAGATAAGTTTACATCATTTTGAAATGCACGGTTTTTTAAAAATAGGCTTATTTTTTCACAGCTAAATTGAGCAGAACACAAATACATTTCCTACATGCCCCTTGCCCCACACATGCACAGTCTCCCCCATGATCAGCATTGCCCACAGACTGGTAATTTGTGACACATCGCTATGACCCACAGCCCATAGCTCATGTTGGTGTCACTCATTCTATGGGTTTGGACAAATACACAGTGACATATAACTATCATTATAGTATCATACAGGGTAGTTTCACTCCACTAAGCATCATCTGTGATCCCCTTATTCATTCCTCCCTCTCCCTAATCCCCGGCAAAATGCACAGATTTTGATTATATAATTCCCGTTTGTTTTGGATAGACCTAGTGTGGAAGTTTCTAGTAACATAAAGCAAAAAGAAAAAGGGACATTGTGGGAGAATGAAATGGAGCAGGACCCTATGTTCCTTGCCGCCCCCACCCCCATGCATGTCCTCTGCTTGCCTTTTGTCTGTGGAAAAGCTTTAGCCAAAGAATAAATTTAATCAGAGAAGTGAGAAAATGCAAAGGCAAAGAAAAGCAGTCAGATAGGACAAAACAATAATAGTTTAGTCCATAAGCAAGATCAAGGACTTTTAGTTCTTTCTCAAGGGCTATAGATAATATTCTGAGCCGTATCCCATGAGCTATCTTATTGATACTGAAACCTCCACCGAGTGAGATGTTAAGTACATGGAGACCAGACTGTAGTGATGATAGAAGCTGCCACAATTCCAAGAATCGATGGCAAAAAATGGAAACAAACTGAAGACTGATTGTACTTAAAATAATCAAGATGACTCTGGTTAGACCAATGACCAATTTTAAGGTGATTGTCTGGGCTGACTGTGCTGTTTCTGCCTGTAGCTCCCTCCCTCTGTCTATAAAAGCTCTTGTCCCCTGACTGTTGAGGATAGGCGGAGTCGGCCTTTGGACAGACACGTGTCTCTTCCCCGACCACTACCCTGGTTGTCTGAAAGAAAGCAAATTTTTCTTTTCACCAATATGTCTTCTTTACCGGCTTTCGGGCAGCGAGCACCCAGACCCTACTTTCAGTAACAAGAAGGCTAAAGAGATAAATCCAGTAAATAACTGGATTTCCAGGAGGAGTTAACGAAGAGGAAAGAAAGGAAAAATAAAATATATTATAAGAGAAAATGTTCCTAAATTCATGAAAAATTCTAAACTTTGTTCAAAAAGACCTAATAAATGTTGAATAAGATTAATAGAGAAACATACATGGTGAAAATTCTGAACTCCAAAAACAAAGGAAAACTCCACAAGCTTCCAGATGGAAAAACAGGATACCAGCAAAGGACTAAAAATTGATAGTGTCAACTAAAAAAAGAAAGAAAGCACGATGTGAGAGCTGTGAGTTCAGTTCTGTTGGGAACTTATTGAAGACTGTAGCCCAAGAGACCGTCTCTCAGAGAGTTCTGATGAACCACTAGGAAGAGGGAAGGGAGAGATCAGTGTATATGTGATTTTCACAAAGTATATGCAATCGAGTAAACATCTGAGTAGAAGGTTGCTGCTGGTCAGGAGGAGCTGATGTCTCCTTTAATGATTTTAGTGCTTTTCTAGATACGAGAACATGCAAGAACTTTGGGTCATAAAATCTTCTGCTGAAAATAGCTTACTGTGAGAAGGTCTGTTCTGCCAGTTTTCCCAAGCATAGAGTGCCTCATTCTTCATCTTCACCCTGAACTCCTTTCAGGGTGTGTCAAAGGTCAGCAACTTCAGTGGCTAGGGACCTCCTTCTTGTAGAACCAGATGGTGAGTGACATTTTTTTGTTGGTAAAAGTAAATAACAGGGAACTTCCCTGGTGGTCCAGTGGCTAAGACTCCTCACTCCCAATGCAGGGGACCTGGGTTCAATCCCTGGTCAGGGAACTAGATCCCACATGCCACAACTAAATAAATAAATAAATAATTTTTTAAATTGTATAAATAATATCAATAATAAAAATAATATCAATAATATAATAATATAAGTAACTTTTTTGGTGTAATTAATATCTTGTTTTTGAGAATGTCAGCCCTAAGTCATAGGAAAAAAGAAATAAAATTTTTTAAAAATCGATATAAAAATATGTATTGTTGTTGTTCTTTGCTTTGACTTCCTTGACCACATATTGAAGCCTGACCTTTGGGGGGTTCAATTCACTAGACTGCCAGGGAGTTCCCAAGATAAACATGCTTTTATCATTAATAGAAAACAATTAAAATAGCATCACATTTTGGTGCTCTCATATTGGTGTACACTGACAAGTCTGAAATACAAAGGTTGATGAGGGGGCAAGCAGATGCAATTAGTCACAGCTAAACATTATACATTAGTATAAAACTTTTTGGAGGACCATTTGGTAATATTACATTTTACATTTTAAATGTATATTTTGACCCAGAAATTTAACTTCTAAAATATATGTGTGTGTTTTATATTTAATACCCATTGATAATATTGGTATGTATTTTATATTTTACATGTGTATTTGGGGGAGTTTTGAGAAAACAAATCATCAAACCAGAAAGAAGCTAAATGGTCATCAGTGTTATAAGCATGAGCCTGGTTGGTAAATTTCAGCAAATCCACACAATAGACTCCGACAGGCTTAGTGTAGACCCTGTGTTCACGCTTAAGATTATACAAGTGTAAGTAATGGAGGATGGAGTGGGGCAATTGAAAGCGATAAAGGATTATGGCTACCTCCGGGAGGGTTTTACATTGGCAGTTTCACTCGCTTTATCAGAACACACCAATCAAGGAAGGCCAGTTTCCCAAAGAAAAGAGAGTTTTGCTCTCTTTTACTCCCTTCACTCACTTAACAGAAGTGAGTAAGGGGCCCTCAGTATGTAAAAAGAGCAGCTGCTCTCGACAGTATTGGCTGAAAGTGCCCCGCAGCAGCGGCCTTATTTTCATAGTAGTGGGGACAGCCATTCCACATGTGCTGAGCCTGGCGGGGGAGTGCCCCTAGATGTGTAGGAACATGTCTCAATGTGTCAGGCAGGAAGACGACCACAAGGCCGTATGGTGAGGAGACAGAAGTTTGGGCATGACTTGGCTGCGGACACCCCTGGTGGCTCAGACATTAAAGAATCCACCTGCGATGCAGGAGATGCAGGGTACAGTCCGTGGGGTCGCAAAGAGTCAAAACAACTGAGCAACTAACACTTTCACTTTTTTCACTTTAGCGGGGAAGACTTGCCTCTGTCCCACGTGATGGTAGCAAGGACAGCCCAGCCTGGGGCTGGAAGATCCACGCTCAAGATGGCTCTTACACAGAGCTGTCGAGTTGATGCTGCTGAGCGGGAGCTCAGCCAAAACAGAGCCAGGAGCCTCATTTCCCTTCCAGGTGGCCCTTCCCTTAGTGCATGGAATTCAGTTCTAAGAGTGACTATCTCAAGAGACAGAAAGTAAAAACTATCGGTTTCTTAAGACTTGAGCCTGGAAATGATTCCAGCATCACTTAACCTGCATTCTATTGTTCATAGAGCCTAGACTCAAGGAAAGGGACATAGATTCTACTTCTCAAAGGGAGAAGTGATAAAGAATTTGGAAGCTATGTTTCAAAACTGCCATATCAAGTTGAGGGAAGACAATAAATGTTTTTAGGATTAGGGTTGGAACCTCTAAAAGCCTCAAGAGTTTAGATACTTAATATGAAGTATACAATATGTATTACGACCAGCTGGCTTACTATACAAAATATCTGGCATTATATTACACCTTACTTACACCAAGATTGCACCATATCCTATATCAGAATTTCCTGTCCCATCCCTCACCCTCAACATGCTTTTGGTCAGAATTCAGCTTCTAATGAAAGGAATTGACCAAGATGACTTTGGACTCTTTGATTCAGTATTATCATTTGAATGTCAGATCTGGATAGCCATACCATAACGTTTAAACCTCTGGCAGATTGTGGAGAATGGAATAAATAAATAAATAAAAACAATCATAAATATCATGAGACATTTGGAAATTATTTTGTATTTAATTTTTTAGCTAGCCTGTACCTAATCAGGGGACTAAGTATCAAACATCAGATCAACTTTAGGCAACCAAGTGGCCTTTAAAAAAAAAGAGTAATCATTTCATCTTTTCTTTTTGATGGGCTCAAGATGTATTAGCTATTGTATGGCTCTATTGGTTGGCCTGAAAATAGTCAAGAGCAATTGTATTATTTTGGATTATTTTAGACAACAAATTAATATTAGTTGTTGAACTTCTTGGTTTGTGCTTGTCTGTGCGTTTAAGTCATAGTCAGTATTACCACAAGTTTTAGATTAGAAACTTCTAGTCAGTGTAGACACCTATGTCTGGATTCCTCCTGGTAAGTTTACTGGAGTTTAAAAAACCAATATGTTACTAAGAGATCTGTTTTGACTACTTAGAAATGCAGGATGACTTGTCCACACCACAGGTCACAGTTGATACAATAAGTACACAAAGGTCATCTGTACACAGAAGAATAGTTCTGAGGGCTTACCTTAACAAGACACAAATTTTATGTTTATAATAACTTACTAGTACCGATTGCTATTCAATTTACTTGGCCTAATGGACCAGTATATTTTGTAATGGCATCTGAATATCTAAGAAAATAATTGGCCTATAGCATATTTCAGTAGTCTATGTTCTTTTTTATCCTTGGTGTTCCTGGAGTTTCTTTGAGGCTTTAGGAAACATCAGTAACAGTAACAATATCTGTATCAGTGGTACTGAATACAGTATCAGAGTAGGTGTAGGTATTACAGAGTAGGTATGTTGAGGTTAGTTATATTAACAATAATAATATGAGTTATAAGTTAATATATAACTATTTAATATATGTAACTATAGTTAATATTAACTCTGCAACCTATAGGATTTAGGGGTTAGATGACAAATACAATAGCAAATTAGAATTCAAATGATTTATAATATATCAAAGTCCTTCTATTGGCACCTGCACCTGAATTAAGCCAAAATTGCACCTTTCCTTCATGAGAATGTCTCAATTTTTAAAACCCTTAAAAATCTATAGATAAATTATTACATGTAATTTTTTTTAATAATACAAGAAAACTTCACTGAATTGGAGGAAGATTTTTATCTTCAGATTGAAATGATTCACTGACTCCCAGTGTGACACATTAAACTCTATTTACAAATCCTTTGACATTCTTCCCTTCAAGAACACTTTACTGCCTGAGCCACAGGGAAGTCTCCCTTCAAGAGGTGGAGCTTTATTCTCCTTCCCTTGAGTGTTGGCTGGACTTTGACTTGCTTCTGATGAATGGTATCTAGTGGAGATCTTAACAAAAGTGACAGCAGGTGACATTTGAGACTGAGTCATAAACCATTGTAACTTCTTCCTCCCTCTTTCTCTTAGACCACCTGCTCTGCAGACCAACCACCATGTTGGAAAACTATCTAATCAGTTTTTCCGGGAGCTTCACGTGGCAAGGAACTGGGGCCTCCTTCCAACAGCCATGAGTGAGCCATCTTGGAAATGGATTCTCCAGCCCCAGTCAAGCATTCAGATGACTGAAGGCCCAGCTGACATCTCATTGCAACCTCGTCAGAGATACCAAGCTGGAAACACCCAGGTAAACCATTTCTGAACTCCTAGTCAACAACTGTGAGATAAAATGTTTACTCTCTTAAAGTGCTAGGTTTTGAAGTAATATGTTACTCAGCAATAGATAATGAACATAACCAGAAAGGATTAGGATTTATTTTTTAAAAGGCACATCTAGAAATTAAGAAAAAAATCTTTAGTATCAGACAGAAAGAACAAGCTATTTACAAAAGAAATAAAATCAGGTGAATATTTCTTCCTTATTAGTAATAGTAGAAGTTGGAAGTCAACAACCACATTTTTTTAACATGCAAGGATTCAGTTTACCTATACATCCTGTTTTTTAAAAATAATGAAAGAAATTCTCTAACCATAGAAAAATTGAATAAAATTTAATCATGACTATACCAAGAACTTATGGGCAAGATAAAAAGCATACACACAGATAGCTATTCTGCAATATGTAAATCTAAATGGATGCTGACAATATGAATGGGAATTTGTAATGTGTGATAAAATTAGTCTCGAAATAGAAATAATTTCCACTCACATACTTACTAGCTTAGTATTAAACTTTCTATTATATAATTCATTATTCAGCAAGTATTTACTTTTAACTTAATATGCCTAAGTACTTGAAAAAAATTCTCAGCAAGTACATAGACCTTTGATGCTCATAAATGGAATTTCACCTAAGAACTACCATCTCTGCCAAAACTTTCCCAAAAACTTTGCCAAAACATTGCAGAATGTTAGTTTTCAGAAATGCATTGTTTGTATAGCTTGGTTTCACGTGTAAACTCTAGGTTACATTTAATAAATGTGTAACTTTTTAATTCAAATTTAAGGTCCATCTTCAGGAAGCCAATCTTTTTTCCCTGAATAATTTTGAGATAAACAGTTACCAAAATTTCAACATTTGTATATGGAAGAGGCCAACAATAAGAAGCTTTATCTGTTAAATGGTGTAAGGTTTAGTATGTTTATCTTGAATTATGCGTTTTTCTTTTTGGCCAAGCCATGGGGCTTAACCACTAGACCACCAGGGAAATCCCTCTTTAACTTTAGGATTTAAGTTTTGTGGTTTTTTGTATATGTAACCTCCTTTTTATTGGAGTATAATTGCTTTACAACGTTGTGTTACGTTACCACTGTAGGATGATATGAATCAGCTATATGTTTACATATATCCTCTTCCTCTTGGATCTCCCTCCCCCTACCCCATCCCACCCGCCTTAGTCTTTAGGGAGCAGTGAGCAGAGTTCCCTGTACTATACACCAGGTTCCCACTTCACATGATAGTGTATTTACGTAAAACTTAGTCTCCCAATTCCTTCCACCCTCCCCTTGTCCGCTGTGGCTACCACTAGTGTTCCGCTCTGGGTTTCTATTGCTGCCCTGCAAACAGGCGCTACAGGTTGCTCAAGATTAAGTTCTCCGTGATCATTTCAATAACGCACAGCTGTTAACAAGAAACAAAATTTCATTATTTGTTTTTTTACTAGATCTTTAACAGTAACTAAAAAATAGACCGATAAGGAATCTTATCATTCCAATCTATCCAATTTAACTAGTTATCCAATCAGTTTCCCTACACTTGTTCCCCTGCTTTGAAAAACAGACTACTAAGAAAGCTAAAGAGCCTTGAGCAGTTTCATTCACTCCAGGAATAAGGAGGTACTGTAAGGAAGGCGCTTCGCCTTTTAGCCAGGACTCTTATATCCTTTGGAGGGCACAGAGCGTCTCTGCCTGCTAAGTAAATTCCATAAACTCAGTCACTCACTGTTTCTACCCAGCCCACGAAAGCAGGAGCATCACAAAATACCCAGCCATTGTGTGGGCTTTGCCCACCTCCAGCCTAGTGACTAAATCAGTCCTAAATATTCATTGGAAGGACTGACTGATGCTGAAGCTGAAGCTCCAATACTTTGGCCACAGGATGCGAAGAACTGATTCATTGGAAGGGACCCTGATGCTGGGAAAGGCTGAAGGCAGGAGAAGGGGACGACAGAGGATGAGATGGTTGGATCGCATCACCGACTGGATGGACAGGAGCTTGAGCAAGCCCCGGGAGTTGGTGACGGACAGAGGCCTGGCGTTCTGCAGTCCATGGGGTCGCGAAGAGTCGGACACGACTGAGCTACTAAACTGAACTGAGCTTAGTGACAAGCCCTCACTGAGTCGCCGGGAATCAGGTTGCACCGTAGAACCTTTGGCAGTCGGCACAGGCCCAGCTGAATCCGCCCTCACGTGCCTGCAGGGGCCCAATGACCGAGACCCACGCTTTCCCTACGGTCGCATGCGCTCACAGTGCCGGAGCTCGGGCGAGGCCCCGCCCCGGCCGCACGGTGCGTTCGCGTTAATCCTCCCAAGAGGTCTCGGCCACTGGGGCTTCAGGTTCCTACCGAGCATTGTTTCCGAACTCGGCCACGAGAGCGTGTCCTGATTGGCTTGCCTCGGAGGCGGGTTCAGGACTTATTTGAGACTAGGACCACTTCCTGAAGCTCCAGACAGGAAGTTATCAGATGTCTGTGTTGTCCGGTGGAGAAAGTGCTGTCGGCTGCATCGGTGACAGCGAGAGAAGACCGTGGGCCGGCTGGACTGGCAGTTTGGCCTCGCCGGAGCTAGGGGCCCGTTTCCACAGCAGCACCACGGCCCCGTCCTCCAGCCCAGACCCCGGCGCGGCTGCCCGGGGGGCTTCTTCAGGCTCCTTGACGCCGCTCCAAGGGGCACCTACCTGGGCTTTGCCTGGGCCTCCAGCCAGCGGACTGGCTCCCGGCTTCAGCTCTGCGGGCCACAGTAAGAAGCGCCCTTATCAACCTGCGCCCTGCCCCCCTCCCTGAGCCATAGAGACCCCGGTCCAGAGCGACAGCCTTGGACCTGGGACTAGACGGATCCAAGACGCTCAGCCCCGGCCCCCCTCAAACGGGGCTCTGCATCGTCTCTGATATGTCACCCACCGTCTCCCACAAGGACAACAGTCGTCAACGACGGCCAGGGACTTTCAACCACTCTCTAGATTTGAAGAGTGGTCCTCTGCCGCCGGGCTCCTGGGATGATAATCTTCCGGAGGTGGTGGGCGGGGAAGGGGACAAAGAAGCTCTTCTTCGGGATATCAGCACTGTTGATTTCTCAAAAACCCCACGGAGCTGCCGGGCGGAATTGAGCAGCATTTTGCTGTTGCTCTTTCTTTACGTACTTCAGGGCATTCCACTGGGCTTGGCGGGAAGCATCCCACTCATTTTGCAGAGCAAGAATGTTAGCTATACAGATCAAGCCTTCTTCAGTTTTGTCTTTTGGCCCTTCAGTCTCAAATTGCTCTGGGCCCCGTTGGTTGATGCGGTTTACTTTAAGAACTTCGGTCGTCGCAAATCTTGGCTTGTCCCAACACAGTATATATTGGGATTCTTCATGATCTATCTCTCCACTCAAGTGGACCATTTGCTCGGAAATACGGATGGCAGAACCCCCGACGTAGTTGCTCTCACTGTGACATTCTTTTTGTTTGAGTTCCTGGCAGCCACCCAGGACATCGCTGTGGATGGTTGGGCGTTAACTATGTTATCCCGGGAAAACGTGGGTTATGCTTCTACTTGCAATTCAGTGGGCCAAACAGCCGGCTACTTTTTGGGCAATGTTTTGTTTTTGGCCCTTGAATCTGCCGACTTTTGTAACAAATACTTGCGATTTGAGCCTCAACCCAGGGGAATCGTCACTCTTTCAGGTAGTGTATTTATTATGCTGTTAGGTTTATTGTACGTTTATAAATCCTTTCGACAGTGTGTGTTAGAACCATTATTTAATGAACTGGAAATCATATTATGGGATATGATCCGAGGTAAGTTATCTGTTCTGTTAATATGAGCTTCAGCCAGAATGATTACATTAAAGCAATCATAATTGATCCGTATTCTGAAGTGAGCAGGGAAAGGCAACTCATCCAACAAACATTGTTGTGTAAGAGCAAACAAAACTCTGAGTCTAGGGCTACCTTGGCGCTTGCATAATAATACTTAGGTGCACGTTTTTTAAAAGTCTTGCTGGTGTGAACACATGAACCCAGCCTGACTCTATAGTTTTCCTTTTGTCTTTTGTAGATTGAGATTTCTAGCTCCATGTTTTCTAGTCCATTCCTACCCTTACTCTTATACCAAGACCCCCTTTCTATCTCATCTAGTCTTCCGATGAATGGAACAGGGTTAATCCATTGAAACATTAGTGAGTGGGCTAAGTGACAGAGTTCAAAGGGCCTTCTGTGATTGAAGCTAATTCCAGCCCTCAAAAAGAGCTTGTGAGAGTCAGGCTTTACATTTGCCCTTGTTGAATAAGATTTCATGATGTGGGTAAGTAAAGTTCAGAAGCCACCAAACACAAGCTGAAAATGCAGTGAAGCAGCAAAGTACCAAAAGATACAGGACTGTACATACAGTGTTCTAAATGCCTGAAGCACTGGTTTGTGGCATCTGATTTTGGGAAATGGTGGCGAAAGGTTGTTGACTGAATTGTTTAGTTGCTACCAGTAAGAGTTTAAAGTTTGTCCTGTAGGAAGTTGTAAATTCTACAGATTTTCGCCTCTTTCTACATGAGTATAATACATGGCCCGGTAATGTTTTCTGGGTTTTTGTTTTGGGTTTTTTTGGGTTTTTTTTGGTTTTTAACTTTCCTAAAAACTAAGAAACTATAAAATTACCAATATCAAGAACAACACTGGGACTGTAATAGAGTTCTTAATTCCGGTAGTGATGATGAATTTAGGATGATTGTCTTTTGAAGTTTAAACAGCTACTTTCACTCCTCTTCCTAGCATTAGGCGATTCCCAAAAGGTAAATGTCAGGGTATGATGTATGGTGGGGGCTTCCCTGGTGGCTCAGTGGTAAAGGATCTGCCTACCAATGCAGGAGATGAGGGTTCAATCTCTGGGTCAGGATGATCCCCTTGAGAAGGAAATGGCAACCCACTCCAGCATTCTTGCCTGGGAATGGACAGAGGAGCCTGGCAGGCTACAGTTCATGGGGCACAAAAGAGTTGGACACGACTTAGTGAGTAAACAACAACAAGGTGAGTGGTGAGGGAGTTGTAAAGATTTAAATTTTAACATTCAGGGACGGGAGGAAGGGATTCACAACTGTATTTCTGAAATTGTATACACCCCCACCACATCCCTACATCCTGTAAGGAACCCCCTTTCTACTTCTTCAAGCTGCTAGTGAGCCACTATTACTGATGAAATAATAGTTCTACTTTTCCTCAGTCGGTTTAAGGCTGAAGATGGTTGAGTGATACTGCTATGCACCTAGACAGATTTGTCTCTTAGTGTTCTGGGGTAGCACTCCTGCTCCATGGATAATTTTCTGCTCAGAAATACTTTGTGAATGCATCATATCAGCACCTTGTTGCTTTTTATACGTTTTGCTTTTTGTTTTTTATTGGGACTGTTCATATCACCAAAAAGTGCTAATTGGATGGTGTGTTCCTTTATTATGGGAAAGCCTCAGTAGAGAAATCAAGATTGAAGAGGCTATGGAAGCTAAATTACGGAGTAAATTAGAGCTTTCTTGTGTGTTAAACAAGTGACTAATACAATATCATTCCAGAGAATGCTGTTATCCATTCAAGAACCATGATAGCTACATCCTCCCTCAGCCACAGCCGTGCCCCTTTGGGAAGATCAGAAGCGTACCAGTGGATTTTTATTGACACTGGTTTATTATTTTGAATAGCTGTTTTTTTTGGAATTTGAACTGTGTTCTCCAGGAAACTGTAAAAATGGCTTACTTTTTAATTGAACTTTTATATCCATAGTGTATAGCTGTTTTGGGTTCAAGCATTTTAATAAGAGTTGAGGAATTCCTGCTTTTTTCATTCTTCTTTGTACAACTGTACATACAACATTTATAGTTTTGGGGTTTTTTTTGTGCGGGTGGGGGAACTTAGTATAACTGAGACAAACCAGTGGCTTTGAGGAATTTAGAGAGCACAGAGAGAATCATGGAGGGAATACAGTTGCTTAGGTAATAGAAGAGGCAAACATTGGGGTGACTGTTTACAAAATGAGAAACTTTAAAAGAGGCATAATTATTTTTTTTAAATTCTGAAATATATTCCGTGATTAGCACTTTGTTTTGAGCTACAGATACATAGAGATAGAATACATTCAGAAAGAACAGTTTTTACATCAAGAAAGCAGTAATCTAAATAGTAAATTTAGAATGAAAGGATAGGATGAAAATATTTAATAGAATCCCTTAGAAAGAAAAACTTAATTATGCTGAGATTGGCTTTTGGTTCCTTAGGAATACAGAACAGTCCTTAACCCAGAGGTAACCTCCTTTTGATCCTGCCACCTTGGTTTTCAAGGATCTTTAGTAGCGAAAAGAGGCAACCTTTTAAGCTTCAAGAAATGTGAGAGTAAAAAAAAAAAAAAGAAATGTGAGATTAAAAAAAAAAAAAAGAAATGTGAGAGTAACCCAGAAGAACACAGAGATTACAACATAAAGTTTTATGACTTGAAAAGATATATTTGCATCCTTTCATTCTTATAGATGAGGAAACTGATAAGGAAACTCTTAACTGGCTAGTTAGAGATTTACTTATGGCTTTGGAGAAGGAAATGGCAACCCACTCCAGTATTCTTGCCTGGAGAATCCCATGGACGGAGGAGCCTGGTGGGCTACAGTCCACGGGGTCGCAAAGAGTTGGACATGACTGAGTGACTTAACTAACTTTAGATTTCCTGACTTTTTATTTGGTGTTTTTCCTTCAGTTGTCGGAAACTTAGGAAAAACTTCAAGGAAAGCTTCAAAAACCTAAATATAATACATGCTGATTGGGCTTTTCTACCAGAGAAATCAGCAGTCTGGCTGCTGATATCTAAAAAAAAAAAATATCAGCATGCTCCCAGAATGCCAGATGCTCAAAAGTGACAGACTAAGGGTTTTTTTGTTATTTTGTTTTTAAAGTGATCCATATCTTTTTATTTACTCAGCATTGACTCCCTTTTTGGTACTGGTAATATGACAGGTGTTATAATTTGATGACTAAAACCTGACCATTCTCTGCCCACAAGTAATTTATAGTGGAGTTTTGCCAACTAAAATGAGTTAGTGTAGGACTGTAGTTATCGGAGAGGATGATGATGAGCTGAAAAACTCGTGCTCTTTAAGGCAGGTAGGTAGCCTCAGGTCTGGGCTTCTCAGGAGGCACTAGTGGTAAAGAACCTGTCAGTACAGGAGATGCGAGAGACACAGGTTCAGTCCCTGGGTCCGGAAGATCTCCTGGAGAAGGAAATGGCAGCCCACCCCAGTGTTCTTGCCTGAGAAATCCCAGGGACAGAGGAGCCTGGTGGGCTGCAGCCATGGCATTGCAGGAGAGTCCAACATGACGTGGTGACCAAACAACACAACAGCTGGGGCTGCTAGATTCAGGAGAGATTAAACATTCAAAGCTGGAGACCGTACCCCAGAAAGGAGGTCTGAAGCCTTTTTTCTTTTTTAAAACAAAGCAAAGGAGAAATGGTACTATAAGCTTTCTTTGTCCAGTAAAGAACTGTGGAGCTTTGTGGATGGGGTGCATAAAGGCCAATTTACAAAACACACTGTAAAGTAAAAACGCATTTGATTTTATTTGGTATATGTTGAATTTCACTTCTAATTTCATTGAAATATACTTGGAGGCCAGTTGAATTAGCCTTTAGTACAATAAAAGAATTATAGAACCTCACTAATTACAGTCGTCTACTTTCATTTATAGTGTTCCTAAAAACTCTTTATTGGAGAAAGAAAAATAGACTGACTTAATACAAGATACTCTCCTAGAAAATTAGAAATGAAAAATATAAAACCCCTGATTTCATCTGTTCTTTTAAATATAATTTGGGATAAATCTTGCATTTTATTCATGTTCTCTTCATTATTTTATATTTTTTACTGTGGAGTTTATATCTTACACTGTATATCTTGCACATGCATGTGCATGCATGCCATGTTGCTTTAGTGGTGTCTGACTCTTCGTGACCCTATGGACTGTAGCCCACCAGGTTTCTCTGTCCATGGGCTTCTGCAGGCAAGAATACTGGAGTGGGTTGTCTTGGATCTCCCATACTCATATCTTGGTATGGGAGATCACAAATATTTATTTTATATGTCAGTGTGCATGCTGAAATGTTTATTAAGAATAGGGTGCATATTCAGAAAGCAAGATGTTTGTTACCTTCTAGAATTTGTATTTCTTGGTTTGGTGTTAAGTAAGAAAAACTTTTAAAATTTCACTTTTTTCCCTTTACTATTGAACATGGTAGCTGAATTTCAGTTGTCATCAGTTAAAGCTATAGAATGCTTGATTTCAGCACATCTAAGGATTTCTTTCCTTTTAGATATTTTATATTGTCTTATGTTTGAGACCTACATTTTTTAATTTACTTTTAAAATTTTTATTGGAGTATAGTTGATTTACAGTGTTGTGTTGAGACCTGTATTTCTTATTCCTAGCACAGTCATAGAACTTTTGGTAGAACTTTTTCTTGCTTAAATTTCCCACTAGTTTTTAAAAACTTTATTTTAAAATAATTATAGGCTTTCTGACCCTGCACCACTGCGTTGGTTGCGGCAGTAAGCCCTGACTCAAGTCAGCAATAAACTTCCCTTTTTTGCGGGTTGCATTGTCTTGGAAGCCATCTCTCTTCCCGCTCGGGGATTCGGACATCGGGCATAACAGTGGGAGCTTTGCCAAGTTGGGCTTTCTGCTGTGCTTGGCTTCTGCCTTGCAGGGGCTGAACTGAGGTTGTTTCAGCCATTTCAGGTTAAATCTGAGTCATGGCACCATATATGTCAGGGGAGTGTGTAACTTCCCCAGTTCTGTCTCACCACAGCAAAAAAATTTTTTAATTTTTTAATTGAAGGATAATTGCTTTACAGAATGTTGTGGTTTTCTGTCGTACATCAACAAGAATCAGCCATAGGTATACCCATGTCCCCTCCCTCCCAAACTTCCCTTGCATCTCCCTTCCCACCCCACCCTCCAGCCTGTTGCAGAGCCCTGTTTGAGTTCCCTGAGTCATACAACAAATTCCCATTGGCTCTCTGTTTTACACATTGTACTGTACATTTCTATGTTACTTTCTCCACACACCTCCCCTTCTCACTCCTCTCCTCCCACCTTGACCATAGGTCTGTTCTCTATATCTGTTTCTTCATTGCCACCCTGAAAATAAATTCATCAGTGCCATCCCTTCAGATTCCATATATATGTGTCAGTATACAATATTTATATTTCTCTTTCTGACTTACGTCACTGTGTATAATGGGCTCTAGTTTCATCTATCTCATCAGAACACATTCAAATGCATTCCTTTTTATGGCTGGGTAGTATTGCATTTTATATATTACCACAACTTCTTTATCCATTCATCTGTTGATGGACATCTATGTAGCTTCCATGTTCTAGCTATTGTAAATAGAGCTGCAGTGAACATTGTGGTACACGTGTCTTTTTCAGTTTTTATTTTCTCAGGGTATATGCCTAGGAGTGGGGCTAAAAAAAAAGTAATAATAATAATAATTATAGATTCACAGGAGCTTGCAGAGAAATGTTTAGGGAAGTCCTATGCACCCTTTCCCTAGCCTCCACTGTTAAAATCTTATATAACTATAGTACAGTATCAAAACCAAGAAATTGACATTGGTACAATCCATAGAGTTTATTCAGATTTCAGCAGTTGTACATATACTCATTTATGTGTGTATTGT
The DNA here is from genome assembly GCF_910594005.1 of Cervus elaphus. Lineage (NCBI taxonomy): Eukaryota > Metazoa > Chordata > Mammalia > Artiodactyla > Cervidae > Cervus > Cervus elaphus. The sequence goes on along the minus strand of NC_057833.1, from coordinate 9,825,467 downwards.
TTTATGCAGTTTTATCACATTTAAGCTTATATAACCTCCAACACCACTATCAAAATACTCAGCTGTACCTTCACCACAATACACTCTTCTGTTGTTTCTTTACAGCTGTGCCCATTTCCTCCTCTCCATCCCTAATCCCTGTCAGCCCCTAATCTGTTTTCCATCTTTACAATTATGTTATTTCAGAAATGTTACATAAGTGAAATCATTCAGCATATATCCTTTGGTGATTGGCTCTTTTCACTTAGAATAATTTCTTTGAGGTTTGTCCAAGTTGTTACACGGATCAGTGATTTGTTCTGTCTTGTTGCTGAGAAATATTCCATCTTTTTTGACATACCACACTTTGTTTTACCACTCATTTGTTGAAGGTGATTTGAGTAGTTTCTAGTTTTTTGATAATTATTATGTGAAAATAAGTCTTCATTTCTCTCAGATAAGTGCCCAGGAGTACAAATACTGGTTTATTTGTAAGTGCATTTTTAGTTTTGAAAGGAACTGGCCAAATTTTTTCTGGAGCGGCTATATCATTTTATCTCCTTACCAGTAATATATGAGCGATTTAGTTTCTCTGCATCCTCGCCAGCATTTCATGTTATCATTGTTTTTCATTTTAGCTATTCTGATGTACCCTGCATCTTCATGTGATAGTTTGGAATACTTAACTGTCAACTCTTTTATAAAAGTCAGAATTCAGCTTTTGTCTTAAAAAAAAGTGATTTTGGGGTGTCAGGATATAGGTTGTACAAAAACTGAATGCAAGAACCTATCATCATAGCATCAGAGTAGAGATATATATGTATGTTTAATTAATATGGATTTTGTGCTTGACCTGAACATATTTTAAAATATGGAAAAGTAAAAGTGAAAGTTGCTCAGTTGTGTCCAACTCTTTGTGACCCCATGGACTATACAGTCCATGGAATTCTCCAGGCCAGAATACTTGAGTGGGTAGCCTTTCCCTTCTCCAGGGGATCTTCCCAACCCAGGGATTGAACCCAGGTCTCCCGCACTGCAGGCAGATTCTTTACCAGCTGAGCCACAAGGGAAGTCCTAAAAACATGGAAAGAGTGGTTCATTTCCTTCTATTCAGTGATAACATGCTCCAGAGTTAGCATGAGATGGAAGCATTGCATCTGTTGGTCTAAGCTTCAGTTTTGCATCCTGGGCTGAGTTTAATGTTTTGGGACAATAGGGCTCTTGATAACCAGACAGCTGCTTAATCTGGTGCTTGATTGAAGAAACCATTTCTTCTGCCCCAGAGGAGAACCTAACATTGTTGGAGTTAATGAAAAAGTATGTGATCTCAAACATGGCACCTCTCTAAGGGCTTAAGAAAACTAAAGGATTATGAAGATTTCAAAATTAGCTTTGTGTTTAGTCAATTTTTCCATTGCATGCTGTCTTTAAAAAATTCTAATCCTCAAATAAGATACATTGTATAACCAAAACAGCATTTTCTGGGAGTGCTCTTTGGCATAGATGTTTTGAGCAAATGCTTAAGGGAGTGGTTTGTGACATAGAAGAAAGTTCTATTTCTTGTTGAGACTTAGCTGGTGACCCAGGGCCAGATACATAGTATTTCTATTTCAGTTTCTTCCATGGTGAAAGTGAAAGCAGTGGACTGATGATAGTTGTCTAAAGTCCCTTCATATTCTGACTTGTGAGCAGGGAAAGCTGTGCTGAAAGCAAGGTAAAAGGAAGGCCTGATGGTAATGTAAAACAGAAACTGAAAGTTTCTTTTCCTGCCACTGACTTCTGAAAGACTCAAGTTAATTCCCATAGTGTGAGAGTTAGAGAGAAGCTGTTCTGATCCAAGGATGGTTGTTATCAGACTGTGCTTAATTTTTCTACCTTTTCCGATGGTGGAAGAGAATGAACCTACACCACAAAGGGTCTGGAGGCCTGGTCCAAAGCCTTGAAGGTTGAAATTTTTTGGAAATCTAATATTTTATCTTAAAAATTCTTAGAGATTTTACCTTTTCTTTAATATTCATTTTTCATGAAAATATTTCTAAGTTATTGAGTAAATGAACTGTTTATGAAGATGTACCATGTTTGGTCTACGTACCTTATACCACCCATATGGGGAGATGAAGGTGGGTAGGGGTGAATACAGGTAACCAGTTTAAAAGAGGTTTGCTCAAGTATCTATGTTCCAGACTTCATAATGGGAGCTAAAATAAGTACCATTTTCCTCAAGCCTATCTGTTTGATCAGAAGAGAGCTTGCTTGCAGTAGGTGTATCTGAGCATCTGGGTAGTATAATGGGACACATTCTTGTTTCAGAATCAGATCTGAGTTTGAATCCCCCCTCTGGTAGTTTCTGGTTTGTAATTCTCTTTCACTGAGTATAAGGTAGGAATAATAATGCTTGTCTTAGAGAGTGATTTTGAGATTTATTGCACTGTCCTCTGTTTTGCCTTGGCATAATAGACACTCAGGAGTTGACTGTTACATCCTTTTTACTGGTGAACTGTTGCATAATCTTATCTGCAAACAGTACTGAAACCTGTTTAACTTGTTCTTACTAATTTTTTTTTCTCTCTCTGCACTGGGATCAAAGAGTCTAAAATTAGATGAAGATTTTGTTCATTAAAACTGGGAGAATATACTAAACAAAAAATACTATACTAAGAAAATTTTTGCTGAAAGTAATATATAATTTAAAACTTTAAATTTTCAGTTAACATTTTTATAAAGCCCATTAATTGAAATTTCTGGTGACAGTGAAAGTTTTTTTCAGGGTTTCTTGAATAGCTAATTTAAATCAAATAATGAACAAGAACTTTGCCAATGAGAATAAATATTATAGATGACATTCCATAACTGTCCTTATTTGTCAATTTCACAGATGAAATTAAGAATGCAAAAATAATGAACATTAGCCTCAATTATAAGAATAATCTTAAATTGTTGTTCATTGTTTTTGAGCTAGATTTCAAAACTGTATTAATACAAACTAGAAATTATGATATTATTTTAATGAACTTTAATCAAGAGATGTGTATTTATTAATGCATTTTAAAGTGAATACCTTTGCATTTAGGAATCTCAGTTTTTCCTGTTTCCTGTTTTTCTTCTGATATCTAAAATTAATGACAGATCCTTCTCAACTTTTGATGGGGTTATGTCTAGTAAGCCCAGTATAAGTTGAAAATTTTTAAGTCAAAAATGGATTTAACTTAGTCTTGCCTACCTTAAACATGCTTAGAACACTTAACATTAGCCCACAGTGAGGCAAAATCACCTAACACAAAGCCTGTCTTATAGTAAGATGTTGAATATCATGTAATTATTGAAACTGTACTGAAAGTGGAAAACAGTGGTAGTCTGGGTACAGAATGGTTGTGCATTTCCCATTGTGATTGTGTAGCTGACTGAGAGCCGTAACTTTTGGGTGCTGCCCAGCTTCACAGCAGAGGATCATAATGAATATTGCTAGCCTGGGAAAAGATCGAAATTTGAAGTGCAGTTTCTACTGAATGCATGTTGCTTTCACACTATCAGAAAATTGAAAAATCTCAAGTGAGACCCTCATAAGTTGGGGTCCGTCTGTGTAAATTCCTGTTATGGAGAGAAGAATTCACCTAAGAATACAAATTTCCATGTATGTTTGAGAAGATTTAGCTTTTTTATTTGCATCATTTGAATAGCAGAACCTCATTTTTGGTTACGCTTCTGGAGACTAATGGAGAAGAAATGGCGGCCCACTCCAGTGTTCTTGCCTGGAGAATCCAGGGACGGAGGGGCCTGGTGGGCTGCCGCCTGTGGGGTCGCACAGAATCGGACACGACTGAAGCGACTTAGCAGCAGCAGCAGTAAATTCTTTTTTATTTTTTAAAGTTTATTTATTTATTTAATTTTGGCTGCGCTGGGACTTTGTTGCCGCGCTGTCTGGTTGCAGTGAGCAGAGGCTGCTCTCTAGGTGTGGTACCTGGGCTTCTCATTGCCGTGGCTTCTCCGGTTGCAGAACACAGACTCTAGGGCACGTCACTTCAGCAGTTGTGATACACAGGCTTAGTTGCCCCACTGCATGCGGAAGCGTCCCAGACCAGGGACCAAACCCATGTTCCCTGCATTAGTAGGCAGATTCTTAACCACTGGACCACCAGAAACTCCTAGTAGATTCTTAATTCAACAGTATTTAAAAAAAAAAAAAAAAACTATATAAGCAGTATGAAATAATGGAACCCAAATAAAAAGATTTAGGTTCTGCCTCTTAATTGGACCTGTGGCAAAGATTTAAATATTCTGAGCTTTTCCTTGTCTCTCATAGCAGTAATGCCTGCTTTGCTTGTCTCACATGTTGACTACAAAAATCAAATGAAATAGGGGGCTCACCTGATGGTCCCGTGGCTAAGACTCCATGTTCCCAATGCAGGGGGCCCAGGTTCGATCCCTGATCAGGGAACTAGATCCACATGCAGCAACTAAGACCTGGTGCAGTCAAATAAATAAATAAGTATATTATTTTTTAAAAAAACAACATATAAGAAAGGATTATATAAATACTAAGGTGAATTTGGTCTACGCCGTGCTTTAAGTTGATCTAAGTAAGTGATGCTGCCTGCCTTCATCGTAAGCGAGGTTTAAACCATGGTAGTTAACCTTCACCTCGCACAGCAGGGAAGACTGATAGAGGAGAAGCTTGACTTAAGGAAGGTTTACTTTTTTGGGAAAAGATGGCTAGACTTCATTAACAGTTAGTTGATTGTGTTGCATTAGTAAAAAACTAAAAAGCAAGCACATGTAAAGTTGAATACAATTCCAGAATGTTAGGGCTGGGATTTTCTAGGCAGGTCTTCCTACTTTACAAATGAAGGAACTGAGAGAGAGTTATACATTAAGTTTCATAGAGATAAAATAGAGATAAAATCAGATGCATTCTCAGGGTAGTTAAGGGTATGCGGGTTTTAAAATGGGTTGTATGAGGCACTGACTTGCAGACGAATGGATAAGGGAGCTGTGGTACATATACACCATGGAATATGACTCAGCCATTAAAAAGAATTCATTTGGATCAGTTCTAATGAGATGGATGAAACTGGAGCCCATTATACAGAGTGAAGTAAGCCAGAAAGATAAAGACCATTACAGTATACTAACACATATATATATGGAATTTAGAAAGATGGTAATGATAACCCTATATGCAAAACAGAAAAAGAGACACAGATGTACAGAACAGACTTTCGGACTCTGCGGGAGGAGGCGAGGGTGGGATGTTTCGAGAGAACAACATCAAAACATGTATATTATCTAGGGTGAAACAGATCACCAGCCCAGGTTGGATGCACGAGATAAGTGCTCGGGCCTGGTGCACTGGGAAGACCCAGAGGGATGGGGTAGAGAGGGAGGTGGGAGGGGGGATCGGGATGGAGAATACATGTAAATCCATGGCTAATTCATGTCAATGTATGACAAAAACCACTACAACATTGTAAAGTAATTAGCCTCCAACTAGTAAAAATAAATGAAAAAAAAAAGAGGCACTGACTTCAAATGTAACTCCAGGCAGTGTTTCAGCCTTCTCTCAGCCTGTTTCATCATCTGAAAATTGGGACTGGTAGTAACTTCATCTGTTGTGTTGTTGTGGTAAAGGGAATGATATGTGTAAAATGCTTAGCACAGTTATAGCACATGGTATGCACTCAAGAAATAGTGCCTCATTTATTAGTATTTTTAGCTATTATGCAGGATCTTCTAGAACAGTATTCACTCTCTCTGCTTGTTTAAATTATTGGCCATTGGCCCAGCTCTCTTCCACTGAAACAACCAAAAGTGTGTGTCATGTTTATGTTTCACAGTATTGAAGCAGAATATTATTCTTAAACAGATTAAAAACGAAGTTTAAAAACAAAAGGCAGACCATTTAATGTAAATGATCATCTGTTTGTTGTCTAAGTTGTCAAAATTTAATAAAGAACTGAAATGATTTAGGTGCTTAAGAAGTATGACTGATAGATCTTATGGGATATGAAAATCATCTGCCCTTAAATAAAATGACACAATGGACTTTTATTTCATTCAACCCAGTAAACCCTTTCCTTTTCCTTGTTGAGTATTGCTGTCTATTCTGGGTCTGTGTAATATCTTGTATCTGCTGTGCCTGGTCTGATGCCAATGACAAGCCCTGTGCGTTGATTTTTTTTTTTTTTAACAGATTTTAGTTGAGAAAAAGTTGTGTACAGAATTATTTAGTATCAGTGAAGATATGTTATTTTACATGTTAATTATAGGTATAAAACATTTTAAATTTCAGATTTCCTTTTCTTCTGGGGAACTATATTTTTGATAACAACAACTTTAGTTGCCCTTCTGAAAAAAGAAAACAAAGAAGTATCAGTAGGAAAAGAAGAAACTCAAGGGATCACAGATACGTACAAGCTGCTTTTTGCAATTGTAAAAATGCCCGCAGTTCTGACATTTTGTCTTCTGATTCTAACTGCAAAGGTAAGAGATTTATAAAGCAAATCCCCCATTCTGTTACAAGTACCAGTATCGTGGAATACTTCTGTTGCCTTTTCATAAGTCCCTTTCCACTAATACTAGAATTTAACAATAATAGCTAATATACTTTATTTACTAAATGGGTTTAAAAAGATGTGATGATATCAAATCAAACATAATTGCAAACTAAGCTAAATGTCTTAGGATCTTGAAAAAATTATGCCAATTTGAAGTACTTCGTGTTTTTAATGAAATTAATGCTTGGAAGGGAAATGAATGCCATGAAAAACTAACCACACTGCTATTAGAATGAGTATACACTTAATGTCAAAGGTATTGAGATTACTTACTTAGAATGTAATTTACAAAGATATGGAAATGAATATTAGAAGTCTATTTAAAATTCAGTTGAACTATTTCAAAATGTTAAAAGGAAATATACCATCAAACAAATAGAGGTTTTAGTGACAATTCTATGTTTTTTCTATAAAGATGTCTTAATTTTTTATAGTTCAAAAACATTTTAAAGAGATTATGCTAGAAGAGAGGTAAGTATACTTTGTTATAATGAGCTGTTGAAATTAGTATTCCTAAAATATAAAATTGGTTACAGAATTTTTGGACTGTATATTTAAACCTGTCTACATAAACACTTTTTATTTACATAAACACTTTTATAGCTATATTTTGATAACACTAAAGTAAAAATTGTCTCATTGTTTTGACATAGTGAGTTTTCCCTCTCTAGTGATAGGGAAGGTTGAGTTATTAGGAAATTTTAGGAAGCTTTAAACTTAAGGTTCAACTTTAGAAAATGCTAAAAGGTTCAAGAAAGTTAATACTATGATAATGGTATTATCTAATTACATCGTTTAGACATGACCATTGGTAATATTTTTGGTATATTTCCACTTTCCCCATGTATGTATCTATGTGCATTCACATGTGTATAAACACACTTTACATATATAAATATAATTAATATATTTACTATAGTTAATATACTTATATACACACAAGTACTTTAAAAGTGAAATTGTTTGTAATTTTTATCTTGTTATTGTCTTATCCCATATTCCTGTATCATTAATATTTGATAACATACTTTTTAATAACTATAACTTGTTACAGTATATAAATGTGCTATAATTTACTCATTTTTTTATTGTTGTATATTTAATTTGCCATTTGTTTTAATTACAAAAATGTACTGGTGAATATATTTGTGTGTAATTCTTTGGTGTTCTGAATATTTCCTTCCAGTAGATTCTTAGGTTCTTTCCTTCCAATAGATTCAGTGAATATGATTGTTAAATTGCTTTTTAAGAGATTTTATAATTTACACTGTCACCAGCAATATATAAGGAGTTGCTTCAAATACAGAGTCTGGAATTCCGTGTCCCCCCTTTAAAGTAAGCCTCATTAAAAGTAACATCTCTCCTGACTTTTAACATCATAGGTTAGTTTTCCCTACTGTCCAGCTTTATATAAGTGGAGTGTCCTGTATGTTTCCTTGTTTCTGGCTCTCGCACTGTTTTACTCAACATCATGTTTGTGTAATTTATCCATATTGTTATTTATAGCAGTAGGTTGTTCATCTCGTTGCTTATAATATTCCTTTGTAGGAATATACCACAGTTTATTTATCCCAGTCTATCAGCAGATGCTTCGGTTATTTCTACTTTGGACCATTATAGATAGCACTTCTGTGAACTTCTGTGTACAGTACTTTTGGTGAACGTAGGTAAACGCCTCTGCTGGATAAATACCTAGGAGTAGAATTGCTGGGCCGTAAGAAATGCATAGTGTATACTATAAACAGTTTTCCAAAGTGATTGTTCCAATTTTCCCTCCCACAAGCACTGTGAGAGTTTCAGTCATTACACAACCTTGAAACCATAATATTGTCTTTTTAATTTTAGCCTATCTGGTGGGTATGTCATAGCATCTCATTATGGTTATAATTTCTCATTTCCCTGATGACTAAAGAAATTGAGCATCTTCTCATATAGTTATTGGCCATTTGAATATCCAGAGTTCCCCCTTTCTTTAAATTTGTAGAATTTCTATTTTTTATATATCGTGGATATGAGGGGTTTTGTTAGATATGTGTGTTAGAGATATCTCATACACTTTTAAGTTACGAAGAGAAAGTATGAAATATCTTTGACTTTTAATTTTTTTGTGTGAAATTTGCTGTTTGGCTTCATTCTGAGAAGTTAAGTATTTGAAGTAATATTTAGCATTAAAATTTTTTTTTATTTGTATATTTTCACTTACTGAAAATTTACTTGTATAATTGAAGGAATACCCATATGTTTATCTAAATTCTATAATTACTTGTTAATATTTAGCTCTACTGTTTTATTCTGTAAATTGTGTTGTTTTACATATTTCTTATGAAGTATTTGATAGTAATTTGTACATATCATGCCCTTTTATCCATAAATGCCTGAAGTATGTAGTGTATCTCCTAAGAATAAGGACTTCATCTTGCAAAGCCAGAACTTGATAAAAAATCTGGAAGTTTAAATTGACACAATGCCATTTTCCTTTTGAAAAACTACTTATTTATTTTTTGCTATGCTGAGTCTTCACTGCTGCATGCAGGCTTTCTCTGGTTGCAGTGAGTGGGGGGCTGCTCCTCGTTGCAGTGCACTGGCTTCTCATTGCAGTTGGCTGTCTCGTTGTGGAGCATGGGCTTCAGTGGTTGCAGCACCCCAGCTCAGTGCTCATGGCTCACAAGCTCTAAAGCACAGGCTGCGTAGATGTAGTGCATGGGCTCTAGTTGCCCCGCAGCATGTGGGATCTTCCCAGACCAGGGATTGAACCCGTGTCCCATGCATGGGCAGGTGGATTCTTAGCCACTCTGCCACCAAGGAAGTCCAACACAATACCATTTTCTAGTCATAGTCCATATCCAGATTTCACCAGTTATCCCCCAGAGCAGCCTTTATAACTTAATTTTTTCCTGGCCAGCAATCCAATTTAGGATCACATACTGCGTTTAGTTGGTATGAGCTTTTCTTTGTTCTTCATGACCTGCTGGACACACTTTTTTTTTGTTTTTTAAGATTATTTGTTTATAATTGGCTGTGCTGGGTCTTTTATGCTGCATGGGCTTCCCCTAATTGCACGGAGTGAGGGCTATGTTCTAGGTGGAGTACACAGGCTTCTTATTGTGGTGGCTTCTCTTATTGAAGCGCCTGGGCTCTAGGGTGCTGGGCTTCGGTACTGCAGAGTGCAGGCTCAGTGGTTGTGGGGCTTAGTTGCTCTGTTGCATGTGGAATCTTCCCAGACCAGGGATTGAACCGGTGTCTGCTGCATTGGCAGGGGGATTCTTTATCACTGGACCACCAGAGAAGTCTGACCTGGACCTTTTAAAAAATATTTTATTTTTTTATTTTATTAGAGCATAATTGACTTACAATGTTTTATTAGTTTCAGGTATGCAGCAAAGTAATTCAGTTATACAGTTCAGTTCAGTCACTCATTGTGTCCGACTCTTTGCAACCCCATGAATCGCAGCACGCCAGGTCTCCCTGTCCGTCACCAACTCCCGGAGTTTACTCAAACTCATATCCATCGAGTCAGTGATGCCATCCAACCATCTCATCCTCTGTCATCCCCTTCTCCTCCTGCCCCCAATCCCTTCCAGCATCAGAGTTTTTCCCAGTGAGTCAACTCTTTGCATGATGTGGCTAAAGTACTGGAGTTTCAGCTTCAGCATCAGTCCTTCCAATGAATACCCAGGACTGATCTCCTTTAGGATGGACTGGTTGGATCTCCTTGCAGTCCAAGGGACTCTCAAGAGTCTTCTCCAACACCGCAGTTCAAAAGCATCAATTTTTCGGCGCTCAGCTTTCTTCACAGTCCAACTCTCACATCCACACATGACCCTGGAAAAACCATAACCTTGACTAGACAGACCTTTGTTGGCAAAGTAATGTCTCTGCTTTTTAATATGCTGTCTAGGTTGGTCATAACTTTCTTTCCAAAGAGTAAACCTCTTTTAATTTCATGCCTGCAGTCACCATCTGCAGTGATTTTGGAGCCCCAGAAAATAAGTCTGCCACTGTTTCCACTGTTTCCCCATCTATTTGCCATGAAGTGATGGGACTGGATGCCATGATCTTAGTTTTCTGAATGTTGAGCTTTAAGCCAACTTTTTCACTCTCCTCTTTCACTTTCATCAAGAGGTTTTTTAGTTCCTCTTCACTTCTGCCATAAGGGTGGTGTCATCTGCATATCTGAGGTTATTGATATTTCTCCCAGCAATCTTGATTCCAGCTTGTGCTTCTTCCAACCCAGCGTTTCTCATGATGTACTCTGCATATAAGTTAAACAAGCAGGGTGACGATATACAGCCTTAATGTACTCCTTTTCCTATTTGGAACCAGTCTGTTCCATGCCCAGTTCTAACTGTTGCTTCCTGACCTGCACATAGGTTTCTCAAGAGGCAGGTCAGGTGGTCTGGTATTCCCATCTCTTTCAGAATTTTCCACAGTTTATTGTGATCCACATAGTTGAAGGCATTGGCATAGTCAATAAAGCAGAAATAGATGTTTTTCTGGAACTCTCTTGCTTTTTCAGTGATCCAGCAGATGTTGGCAATTTGATCTCTGGTTCCTCTGCCTTTTCTAAAACCAGCTTGAACATCTGGAAGTTCACGGTTCATGTATTGCTGAAGCCTGGCTTGGAGAATTTTCAGCATTACTTTACTAGCATGTGAGATGAGTGCAATTGTGCGGTAGTTTGAACATTCTTTGGGATTGCCTTTCTTTGGGATTGGAATGAAAATTGACCGTTTCCAGTCCTATGGCCACTGCTGAGTTTTCCAAATTTGCTGGCATATTGAGTGCAGCACTTTCACAGCATCATCTTTCAGGATTTGAAATAGCTCAACTGGAATTCCATCACTTCCACTAGCTTTGTTCGTAGTGATGGTTTCTAAGGCCCACTTGACTTCACATTCCAGGATATCTGGTTCTAGGTAAGTGATCACACCACCGTGATTATCTGGATCGTGAAGATCTTTTTTGTACAGTTCCTGTGTGTATTCTTGCCACCTCTTCTTAATATCTTCTGCTTCTGTTAGGTCCATACCATTTCTGTCCTTTGTCGAACCCATCTTTGCATGGAATGTTCCCTTGGTTTCTCTGATTTTCTTGAAGAGATCTCTAGTCTTTCCCATTCTATTGTTTTCCTCTATTTCTTTGCATTGATTGCTGAGGAAGGCTTTCTTATCTCTCCTTGCTATTCTTTGGAACTTTGCATTCAAATGGGAATGTCTTTCCTTTTCTCCTTTGCTTTTTGCTTCTCTTCTTTTTACAGATATTTGTAAGGCCTCCTCAGACAACCATTTTGCCTTTTTGCATTTCTTTTCCATGGGGATGGTCCATTCATTCTATTTTAGATTCTTTTTTCATATAGGTTGTCAGAATTGAGTCGAGTTTCCTGTGCTGTACATTGTTGGTTATCTGTCTATATAGTGGTGTGTAGTGGCCTAGACACTTCTAAAGAAGACAGGCCGGTTATTCTGTAGAATGGCCTTCCATTTATGTTTGTCTAATGTTTCTTCACGTTTAGGTCCATTCTGTGAATATATGTCAGAAATATCACAGAAATAATACTGTGAATCTTCAGGGAATTTTATCAGGAGCCATATCCTGTTCTTTTAACCATTAATTATTGTGTTAACCTTGATTACCTTGTTTAATACACTGCAAAATTACTATTTTTCCTTTTGTAATTAAAAATTCATTTATGGGGAAGTACTTTGAGACCATCTAAATATCTTGTTTCACCTCAAACTTTCACCCACTACAATATTTTAGCATTCTTACTCTTTTTTTGTTGTTGTTTTTAAGAATTAGTCTAAGTATACCTTTTTTACCCATCATTTAAATCAACCTCTTAGATATGTTTTCTCAGAATTACTTTTCAAAAGCTAGATGACTTTTTGTTGTCAGTCAGAAATCATCAAAAATATGTACTGTATGTGGCAATGATACTTCATTTTAACCAGATTTATTTGGAGTCAAAAGCTATTCTTTTAAACTTAAAATATACAGAGCATTAAGTTTGGACTTGAACACTGTTTATTGTAAGACAGAACTTTTTGAAATGGAAATTTAATTGTAATTAAAATTACAGTTCATAAGAGTGCTGAATTTTCACTTGTTTTCACTTCATATTTGTAAGTAGACCATAGAGCTAAGTATGCCTCCATAACTTGATTGTTGTACCAGATATAGTAATATGATACTTACTTCTAACTGGCATGAGTCATTAATAAGACTGAGGTTTCTAAATTACTTATGTATACTTGGAGGAAAATATTTCATAAGTCATAAATTAAAATATTTTTTTGTTTTTATGTTGCAGATTGGTTTTTCAGCAGCAGATGCAGTAACAGGACTGAAATTGGTAGAAGAGGGAGTACCCAAAGAACATTTAGCCTTATTGGCAGTTCCAATGGTTCCTTTGCAAATAATACTGCCTCTGATTATCAGCAGATACACTGCAGGTCCCCAGCCACTAAACATATTTTACAAAGCCATGCCCTACAGGTAAAAATGAAATGAAACCTTACTAAATAAGAGAGGTTAAATGAGGAACAGCCATCAGTATCACTAGTGTCTATGTATAGAGTGTATGTGGAAAAAGGCTTGAAAAACATCTTTAACTTCTGTATCATTTATATGCACTTTTATCTCTTTTAAACTTCCTAACAGGTTTTAGATTCAGGCTTCTTTCATATGGTAGGCACACAGATTTCTGTTTCTGTTATTCTTTTTTAACCTAAAATAGAAGTCAACTCCACCTTTCTTTCTTTTTCTGTAGATTATTGTTTGGATTAGAATATGCTCTACTGGTCTGGTGGACTGCTAAAGTGGAGCATCAAGGGGGATTCCCTATATATTACTATATTGTTGTGCTGCTGAGTTATGCGTTACATCAGGTAAGCTTGCTGTGGTTTTACCCAGGAAGTAAGCTGTCCTGTGTAAAATAAAGATGTTTTTCTACAGTTGCCTTAAAATAATGATAATAAATTTTAAGATTTATGCATGAATCAGATACTGAAGAAATTCATGAACTTTAAGCCGTGTGGATTTGAATATATACATACACACACACGTATATTTATTTGGCTGTCTTGGATCTTAGTTGTCGCACTTGGGATCTTCTCTAGTTGTGGCATGGGCTGCAGAGCATGCAAGCTCCGTAGCAGAGGCACACGGACACAGTTGCTCCTCGGCATGTGGGATCTTAGTTCCCTGACCAGGGATCAAACCTGTGTTTTCATGTTCCTAAATGGAGGGTTAATTCTTGCTGCTTAAGCACTTTTTGCCTCTCAAGGAGATCTTCCTCTTCAGTTTGTCATGTAAATTTTTAATTATATATAAGAAAGTTGTATACATATAACTATATATTCATATTACCTTTGAATATTTGAGTGCTTACATGTATAATACGTATATACACACATGTGCTATATTTAGGTATAGTATAATAAGAAGTTTTGCTTATTACTGTATGCATCCTTCAGTGCCTCCTCACTTGTCATTCTCAATTGAGCCTTCCTTGAATACATGTGATAGAATTAATCCCCTATTTATTTAGGCCCTTATAGCATGATGTATGCACTTCCTCTTTTTACAGTATTTACTGCATTTAATTGTATTTATTTATCCCCTGTTTTCCCAGCTTAGAATAAATTCTTCAAGGGCATAGAGGGACTGTATCTTATTCATCTTTGTATTACCATGACCAGACTTAAAGCCTGGCCTGTAGCAGGTGCTCCATAAGTATTTGTTGATTTGAGTTTAATAAGAGTCATGAAAATTAATTTTCAGGTCTATGCTTTTAATGTTCTTAATTTAGACCATATCTTTCTAAAGTTGTCCTGAAGATGTTTTATGTTTTCCTTGTAGGTTACATTGTACAGCATGTATGTTTCCATAATGGCTTTCAATGCGAAGGTTAGTGATCCACTCATTGGCGGAACATATATGACCCTTTTAAATACCGTGTCCAACCTGGGAGGAAACTGGCCTTCTACGGTAGCGCTTTGGCTGGTAGATCCCCTCACAGTAAAAGAGTGTGTAGGAGCATCGAACCAGAATTGCCGAACACCTGATGCTGTTGAGGTGAGTATGGTGCACTTTTAGGTAATAGCGAGTGAATATTAAGGTGCTCATTTCCTCATTTTGCCTCTAGAGGTACTTCATCTTTTTAAAATCGTATCTGCCCAGAGTCTCTAATAGTTTGTTTCTTTCCCATCATTACTGAGGGTATAACACACTCAGATCAGTAAAAGGAGCTCACTTGGAGTTGCTTCTTAGCAAGGAAGGAACATCTCCGCTGCCTTGTGTACCATTGTCCCGTACAATAGGAATGTGATATTAGTACGTGATTAATAGCTAAGTTTAATAATGATAGAAGGAGGGAAATTCCATTGGCTGTTCATGTTACAAATGGAGCTAAAACTGAGTGGTTAGTAGTTTGTTGGTAAATTATTTCAAAGTAACGCTAACCCACTTCTAGAGTAAACTCATTGGAAATCTCTACACACCTCCAAATATGAAAAGCTATATCTTGAAAATGAATATTGTTTACAGCAAGAGCTGAAAATTGTTTCTAATACTATTGGTAGCGTTAGATAGATTAAGATACGTTAACTTTGGAAAAGGAAATGGCAACCCACTCCAGTATTCTTGCCTGGGAAATTCCACGGACAGAGGGGCCTGGCAGGCTACAATTCGTGGGTCGCAGGAGTTGGACACGACTTAGCGACTGAACAACAACAACAAAATTTTACTCAACATTGTGACCTGAGCATAACCCTGTATCCTTAAATACTTCTGAGTGTATACCTTTTTTCTTTTTATAGTTGTTTTGTTTAAATTAGAGTCCATATAAGTTCCCTTTACTGTGTTTTATTATTTTGCCTGTTACATCTCTTTAATTCTATAACAGTTCCCTGTTCCCCTCTTTTTGGGGGGTAGTAATAAAAAATATATCTAACATTTAAAAAAAGATACATTAACTTGTTTTGTCACTTGAATGAAATGTTTGAGCACAAAAATGTTTTGATTAATCCTTTAAATCACAAAGTAAAAACATATAAAGTGCTGAATACTTCCATTTTGAAATTGTGGAGTATTTATTATAATTTTGTTTTTACAGCTTTGCAAAAAACTCGGTGGCTCGTGTGTTACTGCGCTGGATGGTTATTATGTGGAATCTGTTATTTGTGTTTTGATTGGATTTGGTTGGTGGTTCTTTCTTGGTCCAAAACTTAAAAAATTACAAGATGAAGGACCATCTTCATGGAAATGCAAAAGAAACAAGTAATGCATTCACTACTGGACATTCTAGGAAGGTAACTCTAATTTAGTTTTAACTCAGAGAGTTATGATAATCAGTGTACAGGAGTATAAAATATTATTTTAAACAGGAAATTATTAATATAAAATGCCAAATGGTTAAAAATATAGAAACCTCTCTGTATATTTAAATATACTGTTTCCTTACCTTGTCAATGTATTTAAAGTTTACTTAAGTTCAGAGAATTGGTACTAAAACAACTTTTCTGGTCTTGTTATTTGATTTATATATCTTTTTAATTTACTGACCAAAGCATGTTTTAAGCTGCAGTGCAGTAGTCATGGGTGATAACCATGCAGTCAAGTATTGTTATCAGTACCTATCATTGAGCTATGTTAAAATTTTTGGTAAAATATGATAAATGGAACATAGCTTGTTATTTATGTACTATCCACAACTAGTCTGGCCTTGTCAGTTAAATCTTATTTTGAATTGCAAATTGGTTAAATTTTATGTGGAATTTGCTGAGATGAGAATGTAAACTACTGAAATACCATTTTAGTTGTTATTTTCTGACCATAACCACATTGTGCTAATGAATCTGTGTTAAAGACTATTTTAAATGTATTTCCTGCTTTTGTAAACATTAAAGATTTATAAGAAGATTATTCAAACTATTTTTTATAAAATGAAAGCTATGACTTCTAATTTATTGATTCCCCTTCTCCTCCCCTTTTTGGAAGCTATCTTGATTCCTTTTTAACTCTTATCCTAAAGCATACATACTTCATGGCATATGGACAGCTCACAAGGGCATCGAATTTAATGTTGTATGTATATTCGTGGCAACGTTTTGGAAATAAAAATTAGATGTTTTTCTTCAAGTAGTTTGTTTTTGTTATTGATAGGGGGAAAAAAGAGTAAAACTTACTGATTAAGTAAAATTTAAATTAATAATACTGTAGTTTTAGAAACTAATGTTTTGAAGAGAGAGACAAAGACATTTTGTGCGTTTGACAGGTTATGTATTGGAAAAGCTTTCTGAATTAAGCACTTTTCTAATGAGAAAAGATCTCACAATTGCTTTATACCAAATCAGGTACTATTTTTCCACTTATTAAAGCACAGCCTTCTGTTTGTAAACTGTAGTTTCCAGTGGAGAATTGCTTTCCCAGGAAAATTAAGGTTTTGAGTACTTTAGCGATTTCCAGCATATTATGTGCACCTGGTGATAAGCTTCTATGCGTGTTTTGTGTTGTATGGCACTTTGACTCTTTAGAGAGTACATAAATCTTTGAAAAGTTTGAGAAAAGGAGCTAGGAAGCTGACTCTTATTTAATAGCTATTCTCTTTGTGGGAAAATGCATCTGATGTTTGATTCTGTTAATTTAATGGCATAGATTGAGTTTGGGGTAGGATTTCTGTCAGTAATGGAGGAGAAATGGCCTCTGAAGCGTCTGAGGAGACAGGCGTTGGCTTCTAGAATGCATGCCTTGCCATTGGAAAGCCTTTGTTGGGCATTGATGTCAGATCCTGAAGACTCACCTGAAAAATCCTCGTAGAAACACACAAAACCATAAACTACAGTACTTTATCTCATGGGTTGTCCATTGTCATGTATTATAATCAAAATATTTCCTTGAATAAAGAAAACTCACTTAATGCTCATGTGAAATGTATTTTGATTTTTAACTTTCGGATTAAGACACATTGCCATAATTACCTTTATTTTTTCCCCATATTGTTACAAATTATACATGAACGTACTTTAAGTTTATAGATCGTTAGGACTTAAAGTTTTAAAGAGTATTTTAAGCCTTAGCTATAAGGTGATTTAAGCCTTAGCTATAAGGTGAAAGCCATTCTTTGCATTTGCTCAGTAAATGAACTCATGCTTTAAGTTATAGTCATTTGGGTATTTGGATACATGCTTGTAATATATGTCAGAAATGACTTGTTAATATCAATGTTTATACACTGATCACTGATGGCATCTTATAAATGATCGACCTGAATGTGAGGATCTATTTGTTGTAAATCTACTAGAAAATACTGCCTATTTTTTTGTATAAGTGTTTTTCCTTATATTAATAGATATATACTAATAGATTAATAGATCCTGATAAACTCTATCCTCAAGTATGAACATTAACTCCTCCAGTTAATGAATTATATATTTCAGTTCAGTTCAGTCACTCAGTTGTGTCTGACTCTTTGCGACCCTGTGGACTGCAGCACTCTAGTCTTCCCTGTCCATCACCAACTCCCGGAGCTTACTCAAATTCATGTCTTGAATCGGTGTTGCCATCCAACCATCTTATCCTCTGTCATCCCCTTCTCCTCCCACCTTCAGTCTTTCCCAGCATCAGGGTCTTTTCTAGTGAGTCAGTTCTTCGCATCAGGTGGCCAAAGTATTTGGAGTTTCAGCTTCAGCATTAATCCTTCCAATGAATTATATATTTACTGGCTAATATTGAATATCAGTATCAGTTCAGTCACTCAGTCGTGTCCAACTCTTTGCGACCCCATGACTGCAGCATGCCAGGCCTCCCTGTCCATCACCAACTCCTGGACTTGACCCACACCCATGTCCATTGAGTCGATGATGCCATCTGACCACCTCATCCTCTGTCGTCCCCTTCTCCTCCTGCCCCCAATCCCTCCCAGCATCAGGGTCTTTTCAAATGAGTCAGCTCTTCACATCAGGTGGCCAAAGTATTGGAGTTTCAGCCTCAATATCAGTCCTTCCAATGAACACCCAGGACTGGTCTCCTTTAGGATGGACTGGTTGGATCTCCTTGCTCTCCGAGGGACTCTCAAGAGTCTTCTCCAACACCACAGTTCAAAAGCATCAATTCTTCGGCACTCAGCTTTCTTCACAGTCCAACTCTCACATCCATACATGACCACTGGAAAAACCATAGCCTTAGGACTAGACAGACCTTTGTTGACAAAGTGATATCTCTGCTTTTTAATAAACTGTCTAAGTTGGTCATAACTTTCCTTCCAAGGAGTTAAGTGTCTTTTAATTTCATGGCTGCAGTCAGCATCTACAGTGATTCTGGAGCCCAGAAAAATAAAGTCAGCCACTGTTTCCACTGTTTCCGCATCTATTTGCCATGAAGTGATGGGACCGGATACCATGATCTTAGTTTTCTGAATGTTGAGATTTAAGCCAACTTTGTCACTCTCCTCTTTCACTTGGATATAAATACATACATATGTATATAAATATATACTATATACACATCCGTTTGCACATTGGTTGCAACAGGTTTGAATCAAAGATCTAGGTTTAAAAAGTTCTTATAAGATTAAGACTACAACTAAAAACTTCCTCCTTTGTAAGTATTTTAATTTTACCTCATTAATCATAAAAATTTGTTTAATACTTAAAACAGATTTCTCTGTTTTAAAAAATATTTAACCTTTGAGAGAATTCCCTGATGGTCCAGTAGTTAGGTCTCCACGCTTTCCCTACCGAGGCCCTGGGCACAATCTGTGGTCGGGGACTAAGATCCTGCAAGCTGCTCAGCTACCAAAAAGAAAAGTTAAACTTTTGAGAGCCAAGCCTATTGTTTGATTTCATCCTTTTTTGACAAGGGTTTTTTTATCCTAAGTAGATGACAGTGGGACCTTGAAACTCCTGTACTGCTTCAAAACTCTGGATATGTAATTTTTAGTTTTTCTAGAGAGAGTTCTTATTAAAATTGTAAATGGTCTGTGATCCAAAAAATGTTGAAGCCATGGCCTTATTGAATATGGGCTATACAATGAATTTTAAATGTATATTTGAGATAATAGTTGTAAAGCTAATTGTGTAAAGCATTCTGAAGATAATGTTAAAAGAAAAATCTGTGATGAAAATGTCAGCTACGAACTGGCACTTACCAAGAGCATTGCCAGTGACTGAACAACAAAGGCATTTGCCATCTGCCTGTACAGAGATTAAACCTCCTGCTGCTATAGCCATTGACCTTCAACAACCCCTGAGGGAGCTCGGGGTGGAATGAGGCCCTCTGTGCTCCAGGGAATCTGATGGGAGGGATCTTTAGATAGTTGGATGTTTTTAGGAACTGATTTTATGATCTCAATCCTTTGATCTCCCCATAACTAGAGAGGCAGTAAATCCCTTCAGGGTGACATCAGATTCTCATGACTGAAAAACATTTTGTAAAATGAGTGTTTAATGGTATTGAACTCACACTTCACCATAACCTTATAGATTGACCTTCCCCCACTGCTTCTTTGGAGTAGTCTCTCAGAGCTATCTGAGATGCTGCCTCTTGAGCTGCAGTCCTCATTTTGCCCCAAACAAAAGTCAACTCTCAAGTTGAGCATCTTTTTTAGATGCACAAAACCTGGAAAGTCTCTGTGTAGTACTGAACTGGAATCTTGAAGGGATTAGAGCAGACAAGATATTACTGATTTATGAAGGACATAAGGGTGGATGGGATTCCACAAAAGACACATCTTAGTCATGTAATCCTTTTTTCCCTATAAACAATTTGCTTTGTTAACAAAAATCCCTAAGAAGTATGTTATTTTATACTAAATGATTGAGATCTTTATTTAATATAACATAAGACCAGGTCTTTGTGTTTTGGGACATCATGTCGTTTCACATATTTGAAATAATGAGTAATATTATTTGTCAGACTTTGCTAAAAAAATAAACCAACCTGTTGAACATTCTATGTAGATTTCCCAAAATGTGTTTCAGTTCAGTTCAGTCGCTCAGTTGTGTCCAACTCTGCGACTCTATGGACTGCAGCACTCCAGGTTACCCTTCCTTCACCAACTCCCAAAGCTTGTTCAGACTTATGTCCATTGAGTCAGTGATGCCATCCAGCCATCTCATTCTCTGTTGTCCCTACTCCTCCCTTCAATCTTTCCCAGCATCAGGGTCTTTTCCAATCAATCAGTTCTTTGCATCAGGTGGCCAAAGTATTGGAGCTTCAGCTTTAGCTTCGTCAGTCCTTCCAATGAATATTCAGGACTGATTTCCTTTAGGATTGACTGGATCTCCTTGCTGTCCAAGAGACTCTGAAGAGTCTTCTCCAACACCACAGTTCAAAAGCATCAATTCTTTGGTGCTCAGCTTTCTTCAGAATCCAACTCTCACATCCATACATGACTACTGAAGAAATCATAGCTTTGACTAAGACAGACCTCTGTTGGCAAAGTTTTGTCTCTACTTTTTAATATGCTGTCTAGGTTGGTCATAGCTTTTCTACCAAGGAGCAAGCGTCTTTTAATTTCGTGGCTGCAGTCACCATCTGCAGTGATTTTGGAGACCAAGAAAATAAAGTCTCTCACTATTTCCACTGTTTCCACATCTATTTGCCATGAAGTGATGAGGCTGGATGCCATAATCTTTGTTTTTTGAATGTTGAGTTTTAAGCCAACTTTGTCACTCTCCTCTTTCACTTTCATCAAGAGGCTCTTTAGTTCTGTGCTTTCTGCCATAAGGGTGGTGTCATCTGCATATCTGAGGTTACTGATATTTCTCCTGACAATCTTGATTCCAGCTTGTGCTTCATCCAGTCCAGCATTTCGCATGATGCACTCTGCATATAAGTTAAATAAGCAGGGTGACAATATACTACAGCCTTGACGTACACCTTTCCCAGTTTGGAACCAGTCTGTTGTTCCATGTCCAATTCTAACTGTTGCTTCTTGACCTCCATACAGGTTTCTCAAGAGGCAGATAAGGTGGTCTGGTATTTGTATCTCTTTCAGAATTTTCCACAGTTTGTTGTGATCCACACAGTCAAAGGTTTTGGCATAGTCAATAAAGCAGAAGTAGATGTTTTTCTGGAACTCTCTTGCTTTTTTTCATGATCCAACAGATGTTGGCAATTTGATCTCTGGTTCCTCTGCCTTTTCTAAATCCAGCTTGAACATCTGGAAGTTCATGGTTCATGTACTGTTGAAGCCTAGCTTGGAGAATTTTGAGCATTACTTTAGCTTTGCTAAAATGTTTTTTACTTTAGTATTAAAGAAAGAAAGTAAACTTGAAAAATAGTTCATAATATAGGATTAATGTATTTAACAGCCATTTTAGTTACAGAAGGGAAGATGTTATACTACATTGTAACTACTTTTTTTTTAACCAATGTCTTCGGTAGATAGTAAGGTATAATGATTTGATTTTCTCTTAGAAGATTTAAAGTATGTATGGTAGGTACTTTTCCACTTTAGTTTAACCTTTGCCTAACTTGACAGTGCTAATTTTATAATGTAATTGCTATTTAGTCTGAGATGGACAGCCATTCCATTTTTTACCTGTTAAAACTACTATTAGAGTCTATTAGAGTCTTCATTTTAGTCTTCTAAATTGTTGGCAAGGTAGAATGGGCATGGAGATTAGCTCTCCATGCTAATGTTCCTTCCTGGAATTGTGTTTTAGTAGAAGCAAATCCTGTATCAGAGCAGAATAGTTAATGTACAGGACTCATGTCCTCTCCCTTAAGCTAAGAGAAATTTCATTGGATATTGTTTTTAAAGAGGTCTGTTTGTTGTTTTGTTTTTTACCTTGGTGGGGGCAGACTTTTTTTTTGGAGAAAATATGTTTATGTAGCAGAATGAAATTTTATTTATTTAAATTAATATATTTGTATATTATTTATTTTTTGGCCACACTGTGCAGTGTGTGGTATCTTAGTTCCCTGACCAGGGATCAGACTCCCCCTGCAGTGGAAGAATGGAGTTTTAATCACTGGACCACCAGGGAAGTCCCAGAATGAAAATTTTATGATTAATTATAGTTCCTCTTTTAAAAAAATGTTTAAAAGATCATCGTGATAAATCAGCAGTGTTAATTTGCATAATTTATAAGAAGTCTTGAGGCACGGAGAAGAAGTTTGCTACATTTTAATAGTTTTCTTTTATCAATGTAGGTATAACTTTTTGTAATAATTTTATGTGAAGAATAATGATTAAGTAGCATGTTTGAAATGAACAAGATTTTGGTATAATTTTTAGGGAGTTATCCTAAGTATCTAAAATTTAGCACCTTAATTTCAATAAATAAGTCACTATTATAACATTATTATTCCATATTAATAAAAATTATTATTCTATATGACTAATTATTATTTCAACTAAATTGAGTCACTATTATAGAATATGAGTATTAAAGTCTATTCTTAATTTCATCAAAGTGACTTTAAATGATGGGGAAAGTTACTTTTTATAGCCTTATAGTTAATGAAATTGAAATTTTTTATCACAAGCAACTATACAATTAGGAAAATATAAAATTGGGACAAAATTTTGATATGTTAAAAAGTGAAACATATCTGATAACTTGGTAGATTATGATTGTCAAGTTATTTGATAAGTCTGTATCTATTGTCCTCTGACAGTGCCTTTGCAAGGAT
Source organism: Cervus elaphus (assembly GCF_910594005.1). NCBI lineage: Eukaryota > Metazoa > Chordata > Mammalia > Artiodactyla > Cervidae > Cervus > Cervus elaphus. The sequence goes on along the minus strand of NC_057833.1, from coordinate 9,802,296 downwards.
TAGTGTAAAGTGGAAAAAAATTACTCAATTTTGAAAAAGCCACCATTGTCGAGGTTGTTATGTAATCACTGCACCTGTGTACAGTTTTGAGTTAAAAATGCACAGTCCAAAATCATTTTAATTATCATTTTTGGAAGATCTAGCATTAGTTTTGATAGCATTATTTAAGTACATGTGAAATGTTTGTTTGGCTTATTTATTAAAAGAGGTGCATTAAAGTTTGATATTTGTGCGGTATTTAAATACTAGAGTACATTTGAAGTAAATTCTCCATATTTTAATTTAAAGTGATTTAATGCTCAAAATTATTGCTTAACAGTCTCTAAAATATAAAACAATGAAAGATTGCTTTCATTTTTATTAAGTATTAGCTAAGTTTACTTTCATTCATGTCAAAATTACACTAGCTTGACATTATATAATTAAAAGCAAATACAGTGACTTCAAGAGATATGCACTTATACCACATTTATTTTTCTCTGTTTTTATGAAGTCAGCCTGCAGTGTTGATTGTACTGTTAGTAACCCGGGCAAAGTGGAAGATAGGTGGAGGCGTAACACTTCTCCTTCAAGAGAAGGGAAAATATATGGACAGTTTGAAAATATATAGAATTTCCTTTGACACATTTGTGTATGGATGTGGCTTCTTTAGTAGTCATAGTTTTGAAAATTTCTTTAAAGGACAGTGTGGGACTGTAGATAAAATGTTTTGTTTCTGCAGAGTTAGAGCTTTCTGAACCAGCTTTACTCAGACTTGGGACCTGGGCTCAAAGAGAAGTCATGAAAGTTAAATTGTGACTGAATGGATAGTGAGAAACCATCCAAAATATATTAGTTTGCTAGGGCTGCCTTCACAAACTACTGCGGACTACAGGCTTAAACAAAGGAAATTAATTTTCTCACAGTTGTGGAGGCTGGAAGTCTAAGATCAAAGTGGTGGTAGGTTTGGTTTCTCCTCCCTTCTCTGCTTGGTTTGGAAACTGCCACCTTCCTGCTGTCTTCACATGACCTTTCCTCTGTGTGTAAACATCCCAGATGTCGCTTCCTCTTACAAGGACACCAGTTCTGTTGAATAAGACCCCCACCCTAATGACTTCACAACCTTATTTACCTCTGTAAAGGCCCAAGCTCTGGGAGCCCGGAGTCGGTGATGGACAGGGATGCCTGGTGTGCTGCTGTCCATGGGGTCCCAAAGAGTTGGACACGACTGAGCGACTGAACTGAACTGAACTGAATTGAAAGACCCTATCTCTAAATACAGTCATATTGGAAGTTAGTACTTAAACATAAGAATTTTGGAAAGATACAATTCAGTCCATAACACAGATGTTTACATCTCTACTAGGCACAGTTCAAGGAGGGGTGGGTGACAGTGAAGACCATGGAGACAGCTCTGGGCTGTAAATCTGGAGACACAAGTCTTGTCTTCCCACTAAAGACATATATTTACATTCCAAAGGGTAAGAGTCTAGGATCCTTCCCAAGGAGAATTTGGTTGAATTAAGGAGATATGATATATCTTCTTTTTTCTGGAAGAGAGGAGAGCTTCCATACAGCTGTCTTTCACAGGGCCCCAAATTCATATTTTGAAGTTCCTCCTCTATAGTGCTAAGCCTGTTTTAAGTCGGCTTTTATAACTGTTATCAATCTGGCTCTTATCAGTCATTCCACAGGTGAGAATTGAGAATTGGAGTGTGGGAAACCGGTGTGGTTATTAAAAGTAATAATTAAGTCCTGCTCCAGAAACTTTGTGTGTACATTCAGTACAATGTGGATAAATATAACTTAACAGACATGTAAGTTTCTTGAAATTGAAACTTACAAGTTTTGATTGAAATTGAATTCTGCTTAATTCACATTTTTTGGTTATATTATGGTCAGAGGCCTGGGGCTATGAAAACCTGTGTCTTAGAAGATTGTTTCAAGTGATGTTTCCTTTTCTGTTTTCGTCTAGCCTAAATGGGATAAACTATCTAAGTAATTCAATTATATATATAAAAAAAAAGTCCAGTGCTTTAAAGGAAAGGAAATTGTAAATTTATAAAAGTATTTCAGTAGTGAAGTATGAGTTGAGGCAAAAATTGTAAGGTTTATGTGGAAGAAATGAGACCCTGTAAATTGGAAAATGAAAACTACTACAGAAGCAGAAACAACTGACTATGAGTTGAGAAAAAAGGAAATTGATGCCAAACAGGGCCTTGTGGGGCTCCTGGGCACAGAGGCCTTTTTGTCCCTCATTTCTTAGAGGCAAGACTGCACCCTCCATGACCTCTCCATTCCAAATGGCAGAACAGTTGTTAATGCCAATCAAAGGAGGGATAGCAAGGAAACCACCTGAGGCACAATTAAAGGACCAGATTAGGAGACCACCTAAGGCAATGGCACCCCACTCCAGTACTCTTGCCTGGAAAATCCCATGGACAGAGGAGCCTGCTGGGCTACAGTCCATGGGGTCACGAAGAGTCGGACTGAGTGACTTCACTTTCACTTTTCACTTTCATGCACTGGAAAAGGAAATGGCGACCCACTCCAGTGTTCTTGCCTGGAGAATCCCAGGGACAGTGGAGCCTGGTGGCCTGCCATCTATGGGGTCGCACAGAGTATCGGACACGACTGAAGCGACTTAGCAGCAGCAGCAGCATGCTGAACTTTGCCTCTCAGGTGATAACTCAATTTATCATGAAAGAGTTAGAACTCATTCTTGAGCCAATATTCCATTTTCCTTTTTATGTTTTTTGTTCATGCCATCTCTAATTCTTTACATACTTTTCCTCCTAAAAGTGACCTTTAATGAGGATAATTATTTGACAGGGATAAGAGTTGTAGCAAGACGAGACATATCATTCTCTGAACTTGGAGTAAAGAATACGAGATAAAATTTAGAATCCATTGGAGTGGGGACAGAAGTCAAACTTTTTCCAGGTAGTTTGGTTTCGTTGACTAAAAAAGACGCATAAGTTGAGAGTTGAGAGTTAAGTTTTATTTGGGGCAAAATGAGACTGCAGCCTGGGAGACAGCACCTCAGATAGCTGCTCCAAATAGGCAGTCAGGAAAGGTCGATATGCAAACTTTCAGTGAAGGGGGAGTTCAGTGCAATCAAATCTTTACCAAAGGTTTTCTGCTAGTTACAAGGAGCTGATGTCACCATCAAGGGATTTAGTGATTTTCCAGATATGAAAGGCTTCCCTGGTGGCTCAGATAGTAAAGAATCTGCCTACAATGTGAGAGAGCCAGGTTCGATCCCTGAGTTGGGAAGATCCCCTGGAGAAGAAAATGGCAACCCATTCCAGTTTTCTTGCCTGGGGAATTCCATGGAGAGAGGAACCTGACAGGCTACAGTCCATGGAATTGCAAACAGCTGGACACAACTGAGCGACTGACTAACAGATATAAAGAGATGCAAGGATTAGGATCATGAAATCAGTTCCTAAAAATATCTAACTATCTAAAGACCTGTTAGAGATACCATGGAAATATTTCATGCAAAAATGGGTACAATAAAGGACAGAAACAGTATGGACCTAACAGAAGCAGAAGATATTAAGAAGGTGGCAGGAATACACAGAAGAACTATACAAAAAAGGTCTTAATGACCCAGATAACCACAGTGGTGTGAACACTCACCTAAAATCAGACATCCTGGAGTGTGAAGGGAAGTGGGCCTTAGCAAACATCACTACAGGCAAAGCTAGTGGAGGTGATGAAATTCCAGCTGAGCTATTTCAAATCCTAAAAGATGATGCTGTGAATGTGCTGCACTCAATATACCAGCAAATTTGGAAAACTCAGCAGTGGCCATAGGACTGGAAAAGGTCAGTTTTCATTCCAATCCCAAAGAAAGACAACGCCAAAGAATGTTCAAACTACCTCACAATTGCACTTATTTCACAAGCTAGCAAAGTAATGCTCAAAATTCTCCAGGCTAGGCTTCAACAGTACATGAACCGAGAACTTTCCAATGTTCAGGCTGGATTTGGAAAAGGCAGAGGAACGAGAAATCAAAATGCCAACATCTGTTGGATCATCAAAAAAGCAAGAGGGTTCCAGCAAAACATCTACTTCTGCTTTATTGACTTTGCCAAAGCCTTTGACTGTGTGGATCACAACAAACTGGGAAATTCTGAAAGAGATGGGAATACCAGAAAAATAGTCTGTCACTGTTTCCCCATCTATTTGCCATGAAGCGATGAGACCAGATACCATGATCTTTGTTTTCTTTTTTTTTTTTCCCCTTTATTTATTTATTTTTTTTCAGTGGGTTTTGTCATACATTGATATGAATCAGCCATAGATTTACATGTATTCCCCATCCCATGATCTTTGTTTTCTGAATATTGAGTTTTAAGCCAGCTTTTTCACTTTCCTCTTTCACTTTCATGAAGAGGCTCTTTAGTTCCTCTTTCCTTTCTGCCATAAGGGTGTGTCATCTGCATATCCGAGGTTATTGGTATTTCTCCCGGCAGTCTTGATTCCAACTAGTGATTCATCCAGTCCAGCATTTCACATGATATACCCTGCATACAAGTTAAATAAGCAGGGTGACAATACACAGCTGTGACGTACTCCTTTCCCAGTTTGGAACCAGTCTGTTGTTCCTTGTCCAGTTCTAACTGTTGCTTCTTGACCTGCATACAGATTTCTCAGGAGGCAGGTAAGGTGGTCTAGTATTCCCATCTCTTTCTGAATTTTCCAGTTTGTTGTGATCTACACAGTCAACATTCAGAAAACTAAGATCATGGCGTCTGGTCCAAACACTTCATGGCAAGTAGATGGGGAAACAATGGAAACAGTGACAGACTTCATTTTTGGGGGCTCCAAAATCACTGCAGATGGTGACTGCAGCCATGAAATTAAAGGATGTGTGCTCCTTGGAAGAAAAGTTATGACCAACCTAGACAGCTTATTAAAAAGCAGAGACACTACTTTGCCAGCAAAGGTCTGTCTGGTCAAAACTATGGTTTTTCCAGTAGTCATGTATGGATGTGACAGTTGGACCATAAAAAAAGCTGAGCACCGAAGAACTGATGCTTTTGAACTGTGTTGAGAGTTTCACTGCTTTTGAACTTGAGAGTCCCTCAGATAGCAAGGAGATCCAACCAGTCCATCCTAACGGAAATCAGTCCTGAGTATTCACTGGAAGGACTGATGCTGAAGCTGAAACTCCAATACTTTGGCCACCTGATGCGAAGAGCTGACTCATTTGAAAAGACCCTGATGCTGGGAAAGATTGAAAGCAGGAGGGGAAGGGGATGACAGAGGATGAGATGGTTGGGTGGCATCACGGACTCAATGGACATGAGTTTGAGTAAACTCCGGGAGTTGGTGATGGACAGGGAGGCCTGGCGTGCTGCAGTCCATGGGGTCGCAAAGAGTTGGACACAACTGAGCTACTGAACTGAACTGAACACAGTCAAAGGCTTTGGCGTAGTCGGTAAAGCAGAAGTAAATGTTTTTCTAGAACTCTCCTGCTTTTTCTATGATCCAACGCATGTTGGCATTTTGATCTCTGGTTCCTCTGCCATTTCTAATTCCTGAAGGGACAGCTGTTTAACCGTCTATTTTCCACTTAACATAGTAGTGTGTAAGAATAATAACTGACTTCAATTTGAAATTATGTCCCTGTTGTTCTTTTTGTTTGTTGCAGTTCATACATATATAGGTGTAACATATGTGCACACACACAGAGTATTTGGATGTGTATAATTTTGGACAACAAGCTCTTGTGGTTTAATTTGCATTTCACTAATGACTAGTGGTGTTTAGAATCTATTTTTTTTCCAAGTAGCATCCAGAAAACATATTCAGATTGTGGATTCTCTGGTTTTGTGTAGTAACTCCATTCTAACATTTTAGTTCTTTTTTGAATCCATTCTTCTGCACTCTGCCGAGGCAGTTTAGCATCTTTGCTTCATTTACTGTAGGCTGCCATTGTGTCCTTGCTTTAAAGATCCATCCCACTTGTGTAGTAGATTTGGCTCTAGGAGCTTCCCTGGTGGCTCAGAGGTAAAAATTTGCATGCCAATGTAGGCATTATGGATTAGATCGCTGGTCCAGGAAGATCCCACATGCTGAGAGCAATTAAGCCCCTGTATCACAATTAGAGCTGATGCTCTAGACCCTGGGAGCCACACCTGCTGAACCCACGTACCGCAGCTACTGAATCGCACACGCCCTAGAGCCCCTGCTCTGCTGCAGGAGAAGCCAGCGTGATGAGAGGCCCTCACACCGCAATTGGCAAGTGGCCCCTGCTCTCTGCAACTAGAGAAAAAGTCTGCACCGCAATGAAGACTAGCACAGCTAAATATATATATAGGTAAAATAATAATAATTAATAACCTGGCTCTAGATTTCTTCCCCAGGATGCTCACTAACCTTACATTCTGCTTTCCTGGTTCCACACCTGTAAGATTCACAAGTGTTTTCCCATCCCCTGCTGTATACTAAAGCCTAAGTTATCTAATTTTCTCTGTGAATAACATCTTTCCACCCTGAGCAGGTCTGGTATATTTCCACTCAGATTGTACTCAGATTGGCCTTGTTATTGACCTGGAGGCGTTGAGTGGAGGCTGTGCAAATCCCAGAGGCTTGCTGCAGCAAGTAAGCTGTAGATTTAAGGATACAGAGACTGTGTTAGGTGTAAACTGTGAGGCAGATGATAAGGCTACTTAATTTCCTGCATTTGTACAACAATACAAGTTTATGGTTGCTGTCCCAGCAAATTTTATTTTTTTATAATTTTATTTATTTTGACTGCATTGGATCCTCTTTTGTCGCATGCAGGGTTTCTCTAGTTGTGGCAAGCGGGAGCTACACTCTAGTTCGTGCACAGGCTTCTCTTGTGGATCAGGGGCTCTAGGTGCTTGGGCTTCAATAGCTGTGGCTCCTGGGCTCTCGCGCACAGGCTCACTAGTTGTGGCACATGGGCTTAGTTGCTCCCTGAGATGTGGGATCTTTTGAGACTAAGGATCAAACCTGTGTCTCCTTCATTGGCGGGTGGATTCTTTAGGACTGGGCCACCGGGGAAGCTGCCAGCAAAATTATTCCTAGAGCTTCGTTTTAATACTGAAAAATATCATGGTTTTGATCGTAAATTGTATGGTCACCCTAGTGATAGAGAAGAGAGTAAGAAAGTTAATTTCATGATGTGAAGGAAAGTGTAAATGGAAGAAGAGAAATCCAAGGTCAGGTAGGTATAGAAGCATTAGCAAAGAGTCACAAACCCCTTATGTTGTAATTCTTAAAACTTCACTGGGGCTATTTTCCAGTGTCTGAGATTCCTAGTATGATTATTTTGTGAGGTTCCTTTCCTTCTCATTTCTACCTCAAACATTTACACTGGGAGGACTGTTTCTCTTATTCGAAGTAGAGAAAGTAAATCTCTCTTCTTAAACAAGAAGTCAATAAAATAAATATGGTCCTACCACAAAGGCTAAACTTGGGGCTATATATTAATATAATAAAGATTTCATCTGTATATAATTTGCAATGATCTGCCAGGAGTTACTTCTAGAGACTTAATTGCCAGATTAATGCCCAGAAGTGAAAGTAAACAGTGCATGTAAATTTAATAAGAGCTAAGGACTGCAGTGATAACCCCAGGAGGCAAACATCTCAGAGTTTTACTATCTCATTTTCTAAATTAAGCTTATTACATGATAGAGTGGAATGGCAGAACACTGTTCCATAAATAGGAAAATACCATAAGAGTATTTAATTCTTGAACTTGATGTAGTATAAAGATTATACATGACGTTGCAGAAATGTATTCATACAGTGTCCTTGTCATGGTGGTTGTAGACTTTAATTCTCATTTATTTTTTAAATAACTTTATTTGTTTACTGACTGTACTGGGTCTTCGTTTCTGCACGGGCTTTTCTCTGGTTGTGGCGGGCAGGGCTGCTCTCTAGTTGTGGAGCGAGGACTTCTGACTGAGGTAGCTTCTCTGGTTGTGGAGCACAGGCTCCAACGAGTTCTGCCTTCAGTAACTTCAGCACGATGTCTCAGTCATGGCTCCCGGTCTCCAGAGCACGGGCTGACTAGTTGAGGCCCACGGGCTTGGTTGCTCTGCCGCATGTGGGCTCTTCAAGGACCAAGGATCGAACCTGTGTCTCCTGCTTTGGCAGGCGGGTTCTTTACCACTGAGCCATCAAGGAAGCCCTGCTTCTTATTTTGACTCTTACTTTGATTCAGCGAAGTTACTATCTTTTTTTTCAAAATGTACACTGTGGAAAGAATAGAAATTTCTTGACATGTCTTTTCCTTTAGAGGATCATAATTTACTGAGCAAAAAGGGGCTATGAAAAAATTGAGCAGACAGTAATTTTGTTTAGGAGAATGCTCTGGAGAGGAGGTTTTATCTTTTATATGTTTCCCACATCCCCTTCTGAGGGAGAATGCTATGCCAAGAGCCCCAGGCATAGCAAAGCAACTCTGGCTTTTTTCTTAAGCTTAAGTGGCCATGTTTTTAACCACTAAACCTTGTCATACAGACTCCAGCTGATTGTGCTAGAGAAGTGAGCCTCTGACTGAAAGCCACTTTACAGACCAGCTATCAGTCTAGTAGGTGGCTTGGCCTGAAAACTTCTCTTGACAGGAATGATAATGCTTGGACCAATTACAGTTGGAGGTTATGTGGGAGAGATACTAAGTGTGTGTTATACTTTAAGAGAAATACACAATGAGACAGAAACTGAGTTACTAGGGATAAGTTAAACATTCATAGAGACTAATGAACTTCTGATCCTGAGGAGAAGAGAACCATGTTGGTGGCTGACTCAATAGAGTTGTATAAGTTCTTGAACAACTGTTTGGTTCCCAAACTGCATTCCAAACATAATACCTAGTTAGACTGCAGTTACTGATCACTGCCTAATAACTGAATTGAGGTTCCAGGGTTCCTAATTTCTACAAGTATTATACTATTCAAACTCCTCCCTCCTACCCTATTTTTTAAAAAATCAAGTTATAATTTACCTGTAGTAAAGTGCACAATTCAGTCACTATTCTACAAAAACTTTGCTCCAATATAATTCTGTTCCTTCCTCTCTCCTTTGTGCTATTTTTTGTCATAGAAATATCTTTATATATTATAGGCCCTCAATACAGTTTGTATTATTGCTTTATCCAGTTGTATTTTGAATCATACAGGAGAAGGAAAGAATTAGAAACAAAAATATATTTGTACGTGTATCTTATATTTATCTATGTAATTATCTTTACTGGTCTTTAATTCTTCAAGTTACTAGTTCTGCACTCCCTAATGACTGTAGTACTGAATTGGTCTGAAAGAGAATGGGAGGGAATGGAAAGAAGGAAGATGAGGACAAAATAGAAGTGGAGAGAAGAGAGGTAGAGATTTTGCTGTGCAGAATATGGAAGAGATTCTCTCTTATGCAATTAATACTTGGAAGATTCTTCTCTGTATCAGGAAATACACTCAGCACTGGCTATTCAGTCATAGACACACACTAGTAAATAGACATAGGCCCTGACCTGCAGGCTAATGGGGAAGGAAGAGAATAAAAAAGGAAGTCTTACCAGCCCATCAAACTACACATTAAATTTTATGTTGTGTATGGTTTGGGTCTATCTGAGGTAGGGTTTAGAAAAGACCTCTTTTATGGAATTTAGAAAGATGGTAACGATAACCCTATATGCAAAACAGAAAAAGAGACACAGAAGTACAGAACAGACTTTTGAACTCTGTGGGAGAAGGTGAGGGTGGGATGTTTCGAAAGAACAGCATGTATATTATCTATGGTGAAACAGATCACCAGCCCAGGTGGGATGCATGAGACAAGTGCTCGGGCCTGGTACACTGGGAAGACCCAGAGGAATCGGGTGGAGAGGGAGGTGGGAGGGGGGATCGGGATGGGGAATACGTGTAACTCTATGGCTGATTCATATCAATGTATGACAAAACCCACTGAAATGTTGTGAAGTAATTAGCCCCCAACTAATAAAAAAAAAAAAAAAAAGACCTCTTTGTGGATATGATCTTTAAACTGAGACCTGAAGGATAAGGAGCCAGCTTGGTGGTAGTGATGGGCCAGGGAGGTGAAGAGGAAAAGAGGGATCGGGACATTATAGACAGAAGGAGCAGTATTTGCAGAGGCTCTAAGACAGGGATGAACTTGATGTGTGTGAAAACAGATGGTCAGAGAGGGGACTTCCCTGGTGGTCCGGTGGCTAAGACTCCATGTTCCCAATGCAGGGGGCTCTGGTTAGATCCCTGATCAGGGAACTAGATCCCACATGCCACAACAAAGATCGAAGATCCTTTGTGCTGCAACTAAGACCCTGAACAGCTCAATAAATAAATTTTTTTTTTTAAAAAAAGGCGACTAGGAAGCTGACTGTGTTTGAGGCATAGTGAGTGAAGTAGTGAGTAAGAAAGAAAAAATAGGCAGGGCCTTGATTATTTAGCACTTTGTATGTGATCCCAAGGAGTTCTGACATTATTTGAAGCATAAGGGAAAGCCATTAAAGCAGAAGTAATAAACTGAAGGTCTTTCATGGCAAATAGATGGGGAAACAGTGGCTGACTTTATTTTTCTGGGCTCCAAAATCACTGCAGATGGTGATTGCAGCCTGAAATTAAAAGACACTTACTCCTTGGAAGGAAAGATGACCAACTTAGACAGCATATTAAAAAGCAGAGACATTACTTTACCAACAAAGGTCCATCTAGTCAAGGTTATGGTTTTTCCAGTGGTCATGTATGGATGTGAGAGTTGGACTATAAAGAAAGCTGAGTGCTGAAGAATTGATGCTTTTGAACTGTGGTGTTGGAAAAGACTCTTGAGAGTCCCTTGGACTGCAAGGAGATCCAACCAGTCCATCCTAAAGGAGACGAGTCCTGGGTGTTCATTGGAAGGACTGATGCTGAAGCTGAAACTCCAATACTTTGGCCACGTGATGGGAAGAGCTGACTCATTTAAAAAGACCCTGATGCTAGGAAGGATTGAGGGCAGGAGGAGAAGGGGACGAAAGAGGATGAGATGGTTGGATGGCATCACCGATTTGATGGACATGGGTTTGGGTGGACTTCAGGAGTTGGTGATGGACAGGGAGGCCTGGTGTGCTGTGGTTTATGGGGTCGCAAAGAGTTGGACACGGCTGAGCGACTGAACTGAACTGAACTGGTAGTCTCTGTCTCAAGACATATCTTATATCCAGCACAATGTGTTGCCAGCACTTATTATTAAAAATTTTTAATTAATTTTTTTTTTTTCTGGCTGCACTGGGTCATTGTTACTGCTCTTGGGCTTTCTGCTAGTTGTGGTGAGCATGAGCGCCTCTCTAGTTGAGGAGCACAGGTTTCTCATTGTGGTGCCTTCTCTTGTTGCAGAGCACAGGCTCTAGGGCGCTCACAGGCCCGGTAGTTGTGGTGCATGGGCTTAGCTTCCCCAAGGCACGTGGAATCATCCTGGACCAGAAATTGAACCCGTATCCCCTGCATTGGCAGGCAGATTCTTAACCACTGGACCAGCAGGGAAGTCTGCCAACACTTAATTTTAATTTCAAAGTAGGATGATTTCATATAAATGGTTAGATTTGCAGCTCCTCTTAAAAAAAAAAAAAAAACAACTTGAAGACCTCCCTGTACCAAACCCCAAGTGTTTGCTGAAGGCTCAGTATAATTCAATGTTGGGGTTTTGCTGACAAGTATAATAAAGAAGTCAGAGGGGATTGCAGTTGAGCCTGTCTTTAAGAAAATGATTATAATGCTAAATCATATAGTCTAAGCTGGATAACATGGGAACTGAAGTCTAGAGGGGGCTGATGAGTAGGACATGGTGCTTCAGTGGATTGCTCAAAGAATTATTGCTTTAAGAAGTATGTTCATAAGTTAACCAGAAGAACAGGAGGTTGTATGGGAGAGTGAGGTGTTAAGGGCTATGATGGCAGGCATGGAAATTTCTGGTGAAAATAAGATCCAGGGTATAATCATGGGAGTGGATGACTGACATGGATAGAAGGGAAAGTCACCAGGCATGAGCCAGCCAGCCCCCTGAGAGATCAGAATAATGACAGGAACTGAGATGAAGAGAAAGACTTTAAATTAGATGCTGAAGTTTTCAGTGAATAGGAGAACGTGACAAGGAATCAGAGGACGACAGCCTTGATCACTCCTGACAGTCCTGAAGGGGGGCGGGAGGCTGATAGTTTAGGGAGCAAGGGAGTTAGGAGCCCCTTTCTGATCCTGACGTACACAGGTGCTTTAGTTATCTCAGGCCACTAAGACAAACTACTATAAACCGGGTGACGGAGTCAACAGACATTTATTACAATTTCCGAGGCTGCAAAATCCAAGATCAAGATGCTGCCAGATTTGATCGCTGATGAGAGCCCTATCCTGGCTGGCAGACTGCCACCTTCTCTGCATGCTCACATGACAGGGAGAGAGGGGACTCTGTTCAGTCTTTTCTTCCTCTTCCTATAAAGACATTAATCCCATCATCAGAACTCCACTCTCATGACCTTACCTAAACCTAATTACCTCCCAAAGACCTCATCTCCTAATACCATTGCATTGAGGGTTAGAATTTCAACAAAGAATTTTGGGGAGATGCAAACAGTCCATAACAATGGGTGTGTTAGAGAAATGGGATGAGTGAATTTAAAATCAGAAAGCAAGGCTAGAAACTGCGGTGTTTTTGTGAGTGGTCCCATTCAATTTATTTTCCTTTTACTTTGGATTCTAGGAACATTCACTTTAATATCTAGTTGATTTTTTTTTAATGTAATTGCACCTCGTTAATATCCAACTTCCCCCAAACCTCTATTATAGACAGTCTTTGTGTCTATGATATTGTGGGAAATTACGGGATGGGCAGAGAATCTAAGTATGCTTTTCTGTGCCTACTTCTACTGGCATAAGCAACATATCCAGTGAGTTCTCAGAGGTCACCAGTAGCAAAATAAGCAGGGTTCCTTGGTGGAGCTACTCTAGAAGAATGTTAAATTTTGGTTAATCTGCAGAAATCCTGGGGCAGGTACTATATTTCTCACACCAATGGTTAGTAGGATAATGCTAAAATATTACTGAAAAGACATTTTCAGAAATCTAGAGAAGTTAGAGACACCCAGGTGACTGATATCTGGGGTACAGAAAAAAGACTTCGGGGTGGAAACCAGGGGGAATGGACTAGTTATCTTCAACTAGGACAGTTAGAGTGGGAGCAGAAAGTAGGTAAGAGATATAGGACATTAGAAAAGCAAAGGAAGCAGAATTAGGCACATAATTGCCCATTGTCTTTTTTTCATTTATTAAAGAAAGCTATTCAAAATCTAATATGTAGAGCTTCTGTTTTTACATGACAGAGTGATTTAAGACTTTGGTGGTAGTGTATCTTTTTTTTTTTTTTTGGATTTTCCCTAATATCATTTGTGTTTTACCTTCACTGGAAATGTATAGGGATTTAGGTGATTTAGCTGATTGTCTTTGTGGGAGTCAGTCTTGTGGTTAAGTGCGCAGATGGACCCAGCTGGCTGAGTTGAATCCCAGCACTACAGCTCAGCTCACCACTTCTTGGCTTGGTGACCTTGGCTGCTGGCTTAACACTTTCTAAGTACTTCCTCTTTAAAACTGGGGTTAATAACAGTGCCTGTCTCATAAAGTTGCTATGAGGATCAAAAGAGTTAATATATGAAATAAAGTATTTAGGACAGGGCCTGGCACATAGTAAGCAAGATCTAAGTGTTAGCCATTGTATTTACCCTCTACGGGTACAGTAGTCAGACAATATGTTCCTTGCAGGAAATCCTTATAATATGTGTTATTAGGGATACAGCATACTCTATCTTGATCTTTAAAGATAATGATGATATATGCATAAGGTTAAAAAAAAAAAAACCTGTCCAATATGGTAGCCACTAGCTAGTTGTGACCATTTCAGTTCTGTTCATTTCAGTTGCTCAGTAGTGTCCGACTCTTTGCGACCCCATGAACCACAGCACGCCAGGCCTCCCTGTCCATCACCAACTCCCGGAGTTCACCCAAACCCATGTCCATCGAGTTGGTGATGCCATTCAACCATCTCATCCTCTGTCGCCCCCTTATCCTCCTGCCCTCAATCTTTCCCAACATCAGGGTCTTTTCAGATAAGCTCTTCGAATCAGGTGGCCAAAGTATTGGAGTTTCAGCTTCAGCATCAGTCCTTCCAATGAACACCCAGGACTCGTCTCCTTTAGGATGGACTAGTTGGATCTCCTTGCAGTCCAAGGGACTCTCAAGAGTCTTTTCCAACACCACAGTTCAAAAGCATCAATTCTTCAGCACTCAGCTTTCTTTATAGCCCAACTCTCACATCCATATATGACCACTGGAAAAACCATAACCTTGACTAGACGGACCTTTGTTGACAAAGTGATGTCTCTGCTTTATAGTATGCTATGTAGGTTGGTCATAACTTTCCTTCCAAGGAGTTAAGTGTCTTTTAATTTCATGGCTGCAATCACCATCTGCAGTGATTTTGGAACCCAGAAAAATAAAGTTAGCCAATGTGACCATTTAAACAAATTAAAATTAATAAAAATTCAGTTCCTCTGTTACACTAGCTACATCTCAAGCACACAATAGCCACATGTGGCTATTACCTATGAAATTGGACAGTGTGATATAGAACATTTCTGTCATTGCAAAATGTTCTATTACAGCTGGTAGATAGTGAAACCTCCCTCCCATTCCTACCACAATCCCTCCACCCAGAGGCCATCCCTGTTACAGATTTCTTGCACAACTTTTCATGGCTCAGACACAACTTTTTTACACAAATATAATTTACACTGTCCTGTGACTTTTTTGTTTTAAAATACACTATTTTTTTTTTTTACGGATATATAATTGACATAGCATTTTTTAGTTTTAGGTGTACACTATAATCCTTTAATATATGCATACTCTATTGCAAAACGATTACCACAGTAAGTTTAGTATGTCAGCTCCCTACATTTAATCATAGATTTAGAGCATCTGATATTTAGCTTAGGAAGCAACTGTGACAACTCGAAAACACAATTCAAATATAAGGAATACACATTTCAATATATTTGGGAGCAGGTGTAAGAATAGGCTACTTCAAATTTCTTTCTTGTGTGGTACATGCTACCTACACTGCTCTGAGTTAAGCGAGTTGAATGGATCATCTCCCATCAGCATGCTCCGTAATCCTGCAGCTCGCATCCCCGAAAGACAGAGATCTCTTGAGCTGTGGGAAAACCTCGTGTAAATATTGTAGGATCACCGTAAAGACTTATCCTAAAGGGTCGGGAGGACCGCCCGCGGCCCCTTCTTGGTTGCTGAGGACCCGACCCGAAGGTTGGCTCGCGCGGCGCCCCCTCTAGCCGGAGGAGCTTGGATCCCGCCGTCCGCCCGCCCGCGGAGAGCGGCGCCCCCTGTCGTCCAGTAGAGGAGGCGGCGCCGGCTGCCGGGAGGCCGGGAACATGGCGGGGCAGCCTGCGGCCCCGGCCACACCGCCGCCCAGCCGGGACCGAGCAGCGCCCAACGTGGTGGCGCGGATCTCGCAGTGGGCCGACGACCACCTGCGCCTCGTCCGGGTACTGCAGGCCGGGCGGTGGGGGGCGCGGGCCGCGCAGCGCCGGGCTGACGGAGACGCGTCCTGGGGGAGGCCCGGGCAGCGGCGGAGGGCCGCCGGGTCGGGGCAGCGTGTGCGGGGCCGCGGGGGGCGCGCGGCCTGGCGGGGCTGCCTCGGCCCCACCGCTGCCTTGACTGCGCTGGGCCCCGGGATGCCTCCGAGGGGAAGCCGCAGCCCGGCGCGGGCCGCCACCGGGGCTATTGGCGCAGTTGGGGAGGGGCGGGCAGTTTGAAAAGGCGGGGCTTCGCAGGCGACCGGGGGAGAGAAGATTGCGACCGAGACCTGGTGGTGGTTTCTTTCTTTATAACAAAGAGTCAAGGGGGCTGCCTGCTTCGTGGATAGTGTGGGAATTGCTGAAATGGAGGAGCTGGGATAAATGATTTGTTGGGGAAATCTACAGAGCTTTTTGCAAGGTGAAATTGAAGATGCCAGTTAGGCTTCTAAATGGAGATGTGTGAACCTGAAGGTGGTCCTTAGCCTTCTCAGCGTAGCTTAGGTGTTCTAGGCAACTGGATACAGGAGTCATGTCTTAAAGGGAGATCAGAACGGGAATCTGGGAGTGGGCTGCATAAACCTTAAGTATTTAAAGTGTAAATAAACCTTGTCGTATTTAAGAATTTTTATAGAAAACTTCTAGTATTCAAAGCTTGGATGACGTTTTGGAGCGAGTCAGAAAAGCTCCGGAAAAAGCTCTAGGACTGAGACCTGAGAACCTAACATTTAGAATTCGGAGAGTGAAAAGGAGGTCAGCAAAGACTCGGAGGGAACAGACAGAGGGGAAAAGGAATATTAGGAAAACCAAGTGTGCTAGAAGCCAAGTGAAGAGAATGTTTTCAGATGCAAGAATTCTGCTGGGAAGTTGAGTAGGCTCATCAGCTTTGCAAATACTTGGCGGCCAAAATGCCAGGACCACGTCTATTTTTCCTCGCCAGGACTGCAGCTCGGTGCTGAGGCTGAATGAAGCTCTCTCACCAGCATCTCAGCCCTGAGAACAGTGCTACATAAATATAAATGAACGAATTGTATACATATATGTGTGTGTATACATATATGTCTGTGTATGTTTAATCCTTGTTAATTAAACTCCTTTAGATCGATTTCAGTTTAAATGAAACACTACTTACCTGGCAGGGGAGATACTGTGATCACGAAGGTGGTTCTCCCAGAGCGAGGCTCATCCATTGCACTGCGGGTGTGCTGACCTCTGCGATTTCCTCAAATGTGGGAAACTCGACTGCATAATTTGTGGTAGTGGGGGACTGAGTGCGCGCTTTCCCCTGGCAAAAAAAAAAATAAAAAAATAAAAAGATCGCTATGATTTTCCCGACTGCCCCATCTGTTTCCCAAGTGCTGTGTTTTATGGTATTGGTAATAAAGTTTTCTACTAAATACTTTAATTCCACTTGCAGACTTAGGGTTATGGAGTTCCTATGGGCCTTGCACAAAAAGTATTAATATTAGACTGATTCATTCAAGGGACTCATGGTTAAAGCAATACAATCAACAGAAAACAGTACAGTATTATGTATATAATTACTGTGTGTACCAGATTGTCTGGGAGAAAAGGGGGAAGATTGATGGGCTGGTGGGCAGTTGGTTTTTTTGGAAGAAGTGGGCCTTTAGTTGAAGGATATGCCTTATTTGAGCAGTTAGGTATAAGGGATGACTTTTTTTCCTGCCTTCTATTTAGTACTTTCAGTATTGTGAATAATAATTAGAATTAATCATAAAATCTCTTTCTGAAGAACATCAGCACTGTAATGGCCGTGGCTGGAGTAATGCTACTTCTAAGAAGTGTTCGACTGGTAAGTTTAAAAATTAAGACATTATGATAAGCACTAGACAGTTAATTTCTCTCACTTCAGATGATTTTTATCTCAACATGGGTATCATTTTGATATTCATATTAGAAGCTTTTAAATAACATTTTAGAACAGTGAATGTACTTTAAGATGTTGGTTTAAAAGTAACACATCCACAGGGTTTTATGGAAAGTAATTGCACAACCTGTCCTCCTATAATGACTTTTCTTCAAGCTTGAAGTAAATAATCACCAAATTTTCATTTCAGATGTTGAAGAATGTCTCAAAAGTGTTTTCTGTAGCGGTTTTAGGTTTAAATTGAAATTGAATTATGTCCGTTTGAACTAAATAATTTATGCTTATGTAGTGTGGTTTCTTCTTTGCCCTTTCAAAAGTATTTTAACAACAGACATTTTGGGAATTTATTTGATAATTCAGGATTTACAAGTACTTTTTAATATACCTGAGTGTTGTCATAGGCTGTCATTTCAGTGTCATGTTATGAACTGGAATAGATACATTGCTCCTGTATATATTTATTTCCTATACTTATCTCTATGTTGTTTTGTATTATCATTGACTACACCTCGTGACCATACTACATCTTTTCCAACTGTTGCCTTTACACCCAGACTCCAATTTGTCTTTTTTTCCTTCTTTTTTTTTTTTTAATGCCTTGAACTCACTTTTTTTAAGCTGAGATGTAATTGTCCTACAGTGCTGCCTAGGTTTAAGGTGTCCTGTATAATGATTTGACTTACATACCTCAGGAAATGATTACCCCAGTAAGTTCAGTGAACATCCATCATCTCATATAGATACCAAATTAAATAAACAGAAAACAATTTTTTTCCTTGTGATGAGAAGTCTTAGGATTTACTTTCATGTATAACAACTTTCATGTATAACATACAGTAGTGTTACTTATATTACTCATGTTGTACATTACACCCCTAGTATTTATTTATCTTATAACTGGAAGTTTGTACCTTCCAAGTTCTCCCTTCCTCCATCTCCTACCTCTCATAACTGCAAATCTGATCTCTTTTTTTTATGAGTTTGTTTTTGAAGTAAAATTGACCTACAACACTATGTTACTTCCTGTTACACAACAGGATTTGATAGTGATTTGATATTTCTATACATGTCAAAATGATCACCACAGTATGTCACTCTAGAGAGATTCTGCATAATTACTGACTGCATTTCCCATGCTATATGCTTCCTACCTGTGACTCACCTATTTTATAACTAGTCCCATAAAGACTTTGTAGTGTACTTGCTCAGAGCAGGAATACTTTCCTCCATAATCACATTAATATTTTCACATCTAATAAATTTAACATTTTTGTAGTAATTTCTAAAATCCAGTGAACATTCATATTTATCTCCTGAAAATATACTTTGTAGCTGTTTTTTCTCTCAGTCTAAGTTTCAGTCAAGGATCATGCACTGTATTTAGTTGTCATGTCTCTTTGGTCTCCTTTAATCTAGACTCTTACACCCACTTTAGTTCTTGTCTCTTAAGACACTGTGGTTTTGAAGAGGCCGAGTTAGTCTTAGAGAATCTCCCACAGTCTGGATTTGTGTTTCCTCCGTAGATTTAGTGTGAACAAGAAGGTGATGGAGTATTCTGCTTCCTGTTGTGCTGCATCAGGAGACTCACAGTGTCTGTCTGTCCTAGAACATTGTCACATCTCACACAATTAATAACCTCTTGGCATCATTTAATATCCAGACAATATTAAGCCTTCTTTGATTGTCTCAATGGTGTCTTTAAAAAAAAAAAAAGATGATTTGTTCATAGTAGGATTCTAATGGTCCATATATTGTATTTGTTTGTTATATCTGTCTCATTTATAACAGTCTATACCCCCACTCCCCTTTTATTTCCCCCATAAGCCATTTATTTTTTTAGAATAACCAAGTCATTTATCCCATTATTAATGTTCCATATTCTGGATTTGTCTGCTATAATGTTTTTTCTTGTTTGGAAAAAAATTTTTAAATGTTTAGACCAACTTTACTGTCTTAGGAAGTTGGTTACTAATTTATCCTTCTGCCTGTATGAGGCTCTCACCCAGCCATGCATGTGAATTAAGCTTGTTTCTATAGTACTGTTGATATGAAAGACACAGGTATAAAATGTTGAGTAACTCCAAGGTGTTAGGTACTTAAATTCCTAATGTTGGCCTTTTTGGAGGGGCGTTTTTCCTATGAGATTGAAAAATAAGGGGAAAAACCTTGTTGATTAGTAGTCTAACTTAAATCGCCTCAGTTTTGGCTAGGTTCTCCCAGCAGTTGCTGCTGTTGCTGTTTAGTTGCTAAATTGTGTCCAGTTCTTTGGGACTCCATGGACTATAGCTTGCAAGGCTCCTGTGGCATTTCCCAGGCAAGAATTCTGGAGTGGGTTGCCATTTCCTTCTCCATCTCCCAGAGTACCTGTATGAATAGATGGTGATTTATAGAATGAGATAGTAACTTAACCAGTAAGATAGTAAGCTAGCCAGATTTGTGTAGTGCCAGGCACAGCTGTATACTCACTGCTTCTTGATAAATTGTGTCACATTTTAAGGATGTGAGCATTTTTAAAAGTGAGGAGTCTGTTAATGTTCTCTATGTAGTAGCCTCAAATAGTAAAATAATGACTAAAGGTTTCTAAATAATGTGCTTATAAACACTTCTGTTAAGTCTTTTAAAATATTAATATAAAATTAAAAACCAAATTAAAAATGTTCAGTGGTTATCATGTCTTCTTTGAAATGTTTAGAGAATATAACATGCTTAATTTTAAAATGAAAATAGTAATAAAATGTTATACTTTTCTCCTTGTAAATCAACAGACATCAAAATTCACACATTCTTCAGATATTCCAGTAGAATTTGTAAGAAAGAATGTTAAACTACGAGGACGACTACGCCGAATAACTGAGAATGGTTTAGAGATTGAACATATTCCCATTACTTTACCTGTTATATCTTCATGGAGAAGTAAGTAAGGTACAAAAATAATAGCACTAAATAACTATTTTAAAGTTCCTTTATTAGAAGTTATTTTTAAAATAGCAAAAAAGAGTCATCTTAATTTTTAATAACTCTCCATTGTCTATGAGAGAAAGTCTAAACTCAACTTATTCAAGCAAACTATTTATTATTTTATTTTATTTATTTATTTATTTTAATTGGAGGATAATTACTTTACAATATTGTAAAGTATTGCCATATATTCACATGAATCAGCCATGGGTGTACATGTGTTCCCCATCCTGAACCTCCCTCCTACCTCCCTCCCCATCCCATCCCTCAGGGTCATCCCAGTGCACCAGCCCTGAGCACCCTGTCTCATGCATTGAGCACCCTGTCTCATGCGTTGAACCTGGACTGGCGATCTGTTTCACATATGATAATATACATGTTTCAATGCTATTCTTTCAAATCATCCCACCCTCGCCTTCTCCCACAGAGTCCAAAAGTCTGTTCAGTACATCTGTGTCTGTTTTACTGTCTTGCGTATAGGGTCATTGTTACCATCTTTCTAAATTCAATACAGTATTCAGTACAGTATTGAATTGGTGTATTGGTGTTTTTCTTTCTGACTTACTTTACTCTGTATAATAGGCTCCCGTTTCATCTACCTCATTAGAACTGATTCAAATGCATTCTTTTTAATAGCTGAGTAATATTCCATGCAATTAAAAGATGATTGCTCCTTGGAAGGAGATTTATGACTAACCTAGACAGCATATTAAAGAGCAGAGACATTACTTTGCCAGCAAAGGTCCGTCTAGTCAAGGCAATGGTTTTTCCAGTAGTCATGTATGGATGTGAGAGTTGGACTATAAAGAAAGCTGAGTGCCAAAGAATTGATGCTTTTGAACTGTGGTGTTGAAGAAGACTCTTGAGAGTCCCTTGGACTGCAAGGAGATCCAACCAGTCCATCCTAAAGGAGATCAGTCCTGGGTGTTCATTGGAAGGACTGATGTTGAAGCTGAAACTCCCAATACTTTGGCCACCTGATGACTCATTTGAAAAGACCTTGATGCTGGGAAAGATTGAAGGCAGGAGGAGAAGGGGATGACAGAGGATGAGATGGTTGGATGGCATCACCAACTCGATGGACATGGGTTTGGGTGGACTCCGGGAGTTGGTGATGGACAGGGAGGTCTGGCGTGCTGTGGTTCATGGGGTCGCAAAGAGTAGGACACGACTCAGTGACTGAACTGAACTGAACTGAATATTCCATTGTGTATATGTACCACAGCTTTCTTATCCATTCATCTGCCGATGGACATCTAGGTTGCTTCCATGTCCTGGCTATCGTAAACAGTGCTGCGATGAACATTGGGGTACACGTGTCTCTTTCAATTCTGGTTTACTCAGTGTGTATGCCCAGAAATGGGATTGCTGGGTCATATGGCAGTTCTATTTCCAGTTTTTTAAGGAATCTCCACACTGTTCTCCAGAGTGGCTGTACTAGTTTGCATTCCCACCAACAGTGTAAGAGGGTTCCTTTTTCTCCACATCCTCTCCAGCATTTATTGTTTGTAGACTTTGTGATAGCAGCCATTCTGACTGGTGTGAGATGGTACCTCATTGAGGTTTTGATTTGCATTTCTCTGATAATGAGTGATGTTGAGCATCTTTTCATGTGTTTGTTAGCCATCTGTATGCCTTCTTTGGAGAAATGTCTGTTTAGTTCTTTGGCCCATTTTTTAATTGGGTCACTTATTTTTCTGGAATTGAGCTGCAGGGGTTGCTTATATATTTTTGAGATTAATTCTTTGTCTGTTGCTTCATTTGCTATTATTTTCTTCCATTCTGAAGACTGTCTTTTCACCTTGCTTATGGTTTCCTTCATTGTGCAAAAGCTTTTAAGTTTAATTAGGTTCTGTTTGTTTATTTTTGCTTTTATTTCGATTACTCTGGGAGATGGGAGGATCCTGCTGTGATTTATGTCAGAGAGTGTTTTGCCTATGTTTTCCTCTAGGAGTTTTATAGTTTCTGGTCTTACATTTAGATCTTTAATCCATTTTGAGTTTATTTTTGTGTATGGTGTTAGAAAGTGTTCTAGTTTCATTCTTTTACAAGTGGTTGACCAGTTTTCCCAGCACCACTTGTTAAAGAGGTTGTCTTCTTTCCATTGTATCTCCTTGCCTCCTTTGTCAAAGATAAGGTGTCCATAGGTTCGTGGTTTTATCTCTGGGCTTTCTATTCTGTTCCACTGATCTATATTTCTGTCTTTATGCCAGTACCATACTGTCTTGATGACTGTGGCTTTGTAGTATAGTCTGAAGTCAGGCAGGTTGATTCCTCCAGGTCCATTCTTCTTTCTCAAGTTTGCTTTGGCTATTCGAGTGTTTTTGTATTTCCATACCAATTGTGAAATTCTTTGTTCTAGTTCTGTGAAAAATACCGTTGGTAGCTTGATAGGGATTGCACTGAATCTATAGATTGCTTTGGGTGGTATACTCATTTTCACTGTATTGATTCTTCTGATCCATGAACATGGTATATTTCTCCATCTATCTGTGTCATCTTTGATTTCTTTCAGCAGTGTTTTATAGTTTTCTATATATAGGTCTTTTGTTTCTTTAGGTAGATTTATTCCTAAGTATTTTATTCTTTTCGTTGCAATGGTGAATGGAATTGTTTCCTTAATTTTTCTTTCTGTTTTCTCATTGTTAGTGTATAGGAATGTAAGGGATTTCTGTGTGTTAATTTTTTATCCTGAAACTTTACTATATTCATTGATTAGGTCTAGTAATTTTCTGGTGGAGTCTTTAGGGTTTTCTATGTAGAGGATCATGTCATCTGCAAACAGTAAGAGTGTTACTTCTTTTCCAATCTGGATTCCTTTTATTTCTTTTTCTTCTCTGATTGCTGTGGCTAAAACTTCCAAAACTATGTTGAATAGTAGTGGTGAGAGTGGGCATCCTTGTTTTGTTCCTGACTTTAGGGGAAATGCTTTCAATTTTTTGCCACTGAGGATAATGTTTGCTGTGGATGTGTTATATATGGCTTTTATTATGTTGAGGTATGTTCCTTCTATGCCTGCTTTCTGGAGGGTTTTTATCATAAATGGATGTTGAATTTTGTCAAAGGCTTTCTCTGCATCTATTGAGATAATCATATGGTTTTTATCTTTCAATTTGTTAATGTGGTGTATCACATTGATTTGCAAATATTGAAGAATCCTTGCATCCCTGGGATAAAGCCCACTTGGTTATGATGTATGATCTTTTTAATATGTTGTTGGATTCTGGTTGCTAGAATTTTGCTAAGGATTTTTGCATCTATGTTCATCAGTGATATTGGCCTTTAGTTTTCTTTTTTTGTAGCATCTTTGTCTGGTTTTGGTATTAGGGTGATAGTGGCCTTATAGAATGAATTTGGAAGTTCACTTTCCTCTGCAATTTTCTGGAAGAGTTTGAGTAGGATAGGTGTTAGTGCTTCTCTAAATTTTTGGTAGAATTCAGCTGTGAAGCCATCTGGTCCTGGGCTTTTGTTTGTTGGAAGATTTCTAATTACAGTTTTGATATCTGTGCTTATGATGGGTCTATTAAGATTTTCTGTTTCTTCCTGGTTCAGTTTTGGAAAGTTATACTTTTCTAAGAATTTGTCCATTTCTTCCAAGTTGTCCATTTTATTATCATCTAGTTGCTGTAGCAGTCTCTTATGATCCTTTGTATTTCTGTGTTGTCTGTTGTGATTGCTCCATTTTCATTTCTAATTTTGTTGATTTGATTCTTCTCCCTTTTTTTCTTGATGAGTCTGGCTAATGGTTTGTCTATTTTATTTATCTTCTCAAAGAACCAGCTTTTAGCTTTGTTGATTTTGGCTGTGGCCTCCTTTGTTTCTTTTGCATTTATTTCTCCCCTAATTTTTATGATTTCTTTCCTTCTACTAACCCTGGGGTGCTTCATTTCTTCTTTTTCTAGTTGCTCTAGGTGTAGAGTTAGGTTATTTATTTGATTTTTCTCCTGTTTCTTGAGGTAGGCTTGTATTGCTATGAACCTTCCCCTTAGCACTGCTTTTACTGAATCCCATAGGTTTTGGGTTGTTGTGTTTTCATTTTTATTCATTTCTATGCATATTTTGATTTCTTCTGTGATTTGTTGGTTATTCAGAAGTGTGTTGTTTAGCCTCCATATGTTTGTGTTTTAATAGTTTTTTATCCTGTAGTTTATATTTAATCTTACCGCATTGTGATCAAAAAAGATGCTTGAGATGATTTCAATTTTTTTGAATTTACCCAAGGCTAGATTTATGGCCCAGGATGTGATCTATCCTGGAAAAGGTTCCGTGTGCACTTGAGAAAAAGGTGAAATTCATTGTTTTGGGGTGAAATGTCCTATAGATATAAATTAGGTCTAACTGGTCCATTATATCATTTAAAGTTTGTGTTTCCTTGCTAATTTTCTGTTTAGTTGATCTATCCATAGGTGTGAGTGGGGTATTAAAGTCTCCCACTATTATTGTGTTAATTTCCCCTTTCATACTTGTTAGCATTTGCCTTGCATATTGCGGTGCTCTTATGTTGGGTGCATATATATTTATAATTGTTATATCTTCTTCTTGGATTGATTCTTTGATCATTATGTAGTGTCCTTCTTTGTCTCTTTTCACAGCCTTTATTTCAAAGTATTTTATCTGATATGAGTATTGCGACTCCTGCTTTCTTTTGGTCTCCATTTGCATGAAATATCTTTTTCCAGCCCTTCACTTTCAGTCTGTATGTGTCTCTTGCTTTGAGGTGGGTCTCTTGTAGACAGCATATATAGGGGTCTTGTTTTTGTATTCATTCAGGCAGTCTTTTGTCTTTTGGTTGGGGCATTCAACCCATTTACACATAAGGTAATTATTGATAAGTATGATCCTGTTGCCATTTACTTTGTTGTATTGGGTTCGAGTTTATACACCCTTTCTGTGTTTTCTGTCTAGAGAAGATCCTTTAGCATTTGTTGAAGAGCTGGTTTGGTGGTGCTGAATTCTCTGAGCTTTTGCTTGTCTGTAAAGCTTTTGAATTCTCCTTCATATTTGAATGAGGTCCTTGCTGGGTACAGTAATCTGGGTTGTAGGTTTTTCTCTTTCATCACTTTAAGTATGTCCTGCCATTCCCTTCTGGCCTGAAGAGTTTCTATTGAAAGATCAGCTGTTACCCTTATGGGGATCCCCTTGTGGGTTAATTGTTGTTTTTCCCTTGCTGCTTTTAATATTTTTTCTTCGTGTTTGATCTTCATTAATTTGATTAATATGTGTCTTTTGGATGAGCTCTTGTTGATTAATGTTCCCTGGAGTCAGGAGTTTTCTGGTGTTCTCAAGTTTTGGATTTAAGCCTCCTGCCTCTGGCTTTCAGTCTTATTCTTACAATAGCCTCAAGACTTCTCCATCCATATAGCACAGATGATAAAACATCTAGGTTAATGGTGAGAAGATTCTCCACAGTGAGGGACACCCAGAGAGGTTCCCAGAGTTTCATGGAGAAGAGAAGAGGAGGGAGGGAGATATAGGTGACCAGGAGGAGAAGACGGGGAATCAAAAGGGGACGGAGCAGTCTGGCCAGTAATCAATTCCCTATTTGCTCTCCACAGTCTGGAACACCCAGAGAGGTTCACGGAGTTCCGTAGCGAAGAGAAGAGGGAGGAAGGAGACAGAGGTGACCAGGAGGAGAGGAGGGGGAATCAAAAGGAGAGAGACAGATCCAGCCAGTGATCAGTTCCCTAAGTGTTCTCCACAGCCTGGAGCACCCAGAGATTCACTGAGTTAAGGAGAGAAGAGAAAGGGGAGCGAGGAGATAGAGGTGACCTGGGGGAGAAAAAGGAGAGTCAGAAGGGAGAGAGCAATCAAGCCAGTCATCACACTCCTAAGTAAAAATGGGTACTGAAGATTGGATTCTTAAAGGTACAAAATTGATAACAAATGCCAAAAAGCAAAGATTAAAAATCTAGAGTAGAGGTTAGACACTCAAAAAATACAGTATTAAAAAGACAAAACAAAATCACAAAAGTTATAAAAATATGTATATATGAAATTTGCTTTAAAAATAGGGTCTTTTTTTTTTTGCAAGGTAATAGTAGGTTTTAAAAATGAAAATTAAAGGAGTAATAAAAGAACTTAAACATTAAAAAATGATAATAGTAGAATATATCTAGGAATTTCTCTGGAGCTGTTGAGGGCAATGGGGTCAGTTCAGTTTCAGATAGGTCCTTGTTCCAGCTTATACTTCTTCCCAAGGTCTGTAGGTCGCTTCTAATGTAGCCAGTGCTAACGGACAAGGCTTTAATCTGCTGCACCTGTCACTTCCAAAGCAGTTCCCTCTTCTTTGTTTATTTTGGCTTCCCCTGTTTGCAGGTCTCTTCAGTAGCTAACTTCCGCCCTGACACAGGGGGGCTAAGGTGGTCACTTGTTTAGGCCCACGTGTTCAGTCGTGCTGTGTGGAGGGAGGGGCACTGCAGACAAACCTCACTGGCGTGTGTGGGGCGCTCTCGCAGTGCCTGGGCCACACTGGGTTTGCCCCCGCCCACGGCGTGTGTGCTTTCCCGGTCTCCACTGCTCAGGCTCCAGGTTGCTCTGCAGGGAACTGTCTAAAGCAGGCCCTGGGTTGCATGCACTTCCCAGGTCTAAGCCGCTCAAGTTCAGGTTCTCGGGTGCTCCACAAAGGCGCAGACTCAGCTGGGCCAGCGTTTTGTGCCCTGCCCAGGTCCGAGCAGCTCAGGCGGCCAGGTGCTTGGCCAGCACACACTCCCCAGGTGGGCCGTGCGTCTCATCACCTCCCCCCGTCCCCGCCCTCACCCCCCACCCCATCCCAGCCGCTCGGTTTCCTGGGTTTTTTCCTGGGTGCGCAGTGGGAGCGCCATCTCAGGTGTGCCATGTGTCTCTGTGGAGCTGATGTCTGGCTGCGACCCCTCTGGCGGATGTCTACTGTCCGGGATCCTGGGAAGCCGTGGTTAGCAACTGGGAGCCTGCTCGCAGTTTGGTAGAGGATGCCGTCTTCTGGCTCTGGCTGGCGCCCGCCTGCCTCCCTGCCTCCGCCGGGGCTGGGCCGGTCCACTGCCGGCTAGCTCTCCTCTGGTATTCGCCCAGTGCTCTGCTCTGCGAGCGGCCCAGCAGTGCCTTGGGTTAGATCTTTTTCTGGGAAAGTTCTCTCTCTCCCTCTGCTCTTTTTTTTTTTCCTCTCTCTGGCTATCCCACGGTTTAAGTTGCTATCTCACGTTAGCTCCCTGAGATTGCCCTCAGGGCATTCAGGCCCAGTCCTCACCCTAAGCAATGCAGCCGGCAGCTCCCTGTTCAGCCCCCACTTCCTGGTGGTGGACGCAAGCATCTGGGCTACTTCTCCATTGGGAGTTGCGGTTAGGGGCGTCATCTGTGGGTTTTATTTATTTATGTTTTCCTCCCGGTTATGTTGCCCTCTGAGATTCCAAAACTCCTGACAGCTGATGAGAGGGTTTCCCGGTGTTTGGGAAATTCTCCTCTTTTACAACTCCCTCCCCGGGACGGGTCTCTGTCCCTAACTCTTTTGTCTCTCTTTTTATCTTTTATATTTTGTCCTACCTCCTTTGCGAAGACAATGGATTGCCTTTCTAGATGCCTGGTGTCCTCTGCCAGCATTCAGAAGTTGTTTTGTGGTATTTACTCAGCGTTCAAATGATCTTTCAATGAATTTGTGGGGGAGAAAGTGGTCTCCCTGTCCTATTCCTCCACCATCTTAGGACCACCCCCCACAAACAAACTATTTAATCAGGTTCCAGATTTCTTTTCTTCCTTCCCTCCTTTTTTCACTTAGCTACTCAGGCATTCAAACATTTATTCCACAAATACTGAACACATATTATATTCTAGGTCCTAGCTAACTGTACATGTTGAGTGAAACAAACAAGACCACTCTACACCTTGGAGCTTAAAGTTCAGGTGGAAGATGGGCAACAAAAAAATGAAAAATTGTCCTAAGGGCTATGAAGAAAAGGATCAGGGTGTAGGATGAGCATTACTGCAGCTTCTATGAAGAGGGAATCCACTTATATGGTGGTCAGAGAAGGCCTCCTCAGAGGCCTGGAGAATGGGAAGAAGCTGGCTAGGAAGAACGTGTGTGGGGATGAGCCCGGGTCTTTTGGTAAGGCACGTGAAACCTCATGTGGCTGCAGCATAGGGAAGAAGGGGACAGGAGACACCAAAGAGGTTGGAGAATTGGGCAGAGTCCAGAGCTTGCTGCTACAATCCCCCTTTCTCCCTGCTTCTCAGCAAAGACCACAAATAGCCACACAGACAGACCTTCCTGCTGCTTCCTGGGTTCTCATGCTTGGGCATAGATCTTTGTTCAGAGTGCCTGAGCGTCTGTGGATTCTTTTTGTTTGATTTTTCTCTTTTTCTTTACTACGTGGCATGTGTCATCTTAGTTCCCCAACAAGGGATTGAACCTATACCCCCTCCACTGCAAGCATGGAGTCTTAGCCACTGGACCACCAGGGAAGTCCCAATCTGTGGATTCTTTAGGATCTAGCTCAAACGTCAGCTCTTCTGTGAAGCTCTCCTTAACTCCGAAGCAGAACTGGCCTCTTTCTTTCCTATGCCCCAAGCAATTTATACATACTGCAATTACAGTACTAAAACACATTTTTCTGTAATTAATGTATCTAGGTTTATATCCTTCTATTGAACTGTGAGCCCCAAGTGGGCAGGGAACTTTTCTTATCTAATTATTCACAGTCCCTGGAAAAATAATTTTTAGCCAACAGAGACTTGGCAAAATTGTCAAATGATATAATTGAGTCATATTTAAAGATCTCCTTAATATTATTTTAATGTTTTAAATAAAGTACCTTCTTTACCCTGAGATGAATGACTATCACTGTTCAATTGACATATGGCTATAAAGGAATAAGATTGATTTTTTTTCCCTCAAGCACACCTGACATGATTGATTTTATTTCTTAAGAAATCAAGCAGAACTTCCACACTTTGAATGACTATTGTTCCCTAAAGAAAGATTACTTGGGATGTTTATTTGTTGGCCATTTCAGCTCTAAGCATGGTTTATACTTTTCAGTTGTTGTAATAATGCAGTAGTAATTTAAATCTCTCCTGTCGGAAATAGTGATGATTTTTCAGTGCTTAGACAGCAAGGCCATCACTTGTGATTGTCCAGGTGGTACACTGCACAACTCCAGGGCTGGTATCCACCAGGCATCTGTCCTAAAAGGTATGCAATGCCACAGCACTCTAATTGCTATATATACATATTATTATTAATGTATTATTGGTATATACATCAAATAAAAATGTTTATCAACTTGGTACAATCAAAAATTTAAAGCTAAAAGGAAACTTCCTTCCCCTACTTATTTTAATATTTTCTATAGAAGTTAAAGGCCATGTATGCAGCCATCTCCCTAACAGTTGATGGAATTAAAGATAGAAAACAGATTCTTTGCTACCCAGTCTATAACTTTGTGTATAGAGTTGCAAAAATGAAAGAAACAGACACACCGACAGATGCTAACCAGTACAAATGTAATGATAGTGTTAGTACTTTTTGTAACTGACATACATTGTTCATTTAAAAAAATATTTATTTATTTGGTTACATCAAGTCTTAGTTGCAGCATGCAGACTCTAGTTGAGGCATGCAGGCTTAGTTTGTCCCACTTAGTCATATGGGATTGTAGTTCCCTGACCAGGGATCAAACCCGTGTCCCCTGCATTGCAAGGCAGCTTCTTACCAGAGAAGTCCCCAAATTGTTCATGTTAAAGAGATCAATTTGCATTTACATTGGTTAAACCTGTTTACCTATAAAACGGTTATTGAATCTAGAAGTTGCTTTCCAAGCACTATTTTGAATGACATAATAAGATGTTAGAGCATAATCTTGTTCATTTAAGAATAGCTATTAATTGAAAGCTCCTTATGTTCCTTTTACTGTTTTTACTACCTGGTCTATAGGATAGAGATGGACTTTTGATTTTTTTGTAAGGAGGGCTAAGATTCAGGCCCCCCAAATTGAGGCCATTCTAACCAGACGGTTGGGCTCAGATAACTACATCAGAGTAGTCCGTGTGGTGTAGTCCAACGTGTTTGGTGTAGAGAGCTTGTGTTCTGTTCCCATTTCAGCCAGTGGTTTCCAGCACCATCAAACAAGAGAATCATAACATTTCCAAGACTCCTTCCTCATGACTGTTCTGTGATAGCCTTTCCTTCCATGATCTGATCTTTGGTGTATGTGATGAGGCAAACACACACAGAGCTGAACATTTTTATGAAGTGAAACTCTTAGAACACTTCATTTCTTCAGTAGATGTTTGCTGAACACCTGCTCTTTTGCTGCAGGTTCAATATACAGTGGCAAACGGATGTGAGCCTACGGTGGTCAGAAAACCTGCAGTCTAGTGATATTATTTCAATGCTTCTCCTGTTCCTAATGGTAAAAAATAGTCTTTTTGATATATGTGATATACCTATCTGATGAAATTGTCCACTGTCATGAACTCATTTATAATATTTACTTATTCAATCATTTATACTGTTTCTGTTGTGAGGTTGTGGAATCTGAGTTCCCAGACCAGAGACTGAACCCAGGCTTCCATAATGAAAGTGCAGAATCCTAACCACTAAACCACCAGGGACCTTCCTGATTTTTAATATTCTGTAAATCTAGGGGATGAATCAGTTGTTTTGGGATCAAGTACTATCTTTCTAAAAACCTTAGGAATATTAAGTTGTGAAGTTTTCTACCCATCTGATGGAACATAAATGTAACACACTCCTCAGTGGTGGTTTGCATCAGTATTCATCTTATGTCTGCAGTTTTCTCCAGGTGCCTGTGGTCTTTCCCTTACTTGACATGCTCACTTCCTATTCCTCCGCGTACCTCTCTCTGTTCATTCTGCAAAACCCAAACTGTACACTTTTCATGGAGCGCTATTGGGCTCCCCAACTGGAGCCCGTTTTGCTGTACCCTTATAATCCTTGGCATTGTGTCATCCTATCCAGTGTGAATTAGGCTTTTTAACAGTGTATATGTAAAAGATTTATTGAAGAGCTGGAAAGACAGGGATTCACACAAAGCTGAAATCATAAATATTAAAAGTAACCTCTCCTTTTTCAAGAAAACATCAACTGTTTGGGCAAAAATATTTGACGGATATAACTTACCTTTTTCAGTAGATTAGTTTCTGGAAAATTTATGTTTACATTGGTATTGACCATATCATATTTTAAATGCTTAATGGGGACTTTGCTAATTTTAAAGGAATCCCATCACCTTTGTTGAAGTGAAGAATTAGGACATTAATACTCAAGGTTGATAGTGTTGATTAGATTCATGTTTTTGGTCCTAAAGATTTGGTCTTAAAGACTAGAGGATATTTTATTGAAAAACAATTGGTGTTGATGGCAGCATTAAAGGATTGAAGAGAGGCCTCAGAATCTTTAGGCTGCCTTTCACTCATTAGGTACTAGTGATTTGATTTCATCTAATCTTTATTATGTGTGTTTTGCCTTAATCTAATTTGTGAATATACTGTATCACAGAGTTTTCTAAGGACATAATCCTCCTACTTATACCTTTTGAAACTTCTCTAGCTGAAACTCTAGGACAAGTCTCGAGAAACTCAAGCCTTAAAGAAAATGGTTTTCTATCATCAAATAGTATCATGACAAACTTCTAAGATATCTTTCTGAACTCACGTGTTACTTTTTCCCTAGCAATTAAATGGACTAAGTTTATACTTTCAACTGTCAGTATTTGTATGAGTTTAATATATGTTAAATGTATAATTTCTTTTAAAAAAGGCATTAACATTTTTTTTTTTTTGCCAGCCATTTTCCCTTTTTGGAAAGTTGTAAACTTTTTCTAAAATAAGATCCTGTTATTAAAGTTTAATTGGTTAAAATTTTATCCAGAGTTTGCCCAAACAAGCTTTCTTAATGCTATGTTGATCAGTCATGTCTGACTCTGTGACCCTATGGACTGTAGTACGCCAGGCTCCTCCCAGTTCAGTTCAGTTCAGCTGCTCAGTCGTGTCTGGCTCTTTGTGACCCCTGAAGGCCAGGCTTCAGTCTGTCAGGCTCCTCTGTCCTCCACTGTCTTCCAGAATTTGCTCAAATTCATGTCCATTGAGTCAGTGCTGCTATCTAACCATCTCATCCTCTGCTGCCCCCTTCTTCTGTTGCCCTCAATCTTTCCCAGCATCAGGGTCTTTTCCACAGAGTCGGCTGTTCTCATCAGGTGGCCAAAGTATTGCAGCTTCAGCTTCAGCATCAGTCCTTCCAATGAATATTCAGGGTTGATTTCCTTTAGGATTGACTGGTTTGATCTCCTTGCTATCCAAAGGACTCTTCTCCAGCACCATGATTTGAAAGTATCAATTCTTCAGCACTCAGTCTTTTTTATGTTCCAACCCTCACGTCCATACATGACTGCTGGAAAAACCATAGCTTTGACTATATGGACTTTATTACTTTTAATATAAATTGATAAAATGCTATCTGGAAATCAGTTTTATAAACTGTATAAAAATAATATTGATATTAATATTTATTGAGTTGGGAAAACAGCCTCAGTAAATTAAGTGAAAAAGCAGTTTATATGGTTTTATTGATAGTAGGAGCCTATATTATTGAACTACATGACTTGTAGCATTATGTGTATGTGTACATAGAAATAAATCTGGAAGATTTTTTTAAAAAAAGATAAATTGGTTAAACCCCACATCCTGTTCTGGAGCTTACTGAAATGAGTTTTTGAAATTATTCCATCTGTTACCTACTTGTATTGTTTTAAAACACAAGTTGACTATAGAAATAAATGGATCTACATCTAGAGAGTCTAGGTATTTATAAGTAACATATCCAGTTGTGTTGTGGAGTGCAAATGACTTTGGAATTTGCTTTTGCAATTGTGGTATTAAAGGTAAACTTTTTTCTACCTAACCTTTTTAGAAGAGCCGTGTGGTGTTTTGCTGGTTAAGTTGGCTGGAGTAGAACTTACTGAAACTGGGAAGGTGTGGTTACAAAAAGAGCTAAAACCTTCCCAAGTACTATGGTTCCAACTTCTCGGAAAGGAGAATTCAGCACTCTTTTGCTACCTTTTAGTGAATAAGGTAAGTAGTGTGAAGAAACAACTAGCAATGTTTTATTCTTATTATTTATGCATAAGTAAAAAGTGAAAGTGTTAGTCATTCAGTCGTGTCGAACTCTTTATGACCCCAGGGACTGAAACAAGGACATGGACAAATGAAATAGTTGAAATGTTAATATGACAGAATTAAGAATTATTTTTCTTATTTACATTATTATGACAGCACTAAGGGTAGTTTTTCTTACTTATAAAGTTCTTTATTATACTACAAGTGAGAGTAATCTGAAGAAAAATAATAATCTGACATTAAAGTGGTTAGAATTATAACCATTTTAATTATTAAAAGCTTTTTGAATTAATAGAATACCTAATGAAATCCATTAATTTTTGCATGTCCAGGTCACATTCAGTTCTTTAAAAATAAGAATTATCCAACTTTGATTGGTTGAAGCATCTGTATATAACTAAGTTGATAATATTATATAAAAGATCCCAAAGGCCTTATTCAAATATTAACTTCTCTTTTGAGTTGCACAATATGTATTATTTATCCTCAAACCCCACTATGGAATCATTTAATTCCCATTTAAAGATGGGACTCTGAGTAACCAAGTGGAAGAGCTGGTACTGAAGTCCAGCTCCTTGGGACTCCTGAGCTGGAACTTCACCTTTTCTGTCTTTACCTTATACCAGACTATACTTCACACATATTTCAGTAATTTACTTCTCCTGTTCAACTTTTCTGTAGTGTGAGGTTGAATTTTAATTATTCTGATTTTGGTTCAGCTCATTAAATTTAAAAGATTGAGACAAATATGATATACACTTTAAAACTGTATTTATTAGCTGCTTATCATCATGTACCAAAAGTTACTGAATTTAAAGGAACAAAAGGTTCCTTTATTCTTTTAGATAATCTTAGAAAATGTTTCCTACTTTAAACCTTTTGTTTTCACATTGAAAAATTTTAACTGTGAATTACTTGTCTAATGAAGGTATAAAATTACTAACACCTTGTTAAAATTAATCTTGTTAATAAGTTAAAAATTCTACAGGGACTGTGGAAACAGCTAAGCAGGATCTCTTACACTGTAAATTAGTATGGGGAGAAAAGCTCCCATTTTTCTGGTTTTACTAGGCAGTGAGGTATAAATAAAATTTCCTGAAGTTTGAAGATTCAAGGGCAGGGCTATTTTTATGCTCATTATTTTATGGGCCATCTTTTAAAAACATTCTTACATGCCAGGCCTTGCTAAACACTGAAATTCTGAACATAAGTTAACAGTTCCGTGATGCTTCAGTTCATGTTGCATTTGTCTACTTTTTAGTTTTGTTAATTTCTTTTGCTGTGGCCTCCTGTCATTTTTCCTAAATGGTGTGCTCCATTCTCCCTTCAAACATCAACCAAAAAAATCAAAGATCTCTTTTCATACTTTATCGCTTCTACACACTTTTGAGTTAGGTGACCAGTGAGCCTGTGGAGAACTATGTGTTATAGAAGAGTCAGTTGTCTTTGAGCAAAGGTCTCACTTAGTAATGAAATTGTTGGATTTAACATTAGCTGTTTTAAGCTGTTAAGGACCCCTTTGCATATGTATGTATATGTATGTGTATGTGTAAATATATATATATATATATATGTATATTTTGTGGCCATGCCACATGCCATGTGGGAGCTCTGCCAGGGATCAAACCCATGCCCCCTGCAGTGGAAGCATGGATTCTTAACCTTTGTACCACCATGGAAGTCCCATCATTTATATTCTTGACTTTTCTCTGGAGGACTCAAATTGCAGATTGACTGATTTTAAAGTAAATAAGGTATTATGGGTATATTAGTAATTTTATTAAATAATTGGTTTGTATTTTTTATTCAAGGGTAGATTTTTTAGTGTGAGTCTGAATGAAGAAATCCTGAGAAGAGGTTTTGGCAAAACTGTTCTTGTTAAGGGGTTAAGTCATGATTCTAAAATCTACTGGAGAATTCACAGAAATTTACTTAAAGCTGAATTAACAGCCTTAAAAAAAGGAGAAGGAATATGGAAGGAAGACTCTGAAAAAGAAAGTTATTTGGAAAAATTGAAAGGCTCCTGGAGAGAAATATGGAAAAAAGACAGTTATTTAAAAAAAAATGGATCAGATTTCAACTTGAAAAAAGAAAGTTATTATGACAAATTTAAAAGGTCTTATGAAACATGGAAAGAGAACATGAATAACTACTCCTTACTACTGAAGTTCAGAGAACTTATGAGTCGCATACACTTTCGTAGAAAAGAGTAAAATATTCCAAGAGGTCTGGCGGTGACCTACTCCAAAAAGAATGAAACCTGTAATTATAATGGATATTTTTCATTGAGTTGAAATGGGGAATTTCTAATGGTATTTAAATATTTAAGAGATGATTAAGAGATGATTCTTTGTACATGCATTATCAGAGTAATGTAAATAAATTGTGATTAATGTAGTATGGTCTTAAGCAGAATGAAATACTCCATAAAAGTTACAGGTTGGGCTTCCCTGGTGGCTCAGTGGTAAAGAATCCACCCATCACTGCAGAAGACAGCTAAGCCTGTCCGGCACAACTACTGAGCCTGTAAAGTCCGGGAGCTGCAACCACTGACTCCCTGCGCCCTGGAGCCGGTGCTCCACCACCCGAGAAGCGGCCACAATGGGAAGCCCACGCACCACAAGGAGAGAAAAGCCCGAGCAGCAGTGATGACCCTACAGAGCCAAAAAAAAAAAAAAATTATATCAGGTTGAAGGAGGTATACACATAATGATAGTATATGATGAGAAAGTTTAACTATTGGCTGTTGTATTATTTTAGTCATTTGGGGCAACCATATTTAGCTTTTGTTGAAAAACAGTGTTTGTTTATTTTGCCAGTTTTATCAACTTTGATGACTTATAATAAAGGAACTCTTGAGGCAGCGTGTCTGAGGCTGCTCTTTCCTCTCCGCTGCTCTCTAACTGCTTGTGAATTTGGGACAGAGCCACAAGAGGAGGTCACTTAGACCATTTTTAGGAATGAAGAGTGGCTTCTTTGCACCTGTTGTTAGATGAGGGGGACAACCTCGAGAACAAAAGCACAAATGTGCTGAGGAGGCAGCACAGAGACGGGAAAGAACAAGGATGCCTCCTGACATTGTCCAGACCCCGAGGACTTGAACTCTCTTGCCTCCCAATTTCTCATTATGCAAGATAATACACTGCTTTATTTTTCAGAGCCAGTTTGAGTGGCTTTGAGGATGTGACATACAAAAACACATACTTGCTGCTAAAATCACCCTGACAGTATAAGCTTCTTTCAAAACACCAGCAATGATCCACTCACAGGGTCTCCAGAAGTTTTTCCTAATGGGTTGTAATACTCACCAAAGTCAGAGGAATCATCTGGTCTTCTTCATTCTGACTCCTAGCAGAATCAGTGATTCAGAATGGGAAGTTTACTGCTGCTCCCTGGTTAAAGCAGGAAACTGCTGCTTCCAGGATAAAACATAGCAAAGTAGCACTTTTCAGGTGGTCCAGTGGTTAAGAACCTGCCTGCCATTGTGGGGAACGTGGGTTCCATCTCTGGTCTGGGAAGATTTCACATGCTGAGGGGCAGCTAAGCCCCTGTGCCTCAACTACTGAACTGGTGCCCTACCGCCCGGGAGCTGCAACTACTGAAGCCTGTGACGGAAACAAGAGAGGAGCCCTCACTCAGCACAGCCAGAGAAGGCCCTCAACAGCAATGAAGACCCAGCACAGCCAAAATGAATAAATAAATACAGTTTTTAAAAACACATGTAACCTAAAAACAAAACAAAAAACACAGCAAAGTAGATTTCCCAACATTTTCTAATTAAACAACATTAATTTTTAGTGAGGTCTCAAATCTTCCAAAGTTCTTTTTGTGTCTGTGACTTTATTTCATCTTTGGGACAGGATAGGAAGTGATGTGGTAGATCTTGTTCCCTGGATCTAATGCCTCAGTAGCTTCCTATTTTATTTTAAGGGGATATGTTATTTTTGTTTACAGAGATGTTAGGCTAGTTTTGTGGCAAGCTCCTGAGCCTTTTTTCCCCCTCAGTTTGCCTCCAAGTGATGTCAGATCTCATCACAGTTATCACTGGATTTAGTTCTGATGACCTCTGCCAGCTCAGCCAGTGCACTGTTATCTTTCCAGTTGAACTGTGTGAAGGCGGGGCTGGTGAAGCCCCTCCTGGGGACTGTGTAACCTGGTCTAATCTTTTCCTTGAAGAGATAGTAGGGAACACTAATTAGACCAGCTTGTATGGTCTGAGGGCAAGATGAACTAGATACCTGCAGAGAGGCTAGATCTTTGTCATTGGGGATGTTATAACAGGACCATCTAAAAATGTGAAAAAGTCCATTTAGGCTAAATTTGTGACCAAAATCCAAGGTTCTTTAGCACTTTCAAATAGAGGATTTGCTACTACTTTTTAAAAAATAATTCATTAGTTTTTGATTGTGCTGTCTTCATTGCTGCGTTTGGGCTTTCTGTCTCTGCAGAAAGCGTGGGCTCCTCTCTAGCTGCGGTGCAAGAGCTTCTCGTGGCAGCGGCTTCTCTCGTGGAGCACGGGCTCTAGAGCGTGTGCGCTTTTCACACTTGTGGCCTGTGGGCTCGCTGGTTGTAGCTCCTGGGCTCTAGAGCACAGGCTCAGTACGTGTGGCACACAGACTTAGCTGTTCCCCGGCATGTGAGATCTTCCTGGACCAGGGATCGCACCTTTGTCTCCTGTATTGGCAGGTGGAGTCTTTACCTCTAAACCACCAGGGAAGCCCAAGGATTTACTACCTCTTGGTCTCTTGCCTTCAAAAACGACAGGGTCCATGACTGCCTTTCCCCTTGGCTTTCTTTCCTTTCGGTATTTTGGGTATTTAGGCCCCTTTACTTTTTAAATATATTTCTATGACATGAATTCAGTTCTTACTGTATTTCTAAAGGATTGGATTTTTATGATCCTTTTCAATCTATTTTGTCTTAGATCCACACTTCCTTTTGGGGGTTTTACTTAGTTTTCCTTTTTCAATCATACTTTCTAAAAAATATTTATTTGTTTATTTCACTGCATCAGGTCATAGTTGCAACGCACAGGTTTAGTGGCTCTGTGGCATGTGACATATGGGATCTTAGTTCCCCACCCAGGGGTCGAACCTGCATTGTGGATTCTTAGCCACTAGACCACCAGGGAAGTCCCCATAATTTTTATATATGAAATGTTGATAGCACTACTAGCTTTATTATAATTAACAGTAAACAAAACTTGGGAAAAGAGTGAAAACTATTCCCATATATATCATTCAGCACTGGTCATTATTGGCAGCTAAAAGCATATTCCAGCAACATCCAGAGGAGGAAAGCAGACATCCAAGGGCTCCTTACATGTGGCTTTCTGTTAGTTCCATCCATGAGACGGACACGTGCTGGCTCTTCTCTAGCACATTGGGTCACAGTTACTGTTCAGTGAGGGGTCTGTAGGGCTTTCTGTCATTGTCCCCAGGCTTGGTAGATTCTTAACTCTTCTTTTCCCACTCGCTTGACTCCCAATGCAGTCTAGTTCACAACCTTTAACTGCTGGATTCCTACCATCTAGGATGGGAAGGGCATGTGGGTTTGCTTTGGAAAGTCACTGGGCTTAATCCACACCCTGTGTGTGTTGTGGGGGGTGGGTGGGTGAGGGGAGGATGGGCCAGCAAGCCTGATCAGTCCTGCCACTTTCTATGATGTCAGCCCTACTTATAGGAAACTCCTGTAGTCACAAACTGACCATAAGGTATTTCCTCTTTTGCTTCCTTCCTTAAAAAAAAAAAACACTTATTTTTGCTGTGCTGGGTCTTTGTTGCTATGTGCAGGCTTTCTCTGGTTGTGGTGAGAGGGGGCTACTCTCTAGTTTTGGTGCACAGGCTGCTCGTTGCAGGGGCTTCTCTTGTTGCAGAGCATGGACTCTAGGTGTGCAGGCTTCCGTAGTTGTGGTTCTCAGGCTTAATTGCTCATGGCAGATGGGATCTTCCTGCACCAAGAATCGAACCTGTGTCCCCTGCATTGGCAGGCGAATTCTTAACCACTGGACCACCAGGGAAGTCCTCTTTTTTTTCTTTTTGTTTTGCTTTTTAATCTTGCTTCTTTCTCCTTGTCTTAGGAAAAGGAGGTCCATAGCTTAATAAATGTCAGGAAAGAGATACTCACTATTTTCCAACTTAGTGAAAACAGGATATATGGCACCTTCAGTCTTGTATAAAGGGGAGTGAAGTACTAATGTGAAGTCTTCCTCCCCTATGTAAATAGAAGACGGCAGGGGTAGTTGCTGCCTGACAGACTACCTGCCCAAATCCTCCTTACTCTAAGACCGCCTGTGTCTCCTGGTCATGGAACCTTCCAAATTAGCTTGGTCTTTCCCACCCTGGGGAAAGCCTGGGCAATCTGCTGCTTGAAATGCCATCTTTCAAAAACTTGAGTTGAAAAAAAAAATTAGGGCCACTGATCCCAACAGTTTTGCTGTCTCTCTTTTCTGGTAAATCCAGGTGTGGTGAAGATCCCAGTCAGCACCTCATACCAACCTGGGACTCTTGTAAACCCTGCTTTAGGAGAGTTAGCTGCATTTGAAGCTGGCAGGCAGTGGTACGCCAAGAGTCATGTCTTCTTCTGGATTTCTGCAGCATCAGTTGTATCTTTTATCAGATTCTATATTTAAGTAGTACCATATGATATTTGTCTTGCTCTGTCTGACCTACTTCACTTAGTAGCTAATCTCTAGATCCATCCATGTTGCTACAAGTGGTGTTATTTCATTCTTTTTTATGGCTGAGTAATATTCCATTATATATGGAACCACATCTTTATCCATTCATCTGCTGCTGGACATTTAGGTTGCTTCCATGTCTTGGCTTTTGTAAATAGTGCTGCAGTGACCATGGGAATGCACATATCTTTTTGAATTATTATAGTTTTGTCTGATATATGCCATGGAGTGGGATTGCAGGATCATATGGTAACTCTAGTTTTTTAGGAACCTCCATATTGTTCTCCAGAGTGGCTGCACCTATTGACATTCCCACCCACAGTGTAGAAGTGTCTGTAGTATCATTTGATTCCTCACCAAGGTGAAGTTTACAGCTTTGAGATATGTGTCTCTCCCTGGAGACATGTAATTCCATGTGTTGCCAAGGGGCAGATATTGACTGTCCTAAACCCAGTGGTTGCAGATGGCA
Organism: Cervus elaphus; assembly: GCF_910594005.1. NCBI lineage: Eukaryota > Metazoa > Chordata > Mammalia > Artiodactyla > Cervidae > Cervus > Cervus elaphus. Next base: position 9,761,606 of record NC_057833.1, on the reverse strand, counting down.
TTGATTTGAAGACAGTGACTTTTTTTTTTCCCATAAGAAGAGAACATATTTCAAGAAGCCAAGAAACAGCATTTCAGAAGTCCAGGGCACCAACAGAACTATTATTGCTTAAGTCACTATTAAAAGAGATGGCAGACATATCCAGGAGATGCACCCACTGCTGGGATAGCTGGAGTAGAGATGACTTTTCAGGCTGTTTGTGGTGTGAGGAGGGAGAAGTTTTCCTTGACCTTTGGAGGGTCTCTGGCTGGTTTTGAAAATTAAACTGACAGAGATTAACAAGAGAAATGCACACAAATTTATTTAATACAAGTTTTATGTGACACAAGAGACTTCATAAGGAAATAAAGACCCAAAGAAATAGACCTGAGTACTTTATGGTAGGCTTGATGGAAGAGTATGTAGTTGTGGAGGAATATGATAGGAAAGGAGTGAGGTAATTGTAGTACATTTACTGGGGGGAATTTAGCAAGCCTGTTTGTTAGGATTCCTCTTGGCATCCCCTTGTGCTTGGAGATAAGGATGCTTCTTTCCTCCAGCTATAGAGAGGGCACTTCTCATGTGAGAATTTAAAAAAAAAAAATTTTTTTTTTTTTTAACCGCATCACTCAGCACGTGGGATTCCCTGGCCACATTCCCTGGGCAAAGGATTGAACCTGCATCCCTTGCATTGGAAATGTGGAGTCATAACCACTGGACCCCCAGGGAAGAAGGGGGAGGAAAGGAGGTCAGAGTCAGCCTCTGCTTCTGTTGCTTTTTCAAACTCCTTCAGCTTAAAATATTCAGTTTACTAAGGGGCCATATTTGGGGTGGGGCGTGTGTGTGTCTGTATGCTCAGTCATGGCTGATTCTTTGTGACCCCATGGACTATAGCCTGCCAGGTTTCTCTGTCCATGGAATTTCCCAGGCAAGAATACTGGACTGGGTTGCGATTTCCTTTTCCAGAGGATCTTCCCAACCCAGGGATCAAACCTGTGTTTCTTGCATCTTCTGCATTGGCAGGCAGATTCTTTACCACTGTAGCACCTCGGAAGCCCATATTTTGGGGGTAGCATGTCTTGAACCCCAGCAGTGGTTTGGAACTTTTCTAATATTGCCAAGGTAGCTATTTCAATGAAGGCAAACCACAGGAAGAAAGTAATGCAAATTTATGAGAAGACTGAAGAAAATAAAAAGCCCAGGATTAAAAATTACAATGTCAATAGATATTTAAAAGTAAAATAGTAAAAAAAACTTAAGAAATGAACCATATTTCTATTCCAAGATGGTTCTTGAGCTCACTCATTTAACTTCTTTTCAAATTATGTCAAAACATCAAAGAATGGAGAAAAATGGTATCAAAGTTGGAAAACTGTATTAATAAGGCCATTAATTAGCTAGATATTTTGAAGTTTTGCAAACTATGATGAAAAGAGTTTGACTGAGACCCTGATGATTCTAGGGTTCATTATTCCTCAGGAGAGGTGAATTCCCTCTAGGAAGTAAGTCCCTGCCCCCATGTGGGATCTCTGAGTGATGTGAATTCCTTTTGCTCAGGTCTTGAGGGGGGCTTCCCTGGGGGCTAAGCTGGTAAAGAATCTGCCTGCAATGTGGGAAACCTGGGTTTGATCCCTGAGTTGGGAAGATCCCCTGGAGAAGGGAACAGCTACCCACTCCAGTATTCTAGCCCGGAGAATTCCATGGGCTATATAGCCCATGGGGTCGCAGAGAGTCAGACACACCTGAGCGACTTTCACTGAGGAAGTTCCTCATGATCTGAAAGCCTCAGGCCACATGTCAGTTCCTCCAGTGTATAACATAGAGGGAAAATAGGATGTCAGTAGATTCTAGCATATGTTCCAACCTGCTGGACAGGCATAACAGTGCCTCCCAGTCTTGGCAGTGTGCACATTTCTCAGTTAGTCTGGGTGCCCAGTTCTGCTCTCTGGAAGATTGCCTTTACCTTTCATAGCCTCTTCACAAGGGGGAAGATCTCCCCTTTGAGGGCTGGACTTTAGAAGCTCCTTTCTGTTGCTGTGGGTTCATGGTCAAAGGGTTGAGCAATCACATGCCTTTTTTTTTCTTCCTCCCAGAGGTTTAAATCTTTATGGTTTTGAGATCTATCAGTGTACTGAAAACTATTGCTTTTCCTTCTTTTCATTTAAAAGAAAATTATTTGGCTGCTCTGGGTCTTAGTTGCGACCTGCGGGATCTAGTTCCCTGACCAGGGGTTGAACCTGGTCTTCCTGCATTGGGAGTGCAGAGTCTTAACCACTGGAAGGCTAGGGAAGCCCCTTCTTTTCACTTTTAAAGAACATAGTGGAACCACATTTTTCAGCTGTAGGTCATGAACTCTAATTAGTGAGATGGACATCAATTTAATGTGTTGTTACTAGCAATTAAAAAAGATAAAGAAAAAAAGAACAGAAATTATGAGTGCATGGTACATGGCAAAAATAAGTGTTTTTTTTTGGTGAAAAAATTTGAATGTGTGTACTGGCTTGGAATGCAAAAATATATGGATTACTGAAAGTCATGAGAGAAGCTCTCATTCTCCAACACGCTCTTCTGAAGAATCCTAATCTGTAGATTTATATAACTAAGTTAGGATTACAGCTAATTCAGGCAGAAATGAGATTTTTAGAAACTGAGGTACTGGGATCATTACTTCTATTTTCTGTTCTGTTGTTAAAACACAGCTTGTAGAGACTTTGTCAATGAAATTAAGTAATTAGCGCCCTCTTCTGTTCTTCAACACAACTACACATACCTATTTCAAAGAATCCCTAATGGCTCAGATGGTAAAGAATCTGCCTGTGATGCAGAAGACTCAGGTTTGATCCCTGGGTTGGGAAGATCTCCTGGAGAAGGGAATGGCTACCCACTCCAGCATTTTTGCCTGGAAAATTTCATGGACAGAGGAGCCTGGTGGGTTACGGTCCATGGGATCACAAAGAGTTGGACACGACTGGGCGACTAACACTTTCACACATATTTATTTTAGCACTTGACACATTGTATTAATATGTAGGAGATCTACCAGGTCTTCTTTCAGGTCTGAGGTATAGTGCATCCTGTTACTCAGAACATCCCTTATAAGTTTTGGATCATTTCTGCTCCTTCCACTGCATTTAGCTTAGTTGCTTGCTTATCGGGAACTCTATAAATATTCATTTAAAATAAAGGAACCAAATAAGGAATGAAGTGGACCATTACAGCATCGCCTTCTCATTTTGACCAAAACTTGTTTTTCCAGTCTAATTTCCCCTTGTACCTCTCATGATCTTACACCAAGAAAATTGATTTGCCTTAAATAGTCTGAAGGAACATTTTTTAAGCTAGTCAAATTTGAACATGAAATTTTGAACAGATCAAGCCCCGAAGTATATAGTTTAAATATGCAAGTAAATGAAACAAAAACTAACATATGGTTTTAAAACGCAGTTTTTCCTTTCACTATGTTTGTGTGGGAAAACCTAACCATTTGTTGTCTGGTTTAAAAAAACAGCTGTTACTAATAGAGATTGCATGCTTCATTAGGATTCCAAATAGTCCTGGAAATAGAATTTTCCTCATGGTGTAAATTGCCTTCCCAGCTCCCAGCTTTCAAAGTTTTGGAATTTGTATTGTCTTACCAGTTTCTTCATTTTTCACTCTGCAATATGATTTGCTCATGTGCCTAAACTTTTGTTCAATGATTATAAAAATGATTCCTATATTAGATGACTGGTCTGCAACTAGATTTTGATTATATTATGGGATTTTTCTTTTGATTATATTTTGGGATTCTGCAGGAATTTGTAATGGTATGGCGGCAGTGGGGGGGTGGGGGGTGGAAATCCCAGCATATTCCCTAAGGGAAATATGTAATGTCAACGTTTCAATGTTATTTCTTAGGCTGTAGGAAGCACTTCAGTTATATGTCTGTCCTGCCCATCAGGGTCTGGCCATCTTGAAAGCTGTAGATATTAGCTCTGTGGGAGGTCTTTCTGGAAACAAAACACATAGAGCTGAGTTGTGAAGCTTGTAGGAGGAAGGCAAGGGGGCTCTGTCCTTCTCTGACACTATTGTTTCCTCTAAAATACTTCATTCTGCTCCCCAACTCCCAAAAACACAAGTTGGGAAGAAACAGAAGATGGGGAAAGTTCACGTTAATTAGCATACTTTCTTCCTTTTAAAAGTATTCATTCTGTGCTGGGAACTGAAACTCTTGAGATGTGTAACTGGTTGTAAGAAAATCTTAGTTGAATTGAAGGACTTAGGCAGGCATAACTCTGCTCCTTTACCTTCATCCAGCATTCACAGGACGACTCTCTTTCCCAAGAGTCCCTATTAAAATAGGGAACCTAGAGTTTAGAATTCGGATATCTAGTCCAGACTCATTCTTGATCTTGACAATTTAACCTATATTTTTTCCTTATTTGTAAGGTGAAAATTGCATTTGCTTGTAATATTTTTGACATTTCCATATAAGAGGGGAAATAATTATATAGGCTTGTTATAGAAAAAGCATATGAATAGCCTATTTTAAAATGGATCATTTAAAAATGTTATTTATTGTCTGTTGATAAGGAGTTTGGGGGCTTCCCTCATGGTTCAGACAGTAAGGAATCTGCCTGCAATACAGGAGACCTGGGTTCAATCCCTGGGTTGGGAAGATCCCCTGGCAAAGGGAATGGCAACCCATTCTAGTAATCTTGCCTGGAGAATTCCACTGACAGAGGAGCCTGGCAGGTTACAGTCCATGGAGCTACAAAGAGTCAGACACAACTGAGCAACTGAACAATAACAAGAAGAAGAAGGAGTTTACCCTTAAAACATTTTTTTCATTAGTAGGCAAAATATGTTTCAGTGTGTAGTTTGTTAGCATTTAAAAGCTTGAAATGCGTTGCCAATAATAACAGTAAGGATAACTGACATTTTTGAGAGCTAATTTTATACTAAACACTTTGCTAAGAGCTTCACATGTATTGGTCTTCAGTTTAGTTATTTTGGAGGCATGCATTTCTTTCATTAACACTGTAGAACTGCAGAAATGTGTTTATCATCAATTGAAGTATTCCAGTGAATTTTCCACATTCCTGAATAGATAAAAGATTACCAAAATATTAATAATTGTTGAAACTGGATAATACAATACCTAGAGTATCATTACACTATTCTACTTTTGGGTATGTATGAAATTTTCCATAGTAAAAAATGAAAACCACAAACTGAAACCCACAATACAATCCCATCACCCAAGATCATCCGTCCTGCTTATGTTCCTTTCTCTCCATCTCCTGCTCCACGTGACAGCTGACCACATGTGTGGATCCACATCTCTCAAGCAAGGGAGGGAAAGACCAGTGACACTTACCCTGGTCTGCCCACTACCCCCCGCCCCATCCTTCTTGATGGACTTAGGAAGTTTCTCTTCTCATTTTCCTCCCTGTCATACGGGTATGAATCTGTACCAAACGTCTGCTGTCTTTCTTTGGTGGCACATTCAGGACAGGGTACTTAGGGGACACCTGCTCTTTTCATCTGCCAGATTCCCCTCCTATCCATATTTGGGAAGAGCAACCCCCTTCCCTATGGTGAGCAAATTACTCCCCCAGGTTCTGGTGGGGCTGTTCCTCATAATATTCCACCCAGCCCTGGGCAGGCATGGGTATTTAGTCAGGAGCCGGACACATATATACTCTGTTGATGACCAAAATAATTGATCTATAGATGGACACATGACTTGAAGCACATCAGTTAGAATCTTTTCAATTTTATTTACAGATGGTAAAAGCAGGAAGGCCTCCCTTTCCCCCTCCCCTGGGTGTTAGCTGAGATGGTTGAAGTCTGGAGCTGTCCCTGGCCATGCTCTACCCCCACCAGCCTACAGAGGACGCTCATATGTAGTAGGAGAGAATACAATAAAAACTTTGGAAAAAAGCAGAAAAAGAGTAGGAGCAAAAGTGAGAATGAGTGTAATGATGACTGAACTCCAGGATCCAGTCATTACTGCGGCCCTTATCCTTTCTCCTGTCTTAAGTTAGGAGTCAGCACAGTGCCTTTTGCCCTCAAGCTAGTTTGAGTTGGGATTTTTATCTAAAAGTCTTGATGAATACAGGGGGCAGAGCTGTGACAGCTACTGCTCTATATTTCAGGAATACTATCTATATTCCAGCTAAGACTTCAGCAACACCAGGTACATGGCAGGTGCTTCAGACATAAGTGTTGAAACTCAATAGGTCCTCCTTGATAATTGTTAAGCTCTTTGGTCATCCTCTTGATTTCTTGGTGCATTGATTAAAACAGAGACTATTCATCTCCTTCACTCTCTTGTTTCATGCCTATAACTTAAAGATTTGATTTGAGTCTCTCAAACACAGCTATTTTTGCAACTGAAAGCATGATTTTTTGCATAGCTAGAGAAAGCTATTTCCAACACAGATTTCTAGTTCAGTTTTCTAAGAACTCCTTAAGATTTGCAGCACAGCGGGCCCACCGCAAGGCACATCAATCATCTCCCGTTTATCGGGTACCTTTTACAGGATTTTCTGTGATCCTGGTGTCACACTGTGTATCAAGGCAGAGGTGATATGGAGGAGTCTGGCAGCTATTTAGAAGGGAGGCCAGGCAGTGCTGTGCCAGTATAATTAATGAGAGTCACTGCTCTGAAAGCCAGAGGAGGGTGGGGGTTGGGAAGGATGTCTTTCACCAGTCAATGGCATTTAAGAAAAATCGCTGCTTTCATAGCCCTTTTACTGCTGTGAGGAGGTTAAGTCAAAGGACTGCCGTAAAGGGCTTTCTGTAACTCCCTGCGAGGATGGAGGTCCCTGTGTATGGGGAAGCAGGGAGAATTCAACCCCAAATTTTTCAGCAAGGCTGATTTCAACCTTGAATGGAGCTCCCAGCAGGAGTTCCTTATGCTTGGAAGTCCTTACTAAAAGATTATAGCTTACATAACCAAGAGACCAGTCAAAAAAGGTACTTAGGTTTTACCTGCCCAAAGAAGTGTTAACCTAGGTCCCATTTTCTCCAGTCCCCTTGTAACCAGTGAAGGAAGAATGGGGTGTTATTTGGTTTGTTTTCCTATGGACTGTTCGGTAACCATGGAAGGGTTTGTGTGACCTAGAGAGGCTGTTTACTACCCACTGTCTAATCCCTTTGTTATTGTTCTCCTTGATTGTCACAAGCAGGGAAAAATAGTTCTGTCCTGCTTCGAAAAACTTAGTGTAACAATCACATTTTCTTGGTTTTAGTTAGTAATTTTTCTCTGATTAATGGTGAAAGAAAGACTCAGAGGGAAAAGCTACATTAAAAGATTTATGGATATATACACTTAAGACCATGATGAAGTATGATTCACACCAACTTCAGAATGATTGCCTTTGAGGTGAAAGGGAGGGAGAAGGGCCACGAGATGGGGTTTTAGCTGTATCTGGAATGCTTTATTTAAAAAAAACGAAGGGATGAAGGAATGAGAGTATGATTTGGGTTGTTTGCCTTGTTTTTGGTAGGTTTGAAATATTGTATAATTTAAAAAAATGTAATGTTCTCAAAATTATGGTAATTGATTAAAACTATCAAAATAAAGAATGCATAGCAAACAAGTGCCCTTGTTATGAATATTTTTATGCATTTATTTCACCATTTGTCTTTTTCCTATCTGAAAAACTGCAGATGCCAACACAGGAGGTTGGGGGTGGGGGGCATGGATAACTTCTATGGTTGTGTGAGGGGTTGTCTTGGGTATCTTTCTCCCCCTTTCTTTTTCTTGGGGGAGGGTTCTTCCTAACCACCTGGGAGATTAACAGTCAAACAACTCTCCAAAAAGCAACCTAGGGCTGGAAGGAGTATCTGCTTAATTTCTTCTAAGCTGGGAATTTGCAGCTGGGCCAGAAAATTTGGGACAGTGTCTTTCTAAGGAGCCAAAGGACCTTCTACATCTTTTCCCAAACTGATTTCTTCCTGGTACTCCTGGCAGGAAGAAATCCAAGTAACTATTCAGGTGGCTTTTTCCTTTTTTCTGAGAGTCCAGGATCGCCTTCGGGGATAAAGTTTCTTCTTGCCCATGGTGCTTTGCTGTGACATTGTAATTGCCTCTGTTGAATTGAATAATACAAATGGGTTGTTTCTATGGTATCGGCTAAGTGGGATGAAAAGGTGAAACCCTAGATCTTGTGCTGGGAGGTCACGGTGCTACCACCCCCCACACTAACTGTCCGTCAAAACTGACCGGCAGCCAGGCCCCCTGTTCTCCGAGCTCTGACGCTCATTTGTAACTTCCTGAGCAAATTCACGCTTGACAAAGAAAATGACTTTAGTTTATGTTGTCACTAAGCCCAGAAAATCCCTGCCAACCCCCAGCTGCCAGCTTTTCTAGGACCTTCTTATTGGTGGAGAATTTTAAACTGAAGGTGAGCGAGAAGCCGCGTCTCCCAGTCCCTCCCAGCCAGGCTTTGAACTAACAATAGGGCAGGTTGAATGAAGGCTGATAAATGCAAATCCCGGAATGCCGACGCCGGATCACAACGCGGCTGCCTGGGTGCGCGGCTCCAGCAGCCGCCAGCGACCTAGTCACTCGCCACGTCGGAATGTTCAGTAGATTGCACCGTTTCAGCACCATTTGAGTGCCTACTGCTTCGCTCCGCAGGTCCGTGCTCTGATTCATCGCTCGTGGGCCGCTCGAGCCCCCCTGCCACTAAACTGATCTGACTGAAGAACTGGCACGTTAACGCTTAGCAGAGGCACCTGGGGGAGGGGGCGGGGACGGGGAAATAAAAGTGGGTTTAACTACCCTCTCTGGCTCAGTTTCAGCTCCACTTTACCCAAAGCAGGTTTCCTTGGTTGTAACAGCATAAGAGATGCTATTTTCGTAGAATGGTAAAACACAAAAGCAAACATAAAACCAAAACAAAACAACAAGAGGGGCGATAAGATGAGCAGGTGGGAATTTTCCTTAAGATATACTTCTGGCACTTTTTACTTCGGGGCAAACTGCACATAGTCCCTGCTCCCTTCCTTCCCAGCTTCACTTCGCCAGACTCGTTTACTGTCCCACCGCGGACGCTCTTGAGTATCTCAGCCCCGAACTGAGTTTCGAGGGGGTTTCCCTAGGTTTGGGACCCTTTGAAACTTGAGGGAGAAAACAAAACAACAACAACAAAAAGTTCATCTCCAGTGCTCCTGGCCGTTGCTTGCCGGGAAACCCGTCAAGGAGGTGTAAGCCCTGGGGTCCGGGCCCAGCGCTCGGACCCTCGCACCCAGCCTCTGGGTCCCCTGGCGGCGGCTCCAGCTCCAGTCCGCTCTCCGCGGCTCCAGTTCCTGATTTCCGCGGGAGCTGCGGGACTGGCAGGGAGGGGGCTCCGGAGTGAGTGTGAGGATTTGAATGAGAAAGCAGGTTGTGGCGGCTGCGACCCATTCTGTCCTTCCCTTCTCTGGGTTCTACAGGCTGGTCTGCAGAAGTGTCCTGGGGGGCTTTCCTGCTCCTCCACAGGGTTTTGGAGTTGGAGTCACAGGGACCAATAACTCATCAAGCCAGCACTTCGCAGGACTCAGAGGAATCCATCTCTCGAGCACTCAAAGTTGATCCGGTCAGTGCTCTGGGGGGAGTCGGGGTGGGGGACGAGAAAGGAGGAGAGGACTGGTCCTGCAGTCCAGGTGTGCAAGTGAGCAGGTGGCTCGAGCGCCCCTCTGCAGCTCCGGCCGGGACGCGCTCTTTAGGACAGTGTGAGGTGTGGTGCGCGTGGGGTCCCTCAAATGCCTGGCGGAGAACGGGACCACAGCTGGTCTTGGGGTCCCGTAATTTAGGAGGATGGGTGTGTGAGCCCGCTCCAGGATTTAACTCAGGTCTCCTGTGGTGGTGAGTGGGGGTTTATGCACGCTCACTGCAGGGTGCTTCACCTCTAGGCGGGACCCCTGCCTGACCCGCAGACGCCGCGAACAGCAGGTCCGCTTTCCCAGCAAGGGGAGTGCGGTGTCCATTACATTTGGAGTCTCACGAGCTCTTCCTGCGCCCAGTGACCCCACTCGGGACCCTTTCAGAGAAGCCCGGGTGCTCTCAGCGCTGGGAGGATTTACTCCATCGCCTTTTCCTGGAATAAACCCGGGGCACCCGAGCGGCGCGGGGCAGGGCGGTGGAGGCTAGTCCCGGACACACAGCCGCGCGCTCTGCGCTTGCGCGGGGTTCCCATGGCGACGGCGCCGCGAGTCGGCAAAGCCACCCGACGTGCCCCAAGCCCTGCTCCCTGTTGAGCGTCTGCGGCGCTCTCTCCCGCCCCCCCAGACTTTTTCTTTGTTATTTGTAACTCGGAATAAGTTTATGATCTCATTTTGACGTTAGAAGTTCAGCATTAAAACAATAACCAGGTAAAATTTAAAAGACCCCCTCCCGCGTCCCAGGGCAATACCGCTTTGATCATAGACGGAAGAGATGAGAAATTGCTCATTGGGATGGTGTTTGAGATTCCCCCCACCCCCTTCTTTTAGCCCGTTAAAGTGGACCCGAATAAAATATTCTTACTAATTAAGCAGTTTAAAAAAATCGGTCAGGTGTTCTTGAGCGTTAAGGGGACAGACCTGTGCCGCTTTTCCGCAGGTGTAGAGGCGGGCAAGTACAAACCAGCACCACCTGTGTCCTTTTAGCTTGTTTATCAGAACTAAAGGCGATCTGAAATGGACCAACGTAAAATGGCAATGAAAAGAAACAAAGGCTTTCCCAGAAGAAGTGATTGTTTTTCCACTTGCTCAGGCGTTTTGATCACTTCTGGGGTTAATCATCTGCAGGGAATGTTTCAAGAAACTTTGACACGAACCAATTAGATCCCTCAAGCTTTCTGTTGAGAGAGTCACCTTTTCTTAAAATTGAGTCTTGACAACTCCATTGTCCCTTAAGAGTTTCCCTTGTTTACGCATAGGTTAGCATTTGGCAAGGGTACGCATCTTAAGGGTTATGTAGAAGGAGTTGTAGCTTCTTGTAGTACACTTCTTCTTAAGTTACATCAGTATTTGGCAGCGTGATTGGTATACTTAGTTGCTATTAAATAAACATTGGTTAGAATTAACTGCTAATAAAAGTATGAAAATGGAATTACTCTTTCTGGGATAAAGTTCGGCGTAAAAAATACCGTAAGTGTAGTAATACATGAGCACTGTCTTGCTATATCCTATTTTTAAGTAATTTGCCTTCAAGAATAGCAAATGTTTATTAGTGGTAGTATTCAGACAATATCCTTCCACCATCAGCAAATGAAGTCAACCGTAATATGACTTTTCAAATGATTAACAAATAACAGGCTGTTAAAGTTCTCTTTCCCATCCCATTCATTATGAATGCCGAGACATTATGCAATCCATCTGGCTCAAACGTTTAGAAGTGTCCAATTAAGTTTTTTATCATTAAAAATATAAAAACTCTTAATTTTCAGGTTCAGATACTTTGTGACCCTATTTGGTGGCTTGTAACTGCCTCCAATTCCCTAATTCTCAGTGACATGTGTTTCTGCTGGTTCCAGGAGGTAAACTGCAGTTTTGCAGATCATGGGATAATGAGACTGGGAGTGCTTGGGGGAAGGCTGGGGAGAGGCCATAGGATGAGACAAAGGGAGGGAAGGTTGATGCGCAGAGCCAGGATTTATAGCTGCACCAGATTATTCATAAAAGCTGTTACAGTTATTGCTTCTGTTTGATACATTTCCCCACATCATCAACATCAATTAAACTTATTTTTAGAATCAGTCTTCTAAATAATTATAAAGACAGTTACAGAAATAGAATATGATAAAGGTGGTTTATATTAGGGTGCTATAATATACTGGGAAAACTCTTAAATCCTTCTTACTTAATTTACTCGTTTAGTGAACAGTATTTATTGAAAACCAATTGTATATAAGATATACAACAAAGTGATATATAAGATAAGTAAACCTAGATTTCTGTTCTCAGTGAACTAAGAATTGTGACTTCTGAAATAATTTTAATCCTGTTTCAGGTTTTCAGGGAAAAGATACTATCTGTGGCACTCTTAAGGAGAGGGCTTAAATAAGTGCCAAGCAATCAGACATCTAGATTCAGAAACAAAGGATTAAACTTTGATTAAAAAAATCCTGAACCTTGTTTTTGAGCATTTTAGATGAGTCATATATACAGTAAAAAACATTGTGTGCATCTATCTTTTTACATTTTTGTAATACAGTCTCAACCATAAAACCTGCAGTCTTGGCAAGTGCAGCTCATGAGTTTGGGAAGAAAAGAGAAACCCTGTAATTCTCAGGTTTCTTAGATGAAGATAAGGTGAGTGATTCACTAGTTCTTTGTTCTGGCTCTGTGTTTCATGACATAATAAACCTCCTGCAGCTCCCTTCTAAGAATAGTTCTGGTCTGCATGCTTGAAGGATCATGACTATTATTTGTCTGAGAAAAAAAAGAGAGATATAAAATTATGGTAGAAGGTTGAAAGGAACACAATAGGGCATGTGAACATTTTAACTTTTGAACTGGAATAATTTCTAGGCATTTTTCATGCATTTAGACTCCACTGAAATCCATTATAGTCATGACAAACCTCTGGCATAATAATAACCAAGGTTGACACACGTTTCCTCTGGTCACTTTGGGACACAGAAGATGAGGGAGACTGCAGCCTCCTTTTCTTCATCCTCATGAGTCTACTCAACATTATCAGCTCAGAGAAGCTTGCTGAAGAGCATCGCCGTTTGGTTATTGCTCTTTGTTTCAGAAAATCAGCTGTGAATTGTGGCCCAAGTGGTGCAGAACTCGTTTCCTTGAACAATGCCTCCTCAGCCTGGGAAGTGTGTTCTCTCTCCTCACTAGTAGGGGCTTATTCCAGGCTGGCTTTGCTCACAAGGAAAATCATTTAGACACAGTTCAGTGGACACTCACTCACATCTCTTTGATACCCGTGACCACTTTTGTTTAAGGAGAAATCCAGGACTGCTGTGGTAGGGTGTCCCGAATTAGAAGTGCATTTTAAGAAGCCGTGAAGAAGTTTACACAGCTTTGTGTTGTTATCCTCAGGGTTTCTGTCTTCTGTGCTTCAAAGTAAAAGAGGGCAGGATGGACACAGAAGGGGCAGCGAAGAAAACTTCTGTAGCAAAGTTAAAGTCTCATCAAGTTCTGCATTTTCGATGCATTAAACCAAATGCTTGTGGCTTGTGATCTGTCATGTTACAGAGCAGAAAAATATGTCTACTGTGTTTATTGTAGGACTCAGGAAGCCAGAGCCCAAGGTTGCCAAAGGATTTCTTAAAATTCTACAGCTAATAAATGAAAAAACTGGGGTGAAAATGTTATGATTGCTAATGATGCTACTGTTTCTAGGAAATCTAGGGAGGGCAGATATGAAATCCTTTCTCTAGACTTCGGTGTTTGTAACCATATAAACTTGTTGTAGTTATAAAGTGGTCAAACACCAAGAGTGTTTTATGATTTAGTCTAATTTCGCTGAGTGGAATTGACAGTGGGCACCTTCTGATTTAAATATTTGGTTATAAGCAAGTGTATGTCATGAGAATGTGTATGGGTCATGTGCATAAATGAGAAAGAGATCTTTCTTAATATGTATTTTGGCCTGAAGAATTCTGCCATGATTAAGACAATGTAAGGGAGAGCAGCGTTTCTGATTATTATCCAGTCAATATCTTAAGCAAGGAGCTCTGGGAGAAAAGGAGGAAATGAGCATTGATCTAGTCCAATCATGTGCCTGTGCATTTACTTTAGTTCAACTTTAAACTTCATAAAGAGATCCAGGAATTATTATCCCATACTACTTAATGAAGCAGTGAGACCTGGAGATTAGTTTCTTGCCCCAAATCTAAGTGAGTATGAAAGAGTCTTGGAATTAGAACCCAGGTCTGTCTGCCTCCATGGTCTGTCATGTCATGTTGTCATTCAGAAAAGCAAGGCCAAATTTATGAAAAATACTGAGTTTTCATTTCAAACTCAGCATGCCATCCAAAATACAGACATTTAGAAGTTTCTCTGATAAGCTTTCTGGTGAGTGGAGATGCTGCATTCCCTGTATGGAGTTTAGGAGGTTATAAATCCAGGTCTGGTTCCAGAAAAACATTCAAGGCTTTGTTTATAAACTGTGTTGGCTATTTGTTTAGAAGTGAGTGGTGTTTAGATTCTCTTGTGCAAATGCTTTTCCACATCAAAGTGGCCCACTTATCACTTTGAGATTGTTGTCAAATTATGCTGGGTCTAAGAGGACCCCGCATGATGTTAATGTGTGTTTTCTGGCATCCTGAGACTTAGATGTTGATTTTTATCTTGTGTAAGCTTTGCTCACTTATTTTTCTTGAAATAATGCCTTACTGATGGATGGAATCAGATGGCATGTTTCTGTAATGTTTTCAAATTGGAGACCTGAATCACCTCGGACAGTTGCTGAAAATTTCTAAACTTTGGCCAGAAGCTGGAGTTTTGATGCTTCTGAAACTACTCTGGCCATGGTGTTGAGACTATCCTGAGCTGGTTCAGATTTGCAGTATTCAAATTTGCAGTATTTGCAGAGGGTTTACCCAGGAAAAAACTGAGGCTCAGGGATGTCCACCTCAAACAGTTGAGAATTGAACCTTGACTTGCCAGCAGATGCCTGCCTGGTCTAGTGACCTAATTAGCACACCTCGCCTTAAACGCACCCCTTTCTCTCCTGGGCCTTCTTTTTCTCCCTGTATCTCTGGCTCTAGGGGAGAAGAAAAGGTTGAGGGTTTCAGAAGACTGGATGCCAGACTTCACTTTGGAATTCAGCCCAGCCTCGCTTCAGGCAATGCAAAGGACCCTGGGGGGTGTTCTGAGTTTCCCTCTGTTTCTCTGTGTCTTACCCTCCTAGCAGCCTCTTTTCTCTGTGGTTCCAGAATTTAGCAAGGGGCTTAAGAACCTGTCTAACCATTCAGGTGCCCATGCATTAGCTATTCTATTGCCACTGGAAGGCAGAAAGATCTAGTTTGGTGCTCTCACTTGTGAGTTACTGATTAACTGCTCTAAGGCAATCATGGTTTCTCTTTCATCTGCCTTTGCTTCCTTGTTGCTAGCCCACAAGAACCAAACATTTGAATTCAGCTTCCTACTTCCCTCTTCTCTCCCTCTTCAATTTGACTGAAGGAGCCACTGGATCTTGGAACAGGTCTCTGTGGAGCGCTAGAAGGACCTCTGGTGGGAACTTTGACCTATTTGTTTTTTCCAGGGGTCACAATCCTGGACCAGAAGTGAAGTGAGTGGATTTGCTGTTTGATTGCATGTAGTTTAGTTCTCTAGACTTCCTATTTCTTTTTGCCAAACAACTCTTTCTTAACTTTGAGTGATATGGGATTGAAAAGATTTTTTAAAAAAATGATTTCTTTTTTAAAAAAAGGAGTTAGGGTTATGAAAAGATCCTTTGATTTTTATTTCAATTCAAAGACTGTTGGTTCCAACCATTTGTGTAAAACAGAAAGAAAGGGAGGGATGGGAAAAGAAGGCTTTCTTCTATGCATATAGAATAGAATACCCCTGGAAGGGAACACTAGAAACTAATCATGTTGGTTGCTGGGAGACATACCAGAGGTAAACTCTTCACTGTATACCTTCTTATGCCCTTGGATTTTGAAACTTAATGAGTAAAATTAAAGTAGAAAAAAAAACAAACTTGGGTTTCAATATTAAAGAAACAAGTAACTATCTCCTGGGACTTAAGTGATAGAAGTAGGAAACTGGGAAGCAATTTTAAAGAAAAAAATTCTTTTTTTAGCTATCTTTTTTAGGCTCACCAGAGTTCACATTTAGTAATTTCTTTTGTATTTAGTAATTTTTAAAAGCAGTGTTTTTCAGCACTGGATTTCAATAATAGGGCTTGGGGAGGGTTTTTTTTTTAATTTAATTTTCATAGTTTTCTTCCCTCTCATAAAGCATCAGCTATTGGCTGCTCCCAGACTCAGTGGGCCAATGAGAATCTGTTCCATTCCCGAGTCACTAAACCTGTCTTCTGCTGGCAATGTGTTTATGGAATGAAGCCTAGAAAGCCCTCTTCCCAACCCACCCATACCCCTGCCCTGTTTTTTTCCCCCATGGAGAAATCCCTGTAATGTGATTATTTTATTTTCCTAATCAGAGTCTAAATGCGAATGTTAGAGGAATCTTTTCTTCTCAAATTGAAAAGGGGGAAAAAAAGCTTATACAAGTGTTTTATTCTGAACCACAGCTTTTCTTTTTGAAATAGGTTGTGAATTGGAAGTAGTTTTCTGTTTACTGGATAAATCTTGAAAGTACAGTCTTGGAAGAGAGAGACCACAAAACTGTGTACCCACTTCTTTTTCACTCATCAAAAGAGAAGTGTGAAATGTATTATTTAGTGTCCAAGTTTCAATCAAAAGCAAAACACTCAAGTCAGGGTCAGTTCTCAACACTTTTGAAAATTCCTTGTTGAAAACTGAAGGTAATAAGACATCCTTTCCTCACAGAATTCTTATTACTCTGTTACTTTTGCTAGAAAAGAATAACTGAATAGATCATACATTCTCATGTTTAAATTTTTTAAACCTAAAAGGGAATTTAGTGAAAATTCTCTAACCTCTGTCCTTCAGCCATCCAGTTATTTCTTTAATAGACCAATAGTTATTGGTTTCTTCTGTATTTTTAATATATATATATATATATATATATAAGCATATGGATGCATATAGATGCTTTTTGCCTTCTTTCAGAAATCAAATGGTAATGCACCATCCATATGAATCTGCTTTTTTTTTTTTACTGTAATAATATATATTGTATGTCATTCCATATCAGCATATAGGGCTTCTTAATTTTTTTTCTTTTTACTTAATTTTAGTTATTTTTTGGCCACACCATATGACATGTGAGATCTTAGTTTCCCCAACCAGGGGTGGAACCCACACACCTGGTGTTGAGAGTGTGGAGTCTTAACCACTGGACCACCAGGGAAGTTCCCTTTTTATTAATAGCATACTTTAAAATGGCAGTTTTAGGGTCCCAGCAAAATTGAAGGGAAGGTATAGACTTTCCCATGTATTCCCTACCCCCACCCAGTGCATAGACTCCCCATTACCAACATCCCTACCAGAGCGGTTATGACTGATGAACCTACACTGAGACATCATAGTCATCTAGAGCACATGGTTTACATCATAGTTAACTCTTGGTGGTGTGCATTCTGTGGGTTTGGACACATGTGTAATGACCTGTATCCATCACTATGATGTCATACACTGTGTTTTCACTGCCCTAAAAATGTCATGCTCTGCTTGTTCAGCTCTCTCTCACCCTTCAGCCCCTACCAATCACTGACCTTTTCCTTGTCTTGTTAGTTTTGCCTTTATCAGAATGTCCTATAGTTGGTATCACAGTATGTAACCTTTTCAGACTGGCCTTTTTTCTCTTAGTAATGTGAAAGGATTCCTCCAAGGCTTGATAGCTCATGTCTTTTTAGTGCCAAATAATATTCCACTGTCTACGTGTATCAGTTTATCCATCCATCTATTGCAGAATATCTTGATTACTTCCAAGTTTTGGTAATTATAAATAAAGTTGCTCTACACACTTATGTGCAGGTTTTTGTGTGGACATAAGTTGTCAACTCCTTTGAGAGTTGACAATACCAAAGAGCACAATTGCTGGATTGTATGTAAGAATATGTTTTGTAAGAAACTCAAACTGTCTTCCAGGGTGGCTGTACCATTTTTCATTTCCACCAGCAGTGAAGGTGAACTCCTATTGCTCCACATGCTCACCAGCATTTGGTGTGTTAGCTGGATTTTGGCCATTCTCAAGGGGTATGGTGGCATCTCATTGTTTTAATTTGCATTTCCTGATGACATATGATGAAAAGAGCATGTTTTAATTTGCATTTCCTGATGACATATGATGAAAAGAACATCCTTTCAAATGCTTCTTTGCCATCTCTCTGTCTTTGGTGAGGTGTCCAGGTTTCTGGTCCGTTTTTTAATTCCATTTTGTGTGTGTGTGTGTTTTAAGCATTCTGTGTATATTTTGAATAAATCTTTTATTAAATGTCTTGCAAATATTCTCTCCCAGTCTGTGGCTTGTCTTCTAATTCGTTTGGCATTGTTTTAAATTTTAATGAAGTTCTGCTTATCAATTCTTTGTTTCGTGTATCATCCCTTGGGTGTTTATCTAAAGAATCACCACCACGCCCAAGATCATATAGATTTTTTTCCCCTATGTTATCTATCTAGTTTTTGTGTTTGAAATTTAGGTTTGTGATTCATTTTGAGTTAATTTCTGTGAAGGGTATGGTTAAATTTATTTATTTATTTATTTTTTTGCATAGGGATGTTCAGTTGTTCCAGCACCATTTGTTGAAAATTGTTTCATGCTATTGCCTTTGTTTATTTGTAAAAGATCAGTTGATTTCCATTTATGTGGGTCTGTTTCTGGGCTATCTGTTCTGTTCCATTGATTTATTCATTTACTCTTTCTTCAATACCACCGTCCTGATTACTGTAGCTTTAGAGTAAGTCTTGAGTTGGATTGTTTCAGTCTTCCAACTTTGTTGAATATTGTGTTGGCTATTCTGGATTTCTTTTTAATGGCTACATATTTTCCAATGTATGGGTATATTAAATTTAACCAGATTAATGCACAATTAGGTTGTTTCTGAACTTTTGAAAACAGTGATGTAGTAAATAAGCTTGTATATACTCTGCATGCTCAAGTATGGCTGTAGAATATATTTTTGGAAGTGGGATTGCTAAACCAAAGGTATACACATTTGTAACTTTGACGAATAATGTCAAATCAACTTTGATGGAATTTATACAGTTTTTGTTCTTGTCAGAAATGTATCACGTGATGATTTTTCCACATGCTCACCAACAGTTTGTCATCACACTTTTTGATTTTTGCTAATCTGATAGGGAAAAAATTACCATCTTGTTATAGATAAAACTTGCTTTTCTCATATTCACTTATGGGTGACTTTGCAAATTTCCATTTTGAGCAGAGTCTCAGAGTAGAAAGTGTCACTTCATTCTCCCTATTATAGATGAAAAAAGTCAGTTTTGAAGAAGCAAATGAATAGGTTTCTGATCACTGCCTCATAGAGGAGCAGAGTCAGCACATTTACTTTTCTTAAATGATAAGCATTTAGTTGCTTTTCACACTTCCTTCCAAGCCTCAAAATTTCACTCCTCTCCCCAGGTCTGGGAGAGTTGATATCTTCGATATCTGAGAGCAGCTCCAGTCCTGGCAGGATGGTGTCAACAATAGGCTCGGCAGTGGCTCTGCTTGTTACCACTCCCTGGTTTGGAAGCTCACTTGAATTCCTTATTGTCGTTTGTGGCTGCACAGGTTCTTGTGTCCTAGCATTACTGAAGCAAAAAAGAAGAGGTGAGCGTTCAGACTTCGGTGGGTTCAGCTGCTGTTTGTTTGGACACTCAAGAGATCCCTGCTCTTCCCTGGATGAGACGCTGTAGGAATAATGGAGAATTCTGAGGGTGGCAGGGAACCAAGCCCTGGCTACAAGAACATTGTGCCTCACTCTGGTTCCCATGATTTTAGTGTGAACGTATTAGATATTCAAGGGAAGGAAATTATGCAGGAGAATATAATAGGAGAAGACATACAGGCCAGTGACAATCAGGAGTTAGTTGCTGTGTCTAAAACCTTGTTTGTACTAATTTAAGGAAAAAGCAGTTCAGTCATGTCCGACTCTTTGCGACCCCATGAATCGCAGCTCACCAGGCCTCCCTGTCTATCACCAACTCCCAGAGTTTACTCTAACTCAGGTGCATCAAGTCGGTGATGCCATCCAACCATCTCATCCTCTGTCATCCCCTTCTCCTCCTGCCCCCAATCCCTCCCAGCATCAGGGTCTTTTCCAATGAGTCAACTCTTTGCAGGAGGTGGCCAGAGTATTGGAGTTTCAGCTTCAGCATCACCACACTATAAATTTCATTTGAGGGATTTGTAATAGTGTTTGGTTTTATTTCCCTATTTTGCCTTGTTAATGCTTTCTATGACACCTTTCTTCAGATGGCAACTTTGGACAAGCTGTTTATTAGTTAGATTTAAGGAATCAAATACTTATAAGCTTGACCAGGAAGTATGTTAGATGCATTTAACTTGGGCTAACTACATCAGCTTCAGATTTTTTCCTCAGAGCTTCTTAATAATTAAGAATTCAGCACATGAAAAACAATACTGAGTTTCCAAAATTTAAAACATTTGGCTAGATTTTTTGATGTTCTTTTGAGCTTGAAAATTTTTATAATCAAATTAGGTTTACTATCCCATCTTGTTCTTTACTGCTTTGAGGACCTTTAACCTTTCCTTTTACAATTTTTGATGTCCTAATATTTGCATTGATATAAGTTCTCTATTGAACATCTAGAAGGTTAACATCTTTGGCTTTAGAGAAATTAAACTCTAAGTCTTTACCCTTATTATCTTAGGCTAAAATCTTTGTAAAATTAGTCTTTATGATCACTGCTGTCCTATTGCTTAGTCACTAAGTCTTGTCTCTTTTGCAACCCCATGGACTGTAGCCCACTAGGTGCCTCTGTCCATGGGATTTTCTAGGCAAGAATACTGGAGTGGGTTGCCATTTCCTTCTCCAGGGGATCTTCCTCACCCAGGAATCAAACGGCGTCTCCTGAATTTTAGGCAGATTCTTTACCACTGAGCCACCAGGAGGGCCCTTTATGATCACTACTAGCCTTTTAAAGAGAGGTGAGGTCAATCTCAGGATTTAGATTCTGGATAAGTTATGTTTAAGCATCCTTGATGGTATGTTATTTTTGCCAGTATCGTTGTATGTACTTTGTTATATCACATTATATTTAAACAGCATATTAACAATGTTCATTAGTTATTTTTACTTTGATAACTGAGAGCAGTATTTGGGGCATTTACAGTGCCTTCCCACTATACTACCCTTCCCACTCCCTTCCCTTCTCATATTTCCTCTTTTAAACCTACTGATCTTTTGACATCTAGCTCTATCCTCCCACCCTACAGGAACTCTTTCCTGACACCCTTGGTTTCTTTTCTTTGAACCATTACAGAATGCTTCATTGGCCAGGTATCACGTATTCTGCTTTTTTCTGTGTATGTTTTACTTAAATTTTTTTGGTTTATCTATTATTCTCCCATCTCATCATTAGTTTCTTGATGACTGGGACATCTCTCCATCCCCTCAATATTTATAGCACCTTAGTATGGCTCAGAGCATACTTGTGGGCTATTTAATTCATAAATTGGTTTGACTGTAGCTTTTTGCACTTTAAGGGGTCCTGAACTCCTGTTTTTAAGCACAGATCAGGGGCCACTTCCCCTACTTACCCTGCTGTGTGATTGGGAAGGAAAGAAGGTATTAACTGGAGGTAATTAATTGCTCAATTAAAGGCAGATCGCTTGTTGGAACTGCATGTATTTAATGCTGAGTGGAAGGGGTAGGGAAAGCAGGCAAAGATGCGAATCCAGTACATCCTCTGTGATAAGCTCTCTTTCTCACTGGTGGGTGGGCAAGTGGATAGGGGAAAGGATGAGATGAACTTGGGAAAGGTGGGAGATCTGCTCTTCTCCGGGGGTTGCCATTTCTGAGACTGAATTTTGGACATCCTTATATATGAAGGAATTAGGAGTAGAGCTATTCTGAAGTCCTTCTCTAGTTTTTAAAAACTGTGGAAATCACTGGTTTAGAGATAACCAGTATAAATCAAGGTTTTTTTTTTTTTTTTCCCAATGTTAGACCTGGATAGAAGTAGATGAAATTAGAATTGTGACCAAAAAAATGTTTGCTATTAGTGTGTCATCAGGAATAGTCTTCAAATATGATCAAAGGTATTAATATTGGGCTGGATTTTGATACTGGCAGCCACTGAGAGTCGAAATCTAATTACCTAACAGTCATTCCTTTGGGTGTTTTTTTTTTTTCTTTTAGTGTGGTTTTAATTTCCAATCTGTACTTTGTATCTACTTTTAAAATTAAAGAATGTATTTTTAAAAAGATGAAAATATCTCAACCGTGACATGAGCATAGGAACTGTGAAGAAAGCTGAGCGCCAAAGAATCGATGCTTTTGAACTGTAGTGTTGGAGAAGACTCTTGAGAGTCCCTCGGAGAGCAAGGAGATCAGTCCTGGGTGTTCATTGGAAGGACTGATGCTGAAGCTGAAACTCCAATACTTGGCCACCTCATGCAAAGAGTTGACTCATTGGAAAAGACCCAGATGCTGGGAGGGATTGGGGGCAGGAGGAGAAGGGGATGACAGAGGATGAGATGGTTGAATGACATCACTGACTCGATGGGCATGGGTTTGAGTAAGCCCCGGGAGTTGGTGATAGACAGGGAGGCCTTGTGAGCTGCGATTCATGGGGTCGCAAAAAGTCGGACATGACTGAGTGACTGAACTGAACTGAACTGTACATTGAAAAGTCTGGATCCTATTACTGACTCTGCCATACCTAGTAGTGTATTCTCTTCCTTTCTCTTACTGCCTTTTTCTCTCTTCCTCTTCATTATTTATTGAGTAAAATTACATAGATCTTAAGAGTGTAATCGTTGAAGTTTTTATTTAGGCCACATACTAATGCTGTCACTTAACTGTGGGTAATTACCTAAGGGTAATTACTTCTCTGTGCTTCAGGTTCTCTATCTGTAAAATGGGGTAATAATTTTACCTAGCCCTTAGGATCACTGTAAAGATGAAAAAAATAATACTTGTGAAACATTTATCAATATATTTGGCTCATAGAAAGTGCTAAAAGTATCAGCAGATATTATTACAAAGTAGCAGGTCCTGAGCTAATATGCTTTTGGGTTAGATCAGGTTCTGATTCGGCTGTCAGACTTCAAGGTTCTGTGGCTTTGAATGTGAAATCTCCAGGGTTGAATTCTGTTTCTCACAATAGAATTCATCAATACTCCTGATGAAACAATTTGAAAATGTTGGGTACAATAGAAAGATTATTTTCTTAAGTGCAATACTCTATAAGAAAGTAATGGCTATTCAGGCCAGATGCTAATTGGGGAGGGGTCTCCTGAGCACCGAAGCTGGCTTTTTGCCTTGAGGACAGTTGCCAAACCAGGTTAACTTGAACTTCTCCTTTCATGGCCTGAAGGCACAGGGGACAAGAGATAAAGTAAGATGTCTAGGAGGGACCCTTTGGTCTTAAACCTAGGACTTCAAGGGGCTTCTCACTCTTTGGAAAGATGAATGAGAATTAAAAAAAATTATCTACCTTTTTTCTTTCTGGTCTTCCTGGATGGCTCAGTGATAAAGAATCCACCTGCCAATGCAGGAAACGTGGGTTCGATCCCTGGGTCAGGAAGATCCCCTGGAGAAGGAAATGGCAACACACTCCAGTATTCTTGCCTGGGCAATCCCATGGACAGAGGAGCCTGGTGGGCTATATATAGTTCATGGGGTTGCAAAGAGCTGGACATGACTTACTGACTAAACAACAAACCTTCTTTCTAACCCTATGTCTATAAGGAAAATCACTTATCAATAATCTTGGTTCTGAGCAGATCCTGATTATTTGGTCCTGAGAATTTGTGGTTCTGAGTCAGCTCTGAAACAGATTTGCATCCAGAATCACAATAACTAAGTGGTCAGAAAAACCTCAAGATGAAAACTTTTAAGGAATTCCTACACTGCAAGTGTCCCTGGTACTGAGGGACCAGTTTTTCCTTTCTTTTGGAGGAATCTATTTTTACCCTAAACTTCAAAGAATCCCCATCAATGAAATTAGAAGGAAAATAAGCATCTCATAGTTTGAAAAAAAAAAAAAGAAAAATCGCTTAACACAAGGTATGAGCTGAGAAACAGAAACTTTAAAGATTAACCAAGCTGATCTGAGAAAGGACCAAATAGAACTTGGGAAAAGAAAAGAGGAGACTTCCCTGGTGGCTCAGTGGTAAAGAATTTGCCTGCCAATGCAGGAGACACAGATTTGATCCCTGGTTCGGGAAGATTCCACATGCTGTGGGGCAACTAAACCTGTGTGCCCTAACTACTGAGCCTGTGCTATAGAGCAACTACTGAAGCCCATACACCCTAGAGCCCATGCTCTGCAGCAAGAGAAGTCCCCGCAGTGAGAAGCCTGCACACCGCAACTAGAGAATAGCCCTTGCTCGACGCAACACTACAACAAGCCTATGCAGCAGTGACGACCCAGCACAGCCAAAAATAAATAAAATTATTAAAAAAAAAAAAAGAAAGAACTCAGTGAATGGATTTAACAACAGATTAATCCAATCTGAACAGGGAAATTGTCAGCTGAATGATAGATCTGAAGATAATTTTCTAGTGGCAACAGAGAAGCAAAGCAAATGTAAATCCCAAAAGAAAGGTTCATCAATGTGGAAGATACAGAATTCAGACTCAAGGTAAGTTTAATTATAATTTCAGAAGCAGAAAGAAAATGAGGAGAGGCTACATTTTAAACAGGTAATGACTGAGTCTTCTCAAGGACTGGCAAAAAGCATCACTTGAACATATTCATGAAGTCATCTGAATTCCATTCAGGATAAGGAAAAAAAATCCACACAGAGATAAAATATAATTAAATTGCAGAACACAAAAGATAAAGAGAAGATATTAAGCAAGGTCAGAGAGAAGAGGCAGCTTATTTTTAAAGACATGACAAATTATCCTGATAGTGCGGCAATAGAAGCCAGAAGACCAGTAGAATATTAAATTTTATGCCCCATAGATATTAATTATCAGCCTAGTATTCAGTTTCCATTAAAGATATCTTTAAAAAACAAAGACAAAGACTTTCAGACTTAAAAAAAGAAATCCCTAGGGTTCTAGCAGATCCTCACAAAAAGGATACATTTCAGGCAGAAGAAAATTATTACCAGATGGAAGGTTTCAGAAACAAGAAGTGAAGAACAAAGAAAAGGAAAATTTTAAGTAAAATACACATTGACTGTATGTAAGGCGATAATAATGTCTTTAGTGGAAGCTAGATAAAGGAAGTGACTTAAGTTGAAGAAACAAAAGGAGTCTTTCCAAAGTTTCTGTATAGTTTGGGAGGAGGTTAAAGATAGATTAAATTTTTATTTTGATAGATAAAGTGTACGTGTTAAAATTTCTAAGGCAACCACTAAACTTTAGTAAAAGAATGAATAACTTTCTAACTAAAGGGGAAATTGAAATGAGAAAACTATTAAACATGAAGGCAAGAAAGTTGAGAGAGAGAATAGGCAAGACAAG
This sequence comes from Cervus elaphus, assembly GCF_910594005.1. Classification (NCBI taxonomy): domain Eukaryota; kingdom Metazoa; phylum Chordata; class Mammalia; order Artiodactyla; family Cervidae; genus Cervus; species Cervus elaphus. Next base: position 9,736,447 of record NC_057833.1, on the reverse strand, counting down.
TAGCAAACACAAAATAAGATGTAGAAGTAAAATGAAATGTATTAGCAACTATAAAGAAATCAAAGATTGTTAGACTAGATGAAAATTTAGCTATTTGCTATTTATAAAAGATGTGTCTAAAACATGAGGATACAGAAAGGTAAATAGGTAATTATAAACTAAAAGATGGCAATTCTGACATCTGATGAAACAGACTATCAAAAAAGCATTTTTAGAGATAAAAGAATGTGATATTGGTTCAAAAGTTTGAACTCATCAGAAAAAACTTTTCTGCATCTTATAACGTGGTCTCAATGTATATTATGCATGTTATAGAAAAATTGAGAGAACTGCAATGGGAAACACATATATTCCCAGTGATATTGTAATGTACTTCATCAGTACTTGATAAAGAGGGGAAAGATCAGCTACCACATACAATATTTGAGCTATACAGTTACTAAGTTTGAGCTGATAGACATGTGAAGGCATTGCATCTCAAAACCACAGAATGCACATTTTCAAGCACATGAAGAACACTTATAAAAAGTGACCTCAAACTTGGTCATCAAGCAAGTCTTAACAGCGAGTGATGAATGATTTCATCCAGACCAGATCTGTGACCACAATGTAGTTAAACTAGATACTGATAATAAACAGCGACTATGAATAATTATAGGAATATGTTTCAAAATGACCCTTGGATCAAAGAATTTGCAGTGGAAATCAGAACCTATTTTTAACTGGATGATGACAAAAATATGATGGGTCAAGACGTGCGGTGGGGTAAGCAGCTAAAGCTTGTATAAATGTTAAAATTAGAAAAAAAGAAAGCCTGAAAATTAGCTAGACGTTGAAGAGTTAAAAAAGATGCAAAATAGAGAAAACAGATAGAAGGAAATAATTCCATTATTCAATGGAGAGGATCAAAAATGATACAATTCAGTTCTTGGTAAAAGCTAGTAATGTTGATTAACACCTGGTGAGATCAATTTCAAAAGGAAAAAGAGGCACAGTATTCCTAAGCAATATTAGGAGTGGAAAAGCAGATGTTGTAGATATTAAAAAATATTATGAACTACATGATGCTAAAACATTTGAAAGCTTAGAGGAAATGAATATATTTTTAGACAAATATAACTTACCAAAACTAGAAAAAATAGGCTGAATAGTTCTTAATTTTTAAATAAGCCATTCATTAAATATTTCTCCATAAAGTAAGGTATAGATTTAGATGGGTTTATGATCAAGTTCTACCAAGCACTCAAATAATTTCAAACTTGCATAAATCATTCCAGGGAATAGAAATGCATTTTTGAAGCTATGATAACCTCAACATAAAAATTTGTCAAGAACAAGAGAAGAAATGGAAATTATAGTACAAACTTACTTAGAAATATACATGTAACAATCATAAAACCTGAGCAGGCCAAATCCAGCAATGTGTTGAAAAGGTAATACATGGTAAACAATTTGGTTTTATCTTGGAATTGCAGGGTTGATCTAATATTGGAAAATTCATATTAACAGATTAATGAAGACTTCACTGATGGCTCAGATGGTAAAGAATATGCCTGCAATGCAGGAGACACAGGGTTGATCCCTGAGTTGGGAATTTCCCCTGTAGAAGGGAATGGCTACCCACTCCAGTATTCTTGCCTTGAGAATTCCATGAACAGAGGAGCCTGTTGGGTTACAGTCCATGGGGTTGCAAAGAGTTGGACATGACACATGATATTAAGTAGATAGAAAATGTCTTAAAATGTTTCATATCAAATTATGCAAAAGTTCAGAAAATTGGAATAGAGGGAGTTTTCTTAACACAATAAAGAATATTTACAAATAACATATGGCAAACATTACACTTAATGGTAAAATATTAAATGTACTTTGTTACTTGTTAAGATCAAGATCCATTATTCTATGCAATATTGCTTTTGATGGCTTTATATCATACTGTATCCCATTTTTTTACATTGCATCATGAGCATTTTCCATGCTCCCTTACAAAGTTTTTTGCAAACAGAAGTGTTAATATCTATCCTATATTGATGCTACCCTAATAGCTGGCTATTTAGTGTTCTATGTTTTCTGCATCATGAAAAATGATGCAATGAATATTTTCTCATGTATACGTTTTTGTCTGTATTTTTAGTGACTTCTTTTTGATATATTTCCAGCAGCTGAATTCTTGAACCAAAAGGTATGAACTCTGTGAAGCACTGGATACATATTGTATACTTGAAACCAGTCCGTTCACATGAAGCATCCCATGTCTTTGGAGAGTGATCGTAGCTCACTGCTCAACTTAGCTCAGAGCATTTGCAGCTCCTCATTGCTTCAAAGAAAAGAAAACAGAGGGAGAACTTGGGGTTTAGTGATGTCCCTGTGAGCCTTATAAAATGAACAAAGTAGTCTTTTATTTCTTTCCCTGTGTGTACATAGCTGGGAGGGGGCTAGCTATGGAATTAGGCTGTTTGCAGAGCCCTGTAACAACCAGTGAGGCAGTGCTTGGAAACCCGTGGGAAGTGGGGGGAGGGTGCTTATGAGGGGGGAGGGGAGGACAGTGACAAGCCGTCTGTGGAGTGGGGCCCCCCTGAGCCAGGCGTCTGAGCTGTTTCAGAACCTGTTAGTCTAGGCCTGGCCAGGGGACGGGAGCTGTGGCCCCTCCCACCCCATCCCTGCACTATGTAATTCTTTTGATTTTTTTTTGGGGGGGGGGTCTCAAAATTAGTGGAGAAACAAGAGAAGCAGAGCTGTCTCTGAAATCGTAGCTTTTAACTGGACTGAGTTTGAATTCTCAACCTTTAGGGAGACCTTGGTGTAGAAATTCCCAGGAGTGTTGTGTCAGAGGCTATGAGGTGCAGGACGCAGTTTGGGGACCTTTTTCCTGCTGCCTTCCTGTTCCTCAGGGCTTCTCGTTCTATGAATATTGCTGTCAGAGCGGATTAATTATGTCTTTTGTCCCTCAGCAAGGCTTAAGGAGAAGGAAATCATTCCTCCATTTGAGTTAAAGGCTATACTAATGGGAATTAACTCCGTGGTTTCTCAGGGCTATTTTAATTTATAATTAAAGCTGTATGGCTGGGGATATTAGTGGGGGGGGGGTGGGAGTTGCCGACAGCCCTTATTAAGTAGAATATTAAGTTTGGAAGCTCTGAGAGAGCATCTCACTCATCACCACCCCTGTTTTGTTCCATGGATGAGGCAGGCCAGGCACAGGGGAGTGAAGAGATTTACCTGACACTGTTTAGTCAGAGGATCAACTGGGTTGCAACCCTGGCCTCTTGACAGCCAGACATTTTTCCATTGTCTCTCATGTCTTACTACCTTTCACGGACTAGTTCCTCCTTTTCCAACAACAGGGTGTGTTTACACGTTTTAATTTCTGGCTGGAGCCTTCTTCCCTGTTGTTAGCAATTTGGAAAACACATGAGCCCCTCAGACAGTTTTCACAATGATTTCTGGCTCAAAAATTTGGCCTTGGTGTTTCTGAACTTGGTCCAAGTAACTCACTCAGATTTCATTGCAAAGAAACCTTCCACTATTTGATTCTCAAAGGACTGATACTTGGCTCTGATCCCCTCCAATCTATACACTCAAAAGGCTCCTGGATGGAGGGACAAGGTAGGTATTTTGTTAGTAAGTCATGTTTCATCTAGTCATCTCCTCCCCTTCTCCTGGCTCTTCTCCTTCACTGGCTGGCCCATAGTAGAGTTGGATTGAATGGTGGAGGTGGGAAGAATTAATCTGATTAATCATGAGTAATACAACTCTAGACTCTTTCATAGCGGAGCAGAGGTCAGGGAGGAAACACGACTGGATACAGTGTAACCTTGGGATTAGGTCAGTGGCTTTGGGAGTCAGAAGACATGAATTTGCAACCTATTAAGCTCTTTGAACTCATGCTTATAATACATGACTGACAGGGCTGCCATAAAGATCATTTTTTAAAAGACAAGATATAAATGGAAATATTGTATAAACCATAAAATGATTTACAAATAATATATATATTTTTTCTTTTATAATACAATTTTATTTTAAATAATATATTTTTAAGAAAGAAAGAATGTAAAGGAATGGGAGTAGAAGTGTTGGTTTTTATGGAAGAGGGATGCCAGAGGAGAATGGGCTGTGATGTATCAGTCACAGTAGATGAAGAAGTGGAGATAGTCAATATATAGTAGACAAATCCCTGTGCTTAAAATATAAGTATACATATAAACATAAATATATTCCCTTTCCCCAAAGTTCTCTTTTAACATCTCCTGTTCCTTCTTTTCCTTTGGCACAGTGTTAGAAATCTGTCTACCGTATATGAACTTGAATGGTTTGCTTTTTATTAAGCCATTCAGTGGCTTGAACATGTTTGTTGAGTTCCATAAAACTCATGTTAAAGCAGTAATATAGATTTGCCTCATATGTAAAAATAGCTAAGGAAATTCTAAAGAAAAGATTTCAGGGTTTGCTGTGCTTAAATACACTTCAAGGGGATTGGCGGAATCCTTTACTACTGGTGAAAAGAACTTGAATACAGCATATCCTTAGGGAAAGCCCAAGTAAATACGGAGTCATATTTTTGAAACGTAGAGGACCAGTTAAAAAAACTTGCCAAGGTCCCCGCCCCCTGCCTGTGAGTCAATTGTTAGAGGTGAAACCAGAATAGCGAGCTCATGACTGCCAGCCAGGTGTCTCTTGATACTTTGCTTTGCTGACATAGTTCATCAGTCAGAACTCTTTGGATGCAAGTGACAGAAAACCAATGTGGCTTAAATACAAGTAAACATAACATAGAAAGGAATGTACTGGCTCATTTACCTAAAAAGTACAGGAAGAGATCTGACTTCAGGTGTGCCTTAAATAATATCAGTAGGACCAAGTTTCTCTTCATTCCTCTTGGTTGGATCCCGTCTCATAGATTTCTTTTTTTTTTAACTCTTGTAGTGGCAAGGAGTTCTAGGTTTCCAGGCTTCACAACTTCATAGCCTCACAACTTAGAGTCCAGCAGAAAAGAAAGTTTCTCTTCTCCAACAGTTCAAACACAGCGTTGATCCCTGGGTTGGGAAGATCCCCTGGAGAAGGGAATGGCTACCTACTCTAGGATTCTTGCCTGGAAAATTATCACGGACAGAGGAGCCTGATGGGCTACAGTCCATGGGGTTGCAAAAGAGCTGGATATGACTGTGTGACTAACATTTACTTACTTTCTTGGTGGTGCTCTGCTTTCGTAGTTTTATGTCTGGCCTGTAGTTTGACACTGGCAACTTTGGTCATGTACCTATACAGAAAAATGGCAAAAATAAAAGTATTAACAGAATGATTATAAAAGTTACTAATCACTTATAAAATGAATTTAGGAACAATAAACTGTGGAAAATTCTTCAAGAGATGGGAATACCAGACCACCTGACCTGCCTCTTGAGAAATCTGTTTGCAGGTCAGGAAGCAACAGTTAGAACTGGACATGGACCAACAGACTGGTTCCAAATAGGAAAAGGAGTATGTCAAGACTGTATATTGTCACCCTGCTTATTTAACTTATATACAGAGTACATCATGAGAAACGCTGGGCTGGAGTAAGCACAAGCTGGAATCAAGATTGCCGAGAGAAATATCAATAACCTCAGATATGCAGATGACACCACCCTTATGGCAGAAAGTGAGGAAGAACTAAAGAGCCTCTTGATGAAAGTGAAAGAGGAGAGTGAAAAAGTTGGCTTAAAGGTCAACATTCAGAAAACTGAGATCATGGCATCCAGTCCCATCACTTCATGGGAAATAAATGGGGAAACAGTGGAAACAGTGTCAGACTTTATTTTTTGGGAGGGGGAGCTCCAAAATCACTGCAGATGGTGATTGCAGCCATGAAATTAAAAGATGCTTACTCCTTGGAAGAAAAGTTATGACCAACCGAGACAGCATGTTAAAAAGCAGAGATATTACTTTGTCAACAAAGGTCTGTCTAGTCAAGGCTATGGTTTTCCCAGTAGTCTTGTATGGATGTGAGAGTTGGACTGTGAAGAAAGCTGAGCACTGAAGAATTGATGCTTTTGAACTGTGGTGTTGGAGAAGACTCTTGAGAGTCCCTTGGACTGCAAGGAGATCAAATCAGTCCATCCTAAAGGAAATCAGTCCTGGGTGTTCATTGGAAGGTCTGATGCTGAAGCTGAAACTCCAGTACTTTGGCCACTTGATGCGAAGAGCTGACTCATTTGAAAAGACCCTGATGCTGGGAAAGATTGATGAGAAGGGGACGACAGAGGATGAGATGGTTGGATGGCATCACCGACTCAATGGAAATGAGTTTGGGTGAACTCTGGGAGTTGGTGATGGACAGGGAGGCCTGACGTGCTGCAGTTCATGGGGTCACAAAGAGTCAGACATGACTGAGCTACTGAAATGAACTGAACATGAATCCTGTCTGCATGCTTACTTGACTTCTTTTATTTCTTGTTGCTGCTTTAGAGTTTTTGGAGTTGTGAGATTTTGAGTAGAGTTGATTACAATTTCTTGTTCAAATCACATATGTAATTCTGTAGAAGTATGTTCATTTATATGGCTAAAATGTCACAATATATTATTAGTAAGTTATCAAGTGAAAAAAAAAGGCTTCAAAAAATAGAATTTAGTTTTTGTTTAAAAAAAGAAATAAGGACCACAGCATCCATGGCAATTGTCTTTGGCTGATAAGTGATACCACTATGTAAGTTCTTTTTTGGTTTTTCTACTTGCTTCGAGCACTAAAAATGGATAAACATAAATTGTTAAAGATAAATACACACGTATAAACATTTTCTGTGACTTTCCCATCCACTAAAAAAAATTCAGATTAATCGTGTTTCAAAGGCAGAATTTGAAACTAGTTTTAATAAGTCAGTTCTTTATGTGATATTCCTTAGCCACCGTCAATTAATTATTAATTCTTTAATAAGGATTGGAGATTTAAATGTTCTTAGAGTTCCAAATATAACATATATTAAATAGCAAATATTAAATCAATGAAAGTGTATTTTAGTAGCTATTTTCACCCATTATGTTCACACAGATGGGGTCACAAAACGCTCAAAAGACTCCTGCTTTGGGCCTGCTGAGCCTGGAGTTCCTGCTAGCTTTCTTGAGTAGCTCGCAGTGCCGTCTTGCAAGTTACACCTGCTCTCCTTCTGGCCACACTGTATGAGCTTTGGCTGAGCTGGTTTCTGAGGTCCCTTTCAGCCACTTCTTCCTCAGTGAGCACCCGGCCCCTGGCTCAGCTAACTCTGGTGTGGCTGAGGTTGGCTTTGTTGCATGGCGGTTGCTCCCCCTGCCTCTGCCCCGCTGACTCCATTCATCACCTCCAGCTCCACTCCCTCTCAGTGTTGAAATCAGCTGCTCTGACTCTGGAAGCCAGAGCGGGCAGCCCCTCCCTTCAGTCTCGGGCTGGAGGGAATTCAGGAAGCGGGTGTGTGACAAGGTGTCACTCGCGTTTACCAAGGGCCTGTGGTGTGTGCGCAGCTCAGGGGCAGCTTCCTGGCTGCTCCTCAGCAGCACACAGATGCCAGGGGAGCTAAGACATGCCAGTAATTAGCCAAAATAGGGGACACGCAGCCTGGAGACCATAGTGGTCAATTGCTTATCTTTGTGTTCTAGTTTAATCATTTAAACCGAGTCCTCTCCTCTTAAAAACACCTACCCAGCAGAGCTCGTCATCCAAACATACAACCTGAAGTCCCTTTGTTACTCACCCTAGCAGCAGAAATGAGTCACTTACTCCAAGGTCCTCATCTCTCCCTTCATCTGATTAGAAGGAAGGGCCAAATGAGGGCCAGATATGAGTGTGTATGTTTTAACTGTGTACAAATGCACTTTTTTTTTTTCATCTTTCCATCCCACTAATCTGACTTGGATTAAAAGTGAACAGAGAGAGCAAAATAAAGAATGAAATAAAGAATAAAAGAATAAATAAAAGAATAAAATAAAAATAAGGACTAAAAAACCAAATCATAAGATCAAGTTAGTAAGGAAAAATTAGCATGAATACAGAGCTCTCCTTAATTCTGGATAACCTAAAATATTTCTAGTATAAATCATGAATATACTTTTGTAGGAAATAGTTACTACTGGTATTACTGAAAATTATTTCTAGTTTGTAAAAAAAGGTATTCTTACTAAAAACATAAAGCGTACATGTATGCAAAATTGAGTACGTGGATGTATATAGAAATGAATATGTTGTGCTTAGTTGCTCGGTCGTGTCCAAAACTTTGTGACCCCGTGAACCATGTCACGCCAGGCTCCTCTGTCCATGGGGATTCTCCAGGTAAGAATACTGCAGTGGGTTGCCATGCCCTCCTCCAGGGGACCTTCCCAACTCAGGGATCAAATCCAGGTGACCCTCATAGCAGGCGGACTCTTTACCATCTGAGCCACCAGGGAAGCCCAGAAATGAATATATTGTATAAATAAGTAAATGCATAAAAAGACTAGAATGATGCACACCAAGCCAAAGTTATCATTCCAGGAAACGGACATGAAATGAGGCAAGTGGGGATTATTTTTGATGTATTTCAGTATTGAGTTTTTTTTTTTTAAATTGGTGAGCTTATCTAACTATATTACTAGAATATTTAAAAAAAATCTTTGTAGTACGGGGTATTGGGTGGGGAGAGGGCAGGGAGGGTTGCCTCCATAATCGTTTGTTTTCTGACCTATTTTACAGTTGTTTGCATGGGTGATTTTATCTTGGTGGGGTGGGACTCATCTTCAGCCTGAGGGAGTGGAAGAAGCAGCCAGGTGTAGCCAAGTGTCCACATGCTTAGTCCCTTAGTTCTGCCCGGCTTTTTGTGACCCTTTGGACTGTAGCCCGCCAGACTCCTCTGTCCATGGGATTTTTCAGTCAAGAATACTGAAGTGGGTTGCCATTTTCCTCCTCCAGGGGATCTTCCCAACCCAGGAATCGAACTCTTGTCTCCTATGACTCCTGCATTACAGGCAGATTCTTTACCCACTGAGCCTTTGCAGAAGTCAGGTGGGGGTGGGGTAAGAGGAAGTGGGGAGTTAGGCCTGGAGTCAGAGAAAAGGGAGGTGAGGTTGTGGTTAGGGAAGGGAGGAAGAATGAACATCAAGGAGCCAAGGAGAAGCGCTGGCAAGAGCTTTAGGAACCTCTCCTAGTTGTGGTTCCATTAATGAATAGGCACATCTCTGGTCATTTATTTTCATCTGCACTTACTGACTGCCTTTAAGTCTAGATTGCTTTAATAGGACCGATGACAAATTGTTTCCCACCTGTGGGTTTTTTTCCTGCCAGCCTTGCGTGGTTTTCCCTGGCTTTATTTTGTGATCAGAAAAGGAGTTGGAATTCTGAAAAGTTGCTTTAGCCAAATGCTGGGAACAAAGAGAACCTTGTTATGCACATCAGCTTTTGGAGGGGTTTAATTTATCAGCTCGGATCTCTGCCTTTCAAGTCCTTGCTCTGGTTAGCACTGTGTTTCTCTGTCCATGGAGGGGCAAACCTTCTGGAGAAGCCAGACCCACTGCTTGTGCACCCGGCTCTGATTACACAAGTAAGCTCAGTCTGGTCAGAGGCAGGCCCTCGTGGTCCTAAGTGGCATCCATAGAGAGTCCAGAAGAGGAGACAAGCTTTGTTACTATGTTTGCTTGACCCCCGGCTACATGGACACGTTATGGTTTCTAAGATCTCCATGGACGGATCATAAATGTAGTCCTCTGGCATGGTGTTGACTTAAAAAGTCAGGAACTGGGAATGACAGTCACCCTTCTGTTATCACCTCCCCTCCTGCAGTTGAGCTTTCCTGAAAAGCGACCAGCATGGGCTGGCTTGAGTCCTGGCTGAGTGGGCGAGCCCTGGAGCACAGAATCCAGTCTTGAAACTTGTTCCCTGATAGTGGATTGGTTTTCCCCCAGGACGGCGGTAACTTTGAGCCCTGTACGGCGCTATTAGAAAAAGCTCCAGTGGTGGTGTGTTAAAGGACCTTCTCCTGGGTGGGAAAACTTTGGGGGAATTTCTTGGGGCCTGGGGGGTACCAGCTCCCCGTGTGGAGGAGGTGGGAGCGCTGTGTGCTGTCCACGAATGCCTGGGGCCTGAAAGCATCAGGCGGCCAGTGTGGGCATGTGGCTGCCGCTTTCTTCACTTTTTGTCTCATTCTGTTTCCCTTGACAGGGCAATTTGGTTTTGATGCTGTGCCAGCAATCTCCTGACAATGAGTTACTGGAACTTGGAGAAAAGGAACTGTGTGCAGTATCGCAGGCATTTTCTGGTGGACAACAGTCCGTTTCATGGTGAGTTGCCTTTTCTACGCCTGTAGTTGGATCTTTTGTTTCTGACAGCACTTTTATTCCAGCACTCCGGATGCAAATGTGGTATAATTATTGGGTTGAACCAAGAGCCTGAGTTAACTTGCTGATGAAAAAATTACCCGAGAAGCCCCACAGGACTCCTTGCCCACAATTGGAATTGGCATGCCTCACCGCAACAACCGCAACCGCATCATCACTTTCTACCTTGAAAGTTAGTTTGTGTCAGGGCTTTTCCTCCTCTTCTGTGCTGTCAACTCCAGTCATATTCCTTCCTTTCTGATGTTTGAAATTTGAGGGGCTAGACGCACAGGTAGTATTCAGTTAATATTGGTGGATCATCAATCAGGGCTTATAACCAGCCTGGTGTGTGCGTTCTATCAGGCACCGTACAGAACGGAGCAGGTCACGGCACGTAACCGGGACAGGGTGAACGAGTGTGGCTGTAAATCAGAATGGTCGACACTAGTCATTTTCATGTAACAGGGCGGACAAGTGTGGCTGTAAATCAGAATGGTCGACATTAGTCATTTTCATGACAAACTAAGATGAATTGCTGTTACCCTGCTGATAGACAGTTAGGGGTAAGCTCTGTCAATCCTAATATCAGGATGCCCTTGGGTGAAATTGACTCAAGAGTTGAGACGCGTGTGTTGGCAGGATTTTGGGAGTGATCTCCATCAAGAGCTAGTGGAACTGTATCGAGAAGAGATATTTCATGAGGAGTGGAGTGCTGCCGAGCAGAAGCCTTAACCTAAGCTGCCTTCCCCTCTGTCAGTTTGGTTTTTCTTCCTCAAGTTAGTGCAGACATAGTATTTTTTTATTGTTTTAAATTAACTTTAAGATAAACTTTACTTTGGCAAAGCATGCTTTGCCATTTTTTTTCACGTTCATTATACCACCTTGCTATGGAACTTTGCTAGATAGAGGATGCCTTCATTTACAGGTCAAGAAAAGGAGGAAGAGAGGAAAAGGCCAGCCCAAGTTGGCATAACCAGTTATTAGCAAAGTCAGATCTAATATTTTAGCCTCTACCGTTCCAGGCTGAGTCTCTCTCAGCATTGTATCGGTGAAGACCTCTTAGCAAAGGAGATGAAAATATTGTGACTTAACACCTTGGCACTGAGTTCCGCTTTGTTTTCCTGTGAGCCTCATCTAAGGACCCTGTTCCTAGCATCATCTCTATACAGTGTTTGCTGTTAAAAATTTACAAATTTGTTTGCTGTTACAAAGTGTGGTATTTTCTGTTACAAGTTTACTTGTAATAATAATAAAAAATGATAATCAAGGAAACACAGGAGTTAGAAAAATTGCATTCTTTTTCCAAGTTTTGTGCGAGTTTTGAAAAAGTTCAGGTTTTATTCATTCGTTATCTTAGAATACCTTTGTTCAGACATCTAAAGGCTCTAACAACCTAAAAATAATTTTCTGTGTATTTTTATAGTTGTGTTACCACTTAGTGAATTACTGTATTGTTGGTAGTTATGCTGATGGCTTGAGAAACACGGTCCTACCAAATCCTTTTAACACCTTTGCCATAGTTATTATTCATCCCATTTTATGGATGGGGAAAGAGGTTTGCGGACGTTGCAAAATGGTGATCTAAAATCAAACTCATATCTGCTTAACTCCAGAACCCCACTGTTTTCTTCCAGGCTCCATCTCCATTTTAATAGAGCAATTAACATTCTGAGAGGTTGGAGTTCTATTCAGCAGTGTTTGCTCGGCTATTAACTAACCATATCTGATCTTGACCAAGTTATATAGTCCTTCAGATCTCAGTTTTCTCCTCTGTGAAATGAGTGTGCCGTTCTCCATAATTTTTTAGGTTCTTTCCAGTTCTGGTCTCTGAGATTCCATTGAAGTATTTCCGAGGATGACATGTGTGTGTGTTTCGTGAGCCGTCTTGTCTCTAAACGTGAGATACACAAGGGGGCAGCAGAATACTTAAAATATAAGTTGGTTCCTTCTTACATTGAAAAATTACTCTTTTGAGAGGATTTAGAGATAGCAAATCTTCTCAAGATTAAAAGGATTAAAACCAATTAGAATTATGATTCTCTTCATTTGTAATAAAGCAGTAACCTTAAGTATTTCTGAGAGTATAAAATATCGTTTTGGATCTCTGTGCCAAAGGCACATTCAGGAAGGAATGATGCTTCTGCTCTTGCGCTGTGTTTACCTCTGCAGAAAAGTAATGCCTGTGAAGACAGGGGTTTCTTTAACTGAAGGGAGAATTGTGAGGCTTCTTAGTGTATTTTAAGCCAAGGGAGCACTAGTGATATCATTTTTATAGAGAACGTCTAAACATTTCTGAGAAAAGATAGGGGACGGGACGTGTTGAGTTAGAAAGGTCAGATTTCTTTTAGAGGAGCTTCTCCAGGTCTGCTGGTAACTCTCCTTACATAAGCAAGGCAAACAAAAAGAAACAAAACCCCATTCATTATAAACAGAAAAGAACCATTTCCTCTGCAAGATAAGAAACTTTTAGAATATGCATACTTAAGTAGTATTCCCAGGAGAAAAGAGCCAGGTTAAAATGAGGACTAGGTGGGCCGCTCTGATAGCTCAGTGATAAAGACTCCACCTTGAATGACGGAGATCTGGGTTGGGAAGACCTCCTGGAGGAGGGCATGGCAACCCACTCCAGTATTTTTGCTGGGAAAGTCCCAGGGACAGAGAAGCCTGGCAGGCTATTGTTCATGGGGTCGCAAAGAGTGGGACATGACTAAAGCCACTCAGTTCAGTAGTTCAGGCATGTCCAACTCTTTGCGACCCCATGAACAAGGCTTCCCTGTCCATCACCAACTCCTGGAACTTACTCAAACTCATATCCATCCAGTTAGTGATGCCATCCAACCATGTCATCCTCTGTTGTCCCCTTCTCCTCCTGCCCTCAATCTCTAGCATCAGGGTCTTTTCCAGTGAGTCAGTTCTTCGCATCAGGTGGCCCAAGTATTGGAGTTTTAGCTTCAGCATCAGGCCTTCCAATGAATATTTAGGACTGATTTCCTTTAGGATTGACTGGTTGGATCTCCTTTCAGTCCAAGGGATTCTCAAGAGTCTTCTCCAACACCACAGTTCAAAAACATCAGTTGTTTGGCACTTAGCTTTCTTTATGGTTCAACTCTCACATCCATAAATGACTACTGGAAAAACCATAGCCTTGACTAGACGGACCTTTGTCGGTAAAGTAATGTCTCTGCTTTTTCATATGCTGTCTAGGTTTGTCATAGCTTTTCTTCCAAGGAGCAAGTGTCTTTTAATTTCATGGCTGCAGTCACCATCTGCAGTGATTTTGGAGCCCAAGAAAATAAAGTCTCTCACTGTTTCCATTGTTTTCCCATCTATTTGCCATCAAATGATGGGACTGGATGCCATCATCTTCATTGTTTGAATGTTGAATTTAAGCCAGCTTTTTCACTCTCCTCTTTTCACTTTCATCAAGAGGCTTTTTAGTTTCTCTTCACTTTCTGCCATAAGGGTGGTGTCATCTGCATATCTGAGGTTATTGATATTTCTCCCAACAATCTTGATTCCAACTTGAGTTTCATCTAGCCTAGCATTTTGCATGATGTACTCTGCATATCAGTTAATAAGCAGGGTGACAATATACAGCCTTGACGTACTCCTTTCCCAATTTGGAACCAGTCCATTGTTCCATGTCTGGTTCTAACTGTTGCTTCTTGACCTGCATACAGATTTCTCGGGAGGCAGATAAGGTGGTCTGGTATTCCCATCTCTTTAAGAATTTTCCACAGTTTGTTGTGATCCACACAGTCAAAGGCTTTGGCATAGTCAATAAAACAGAAGTAGATGTTTTTCTGGAGTTCTCTAAAGCCACTGAGCGCCTGCAAGCTCTCACATAGCTTACGGGTGGGTTATAGAAGTCAATAAAAGTAAAAATAAAAATGTAACATTTGTATACTGTTTCACAGTTCATAAAGTGCATTCAGAGCCTCCTTTTCTGAATATAGAGGAGGTGAGTTCTCATTGGAAACAATGCAGAAAATTACCCACAATCCCACAAACCAAAGAGTAACACTAACCTTCAGTTTCTGTCCAGTCTTTTATCTTTTCTCATTTTTGCAACAGTCCTGACCTAGGAATAGAATATTTTGAACAGGTAGGAAATGGAGGGTGCTGGCTAACAGTAATGAGCTGGTTGAATTGACTTAATTCTGTGTCACTGAGGAGAAGACCTCTGGTAGGAATCATGATGAGGTTTTTTTTTTTTTTATTTTAATTTCCCAATTGTCTGTCCTTTGCCCCGATTTTTAGTGAGTCTGTTGAATCCAAAGGGATTATAAGCCTATCAAAGAAGCCAATTGCTAGAGGCTTTTTCTAGTTGGACTTTGTTTCTAATTTGTTTGATATAGAGAAAAAACTTGGGCAAAGAATAATTTGTGCAGTATGAACCTTGCTTTAATGGCTTATATTTTTGTAAATTGTTCTCATTTGAAAATGACCTGTATTCTCAGCTCTTTCTCTTGGCTGTCATGAATTGCTTCATTTTTTTCTGACTTAGGACACAGATTCTTAAACCAATTGTCAGTATATTTGCTGTTTAACATATATAATTTCTAATGTACATAAACTTTTTCAAACATTTGAGTTTCTCCAAGTCACCTTGGAGGTGACTTAATATTTATTTCTAGCACTGCGTGTTATAATTGTGATATTGGAAAAGCGACCTAAGTAAGATTCTTATTTGACTGTAAAATTTGTAGTTACCTTTGCGCTGGCAAAAAGCAGCATGTCCCTTTGGGGGGAGGTGGTTGGGGGTTGGGTTGTGTGTGTGTGTGTGTGTTCCTAAGTCCTTCCTGACCACAGGCAGACCAGTAGCAAGGACTGACAGGTTTTTAGGACAAATGTCATTTATTCACAGAAGAAGAGTGGAGAGGTTTACCTCACTGGAATTCCATACTGTCAGATCCTGCCTGGTAAATATGCAAGGAGAATGAAGTTGTATAGAAGTGAATTAGGGTTCTCATTAATTTAGGCCAGTTTATTAGCAAGTTATGACTTAAGTAGCCTGCCTGCTTTAGGGGTTTTGGGCATTATTACCTACTATTATTTTTTTTTAATAGAGTATCATTACTTTACTGAATCAAAGCCTAGCTTTTCCAGCCAATGGCTGTATAAACATCCTCTTCTGGGTCCAGAAAAATACCAGTGCATAGAGAATACCTACTAATGTAATGATAGTCAAGATATTGTGGGCATCATCAAGATCAAAAGTATCATTTCTTGGAGAGGAACACTACATGGAAAAAATTTCAAAGACAAATTGAGACAAAGAGTTAAAAAAAAAAAAGGCCTTAAAGGAGAGAATGTATAATATATATAAGTGTTGTAAATTTAATAGAACTAATTTTGGAAGCAGCTTTGCCCAGTGGATTCCCCTTTAGCTCCATACTCAGGCAGAGAGCACAGAGGACAGGTCTGTGATGTTAAGGGCATCTTGCAAATAGCCAGAGGCAGTGACGGCCAGCAGAGAGAGCGAGGCCTCTTGCCGGGGTCACCTCCAACTGGGTTGCTGCAAACTTTGTGCTTTGGACCAAGTTTCCATGTCAGCAAATGCTGCTATTTAGGACAGATGACCTCTAAACTTCTCCCTAAGTGTTAAAATGTCAAGAAATGCTTGTTTCCCCACCTCCCCTCCTCAGGCCACTTTTAAATAGAGGCTGTTTGAGGAATTTGCTATGAATTAACTGACCATCATCGACTCAATAGACATGAGTTTGAGCGAGCTCCACCAGATGATGAGGGGCAGGGAAACCTGGCGTTCTGCAGTCCATCGGGTTGCAAAGAGTTGAACAAAAACAGCAAAGCAACCAAACTGGTCTATGTGCTTATTCCTCACTTGGGACAAGTCAGGGTTCGCCATTCGGGCCTTAGCAAAAGGAGACACTGGTATGTAGTTAGACATAAACTTTATTGTGAGCTGGTGAGGCAGGCTTACTCGATAACCTTTTGGTTATGTGATGGTCTTCCTTGATCTCTTGGAGACAGAGAAAATTCTCAAAGCCTCAGCGAAATGCTTTTTATATCAAAATTCAAAATTCATTATCTTTATTCCTCTTCCCCCCCCCCCCTTTTTTTCTTTCTTCATGATGGGCATTCCATTTATAACTTATTTATTGAGCATTCTCAATTTACTGTAGCATATACACAAAGTTGTTTTATTTTTCACCAATTACTAAAAGATAAAACAGCTTTCCTGGTGGCTCAGATGGTAAAGAACCTGCCTGCAATGCAGGAGACCTGGGTTTGATCCCTGGGTTGGGAAGATCTCCTGGAGAAGGAAGTGACAACCCACTCCAGTATTCTTGCCTGGGAAATCCCATGGACGGAGGAGCCTGAAGCGTTACTGACCATGAAATCACAACGAGTTGAACACAACTAAGTGACTAACACTAACATATACAAAACTGTTTTATTTTTCACTTTGAAAAATAATCTTTGCAACATCTTGGGCAAATTCTATTAATACTTTTTGGCTACTTTTGGTTATTGAGGTGTTGTGCGCTCATGCATGCTCAGTTGCTCCTGACTCTTTGTGACCCTATAGACTGTAGCCTGCCAGGCTCCTCTGCCCATGAAATTCTCCAGGCAAGAATACTGGAGTGGGTTCCATTTCCTACTCCAGGGGATCTTTCCGACCCAGGGATTGAACCCAAGGCTCCTGTATCTCCTGCATTGGCAGGTGGGTTCTTTACCACTGTGCCACCTGGGAAGCCTACTTGAGGGTCTAGTCCAGTTTGAAATACTAAAGTCAAACTCATTTAAATCCTGTCTCCTCCCTTACCCCTGGCTTGGGGCTGAGGGTGGGCATTCTTCTGGCCCTGCTATAGTTCTTCCCCTTGAAGAAGAATTCAAAATCCTCAGATTTTGGTACTAGGAAGAGAGATCGGGGAAGCAAAGGCCTTTGAGCCACACCCCAGCCCCTGTTTGTTTGTCGTTGGTGGTGAGATGATCAAGATTCTGGTTCCATCTTCTGTGAATATTTGGTTTCATCCTGTCACCTAGGACTCTACAGAGAGCACCTGCTGTCTCCCTTCAACCCCACACGATGTCCATATCTAATTCCCTCTAGCTGAGGCCTGGCTTCCTTTGCCCTGAGGACTCTTGGTGAGGGGGCGCGGGTGACTGCCTGGTCCCTGCGCTTTTTCTTATCTCCATGTTTCTGCACGTGGATTTCTGCGGACTTTGGAGGATGGGTCGGGTATGAAGTTGCTCCTGTCCTACTCCCAGACCACTGTCTGTCTCTTCTCACACTGTTACAGGCGCTACCCCCATAAGCCTTAGGAAGCCTCTCTGAATTATCTGCATTATTCTTTTATAGAGACATTACTTGGCCAACAAAGGTCCATCTAGTCAAAGCTATGGTTTTTCCAGTAGTCATGTATGGATGTGAGAGTTGGACTGTAAAGAAAGCTGAGTACCGAAGAATTGATGATTTTGAACTGTGGTGTTGGAGAAGACTCTTGAGAGTCCCTTGAACTGCAAGGAGATCAAACCAGTCCATCCTAAAGGAAATCAGTCCTAAATATTCATTGGAAGGCCTGATGTTGAAGCTGAAACTCCAACACTTTGGCCACTTGATGTGAAGAACTGACCCACTGGAAAAGACCCTGATGCTGGGAAAGATTGAGGGCAGGAGGAGAAAGGGACAACAGAGGATGCCATGGTTGGATGGCATCACTAACTGGATGGATATGAGTTTGAGTAAGCTCTGGGAGTTGGTGATGGACAGGGAAGCCTGGCGTGCTGCAGCCCATGGGGTAGCAAGGAGTCGGACACGACTGAGTGACTGAACTGAGCTGAAATGAGCTCTTCCCCAGCTTGTCTCTGGGAGCGACTGGTGCTCTGGTTTTAATTCTCAGAGTACTGTCTGTGCTATCCCATGTGCTAGGCTGTACACGTAATAGGGACTCAGGCCGTGTGATTTTGAATAGATGGAATCCTACCCTCCTTACCCCTGGCAGTTCTCCTTGGTCCTCTCTAGAGCCACCTCAGGCCAGTCTTTGTCCACTAACATTTTGGATTCACGTGATGTCCTTTTCCCAAAGGTACTGGTGTTCTTTATTGTGCTTGCTTCTTGTAAGATTGTGTATCTGGACTAATCAGAACGAAACAATGATCAGATTTATAAAAATCCATGGGGCGATGTCTCAGCCTCTTTTCCCGTTGGGAATCTGATTCAGTGGGCTTCTGGGGGGTGACTGGACCCACCGTATTCTCTTTTGTCATGCTTTCTGGGTCAAGGTCATTCACATTTTGTAATGATGGAGGGCATGAAAAGACCCAGGTGGAGTGTGTACAAAAATGGCAAATTGAAGATCTGGACACCTGGCAAGCCCTGGTGGATGAGAAGTGAACAGTGTTCAGTCTTTGAAGCTTTAGTTGTTGTCTGCAATGAGCCTGTTGGGTTAAGTGATATCCTTGGCTGGCCTTTCCCGATAATCTCTCAAATTCTCTCAAACCTCTGGTCACTGGGAGTCCAGCCAAGCGGGCAGGCTACTGATTGTTTTATTCCTTTATGCTTGGGAATACCAATTTTCCACTTACTAAGTTAGAAGAAATGTATTTAATAAACAGTCAACTTTTCCTTCTGATTTGCAGACTTCTCACGTTTTAAATGGTTACTTATGAGAATTATGTCCCCTTAGAGCTGTGTTACAAATTTAAGCCTTTGTTCTTTAAGCTGAATTTCCATAATTATAATTAATTTTCCTCTGCTCTCTCATTTTCCTCATTGTCTTTCCTATTCTGTGCCTAATGTATGTGCAGAGATTAATGGGAGGATGAAATGTCTTTCCACAAGTAGATTCAGGGTTCTTCCAGGGCAGCATAATTATTTAATTTAGTTACACAAAAGATCCAGATTTTTTTTTTTCTTTGACCAAAGTAATAATTATTAGTGATTGTATTTATAATCACAAACAAAGATTGAAAATTCCAGTTTGGTCCTTTATCTGTGTCCATGAGAAGTCATCCAATTGAATCGTGATAGTTTATATGTTCTTTAGGGCTCGTTCCTTGAAGCAGATATGATTGGGGTTGTTATAAGTGCAAACTGTTGATTTCAAAGGGATATTCAGATTTTTTAAAAATCGGAAGCCCATCGCCTGGTGTATTTTTCACCCACTCTTGCAGCTTCAGTTCCCATCTCTGCATCCATAGCTCCCATCATTGTGTCCCTGGCTTAGACGGCTCCTCCTCTGCACCACGCTCAGATGTCCATCTTCCTACCTGACGGCTCCACTGATGCCTGCCGGTCCTCACACTCAGTATGTCTGGGGCAAAACTGCCTCTTCCCACTGGTACCTAACTGCCTTGCCAGTCTCCTCTTTCTTCCCCTCTTTCTTTGCACCACAGCTATGCTGACTTTCGCATTCCTTGCCCACAAAACTAACTCCTTCTTTGCTTGGCTGGCTGTCACCCCATCCTTCAGAGCCCAGATTAAGGGTCCCCTTAAGAGAAGTTTATACTGACTTCCCAGACCAGATCAGCCCCCCTTTTATGCTACCCCATCACCCTGTATTGCTGCCTTGTTGCATCATCACTGTTGTAGTAAAACAGATATGTGATAACCAGTTTGATTTCTGTCTTCCTTGTATTCTGACTCCCAGGGTAGCAGAGAATGTTGTCACTTGCATCTCCAGTACACAGAGTGGCATTGCGTGTGCATGCTTGTGTGCTAAGTCGCTTCAGTCGTGTCTGACTCTGTGACCCTATGGACTGTAGCCTGCTAGGCTCCTCTGTCCATGGGATTCTCCAAGGCAAGAATACTGGGGTGGGTTGCCATGCCTTCCTCCAGGGGATCTTCCCAACCTGGAATTGAATCCTCATCTCCTGCATTGCGGGATTCTTTACTGCTGAGGTGTTTAATAAAATGTTGCTGAATGAATTTACTCATTTTAATAGGGGAGGTCAGAACCGCCTGTTTCATTATTTTTTGCACTCTTAAGTTTGGCCTGTGATCTTTGTGCCGTGGAATGCGTCAGTTCTCCCGCCGCACACTCTCTTCTCCCCTCGTGCTTCTGGCTTGGAGAACAAAAGGATACACCCAATACACCTAAACCATTCCTTCCTGGGACTGAGAAGGAAAGGGCCAGTCTGCTGAGAATCCTAGTATGCTCTAGAAAAGGTGATTACAAGTGTGTAATGCCTCAAAGTGGAAAAGGATGAATCCATTTCTTCAAAAGAATTTCTTAGACGTTTTGAATTCATTTAATAATACCCTCCGGAATTTCCCTGTTGGTTATATATACTGGGAGAGGAGTTGGTGGACAGCCAGATGAAGGGCGATTTAATCTCTCCTTGGCTTCCCACTTGGCACGGTGGTAAAGAATCTGCCTGCAATGCAGGAGACTAGGGTTCAATCCCTGTGTCAGGAAGATCTCCTGGAGAAGGAAATGGCAACCCACTCCAGTATTCTTGCCTGGAAAATTCCATGGACAAAGGAACCTGGTGGGCTACAGTCCATGGGGTCGCAAAGAGTTGGCCACGACTGAGCACATTTCACAGTACAAACCTGTGAAAATAGAGGTTTTGTCCGTGTAAAAATAACAGTTAATAAAAGCTGTTTAATTGCAGTGTTTTGCATACTATTAAAATTGTCTGCTGCTTGGGTCTGGAAAGTCTTCAGGCACAGAAGTGAGTGTTATCTGTGGGCTAATTCTTACCCCAGAGAGCAGAGAATAGATCTGCACCAAAACCAAAGCACCAGTTTCCTCAGTAAGGGAGGAGGAAAGGAGGCCTGGGGGTGCATGGTGAGAATAATCAAGCACAACAGAGCTTCTTTAAAAATTAAAGAGATGCACTTTTATTTCAGATTCACAAATAAGAAAATGGTGAGCATCTAGGCCTTTCACATCTAGGCCTTTCATCTGAGAATCTCAGGCAACATGAGAGTACGATTCTGACTTCTAGGTAGCAAAGTTATCCCAAGAATAATACCTACTTGGGTAGAATAAATGTAGAATCTGTGAAAACATTTTTTTTCTTGTCAAATTTTGTCTTGTCCATATTCCTTTCTTGGTCAGAATGTGTGAGTGACATATAACAGTGATTTCAGAACTTCTTGTATTTAAATGTAGAAGATGGTGACTTATTCCCAATTATAAAGGAGAACAGTGAACGCATTTATTATTTAATGTGCTGTTTTATTCCTTGGCAACTTGAAGTTGAATATCAATGCATATCCACAGTGACCATTTTTTGAAATTATACCAGTGTCAGAGTTTCAAGGTACTGTGCTTTCAAGCCAGTAGAAGCTTATCTCCAGAGACTTGTGTTAATTAATTCTTTAAGTCAATGGTTCCCAGCCTTGGTTGCATGTTGGAATCACCTGGGAATATTAAAAAAAAACCCAAAACTGTAAGTCCCAGCCCAGAGGTTCTGATTAATTGCTCTGGGTTATGGCCTGGGCCTGGGGGAATTTTTAGAACTCTGCACATAATTCCAATGGGGGCAACCAATTAGATTCTGGAGGGTTGAAAACCCCCGACTTAAGGTGGCAAATACATATTCTCTCACCAGAACTATAGAACTCACGGATTTGATCATGATTATTTTCTGTGATGATAGCCTGTTTTATACTGAATCTTGAAGGTTTGGAAGGAGGGGATGTCTCATAAGATTATGGATTCAAGTGTGTGTTTGAATATAGAAGCAGAAAATATGAAAGAGTCATTTATGCTTGGCATTTTGTGGTTTTCTATTAATTTTTATTCACATTTTTTTCTGATAGCCATACAGGCTCACTGTTGAAAAGTTGGAGAGTTCAGGAAAGACTAAAGAAATAGGAAGAAGTAGTCTATAATCTCAGTATGTGTTTTAAGTCTGTACTTTCTTAAAGTGATTTAAAAACCAAAGACTAGCGGTTTTGCCATACATTGACATGAATCCGCCATGGGTGTACATGTGTCCCCCATCCTGAACCTCCCTCCTACCTCCCTCCCCATCCGATCCCTCAGGGTCATCCCAGTGCACCAGCCCTGAGCACCCTGTCTCATGCATCAAACCTGGACTGGCGATCTGTTTCACACTTGATAATATACATGTTTCAATGCTGTTCTCTCAAATCATCCCACCCTTGCCTTCTCAATATTGTAAAGTAATTAGCCTCCAATTAAAATAAATAAATTAATTAAAAAAAAAAAACAAAAAACAAACCAAAGACTAAGTAGTGATTCTCCCCTCTAGTTATACATTAGAATCTGCTGAGGTGCTTAAAAGATACTGGTGGTTGAGTTCTACCCAGTCCTAGTTAAATCATCTCTGGGAGCGGGATGAGTCCTCCATCTTCATCCTTTCATTTCTTCTGTCTGGGTCTTTCTGTCTGTTTACCTTTGGGTGATTTTGATGCATTGTGAGGGGTGATACTCACTGGGCTAAAATTGTTTGCTTGTTTTTTTCCTTAAAAAAAAAAAAAGGTAACTTTATTATTTATTTATTTTTGGCTGTGCCGTGTCTTTGCTCCCGGGAGGGCTTCTCCCTTCACTGCAGTGGTGGGGTTACTCTCTAGCTGCGGTGTCTGGGCTCCCCATTGAGGTGGCCTCTGTGGTTGCAGGACACGGGGTCTAGGCACCCCAGCTTCAGTACTTGTGGCTCCCAGTCTCTCGAGTACAGGCGCAATAGTTGTGGTGCGTGGGCCTAGTTGCTTCGAGGCATGTGGGATCTTCCCAGACCAGAGATAGAACCTGTGTCTCCTGCATTAGCTGGCAGTTTACCACTGAGCCACCAAGGAAGCCTTAAGATTGTTGATTTACTAAAATATTGATCTAATCAGTAAACTAAATGAAATTAATTTACTGACTGAGAACAGTATGTAATTATTTGCTAGTCTGAGCAAAAGGGATGCACGAAACTCTTTTATGCAGAGGAGTGGGAGGGCAAGTGATATGCTCCCCTTCATATGGTTGTTTTTTTCCTAACAGATTTATTTCATATTCCTTCTAATATTGGGCTTTTTTAGTGCCCTTTTAGTGTGACTTGTCTTAACTTTATAGCTGAGATATTTGTTGCATGATACGCATATATTCCCTTTAGTGTTAGTTGACCTCACGAGGTTATCCATAGCCTCCTGATGGTGAACAGAAATACTTTGGGAAGATTCTTAACAACAGGAAGCAGAATGTATAAATGGTTTGCTTTGATTAATCTATAACGAGGACTGCACCGTTCACAACCGGTTAAAGGATGGATGCAGAAATAAATGTGAAGCATAGGAATTGGGAGAACAGTACCGTCGTTTGGAGCTCAGCAGATTAATCTTGAGTATTATTAGAATTGTGTTTATCTACTCTGGAAAACTAAGGGCTACTTAGAGATTGAGAGACGTGCATGCATTTTGTTGTGGAAGGCAAACTTTTTAGCCCCTGTAGACATTTGTTCTGCCTCACTTCACATGTGAGGAAGCTAATTCTCAAGGTCCCTGTGTTGTTGCTAGAAGTTCAGAGTTGTGAAGGAGAAGAAATCTTGTCTTCTCAGATCATTCTTGTTTTCCATGATAGTTCATTCTTTGCACATTGGAGTCATATGGGGGGACACAAAGAGGATGTTAAGATATTTCAGTTTAGACCTTGTCAGGAGGAGTTGGTGGATTCTATATTCCACTATTCTTGGGGTATTTCTATATCAGGAAAGGTTAGGGCTGATGCTGAATCAAGGTTGTCATTAGGACTGGCAATGCTGGTTGCTTTACTAGAATTATCTTAAAAAAAAAAACTTTATTGAAGTATAGTTGATTTATAATGTTGTATTAATTTCTACAATACAGCAGAGTGACTCCAGTTACACATATATATCCTTTTTCATACTCTTTTCCACTATAGTTATCATAGGATATTGAATATAGTTCCCAGTAGGACTTTGTTGTTTATCCATCCTATATATAATAATTTCTATCTAGCATTATCTCTTTTAAGTTTTTCAACAAGACAGTTTTAGAGATGAAACTAACAGAGGTGAACATTGTGCCAGAAACCACATTGTTAGATTATGGTGTTCAAACCCAGGTTTGTCAGCCTAAAGTCCAGAGTTTTTCTACTATTGTGACATAATGATGTATTACACATAGCTTTTTCTTCTAAAGCAGTTGCAGGTTGGGGACAGGTGGGAAGGATTTGAATGTTTTAAAAGAATTTCAGACCTTTTAGAAGTCACTTGAGGATTTCACAGAAACACCATGGTGAGCTGCCCTAGGGCTGAGAAGGGGGCTTAGGGAACTGGGGTGGGGGTTGAGAGGAGGCATCTTCTAGAGAGGTCCCTCAGACCTTCTTAGAAATGCTGACTCACAGCCCTGCCTGAACCTGCTGAATTGGAATTTGCATTTTCCCCAGATCTACGGGTGGTTTGAGTTCTCAGTAAAGAGGGGGCAGCCCTGCTCTGAGAGATGTTCTGGGCTTGGGTGTACATCCTCGTGAGTGAGAAATTAGTCCTGATTCTTCAAGGAACAGGTTAGAAGAACGGGGTTAGAGGAAGAGAATGACCTCCACCAACCAACACACTGAGAGAATGGAAGCTTGTGTGTATAGTTAAGGATATAAGCAACACCCCAGCCTACAGCATGCATGGCATAGCAGAGTTAGAAGGGATTTGAGAAGCCATCTCATGGGGAATTCTAAGCAGAACCTGTCGCTGGGCTTCAGGACGTTGTAAAATCTCTGAAAACAGTATTCCAGACACTCTGTGTTTATATGCATATACATTTCTTCATCCCCCTCCTATGAACAAAGTCCTTAGCTTTCATCATATTACAAAGTGATCTGTTACTCCTTGCCCCTTCTGAACACTGTAAACCTTTGACTAAAACCACTCTCCTTCAGAGATGAGAAAGCATATTCATATTCAACCATCTAGTAGAAGGGTTAATTCTAAAAGCCAACATTCTGCCAATCCAACTCAACTGGCCTTTATGATCTGAACTGAGTATTATGAAACTCTAAGTGGATTTTCTGTGAGATAAATCTTGCAAACCTCTGTATTTTCTGATTATTGAAAACGGTTAGATCTTTTTAATAGCATTGGAATATTGTGACGTGAAATCAGTTTTACCTGAAAGCATGGTAAAATCTCTGTGTGTTGGCCAGGTGAGTGTGAAGTGTTCATTGCAGGGCTGCTGGAGGAGGGCCTGAGCATCGCGCATCGCCCTGGTTCCTCCATCGCTGAGGGCAGCAGGGCTCCGTGAGACAGGCCTCTCCTCATCTGGTGACATCCACCTGACTGTTTTGTGTCTTCATGGCTAACAAGTGGTTAGTAACTCTCTGTGGGGAGACAGGTGCTGAACTTTGCTAATAGTCATATAATCCATGCAGCATTTAGATCAAGTAATGATTTCACTATCTGGTAATTTACTATGTGGTAAAGTGTTGACTCTATGAATCCAAAGGACATTTAGAACATTTTTCGTTTCCAGGGATAAAAAATTTCAAGCTACCATTTTGTAAAACCACAGATGAATAGCCTTTAGTTATGGAAGTTAACTCTTTAAAGTGGTCCCTCTTAAGTACTGCCCTGGTAGCCCAGTGGTTAAGACTTCACCTTCCAATGCAGGGAGTGCTGGCTTGATCCCTGCTGGGGGAGCTGAGATCCTACTTGCCTCAGGGTCAAAGAATCCAAGCATAAAACAGAAACAGTATTGTAACAAATCAATAAAGACTTTGAAATAGTACACATCAAAAAATCTAAAAATAAAAAAGGTCCCTCTTTGCATCTACCAAGAAATAGTAAGAGTGTCCAGGTCTTTGTGAATTATGTTAGTGAATAGTTGTTTTTCAAGGACAAATACGCAGTCTCAATATTCCAACTTGTAGCCTGTGATTGCAACCATCTTTCATGGATGTATGTTCCTGTGTTAGCTCCTGAGAACCCATCTGGGAAATAATATTCTCTTATGTCCCTTACTTTGAGCATTTTGAGTCTCATAATTATATTTTTTGATCCCCTGTCCCTTCCCATTTCTCCTAAATTATATAAATCAATGTGGATGTTTAATATCTGGCAACCGTAGGTACCATGCTTCTGATACTAGTAATATAAAAATTTTTCTTGGCTAGATAACAAGTCTGCATAAATCATGGTACTAAATTATTTCTAAATTAGATTAATTTATATAAAGTGATAAAATGTTATTGGTTTCCTATTTTATCATCTTTAGTATTCATGAAGGAGCAATTCTTTCCTCTTTTCTCCAAGGTCTTTAACAAAATTAGCCTTTGTAACCATTTTTGTGCTAGTTGACTGTGAATGAGGAGGACTGATGAAGCAGAAAATTAAAATACTTTTGATGTTGTAGTTTTAATACTAATCATTAATCTACACTTCAAAGTTCTTTTTCTCATTGATAAATTTATTGCTTTTATTTCTATCTTTATAATGTTTTTTTCTAGCTACCTTGCCCAGTTAGATTTTTAAAATTCTTGCTATTTGTAACTTGTCAAGGAATGAGAATTTTGGCAACTAAAATCACCTTGATCATTTGCAGAAGGCTTAATTATATATGCTCCCAGGCATTTCCCTGACTGTGTGTGCAAATTTTTAAGTTATGAAACATAGGACATCTTGGGTGTATTTTCACCTTTAAGAGAGCATGCATTTGTTATGAGTTCTTCCGAGAGTTGTTAAATTCATTCCTATTTTTGAAGTAAAACGCCCCAGAATTTTCATATAGAATTTTCAGGGTTGGAAAAGACCTCAAGAAATTATTTAGTGTAGTCATTTGTGAGATTCTTTCCAGAATGAAAGCTCTAGAGAGCAGGGAACATGACTTGAGGGCCTGGCTTATGGGAGACATTCAGTAATTACTTGGTGTATGAGTTAGTAACTTCTCTCATTTTATCAGTGAGGACCCTGAGGCCTGGGAAGGTTAAGTGGTGGGCCCAAGGTGGGTCTAAGTGAACTCTTAGTAAGCCAGTAAGCATGGTACGTCTTGTGCCTGTGGTCTCATTCTAAATAGAGGCAGTTCGCTGCTGTAGACTATCAGTCATTTGTCCTTGCTCCGAGCCCTCATTCCCCCATGGGATATTGCCCTTTTCTCCTTCCTGCCTTAAATATTTATTGACCTGGGTTCTGTGCTAGAGATTCAGCAGTTAACGAAGAGGAAATGTGCTGCCATCTAAACAGAGCTTCTGTCTCACCTCTTTTTGTTGTTACTCTTGTTCCGCCAAAGCTCACATGGGACCTTTACTTTTCCTTTGGAAATAACTTATCCTCAGAGAAAAGTCGCAAGAATAAAAGTGCAGCAAAGAACCTCCATATGTCCTTTACCCAGATTTGTTTACTGTTAAATTTTACCCTGTTTGCTTCATCATTGTATGTTTGCATACCCCCTCTCTCTCACCACACACACACACACACACACATACACACACACTTACTTTTTCTGAATAATTTGAGAATAAGTCGCATACTTAGTTCTTTATCCCTAAATAACTCTGTGAATTTACTAAGAATAGGAATATTATTCTCTTATATAAGCAGGGTATAATTATCAACCTAAGTAAATTTAACATTGATAAGGCCATTTGACTTCTTTTTAGCTTCTTTATTTTTGAAGAATTTTTTTTTCAACTGTTATCTACAGGGAAACAGATGTGGGAGACGGAGAATAACAAACATGGAGAAAATGTTATAGCATCATAAAACCTTCCAGGCTTTTAGGGTGAGGGCCAGCTTCACATGTATGTGGTCTGTGCCTTAGAAGGGGATTACTTTAAAGCTCTGCTATGGCTGTCTTGAAATCCTTTATTTTGGGGGAAAAGCCCAATATTTTCACTTCACACTGAACTTGTAGATTATGTAGCTGGTTGTGCTTAGAGTCCTTCTGTACTGGTCTAGGACCTTTTGCATTTGTTCTTGTAGGTCCTGTTGGAGATGAGGAAACTAAGGCTTAGAGGGCCTCAAAATGACTTGGCTCAGATTGCTGAACCACCTGGTGGAACCCAGATTTGACCTCAGGTCTTTTTTTTTAATGTTTATTTTTATTTGTTTGGCTGTGTCAGATCTTAGTTGTGGCATGGAAACTCTTGGTTGTGGCATGTGGGATCTAGTTCCTTGACTAGGGATTGAACCCTGCGTTGGGAGCGCAGTCTTAGCCACTGTACCACCAGGGAAGGTCCAGCCTCAGGTTTTTTTGATCCCATGTCCAGTGGTTGTCACATCGCTTCCAACTACTCCATGCCTGCAACTCTCCCTGCACGGTGATATTTCTTGATGTGGACTTGGCCTGTCCTTTTTGTTTTTCTCCTTAGGTATTCTACTTTCTTTTTGGTACCACAGGCTCGCTCTTTCATGCTAAGTTCCTGGGGTAAAGTGTTAACTAGAAGGCCATTTGGGAAACTTAAATAAGTTGTTAATTTTTGTCTCAAAGGAACTGCCTATGAGTAGTTTCTATATTAACCTTCTGCCATGTTTGTAGGAAAAAGGCTGCCCGTGGTCACTTCCTCATTCACCCTTACTGCGTATCACAATTCCAGCAGCTGGTTTCCTTCATGCTTCTGGCTTTCAGAGTCCCTCTTGGTGGCTCAGGTGGTAAAGAATCTGCCTGCAATACAGGAGACTGGGTCCTATCTCTGGTTTGGGAAGATCCCCTGCAGAGGGGAATGGCAACCTGCTACAGTATTTCTGCCTGGAGAATTCCATGGATGGAGGAGCCTGGTGGGCTACAGTCCGTGGGGTCACAAAGAGCTGGACATGACTGAGCGACTACGCTCACACGCTGTCATCCTCTCCAGTCCAGGTCCTGCTTCATTCCCAACGTCTGCCTGGGAATTGGAGAGCTCTTGGAACCTGAATTCCTACGTTCACGTGGCTCTTCCTGCTCAGACCTCCTTGGTGTCGTTAGGCCCGGTCCATTCTAGGCCCAGGGATACATCAGTGAGCAAGGCAGACACCATTCCGGCTCTCAAGGAGCCTACGTTATGTTCCTCTCCACGCTGTGTCCCGCCTACCTGTCAGGATGGCTATCAGGCAGAAAAATAATGTTAGTATCATTGTTGAGGAAAGTAAGATAAGGAAAAAGGCTAAAGAAGTAAAGTTATATGACTTGGGGAAGGGAGACAGCAAAATATGTGTGAAAAATGTGCCGCTGAAGTTGAGACAACAGTGACTTTCTATCTCATCAAGAAGGAGACAGAGGAGTCGAGTTTTCATTTCTGCGGAGTCACCTGGGTTAGGAACTGAGACTGCTGTGACAGTGCTGTGTGTTGTAACGTGATAATTGTTACCAGAGGAGCCAGCGCCATCTCTTACTTTGGTTTTCTTCCAGAAAGAAGGGTGATGTCTCTCTGCTGACAGGTGATAGCACATTATGTTATGAGAATGCCCTCCCCAGCCATTACAGGGTTAGACTTTCAGGGGAGTGCATCTCCTATCCTGTCCTTCAAGGAGTTTAATGCCCATCTGGCTCCTCCAGAGACTAGCTTCCTGTTCTGTGGAGAGTCTGGTCAGCTGCACAAAGGCCGACAGCCCTGAAACCAGCATTCTGTGCTGAAGGAGCCTTGGCTCTGGCCCCTCCTGAGCCCGGCCTTGGCTTGGGTTGGCCTGTGAGAGACTTTCCAGACATGTGGCTGCTCTCTCATGCCTGAGCTTTTGTGGCTACTGACTCTGTATTCTGGGCACCTGAGTTGCTCTCAACTCTTTGCGCTAAGAAGAACTTTGTATAGAAGGAGGTGGTTTCTTTACTTTTTTTGCTGATCACATTCTTCCTTGTGACAGTGGTCAATATTTTTTTTTAAGGGTTTGATCTTTTTTAAAAACATTTTTATTGCAGTGTAGTTGCTTTACAATATTGTGTTAGTGTCTACAGCAAAGTAAATCAGTTATCAGTTCAGTCGCTCAGTCGTGTCTGACTCTTTGTGACCCCATGAACGGCAGCACGCCAGGCCTCCCTGTCCATCACCAACTCCCGGAGTCCACCCAAACCCATGTCCATCTAGTCGATGATGCCATCCAACCATCTCATCCTCTGTCATCCCCGTCTCCTCCTGCCCTCAATCTTTCCCAGCATCAGGGTCTTTTCCAATGAGTCATCAGGTGTCCAAAGTATTGGAATTTCAGCTTCTGCATCAGTCCTTCCAATGAACACCCAGGCCTGATCTCCTTTAGGATGGACTGGTTGGATCTCCTTGCAGTCCAAGGGACTCTCAAGAATCTTCTCCAACACCACAGTTCAGAAACATTGATTCTTCTGCGCTCAGCATTCTTTATAGTCCACCTCTCACATCCATACATGACCACTGGAAAAACCATAGCCTTGACTAGATGGACCTTTGTTGATAAAATAATGTCTCTGCTTTTTAGTATGCTGTCTAGGTTGGTCATAATTTTCCTTCCAAGGAGTAAGCGTCTTTTAATTTCATGGCTGCAATCACCATCTGCAGTGATTTTGGAGCCCCCCAAAAATAAAGTCTGACACTGTTTCCACTGTTTCTCCATTTATTTCCCATGAAGTGATAGGACTGGATGCCATGATCTTAGTTTTCTGAATGTTGAGCTTTAAGCCAACTTTTTCACTCTCCTCTTTCACTTTCATCTTTAGTTCTTCTTCACTTTCTGCCATGAGGGTGGTGTCATCTGCATATCTGAGGTTATTGATATTTCTCCCGGCAATCTTGATTCCAGCTTGTGCTTCTTCCAGCTGAGCGTTTCTCATGATGTACTCTGCATATAAATTAAATAGGTAGGGTGACAATATACAGCCTTGACGTACTCCTTCTCCTATTTGGAACCAGTCTGTTGTTCCATGTCCAGTTCTAATTGTTGCTTCCTGACCTGCATACAGGTTTCTCAAGAGGCAGGTCAGGTGGTCTGGTATGCCCATCTCTTTCAGAATTTTCCACAGTTTATTGTGATCCACACAATATAGCTATACATATTTGTTGTTGTTGTTTAGTACCTAAGATGCATCTGGCTCTTTTTTTTAACCCCGTCGACTGTAGCCCTCCAGGCTCCTCTGTCCATGGGTTTCTCCAGGGAAGAATACTGGAGTGGGTTGCCATTTCCTTCTCCAGGGAATCTTTCTGATCCAGGAATCGAACCCACGTCTTCTGCATTGGCAGGTGGGTTGTTTACCATGGAGCCACCAGGGAAGGCCACAGATACACATATTCCCTCTATTTTGGATTTCCTCCCCATTTAGGTCACCACAGAGCATTGAGTACAGTTTCCCTGCGGTGTATAGTAGGTTCTCATTAGTTATCAATTCTACACATGGTCATGTATATATGTCAATCCCAGTCTTCCAGTTCATCCCACTTCCCCTTCCGTCCTTGGTACCTGTAAGTTCTCTACATCTGTGATTCTACTTCTACTTTACAGATAAATTCATCTCTCCCATTCTTCTAGATTCCACATATAAGCGATATTATACAGGATTTGATTTTCTCTTTCTGACTTACTTTACTCTGTTTGAGGTCTCTAGGTCCATCCACATCTCTACAAATGACCCAGTTTTGTTGAAGGAGGTTGTTTCTTACTCTAAAATCTCCTTTCCCCCCTCCCCCGGCTCCTCTCTCCTCAGAGTTGTCTTTGTGTCTGCTTTCCTCATGGGACCAGTCTGTGGAGTTCAGAGGTTCAGTATCACCACATAAGGCAGTTGCATGATGATGACCACGTGTGCCTCCCATTTGAACACACATACTGTAATCCTTCTTCAACTGGCTGTAAGCCAAGCCAGGCCTGGGAGATAATATTACCTTTTATTAGACCCAGAGATGTCAAATTGAAGCATGGCAATACTTCCTTTTTTTAAAATATCAGATATGCGCAAGCGTGGTCATCATATAAGAAAACAGTCCTTAGCTGGAGAGCATAAGCACCTAGTGTTTCTTCTTCTAGACTTTTATATTCCGGGTGTCCAGCTCTTCCCCCCAGGGAGAAGGTAAAGGCGCTTCTCTGTTCAAGGTACAGGTTCTTTGCGAGTGCTACGGGGGAGGTTGAATATGTCACTACTTCAGCCTTGAGAATTTAATTAACGCGTCAGCCCGCAGGGTAGATATTTGTTTTAATATATGTCACTGTCAACAACCATTAGCGAGTCCCATGTGCCTACCTATCTCTGGTTAATTCCCCTCTGTTAATGTTATAATTAGCACTGATCAGAACTGATGGTTGATATCTAAACAGTTGATGCTGATTTATGAAGTCCGGGTACCTTTATTTATATCTGGATATGAGTTCATGAAACCCAAATGTCAATTGGATTTTCACACTTCCTGAGTCTCTACCAAAAGCAGCTCAAGTGCTGTACACACAGTCACTGGCTGCTTTCTTCCAGGGCCTGGGGATAAAATCCTGCCCATGAGGTCTCAGTTGTTTTCATGGATAGCTCAAGCTCAAATTGAGCTTTGGGCCTACCAGGGATTTTATCCTGAATTATATTGACACCGTCATCAAATTGACAGTGATGTACTTATAAATTTTTATACTAACCTATAAAATTTAAAGTGACATAACCCATAAAGAGTCAAGTCTCTCTCAAAAAAAATGAGAATTTTCTTTTAAAGCCAAGTCTTTAAGAGGAGGTCAATAAATCATCAAGGAAGCATCATTTCAAAGAACTGTTGGCTAAAGGGTGGCTTTTTTCTGTCCTGTGAAACAAAGCAAAATTAAATATGGGTAATACTTTGTTTTGGAATTCAGATGTTTAAAAATGTGTAATAATTGCTTCCTACTGAGGTATGTCAGGATTTACTGTAGGGCAAGTCCAAATTGGTTTATTTGAAAAGCGTGTGTGATCTATAGGGCATGTTCTATATCAGTCTCTCCAATGATGAATAAACAGCTATGTTAATTAAACCTGATGTCTGAAACCCTTGTTTCTGCCATTTTCAGTATTAGTTTTTAGTATTAGTTTAATAGGCACTGAATGGAAACCTCCAGGTCTTTCTCTACCCTTAGCTGAAATTTTTGTTGTGTACTGTGTTTGCAGTTTAAGTTTTTGGTTACACTGCGTTGTCTAGCGCGTACCCATGTTAAGCACGTACCCATGGTGTGCAGGAAGAGCATGACGTTATTATTGAGCCTATAGGTACTTTGTGTAGACCTTCGTCTCTGGAGCACCTTAACGCCTCCCTTGAAAAATGAACTCATGGTAGCATTTCCTTTTGTTCGGTGGGACTGGAGGCAAAAGTTCTAGCAATTTTTTCATCATAGTCCTGACAGTGTTTTCTAAGCCTTTACATAAAGGCGAGTCCCTCAAATGCATGGTGATGAATAGACCACAGGCATGTACTGTGCTGGTTGTTTGAATTGATGTATGATCTCTACTCTTTTAATCCATTTAACTCCAAATTTGCAGTGACTGCATAAGCTTTAATCTAGTGAGTTGAGTCCATTGTAAATATAAACTGAGAGCAGGTTTTCAGTGCCACCCCCTAGATTAATAGATACTCAGAGGCAAAGTCTCTATCCTTCCATTGGCTAACTTTTTTTTTTAGTCTCTGTGATTCACATAGGCCAAGAAATGGGATGGTACTGCTTCTACTTCAAAGCCAGACACTGCTCAGGACATCTAGTTGAGTACAGAAGGCCCTGAGTAGTCAGGGGATTTTGATGAAGTACTGGTACCCAGTGTCCCCAGGATGACTGGGAACAACAGTCTGGGGCCAAGCCAGGGGGCTCAGACAGGATAATGCTGGAGTGGGAGGCATCCTCTAGTTTGTGGAAGCAAATGTGTTTGTTCCTCCTGGGAACACCTCCATAAGACATCTGCTTGGGAGTTTCCCCACGTCTAGCTCTTTTGGTTTGAATGTATGTGTAGAATTCTTGTTTTGAGGTTTCATGTCTTTGTGTATTTACATATGTGACTTTGCCATATGACTGATATTGAGGATTTTAGGTCTCCTGTGTAGTTGAGCGCACAGTGAAATTTCCTGAAAGGAATTAGGCTCCAGTAGCTCTATTTACTGTTCCATGAGGCTTCCAGATGAAAAAACAGGCAGCAGGATGTAAATGACATGCTCAAGATCTCCATGCTGCCTTGTCTGGAGAAGATTACTGGGTCTAGAGACAGACTCTGGGCATTCAAAGCCTATGTCTATCACTCATCTGCGGTACCAGCTCAGAAAATTGCTTCTCTCTGCCTCCGTCTCCACATCTGAAGCTAGAGAAAGGATAATACCAAATTCACTTCTAGGGACATTGTCAGGCTCGAATAAGACAGTGCTAGGAGCAGTGTCTGAAAGGTAGTAAGTGCTTCAGAAATGTTAGTAATCCTCAAAGTTCTCCATCGTTTAACACACCACTGGGAAAGGATTATCTCCCCCCAGTTGAGTGCTACTAAATTGGCTGCACTTTAAAAAATCTTATTTTTTTTCTGAATAAAAGAAAGAAATGCTAGCTTTAAAAAATTATGGTTAAAGTTTAGAAGAAAATAACACCTAGAAATCTTTTTTTCAATTAATTGATTTATTTTAATTGGAGGCTAATTACCTCACAATATTGTAGTGGTTGTTTCCATACATTGACATGAATCAGCCATAGATATACATGTGTCCCTAATCCTGACCCCCCCTCCCACCTCCCTGCCCATCTCATCCCTCAGGGTCATCCCAGTGCTTTGGTCCTGAGCGCCCTGTCTCATGCATTGAATGACACCTGGAAATCTTACTGTTAATCTTTTCCACATATTTTTTCTAGTCTTTTATTCTTTATTTCTATACACATATATCTTACATAATTAAACTCAGATATCTGGGTCCTTTTACCACATAGACTGTCAAGCATTCTCTAGGTAATAGCCATGTCTTAAAAGTATTGTTAATGGCTAGATAGTATTCCAAAGCATGAATATATATTTAATCATTCCCTTGTTGATAGGCAGAGCTTCCCTGGTGTCTCAGATGGTAAAGCGTCTGCCTGCAATGCGGGAGACCTGGGTTTGATCTTTGGGTTAGGAAGATCCTCTGGAGAAGGAAATGGCAACCCACTCCAGTACTTCTTGCTTGGAAAACTCCATGGATGGAGGAGCCTGGTAGGCTACAGTCCATGGGGTCACAAAGAGTCGGACACAACTGAGCAACTTCACTTTCTTTCTCTTTCTTCTTTTGTTGATAGGGATTTAGATTTACTTGTTCACTGTTATAACTAATGCTAAGGAAATATCCTTGTACATAGGTTTTTATATCTCTGGTGATTGCTTTAAGACTGCTCTGTAGCTGGAATGATTGTTTATTGGCTGTGCCGGATCGTTGTCGCTGTGTGGGCTATCCTGCAGTTGTGGAGAGCGGGGGCTGTGCTCAGCTGAGCCGTGTGGCCTTCTCGCTGGGATGGCTTCTTCCGTCGTGGAGCACAGGCTCTAGGGCACTTGGGCTTCAGCAGTTGTGGGACACAAGCTCAGTAGTTGTGGTGCGCGGGCCTAGTTGCTCCGTGGCCTGTGGGATCTTCCCAGACCAGGGATCGAACCTGTGTCTCCTGCATTGTTGTTGCTCAGTCACGAAATCGTGTCTGGCTCTTTGCGACCCCATGGACTGCAGCACGCCAGGCTTCCCTGTCCTTCACCATCTCCTGGAGTTTGCTCAAACTCATGTCCATTGAGTCAGTGATACCATCCAGCCATCCCATCCTCTGTCTGTGGATCTACCTTTGCAGGTAGATTCTGTGCCAGTGAGCCAGCAGGGAAGCTCTATAACGATTATTGGCTAAATAAGTACAGACATTTTTAGGAATCTCACCGCATCTTGCCAGGTGACTCGCTTCATTCAGTTTGTTAGATTTGTGCTCTCAGTGTATGTTCCTCAGCAGTGAGTGACGGTTCTCTGAAATCCCCTTTCCACCAGGCTGCCTAGGTGCTTTGAGGGGAGGGCCGGAGGACAGGGTCTGTGGAAGGTTCTGGCTGCTCACCACCGGGAAGCTCTTACACTGTGAAGCCACGTCTGCTCTCCACTTACTTCCGTGCTACTTTGCATCTTGAAGAAAATTGAATAGGCTTTAAACATTGAATGGTAATTTGGGATTATTTTGGGCTTCTCTAGTGGCTCAGATAGTAAAGAATCTGCCTGCAATGCAGGAGACCCAGGAATGACCCCTGGTTTGGAAAGATCCCCTGGTGGAGGGCATGGCAACCTACTCCAGTATTCTTGCCTGGAGAATCCTACGGACAGAGGAGCCTAGCGGGCTCCAGTCTATGGGGTCGCAAAGAGTCAGACAGGACCGAATGGCTGACACTTTTCATTTTGGGTTTTATAGGCTATTTTTCTTTTTAAGCATCTCTGTGTTCTTATGCCAGAGGCCCATACAACTCTGGCATTTTGTGGGAATATTTTCTAACTGGGAAAAGCAAGGAATTCTGGTGGTAGGTCTGAAATCTTGCAGGTCTGAAGCATGGAGCTGGTGGAAAGGGCCTGGGTCTAGAGTTGGCTTGGGTTTGAATTTTTGTTTTAACACATCTTGTCCAACCTGTATATGTCTCCAGGGTCTTTCTCTATCTCCCTGCAGAAGTTTCATGTAGATTTAGAGAAGGGCATGCTTGTGTCATGGTCTTTGGTGAACAATAATTTTTATAATCATTGACTCACGAAGTGATTTGGCTCCCATGTTTGTGTCGGAGCTTTTCTAGTTGGACTTGGGAGTCGCAGGGCAAATACTGGCCATGCTTTTGCCTAGAGTTGGTCTAGATTCAGAGTTATATGAACTTGTGAGACTGTGGTGTAGAGAGAGTATACCGTCTGCATGTGACTCGATTAAATGACATTAGACTAAACCAGTGATTGGAGTGGCTACTTAACTTGTAACTGTCGAATGTGTATTTGTTTAGGCATGGGGACTTGGCCCTTGGCCTGTACTAGCTCATCTACTTCATAGAAATGCCCTATGAGCTGGGTACTATAGTCATCAGAAGAGGATATTTATGCTCAGAGGTTTAGAGAGGCCTTCTCAGTGGGGTGATCAGATTCTAACAGATAAAATACAGGAAATATTTCATGGGACATACTTATACTAAAAAGTTATTTGTTGTTTATCTGAAATTCAGATTTGACTGGTCATGCCCATAACTTCCTGGGCACTGTGCCCAGGGTCACACAGTGAGTAGAGGAGAAAGCTGGGACTTGGACTTCCCTCCACCTGACTTTGAAGCCCGGGCATTAACCTGTTTCTCTGTGATGTTCCTTTAAGAAATCAAAACTCAGATGTGAAGGATGAGGAAAATGCCATCAGACGGGGCTTCAGATCTGTCACTGCTTGTAAATTCAGAAGCTGAACACAGAGACAGTTTTCTTTTTGACCTGATTTGCTAGAGATAATTCTATATTCGGTTGAATGATTTTATACACTATTGATACTACGTATAAACTAGAAAACTAGTGAGAACCTGGCTTCCTAGGTGGCACAGGAGTG
Organism: Cervus elaphus; assembly: GCF_910594005.1. Taxonomy (NCBI): domain Eukaryota; kingdom Metazoa; phylum Chordata; class Mammalia; order Artiodactyla; family Cervidae; genus Cervus; species Cervus elaphus. The sequence goes on along the minus strand of NC_057833.1, from coordinate 9,698,827 downwards.
AAGAATGCATGTGCCAATGCAGGAGGCGCAAGAGACTTGGGTTTGGTCCCTGGGTTGGGAAGATCTGGAATAGGAAATGGCAACTCTCTCCAGTGTTCTTGCCTGAAAAACTCCACAGAGGAGCCTGCTGGGCTGTAGTCCATGGGTTGCAGGGGGTCAGGCATGACTGAGCACCAGACACACACAAGGAGAAGCTACTGCCTGGCACGGGGAACATTAGTGCCCTGTGGTCACCTAAAGGGGAAGGAAATCCAAAAAAGGTCACGTATATGTGTATGTGTAGCTGATTCACTTTAAAGCAACTATACTCTAATAAAAATTAAATATAAAGGAGAAAGCTAGTGAGAATTTATAACATACTTACTATATGCCAAGTATTGTGCTAGAACTAAGCCGAAATAACCCTGATCTTTTCAAATGAGGGTTTTAGTTAAGAAGTTAAAGATTCTAAAGCTGTCTGGTTGTTGAGGTTGTCCATCAGAGGAAGCACCACTCCCCACCCCCAAGGTGTGTTATCCTAGACTTGACATCATCTGTGACCTTCTGCTAGGAGAATACTGGGGGACTAATCAGGGGTGATGTATTATTCACCCACTGCCCCTGCTGACCTTAGAACAGGTGTTTGTTTTATGATTTTTTGAATGGGCAAATAACAGAAGGTTATTTGCTGCTGCTGAAATATTTGATATTTAATAAGGAATGGATATTTCTGAGCTCTCAAATCTGTAAGTGTTCCTTGGTGATCAAATGTTTACTCACGGGCCATGACTGTTTTTTAAAAGCCCATCTACCTGCCTTGTGAAACCTCTGAGCACTCAGATTAGTGTCTGGCTTGGCTCTTGAGGACGCCCCAGAGCCGTTCAGGATAAACCCAGGGCCCTGCCCTTTGCTGCGGTGTTAGGCTCCATATTTAACATAAACCCAAGCTTCTCTAGGAAAAGCCTAGGGAGCTCTGAGCATGAGAGGGGCGGAGAACGTGTGGGGAGAAAAAGATTCCTTTGATGAGGAGGGTGAGGAACAGTTGGCTCCCTCCCCTCTCCTGACCCACCCTTCTCTTGGCATCACAAGAATGCCATGGGAGATTTTGTAAGGAAGAAAAGAAAGGTTTTCCAAGCCTGCCTTGGGACCACTTTGGTATCCATTTCTTTCCTGGATTGAGTAGGAAATTGACCTGAAGATGCCTTTTGCTTTTCGGATAGCTTTGGTTTTAGGGAGCTAAAGGAATTAGAAATCCATCACATGGCACCAGTTTTGTGTTATGGAGACATCACTGTCTTTTTGTAGAAGATTATCTAGGAGTATTGTACATGTGTGTGTGCTAAGTCACTTTAGTCAACCCTGCAGCCTGCTGGTGGCCCGCCAGGCTCCTCTGTTCATGGGATTCTCCAGGCAAGAATGCTGGAGTGGGTTGCCATGCCCTCCTCCAGGGAATCTTCCCGACCCTGGGATTGAACCCCGGTCTCCTGCATTGGCAGGTGGGTTCTTTACCACCGGCACCACCTGGGAAGCCCATCTAGGAGAATTAATCATTTGAATTATTTGACAGAAGTATTTCTGAGATATCTCAAATTTTGGGATGGCATTGTGTGTTCAAAGTGCTGGTTAGTTAATGTTAAACAATGAAATCCAGTGGTTTACTGGGTTAATGTAAAGGATTTCAAAGACTAATAACAGTAGCATAACAATGATAATATGAAATAGTTGTGAGTCTAAGCGTTTTTATGTATGAACATTTTGCAATTAATATTCTATTAATATGCTTATTGTTCAAATAAGGAAACCAAGGAGCAGAGAATTTAAGTAACTTGCCCAAGGTCACACAGCTAATTGGTGGCAGAGTTAGGATTTGAACCTAGGTAAACCTATACTCTTAAACTCTTAACTGCTGCTGTGTATAGTAGTGTATATATACATGTCAGATAAAATCTTGCCGGAAGGATATTTGAATCCTGTGTACCCCCACACACCTTTGAAATTCAAATTTCTCAAGAGTATCTAAGAGTAAATAGTGCAGGCTTCCCTGGTGGCTCAGATGTAAAGAATCTGCCTGCAATGTGAGGGACCTGAGTTTGATCCCTGGGTTGGGAAGATCCCCTGGAGTGGAGATCCTTCCCACTCCAGTATTCTTGCCTGGAGAATTCCACAGACAGAGGAGCCTGGTGGGCTATGGTTCATGGGGTCGCAAAGAGTCAGACAAGACTGAGTGACAGACACTTTCACTTTTAGTGGGGTTTGCAAATTGGCTGAAATGTATGCCAGTTGGGAAACAGGTGACCAGATACGGGATAGAGAGTGACATCTTGGAGGAGGGGTTTGACCAGGGTACTGGGGCAGAGAGTGGCATCTTAGAGGAGGGGGGTGACCAGGTCCTGGGGTAGAGAGTAGCATCTTAGAGCAGGGAGGGGTAGGTTAGCAGTCTGGGCTGGGTGGTCCTGATGAGAATGGAGTTAGGGGCTGACACTGGCACAGGAGATGCTGGGAATCTCAGGGACCACGTCTGAAGCTGGGGACAAGAAAATGGTAAGAGGGGTTGATATTCGATAGAGGATTCTGGGAGTAAGGGGGTTAATCCTCAGGATGGAGAGACCTAGTTGCAAGTTTAAACACAGGACTGCAGTAACCTGTTTTTGAAACATCTAGCTGTCAGTCTACCTATCTCTGTGAAGAAGTTGATTAAAACATGCAAATGATGCTTATGTATACTTGAGGGAAAATTGTCCTCTGATAACATGCTGGTTCATTCACTAAAAACTGGCTTTTTCAGACCCATTCATGCTACTTGCCTTACCCACAGGGATATGCTTTTTACCTGAGAAGTACCCTCATTGCCCCAGTATTTTATAACCGTAGCCTCATTCAAACTTGGAAGCATTCCAGTCTCTTCTGTGAAATCAGGACAGAAATCAAGGAAAAGCTTCAGCACCATCAGTCTGTATGTGCTTAACCTGAGCAGCACAAACGCAGTGTGCGGCGTAGAGGACCACATGTAGCTTATTGCTAGGGGCTTGTGTGTTTTTTTTGCCTCGAATGGAGCGAGGTTTGCTTCCGAGTGTGCGTGTCTGTGTGTGTGCTTCTGTGTGTCTCTCTGTGTTTGCATTCATTTTCTGCATTCAGCCTGCGTCACTACCATGGTAATCAGTGTTTCTCAATGGCCTCTATAGGTGAGGAGGGTTTCTTTGATGCTTAAAGACCTACACTTGCCAGACATTAAAGGTGCATAATGCCTTGAGGGCTGTAAGCGCTGCACTAAGCATGCATATCTCATACCCAAAGTAGCCACAGCGCCTGCATTCCCACAATCGCGGCAGCCCTGGGCAGATGCTTGCAGTGTTCTTATCTGACTGTGCTTTTCACTTTGAGACAAAGTTCTCTACTCACATCTCATGGATTTATTTTTCCACCTTGTAAAGCCTGAATTGTGAAGATCCCCTCATACCATTAAGGGCTGCATGAGTCAAGTTCTTGGGACTGCTAAGGATTTCTTTGCCTTTTTTTTTTTGCCTCTTTCCTTTTTGGAGATGTGTATCAGGAAAAGGCTTTGCCTTTAAGAGAGAAATTTTACTGCTCTTGCCAATAATGTGTAACAATATTAAATTTAATGGCAGACCTTGAAGTGTATAAAAACTTAAGTCCAGAAAAAGGTAAGTCGTCCTACCCATTTTAAGGTAAGCGTAATAGTCCTAGTAAAAGATGCTGTACATGTCTTATTTTATTTCATGTTTAAAGATTCATTTGAACTCTTGACAACATATTTGAGATATTATATTTCAATGTGGGATGAAAAGGTAACAGTATTTTTGAGAAGTCTTTTCTTGACAGTGTGTACTTTTATAATGGTAAATTTGCATGCTGACAAATTGGAAGTGTATCATTATAATAAAGTGGTCAGTGACAAAACTGTTTGTATTCTTTGGTTATAAGTCAAGGAAACAGACATACTTAAAAATCTCATTTGTCTGATACTTACAAACAATTGGCTTTAATGTAAACATTGTGTAGGCTTCTTCAGTTTGAATAATGAGGTATAAAGCTCTGTTTTAACTTCCTACAATAATCTGGACAGAATCATTCCCAATTTGTATCAGTTAAAGAAAGTCATGAATAGTGAAAATAATTAGCTTTCGGAATGAAATGGCATAAGCATTCAGCATGGATAAAATGGAGGCAGAATCCATGTATCATGTTTTCAGAGCCTGTTTGTCAGCTCCCTGGCTGAGAGAAAGATCTTAAAGTACGAGTTAGGAGATCAGGAATTTGAAATACATGGAGATTGTTTTTGAATTATAAGAAATGTTCCTGCCTGGTCAGACAGAATAAATGACATGTCAGGAAATGTCTTCTAAACTTATCTTGAAACTGAAATTTATCTGTCATTTAAGATTATTCATGTGCGGCCACTCAAATGTAACTTTATCATTTGAGTGCTCCATCTGAGAGCCTGTCTCGAGGTTGTTGCTAGTTGATGGTATCAACTTCAATGTGCCAAGTTCACAGGGATGCTTGCTTCTTATTCAGAATGTGAATTAAACTGTGGCTGAGGTTTTTCTGAGTGGAACTGACTTTTCTAGGACTTAAGAAAGAGCTTTTACACAGAAATAGGGTAAGATTTGGTTTACTCAGTATGCAGTTTATCAGAAGGGTTTTTCTTTTTTTTTTTTTTTTTTTCAGAAGGGTTTTTCATTGAGAGTTTTATCTTTTAATATGTTTGGAAACTTTCATATGCAGAATGTGGGAGTCAGTTGAATGGTAGGGCATACTATCAGAATTGTCATACTTTCTACATCGTGAAAGTAAGGATGAAAATGACTTCTATTACTTTTATCACATGAAGTAATCTTTAAGATGAAAGTTAAAGTTAAGCATTAATTCTTAAACATAATGGAAATGTGAATGAATTTTTCTAGTCAGATAAGCTTTTAAAATTGACACATGTAAGGTGTCTGTTTGAAGGTAGATGTAGTCACATACAGATGGTTTTACTAGATGTTTTTCTTAATGAGCATATACTTCATATTTTACTTAATAGATTTTCAGTTATTCATTTTAATGATTTATTTTACTGAGTGAAAAATTTTCTTTATTGACTGTCTTGGTATTAAAATAATCTTAGTGGGTAGCAAGACTTTTTAAGAATAAATCTTTTGAATTTCATATCATTATTAAGTGGAGCCTTTTAAATTATATAGATCAACTCCATTTCCAAGTGTGTGGAAATTAATAGACTCTGAATTCTCATGAAATCTGAGTTGCATTATTAAACAGTAATGTTAGTGGAAGTGATTTCAATTTATGAGGATACAAAGTTGAAAAATATTCATTCAGAGCCAGGAAGACCAAAGAGCAGAAACCTGAGTTTTGACCGTATATCCTTAGTCTTAAAATGTCTATTAAGTGTAAAACTCCTGTTTGTTCCTACATTGTGCATATCCTCAGGGAATTATTATTATTGTTATCCTTTGCCTCATAATTTAATGCCAGGTTCTATAAACCTCCAAACTAGAAGGCATCTTATTGATTCTTAAAACAATGCTGAATATGTAAGGGACTTGATATGCAGCATAAAAACGGAAGCCAGAGCAAGCTTTGGGCACGTAAGGCAAGTGTTTTATAATATGTCTAGGAATTCCAATATCCTCTTTAGTAATAAGAGAGAATACTGCTTTCTTGCTTACTTCACAAAACTGTTATAAGAATTATGGGTATAATGTCTCTGAAAGCATTTGAAAGATGGAAAATGATCACAGGTATGGAAAATGAGATAGTCATGGACATGAGGACAATGCATATTTTGTCTACTTTAGTTGAAGAGCATTTGTATTTGTTCTGGAGTGCAAATCGAAAGCGCTTTGACCTAGAACCTTGGTACCATCTGCTACTAATTTTCCCCTTGGCCTGGTGTAACCTACATGCCCGCAGTGTTCATGCATGGTGTGAATGGCTTATGGAAGGGCTGATGTCAAAGTAGGAGTGAGCCCTAGATTCCTAGAGCAGGAAGAAATTATCGCAATCTTTCTCCTTTTTAAAGAGAAGAAAATAGATTGTGCAATTTTTTCTAAGACATGGAGCAGATCTGTATCTAGAATCGGACCCTCAATTCACAGATGATAATGGCTAGACCCACTCTTTTGAAATACACAAATTTTTGCTTTTAGCAAATGCTAAACATTTAGATACTTATGATCTCTCTCATCTTGTGTCATTTGAATTCTTTGTGTAAGGCCTTTTTTAAGGAGGGGAAAATTGAGAGTTTCTTGGGTAATTCTTAACTGCTAATAAATAATAACCAAATATACCAAATACATACTTTATATACAAGGTGTTGATTGTGGATATGAAAGTGAATGAAAGTATTAATCTATTTTCCAGTAACTCATGATCTAGTGCAAAGACACGCTCATATCACTATAACTAGCTACATAATAGAGGAGCATTCCAGTGGTATCTTGAGCTTGGAGAAGTCAGCAAAGTATTTCTGGAGGTGACATTTGAACTGAGCCTTGAAGGGTAAGAAGGATTATATCAGGTGAATAGGCAAGGATTGAAGATGAAGTAGGCAAGGGCCAATAAAGACCTCATAGTCCAAGTTAAGAAATGTAGGCATTATCCGAGAAAAAAAAAAAGCGATGATTATAAGCTGGGGAGAGATTAATCTGATTTGAATTTCAGATCTCTCTGACAACAGTTTAGAGAAAAGCTGGGAGGGATGAGACTAGAACAAAAGAGACCAGAAGGCTGTTGCAGTAAACAGGTGAGAATACAGTGGACCTTACTCAGGTTTCTTAGCTTAGATGTTCTTTTAGGAGAAATCTCTGGACTCTGATGTCCGCACTGGGGCCTCTGCTCTGGTCGTCGCTGGCCTGGAGCTCGCACGGCTTACCCCTCTGCATATGCTGTGTATCTAGTCACGGTCTTGTAGTTGAGCTAAATTAGCAACAAGTAGGTACTTGCCTTATAAGAAATCTAACATTTCTCCTCTTACTGTGTTTACAATCTCTAGTCCACTAGACAGAATTGTGCCTAATGAAATCTCTGCTCTTCTTTTACATAGAACAAAAAACTATTTCCCCAAGAATCTCAGAGAACCCCAACCCCACATTTTTTAGGTTGCAGGATATTTGTCTCGGTGCTGTCATGTTGCTTGCATAATCAGTCCCGCTAAAATTAGAGTAGGGAGGTCTTGGGTCATTTCTTGGTACTTAATTTTGTTTTTGGAGAAAAGGGCTACTTCCTTATTTAGTGAAGAAGATGATGTCCATGATGCTGTATACTTTATTGTGATCCACAGATCTGTCAGTGTTTCTTGAACTATCTGTTAGGGCAAGTTCTCCATCATTCTTATTCAAAAAATGTTGACTCTTTTTATGTATTTTTCTATTCCCGATAAAGATTAGACGTAGGCTGTCTAGTTCCAAGAATAATTTTGTTGGGATTTTTTTTTAAAGTGGAATTGCATTGCATTCATAAATTAACTGAGCAGAACCATCACTATTAAGACATTGAGTCCCTCCCTTTCAGGAACACAGTAGAAGGCACTGTATTTAGGTCTTTTATGTCAGTGAAGAATTAAGGTTTTCTTTTTTTTTTTTTTTTTTTAGAATTAAGGTTTTCTTCATGCAGATTGTACATGTTTCTTGTTAGGTTATTCTTGTGGTTTTAGTTGGTATTGTGAATAGATCTTTTTCAGTTACACTATTTTGTTTTTGAAAACAGTTAAAATTTAAACACAATAGTATAGAAGAATTAGTATAAAAAGTGTCATTCCCTCTCTTAACCCTCTTTACCTCTTTCTCTTTAACTCCTTCACTATTTTTTGTAGAGTTTTAGTATTAGTGTCCTATCTCTAAATGATGTACTATATTACTACTTACGGATTTTCAATTTTTGATATTGTCTATTGATTTTATTCTATGGTAGATGAGGAATTAACTCACTTTGACCACCCCCATCTCCGAGTTACTCCATTGCTTACCTTTGTGACTTCAGCAATTATGTAAACTTTTGTGTTTCCTGGTCTGCCGAACAGAAATACTCAGTTCAGTGATCATAGCATTCCCTTTTACCAATCTTTTCTCTTGGTTATCCCTCCTAACTTTTCTCACATAAAGTAATTTTTCCATTCTTTTTCTGTATTTATACTCAGTCCATGCTTTGATAATAGGTTGATTTAAAAATTTTTTTGGGGAAACAGTGGGAGACTTTATTTTTGGGGGCTCCAAAATCACTGCAGAGACTGCAGCCATGAAATTAAAAGATGCCTGCTCCTTGGAAGAAAAGCTATGACCAACTTAGACAGCATATTAAAAAGCAAAGACATTACTTTGCCAACAAAGGTCTGTCTAGTTAAAGCTATGGTTTTTCCAGTAGTCATGTATGGATGTGAGAGTTGGACTATAAAGAATGCTGAGTGCTGAAGAATTGATGCTTTTTAACTGTGGTGTTGGAGAAGGCTCTTGAGAGTCCCTTGGACTGCAAGGTGTTCCAACCAGTCCATCCTAAAGGAGATCAGTCCTGGGTGTTCATTGGAAGGACTAATTTTGAAGCTGAAACTCCAATACTTTGGCCACCTGATGCAAAGAGCTGACTCATTGGAAAAGACCCTGATGCTGGGAAAGATTGAGGGCAGGAAGAGAAGGGGATGACAGAGGATGAGATGGTTGGATGGCATCACCGACTCAATGGACATGAATTTGGGTAAACTCCAGGAGTTGGTGATGGACAGGGAGGCCTAGTGTGCTGCAGTCCAAGGGGTCGCAAAGAGTTGGACACGACTGAGCAACTGAACTGAACTGAAAAAAGTTTATTATCAGTAACAAAGTTTATAAACCTTAGTTACATACGTTTACATTATTTTGACTATATAAATGCTCACCAGAGAGAGGTAATTGCTTAAGTTTAAGGGTACTAATTCAGAGGATGAGCCCCCCAGATAGCGCAGTGGTAAATAATTCACCTGCCAGAGCAGGAGATGCAAGAGATGCAGGTTTGAGCCCTGGGTCAGGAAGATGCCCTGGAGGAGGTCATGACAACCCACTCCAGTATTCTTGCCTGGAAAATTCCATGGACAGAGGGATATGGTGGTCTACAGTCACAAAGAGTCAGTGGGCTGGGGTCACAAAGAGTCAGACACGACTGAAGTGGCTGAACATACACATTTCAGAGAATGGTACCTGAGGTAAAGGACAGATTCTGGAGATTTCTGTGTCACATGATGGCATCAAATTTATTAGAGAAAAGTGAATGCCTGATAATTTGACAACTAGCAATCTTGATCATAACTCAGGTGAGTATAGGTATCTCCATTTTGGGGGTGAGGAATTTGAAGTTCAGAGAGAGGAAAATAACTTGCCCTAGGTCACACTGTAATGAGTAGAGCTGACGTTTGAACCCGGTTGGCTGACTTCGGAGCCTGACTTGCAGTCACGTTCCATCTTAGTGATGATATTGTCCTGGAGGTGCTGAGATGCTGAGTAAAAGAACTCTATTTATATCTCGACAAACATCTCAGTTTAACTTTGCTTTCTTCAGATGTCTTCCCCCCAGCCATCAGTTTGGCCAGACATTCCCTTGAGTAAATGGACCTACAAATGGGTACCTTGTGAGTAAAAGACAAGGAGAAGAATATGCGGCAGATTACATGGGGTTGGTATAGGGAAGCCATGGGGTAAGAATGAGGGCTTCCCAGGGGGCTCAGTGGTAAAAAGTCTGCCTGCCAAGCAGGAGATGCAGGAGATGGGCATTTGATCCCTGGGTTGGGAAGATACCCTGGAGAAGGGAATGGCTACCCACTCCAGTATTCTTGCCTGGGAAATCCCACGGACAGAGGAGCCTGGTGGGCTACAGTCCATGGGGTCGCAAAGAATTGTACATGATTTAGTGGCTAAGCAGCAGCAGGGGTAAGAATGGTTAGGGTGGGAGCAAATTCCACAAGGTTTCTGATATCCCCATGAGGAGTTTGGGTTGGTTTTAATGAAGAAGGGGAGAGGGATGGTAAGATTTGGAGTGAATGATTGATATAAAAGCAGTATCTTAAGAAAAAGAAATGGTATTTTAGGAAAAAATAGGGTATCTAGAGAAAAAGAGAAGTGCTGCAAAGGATGGATTCAACAGGCAAAGGTAAAGAGGCCTTCAAACTGCTTGAGAAATTGGTTCAGGCATATCAAGGCCATGAACCCTAGTCATTGAGGGTTTGACAAATGATCTGTTACTATCTCTAATTACTTGTCAACAAAACAGAAGCTACCATAAGTGAGCTAGAGTTACTTCAGCAGTCTCTTTGAAGAAAGGTGAGTGATTGTTTCTATTGATCTGTTTAAAGAATAAGTCATGGTGGTTGACATGTGTAACATACGGTTTTCGTCTAATCCAGTGACCTGTTGCTTCTCACTTTTCTTTAAAATCGTTGTCAGCATTGTCTGTTTTTTTCCCCAAGGAGGGTATAAAAAGATAAAGTTTGAGAAAATATACAAGCAGGAGTCTGAGGCATGTCCCCCTCAAATGTACAAATTCAGGAGAAGAGATAAAAGGGATGATGTAAAAGACAGCTCCAACGGATGATTTTGTTACTTTCTTTTTTATAGTTTCTCATTGCATATTCTCCTCTCATGTCTTAGCTTTTCATCATTTGCCGTTGTCTTTATTCTTGGTTTTGAATGTCAGAAGTTATACTCAATGACTTTAAAAAGACAAGCAATATCGATTTACATTAAGTACTAAGTGAAATCGCTCCTTGCCTTTCTCACTCCTCATATATAATTGTGCTTGGTATCTTGGCATCTGGGTTGCAGGTTTGCATCCTTCCAGGAGTGTGTGCTATATGTGTGCATACATATACAGGAAAGGGTCACATCAGCAGGGAAGGTTTCCTAGGGAAGTGAACTTTTATTTACTTTTAGTCAACAAGGAGGATGAAAATATAAATTATATGGACCATTCCGAAAATCACCTTCCCATCTCGACTTGTGTTCCAGTGTGAACATGAGATAGGGCCTCAGCTATTACTTATTCAGCTAGTATTACTTAGTTACTAAGCTGGTACTTAGTAACTAAATTCCTCTCATACAGTGAGTATTCTCTTGATATAGAGGTTTTAAGGTCGATTCAGATGATTTCATCATTATTCTCTCATTTTTATACTTTTTATTTACTCATTTCTTTTCTCAGGTTCATATCAATTATTTGAAAAATGAAAAGTTCAGAAAATTAGGAAAATGAAAGAAGGAAGTCATAAAGAGCATAATAAATAGGAATATACAAATTTTGTTGGTGTGAGGGGAGAGGGAGAATGATGTTCCATATTTCTTATTTACCATTTAATTTTCACTTTATTTAAAAATTTTGGTTGACAGGTCTTTCTTTTACTATTTACTTACCTTTTTTCTGTCTCAAATTTATGCCTATTTTCCCCTGAAGAAGTGGTAGATGGATACAAGACAGGCACAAAGGAACAAAGGAAGAATACAACGGACGTAGAACAAAGCCACCCCATCCTTCTTAGGCTTGCGTTTCTTTTTCTACTCTGGGCACTCACTCTTGTTGATTGTGATCTCTCCTCCACAGCATCTTCCTTTTGGTTTTTAAACATCCCTGCCTTAGTGTTCCAATTTCCTTTTTTTTTTCATAGAAAAAAATTTAGAATGTATTTGATTTATCAAGTCACATGCAAGTCCATGAAGGTAAGAATCAATGGATCAATGGTTGGTATTACTCTGACTCAAACATGCATCAGCTGGAATGTCTTGGAGCTGTAACCTACACTGTGTGTGAGGCTAGGGGATCTTTCTAAGACACTTTCTGTGATTTCTCTCATTCTAAGCTCAGAAGTGTTGTTAAGAACAGACAAAGCAGAACAAACTTTGGCAGACTTAGCAGAAGCCATGAGGATCTTGGAGAGCAACAAATGGATGAAAGTTCTAAAGTTATCAACTGTTAGTACAAACAGTGTCAGCAGGCTGTGACTAAGATTCTCCTGTAACTCGCTGGGTGGATGTGGCCCTTATTTGAAGAGAGAGTTCAATTTTGGTCACTGCATTTAAAAAGGGTGGAAAGTGGCATATCATAATGAATACTTACAATGGAAAATGGGTTCCTTTAGGAACAGGTGAAGATTAAAGGGCTGAACATAGTGTTTCTTGGTTGAAAAGTTCAGCTTTGTAATTCTGTTGTTTCTAGCTATTTATCATTTTATACCTTTAAATTTCTTCATTTGACTAATGTGTTTTTGTCTCTTTCTGTAGTCTTAATTTTTTAAACTTAAATTGTTTTATATTGGAGTCTAGTTGATTTACGATGTATTAGTTTCAGGTGTACAAGCAAAGTGATTCAGTTATAAATATACACACATCCATTCTTTTTCAGATTCTTTTCTCATATAGATCATTACAGAATGTTGAGTAGAGTTTCCTTTGCTATACAGTGGGTCCTTGTGGAGTATCTGTGTGTGTGTGTGTGTGTGTGTGTGTGTGTGTGTGTGCGCCGAGTAGTGTATATATGTTAATGTCTGCTTTTTATGCCATTGTTTTGTGCTACTTCCTTTATTCTTCTGGACACAATTCCAAGTTTGCACTTTTCTTCAATGTCTCATTTATTCATTACAAAATTTATTTTCTTTGTTCCTATATTCATATTTCTGAGACCTCACGCATTTTCACATAGAGGCTGCTCTCTTTTTAACTTTATCGTGTCTTTGTTTCTTTGTCCTCCTCAGTGAAACATGAGGGACACTGGTGGCAGGAAGAGCCCTGGACGTTCCAAATCCAGGATTTTCCCAGTGCTGTGGAACACTGGGGGAGAAAGTGGGATTTGAAACAAAATAGCCCCCCAAAACCAAAACTTCTTTTTTTTAAAAAAAATTATTTCTTTATACGTATTTTGCTGTTCTGAGTCTTAGTTGCAGCATGCAGGATTTAGTGTCCTGGCCAGGGATTGAACCTTGGCCGCTAGCATTGGGAGCTTGGAGTCATAGCCACTGCACTACTAGGGAAGTCCCCCAAACAACCAGAAGTTCTGGTAGAAGCTTCCCTTTGTAGGTAATCACCTAGGTCAGTTTCTCTAGCACCCTTTTTCTCACTTAACAGATATGAATTCCGTGCATTTCGAAGGGTTATGAGGGTTAAACGAGAAGGTATGTGTCACAGGTTTCGCCCAGTGGCTGGTACCTAGGACTTCAGTGTAAGTTGCATCCCTCCCCCGACGTCAGTAATTCGTGTGTGCTCATTGCCGTACCTGTGCTCTGCACACACCCCTCATCTGTGTCCCTGCCTTCCTTTTTCTTGTGCTAACAACCTGTTTCAGCTTCTTTTTCTAAACTAATTTTCGTTGGAGTATAGTTGACTTACAATGTTGTGTTTCTGCTATACTACAAAGTGACTCGGTTGCAAATATACATGTATCCACTCTCTCTAGGATTATTTCCCCATATCGATCAGAGTATTGAGTAGAGTTCCTTGCGCTTATACAGTAAGTCCTTATTGGCCATCTGTTTTATATATAGTAGCGTCTATATGTCAATCCCAATCTCCCAATTTATCCCTCCTCTCCCCCTTTCTCCCTTGGTAACCATAAGCTTGTTTTCCACATCTATAACTCTATTTCTCTTTTATAAATGATTTTATAAATCATTTGTGCCATTTTTTACAGATCCCACATATGTTGTTGTCCAGTCGCTAGGTTGTGTCCGACTCTCTGCGACCCTATGGACTGCATGCAGCACGCCAGGCTCCTTTGTCCTCCGTTATTTCCAGGAGTGTGCTCAGATTCCTGTCCGCTGAGTCAGTGATGTTATCTAATCTCATCCTCTGCTGCCCCCTTCTCCTTTTGACTTCAGTCTTTCCCAGCATCAGGGTCTTTTCCAATGAGTTGGTTCTTTGCAGATGCCACATGTAAGCAATATCATATAAGATTTGTTTTTCTCTGTCTGATTTACTTCACTCAGTATGACAGTCTCTGGGTCCTTCCATGTCACTGCAAATGGCATTATTTTGTTCTTTTAAATGGCTGAGTAATATTTTATTGTGTATATGTACCACATTTTTATCCAGTCATCCACTGATGGACATTTAGTTTGCTTTCATGTCCTGCCTGCCCCCAATAGTGCTACAAGGAACATTGGGTGCATGTATCTTTTGAAATTACGATTTTCTTGAGATATATGCTAGGGAATAGAATTGCTGGGTCATATGGTAGCTCTATTTTTAATTTCTTAGGGAACTTCCATACTGTTCTCCATAGTGGCTGAACCAATTAAGATTTTCATCAACAATGTAGGAGGGTTCTCTTCTCTCTGCACCCTCTTCAGTATTCACCTCTCAGCACCTATCCAGTATTTGATATTTAAATAAAATATTTATTATTTTTTGATGCTGGCCATTCTGACTGATGTGAGGTGACACCTTTTTGTATTTTGATTTGTGTTTCTCTAATAATTAGTGAGGTTGAACATCTTTTCATGTGCTTTTTGGCCATCTGTATATCTTCTTTGGAGAATTGTCTGTTTAGATCTTCCACCTATTTAGATTGGGTTGGATTTTTTTTTTTTTTTTGATAGTGAGCTGCATGAGCTGTTTGTATATTTTGGAGATGAATCCCTTGTCAGTCAATTCACTTGCAAATATTTTCTCCCATTCTGTGGGTTATCTTTTTTTTTTTTTTTAGATGGTTTCCTTTGCTGTGCAAAAGTTTTTAAGTTTAGTTAGGTCCCCTTTGTTTATTTTTGTTTATCAGTTTCTATTTGTATTTCCCCTCGAATTTGTGGTATTTACCATTTTTGTTTGTTTTGTCACTAAGTCATGTCTGACTGTTTTGTGACCCCGTGGACTGTAGCCCACCAGGTCCCTCTGTCCATGGGATTTCCCTGACAAGAAGACTGCAGTGGGTTGCCATTTCCTTCTCCAGGGAATCTTCCTGACCCAGGGATCGAACCTGCGGCATTGCAGGCAGATTCCTTATGGCTGAGTCACCAGGAAAGTCCACAAACTTACCTTTTTACTGAACTACTAAGTAACCAAACCCCAAATAAGTCAAACATGGGTAAACCTGTAAAAGAAAAACCTGAGGAGGCAATATGTTAAACACATTCTAGTTGCTTTATGTAGCAAAACAGCTTATTATTTAGAAGCAGGTTACCCATTCAGTTCTGATAGTCATGCCTCACCTACAATATGCAGTTTACTTGAGAGTATCCTCTAAGAAGAATTAATATTTGATCACCTTTCCTGATTTTTTTCATGCTAAGTCTTTCAAATTCAAAATTTGCTCTGCTGCTAGTCACTTAGACCAATTGTATAAATTAAGCAAACTGTCAGCTTAAAGGTAACTTCTCAACATTATGTCCTTAGTATCTCCTACAGATGAAACAGGATTTTTTTTTTAATGCAAGGAAGAGGACTAAAAAAATTATTTAACTGTGTTCTCAAAAAGTAAACGAGAGGGTTTTTTATTTCTCTAACCTGATTGGTGAAGAATTTGAAGAAAAGATCCAGGTCAACCCATGTAGGAAACTGGTCACTTTTATACATGGCTAGTGGGAAACTGAGTTAGTATTTTGGGAGGGCATTTTGACAGTGGACAAACCTTTTAGCTTATCAGCTTTACTTCCAGGAACTAATACTGAAAAAGAACTTGCACATTTGCACAAAGATATATCTATCAATAGGAATGTTTGTTGCAATAATCTTTTGTAACAGCAAGAAAAGGGGAACAATTTAAATGTACACTAGTGGATAACTGTTTTTGTTTTTTTTTTTTTGAAACATAACATCTATATTATGGGGGCAATGCAGCTACTCACAATGATATGAATATTGTTTGATATGAGAAGATCCCCATGGTTATATTCAACGGAAAATACTATATTTCCATTTTTCTTAAGGCCTAAATATATGTGCATAAAAAGGCAAAATAAGATCAGAAGTTTATGTGTCAGAACTGTAATACTAGTTATTTTCAACTATAGGATTCAGTTCAATTCAGTCGCTCAGTCATGTCTGACTCTTTGTGACCCCATGGACTGCAGAATGCCAGGCTTCCCTGTCCATCACCAACTCCAGTAGCTTGCTCAAACTCACATCCACTGAGTCAGTGATGCCATCCAACCATCTCATCCTCTCTCATCCCCTTCTCCCACCTTCAATCATTCCCAGCATCAGGGTCTTTTCCAGTGAGTCAGTTCTTTGCATCAGGTGGCCAGAGTATTGGAGCTTCAGCTTCAGCATCAGTCCTTCCAATGAATATTCAGGAATGATTTCCTTTAGGATGGACTGGTTTGATCTCCTTACAGTCCAAGGGACTCTCAAGAGTCTTCTCCAACACCACTGTTCAAAAGCATCAATTCTTCGGTGCTCAGCTTTATGGTCCAACTCTCACATCCATACATGACTACTGGAAAAACCATAGCTCTGACTTGACAGGCCTTTGTTGGTAAAGTGATGTCTCTGCTTTTTAATATGCTGTCTAGGTTGGTCGTAGCTTTTCTTCCAAGAAGCAAGTGTCTTTTAATTTCAAGGCTGCTGTCACCATCTGCAGTGATTTTGGAGCCCCCCAAAATAAAGTCTCTCACTGTTTCCGTTGTTTCCCAATCTGTTTGCCATGAAGTTATGGGACTGGATGCCATGATCTTTGTTTTTTGAATGTTGAGTTTTAAGGCAGCTTTTCCACTCTCCTCTCTTGCCTTCATTAGGATGCTCTTTAGTTCCTTTTTGCTTTCTGCCATTAGGGTGGTGTTGTCTGCATATCTGAGATAACTGATATTTCTCCCAGCAATCTTGATTCCAACTTGAACTTCATCCAGGCTGGCATTTTGCATTTTGCATGATGTACTCTGCCTATAAGTTGAATAAGCAGGGTGGGTGACAATATACAGATTTGACATACTCCTTTCCCTATTTGGAACCAGTCTGTTGTTCCATGTCTGATTTTAACCATTGCTCTTTGACCTGCATACAGGTTTCCTAGGAGGCGGGTAAGGTGGTCTGGTATTCCCATCTCTTTCAGAATTTTCCACAGTTTGCTGTGATCCACAGAGTCAAAGGCATTAGCGTAGTCAGTGAAACAGAAGTAGATGTTTTTCTGGAATTCTCTTGCTTTTTCTATCACCCAACTGATGTTGGCAATTTGATCTCTTGTTCCTCTGCTTTTTTTTTTTCTAAATCCAGCTTGAACATCCAGAAGTTCTCGGTTTACATACTGTTGAAGCCTGGCTTGGAGAATTTTGAGCATTACCTTGCTAGCATGTGAGATGAGTGCAGTTGTGCAGTAGTTTGAACATTCTTTGACATTACCATTCTTGAATGTACCCCTTCCTTATTTTGATATATCTCTTGTCTGAAATCTAGCTGGTAAACACATCCATTACGTCTTTTCTATAGCTGAGTGCAAACAACACCAAATCTGGACACAGGCTCTGTTAGTTAAGGGAGTTGCTGCCACACATAAAGCTCTGAATCTCAGTGGCTTAATGCAAGTTTCTTGGAGTTTTCAGTCTAATAATACAGATCTTTATGGCTGGGTGGCTTTATTCCAGGTTGTGCTTTACGGACTCAGGCTCTTTCAGTCTTGTGGCTCTGCTTTTGTCCACATGTGACTTGCAAGTTTACCCTAGGGAATGTCTCCTTTCCAGCCAGCTGAAAGGGGTGAAGGAAATAGAGAATCATGTTTAAAAGTTTTTATGAGGAAATTTTAAGGGGCAAGGCCTAAAGTCTACTGACCAGAACCCAAGCACATGGCTATGCCCAAAGGCAGAAGAACCTGGGAAATATAGTCTGGTATACGCCCTGGAGGATGAGGAAACTTTGGTGAACACATGGTAATTTCTGCCTATTACACAGAAGCTCAAATCTTACTCCACTCTTAGTTGTACAATGACTTAAAGTTCTTTAATTGAGCTTTAGTTTTCTCATTTATAAAATGAAGATAATAAAACCTATCCACTGTAAAGGGTTGGTGTGAAGATTAAACTTTCAGTCATATATGAAATATCTTCATTATTTATGAAATGTTTTATGGATACAAGGGGGAAGTTTCATTAACACGGATATCCTTGTTTTGTATTTTGAATAAAAAACATATCTGATGTGGGTTAGATTAGGAATAGCAAACTACATCTTGTAGGCTAAACCGAGCCAACTGCCTGTCTTGGTAAATAAAGCGTTATTGGAACATGACCATGTTCAATAGTGTATATAATTTTCTAAGGTTTCTTTTGCACTACATGCCAAGTTGAGTGATTGCCGCAGAGCCTGAATGGCCTGCAAAGCCTAAAACATTTACCATACGGCTCTATATGAAAATGTTGGCTGACCTGTGGACTAAAGGGGAGTGTCTGAGCTCTTATTCATTTGCTGTTCAGTGTAGTGTCTGAGAGGTAGCAGATGCTCAGGGAATCTTTACTGAAGGGCTGAAAATCCCTTTTTAGAGCCCTGTAACTGAGAAATTATGCATCTGGAAGGCAATTTCAGGAGGAAAGATGCCTCTCCGTCAGAGTGGATGAGTACTGCAGGCTCCTTTGCACTCTTTGAATAGCCAAATAGCCAAGATAATCAGGCACCCTGACTGCAGGCCCCGCTGAATCCTCTCCTGTGCAGCCTCGACTAGGTTCTTTTCTGAACAGAAGCAAATGCCCCCTCTAGTCATTATAATTGGTTCAATCATCAAACTGTTTATGGTGCATCACTATTCATCTCATAATCATTGGCAAATACTAAGTGAATGATTATTGCAGGGGTAAAAGGCAGAGTAAGGGATAGATGACTGAGGAATGCTTTGATTTCACAAGTGCACAATCTCGTGAATGTTTGCTTCTGCTTGTTATGCAGCCTGACTTTTGCAAGTTTGAAACTATGACAGCCTGAGTAATAGTAGCGCAAATTTGATTCAAACTCTTCTCATGATTGGCTAATTAAGAGTGTATATCAGTCAATCAGTACACATTCAGCACATGGGAATATTAAGCTGGATATTAGAGGAGAAGTTCATTGAGCTAATATTTATTGACTGCCTAGTAGCTGTTATGCACACCCACTGGACTAGGTGCTAAGAAATAGTAGGATAAGTAAGCCATAGTCCCTGCTTGAGGTACACAGCTTAGTGGGAGAAGATATAGAAAGAATTGGCAGATCCCGCCTTACCTTTGAGAGATAAGGACGGTAAAGAATCTGCCTGTGGTGTGGGAGACACGGGTTTGATCCCTGGGTGGGAAAGATCCCTTGGAGAAGGGAATGGCTACCTACTCCAGTATTCTTGCCTGGAGAATTCCATGGACAGAGGAGCTTAACAGACTACAGTCCTTGGGGTTACAAAGAGTTATACACGACTGAATGACTAATGCTTTCACTTTTTTTCCCTGGGAGATAATATTTTTATAGACATGAATATCTGGAGCAGCAGTCTCTCCAACTGGACCAATCAGGAGGTTGAAATCTTTGGCTTATGGAAAGTGAGGGAAAGCGGCAGAAAAGGAAAGAGGAAAAGTATAAGGTTTCATCTGTTGGTGTTAGAACTAGGTCAAGATTTACTTCTCTAGGCATATTCTTAGTTACCTGAATCTAACCAAAGGTACTTGTCTAAATTAATTAAATCACACATTACAAAAGAGGTGTTTTTACAGCTATGTTTAGTACATACATTTTTTGCAGCTTTCTCTCATTTTTGTTTTGCACAGTTATATTTTATAATATAATCTTTGTAGAACTTAGCTGTTTAAAAATACTAGGATATGTTACTCCTAAGAAGTTTGCCGAGAAAGGATAGAGTCTCATGTCACTTGGAGCCCTAGAATCGACAATAGTGTCCTGCATGGTATAGTGGGGTGTGCATGTGCTCAGCCGTGTCTGATTCTTTGTGACCCCATGGACTGTAACCCTCCAGGCTCCTCTGTCCATGGAATTCTCCAGGCAAGAATACTGGAGTGGGTTGCTATTTCCTACTCCAGGGGTTCTTCCCAATTTAGGGATCTAATCTACATCTCTTTTGTCTCCTGCATTGGCAGGCGGATTCTTTACCTCTGTGCCCCCTGAGAAACCCTGATATGTGTTGGGGCCTGAGAATTGTTTACTGATAAAATATTAGGCATTTTAATTTAATAATCCTTTTATAAAGAACTACGTAATCACAGAGGCAAAGACCAACCAGTGAATGATTCAGAGTTCTCATTGGGACTGGTGATATTTGTTTGCAATGAATTTTGTGTTCTCTCTGATCTCTTACTTTCTAGTCTCAGTCTTTTGGTTAAAATATATACATGGTAGTTGCTCTGATTACAGTGAATGTCCCCATGATAAGCTTGTACAAAGCAGTAACTTCAAGACCTTTTGTCGAACTATGTGGGTGATGGGCCCCCAGCCAGGATATGGAGATGACAGCTCCAATTTGGGTCAGTTGTTGGGCTTTCCGTATTGATTCTGCTGAGCTACCAAGGGGACAATACTCCCCTGTTCCTCAATATGCCAGTTTTCCACTTGGCATTATGTTTGAAAGCCTCAGGTGGGTAGGGATTTGGGCTATATGGAATGTTCTACAGAGCACAGCAGACCTTTGTTATTTGGTAAATTTCATATGAAATTCAATTACCTGTGAAGTCACCCTAGGGGAGCCACTCATCCTAAGTTACATAGAAAAAGCAAAATTGTCAATTCATTTTCCAACTAGGGATTTCTTTTCCAAAGGAGCATGTTGATTTTCTTTTAATAACGTAAAATCAAAATGCACAAGAGATGAAGCAAAACCCATGAGACTGATATGGGTAAATGAGTAGAAGAATTATTTGATGCCCTTCTACTCACCACCCCACCGTTCCTGCAGTAGTTGAAGTAATTTATTTAAAGTTCAGGTGCAGCTGTGGTTAGATATCTAACACTTCTAATATTAAGATATTGAGGATGGAGTATGTTTCCAGGGGCAGAAACAGTGCTGTTTTCCTTTGTGAATATCTATACTCTTTGGTATAGGGATTGTGCACATACTGGGTTTCCAAAGGTTACTAACTGTTGAAATCTTGTTCTGCAAGACCAACCGTAGCTGGCTGGAAATAGCCTTGGAGTTGCTCTGCTGCTGCAACCCCAATTTCACCTGCCTTCAGCTTCTGCAGCATTCTTAAGAATTTCAGAATTTGTTCTGACAGCCAGCTTAGAAGAGGCTGGTAAAAGTGGCTGTTGATTTCTGCAAAGAATACAGTTCCCCTGAAGATGGCGTGCACAGGTGGCCAAGGGCTCTGCACTATTAGAAAAAGTCTTTAATTGTGTTCAACCTGTTAGATCCTGAAAACTGCCACACAGAGGCAACAGTGCCTTTATAGTCCAGGTGTGGGTGACTTGACTAAAGATCCTTCCTTTCTAGAAGACATCTGGCTCCCCCATTTGTGGGTATCAGTGATAAGTTTAGAGATAGAAATGCTTTCCATGTGAAGAGAAATCCCATAGTAGGCACTTGATATACTAGTGTCAAATGAAGTGGAAAGCCTCATTCTCTGATGATTGACGAATGTTGGAAGAAGATTAAGGGTGAGTGAACGTCTCATCTCTGTCGGGTGGTCAGGAGCAATAAAGTATTCTGCAGTTTTGAGTTAGGAAGTCTCCTTGGTTGTTGAGACATACCCCTTATCCTGAGGGACTAGGAACTTAACTGTCCATGCCGGGTGTCCTTCAGCATCTTCAGCGCCATTGCTTCTTGATGCTTCAGAGAAGGTGGGGAGGCTTGGTTTCCAGTGACTGGTAGGTTGTAATGCACTCTTGTTATTATTGTTGTTCAGTCACTAAGTTGTGTACAATTCTTTGTGACCTCATGGGCTGCAGCACACCAGGCTTCCCTGTTCTTCACTATCTCCCGGAGTTTGCTCAGACTCATATCCATTGAGTTGGTGATGCCTTCCAACCATCTTATCCTCTGTCATCCTCTTATCCTGTTCCCAATCCTTCCCAGCATCAGGGTCTTTTCCAGTGAGTTGGCTCTTTGCATCAGGTGGCCAAAGTACTAGAGCTTCCGGTTCAGCATCAGTCCTTCCAATGAATATTCAGGATTAATTTCCTTTAGGATTGACTGGTTTGACCTCCTTGCTGTCCAACGGATTCTCAACAGTAATGGGCTCTACCCATCTCCAGATGATGGTGATGGGATAGCTAGAGAGATAGTTTGGGTTCATCCTTGTGAATGTGGTACTATTACTTTGACAAGTAGATAAGTTAGTTCTATGGTATTCTAGGTAATTATATTTTTTAAGTAAGATTAACTTCTTAATTACTCCTTAATTTACTCCTGAAGGAGAAGCTGTAATATCAAATTGTGATTGTTTTTGGCAGGCAGCCAGGGAAAGAGAACGTAATTAAATGTGTGACTACTTCTTTCCAAATATGAAAGGCATACTTCTCAGTAGGTTTATTTAACCATTAGATAAAAACAGACTTAAGAATGAATAGAGATTAACTATGGAAACAGACTTCTTTAAAAGCAAATTTTAGTTTTTAAGCAATAGTCTACTAAATGAATTGTTTTATACAGTACTAACAAAACTTGAGTAAAAATGAAAAATTGTGTGAAATATCTTAGATTTTTCTCAAAAGTATAGTTTCAGATTTTACAATTCAATAAATATTTTTTGAAATAATATACTACACCTCAGAAAAATTGTATTTCCTACAATCCTCCTAGGTTCTCTAGCAGAGGGCTCTGTAAATTGGACTGACAAAAAAAGCATACAAATGTACTTATGTTTTATATGACGCTGCCTTCATAAGGAAATGAAGACCTGAAGAAGTGGTTACACCTGAGCATTTTTATACTAGGTTTGATGAGGAGTGGAAGAATGTTGGGACAAAGGATATGAGCTGAGGGTAGTAAACTGGGGGAAATTAGCAAGACCTGTGTATTTGGATTCTTCTTGGCATCCCTCTGTCTAACCATCCCCTGGTAACCACCACTTTACTCTGTTTCTGTAAGTTCAGCTTTTATAGATTCCACATGTAAATGATATAATATTCATTTTTCTCTGACTTATTTCACTTAGCATGATGCCCTCAAGATTCATCTGTGTTGTTGCAAATGGCAGGATTTCCTTCTTTCTCACATCTTCTTTATCCATTCATCCATTGTTGGACACTTAGGTTGTTTGCATGTCTTGGCTATTGTGAATAATGCTGCAGCAAATATGGGGGTGCAGATATTTTTCTGAGATACTGTTTTCATTTCCTTTGGGTATATACCCAGAAGTGGATACTGTTTTCATTTCCTTTGGGTATATACCCAGAAGTGGGATTGCTGGGTCATATGGCAGTTCTGTTTTTAATTTCTTAAACTCCATACTGTTTTTCCTAGTAGCCAATTTTCATTCCCACCAGTAATACATAGGATCCTTTTCCCCCCTACATTTTCACCAATACTTGTTATCATCTTTTGACTTTTTGGTGATAGCATTTTAAATACGTATGAGGTGATATCTCACTGTGTTTTGATTTGCATTTTCCTTATGATTTCATGTACCTGTTGGTCATTGCCTATTTTTTAATCAGTTTTTTTGGGTGGCTATTATGTTGAATGAGTTCTTTATATATTTTGGAGATTAACCCTGTATCAGATATATTATTTGAAAATATTTTGTCCCCTGTTGTAGGTTACCTTTTCGTTGATTTTTCTTTTTTTGGCTGTGTTTTCTAGTCTAGTCTAGTGCTGCTTACTAGTTTTTGCTTTTATTGCTTAAGCTTTTAGTGTTAAATCCAAAACATTATTGCTTTGCCCCCTAGTTTTGATCTAGGAGTGTCACATTTTCAATTATTTTGTTTAAGTCTTTAATCCATTTTGAGTTAATTTTTGTGAGTGGCATAAGATAGGGGTCCAATTTCTTCTGCCTGTGGTTATCTGGTTTTCCCAATACCACTTATTAAAAAATATTCTTTCTCTGTTGAGTGTTCTTTGCCATCTTTTCAAATATTAATTGGCCATATGTGAGAAGATTTATTTCTGGGCTCTCTATTCTATTCCATTGGTTTATGGGTCTACTTTTCTGCCAGTACCATGCTATTTTGATTACTATAACTTTGTAATATATTTTGAAATCAGGAAAAGTGATGCCTCCAGCTTTGTTGTATTTTCTCAAGAATGCTTTGGCTGTTTTGGTTCTTTTGTGTTTTTATACACATTTTAGGATTGTTTTCCCTACATCTGTGAGAAAAAATCATTGGACTTTTTAGTCAAAACTACGGTTTTTCCATAGTCATGTACAGATGTGAGAGTTGGACTATAAACAAAGCTGAGCGCCAAAGAATTGATGCTTTTGAACTGTGGTATTGGAGAAGACTCTTGAGAGTCTCTTGGACAGCAAGAAGATCCAACCAGTCACTCCTAAAGGAAATTAGTCCTGAATATTCATTGGAAAGACTGATGCTGAAGCTGAAGCTCCAGTACATTGGTCACCTGATGCTAAGAACTGACTCATTTGAAAAGACCCTGATGCTGGGAAAGATTGAAGGTGGGAGGAGAAGGGGATGACAGAGGATGAGATGGTTGGAAAGCATCACCAACTCAATGGACATGAGTTTGAGTAAGCTCTGGGAGTTGGTGATGAACAGGGAAGTCTGGTGTGTTGCAGTCCATGGGGTCACAAAGAGTCAGACGCGACTGAGCAATTGAACTGAGAGATTAAATTGAATCTGTAGACTTTTTTGGGTAATATAGCTATCTTAATAATACGAATTATTCTAATCCATGAATATGGGATGTCTTTCCATTCATTTGTGTATTTTTCAGTTTATTTCATCAACATTTTATAGTATTCAATGTACAGATTTTTCACTTCCTTCATTAAATTATTCCTGAATATTTTATTGTTTTTGATGATATTGTGAATGGAATTGTTATTAAAATTTCTTTCTCAAAATTTTTTTCTTGGTATATAGAAGCACAACTGATTTCTATATGTTGATTTTGTATCCTGCATCTTTACTTAACTAATTGGTTCTAACCACTTTTCGGTGGCATCTTTAGGACTTTTTTATGTGTGAGGTCATGTCATCTGCAAACAGATAGTTTTAGTTCTTCCTTTCTGATTTGGATGTCTTTTATTTCTTGTGTGATTGCGCTCGCTAGGGTCTATAGAACTGTTCTGAAAAGGGGTAGTGAGAGTGTACATTCTTGTCTTTTTCATGGTCTTAGAATAAAAGCTTTCAACATTTCACCATTGAGTTATGATGTTGGCTGTAGGTTTGTCATATGTGGCTTTTATTGTGTTGAGATTCCTTGTATACCCAATTTGTTGAGCCTTTTTTTTTTATCATGAAAGGATCTTGCATTTTATTGATTGCTTTTTATCCATCTATTGGAATGATCACATGATTATTTTTTTTATTATTCATTCTATTAAATGTGATGTATCACATTTGTGTATGTTAAATCATCCTTGCATCCCGTGGATAAATCCCTCTTGATTGTGGTGTATGATCCTTGTAATATGCTGTTGAATTTGGTTTCCTAATATTTTGCTGAGAGTTTTTGTGTTTATATTTATTAGGGATATTGGTCTATAGTTTTATTTTTTATAGTGTCTAGCTTTAATATCAGGGTAATGCTGGTCTTTTAAAATGAATTTGAAAGTGTTTCCTAAGAAGGACTGTCTAACCTTCCTCTGAAGCAGGTTAATAAAATTTTTATGTACGAGGCGCCCATATTACCAGAGGAAAAGAGTTACTTTATTTCTAAAGACAAAGGGGCACAGAAGGATATCGGAACAAGCAAGCCTTGCTAGGTTTTTAGAATTAAACGAATTTACCTCATACTTTGTCCTATCTCTGCTCCATGACTTTCCACTCTTCATAAGACCTAGCATTAAAAACACTCAGTTTTAACCATTTCCTTTGGTCTTCATTTGCTTATGAAGTCTCCTGTGTCATGTAAGATTTACATTAAATAAATGTATATGTTTTTGTCTTGCTAATCTGTCTTTTGATGTTGAGTTCCAAGTTGAGAATTTACATGGGTAGAAGAAAAAGATATTTTTCCTCCTTTATACTAAAGTCTTGAAAACTATTGTTTCATATATTTTGTTCACTTTCTTTTTAAGGTAGTTTACTCCATCTTGGTCAGAAGCAGAATTCCTTTTTCTGAGCTTCTGCTTGTTTATTTTTCTTTGCACTAGGAATCAATTTATTTATCTGCAGAAACACTGAAAAAAGATTTTTTTGCTTTTGCGCATGTATGGGATTTTCTTTCCCATTTTTATCTTCTAACGGGTTACTGTATGACTATATACAGGTTATGCTATTTTGTTTCTTAATCTCATAAATTTCTGTTTTACTAAGTTATTTAAAAATTTCTCTTTGATTGCCTTGGTTTTATAGGTGTGTGGTTGTTTAGTTGCTAAGTCATGTCCAACTCTTTGCAACTCCATGGGCTGCAGCATGCCAGGCTTCCCTGTCCTTCACTACCTCCTAGAATTTGCTCAAATTCATGTCCAACTGCTGCAAATAGAAAGGAAATACAATTATATCTGATTTTCATGTTTTTAGTTGCTTTTCTCTTATCTGATTATGTTGGCTAATGCCTCATAATATAATAGTACATAAAGATAATGAGCATCCTTGCCTCATTTCAGACATTAGTCAAATGATTCCAGTGTTTCCCTATTAAATAAGATGCTGACTTTAGGATTGAGGGACACACACACATATCCATAATTTCTGAGTGTTTTTTTCTTTTTTGAAATTGGGAATGGTATCAAATTCTATTGGAGGGTCCTTTTATTGTTTCTAGAGATAATCATATGGTTTTTCTCCTTAAATCTGTTAAGATGGTGAATTACATTAATGAATGTGTAATGTCTAAAAGTGAATCATTTCATGAAGCTATCACAATATTGTTAATAGACTATACTCCAAAATAAATTGAAAAAAAAAAAGTGAACCAGTCTTGCATTCCTAGGAAAGAATTCCACTTGTTAAAACAATTTATATTTTTTGTTATTCACTTTATATATATGATTTTATATCCATATTCATAAGTGAGGTTTATAGGGTTTTTTTTTTGCAGTTGTTTTAGAAGTTAAATTTAGGTATCAGTATTATATCTTCTTCATAAAATGAAGTTGGCAATTTATTCTTCTTTTTGTTTGCTCTTTTTATTAACATAGGAGCAATTTTATTAACATAGGAATTGTCCATTCCTTGAAGGTTTGATAGCATTTCCCCCATAAAATCACGTTTCTGTGATGTTTTATTGGCAGTAGTTTTTTGAAAATTTATTTTAATTGAAGGATAATTGCTTTACAGAATTTTGTTGTTTTCTGTCAAACCTCAATGTGAGTCAGCCACAGGTATACATATGTCCCCTCCCTTTTAAACCTCCCTCCCATCTCCCTCCCCATCCCACCCCTCTAGGCTGGTTCAGAGCCCTGTTTGAGTTTCCTGAGACATACAGCAAATTCCTGTTGGCTATCTATTTTACATATGGGAATGTAAGTTTCCATGCTACTGTCTCCATACATCTCACCCTCAGCAGTAGTTTATTTGGGGGAATAATTCTATTTCTTTTATGAAAATTGATGCTTACTATCTGTATTAGGGTCAATATGCAGAAGGTACATTTTTTAAGAAAATTATCCCTTTTATCCAGGTTTTCAGATTTATTTGCTTAGAGTTGGTAAAAGATTGTTTTTTGGCATTTTAAACATAACCTCTGTGTCAATATTCTTTTCCTTTTATAATTTTTTGTTTATGGTTTCTTGTTTTTCTTTTTGTTGAGTGGGTTTTGTTCTATTTTGTTGGCATTTTCTGCCATGGCATCTGCATTCTTAAATTTATTTAGTAATCTTACTGAAAAAATTTTTTTCTTTCCTTTCTTTTCTCTTAGGGTTTGCTAGCCTCTCAGATGGTTTCTTTTCTTTCTGAGAGAGATTTTTGTCTGTTTCCCACCAACTCTAGGTCCCTACTGATGCCCTTTTGTTTTTTTCATGCAATTGATGTCTGATTCTGGGACTGGCTGTGCTGTGCTATGCCATGTATTTGATCACTTATATGTAGATTGAAATTTCTATTATCCTCTCTGACTCCTGTCTCTGCTCTGGGATTGGGTTATAGTTGGTATTATTTGCTCTTCTTTGGATGTGTGGATAGATTCCTTCATCTGCAGAGATTCTGAAAGTACAAGAATGATCCAAGTATCAGAGAGAAATAGCTACTAAACAGGAGTGTTTTAGATATAAGGCTCTAAGACGCCTTTATAAGAGGTGACACTTTAGCAGAATCCTGAATAAGGTGAGAAAGTGACCATATAAGAGTCAAAGGAACAAAAAAAAAAAGAGTCAAAGGAATATTAGGACTTGGAGTCAGAGAAGTAGCTGTGGGTCAGACCATGGAGTTTAGTTTTTTTTCCTAAGAGTAACTGGACGCCATTGGAGGATGTTAAGTGAGAAGTACAGAGTTCTCTTTAGAGGGACCTCTTGGACTATACCTCAGAAGATGAATTTAATGAGTTGAGAGAAACTGGGAGACTAATTACAGTGTTATTGTATGAGTTGATGGTGTCTAAACTGGAGTGATCACTGGACATGTTGTATAAGAAGTGATCAGACTCAGAATATGTTTTAAAGTTTTACTGGATGGGACTTCCTGATGCAGTGGATATGGGATGTGCAAGAGAGCTATCCAGGATAAATAGGGTGAAGGTGATGCCATTTTCTGAGATGGAAAGTCTTGACTGAAGAGCAAATAATGGTGGTGGTGGTGGGTGTCAGTAACTCTTCTCTAGACAAGTTAAGATTGAGATGCTTGTTAGACCTCTAGGTGGAGATGTTGATAGGTGAGAGGTTGTAGCTTTGTAGATAAATACATTTTTGAAATTGTCAGCAAACCTAAAATCACAGTCACTTTCTAAGTCAGGAATGAGTGAAAGAAGGGCACAGACTGAGCCCTGGGTTTCTCTAGGTTTAGAGCTCAGAGAAAGGAAGAACCAAACAACAGACCCCAGGGAGGACTGGCCAGTGTGAGATGAAAGACGTTGGGGGAATATGGTGGTGCAGGAGCCATGGTGGGACAGCCTTTCAAGGAGAAGGGTGTGGTTGGTGGGTCAGATGCCACGGTGGAGGTGAGCACAGTGAATAGTGAGAAACGGCCGTCAGGTTAGGCAACATGGAGGTCATGAGCATGCTGGATTAGCATGGTTTCCATGGAGCGACAGACAAGTCTGGTTGGAACAGATTAAGAAAAAAGTGGGAGAGAAAGAAGTGGAGAGAGAGACAGATGCCTGTTTTTTTTTTTTTGTTTTTGTTTTTTTTGTTTTTTACTAAAAATACATAGAGATCTGGAGTGGTCACCAGACAGGAGTGTGGGCTCAGGGGTGGAATATTTAAGGGACACTCAATGGTACCTTTGAAAACTATTATGTGTTATCTGGTACAGAGAAGACAAATTGATGCAGGAGTGAGAGGAAGCTGTGTGTGTGGACATTAGATAAAGGTGGTGGGTGAAATGGGTGATTCCTCTACCTATTTCCTGTATTTCGTTCTCGCCAGTCAAGTGCAAGCGCAGAAGTGGAGATAGGAGCTCACCTGGGCAAGGGAGAGAGGGGTGAAGGAATTCCGTGTGGATGCAAGACTGTCTAACCAACGCTGGGTAAAGAGGGCCATGAGGAAGACTATGGACACCTTACAGACAAAAGCTGAAAACTCACGATGGGGTCAAATAGTTGGGATAACAGAGGAAGGGAGGAAACAAAATGAAACGGGACTGGTGATGAGAGTCTAAGTGGAAATCTCGAAATGGAGGCTTTTAGGAATGAAACGGCGGTAATTGTATAATTAGAAGCCTAGGGTGGGACTGTTGAAATGGGAGGCTGAGGTGGGTAAAGGACAAGATTTTTGCAAGTGAGGAAGTCCAGGAACAAAAATGCCAGTGTTGGGTGTGCCTTCCAATTTTGAGCCAGTGTCAGCAGGAATGACAGAAGAGGAGGTGGAGCTGGGTGCAGACGTTGTCAGCAGGGGAGGTGCCTGAACAGGTGGAATACGGGCTGCAGCCGGATGATGTGGCAGGCGCCATAAGGGGAGCTGTGTGCTTCGGTTTTCAGTGTGAGAGGGGGCATGGTCTGAAAGCAGCAGTGGGAAGTAAGTGGGATCAAGTACTTAAAGAGACCTTCCTGTGTATAATAAGCACTCTACACATGGCTGATGGTGTCTAGTCCTAAACGTTTGGTGAATACACGATCTTGAAAATGTAGTGCCGTGTACAGAGTGGGCTCAGAAAATGTGAATGTGTTCAACAGGGTCCCAGATCAAAAATGAAACAGAACTCCATTTGCTAATCTGAAGGGAGATTTTGGCCTCCCAGAATGTTGAGTGTGGATTTGTCTCACTGACAGTGCAGAGCTCTGGTGGATAATCATCTGTGTCTAGCCATCTAGGCCGTGTTGGCTTCTTTGTGTACATTAGATAAATGATGCTGTGCAAATGTAGATTATTAGCAAGCTATAAAGTGATCTCCTGTAAGAAGTTTAATGTGGGGCTTTTAAACATTCCAGCTGTTTGAAGGACAGAGCAGCATGAGTGATTAAAGCTCACTGGCTCTCGTGGCCTCAACGTGGCCTCCTGGATTGCTTGGAAAAATGAGATCATAGGGTTTGATGTAAAGTCAAATAAACGTGAACATCCCACTTGGACTTTGCTCTGTCTTCCTGCTCGTTTAGGATGATTCGATCATTATGTTTGCCAAGAAAGTCAAATTAATAAGCTTGCTCTGCATGGTTAACTGCATGGATCCACAGGCTCTGAGGCATAACCCACATATTTTTAGAGATTCCTGAAGAGAGGAAAGCTCAGGAAGTGGAGCCTTGAAAAATGGAGGCCAATAGATACTCAGATTTGCTTTTAGTTTATCTTAACTAAGAATTGATCATTTTGAGGACTGATTTAGAAATAGCAGCACTTCAGAGAAGATAATTGGAACAATTTAATCTGCCTATCTATAAAAGTGGAGGAAGAAAGCAGGGATTTCTTATTAATGTTTCATGTGAGATCAACAGGTAAGTAATTTCACACTGAAACAGAAAGTGACCCAGAAGTAAAGAGAAATAGCAACAGAGTATATTTACTTGCTGAAGGACATTAAACTCCAGAGGTTCTTTTCATATTATTCTTACTAGTTTAAAAACCTGATGTATGCTTATCACTGGAAATTTTAGTGATACTGAAGTATATGAAATAAATGGAAAAGTCATTTTTTGAGCTAGGCTACTTTGCTGCCCGCTGGCTGTTCCAGCCTTTGTAGGTATTCACAGTTGACCATTTTGTGTATACCTGTGTATATGAGAACATACTTCATCTTAACAATAAGATGCATGATCTTATACATTGTTTCACTGGTTTTGTTTTACTTCCTTCTCTCTCCCCCCTGCCCCCCACATACATATATGTTCATGTTGAATACACATCTACCGCATTCTGTTTAACAAATGTGTTTTCAATAGTGGTGGCTGTACCATATTTTAAGAAATGAGTTTCCTTAATGTTGATGGATGTTTAACTTTTTTGTTCTTACAAATAGAACTATGACACACATTCATTTACGCGTGCCTTTGTACCCTTGTGCAGTGTATAAACTCTAAGCTTTGAAGTGTCAGGTTTAAAGAACAGGAAAATTTTTAGACATGGCTAGATTTCCCCAGTCTTAGAGAGCGCCTGCTTATCCAGCACTCTAGCCAACACTGGATGATATCAGCCAGCAGAGGAATATCATTGTTTTAATGCACATTTCTGGAATTATTAGCATTGTTGAGCATCATTTCATGTTTCTTTGTAATTTCCTCTTCTATATATTGTCTGTCCTGTAGCCATTTTTGTATTGGTTTATCTTTTCTTTTTTTTAAATATATTTTATTTAAAATTTATTTTTAGTTGAAGGATAATTGCCTTACAATATTGTGTTGGTCTCTGCCACACATCAACATGAATCAGCCACAGGTAAACATATGTCTCCTCCCTCTCACCCCCTCGGTTGTCACAGAGCCCCAGTTTGAGTTCCCTGAGTCATATAGCTAACTCCGAGTGGCTATTTTACATATTTTAACATATTTTTACATATGTTACATATGTACATTTTTTTACATATGTAGTGTATATGTTTTTCTTATTGACTTTCTCATTGAATGAGGCAAATGCAGTATCTGTCACATATGTTGAAAATATATTTACCATTTTCTTTTAAATTCTGACTTTGGTGTGTTTTGCCATATCTTCTGCAGTTTAAAAGAAACATTCTAGTTTGGTGACTTAGGGGATTCCCAGGTGGCTCAGATGGTGAAGAATCTGCCTGCAATGCAGGAGACCCGGGTTTGATCCCTGGGTTGGGAAGGTCCCCTGGAGAAGGAAATGACCACCCACTCCAGTATTCTTGCCTGGGAAATCCC
The DNA here is from genome assembly GCF_910594005.1 of Cervus elaphus. Classification (NCBI taxonomy): domain Eukaryota; kingdom Metazoa; phylum Chordata; class Mammalia; order Artiodactyla; family Cervidae; genus Cervus; species Cervus elaphus. The sequence goes on along the minus strand of NC_057833.1, from coordinate 9,666,466 downwards.
ATGGACAGAGGAGCCTGGCGGGCTACAGTCTGTGGAGTTGCAAAGAAACAGACACGACTGAGGAACTAACACACACACACACACATTTCAGAGACTTGAGGCTCATTCCAAGCTCCCTCAAGTAGCATTTGATGTGTGAGGGCCCTAGCCTCCTGGCCATAGCAGCCTCTGCTGCAGGCTTGCCAGCTTATCTCCTCTGGCCTCTCTGAGATAACAGAATCCCACCGAGTGCTTGTCTGGGGTGCTATTAGATTATTGTATCACTTACAGGCAATGTGCTTTAGTGGCAAGAGGGTGGGTTTGGGTTCAGACTCTTGATTTGGTTTTTTTTTTTTTTTTTTACCTATTGTACCTAATTGTGTGATCTTTGAGCTTCACTTTTGAAACAAGGATTAAGCCTGTCATGTCTCACAGGACTGTTGTGAGAGTCACATGAGATATCCAAAATAAATTGGTTTAAGTTAAAAAGGGCTCTGTGTAAATTTTTATTAGTCATGTGACTGGTTTTTTTTTTCCATTGAAGAACTGTTTGAGGGGGACCCTCGGAAGCTGTAAAAGTGAGACTCTGCCCTCTCCCACGCCTCCTTATCCCCGTGTCCCAGTCTTTGATTTTATTGATTTTGCTTCCTAATAGACTTTGGAATTGTTCTCTTTGTCTCCGTTCCCATACAGTCATCCTAGTCCAGATCAAATCCGGGTTAAAGGTGGGTCAGCAGGGTAGCCCTGTGATTCGGGGGTGACATGACTAGAAACATGAGATGGAGACAATGGGTCGGGCGACATTCTGGGCTAAGAGCTGAGCCTTCCGTCTCCACCCCCAGCCCCCCAAGCAGGGCTGCTCTGTACTGTTGCACAGAATGTGCACTGTGCTATACACAGTCAGCAGAGCCAGCGCACCACATGTGCCAGGCCTGCCCGAAGGGTATGCGCTCATCAGATGGTCCCCGTCCTCCCCGTAAGGAGGGCAAGGCCTGCTCAGTGGCAGGTTTGTTCTGTTGATCAGGGTATTGTTTGGGGGCTCGGGAAGACAGGCTTCTTTGCCTCACTTTCCTCAAGCAGTTGCAGACATGTCTCTAAATCAGCTTTGGACAAATATGTGAAGGCTGCTGGTTGAAGAAGACCCCAAATTATGAGCCCCCATAGCTCAGCTCTGCCCTTGTGTAAGTGACCCCTTGTGTAGCTGTTTGTCTGCTTAGCCTCACTCTTGTCCTCCCAAACTGTCCTGATCTTGAGAGAAGAGGAAACTCCTCATGTCATCTCCCTACTTAAAAGCCTTCAGTGGATTTCTGTTGCTCTTATTATGAAAACTGAGATCCTTAGTGTGACCTAAGAGACCCTATGAGGTCACCCCCGCTTCCCCTCCCGCCCTGTCGTCCTAGGGCTCTGCCCACGTCCACAATTGTGCTGTTCCCGCCTGCCTGTTCCCTTACCTGCTGCTCTGTCTGAGCTCAGATGGAAAGCCACCTCCATAGAGAAGCCTTCCGGCAGTCCAGGCTCCATCAGGTCCCCTGTTGTTGGCTTTCTCTTTATACCCTGCTCTTTTCATAGCACTTATGGCAAATATTTGTTGTCTAGTTTGCTGTGTATTGTCAATCACTCTTGCTGAGTTCTGTATGTCGTTTTCATCATTGTATCTTTAGCAGCTCACAGTACATCTTGTACACAGTGGACACTGTTTATTTGTTGACAGATAGAATGGATGAATAACTGAGGCACTTTGGGAAATTTACATGTGACCAGGACTTTCTCCCTGTTGGAAGCTGACGTCCCCCAGGGAAGGGTTGCGGGGGGGAGGGGGGCGGCTTTGCAAAGGATGAGTCTGCTTTTTCTGGGAAGGATAGCAAGACCAGAGACCTGTAGACTTTCCTAGGCTATAAGTGGTCCCACCTGCTCTTAAGTTGCCTTTTAGTGACCTCTTTTCCTTTCAAGGTTACCAGCATCTTATGATGATGGTTTCTCTGCCTCTTTGTTTTTAATCTGACTTGGTGAATGTAAGAGGGATACAGTTAGATATCAGGAAATCTCCAAACCACCACCCTTGCTCCTTAGAGTTAAATTCCTGAGCTGTGACCCTCTGTATAAAGTCTCCTGGGCCAGTATAGTAGAGCTGTCCTCTACTCTCAAGGCTGGGGGACTTTTAGATGACTGTATCGCTGATTTGTTATGCTTTTTCTGTCATTTGACCCAAGAGTAAAATTTTCAAACTTTCTCTTTGAGAACATGTACAAATTCTTCTTTTACTGCCTTTGTGTAAACTTGGCAGATTGAATACACAAACTGCTCCTTCCAAGAACCCTGCCAAAATTCCTCTTCTACATATAGTGAGGATGGTCAGTATTAAAGAAGTGAAAGAGATCAGGTTAAGTGCCCAGGATTTAAGACTCTACCTCTGACTTAGGCTTAGAAATTCTTAGTACTTGACTAGCTATTTCACAGATACTTAAAACTACTTGCTTAGTGAATAAAAGAATTAATATTTATTCTTCAGACAATCATCTCTTAGAAATTTAAAATTTTTTCTTTTCTTTTTTTTTAAAGGCATTCAAAGTTCTCATTAAATTTTAGAGTGCAGGCAAGGGATGAATTAAAGTGTCCGCTGATCAGCAGTTAAAACCTTTTCCATGTCAAAGATCACATAGGCATTGATTTAATAGAAGCCTTTGGATTCAGTATTTTTTTCCCTAAGAGTCTGTGTACATCTTTTTTCTCTCTGATCTCCTAAATTGGCCACTTTGTTGATATGCAAAGAAAATGCAATTTCCTGTTAATTGTGTCCTTTGATCTATCTAAAAGATTCTGCAAGTTTGGGAGAAAGCTGTTTAGGAAATGTACCTTGGCTGATAGTGCTGTCCCCAGGAACATTCTCATTCTCGTTAGAGTACTTTTGCATGAAGCTGTCAAGCATCTTTCATCCTGGGACTGTTAAAGTGCGAGCAGGGAGTTATTTAAATTGTTCAGAGCACAAATGCTTGTTGTTATGCTGGATGGAAGAGCACATTCATTTTCCTTATTGACTCTCAGGTTAAGAATACATGCATTTTGTATTAGCTCAGCTTTTATATCTTTAGCCTGCTGAACAGGAAAAGCAAATGGGGTTGGCCCTGTATGATACTGCATTTATATAAAATTGTTTCACTCTCTGGAAAGAGTTGTAAATCAAGAATGAAGGTGATGATTAATTTTGCACAGCTGCAGAAGCGTCTCGGTTCCATATCGGTATTTGTTCTGGTGTTGCATCCCAATTGTCAGATATGAATCACTAAGGTGAGGCCATATCCAAGAGGTGGGGAGCTGGACTTGACTTCTCAGTGATAGGAGTGACAAAGAATTTATGGCTGTCTTAAACCACCATAGATGTGAATTGTGATGTCCCCTGTACCCCATTGCTTCATTGAACTGTTTTATGAAGAGCCAGCCCAGCAAAATTGGGTCAAAGACTACTAGAGGTAAGATGCGTTCAGGGTTTACATTTTCAGAGCTAGTGGCCTGTCAAAGGTGAACTTGGGCAGGAGGCAGGCTGTGTGGGAAATGAGGCTGTCTGCTTAGGAGGCTGCTCCAGGAAGGCCTTGATTTAGGGTCTCTGCGTTGGCCTGCGTTTCCTGAATTGTGGCCTTTACCCTCTGGGTCATGAGGCCATGGGGTGGCAAAGAGTTGGACATGACCGAGCAACGAACACTTTCACCCTCTGGGTCATTTGGGGGAATGTCAGGGCAAAAGGGGGCTTTTCTGAGAAGGCTTGTTTTACTCAAGGATTCTGGGGAACTTTAATTGGGAGGTGAGGATACAATTTCACATGCTTTTTATAAAGATAAAACAAAGGTCTTTGAAGGATTTGAGCATGGGAACGAGGTGGTTAGAGCTGCCCGCTGAATTGGTCACTATTGTCAGGACTGAGGAAGGGGTGGGTGAGGTAGGACCGGGAATGCTGGCTAGCTTCCAGGGTATCTTTCAGAAAGTATGGTGTGACAGCCAGGGTTAGAGATGAAGGACTGAGCGGCGAGGGGACCGAGGAGGGAAAAGAGGAGGCGTGTGGTGTAGGAGAGTGGAGGGATCAGTGGTGACCAGGTGTCTGGCTCGGGCCAGTGGGTGGTTGGTGATGCCACCCACTCCTGAGACTGAAATCAGGAGGGGGAACAATGGGTAGGGAGGCGTGTTAACCATTTCCTTTTTGTTTTCTGTATTCTGATGCCTCGCATCTGGGACCTTACTGACCCTGGGGGACTGTCCCTCCCAGGGTTGGCTAATTCCTAGAGACAAAGACTCACTTGTGGGCAGTACAGACCAACCAATTGTCACCCCAACCACCTCCTGTATCAGTCTCTGCTACCCACTCTTCAACTGTCTCCATCACTCAACACACAGATACCAGATAATTACGGATAGCCCCCAAGCCTCACAGTCTGCTAAATTACTTACATTCATTTACCGTGCCTGACCTGATCCTTCCTGTGAAACCACAGTAAAGGCTCTTGCCTGCATTTCACCATTACCCGACTCCCACCCCATCCCTCTGCCTCCTGACTGACCCTGCTGGATCCTTCCTCTGTGCCCCCTGCCCTACACTGCCTCCTGTTTCCAGGGAGCTGAATGTCTACAAAATTTATTCCTGTATGACAATATTTCCATATCTGTGTGTCTTACCACACATACTAGAATTTTAAAACAAATTCTAGGAACTCCTAAGACCGTGGGACTGATGGGGAGTTTGGTGTTATAACCTGTTGAGTTTGAAGTGGTCTGGGGTATTCGAATATTTGGATATAGATATCTAGGAGCTGTTAGACATAGGGATTTTGGGCTTTAGAAAAGAAGTCCCAATATTTCCTCCCCATTATATCTCCTAGGGTTGCTGTGGGATATAGGTGAGATTCATGTAGGAGGAGGCCTTTGAAAATTATGAAGTGCTATGTCAATAAAAAGTACTCTTATTTTATCACTTGCCTTTAGAGTCTGGGGCTGTATACCTTGCTGAGAATAAATGGAATTTTGCCTTATCCCCTTGTTGGCCAATCTCTATTTAGACAGAAGCTTTCATAGGAGTTCCCTTGGCAGGATGTTGCTGCCACCATACTGGCTTGGGTTTGATTTTTTCTTTAAAAAAGAGCAGTCTGACAAAAATAGAAATATAGATCAATGGAACAGGACAGAAACCCAAAAATAAACCCATGCACCTATGGTCAATTAATCTATGACAAAGGAGGCAAGACTTCACAATGTCAGAAAGACAGTCTGTTCAACAAATGGTGCTGGGAAAACTGGAGAGCTGCATGTAAAAAAAATGAAATTAGATCACTCTTTAATACCATACACAGAAATAAGCCCAAAATGTGAGACCAAACACTATAAAACTTCTTGGGGAAAACACAGACAGGACACTCTGGGACATAAATCATAGCAGTATGTTTTTTGATCTGTATCTAAGAATAATGGAAATAAAAACAAAAATAAATGGACCTACCAACTCAAAAGCTACAGAGGAAACAATAAACAAAGTGAAAAGACAGCCCACAGATTGGGAGAATATATATGCAAATGATATGACTAATAAGGGATTAGTCTCCAAAATCTATAAACAGCTCATGGCAGCATCAAAACAAACAGCCCACTCAAAAAATGGGCAGAAGATCTGAATAGACATTTCTCCAAAGAAGACATACAGATGGCCAATAGACTTGTGAAAAGGTGCTCAACACTCTTGCTTGCTTATTAGAGAACTGCAAATCAAAACTACAATGGGGTATCACCTGATGCCAACCAGAATGGCTATCATCAAAAAAATCCACAAACAATAAATGCTGGAGAGGGTGTGGAGAGAAGAGAACACTCTTACACTGTTGGTGGGAGTGTAAATTGGTACAGCCACTATGGAGAACAGTATGGAGCTTCCTTAAAAAACCGAAAATGGAGCTACTGTATGACTCTGCAATCCCACTCCTAGGCATATATCCAGAGAAAAGCAATCTGGAAAGATACATGGACCCCTATGTTCATTGCAACACGGTTGACAATAGCCAAGATGTGGAAGCAACCTAAATGTCCGTCAACAGAGGAATGGGTAAAGAAGATGTGGTACTTGTATACAACGGAATATTACTCAGCCATTAACAAGAATGAAATAACACCATTTGCAGCAACGTGGATGGGCCTAGAGTTTGTCATACTGAGTGAAGTAAGTCGGACAGAAAAGGAGAAATATTGTATGACATCCTCATATATAGAATCTAAAAAGAAATGATACAAAGGGACTTACAAAAGAGACTTACAGACTTAGAGAAGAAACTTACTGTGGGGGGAGAAGGATGGGGAGAAGGGATAGTTAGGGATGGACATACACACATGCTTATATTAAAAATGTATAACCAACAAGGATCTACTGTATTGCACATGAGCTCTGCTCAATATTATGTGGCAGCCTGGATGGGAGGGGAGTTTGGGGGAGAATGGATACATGAATATCTATGGATGAATCCTTTCACTCTTCACCTAAAATTATTACAGCATTGTTAACTGTCTGTACCCCAACACGTAATGAAAAGTTTAAAAAAAGAGCAGCTGTCCTAGCAACAGAAGAGGGGACTATCTGAAAGTGAATGCAGTTGGTCCTTGAACAATATGGGTTTAAGACTATGTGAATCGACTTATACAAAGGTTTTTTCCAATAAATGCTACAAATGATCCTCAGTTAGTTGATTCTGTAGTTGCAAACCCACAAATACAGAGGGTCAGCTAACTATGGTACTTGAGCATCTGCAGATTTTGGTGTCCACTGAGGGACAACTATATTTTCCTTTGTTCTGATCTAGGTATAGTAATTGAAGGTATAAAATAAGAATAAAGTAAATATGATTTAGCATAAGATCAAGGTTTGAATTTCCTTTCTTGGAAATAGTTTTCCTTCTCCTTCAAAAAACTGTTTCTTTTATATCTACATTTTGGAATTAGTCCTTTTAGATTTATTTAATTCACCTCAAGGTTTTCTTAAATTGGGGACTAAATAGCTCTGGGCCCCAGAGATCACAGAGAGCGATTAGAGAGCTCATAGAGACTCTGGGGCATGGGACCGTGTCACTCCACCCTTCACGGCCTTCCTCTTCCCATAGCTTTGTGTTCGTCACCTCTGTGCTACAAGGTGCTACCTCTGTGATTATACCTGTCTCTTTAAATCGCTGGCTCCATCCCAGGGACTCTGGTTTTTATTTGGAATTCAAAACAAAATGGAATGGAAACCAATTCAGGATGTGATCTCAAGTTAATTATCTTTTCTGGGCCTGATAACAGTCAAGGACTGGACAGGCTCTTTCCTGTATAACAGGCCACTGGTCAGACAGGACTAGACAAGAAAGAGAGAAGAAAATGGAAATCACTCAGCTAAATAAACCTTAGTACCGGACTGCACTGCTCCTTCATTCTCCAGTCATACATTTAGTTGTTCACGTTTGCAACAGCTACTTATTGAAAATGCCAGGTTCTGTGGCATTTGTCGCTGTTCAGTCGCTGAGTTGTGTCTGACTGTTGTGACCCCATGCGACCCCCTGACGCACACCAGGCTTCCCTGTCCTTCACTGTCTCCCAGAATTTGCTCAGACTCATGTCTGTGGCATATATTGGGGAAATTCAATGATGAGCAATGTCAGACAGATCCCTAATCTCATAGAGCTTATGTTGGTAGGTCTAATAAAATGATAATGCAGAAATTGCAGAAATACAGTCAGCCCCCAGTACCAGTGGAATTTGAGTTAGGATTGGCTGAGTCTGCAGATGTGGAACCCACAGATATGGAGGGCTGACTGCACTACACTATATAAGGGACTTGAGCATCCATGGATTTTGGTATCCATCAGGGGTCCTGACACCAATTCCCTGTGAATACTGAGTATAACTAATGAAATAATTTTGAGCAGTTCAAGGTTAATTTCATGGGCACTAGATTACAATACCAGGGCATTCTGGAGGATTAATGTCAATAGACAAACATTTTATTGTCCATTGCCAATAACAAATTACCCCAAAGTGAATGACCACTTATTACCTTTCATGGTTTCTTTGAGTCTGGAATTTAGGAATATCTGGTTCTGGCTTGAGGTGTCTCATGAGAATACAGTCGTCTGAAGGTTTGACTGAGATGGGATGATACACTTTCAGGGTGTTTTCCTTGTGTGATTCTCAAGTTCTTGCTGAGGGAGACCTCACTTTCTTTCCATGTGGACATCACCACAGGGCTTGAGTTGCTTTATGATGTTGGTACTGTTTAACCCCGGAGTGGAATAATCCACGAAACCAAGTTGGAAGCTGCCAGACCTTTTACGACCTAGCTTTGGAAATCACAGGTCCCTTTTGCCATAAGCTGTAGACTGCCTAGTTTAGTGTGGGAAGAGATCATACAACAGCATCAGGAGTCATGGTTACTCTGACTGTCTGGCAGGGTAAGCTTCTGTAAGCTGACTCCCATTAAGGCCAGGTATATAACGTGAAATTTTAAAAAACAGCACCTTAAATAAGAATTCATTTTTTTACATGTAAAAATCTTGAGGGGAGGCAGTGTAGAGTTATGGCAACTCTGTGTCCTTCCAGGTTTCAGGTTTTATCTAAGCTTCCCTGCATCGTTAGGATTTTTGTAAGTATTACACTGCATGATATAAGGGAGAAGAAGTGGGAGAGAGAAGGGAGAAGGGAAAGACCTAGGTTTCTTATTCAAAGAAGTCTTGTAATTAAAAATGACTGCTATAGTTCAAGCCACCATAATTTATATTCAGATAGCAGGAAGGATCAAGAACAAAAGGGTACCTGTTAACTGAATTAGTCCCCTGTTAGAACACTTTTCATAGAAATCCACTTATGAACTTGCACTTATATCACACTGGCCAGAAACCAGCAATATGACTGCACAACACTATTTTATATAAAATACTTTAGAATCCATGAATTTTGGTATCCTGTATGTGCAAAGGAGGCTGGGGAATGTTTTTAAGCTAGGCACTTGGCTAAAGTGTGCCTGAATAAGCAATGGACAGTATCTGCCTGAAGTTTAAAAAAAAAATTTCATGCTCTTTTGCTTCTTGTGTAGATTGATTGTGGACTATCAAACCTACTTGTTTTCAGTAACAGACAATTTGCAAATGTGTTTCTGATCTCTTGGGCCATAATTTTTAGGAAAATATCTGACAAAATAAAGCCAAAATGTATATTTTCATGAATGAGGTGATTTCTAGGGCCTCAATGTTAGAACCATTTTACCAAGAGAGTTTGTTTTCCTAACATGCCCAAGGTGTGTTAGTTAGTCCCTCAGTCATGTCCAACTCTTTGCAACACCATGGACTATATAACCCTCCAGGCTCTCCTGTCCATGGAGTTCTCCAGACAAGAATACTGGAATGGGTTGCCATTCTCTTCTTCAGGAGATCTTCCTGACCCAGGGGTTGAACTTTAGTCTCCCTCATTACAGGCAGAGTCTTTACCATCTGAGACACCAGGGAGGCCCAAATACAAACTCCAGAGAGGAAAGATGTTTCTGCCCAGTTTTGAACTGGGGAACTTTCTTGTGTAAGGCGAACATGATGACATTGGATGTTGGTGGTGGTGGTGTTCAGTCGCTCAGTCATGTCTGACTCTTTGCAACCTCATAGACAGCAGCATGCCAGGCATCACTGTCTTCACCATTTTTCAGAGCTTGCTCAAACTCATGTCCATTGAGTCCGTGATGCCATCCAACCATCTCGCTTCTGTCATCCTGTCTTCTTCTCCTGCCTTCAATCTTTCCCACCGTCAGGGTCTTTTCTAATGAATTGTCTCTATACATCAGGTGGTCAAAGTATTGGCGCTTCAGCATCAGTCCTGCCAATGAATATTCAGGACTGATTTTCTTTAGGCTTGACTGGTTTGATCTCCTTGCAGTCCAAGGGACTCTCAAGAGTCTTCTTCAACACCACAGTTCAAAAACATCAGTTTTTGGTGCTCAGCTTTCTTTATGGTCAAACTCTCACATCCATACATGACTATTTGAAAAACCATAGCTTGGACTATATGGAACTTTGTCAGCAAAGTAATGTCTCTGCTTTTTAATATGTTGTCTAGGTTGGTCATAGCTTTTCTTCCAAGGAGGAAGTGTCTTTTAATTTCATGGCTGCAATCACCATCTGCAGTGATTTTGGAGCCCAAGAAAATAAAGTCTGTCACTGTTTCCATGGTTTCCCCATCTATTTGCCATGAAGTTATGGGACCTGATGCCATGATCTGCGTTTATTGAATGTTGAATTTTAAGCCAGCTTTTTCACTCTTCTCTTTCACCTTCATCAAGAGGCTCTTCAGTTCCTCTTCACTTTCTACCATAAGGGTGGTGTCATCTACATATCTGAGGTTATTGATATTTGTGCAAGCAATCTTGATTCCAGCTTGTGCTTCATCCAGCTTGTCATTTCACATGATGTTCTCTGCCTAAAAGTTAAATAAGCAGGGTGACAATATACAGCCTTGACATACTCCTTTCACAATTTTGAACCAATCTGTTGTTCCATGTCTGGTTCCAACTGTTGCTTCTTGATCTGCATATAGATTTCTCAGGAGGAGGGTATGGTGGTCTGGTATTCCTATCTCTTTCAGAATTTTCCACAGTTTGTTGTGATCTACATGGTCAAAGGCATTAGTGTAGTAAATGAAGCAGAAGTAGATGTTTTTCTGAAATTTTCTTGCTTTTTCTATGATCCAATGGATGTTGGCAATTTATCTCTGGTTCCTCTGCCTTTTCTAAATCCAGCATGAACATCTGGAAGTTTTCGGTTTACGTACAGTTGAATCCTAGCTTGGAGAATTTTAAGCACTGCTTTGCTAGCATGTGCAATGAATGCAATTGTGTGGTAGTTTGAACATTCTTTGGCATTTCCCTTCTTTGGGACTGGAGTGAAAACTGACCTTTTCCAGTCCTGTGGTCACTGCTGAGTTTTCCAAATTTGCTGGCATATTGAGTGCATAACTTTCACAGAATCATCTTTTAGGATTTGAAATAGCTCAGCTAGAATTCCATCACTTCCACTAGCTTTGTTCATAGTGATGGTTCCTAAGGCCCACTTGACTTCATACTCCAAGATGTCTGGCTTTAGGTGAGTGATCACACCATTGTGGTTAAGGGTCATTTAAGATCTTTTTTGTATAGTTCTTCCATGTATTCCTGTCACCTCTTCTTAATATCTTCTGCTTCTGTTAGGTCCATACTGTTTCTGTCCTTTATTGTCCATACTTTATTTTGCCCATCTTTGCATGAAATGTTCCCTTGGTGTCTGTAACTTTCTTGAAAAGATCTCTAGTCTTTCCCATTCTGTTTTTTTCCTCTATTTCTTTGGCTTGTTCACTTAGGAAGGATTTCTTTTCTCTCCTTGATATTCTTTGGAACTCTGCATTCAGATAGGTATATCTTTCTTTTTCTCCTTTGCCTTTAGCTTCTCTTCTTTTCTCAGCTATTTGTAAGACTTCCTCAGACAGCCATTTTGCCTTCTTGCATTTCTTTTTCTTGGGGGTGGTTTTGATGACCACCTCCTGTACAATGTTATGAACCTCCATCCATAGTTCTTTAGTCACTCTGTCTATAAGATCTAATCCCTTGAATCTATCTGTCACTTCTACTGTATAGTCATGAGGGATTTGATTTAGGTCATAACTGAAAGGCATAGTGGTTTTCCCTACTTTCTTCAATTTAAGTCTGAATTTGGCAATAAGGAGTTCATGATCTGAGCCACAGTCAGCTCCCAGTCTTGTTTTTGCTGACTGTATAGAATTTCTCCATCTTCGGCTGCAAAGAATGTAGTCAGTGTGATTTCAGTGCTGACCATCCAGTGATGTCCATATGCAAGGTTGTCTCTTGTGTTCTTGGAAGAGGGTGTTTGCTATCACTACTGCCTGCATTCTCTTGGCAAAACTGTCCGCCTTTGCCCTGCTCATTTTGAACTCTATGGCCAAACTTGCCTGTTTATTTAGGTAACTCTTGTCTCCCTATTTTTGCATTTTTGTCCCCTGTGATGAAAAGGACATCTTTTTTTTGGTGTTAGTTCTAGAAGGTCTTATACTTCATAGAACTGTTCAACCTCAGCTTCTTTGGCATTAGTGGTTGGGACATAGATTGGATTACCGTGATATTGAATGGTTTGCCTTGGAAACAAACAGACATCATTCTGTTGTTTTTGAGATTGCATCTAAGTACTGCACATTGGACTCTTTTGTTGACTATGAGGGCTACTCCATTTCTTCCAAGGGATTCTTGCCCATAGTAGTAGATATAATGGTCATTTGAACTAAATTCACCCATTCCGGTCTATTTTAGTACACTGATTCCTAAAATATCGATATTCACTCTTGCCATCTCCTGTTTTGCCACTTCTGGTATACCTTGATTCATGGACCTAACATTCCAGGTTCCTATGCAATATTGCTCTTTACAGCATCAGACTTTACTTCCATCACCAGTCACATCTACAACTGGCCATTGTTTCCGCTTTGGTTCAGCCTCTTCATTCCTCCCAGAGCTATTTTTCCTACTGGAGCTCTTCCGCAGTAGCATTTTGGGCACCTACAGACCTGGGGAGTTCATCTTTCAGTGTCATATCTTTTTGCCTTTTTATACTGTTCATGAGGTTCTCACAGCAAGAATACTAAAGTGGTTTGCCATTCCCTTCTCCGGTGGACCATGTTTTGTCAGGGCTCTCCAGCTTGACCCATCTGTCTTGGGTGGCCCTACACGGCATGGCTCATAATTTCATTGAGTTAGACAAGGTTGTGGCCCATGTGATCAGTTTAGTTAGTTTTCTGTGATTGTGATTTTCATCCTGTCTGCTCTCTGATGGATGATGATAAGAGGTGTGGAAGCTTCCTAATGGGAGAGACTGGCTGTGGGGAATAGTGGTCTTGCTCTGGTGGGTAAGACCTAACCACTACACTACAGAAACTTAATATGCCCATAGAAATTAAATGCTATAGATAAAGTTCCCGTATATGAACAGCTTTTCTTGCGAATTTTTTGCCATTGTTCATTCAAGTGCATGACATCATCCAAAATGGACATAAAATACTTGTGCATTCTCTCTGTATTTTGTAATTGGGTTAGCTAATTTTTTTTTTTTTTTTTTTTTGCCTGTTTGCCTAAAGCCTTATCTCCCTAAACCAGAAAATAGGACTGTTTGGTCTTTTTTCTACATTTAATTCTAGTTCCCTGCTTATTTAAAAAGCTAAACATAAATTTAATGTCTAGAAGAGATAAGGGAAAAGTCTAAATTTTCTACTAGTTAGCATGGCAGGCAGTTATTTAGAATAAATAGATTAATCACAAAGGATAAGAAGAGCTTTTTAGATCAGTGATTCTTAAACCGCAGTCCCATAAAACAAAAATTTTGGTGAGCTAAATTCAAGTTAGTTAACATTTGGTTACTGGAGTTTTCCCCAACCTCCACTACACAAACTAGAGGAATCTCATTAGTGGAAGGATATCCTCATGCATTAAAAAAAAAAAATTGGGGGAATTTCATCTGTTTCCACATGAATATACACCACTGATAAATAATGGTCTAACTTGTTATTCTGAAGGGAACAATAATACTAATGGGAACAATCCAAATAGTTGACCATACTTGATTGGTTTTTTTTGACATTTTGGCTGTTTGCTGTGTGATTGTCACTGGTATGTGTGATGGAGTTAAGTGTATGGGTATCCTTGAAAAGCCTGGGTCATGTCTTCAAAAGAACTCTGTGACCTGCTATTGACCTCCTGGCTTGGGGGGAGATCCTTACTTGGGAAATGCACTTTGCCTCTGGGTGCCCTAGGAATGTTTTGTTGAATGTAATTTTAATACATAAAGTCTTGAGGTTGCCACTTGTTTATACATGTGTCTCTTTAAAATGGACTATTTAAAACTGGCTATAGAAACTACTGCCAAGTGGAGTCCCTTAGGCTTTTTTCAAAGAAAGTGATGGTGGAGACAGTGTGGGAAAGTCTGCAGTTTATCCTGAATATTTTTTCTTTCTGCTTTCGTTGTACTAAAGAATTCAGTGCCTTTTATTTTTTTGAACCCCAGGTAGTATGAGTCTTAGAAAATAGCTCAGTATGGATGCTGTAATCCTACTCCACCACTTCTTGGTTGTGTGACCTTGGGGAAATTACTTGGTTTATTTATGCCTCAGTATCCTCTGCTGTAATATAGGAATAATGATAGTACTACTTATAGCGTTATTCTGATTATTAAATGACTGGAAGCCATACCAAGCACTGTGAACAGTGTCCTGTGAGTACCTGTTAACTGCTCAATAAAGTCTAGCTGTTCTTTTTTATTATTAATATTTTCACTATTCTTAGAACTGGAAAGAACTACACTTGACTCATTTTTTTAATATACCACCCTTGAGTAGCTGGCATTTGAATTAGTGGTTTTATTAAATATTTGGCTGATAGTGTTTAATAAATTTTCTGCCAGAATAAAACAGATTTTGGAGGAAGGTTTAGTATGAATTTTCTGTTAGCAGGATTTAGGTGCCCTGCACTTCAGATTTGACGAAGATCCGCCCTGCCCCAAATTTTGACCTCAGAATGGATCAAGCATAGTTAGGGAGTATTTGGGCTTATTAAACAGGTAGAAATATAAGTCAGTATAACATATCTGACCATTTAAACAAAATTCTATAAGGACAAGTTATAGAAAACATTGACTTGAATCCTCAACAGTTTTAATTAAAAAAGATAAATGTTAGTGGCAGTGAAAAAATCTTAAATATTTGTTTTTGTGATTTATTTTTAGGATGAAAATCAGTTTTTTAAAATGTGTTCCGTGAGCTGCACCTGCCGTAGATCTTGAATTGTAGAAAAAGTGAAGTTCATTTTTATTGCAGAGCCATGATGGTCCCCATTTCAGTATCCCACCTGTGTTCTCCCTCTCTCTAAGCCACCTTAGCAATCATTATATTTAGAAGTGTACCAAGCCTCCAGTCTTAAAGGATTTAGAAACAACCTGTGAAATTAGTAAAAGTATCTGCCACCAAGTATTACTATATGAATTCACATGTTGACATTACTTTGAGAGACTTAGGAACGAGAAGAACAACACTCAGGAGGAAATGTTAGCGACCGCTAAAAGCAGTCGAGTGATGTTCTTCCTGGGCGATTCCACAATACAGCACTATTAAATGATGGAGACTGGCGGCTTAATCTCTAATGCTAATGATTTCATTACACACTCATAAAGATTTAGACTAACGTGCTAATAACTCATTGTGCTGGGATGACAAAGGACGAGTTTTGTGTTTAGAGAGAGCTTACATAAAACATGTTCCTTTGAAAAGAAGTAGCCTGTCTGTCTAAGTTACGCCAGCAGGCAGCACTGTGCATTAGCAACAGATACTTCCTGGGTGCCAGGCGCTGTTAAACTATCACAAGACCCTCTTCACTGCAGTCTTGCTCCATCGGAACCCATTCTCAGGGTGGTGTTGGTAAAGATGATTCCCAAATATGAGTCACTCTGCTTAAAGCCCTTAAGTGGCTCCCAGAGCCCTCAAAGGAAGTCCAGACCATCACTGCCTCCTTTCTCTTTTTCATTCTTATTCTACCCATCATTTTATTACGTAGACATCTTGGCTATTGGGGATTCCCTGGTAGCTCAGATGGTAAAGAGTCTGCCTGCAATGCGGGGGACCTGGGTTCGATCCCTGGGTCAGGAAGATCCTGTGGAGAAGGAAATGGCAACCCACTCCAGTATTCTTGCCTGGAAAATCCCATGGATGAAGGAGCCTGGCAGGCTACAGTCCATGGGGTCGTGGAAAGTTGGACACGACTGAGCACCTTCACTCACTTGACTGTTGAGTCAGCTTAAGGAACCTCACTGGTGGCTAGGTGTCCCAGGAGACTGGAGCTAGGCGTACAGGCAGTCCTGGAGGCCCAGTTCTCATCTCCGTGGCTTTCCCAACTCCTTGTCTCATTCTCTTTTTCTGTAGACTGCCTTCCTCTGCTTTGACGTGGAGGAAATGGCTATCTCACAACTCCTAGTTTAGGTCTTCACTGCAAGTGTTCAGCAGAGATGGAAACTAGTTTCTTGGGCCCTACAGCAAGTTCCTGGGAAAGTGAATCTAATGGACGAGAGGAAGATGGGCTCACTGGTGCACTGAGCCTGGGGCATGGTCCCAGGGGTAGTAGTGGCTGTGAAAACAGGCTGCCATTTTGCGGGTTGGGAGTGTCCAGAGGGCTCCCAGATGAAAACACAGTGAGCTCTTTGAGATATCCCACCTTTGAGTCCCTTCTCCAGTTATCCTCAGATGTCTTCAAATAGACTTCGGCTTTTGTCTTTGGTATCGAGGACTGTGATTGCCTTGTACGTAGTTTATTTATGGGAAGTCTAATGCCACAAAGAAGTTGCCTTTTCAACCAGGTGATATATCTTGTGTTTTTGAAAATGTATTCATTTTAATAAAGATGTATTAGTTATCTAGATTATTGAAATTGCTATAATATAGAGCTGCATGGAATATAATCGTGTCTAGTTTCAAGGCTATTTTTTGAGGAAATCAATGGTATATATTTAAGCTGCATTTACTTGCATGACTTGCATGTCCAGGGTTATAATCCTTTATTCATTAATGTTTTCTCCCAGATCTTGTTCCAGTGTTGTGGCAGGCAGTCAGACTCTTTAATCATTTGCCTGTACAGATGCCTCTGATATATGGGAAGTTTTTTAAAACTCATTCTGGTATGTGTAAGAGAAAAGACTTGTTGGAAAAACAGAAAATTTCCAACAGCTTTTGTTGCAGGACATTATGACTTTGAGATTAACTCAATAACAAGAGACTTTGTATAATCTGAGAAGCTGGAGGATTTAAGATTATGAACATGGCAACTTGCCCAAATCATTTCTAGAGCTGGAGGTAGTTCAGAGTTCAAGACTTCACAAATAAATACTCACACTCAGAGAGAAAAATCAGAAACATCATTGCCTAAGTCCAAAATGAAGTCACAGTCCTACTGGTGGGAGGACTTGTCCATGGTTGAAGATATAACCTTGTATTTTTAAGCTCAATATGGGAACTGTTGAGGGGTTATATCATGGGACTATTTCTTAGCATGACAGTGGATGGAAAGTAGGAAACCCTTACAAAGACACATGTTGGTGAACTTATTTGTTAAATATTTGATATTGCCTTCTCCTGCAGTGACGGAGGGAGTGTCCTTACTCTTGTGTTCTTAAAATTGAATACCTTAAAAATCATTTGGAGAGCTGTGCCAGGATCACCAATGGGAAATAAATAGGGAGAAAAAAGTGTAACCCGAAAGTAATTAGCCTCCAACTAATAAAAATAAATGAAAAAAAAAAAAAGAAAGAAAGTGTAACCTACTAAATGGCATCAGTGCTAAAGCTGAGAATGATCCTTGCTCTCAAGCTTCAGTCCAAGAATCAGTTTAGAATTCTTTTTTAAATTTTTTTTCTTCCTTTTTTTCTTTTGGCTGCACTTTGTGGCGTGCGGGATTTTAAGTTCCCCAGCCAGGAATGGAACACGTGGCCCCTGCAGTAGAAGTGCAGAATCCTAACCACTGGACCGCCAGGGAGGCCCCGAATAGAATCCTTAACTGTTGGGCACCTGTGTCCTCTGTGCCCTGGTTAGCGCTCTCAAAGATGTTGGGAGCTTTTCCTATGAAGATGGTATGTTAATAATTTCATAAAGGTACCATTCAAGAGCCCAATCTGAATACATTTGGGGGTGGAATGTTTTCTCAGCAGTTGGGGATTTTAAAGTTTACTTTATATGTACTGCATAACCATACTCAAGGAGCTGGAAAGGAAAATGTACTGTTGATATGTCCTAATTATGGCAAAGGTAGTCTCCTAACCTTCAGCATTACCTATAGTTCTGTCCTTCATGGAGTGGTGCAAGAATTAATTACTGTGACTTCTGTTTGAGAAAAATAAATATAAGATGATATATTTACAAAACATTTTCCATAGGAGAGGCGCTAAAGTGCTAATTGAATGTAGGTGATTTTCTCATTTGAAGGAAGGAGTGATATGAACTTTGAAGCAATCCTTACTGACAGTGGCATTTTGTTTATCCTAAGGACTTCTTTTCATCTTGTGTTAGGATGGGACATAACAGGTTTTTCCAGTAATACTGACCTGCTCAAATTCATACACAGCTCTCTTCTGCTCCCTTTTTACTTGATGTATCCAGGGGCTGGCCAAAGTTAAAGGTCTCATCTCTTCTAGAACTGACTAGCCAACAAAGTAATGGACCTCTGACCTAGAGCTCAACAGTCCTAGCCAGTTTTATTTTTTTAATTCATTTTTTACATTCAAGTATATTTTACAATGTTCAGGTCACAAATTTAGCTCTCAAAGTCTTAGACCTTAATCAGCTTGAGAGGAAAAAGCTGCTGAGATTTGTTATGACAATTGAAGGTAAAATTTAACTTGTTCTAGGTATAACACTCGGAGAAGGCAATGGCATCCCACTCCAGTACTCTTGCCTGGAAAATCCCATGGACAGAGGAGCCTGGTAGGCTGCAGTCCATGGGGTCGCTAAGAGTCAGACACGACTGAATGACTTCACTTTCACTTTTCACTTTCATGTGCTAGAGAAGGAAATGGTAACCCACTCCAGTGTTCTTGCCTGGAGAATCCCAGGGACGGGGGAGCCTGGTGGGCTGCCGTCTATGGGGTCGCACAGAGTCGGACACGACTGAAGTGACTTAGCAGCAGATATAACACAAAGTAAAGTTAGACATGTTGCATGGGTCAGTCTATCTCTGTTGAATGACTATGTTGGTCATTTGTTTTTTCAATTTTCAGGCCACCATAGACTCAAAATTTCATAGAATAACAATGAAAATCAATTATTAAAAATAAAAACCAAGGCATAAAAAAGACAAATTCCAAATTTTAATTAGGCTTAACAGATATAAAATCTGCCAAATGTTATAAAAGTGCTAAATTCTTTCCGTTTCTGCACTTATCTCATTTTGGACCCATCACAACCAGCTTACAGACCTGTGGGGGTCCTGGGATTACTTTGAGACATTGAATCTAATTATTTAGTTGAAAAGGTAACATCATGGCTAGATGTTCCTGTTTAGGAAATTTCTGAGCATTGTATCTTGACTTAAATTTGCTATATCAATATTGTTGCCTAAAACAACTTCATTTTTTCTGAGAGTGCCTCAATCAGATTAATCAATGCTATTTAAGTGAAATCTGAGCATCTGCCCAGTCTGGCTGAATCTTGATCAGATTGGTTACTCCAGTTTCCTCTGAATAATTGGTTGTAGGCAGGGACATATGACACAATTCTGGCCAATTAGATGTGAAGAAAATCAGGGCACTTTGGAGAAAATTTTCTTTCCTATTCAAATGATATGGTAAAATAATAGGAGGGCATGATGCCTGGAGCTGCTATTATACATTTGGTAACCTATCAGTTTAAGGAGAAACTTGGACTTTATAGTGAATTATTGAACTGCTAAATGAACTAAACATGTTAGTACCTTTCACACTTACTGTGCAGGATTTTAAAAAAAACCCTGTTTATTAATTAAACAATTTGTAGTTGGTCCTTCTCTAGTTTGCAGCCCAAAGCATCTACACAGAGTAATTTAGGAGTAGTTCAATGCATAGATTTTAATAATGAGTTAATTTTTAAGGAAAAACAAAAATTGATTAATGTTTAAAAAATCAGTTTTCCAAGTAGTGCTCTGCCCCTGGGCCTGTTTTTCCATTAGGTGGAAACTCCTAGACTTGCAGGTAAAAAAGCCCGAACGACTTCTGTCAGATTTGCTCTGCAAGTCCGACATTTCAGCATTGGCACATGTCATAAAAACAAGAGGCACCACAATTGATGTTTTTGTTTGGTGATATAGGGCATTTCTAATACTTGGGGTCAGATAGGCTAAAAATCAAGTCTTCATCTTTTGTTTGGAGTGTGAAGGAAAGCACAGTATACGTGGTACTCTCCGAGTAGGATGTAGGATCTGGATTATCAATAACTGCTGGAAGCTGACTGAAGGCTTGCACATTCCTTTCTCTCCCCTGCCCCTGGCCCCGGGCACTCTGCTCTCAGCCTTTAAAGTTTACTGAGATGCCCAGATGGAGGAAGATGGAAGCTGTGCAGCCGGAGACATACCTTGTGGGGCAAAAAGAACCATTACCAGGCATTTTGGGAGTTGGAGTGTTTGAGAAGTGGTAATAGAGCTGGGAGATTTTAATTTTTAAAATTATGAAATAAATGGCACTGTAAAATCTGACATTATGTGGCAGGTATTAGTCCAAGCACTTATTCATTTAATCCTCGCAAGAAGCCCACAAACAGATAGCATTATTTTCACTCTCTGGTACAACAAAGGAAGGGATTCCAGAGAAGTTAGGTCATTTGGAGACTTAGAGCCTCTGCTGTCCAGGCTCTTACCATTGAGCCACACTCTCTCCATATGGAATACTCAGCTGTACAGATCAAGACAGAGGGTGGTTTAAGACTCCCCCGGGTATCCAGTGCTGGCTTTGTCCTTTAGAGAGATTTGACATTACAGATATGGTTGGTCCTTGAGCGTTTCACTGCTCCTACCCCTCCCTCTCTTTCTGTGATCTTTCTCTGGCATGAAGTTTGGTGCAGTTTTTGGTTAGAGGGGCTGAGTCTACTTTCTCCTACCTCCTGGGTCCTGCTTACTTACTTAAGCAGCAGTTCTGAAGGCGACTGGAAGTCGTTTTCTTGAGCCTTCTTTCTGTAGCCCGAGCCCCATCCTAGACAGTGAGCCCCGCTCTGGACCACAAAGGTTAATCTTTTAGCCTTCATTTAGTCCTCATTTCTCTGCCTGTGTTCACTAACATCCCACTTCCCGCTGTTGGTCCTGATGACCTGCGGCCCCAACATTTCAGCCCCTCTCACCACTGTGAGCCTCATAGGAAGACAGAAAGTTTGAGAAGATATTAAATTCCTTTTTCAGTGCCGCCCTGACGTGCCTATTGCCCGTTTGCCAGTCATCAGTAGGTGGCGCAAACGAGCACCGTTTTCCCTCCGCATACACCATGCGGGCGCATCATCCTGCGTGTTTCTAGATTAGAGGGGAGATTGGCCAGCCTCTTTGATTTACTATGCATCCTTTTTTTGGTCAAGAATGTCCCATTTTCTCTGAGCTGTTTTTATTGCAAGAAATTGGGTTGATCATTTCAGAAGGTTGGTGAGATTGGTTTAACACCTAATTTGATATTGAAAGTTTTCCCACAACCCTATGGTGGTAAGCTGTAGAGTGTTGTAGGTCTGCTTAAGGCTTACTACTGATACCTTAGGCAATGCACAGAAATTTGGAGAAGTCATGGCTTTCAGCCCATAACCCCCTAGATACACATTTCCCTTAAGTTAAAAAAATAAAGTCAGGAATGCACCAGCATGGAGACTTTGCTGTAATTTGTCTTTTGATTTATTATTTATAGAGTGTTTACTGGCAGGTATATGGGCCTCCCAAGAGGCTCAATGGTAAAGAATTCGCCTGCCAGTGCAGGAGATGCAGGTTTGATCCCTGAGCTGGGAAGATCCTCTGGAGAAGGAAATGGCAACCCATTCAAGTATTCTTGCCTGGGAAATCCCATGGACAGAGGAGCTTGGTGGGCTACAGTCCATGGAGTCACAAGAGTCAAACACGAATAGCAACTAAGCAACAACAAATGGGGAACATAGCACTAGGAAAACGGATAAAAATTCTTAACTTCATGGAACTTACGTTCTAGTGGGAGAGACAGACAATAAGAAAACAGGAAGATTATGGCATTTAAAATATGTAGCCTCTTAGGTCATTTACGTTTTTGGACTCTTGACACATTTGAGAAGGTTGGCATCTGGACAGTAGGAAACTCTTGGTATCACCACCAAACCCCTCTTAACCCTTAAGAGTGACGTTTTTCATGTTCTACCACCTCTTGACCTTTCTTTCCTCTGGACCAGTCAGTAGAACTGACCACTGTTTTTTTAAAAAAAAAAAAAAAAAAAAAAGGAGATACTTATGAGCTCTTCACACTCAAGGGAGGGGAGACAAAGGGTCATAAAAAATATTTTATGGTATCTTGTTGTGGTCACTGGCAGTGTTAGCACTAGAAGTGAAAATGACTTTTCTTTTCCAGGAAAGAATTTTGATGTGTTGTATTAGTGGCTTAGGGCAATGAGATCTGCCTATGTATCTAGCAAGTTAGAAAGGAGCTTTATATTAAGATCAAGCTTTACATTAAAATTCCAATGGAGGCTGCTTCCATGAGGATTCTTAATATCACTATTATAGGTCATCTGCTGACTGTCCTTTTCCATTTACATAAGATTCCCATAAATCAGATAAAACTTTAAGAAAGGCTTCCTTTCCGTCCTTGCTTCCGCTCTCGATTTCTCCCTCCCTCCTTTCCTGTCTTTCTCACTTTAAGTAAATTGCATCAGGGAAGTTTATTTTTCCTTTTGTAAGATCTTCCTTTAAGCAGAACCCTTAAAAATCTTTTGTGATCAAGCATTTTAAAGTGCCTACATGGGCATAGCTTTATAGAGACACAGATTGACTTCAGTCTAGTCATCTCGGAATACAGATGAAAAGCAGAAAATTGTATTATAAAACTGCAGCTTGGACTGGGAACTATCTAGTCAACAGTGATACACACTGCTTTTTGGCTGGTTTGTTCATGGGTGTGATGATGGCCCTAGAAGGTAATAGTTACTTGATTCAGTTGCTCTGAATAATTCTGAATTCTGGACTAGATCATGGTAATTGGTTTAAAGGAGATGTGACTTTTTTTGTTTGGATAGAGATACAGGGAGTAGTGTGTGCTTGTGGTGGGTTTGAATAGGATAATTTATAAATACAAATCAGCTGGTTTCATGGGGTTTCCACTTGTAGCTTTTTCGTAACTGTATGTTTATGCCACCAAAAATAGCTCTTTCAACAAAGAAATTGTCATTTGCTAAGATGGCCCTTGGAAGTCACATCTGCCATCTGATAGAGTTGATGGTTGCTATGAAACTGCTGAAACCTGCTTTAGTTGAGTAAAGCTGGCTAGAGTGGCCTTTAAACCTCAAATCCCCAATTTCAAGAACAAAAGGAAGGGTGCACTGGTTGGAAATACAATTCCAGTAAATGCCCCTTGTTGATTATTTTTATGCGCCTGAATTGAATATTTAAAGAAGAGTCCTTCTGGTTATTTTATTTACCTAGAATGCACTTGTTCAGGTGGTCAGTAGTATGATGGTTCCTAAATACTGACAGATGCTTTTGCATTATTCATCAAAAGAGTTTTCTTTCATTAGAATCACACTGCTTTCACAGTGCTGCAAATGTTTTCTGAGATTTAAAGAAGATGTGGGCCTAGTTGGTGCTTTTTTAGCTTTCAGATCTGGATTGTGGGGATAAACTGATGTTTGAATTGTCCTTGTTCTGCTAGAGGAAAAGGGTTTCTGATTACAGCACTTATTAGCAGTGGGAGTGCTGAGTCAGTTGCAAAAATTTAAAATAGCATGCAGACTGGGACGTGATTGTCCTGTGAAGAGATCTTTAGGGAAGCAGCCTTATGGGATGAGGGTCTACAGGTTGTTGAATTCCATACTGAATGTTGTTTCCTAGGGTAGGGCGAACAGGGGTCCTGGGGAGGCTTGTGAATCTCCTGGGTGTTGACTTACACTGCTGCCTCAATGCTTTTTTGGGACTTTTTGTGCTTTTTGTGGACTGAAGTCCTGTTGCTTCTGGTGCATGTGTTATGTTTAAACATAGCATACCTTGAATTTGGCAATGATCTTAGCTTGATTGTACCATAATCTCAGCGTAAGGCTGATACAGTCATTTATGTGCAAGGTCACCATCCCATTTTTAAGGTTTGTGATTTGTTTGTTGAGCATCTACTTTGGGTCTACTACTATGCTTTTCTGAATTTACCAAAACTACTAGAATTGTTTTCTGTCTTATGCTTTGCTATGGCTCTAAGTCAGGCAAATGTGACTTAAATATGCATCAGAAAATTTTTAGTAATCAATTTTGGATCAAGTTTGAGGGTTGGGACAAATGACTTCTAGGAATAAGGCAGATATTTTTCTCTTCAAAATTAAAAATTAGAAGTAGTTTTTGTGGTAGCTGAAAAAGACTTTTTTAAATTCTGAAAACTTTCTCCATTATATTAAGGCATTTTAGTATTTGTCTTTTAAGTTTTAAATCTTTTTTTCAATTCTTATTCCATATGGGCAAATAGCATAATAGATATTAAAACAAAAAGTTATTTTTTAGTTTGAAAAATACTGTTTAACTGCAAAAAAAAAAAAAAAAAAAAGGAAAACCCAGAAGAAAATGAAGATTATGAATCATCTGTAATTCAGAAAACTATAGTTGGCATTTTGGTAGTTTTCTAGTTTTTTCTCCTTTTCCTATGATGTACAATTTACAAATGTAAGGTTGGAGCCTCACTTTTATGTGATTCAATGGAGTGCAGGAGTCAGAAAAAAGCAAGTATAGATGGTAGATACCAAATGAGGGAATGAATCACAGAAGAACTGAAAGGGCTTCTAAGAATGCTGCCTCATCTATGATACAGTGAAATCTCATAGACAACTCATGAACAGTTTTAAGTTTACTTATACTGAACTTGGAGTTCTGAGAGAAGAAAAACTTTGATTAGATGAATTCTTTGGCCAGCTTGGTGACTCTACTGTACTCTGAAAGGTCTAATAAAAAACACTTTCAATCATACTGTTCATTATTAGCTTAAATGACAATGTATTGATTGCCATTTAAGCTAATAGTTGTCATTTCTCACCATTCATATTCTCTCTCAAACCTTAGTTTTAAATGCTAAAAAATCACTGTTTCTGAGATAAATATCAATACAAATCAATCCCCAGCTTTTACTCATAAAGTTTTTTTTATGGCAACAGTTAAGAATTGAATCTCTTTTAGATCTATTCATCAGGAACCACAAAAATCATTAATCCAATGAACAAACACTTCTGGTGCCACCACTGTGTGCCAGGCACTCTTCTAGGCACAGGGAACCATGAGTGAATAAAACATTTCTATTTTCATGAAGCGAACATTTTAGAGGGAAATGACAGAAAATAAAATCAATGGTTGTTGGTGGCTCAGATGGTAAAGCATCTGCATGCAATGTGGGAGATCCGGGTTCAATCCTTGGGTTGGGACGATCTCCTGGAGAAGGAAATGGCAACCCACTCCAGTATTCTTTCCTGGAAAGTCCCATGGATGGAGGAGCCTGGTAGGCCACAGTCCATGGGGTTCCAAAGAGTCGTACACGACTGAGTGACTTCACTTTCAGGAGGCCTCTCCAGACTGGATGATTAGTATCTACTCCTCTGGATTACTTAATCCCAGCCTGAATTGCAAGAAGGAGTCAGTCTTGCAAAAATCTGGAGAGAAAGCATTTGAGACAGAAGGAACTGGGGAACTGTATGGAGCCCGGTGATCATAGGAAGAGGAGTAGGAGAGGTAGGTTGGAGGGAGATTGTGTAGGCCTGTAGCAAGGAGTTTGGGATTAATTATACTTATTGTGAGAGGCCATTGGATTGTTCTGAAAAGTCTACTCGACCTTAAAAAGTACCACATTAACAACAAAAACAACCCAATCACAAAATGAACAGAAGACCTAAATAGACATTTCTTTGAAGAAGACATACCGATGGCCAGTAGACATGTGAAAAAAAAAAAAGCTTAACATTGCTACTTATTAGAGAAATGCAGATCAAAACTACAATGAGTTGCCACCTCATACTGGTCAGAATGGCCATCACTACAAATAGTAAATGCTGGAGAATGTAAAGAAAAGTGAACCCTTCTACACTATTCATGGGAATGTAAATTGGCACAGCTACTATGGAGAACAGTATGAAGGTTCCTTAAAAAACTAAAAATAGAGCTGCCATATAATCTTGCAAGGGCTTCCCTGGTGGCTCAGTGGTAAAGAACTTGCCCAACAATGCAGGAGATGTGAGTTCGATTCCTGGGTTGGGAAGATCCTCTGGAGAAGGAAATGGCAACCCACTCCAGTATCCTTGCCTGAGAAATTGCATGGACAGAGGAGCCTGGCAGGCTCAGTCCATAGGGTCACAAGTTGGGCATGATTCTAAACAATAACACCAACATGATCTTGCAATCCTACTTCTGGGCATATATCTGGAGAAAAGTCTAATTCAAAAAGGTACGTGCACCTCAGTGTTCACAGCAGCACTGTACAATCACCAAGACCTGGAGGCAGCCTCAGTGTCCATCAGGAGATGAGTGGATAAAGAAGGTGTGGTATATACGCATGATGAAATACTGTTGTTGTTCAGTCACTCACTCAAGTCTGACTCTTTGCAACCCATCAGATTGCAGCACGCTAGGCTTCCCTGTCCTTCACTATCCCAGAGTCTGGTCAAACTCATGTCCATTGAGTCAGTGATGCCATCCAACCATCTCATCCTCTCCTCCTGCCTTCAGTCTTTCTCAGCATCAGGGTCTTTTCCACTGAGTCTGTTCTTCACATCAGGTGGCCAAATATTAGAACTTCAGCTTCAGCATCAGTCCTTCCAATGAATATACAGGGTTGATTCCCTTTAGGATTGACTGGTTGAATCGCCTTGCAATCCAAGTCTTCTCCAACATCACAATTCAAAAGCATCAGTTCTTTGGTGCTCAGACTTCTTTATGGTCCAATTCTTACATCCATATATGACTGCTGGAAAAACCATAGCGTTGACTGTACAGACCTTTGTTGGCAAAGTGACATCTTTGCTTTTTAATACACTGTCTAGTCTGTCATAGCTTTCCTTTCAAGGAGCAGGAGTCTTTTAATTTCATGGCTGCAGTGACTATCCACAGAGATTTTGGAGCCCAAGAAAATAAAATATGTCACTGTTTCTACTTTTTTCCCTTTCTATTCACCATGAAGTGACAAGACTGGATGCCATGATCTTAGTTTTTTGAATGTTGGTTTTAAGCCAGCTTTTCACTCTCCTCTTCCACCCTCATCAGGGGCTCTTTAGTTCCTCTTCAATTTCTGCCATTAGAGTCATATCATCTTAGTTCATGTGCTGCTGAAGCTGAGCTTGACGTATTTTGAGCATTACCTTACTAGTGTGTGAATTGAGTGCAATTGCACAGTAGTTTGAACGTTCTTTGGCATTGTCCTTCTTTGGGATTGGAATGAAAACTGAGCTTTTCCAGTCCTGTGGCCGCTGCTGAGTGAGTTCTCCAGATTTGTGGCATATTGAGTGCAGCACTTTTAACAGCTTCATCTTTTAGAATTTGAAATAGGTCATCTGGGATTCCATTACCTAACTAGC
Organism: Cervus elaphus; assembly: GCF_910594005.1. Lineage (NCBI taxonomy): Eukaryota > Metazoa > Chordata > Mammalia > Artiodactyla > Cervidae > Cervus > Cervus elaphus. The sequence goes on along the minus strand of NC_057833.1, from coordinate 9,639,178 downwards.
TTTGTTTTTAGTAATGCTTCCTAAGGCCCACTTGACTTCACAGTTCAGGATATCTGGCTCTAGGTGAGTGGCCACACCATCATGGTTATCTGGGTCATTAAGACCGTTCTTATATAGTTCTTCTGTGTATTCTCGCCACCTCTTCTTAATCTCTTCTGCTTTGGTTATGTTTCAGTAATGAAATATTACTGTCATAAAAAAGAATAAAATAATGCCACTTGTAGCAACATGGATGGACCTAGAGATTATCATACTAAGTGAAGTAAGTCAGGCAGACAGAGACAAATCCTGTAGGCTATCACTTATATGTGCAATCTAAAATATGATACAGGGGCTTCCCTATCGGCTCAGTGCTAAAGAATCCGCCTGCCAATGCAGGAGACATGGATTCGATCCCTGGCCCGGGATGCTCCTACATGCTGTGAAGCAGCTAAGCCCATGCACCGTAACTCCTGAGGCTGTGCTTTAGAGCCGGGAGCTGCGACTGCTGAAGCCTATGTGCCCAGAGCCTGTGCTCTGCAACAAGAGAAGCCACAGCTACAAGAAGCCAGTGTACCGTTAACTGGAGGCTAGTCCCTACTCGCTGCAACTAGAGAAAAAGTCTGTGCAGCAACGAAGATTTAGCGCAGCCAAAAATAAATAATAAAATTATTTTTAAAATATGATATAAGTAAACTTATATACAAAACAGAAACACTCATAGACAAAGAAAACAAACTTATTACCAAAGAGGAAAAGGGGTAGGGGAAGGATAAATTAGGAGTTTGGGATTAGCAGATACAAACTACTATAATAAAATAACAACAAAAACCTATTAAACAAAAAAGAAAAAATACCACAGTAACTATGAGGTGGAGAACTTTTATGAGGGGAAGTAGAGAAGTCAACTGGAATACTTAGACATCCAGGAGAGATGATGGTTGGTTTGGATCACAGGGTTGCCATACTGATGGAGAGAAACAGTGCATTTGGGTTGTGCTTTGGATGAAGAGTCGAGGCTTTCTGAAGGATGGAGAAAGGAAACAGTGATGTTTGGGGTTTAAACATTTAGGGGATGGGGGCCTTTTACTGAGATGTAGAGGATAGAGCAAGAGCAAGTGTAAGATTTGTGTGATGTTTAAGATTCAGAGATATCACAGCACTGTCGTCTGACACTTGTACATAAAACTGGGACTGAAGGTGGAGGATGATCCTGGAAATTTTCATTTGGAGTCATCTGTGTGTGGACAGGAATCAATACTCTGGGATTAGGCCACATGACTTAGGGTGACATAGAAACTCAAGTCCCTTCAACATTTGGAAGTGTATGTATTTTCCTGTCAGAATTTTTAGCGATTGAGAGTCTGCTGACAGTACAGAGCTGCTGCTTTTTCTGAGCTCTGATCTCATTTAGGAAGAAGGAAAGAAACTAATGTTTGTTCAGGGTATGACATATGCTGAGAATTGAGCATGACCCTTTTACTTTATCTCATTGAATCTTTACCATGATTCTTGTCTTTAACATGTGAGGCGACCGGCTCAGAGTCAGCCAAGTTGGCCAGGAGACAATGTGACTGAGAAATGAACCCAGGATTTCAGTGCAGGTCTTTGGGCTTTTTTTTTTTTCTTCCTTCTTTCATGTTTGCAATTGACAGAGTTGCAAAGGAGTGGCAATATTTGCTTTTGCAAATTGCATGTGATTTTAAAATAAATACAACATGTCACATGTTAAAATTTTTTTCAAAGCAGTGCTTACTCATGGCACAGACAAGAAAATTCTTTAACAATACAAAAAACTCTAAGGTGGGAATTGAAGTACCCTTGTCTCTTCCTGTTTAAGTACCATTTCTTTTCCACAAATTATAGAAAATTTCTAAGACTGTATAACATTTTTCTGTATGTTACAAAACTCAAATAGAATTGCCATGCTACAAATATTGCTTTGTAACTTTTTATTCACTTAATAATGTATCTTGGACAGCTTTCTGTTTTGGCAGATCTATATTATTTTTAATGACATCATAATATTTAATGGTTAGCTCATTTATTTAATCAGGCCTCATAGACATCTATATGATTTCAGGTTTGTTTTTTAAACAATTGCAAACAAGGTGGTAGTGATCAACCATATAATTTCTATTTCTTGCTTTATTATGCTGGTGTTTATCCAGGATAAATCCCTGGTACTGTAATTGCAAGCTCAAAATGAATATTTATTTTAAATTTAAATAAATATTGATAAGTTGATTCAGTTAATTTTACCTAATTTATAATCTTACCATTAGCCCCTCAACTTCATCCTCAATATCTTTTTTTCATATTAAAATTTGTGCTTATCAGGTGAAATACTATTTCAGTTTTGACTTTAAGATTTTAACCATGGGTACTGTTAAGCATTTTTCTATTTATCAGTCATTTCTTCTGTGAATTGTCTATTCTTATCCTTTTGCTGCTTGATTTGCAGGGACCCTTTCAGATCATGGATATGAATCCTTTTTTCTGTTATGTCTCTTTACAAAAGTTTTCTCCTAAGTTTTTGCTTATTTTGAATGATGTTTATGGTTTATATAGATATTTTTACATGTAGTTACATTTATCATCCTTTTCCATAAGGACTTCTATCTTTTGCCAACGTTAAAGAAAGTGTAGAGTTCTTACTCTGGAAAAGCTTCCATAAGGACAGACTGTCATATGGCAGCGCTTATGTCTTAAGACTGTGTAGACCATAGTGACTTCCCTAGTGGTTCAGATGGTATGGAATCTGCCTGCAGTGCAGGAGACCTGGGTCAATACCTGGGTCAGGAAGATTGCCTGGAGAAGGGAATGGCAACCCACTCCAGTATTCTTGCCTGGGAAATTCCCTTGAACAGAGGAATCTGGCGGACTACAGACCATGGGATCCCAAAGAGCTGGACACGACTGAGCGACTAACACCCCCCACCCCCGACATAGCGGCCGAAGTAGGTCCTGCATTCCCCTGACCTACGAATGTCACGGATGACTCTCAGTGTTCTGTGTTTCTGTATTAAGATGTCTGTCAGGCATTCAACAACCTTCCTGTCTACCTCCTATTTTTTCTTGGACTGCAGCTCTGTCTTACCCTTTGGTTATTTCTCACTGACTTCCTTCTTCACCATCAACATCTTTGCTTCCAGTTTCTCCTTCTTGTTCCTGCCACCATTGTGTTTAATATCTCCTACTCTCTTGATCCATCCTGACTCTCTCCCTGCCCTCTCTGATGTTTTCTCTGCCCCTTGTCAATTTCTGTGTGCTTCCCAGCACATAGATTTAGCACAGAGATTAGCCCAGCAGTCATAGGGTAATCATGGACACTTCTCAGCCCTGGTTGTTCTTGCTTGGTGGACACCCTTGTACTGCTGAAGAAGTGTGCAAATGTTTGTGTCCTCATGAGTGTGCTTGTGTTAGTGTGTGTAGTTATTTCTGAATGCAGAGAGACTCAAGGAATCTTGTAATCAGATAGCTTGGGTTTTAATGCTGGCCTTCCTTTTTTTTTTTCTGGGATTGGCTATTTAGAAAACTTTATAGCACATCTGCTCCAATTATATATGGAAATTTTGCTTAAAAGAAGTTTTTGGGTTTTTCATTTTCCCCCCATTTTTAGATTTTTCTACTTAAAGAATGATTTTAAATATGATTTGAAATATGGACTAATCAAAATGCCACTTATTTGTGATAGTTACTCAGCAATATTTACATGGTATTTTAAAAAAGGGAAGCTTTTGATATCAGGATCAGAGTTTGAATGGGGACAGACAATTGTTGAAACATCCACCTGCGTGGCTACTCCTAGGCTTTTTCTTTACCACAGGGAGATCTATTTTTATGTTGTTGTTTTTGCATGTTGTTTCTTTTGCATGGATTTTTTTTTTCCACACAAAACCACCTGTCACAGAAATAAGGTGCCTGCTTTAGATGCCTTACAACTTGATTTCCAACTGGCTGTGGCTGGAAGGTGCCAGGCCTGCTTCAGATCAGCAGGTAGTTTCTCTGAGCCCCTCAGCCCTCAGGAGATGGAGACTTTGACCTGAAAGCAGCAAAGGCTTGGGGGGGGGGGGGGCGGGGAAGTGCTCTGTTTTCTAGAGAAAAATGTGATCTCTTCCTCCAGCGTCCTTTCTTTGACTTGTAGACAGAAAGCCTTACAGGCTCACAGAAGTAGGACTTCTACGGACAAAATCAGGACAGTTTGCATGAAATCAGTTGCTGTTTCTTGACTTTTTTTTTCTTTTCTGTTTTTGGCAAAAAATAATTGACTCCATAAACCAGTAGTTAGTGAGAGATATAGAGGCTTGAGTGTAAGAATTTGGAAACTGGTGGGGGTTTATGAATTGGTTAGCCTACAAAGCAGACTTTCCTTTAAAATGAAATTAAAACAAAACACAGTCTGTGTAGCTCACTGTGTGAGTTTCCTGTCAAGGTATCTTTTTAAAGAGGTGACTCTGGATGGGATGTGGGTGACATAGAAAACTGTTTACATAGTAGTTGGAGCTAAATTTAGAATTTTAAAATTAATTCATATCCCTCTTCCCCATGGGATCAGTTCAGTTCAGTTCAGTCGCTCAGTCATGTCCGACTCTTTGCGACCCCATGAATCACAGCACGCCAGGCCTCCCTGTCCATCACCAACTCCCATGGGATAACATTGAAACAAAATGAACAAAACATTTGTTATGAATTCTTGTTTGTATTTCGTTTCCCAGGGCTAACAATTATAGAATATAAAATAGGTCTTATTGAAAAGGAAAGTATCATGTGAAAGGCTTTAATAAAATAGAAACAAGGTTCTGACATTTGAAAAATTGCTGATTAATTCATTTCATCCTTTCTTTGACCTAAATCCTCCCATATGTATTTATCAGCTTTGCAAACAGATTGACTTTGTGCATTTAGAGTTTGCAAACAAGTCCCAGAATGTTACTGCTAACCAATTAGTTTCTAAAAGCCTTTCAAATAATCTTATCGTCTCCACAGGAGTGATTTAGGCAATGAAAAAAAAAAAGTTTGTTCTTCACTGAGAAGAATCATGACTTAATAAGAGTGGAGCTCGCCATGGCTGTTCGTAAGCATACTTATTCATGAGCTGATATTATTTGAATTTAAGGCCTGATTACTGGAAAGGAAGAGCATTTCCAGTTGAAGCCATTCTCTGTGAGAGCAGTTATACTTTGTATACAGATCATTTTTGAAAATTCATATCTGTAGTAAGAGATCCGGATGTTAATCAGTTTTTTTTTTTTCTTTTTAAAGTTACTCTAATAGGCTTTTGGATTGAACCAGGCTTTCAGCTTATCGAAAGATAAAATAATATTTGTGAAAGCCAGATCAGCTGTTTGTAGACTCATGGAGCTTAGAGGAAAATGCATTTTGAGGGAAGTAGGATAATCAGCGATACTCGGTGAGCCTCTGAAGTCACACAGCTAGTTAGTGACAGAACCCGAAGCAGAGCTCTTTTTGCCAGCCCTCCTTCTGCCCCTAAACCCAGACCAGCTGTGTCATCCAGCCCAGCAACGGGCTGTCTCAGGACTCACTGTGTACCAAGTCCCCAGATATGTCTTGGGTCTGTGCTGACAACTAAGCATACCCAGTACTTCTGCTCTGATGGTTTTAGGAAATCTCCCTTTTCCTTCCTTTGACAGAAGCATTACCTGCATTATTTGGCACCTTTTCCACATAGAAATGAAATTGTTTTCAGAAACGAATCCCTTTCAGCCACACAGCTTTACTCTGATCTGTGGAAGCTGGCAAGAAATCAATTCACATTTTTTGTGTAGCTTTTGGCTGAAAAGATTCTATTGTAGAGGAGCTGAACTTTTTTTTTTTTTTGGCCCACTAATGCAGAGTTTGTTGATCAGTGTCCCAGAATAGATGTGTTTACAAAAGAGCGCAAGTGATATTTTTGTGTGTCCTCGGTACAGACATGGCCATGAGCCTGTGTGAGAGACTGTCTCAAGGTGACCTTTAGAGCAGAGAATGAGCAGAGCCCCAGGTGTGCTTATTACTGTTGGAGGGGATTTTGCTTCTTGGCCTTTCAGAGATCAGAGCTAGGAAATACATGCACACACACACAAACATATAAATACGTACACATATACTTGTGTCTCTGTGTATATGATTTTGTTTACATTTTGTATTTGCTTTGTTTGCACTCCTCTCATTCTTATTGATTTAATTTTGAGCACATAGGATGCTACAAGAGGTGTCCCTCCTTTCTTTACCCTCATCACTCAATTCTCTTCCACCCTGATAGGTAACCACCTTCACTGTTTTCTGGGTTACCCTTCCTGTATTTCTTTTTGTAATGATGAACAATATTTATGTATCTAAAAATTCATATGATTTTTATTACACAAGAAGTAGCATACCATAAATTATATATGCTTGTTTATACTTTGCCTTTTTCACTTATAATTTTAATGTATATAAATTATATCTCAAAGCTATTAAAAAGTCACCGTCAGGTGGCCTGTATGGCATTCCTAACACAATGTGATTTTCTCTGATTTGACCTTGGCTTAAAGAATTAAACCCATTTGGATGCTGTGTAGACGAGGTGGAAATGTTGGGAATCTCCCCTCAAATGATTCTATTATGATACTTTACATCGGAAGTGTGTTTTTTAACAGCATTTTCTGCTTGAGGGACTTAGTGAACTGATAACCCCTAAAGAAATTTACTTAATATTTTAAACTGACTGTGGCAGAAATGATTGATTTAATCCCTCTAAAGAGTTGAATTCTAAAGGACCTTATAGACCGCTTTGCTACGCCTTTTATTTTACAGATGAGACTCAGAGAGCTTTAAAACTCTAATTATGTAATAAAGTTAGAAATGCAGTCCTCGACTCATCTGTTCTCCTCTTTAAATATTTATACTATTCTGTTAGGCAGTGATTAAAATGATAATTATTAAGACTCTGTAGAAACATGGAAAGCTGTTTATAATACAAATGAAAAAAACAGCAGCATGCCAAATGGCTTAGTATCATGATTGCAACCAATAAGACAAATTTGTGTTCATATTGAGGTCTGGAGCATAACAGACAAAAATAGTATGTGTGTTATGTAACGGGTTAAAGGGCATTTCTCCCTTAATGTTCTCGAACATTGCGGCATTGTATCCAACTAAACTTCTTTTCTAAAAATATTAAGGCTACCACAGGGAGAATGTGAGATCAAAGAGGTTGTTGGTAGCTGCCTGAATCTGTCACCTGAATTTGCACTTTCCCCAGATACTTTCCAGCACTGGAAATGTGTGATGAGGTTCTATTCCCCTATGCCTCTGACACTCTTCCATTGTTTACCCGCCCCTGGAATTTTGCCTTTATTCCCTTGTTTCTCACCCTGTTTTATGGAATCTACTGACCCAGCATGGCTGGCAAATGACTTTTATAGCAGGTAGTAACTGCTGTTACCTATCTCAACTGAACGCAGAACATAAAGAAATTATGCTGACCCTTAAGTAATTTAGGGCTTCCCTGGGGGCTCAGATGGTAAAGAATCTGCCTGCAATGCAGGAGACCTGAGTTTGATTCCTGGGTCAGGAAGGTCCCCTGGAGGAGGACATGATGACCCACTCTAATATTCTTGCCTGCAGAATTCCATGGACAGGGGAACCTGGAAGGCTAAATACAGTCCATGGGGTTGCAAATAGCTGGGCATGACTGAGCGACTAATACTTAAGTAATTGAGATAGCACTGGAATAATATTTTGTCTCTAAGATGGGTGATTATTACCCAGTAGAATGAGTTCCAAAGGTTGAGGGTGCTCCTTCTCTGGTTAGCTGTACAACTCCAAAGGACCGTCTCCTATCAGGTTTGAAGGATGGAGCGAGAAGTTTAGATGACTTTCAATCTGGTTAAAAAACAATTTCAGAAATTAGAGCACTCATTCGTGGATTTGCCTATCGTGTGGCTCCGATGCCTGAAAAGTAGCCAGAAAGAAAAGAGAGTTCTGCGCCGTGATGAGCCTGCCTCAGTTCGTTGTGACTTTGGACCCTGCCCTCTGTAAGAATTCTATTTCTAGTCAGAGTCGCCACATCAGCTTAAATGTCATCTAAATGCAAGTTCACTAGACTTGTTTTTTTCAGGTTGACTCTAACAATATGTTTTTATGTGTGTGTGTGCTAGAGAACATCACAGAGAAAGCATAAAGCAGCTACATAAACAATTTAAGCAGCCCTTTGTTTCAGACCGTAGCTCTGCCAAGAACGTTTGGATCATATATACTAGTTCACGGCAGTGGATAATGCTAGGGTTTCAGCCCATGACTGAGCTAGTGCGATAAACGTGAAGCTAGTGAATATTTAATATACAATTCAAATACACTCCCTCTCTAAGGGTTTGGGTCTCATTTTCTAAAATGTTTGGGTTTCTTTGGACGATGCTTGCTAAGTGGCACATGGTGTTAGCTCAACTAACTGATTAAACTTTTATGTCACTGTGCTCTTCCTGTTAAAAAGTTGAGAATATTATCAATAATGGTTTTATTTCAGGGATAAGAAATGGGACTGTGAAAAGTCCAGGGAAATATGAGGCAGAGTGAGCAGAGCAGAGGGCACTGTGTCTGATGTATAGACAGTCCTTCCTGCAGGTCTACAGTCCTCGCTTTAGATCTTTGGTGATAGTTAAATCAACTTTCTGTTCTGGCATAAACAGTTTATTTTATTCTGCTTTCCCAAGCAGACATCTTCCTGAATTATATCTTTTATATATCTTCTCCTTTGCTTAGAAATATCTAGTGAATCTATTTTTGCCATTGTATTTAAATCTTAGGTCAGGTGTTCCTACCTCTGTACATCTAGTCTTATCTGACCCAAAAAATCAAATATCCTGTTATAATTGCCTTTTAGGACACTGCACCAAAGACAGCGAGCCATCCTTTCCTATTTTCTGATAACACCCATGCTCTTTCCTGTCCTCAAGGCTCCACCGACACTGTTTTATTACCACATTCTCCCTGTCCCCACACACTGTATTCTCTTTTTGCTATGGACTGCTGTGTATTTTTGTCATGGCATTTATTTTTTAAAATATCAATAATAAAACTGTAATAATAGCTACCATTTATAGTGTTTATTTTGTGCTAGGCACGGCTTTCGGTACCTTACATATTCATGTAACTCATTCAGTCTTCAACAACACATCAAGGGGTAAGTAACATTATTCCCATTTTATAGACAAAAACATGGAGGCATGTTGTTGTTCAGTTGCTGAACAAGTCATGTCCAACTCTTTTGCGCCCCCATGAACTGCAGCACGCCAGGCTCTTCTGTCTTCCACTATCTCCCGGGGTGTGCTCAGATTCATGTTCCCTGAATCTGTGATGCTATCTAACCATCTCATCTTCTGCTGCTCCCTTCTTCTGCCTTCAATCTTTCTGGTCATCAGGGTTTTTTCCAGTGAGTCGGTTCTTCACATCAGGTGGCCAAAGTATTGGAGCTTCAGCATCTGTCCTTCCAATGATATTCAGGGTTGATTTCCTTTAGGATTGACTGGTTTGATCTTGCAGTCCAAGGGACTCTCAAGAATCTTCTCTAGCACCACAAAAAAATTGAAAGCATCAATTCTTCAGTGCTCAGCCTTCTTTGTGGTCCAACTCTTGCATCTGTACATGACTACTGGAAAAAGCATAGCTTTGACTAGACAGACCTTTGTCCGCAAAGGGATGTCTTTGCTTTTTAATATGCTGTCTAGGTTTGTCGTAGCTTTCCTTCCCAAAAGCAAGTGTCTTTTAGTTTCATGGCTGCAGTTATCATCTGCAGTGATTTTTGGAGCCCAAGAAAAGAAAATCTGTCACTGTTTCCACCTTTTCCTCATCTGTTTGCCATGAAGTGATGGGATTGGATGCTATGATCTTAGTTTTTTGTATGTTGAGTTTTAGGCCAGCTTTTTCACTCTCCTCTTTCACCTTCAACAAGAGGCTCTTTAGTTTCTCTTCACTTTGTGCCATTAGGGTGGTGTCATCTGCATATCTGAGGTTGTTGATATTTGTCCTGGCAATCTTGATTCTAGCTTGTGATTCATCCAGTCTAGCATTTCACATGATGTACTCTGCATACAATTTAAATAAGCAGGGTTATAATACACAGCCTTAACATACTCCCTTCCCAGTTTGGAACCAATCAGTTGTTTGGTGTCTGGTTCTAACTATTGCTTCTTGACCTGCATACAGGTTTCTCAGGAAGCAGATGAAGTGGTCTGGTATTGCTATCCCTTTCAGAATTTTCCACAGTTTGTTATGATCCACACAAAGGCTTTAGCATAGTCAATGAAGCAGAAGTAGTTGTTTTTTGGGAATTCTCTTGCTTTTTCTGTGATCTAATGGATGTTGGCAATTTGATCTCTGGTTCCTCAGCCTCTTTGAAACTCAGCTAACACATCCGTAAGTTCTTGCTTCATGTACTGCTGACACTTAGGTTGAAGGATTTTGAGTATAACCTCACTAGCATGTGAGATGAGCATCATTGTACAGTAGTTGGAATATTCTTTGGCATTGCCCTTCTTTGGGATTGGAATGAAAACTTACCATTTCCAGTCCTGTGGCCACTGCTGTGTTTTCCAAATTTGCTGGCATACTGAGTGTAGCATTTTCGTAGCATCATCTTTTCAGATTTGAAATAGCTCAGCTGGAATTCCATCACCTCCACTAGCTTTGTTCATGGTAATGCTTCCTAAGGTTCCCTTGATTTCACACTCCAGGATGTCCAGCTGTAGGTGAGTTACCATACCATTGTGATTATATAGGTCATCAAGACCTTTCTTGTACAGTTCTTCTCTGTATTCTTGCCACCTCTTCTTAATATCTTCTGCTGCTTATGGGTCCATATTGTTTCTACCCTTTATTGTGCCCATCCTTGCATGAAATGTTCCCTTTGTATCTCTAATTTTCTTGAAGAGATCTCTAGTCTTTCCCATTCTATTATTTTTCTCTGTTTCTTTGCATTGTTCATGTAAGAAGGCCTTCTTATCTGTTGTTGCTATTCTCTGGAACTCTGCTTTAAGTTGGGTATATCTTTCCCTTTCTCCCTTGGCTTTCACTTCTCTTCTTTTCTCAGCTATTTGTAAGGCCTCCTCAGACAACCACTTTGCCTTGTTGCATTTCTTTTTCTTGGGGATGGTTTTGGTCACCACCTCCTGTACAAAGTTATGAACCTCCATCCATAGTTCTTCAGACACTCTGTCTACCAGATCTCATCCCTTGAATCTATTCACCACCTCTACTGTATAATCATAAAGGATTTGATTTAGGTCATACCTGAATGGTCTACTGCTTTCCCCTACTTCACTTTAAGTCTGAATTGTAAAAAGGAGCTTGTGATTTGAGCCACAGTCAGCTCCAGGTCTTGTTTTTACTTATTGTGTTGAGCTTCTCCATCTTTGCCTACAAAGAATATTATCAGTCTGATTTCAGTACTGACCATCTGGTGATGGCCACGTGTAGAGTTGTCTCTTGTGTTGTTGGAAGAGGGTGTTTGCTATGACAAATACCCTTGACAAACTCTGTTAGCCTTTGCCCTGCTTCATTTTGTACTCCAAGGCCAAACTAACCTGTTATTCCTGGTATCTCTTTGACTTCCTACTTTTGCATTCCAATCTCCTATGCTGAAAAGGACATCTTTTTTTTTTTTTTTTTGGTGTTCTAGAAGGTGTTGTTGGTCTTCATAGAAATGGTCAATTTCAGCTTCTTCAGCACTAGTGGTTGGGGCATAGACTTGGATTACTGTGATGTTGAATGGTTTGCCTTAGAAACAAACAGATCATTCTCTCATTTTTGAGATTACACCCAAGTACTGCATTTCGGACTCTATTTTTTTTTTACTATGAAGTCTACTCCATTTGTTTTAAGAATAGTAAATATAATGACATCTGAATTAAATTTGCCCATTCCTGTCCATTTTAGTTTACTGATTCCCAAGATGTTGATGTTCACTCTTGCCATCTCCTGCTTGACCACGTCCCATTTACCTTGATTCATGGACCTAACATTCTAGGTTCCTATGCGATATTGTTCATTACAGCATTGGATTTTACTTTCACCACCAGGCACATCCCTAACTGAGAGTCATTCCTGCTTTGGCCCAGCCTCTTCATTCTTTCTGGAGCTATTAGGAATTGCCCTCTGCTGTTTTCCAGTAGCATATTGGACACCTTCTGACCTGGAGGACCCATCTTCTGACATCGTATCTTTTTGTCTTTTCATACTGTCCATGGGGTTCTCTGTGGCAAGAAAGCTGGAGGGCTGCCATTAACTCTTCCAGTGGACCGCAGTTTGTCAGAACTCTCCACTGTGACTCTTCCATCTTGGGTGGCCTTGTGCAACACGGCTCATAGCTTCATTGAGTTACCCTCACCCCTTTGCTGTGACGAGGCTGCAATTCATGAAGGGGCATGGAGGCATTGAGGGGTAAAATAATGAGCCTCAGCTCATACAAGCAAGTGGAAGATTTGGAATTCTGTCCCAGGCTGTCTGGATTCAAATTGTATTCTTAACCACAGTTCTAAACTACTGTTTGTAAGTTATCTTTTTAGAGGTTTCATTCTTTTAAAATTTAACTCTTTAAGTCAAAGTTTCCTTATTCTCTGCTTTGCCTCGTTATATAACCCTGTGCCTGGGGCAGGAAGTGATTCTGTGAATATCTGTTTATTGATGTGACCTGATGTCAGAGGTCAAAGAAATTCTAATAGATTTTTCTTGGAGTTTTGACTTGCTTGGTTAGACTTGATGATTTTATCTTGACAAACTGACTGTTTTCTGTTCTCCCTCTAACTGTTGGTATGAGACGGTCAGGGTGACTGTCAAGAATTTAAATCCATGACATTTACTACCTAAATGAATGGTGCTAAGTGGTGGGTAAATTTACTAATGTGTGTGAAATCAAATCTTAAATTTTGTTCTGTGCTTCAAAGTAAACATTTTAAATTTGCATGTTTTTTTCTTAAGCAGTATTTTATTACTTGCATATTTGATATGTCAGATCAAAGGAGTAAGAGCAACCTGTACTTCACCTTTCTTGCAATATCAAGTCCTAGAAATAGAAAAGGCTCTTCATGGAGGAAATGGTCAAAGTTGGTTATGTTAAAGTTACTTTGAGATCTCTGTGCATACTGTGTTAAGCTCTGGGATCAAATTCTTTCCTATTTAATACAATGACAAGTTAGCCAAAGAAGCTGAAGTCTAACATTGGAGTTTTGTTTACCATGTTTCTTTTATCTAACAGCATGCTGCTTGATAAGGTAGGTGCTCAGAGCTAGAAGTTTCTGGTTCTCTGATGGTTATATCTGTGCCTGTGTGTTAGTGAAACAGAAGCAGTTTCTGGCTGATGCAATGAGAAAAGGGCATTTGGAAGAATATTGGATAACTTGGAGAACCAAGGGGGAAAACTGAATAATTTGCCAGCTTTAGGAAGGGTAACTGTGACAGTTGTAACATCTCAAATGTCCACCCAGGAGCATCTCTGAAGTTTTGGCCTCTGAGATGACTGAGTTCCGTTTTGAAATGACTGAGCACTGAATGGAACTCAGGACTTCTGTTTCTTGGAAGGGAGCCAGATTCGCTGTCCGCTTAAGCCCATTTCTTTCTTGGGATGGTTGACAGGTCACCGTAGGCACATAAGATGGGAAAATAAGTATTTCCAAAGGAAATGTGGGTACTATTAACAAAGAAAAGGAAACGGGCATCAACAAAAGATGCTCACTGCCATCAAGTTTCATTTCAAAGCAGAGAGTTTAAATGAAAGCATTACCTTGGATAATAACTGAGTTGGATTTTACCTGAGTTCAATCACCAAGTTATTTCTCTACTTAGAAAATCCTGGCAGCCAAATTCCTTAACAAATATTTTATATTTGTGTAAACTTGATTTTTTTTCTGACCGCATTTTGAAATGTTGACTTAGCTGTTTTCAAGAATACACAAAATTATAATATGAACCCATATGCAACTTCAGCAATTGTTGAAACATTTTGCCATTCATGTTTTTGTTAATTGCATTTGGAAGCATTAGCATAAGATGATTTTATAGTTGGCTGTGTAAAAGCTCACGAGATTTAACGTAAAGTCTGAAAGTTGCTTAATGAGGGTATATTCAAGTATCAAATTATTATTGGTCTTATACCAAAAAGCATGTTGCCAGTTAGAAAAAATGATACTCTGTTCATTGGTCATGCATTGTTTATCTAGAAGTAGAATTTTATTTCCATCAGTGAGGGTTTTTTCTGGCTTAAGCCTGATAAATCAATTCTTTAACAACTCTGTTTTCAGGTTACCTCTTCTAAATTTGTCTTCTGGCTCTTGGAGGCTTTAGGGTGTGAATCAGAGGTTTCATTTAGCAATGGCTCTGAACAGCAGGATGCACATGGATTGTGTGAGAACTGATGGTGCTCCAATCTCCTTGCAGTTGAAAGATGCATGAGCGTAATGCAGTCTGGGACACAGATGATCAAGCTGAAGCGTGGGACCAAGGGGCTTGTCCGGCTCTTTTACCTGGATGAACACCGGACCCGCCTCCGATGGAGACCCTCTAGGAAGAGTGAGAAGGCAAAAAGTAAGACTAGCTTTTGAATTCTTGACTTGACTTGACCCAGTTAACACATGGCTTCTATTGGGTGGGCTCTGTGGAAGTTTTAGCTTGGTGAAGCTTTCATATTTTTACAAGTTTTAGGGGGTCAGTGTTTAGAGAATGTGCAGAGACAGAATAAGTGATGACCATTTTTGCTTTTGTTAATTCATCAAGAACTTTAAATCCATAAAAAGTTTTCTTATCCACTAGTGCTGTTGAAGGTAATATTTATCCTATGTTGAAGACATGTTGTATTTAGTTGGGATATGAGGTTTTATAGCTTGAGGCCTTTTATTTTCCTATAAAAAAGTGAAGGAAGTCATAAATTCAACAGGATTAAACTGTTTTGACATATTCTGTGCACAATTAACTGATGAATGGATTAACAAAATGGTTTTAATGATATCAAATAAAATACCTTTGATCTGCCTCCTCCATAAAGCCTCTCTCCCAATCCTAAGCTCAGTTTCAAGTCCATGCTGAGTGCCCTGGAGCATCTCTCTCATCTGCTCCTTCCTCCTGTTTTCACATGGACCTCCTTCATCCAGGGTCTCTCTCTTTCTGGTGGCCTCTGCAAAATCTCCTAACCAAGCTCCATTTGCTAGTTTCTTCTGCACTGACCAGTGAAGATGCCTTCCTCTGCATGTCACAGATGACCTCCACTAAGTTAGGCTTATGTGATATACAAATTTATTCTCACTTAACAAGAAACCCGGAGACTGGCTGGCTCCAACTGTGGGACGTTGAGCCTCTAGTTCTGTCTCTCTGAGCACTCTTGGCTCTCTCGCTTCTGCGCTGACATTGTAACTGAGGCAGCAGCAACGTGGCTTCACAGCTGATCGGCTTCAAGAAGATGCAGAAAAGGGACCTTCTCTTCCAGTGCTTCCTTTTCAAGAGGGAAGAGCCCCGTTCCACACCCTTCCCTCACAATTTGCACAACAAATGCACAGAATGCATGTCTCCTTGGTTAAAGTGGGTTATGTTCCCACACCTAAAGCCATCATAGGAGACAGGAGTGCGGCCACCCCAGTGGCTTAGCCGCACGGGAACTTGCCCTGCGATGGTCGGAGGCTCATTTCCCCATGAGTGGAAAGAAAGAAAAATTGGGACTTGCCATTAAGGCAGAACAGAGGCATGGATGGTATATATGGGCAATCAGTAAGATTAAAACTTTCTGATTCATGTCCCCAAACAGGCAAGTGAACAAACAGAACACAGTGTTTAATCCAAAGTAATCGTCTCTGCAAGTGTTCCCCTGACCTGAACCTGCCGTGTTGCTCCACCACCTAAAAATGCTAATCTCTGCCCTGTCATTCCAGCTCCTCATAATCTAGCCTCTCCCTGCCTTCCAGCGTTGTCTCCCGTTACTCTCCTGAGCTTTTCAGTCCAGCATCTCTGGAGTGGGACTGATGTTTCTATATCTTTATACCTCTTTTCCCTGATCGGCCATCTTGTTTTCCCCTCCACCTCTCAAGCCCCGCTCTGCCTTCACCCTTATAGCTCTCTCTCTATGAATCCAAATCACATTTAGCTATGCTATTTGGTTGCCATCAAATGTTTTTTCCCTTCAATTTTTAACTGCTGTCATTATGCATATTGTAACACATCAGAGTCGGCTCTAGGTCTTTGTATGTTTTCCTTGCATAAATGTATAAACTATACCTCTGATATATTCACATCCCCCTTTCCTACCAGTCTTCTTGCCCTGCTGGGCTTGTCTGTCTTCCTATCATAAATTTTAACGCTTCCTGACCCAGTGCCTGGGAGGGTATTGTCTGAGTGCCCAGGAGGGTAAAGCAGTACCTGGAGAAGGTTACTAGCAGGAAATGATAAAGCTTGTATTGCACATCTGGGCTTTTCAATTGTCTGGACAATTCACAGACAATTCTATTTTTAAATCTTAAGATGATTTTACTTTTCTTAATCTGCACACACATCTTCACCTCCCAGGTAACTGTGCACTCTCCTCGCTTTCCTCACAGTCCTTATTGACTCCATTTACAAAGTCACCGAGGGTCGGCAGTCTGAGATATTCCACAGACAGGCTGAGGGGAACTTTGACCCCAGCTGCTGCTTCACCATCTACCATGGCAACCACATGGAGTCCCTGGACCTCATCACCTCCAACCCCGAGGAGGCCCGCACCTGGATCACAGGCCTCAAGTACCTCATGGCTGGCATCAGTGATGAAGATTCCCTTGCCAAAAGGCAGAGGACCCACGACCAATATCCTCCCTAGAACTTTGATTCTGCACTCTGTATGTGTCTGTGTGTCTGTATGTGGATTAGACTATACTTTCCCCCATAATTTTGAGGCTTAAACCCACTTTCCTTGCTTTTTTTTTCTTTACCCTTAGCACCTTTCTGCCCCCTCCTCACCCCACCCCAAGTAAACAAATGTGTAGAACATGTAGAAACTTAAGCTTACGTGAACTCAGGAGCAGACTTTTTTGGAGGAGACTAGATTTAGCTTCATAATCTGCTAGGTCTCCAAATGCAGCGTAAAGTTTCCTAAGAGAGATGAAGTGACGAGCAAAATGCTTATTTGAGTTAGAGGAAATCCCACTTTGTTATAGAATCAGTCTAGTTTAACAAACACCTT
This sequence comes from Cervus elaphus, assembly GCF_910594005.1. NCBI lineage: Eukaryota > Metazoa > Chordata > Mammalia > Artiodactyla > Cervidae > Cervus > Cervus elaphus. The sequence goes on along the minus strand of NC_057833.1, from coordinate 9,622,023 downwards.
TTTTTTTTTCGTTTTCAAATTCATAAATTTTATCACAAACTTCCTAGGCGGTGCAGTGGTAAAAAATCCACCTGCCAATGCAGGAGATACAGGAGACGCAAGTTTGATCCCTGGGTCAGGTAGGTCCCCTGGAGAAGGAAATGGCAACCCGCTCCAGTGTTCTTGCCTGGAAAATTCCATGGATAGAGAAGCCTGGTGGCTACTGTGCACGGGGTCATAGAGAGTCAGTCACGACTGAGCAACCGAGCACATACATATTACAGAACCCTTTTCTGAGTCCCAATTATATACCAGCTGTTAAGCTCTTTCCTGCTTTTTCTCTCGTCTTAATTTACAGTTTGGAATCTGAACTGACTGATCCTCAAGGGGAAGTTATTTTTTACTTATTTATATTTACCCTGTCTAAATCGTTCAAGAAACTGGAGTTTCTTGATTAAAATTCTGATTCTCGTTCTTGATTAAGCCCATTCTTTGGTCCTGCAGCGCTGACAGGATAAATGATTAATGTGCTTCATCTGCAGGTACCTTTTCTGCTGGGACCACCTGGACACGTGACATGCATGGCCTTTCTGGCCTCAGTTTCCTTATCTGTAAAGTGAGGGTGTTAGACTCATTGACTGCTTTGGCTCCCTTCTTCACATTTTGAATGGTCTTAAAATACGTGTTTCCCCCTCCCCCTGTAGGAATTAGTACTACTTTCTTGCTGTCATTGGAATGTGCACCCTAATTTTTTTCCAGAGTAGTGGTAAATTTGTGCTGCTTGAATCCTCACCCAGGGTACTGTTGAAGCAGGGTGGAAATATTCAACCCATGAAAGGATGTTGACAGTGCAAAGGTCTAAGCTCATGAGCCATGATGTTTTCACCAATATTCACAGCATGCAGGTAAATCCAATTGGGATTCAAAAGTGAACAAAACATAAACATAACGATTAACTTTGTATGCTTTCTTCTGTTAGTTTGGTTCTTAACTCTTTTACATTTGACAAAACACCAAATAATGAGTGCTTTCTGGTGCAAGCCACAGAACCATACTAACAGTGCCTCAGACAATAAAGATAATTCATTTTCTCATGAACAAGAGACCTGAGGTAGAGTTAATTCAGTGGCTCATTAATGTCATTAGCAGAGATCTAGGTTCTGCCGTTCTCACCGTTTTGGCTTGGTCCATTAACTGGCTACGCTTTGGTCAAAGAGAACTGCAACAGCTCCAAACACAGAGAAACCCTGCCCAGAGGGAGCAGAGTTTCTTCTCATAAACCTCCCCCTCCTTTTTTTTTTCTTTTAGGAGTAAAGAACTTACCAGGAGTTTCACAGAAGACTACCTCTCATCATTGGCCAGAAATGCTGTTGTGGGCCCATTTCTAAGCCAACTCTGACAAGAGGAATTAACGTAATTGGACTTTGATCTCAGGACCCTTTTTGTATTTTTAGAACCTGAAGACTCCAAAGAGTTTTTATGTGGGCTCCATCTACTTGTATTCGTCATATTAGAAATTAAATCTGAGAATTAAAAAAAGAGCTCATTAAAAATTATAATAAACTATTACATATAAACATTTTTATGGAAAGTAACTTTTTCAAAGCAAAACAAATTTGTAAGAAGGGAGGTCTTGCTTTACTCTTCTGCAAGTCTTTTAAGGTTTTCTATATGTAAGATTGCATCATCTGTAAACACATAATTTTACTTCTTCCCTTCTGATTTGGATGCCTTTTATTTATTTTTCTTGCCTAGTTGCTCTTGCTAGAACTTCCAGTACTTTGTTGAGCAGAAGTGGTGAAGGCAGGCATTCTTGTCTTGTTCCTAATCTTAGAGGGAAAGCTTTTAGTCTCTAACTATTGAGTATAATATTTGCTGTGTTTTTTTCACATGTCAGTTTTATTATGTTTGGATAGGTTTCTTCTATTCCTATTTTGTTGAGTGTTTTTATCATGAAAGGGTGTTGAATTTTGTCAAATGCTTTTTCTGCATCAATTGAGATGATTGTGGTTTTTCTCTTCATTATGTTGATGCAGCATATAACATTGATCAATTCTCATGTGTTGAATCATCCTTGTATTCAGGAATAAATCGCACTTGGTCATGGTGTGTAATCCTATTAAGATGCTGCTGAATTGTATTTGCTAGTATAGCTGACCCTTGAACAATGTAGGAGTTGGGGTGCAGACCTCTTGAGCAGCTGAAAATCTGAGTATAACTTTATAGTTGGCCCTCTGTATTGAGGTTCTGTATCTGTGGATTCAATCAGCTGCAGTGCATGTAGTACTGTAGTACTTATTTATTGGAAAAAAAAATCCACATATAAGTGAACCCACATAGTTCCCACCCATGGTGTTCAAGGGTCAATTGTGTTTTGTTGAGGGTTTTTCCTTCAGTGTAAATAAGAGATAATGGGCTGTAGTTTTCTTATAGTGTCTTTCTCTGCCTTTGGTATCAGGGTAATGCTGTCCTCATAGAATGAGGTAGAAAGTGTTTCCTGTACTTTAATTTTTGGGGAAAAATTTGACAATTTGTTGTTTGTCGTTCTTTAAATATGTGGTAGAATTGACCAGAGAAACCATCAAGTCTAGAGATTTTCTTTCTTGAGAGATTTTTGACTACTGATTCCGTCTCCTTACTAGTTATAGATTTATTCAGATTTTTCTATTTCTTTGTGATTTAGTCTTGGTAGTTTTTATATTTCTAGGGATTTGTCCATTTCATCTAGGTTATCCAATTTTTTGGTGTACAATTGCTTATAGTGGTGTCTTATAGTCCTTTATGTTTCTGTAGAATCAGTAACAATGTCCCCACTTTCATTTCTGATTTTAGTACCCTGGGTCTTTTTTTTTTTTTTTTCTCTTTGTCTAACTAAAGATTTGTTGATTTTTATTAATCTTTTTGGAAAAAAAATACTTTTGATTTCACTGATTTTTTTTCTCAGTTGTTTTCCCACTTCGTATCTGTTCTTGTCTTTCTTATTTTCTTCTTTCTGCTATCGTTTTAAATCTATTGAGACTTCATTGGTGGCCTAAAATGTAATCTATCCTGAAACTGTCCCATACACCCTTGAGAAGAATGTGTATGCTATTACTGTTGGGTAAAGTGTCACATATGTCTGTTAGATCTAGTTGATTTACTGTGTTGTTTAAATTCATTTCCTTAGGCCTGTCTGGTTGTTCTATCCGTTATTGTGAGTGCAGTCTCCAGGTATAACTGTAAAACTCTTCCTCTCTTCAGTTTTCTCAGTTTTTGCTTTATTTATTTTGATGGTCTGTCATTAGATAGATGCATGTTTATAATTGTTATATCTTCTTGTTGTATTGAGACTTCTATTAATATATAATAACAGTCTCTTACAGCCTGTTTTGATTTAAAGTCTATTGTTTGATGTTAGTATAGCCACCCCTGCTCTCTTTTGGTTATGATTTGCATCGAATATCTTTTCTCATCCTTTCGTTTTCAATCTGTTTGTGTCTTTGGATCTCAAGTGAGTTTCCTGTAGACAGCATATAGTTCAGTCAGGAGTTTTTTTTTTTTTTTTTTAATTTTACTATTTTATTTGTGAAAAAACTACAAGCAGAATTCATAAATAGACATTTCTATTTAAAGCAGGAAAATGATAAAGTGGCTTCTAATAACACAGTCGTGCACATGCCAGTAACAGGAATATATTAACATCTTTTATTTGCTAGACAAAGAGAAGTGTCCAATATAAATTTCCCCCAAACATTTAAGACCTGTGAATTTCTGTCGGTCAGGAGTTTTAATCTATCCTGTCAGTCTGCCTTTTGGGGAGTTTAATTGATTTACATGGAAATAATTATTGATAAGGATTAATATATTGTTCTATTTGTTTTCTTTATGCCTTACGTCTTTTTCTGATCTCTTATTTCTTGAATAATAAGAATAATAAGAGACCATCTTCTTTTTATGTGGGTTTTTTTTTCTTTTTTGGTTGCAAAATAAATTCCTTCATTGTTTCCTTTTATGTAAATTCTATAACTGTCTTGTGGTTATCTTGAGGATTACATTTAATGTTCTACAGTTATAATACTCTAGTTTCAATTTATACTACTTTAGATGAGTAGTTTTTTGAACCTGATTTGTTTGTTCATGTTTACTAGCAGTATAAAGTTTTCATATTTGAGTTAATTGGCAGCTGAAGAATTGCATATTTTGAAAATATGCTATCTGGAAAGTGAGCGTACCCTAGAATCACACAGAGGAACTATTTTATAAGAAATATAGAATAGTTGCTGTTTGTGTCAGTGAGGAAAGAAAAAGAAACAGGAAATTAATGAATAATGAAGAGGAAGCTGGTGTCAAAAATAGATAAATTTATGTTGAGTCAGAGAACCATTCTCATAGAGATTTGTCAGAGTTTGATAGGGGTTTAGATACTGTCTTACTATCAGAATGACATCCCTGATTAGATGTACATTTAATTACATTAATTGGGGAGAACAGAGCTGAGAAGTTCATTATTATTACATTTCAATTAGACCTAAAAATTTCAACCGTGAATGAATACTGAGAATAATGAGTCTTAACTGATTGCATGGATACAATCCATCCAGTGTAAAGTGAAATTCGGGTTATTTCTGCAGCATGGCCATGTTGGATGGAGGTAGGTATGGTCCCTCTGTCTATCAGAAGCAGCACAGTGCTGTGGTTAACGGCTGAGGCTGGCGCTGCCCTGTCTGGGGTCCAGCTCCAAGGCTGCCATGTACCGTGTATCTGGAGGAGTTACTTAAACTCTTTTGCTTCAGAGCCTTGAACATGGTGATGATGATAATGATGGTGCCCACCCTGTCTCACTGTGTGACCATCAAATGAGTTGGTTCTACACAAAGTGCTTTGAATGCTCTCTGGCTCATATTAAGCATTTTATAAATACTAGCTGCTGCTGTTATTGCTAGAGAGGGATAAGGATTGGCGGACTTTTTGCTTTTCCTACACAGATAGATCGACATCTAAAAATACAGTGTCCACAGCATACAAAGATGCTGCTGCTTAGGCACTTAGCCTCACCATATTCCTCCATCAGATCTCCTCTGTGATTTCTCCACCTTACCTCTTGATGCCACTAGGGAAATTATTACCTCTAGAAGATTCCAGGTAGTCCTTTATGGATGTTGTCAACTGAAGCCTTACACCTTCCCTATAAATTTGGAGTTCTGCTTGTAGGGCAAATCTGGCCCTCCCTGTAACGTGGCCTCCTGAGCTAAGAATGGGTTTTCTATGGCTGAAAAAAAATCAAAAGAAGAATAAAATCTTTTGACACTTAAGTTTTATGAAATTCAGAGTTCAGCATCCTTAAATTTTATTGAAACACAACCATGCCAATTCATTTATGTATTGCCTGTGGTAGCAGAGTTGGGTAGTTGCAGCTGAGGCCAAATAGCCTGCAAAACCTAAAATATATGCTATGAGGCCCTCTGCAGGGGCCTGTTTACCTTCCCCTGAACTAAACAATACTGTTCAATGCTTTACATTCTCCTGAAGTTTTTTGATTAAAAAATACTAGGCCAGAACTTTTCATTCAGTTTTTACTCTCCTGGTTTTTCTTTGTAAAATTGTTATTTCTTTTCTTAAATGTATCATGTGTTGGCTATGAATCATTAATTCAGGGATTTCTTGGGCGCTCATGTGTTAATTATGAAGGACAACTTTGGGGTATCAGAATACTTTTACCTGCAGTTGTATCTTATACATTTGTATACTGTTACTGAGAGAATGGTGTTTCTTTCATAGAATCTTAGAGTTGGAAGGGGCTTCAAGGTCATCTAGTTGTGCTCACTGACATTATAGATGAAGAAATGGAAACCCCAGGAGGTAATATAAGTGACCCACTGTCATAGGGCCAGGTCAGAATGAAGTCAGAACTAGTGTGTATTACTTGTCTGAGTCTACTTCTGTTTCTGTCTTACCAACCCTAGATCCCTTAAACCAACAGTCCAGGCCAGCTCGTGTGTTGACACTGAAGGCCTTACAGACACAGGCTCATCCACAAGGTTTGTTTCTGCAGAATATTCGTGCTTAGGGTTTGTTTGTCCTGCTTCTTCTCTGGAGAAGTCTTTAAGGTGCTTTGGTAAAGAAGTTTAGCATCGAAGGATGAAAATACAGCTGTCCTTGGACTCATTTAATCATTTCTTTGAATTCTGACCAAATATTTTATGGGGCACAGAGCAGTGTTCATGGTCAAAAGAAATAAAGCTCGTGCAATGGGCACTGTATGCCCAGAAAACAGAAACGATGAGATTCAGGTTCTAACTAGTAATTGGTCCAAGTGTTTTACTCTTGATTCTTCAGTTATTTCTCCCCCTGGGTCCTGGGTTACCCTTTAACTTCCAGGTATCATATATAATGAGGTCCTGCCTGAACTCTATGAGGAACAATTGAATTTGAAAGAACCGGGCTGGTTATTCTCAAATGTTATAAAGGGAACAAGATGTGAAACAGATATTTACAGTTGAAAATCACTTCTGATTAGGAGAAATAAGACTTTCATATTTTATTTTCTTTCTAAGGCATAATTTCCTATGATCATAATTTGAATTACCTAAAAATATAAATGTTCTGAGTTACTACTAAGAGGTCAGTTAATATTTTGACTTAAATGAAAATCTCTCTGTCTGAGGTCACCTACTTGATGAATATTTTTCATTGACCGCTTCCTTTGACCTACTCCCACCTTCATTCATTTCTTCTTCATTATCCTTTGAATTTTGAAGCTGAGTTTGGTTTTCTTTTCTTTCTTTCTTCTTTTTTTAAAAGATTTTTTGATGCGGACCATTTTTTTTTTTTTTAAGGTTTTTTTTCTTTTTTTTTTTTTATGTTGTTGTTCAATAGCTAATTCATGTCTATTTGCAACCCCATAAACTGCAGCACACCAGGCTTCCCTGTCCTTCACTATCTCCTTGAGTTACTCAAACTCACGTCCATTGAGTCAGTGATGCCATCCAACCATCTCATCCTTTGTCACTCCTTTCTCCTTTTGCCCTCAGTCTTTCCCAGTGTCAGGGTCTTTTCCAATGAGTCATTTCTTCACATCAGGTGGCCAAAGTATTGGAGCTTCAGCATCAATCCTTCCAATGAATATTCAGGACTGATTTCCTTTAGGATGGACTGGTTGGATCTCCTTGCAATCCAAGGGACTCTCAAGAGTCTTCTCCAACACCACAGTTCAAAAGCATCAATTCTTAGGCACTCAGTTTTCTTTATAGTCTAACTCTCACATCCATACATGGAGAAGGTGACTGTGGTTTTCATTCTGTCTGCCCTCTGATGGAGAAGGATAAGAGGCTTATGGAAGTTTCCTGATGGAAGATACTGACTGAGGGTGAAACTGGGTCTTGTTCTGATGGGCGGGGCCGTGCTCAGTAAATCTTTAATCTAATTTTCTGTTGATGGGTGGGGCTGTGTTCCCTCCCTGTTATTTGACTTGAGGCCAAACTATGGTGAGGATAATGAAGATAATGGCGACCTCCTTCTAAAGGTCCCGTGCATGCACTGCTGCACTCAGGGCCCCAACCCTGCAGTGGGCCACCACCGACCCACGCCTCCATGGGAGACGCCTGGACTCTCACAGGCAAGTCTGGCAGTCTCTTGTGGGGTCACTGCCCCTTTCTCCTGGGTCCTGGTACACCCAAGGTTCTGTTTGTGCCCTCCAAGAGTCTGTTTCCCCAGTCCTGTGTAAGTTCTGGTGGCTCTATGGTGGGGCTAATGGCGACCTCCTCCAAGAGGGCTTATGCCATAACCAGGTCTGCTGCACCCAGAGCCCCTGACCCTGCGGCAGCCCACCGCTGACCCATCCCTGCACGGGAGATGCTCAAACACAGCTGTCTCATTCTCTGCGGGGTCTCTGGGTCCTGGTGGGCACGAGGTTTGCTTGAGACCTTTAAGCGTCTGGTGGGTATGGAGTTTGATTCTAACTGGGATTTTGCCCCTCCTACCATCTTGCTGGCACTTTTCCTTAGAGATATAGGGTTGACCAAAAACTTCATTTGGATTTTTCCATAAGATGTTATAGAAAAACCTGACCAGACTTTTTTGGCCAACCCAATAAATAAGCGTCCTGGGTGATATGATTTGACCCTCATTTCCCAGTGAAGGGAATCACCTCCTGTGTCCTCCTCTTACCATCCTTATTGTTATTGTCACTATCAGTAACTCACTAAGCGCCTGTGGATTGTGGGGTCTCTTCAAAAGAATTTCTTCTCAAGTTTGGTGTTAATGATCAATGTCCTTGTGCATATTCTGTGAAAGTGGTTTTTATTTTGATGACAGTGTAAGTGGCAAGTGTTTCCTTGACTTTTCTGCAAGTGGGTGAAGCAGACCTTTGAGGAAGCTGATAAAAATGGCGATGGATTATTGAACATTGAAGAGATACACCAATTGATGCACAAACTAAATGTCAATCTGCCCCGAAGAAAAGTCAGACAAATGTTTCAGGTATGTTTTCACAATGGGATTGACCTTACATAAAATACACTTTGGAGGGTAATGGTATACTGAGATATTTCAAAAGGCTATTTTGTCTTGCTGAAAGCTAATATTACCTGCTGTCTATCATTTTGTTTTTCTTTGAAGACACAGGCATTTTATTTCATCAAAGAAAACTTCCCAAACGTAACATGCATCCACAATTTCACTTCCTAAAGTATGTTGTTGTTGCCGTTTTCAGAGTGATTATAAGCACTTTATTTAGTTAAGTTGCTCAGTCATGTCCGACTCTTTGCGACCCCGTGGACTATAGCCCACCCGGCTCCTCCATCCATGGGATTCTCCAGGCAAGAATACTGGAGTGGGTTGCCATAAGCACTTTACCTGACAGTTAAATAATGGGGTAAATGGGATGAAGTCCCTTGGAGAGGATAAGATCTCATCTATCAACCTCACGGTCTGTTATGAGGATCAGAATAAAGACTAAATAGTGTGAAAAAATAGCACTTGTGGAACTCCTGAAGAGCCCTCTGTTTTGTTTCAGAGGAGTTGAGGATTTTAGAATCCATAAGATTTAGAAGTGCTGTATCACTCCTGCCATTTAGGGAGCTCTCCAGAAGTTCACTCCACTGCTTGTTGGTATTAGATGAGATGTTCTTTCCCCGTTTGAAAGTCCTGGAGGAAAATTCTTAGACCCAAATTTATCTTGTGTTCCCCAGGTGGGATTGTTCTCAGCCTTCTGTCTAAGATGCTGAAGTGAGTTCTATTAAGTTAAGACTGGTGCAAAGACAGTGTTCAATTACTAGTAATTACTAGAACATTAATTTTGGAAAGGCTTTTATTTGAAAATAAGTCATAGACATAATCCATGTGTTGTAGTAATTTGCTAAGTGAGTAGGTAGTTCATATTTTTAATGTGTAAAATTAAGTCAGAGGGTTATGTTTTACGGTTAATGCGTTTTGCCCCCTTTGTTTTCTGACCTCATGTTATCAGAGGTGGCAAGGGCGGAAACAACATGAGGGATGGGTTGCAACAGTGAATGGAAGATGGAGGCTGGCTTTGATCCGTGACCTCTGACACTGTCACATCCTGTGGTCCTGTCCTTGGAAGCTGGAGATAGTTTGCGCTGTGGGAACTTGGTCCCACTGCGCTGAAGAGAAAGGAAAGAAAAGAAAGGAATGAGACACACTAAAAGGAACTAGAGATGGAGAGAGGGACTTTGGAGGTGAACTGAGTTGTCACAGAGTAAACTGTAAACAACATGGAAAGGTTCGCCATGTTCCTGGCACTTCCTGTGACATCTAACTTTCATCCTATTGTGAGCCCCATCTCCCATCTGTTCCTTTTCATAGATGTTCATCAGTAAATACTGGAGAGAGAGCCCTGATTAAATCAGAGAGAGCACACTTTTAGAGGGGGGCAAAGTCTATACCTGCAAAAATAATGATCTGGGGAGTACTTTTTGGAAGTAAGAGAAGTAACATAAAATTTTGACCTATTTTTCCTTCTGTAGTTTTAATCCTCTTCAGTTACCTTTTGTCTCTAATGCACAAGTATTTTGAGGATAAACCACGAAATGTTTATGTCAAAAGTCTTGTAAGTTCAAAGTTAATACTTCGGAGAAGTTGTTTTTCCCCAAACTTTAAAATTCTTATGTTTTGTATTGGGGTATAGCCAATTAACAATATTGTGGTAGTTTCAGGTGAAGAGTGAAGGGACTCAGCCATACATATACATATATCCACTTTTCCCCAAACCCTCCTCCCATCCAAGCAGCATATAATATTGACCAGAGTTCCATGTGCTATGAAGTAGGTTCTTTTTTGTTATCCATTACAAATATAGCAGTGTGTACATGACTTTTCCAAAGTCCCTAACTATCCCTTCCCCCCAGCAACCATAAGTTCATTTTCTAAATCTGTGATTCTCTTTGTTTTGTAAGTTCATTTGTATCATTTCTTTTTAGATACCACATATAAGGGGCATCATATGATATTTTTCCTTCTGTGTCTGACTTCACTCAATATGACACTCTCTATATGCCATGCTACTGCAAATGGCATTATTTCATTCTTTTTAATGGCCGAGTAATATTCCATTGTTTATATGTACCACATCTTCTTTACTCAGTCCTCTGTTGGATATTCAGGTTGCTTCCATGTCTTAGCTATTTTAAACAGTGCTGCAATGAACATTGGGGTGCATGTATCCTTTTGGATCATGTTTTTCTCTGGATATATGCCCAGGAGGGGGATTGCAAAGTCATGTGGTAGCTCAATTTTTAATTTTTTAAGGAACCTTAAATACTGCTCTCCATAGCGGCTGCACCTATTTACATTCCCACCTACAGTGTAGGAAGATTCCCTTCTACTTTGTAGATGTTTTAAGAAAGCATTAAGGTCTCTTTTTGTGACCTTGAATTTAAAGATTGAAAGACTTCTTAAGCAAGAAGTGACTGGAGAAGTAGCTGGGCTTCTAGTGTAAATGTAGATTTTTTCTACCATGGATTTTGCATGTAGCTCAGGGATCTGAGTAATGGAAACAAGTAATGGGAACAAGGATCTTAGTATTATTTTAAGGAGCATACTCTTTTCTTTCTTTCTTTCTTTCTTTTGTTTTACTGAATTACTGGTAAACACATTAAATCCTTCCTGGAATTTTCTTTGCCTTCTTGTTGCAGTGCAAGATTCAACTGATTTTTAAAAAGTAATCTGTTAGGGTATGGATAGCTTCTTTTTAAGTCTTTGAGGCTATTGCTTAAAACCTCAGAGTGGTACTGTTCCTAATGATTTAGGCATTTTCAAGGAAATCTTGAAAAATGTATCATCTCTCTATCCAGGGTTATATGTTTTGAAAAAAACTACAGCAGAAATATGAAGATTAGACCTACTTTCTTAGGATGCAAAGACTATAGCCAAGAGCGTCAAACACCAAAATTGTTGGTATTCTGTAGATCAATCTATCACTGCTTTTAAAATGACAGAAGGAAACAGTAATCAGCCTCAAAAAGAAACTGTGTGATGTAAATATGGGTCTAAATGTTTGTTTGTAGTTGACGCAAAATTAGCAGAGTTTAGAAAGATATATTTTTATACACACTTCGGCTTTCAAAGCTATGTTTAAAACCACATACCAGCTGACTGTATGTCACAAAGTCTATGTATTTCAAAATGCCATTCACCCCCTGTCAGTTTTTGTTTGGTTTTACAACTGTGTTCACTTAGAATAGAGATTATGTAAGTGGATTGGTTATTTATTATATGTTCCCAGCAGTTTTATGGTTTTATGACAAATTCAGCCAGTCAGAAGGCAGGTACGTGGTAAAAGATCCTTGCTCAATAATTACTAGGAGCAAATAATTTCAACTAGAGATAAGTGCAAATGGATTTTTCAGGCAGGGAGGAACCAATGATGCTGCTGGCTATAAGAGCAATAAGCTATCTATGTAGAATTAAGAGATTCTTTTATAGGTAAAAATTATATTTGATTGAATCACAGTTTAGAAGCTGATCAGAGACTAGTATTTTCATCATATATCGAATGTATTTTCTCTTTTGCTTATGATTAATCTTCTCCAAGATTTCTTTTATTAGTTTTGTCAAAAGACCAGCTTTTGGCTTAATTGCTCACCTTTGATGTTATATCTTCTCATTTTCTGTTTCGCTTAGCTTTCTTCTTTTGTTTATAATTTATTTCCTTCTATTTTCCTTGGCTTAACTTTTTAATAGCTTTTGGAGTTGAATTGTTACCTCATCTGATTTTAATTTACCTTGCTTTCTAATAAGCTGAAAACTTCAAGTTCCCCTCTAACTACTGCTTTAATGTCATCACACAAGTTTTAATATGTGGTACATGTGTTTCCTTCTGTTTAATTTCCTATTTAGAAATGGGTTGTTTCCAGGCAAAGTTTTTTAAGCTTTCTTTGTTGCTTTATAAATCTATTGTGGTCAGAGAAATTAGTTTTTATAAAGTTGATTCTTTATAATTTGAAACATTATTGTGGCCTAATGTATAGTCAATTTTTGAATTGATCCATGTGTTCTTGAAAAGAACATGTTTACCATTTGCAAAATGGATATTAGCTTTTTATTGTAAATATTATTTCCTGCTCCTCAATTTCCTATTTCAAACTCTTACTGCTTTATTTTTTCTATGCCTCTTTCAGGAAGCTGATACAGATGAGAATCAGGGGACTCTGACTTTTGAAGAATTCTGTGTGTTTTACAAAATGATGTCTTTGAGACGGGACCTTTATCTGTTGCTTTTGAGCTACAGTGACAAGAAAGATCATCTAACTGTAGAAGAACTGGCCCAGTTTTTGAAGGTGGAACAAAAGGTATCATTAGACTGTTGAACTGAATGCTTACTTAAAAATACTTGTGAAAGATACATGGCTTTCTCTTGGGCCTGAGTGTAGGTGTATTTAAATTTAAGTTAGAGGGGTAAATATCACAATTCCAAAAAAAATCTTATCTATGAGGTTTTAAAAATGTGTTCCCGGCAGCTTTAGAGAAATTGAATTAGTAAATTGAACACATACATAATTTTTAACCTTAAATATGCATACTTTCCCACAGAGTGGTGACTACTGTCTCATGTGTTTCCTTTTAGGTACTATAGTAATATTTTCTTTACGTTAGTAATATAGCTAGGTATTTATTAATGATGACATAGTTCTTTTTAAAAATTATTTATTTGGCTGTATTAGGACTTAGTTGCAGCATGTGGGATCTAGTTCCCTGATTGGGGATCAAACCTGGGCTCCCAGCATTGGGAGCATGGCATCTGAGCCCCTGGACCACAAGAGAAGTCTCCTATGATGTAATTCTTTTCTTTTTTTTAGTTGGAAGATGATTCCTTTACATTGTTGTCTTGGTTTCTGCCATACAACAGTGTGAGTCAGCCCTAAGTATACACATGTCTCCTCCCGTGTGAACCTCCCTCCCACCCCCAGCCCATCTCGGTTGTCACAGAACACCAGTTGAGCTCCCTGTGTTATATAGCAACTTCCCATTAGCTCTCTGTTTTACATATGGTAACGTACATGTTTCAATGCTACTCTCTCAATTGATCACACCCTCTCCTCTCCCCACTGGATCCACAGGTCTATTCTTATGTCCCCGTCTCTATTCTTGCCCTGCAAATAGGTTCTTCAGTACCATTTTTTCTCGATTCCATATATATGCTTTAATACACGATATTTGTTTTTCTTTGATTTCCTTCACTCTGAATAATAGGCTCTAGATTCATTCACCTACAACTGACTCAAATTTATTCCGTTTTATGGCCAAGTAATATTCCATTGTATATATGTACCACAAGTTCTTTATCCATTTATCTGCCTTATGACATAATTCTTAACTAGCAAAATAGTACTTCGTTGGTAAATATCTTCCCTCACACCTTGCCCTATGCATCTCTTCCATGTGGCTGTTTCTGAGTTGTATACTTTATAATAAACTGGTAATGGTAACTAAAGCACCTTTCTGAGTTCTGTAAGTCATTCTCATAAATCTTAGAAACTGAGTCACTGGAACTGACAAAGACTTTCTCCTTAACTAAACAAACTCTAGGCAGGCTCTTTGGAGCCATTTTTTCTACTGTGTTCCATCCTTTGGCCTTGCCTTTAAGAATCCAGTTGTAACAATAATTAAAAGTTGGTTTAACCAGAATCTTTATCCTTGACATCTAGTCACCTTCGATGTCTGATAAAATTCCTCATCTACTACTATTCCCCAGGTGATATTTGATCACCTTGGCTTTTGTTTCAGGAAGAATCCTATTAGGTTGGGTTAGCCCAAATCCCCACTTCTGCCTGGTGTTTCTTCCACTGATCCCTACCTTGCTCCTTGGCTGTAAATACCTCAGTTCAGTTCAGTTCAGTCACTCAGTCGTGTCCAACTCTTTGTGACCCCAAGAGTCATAGCATGCCAGGCCTCCCTGTCCATCACCAACTCCTGGAGTTTACCCAAACTCATGTCCATTGAGTTGGTGATGCCATCCAACCATCTCATCCTCTGTCCTCCCCTTCTCCTTCTGCCCTCAATCTTTCCCAGCATCAGGGTCTTTTCAAATGAGTCAGCTCTTCGCATCAGGTGGCCAAAGTACTGGAGTTTCAGCTTCAACATCAGTCCTTCCAATGAACACCCAGGACTGATCTCCCTTAGGATGGACTGGTTGGATCTCCTTGCAGTCCAAGGGACTCTCAAGAGTCTTCTCCAACACCACAGTTCAGAAGCATCAATTCTTTGGCTCTCAGCTTTCTTTATAGTCCAACTCTCACATCCATACATGACCACTGGAAAAACCATAGCCTTGACCAGATGGACCTTTGTTGACAAAGTAATGTCTCTGCTTTTTAATATGCTGTCTAGGTTGGTCATAACTTTCCTTCCAAGGAGTAAGTGTCTTTTAATTTCATGGCTGCAATCACCATTTTCAGTGATTTTGAAGCCCAAAAAAATAAAGTCAGCCACTGTTTCCACTGTCTCCCCATCTATTTGCCATGAAGTGATGGGACCAGATGCCATGATCTTGGTTTTCTGAACGTTGAGCTTTAAGCCAGCTTTTCCACTCTCCTCTTTCACGTTCAGCAAGAGGCTCTTTAGTTCCTCTTCACTTTCTGCCATAAGGGTGGTGTCATCTGCATATCTGAGTTTATTGATATTTCTCTCAGCAATCTTGATTCCAGTTTGTGCTTCTTCCAGCCCAGCGTTTCTTATGATGTACTCTGCATGTAAGTTAAATAAGAAAGGGTGACAATATACAGCCTTGACATACTCCTTTTCCTATTTGGAACCAGTCTGTTTGTCCATGTCCAGTTCTAACTGTTGCTTCCTGACCTGCATACAGATTTCTCAAGAGGCAGGTCAGGTGGTCTGGTATTCCCATCTCTTGAAGAATTTTCCACAGTTTATTGTGATCCACACAGTCGAAGGCTTTGGTGTAGTCAATAAAGCAGAAATAGATGTTTTTCTGAAACTCTCTTGCTTTTTCGATGATCCAGTGGATGTTGGCAATTTGATCTCTGGTTCCTCTGCCTTTTCTAAAACCAGCTTGAACATCTGGAAGTTCAAGGTTCACGTACTGCTGAAGCCTGGCTTGGAGAATTTTGAGCATTACTTTGCTAGCGTGTGAGATGAGTTCGATTGTGTGGTAGTTTGAGCATTCTTTGGGATTGCCTTTCTTAGGGACTGGAATGAAAATTGAGCCTTTTCCAGTCCTGTGGCCACTGCTGAGTTTTCCAAATTTGCTGGCATATTGAGTGCAGCACTTTCACAGCATCATCTTTCAGGATTTGAAATAGCTCAACTGGAATTCCATCACCTCCACTAGCTTTGTTCATAGTGATGCTTTCTAAGGCCCGCTTGACTTCACATTCCAGATATCTGGCTCTAGGTGAGTGATCACACCATCTTGATTATCTGGGTCGTGAAGATCTTTTTTTGTACAGTTCTTCTGTGTATTCTTGCTACCTATTCTTAATATCTTCTACTTCTGTTAGGTCCATACCGTTTCTGTCCTTTATTGAGCCCATCTTTGCATGAAATGTTCCCTTGGTATCTCTAGTTTTCTTGAAGAGATCTCTAGTCTTTCCCATTCTGTTGTTTTCCTCTATTTCTTTGCATTGATCACTGAGGAAGGCTTTCTTATCTCTCCTTGCTATTCTTTGGAACTCTACATTCAAATGGGAATATCTTTCCTTTTCTCCTTTGCCTTTCACGTCTCTTCCTTTCACAGCTATTTGTAAGGTCTCCTCAGATGGTCGTTTTGCTTTTTTGCATTTCTTTTCCATGGGGATGGTCTTGATCTCTGTCTCCTATACAGTGTCACAAACCTCTGTCCATAGTTCATCAGGCACTCTATCAGATCTAGTCCCTTAAATCTATTTCTCACTTCCACTGTATAATCATAAGGGATTTGATTTAGGTCATACCTGAATGGTCTAGTGGTTTTCCCTACTTTCTTCAATTTAAGTCTGAATTTGGCAATAAGGACTTCATGATCTGAGCCACAGTCAGCTCCCAGTCTTGTTTTTGCTGACTGTGTAGAGCTTCTCCATCTTTGGCTGCAAAGAATATAATCAATCTGATTTTGGTGTTGACCATCTGGTGACGTCCATGTGTAGAGTCTTGTCCTGTGTTGTTGGAAGAGGGTGTTTGCTATGATCAATGTGTTCTCTTGGCAAAACTCTATTAGCCTTTGCCCTGCTTCATTCCATACTCCAAGGCCAAATTTGCCTGTTACTCCAGGTGTTTCTTGACTTCCTACTTTTGCATTCCAGTCCCCTATAATGAAAAGGACATCTTTTTTGGGTGTTAGTTCTAAAAGACCTTGTAGGTCTTCAAAGAACCATTCAACTTCAGTTTCCTCAGTGTTACTGGTTGGGGCATAGGCTTGGATTACCATGATATTGAATGGTTTGCCTTGGAAATGAACAGAGATCATTCTGTCTTTTTTGAGATTGCATCCAAGTACTGCATTTCAGAAACTTTTGTTGTGGCTCAGCTGGTAAAGAATCCACCTGCAGTGCAGGAGACCTGGGTTCAATCCCTGGGTTGGAAAGAGCCCCTGGAGAAGGGAAAGGCCACTCACTCCAAAATTCTGGCCTGGAGAGTTCCACGGACTGTGAATCCCTACTTGTATTCAAAATTGAATCAGTTCTATACTGAGTTCTCTTTTCCCCTTTTGCAGTAGTTAACTGATTAAAATCTGTTTTTAGTTTTAACCCACTTCCAATTCTGATTATTCCTTGACAGAACTCCCAAATTTGTTAATAGGTCAGGTAGAACTGGGGTAGCCTTAAGCCCCTCATTTGTGGCTGGCATCTGAAATGGGGCAGCCTGTGGGCCTGAGTCTTGTGAGGTCCAATGCTAACTCCAGGTGGTCCATGTCAGAACTGAATTGCATCGTTGGAACCCAGTTGGTGTCAGAGAATCAGAGATTGGGTGGTGTCAGAAAAAAGACACTAGACCTGGTAATATTTTGCTTTGTTCCATTACCACCATCACATACATTTTAGGCTTAACAGATTTATAAATTTCATTGTTGCTTTCCTAAGGATTAAGACAGATAGTATTAGCAAAATGTTTTTATCACAATCAGTTATTAAATTAGTTTGATAATTTGGCAAAGGCTGAGATTCTCCATTAACAAAGTTAGCTCTAAGACAAGTAGAAAATGGGAATGGGGTAAAAGAATAATTCCTAGCCCCTCCCTCCCCACCTCAGAGAATATGCCTTTCTAAATCTCTATTACCCTGTTTCTTGCAATTATAACTACTCCCGCTTTCTCATCAGAAGAACTCTTCCTAGTATAGTGGAAAGACCATTAGACCAGGAGTCTAGAATTTCTGCATTTCACACCTGGCAAGTTTTTTTTTTTTTTTTTACTTCGAGGATAATTGCTTTATAGTGTTAGTTTCAGTAAGCTTTATTGGTTGGAGAATCTTGCGCAGGCCAATCAATATTGTTTCTGAGCCTTGGTTTCCTAATCTGTAAAAAGGGGAGTTAATACCTACCTTTCTTATCTCACAGTGTCAGATTGAAAATTGATAGGGGTGATGAATGTGAAAGCCCTTTGACAGAGATACTTGGAAGCACAACAGTGTGAAAAATTAAAATGTTTAAAGATACTGACTTCAAATTCATTTGTGCTTGCAGAATTTACCCAATCTATCTGAATAGCAGTAGTGGATGTCACTTGCTAAGGGGCATGTGTTTTTTGCCTCATTTTGTTATATTGACATCCAACCAGTAAATTTTAGTTGGCAAAATAGAAGCCACTGTTCTGTGACTTCTGCTCCTGGCAGATGATTACCCGTTTCCAGTTTAATTTTTAAACTAGCTTGAAGCTACATGTGAATTTAACACAAAATAAATTTTTAAAAATTATCGTGTATCAAGAGGCATAAACCATAAAGAAAATATTAGTGTCCTGAAACTTTTATATGTGGTCCAATATATCAAACATCATAAAATGAATGTCAGGTTCAAACTAGGAAAATACAATATACAAAAGAGAGAAATAGTGAATTTCCCTAGTGTAGAAAGTGCTCTACAGACTATCGGGGGGAGAAATGAATACTCAGTAGAAAAATGTGCAAAACATAAAAAATTTTATGTCAATAACATTAAAAATGTTCATCCTTCACTAGTAATTAAAAAATATGAAGTAAAACCAAGAGACCATCTTTCAGCCATCAAATTAATAAAGGTTAAAATATAGTATGAAACATGGTATACATATATTTCTGGTGAAGTTGTGAAATGATACAATCTTTCTATAGGGTAGTTTTATTATTTATCAATTTTTACATAATACATAAAACTTTGACCAATCCATTTTACTTCTAATAATTCATCCTAAGGAAATAGTTGTGCATAGAAAAAAGTTATCAAGTTGTGCATTTCAGCATTTTTTACCATAGAGAAAAATTGGACATAATCTAAGTGTGCAGCAGGAGAGTCATTAGTCAAGAGTTTTGTAGGGTTTTGAGTTTTGAAATGGGATTTTCACAGTGTAACAAATCTGAGGCAATTTGATGATCCATATGGCAGTAATTCATTTCTGATGGCATCAGATTGGTGTAGACACCAGCGTATTCAAATTTTACAGATTTACTCAGTTGTGAAATGAAATATCACTGCTGGCCACATATGCTGTCCAGGATTATGGGAATTCAAATATTGGCCTATAGGCCAGACATGTTTATTTCACTGAAGCACTTTGAAAATTGAATTGATGACTTTGACACATCCAATTGCTATTTGATTAGGACTTTCATCCTTAAAATACGATGTACTCAGAGAAATTCTCACTGTCTTTTATATCCACGAAGAAGTGCCAGTTAGGAAAGAAGCCAGTTGGCTGGATTTTCCTTCCATCACTTCCTTGCATCCACAGATCAATATCACACACATCTATTAGTCTGTGGTTCTAGAGTACAAGGGTTGGTTGAGACCCTTTTCCAGTTTTTCTGTTTTTTTAAATGTAAATATATATATGCAGATATATATATTTTAAGTTCTACAGTGTTGTGTTGGTTTCTGCCATACAACAGTGCAGATCAGCCAGAATTATAAATACATCCCCTCCCTCCCTAGACGCCCCCCATACCCGCCTCGCATCCCTCCAGGTCATCACAGAGCAGCAGACTGCGCTCTCCCTGTGCTACTCAGGAACTTCCCAGAAAGGGATGGTTCTAGCAGAGAAGAAAGGGCCCAGCCATCCATCTTATACCTGGTCGTGTATAACTGATGCTACCCTCTTCATCCATCCCACTCTCTCCCTGCTGCACTGTGTCCACAAGTCCACTGTCCACATCTGCATCTCCATTCCTTCCCTGGGGCTGAATGTATTTTGTTTTTGATTCTTTTCAGAGTTTTGGTTTAGGAGTAAGAATCTGATTTCATTCCCTCCACCTCCTTGACAGCCTTTCTTATTAGCAAGCCTCTACCTTTTTTTAAGTCCTTTTGTTTCTTATGTATTGAAGAGTGAGGAAGAGAAGGCAGGGATATTAAAGCATCTTTATAGTTTGCAAATGCTTCTAGCTGTTAACCAAGAGCAAAGGCACTTCCATAGATGAGTCAAAAGCAGATTTCTATTTATGCATGGCTTTTTATCTGAAATATGCATGTGGTTGGTTAATTCCAGGGGAATTTTCAGAACTTTTGTGATCGCATGCGAGAAGACCCTCTTCTTATTGAACTTTGTATGGCACACACCTATATATTATCCCTTTGTGATGGTTGTAACAGCTGCTCATTCTGCTTTTTTGTTTTTTCTGTTGAAATATACCCTTGATTCTTTTGATCCAATTATATAAGTGTCATTTTTGCCCTCTGCCTTCATTACCCTTTACTGAATCCAGACTGATTTGGTGAGAGTCATGGTCATTCTCATATCACCTCTCTTGTGAGAAATAATTATAAATTTTTCTCGGCGAGAACTATCCCTTTCTGGTGTTAGTGTTCCTTCATTTTTAATTTCCAAAGCATTCTCCTCATCATAAAAAGCATTCCATTAAGAGCCTTTCCCAAATCTGTTTCATTTTTCTTAATCATTTGCAATTAAAGCAGTTGAGAGACTGTTCAGAGTAATTGTGTCTTGTAATATTTTTTCTCTTGAATACAGTTCCCAAAAGACATTTTCTATGAATTAGCTTTGTGTTTAAATGCTTTGAAATTTGTACCTTAATTTTAGGATGAGTTAGAGTAGCCATTTTGGGGAGATAAACAGTTATCACGGTTGTCTTTTTCAGTTGGAAACTGAATGACCATTCACCTAGAGATGTTTCCCTGCTCCCTCCTGAAATTGCCCAAAAATATAGTAAAAAGACCCCTGCTCCCTGTAAAACTGCAAGGACAAAGAGAATAGGAAAGGATGCAGAAACAGCAAAATCTTGAAACTTGTCTGATCTAAAGGTAGACCTCAGAGCACTGAAACCCAAGCCCACTGAGCAAGAAACCACAAAACACGTTCATTTGCCTGGAAGAACCCAAGAAAGCTCAAGAATGAAATTCACACAATCCTCTGAAAGCAGGAGAGGAGCAGGGGTTGAAAGCACAAGCATTGGTTGGAAGTCTGATCCAGATGCTGCTCGGGCTCCAGATCCTCTCCCCTCCCTGCGGTAGGAGGGCAGCTGTCCCTTCTACACCCTGGTGTGAAACTGAAAATAAGGACTGGAGGAGGATGGACCAGAAGACTCTGGACTAAGTCATACCAGGCACACCTAAGCGAGGGCACTGAAACGTAGGAGATGTGTCAGTTCAGTTCAGTCACTCAGTCGTGTCCAACTCTTTGTGACCCCATGAACCGCAGCACGCCAGGCCTCCCTGTCCATCACCAACTGCCGGAGCTTACCCAGACCCATGTCCATTGAGTCAGTGATGCCATCCAACCATCTCATCCTCTGTCATCCCCTTCTCCTCCTGCCCCCAATCCCTCCCATCATCAGGGTCTTTTCAAATGAGTCAGCTCTTTGCCTCAGGTGGCCAAAGTACTGGAGTTTCAGCTTCAACATCAGTCCTTCCAATGAACACCCAGGACTGATCTCCTTCAGGATGGACTAGTTGGATCTCCTTGCAGTCCAAGGGACTCTCAAGAGTCTTCTCCAACACCACAGTTCAAAAGCACCAATTCTTCGGCGCTCAGCTTTCTTCACAGTCCGGCTCTCACATCCATGCATGAGCACTGGAAGAACCATAGCCTTATGTGTCAGGTGGTTTTTAAAGATGGCTACCATAGTTCCCATGTCGCTGTATGTGTGTTGCTTTACAACATGACTTTGCTTCTCCTCTTCTCAAGAAGTGGAGTCTCTTTTTCTGCCCCTTGAGCCTGGGCTGACTTCGTGACTTGGTTTGACTAGTGGATTGTGGCAGAATTGATGTACAAGGAGTGTAGGTTTCAGGGAGTCTTGGCAGTTCCCTTCGTGCCCTGTTGGGGCTGTGAGACTATCATGTGAGGAAGCTGGGTACTTTCTCCGAGGAGGAGAGACCACGTAAAGAGGCCCAGCCAACAGCAACCACAGTCGTGTCGGTGAAGCCATTTTGGACTATATGACAGTAGTCACGTGACTAGCTGCCTGTTTTTACCTAGAAACCCCCAGGTGAAAACAGAATAATTGTGTGGCTGGACCCAGTCCCACTTACCATCCTACATAGTTATGAACAAGTTAGTAGTGGTTGTTTTAAGTCTCTTAAGTTTTG
This sequence comes from Cervus elaphus, assembly GCF_910594005.1. Taxonomy (NCBI): domain Eukaryota; kingdom Metazoa; phylum Chordata; class Mammalia; order Artiodactyla; family Cervidae; genus Cervus; species Cervus elaphus. The sequence goes on along the minus strand of NC_057833.1, from coordinate 9,599,886 downwards.
GAAATGGATAATGAGTACAAAGATTAAGTGAACATTTGTGAGCTGAAGTGTGAGACCCACAGCCCTCTTCCAATGTTCAGATCTTGGGTTTATCCCTTCCAAGCAGGACACTGGAAAAATTTCCTTAGAGGAATATTATAAACTTTGGTAGGTTAAATAGTAGCTTGAAAAGATATGTCCAAGTCCTAACTCCCTGTATCTGTAAATGTGACCTTATTTGAAAGTAGGGTCTTTGCAGATGTACTAAAGGGTGTTGAGGTGAAATTATCCTAAATTTCATGTGTACAATAAATCCAGTGATGAGTGTCCTTATAAGCAACAGAAAAGAAGACAGAGACACACACAGAGAAGAAGGTGGCTGTGTGAAGATGGAAGCAGAGACTGCAGTTATGAAGCCTCAAGCCAGGGTTTGCCAGCAGCACCAGAAGCGGGGGAGAGAAACAGAATGGATTCTCCCTCCGTGTCTCCAGCTCTAGGAAATAAACTCAAGGGCAAAAATCCCCCCTAAAGATATTTACATCAGAAATTTCCTAAGAGTCCCACCAGAGAACTCTACAGTGAAGCTCACTAGTCAGTAAGCTCTGCTCAAGAACACAGAGCTTTCAACCAATTTTTCCTTGCCTTAGTTTTAAGTAGGTTTTAAAATAGTCGATTTAAAAAATGAGCTTTAAATAACCAGGGCTTACCACACGTTTGAGGAAATCCTCTGCTGTAAAGAAAGAGACAAAGGCAAACAAGTAACTCAAGAAACTTAGAGGAAGGAGACAATGCAGGGGAAGGAAACTTTAAAAACTGACATTAATACATCAGAGTAACTAAAAACGTTGCAGCCATTAAGAAAGAGCAAGATGCTACGAGAAAAGAAGACTCAGGAAGAGACGAGCAGGGAACGAAATTTGTTAGTTGTCTTAGATAAAGTTGAGAAAATTTCCCCAAAAGGAGAACAAACAGCAAAGAAATAGATAAATGAGAAGAAAATTACTAGATTAAACCTGAAGGTCTGCTATCTGAATGATAGGAGTTCCAGAAAAAGATGAGATAGAAGGGAGGATGTTTATCAAACAAGTAATAAAAAGATGATTAGCACCAAAAGATAGGGGTGTCTAAACTGCTAGCGTCCACTGAGTGCCTAATACAGTGAATATAGAAAGATCCACATAGAGATGGTGAAATTTTGCAATGCTAAGGTTAAAGTGAACCCCTAAAAGCTTGCATAAAGGGGGGAAAAATCCCTTACCAAGTTAACAAAAATAGGTCCTGTAGAAAGAATTGGAATCGGAATGGCTTCAGACTTCTCAACATCAATTCTGGAAGCCAAAAAAACGTTAAGCAATGATTTCTGACCTAGAATTTTCTGCCTGGTTAATTTGTCAACCAAATGTGTGCATAGAATTAAAAAAAACAGATAACACACAAAAATATATACAAGAAATAAATAATTTATTTCTCAAGTGCTCTTCGATAAGAATGACACAATGAAGTTAGGACAAAAAGCTGAGTGAAGTTCTAGAACTCAACCAGCCTGGAAGAAGGAGGACGTTTATAGAGGAGAAAATTAAACTCATGGAATACCTGTTGCCTTGATGTGGAAAATAATACTGAGGTACCATTAGAGTCACTGGGGAAAATTTGTGATAGGAACATTGCAAATTAAACAGATGGGAATTTCAGCAATTAAATCAGAAAAAAATTCTATAGGAGCAGAAGCGCAACCAGATTATACAACAGACTCAATGTTAACATTTGCATACTCTGGAGAATTATATTAACAGTTTAATAAAAATTAAGATATAACTCTACTAGGAGGATGGATAGAGGGAGAAAGTTTTACTAGCCCCAAAGAGCTGTCTTTTTTTTAAACAGTAAAAAGATATAATGTTTAAAGTGTATGAAATAGGAAATAGCATCATATACATAATAATTAGGAAGATAAAGACTTATTCCATGAGAAATATCTAGAGATGTTGGCATTATTACCTCTGGATAATGGCTCTATATATAGAGGGGAAACTTTGCTTTTAGTCATAAACATCTTAGTTTTGACGGGCTTAAATATGAATATGTTACTTTGGTAAAAATAAAGGGAAGAGAGTTTAGCCATGTTGAAATTCTTTGCAAATTATGCTATGATTTTGTTTGGGGAATCATTCCAATCTGGAATCATCAAAGAAGTCAAGTGAATGGATTTGAAAGTTACAAAAATTTCAAAAGTTAAGTTAAAATCCAGGAATTTCAGCTATACTAAAAAAAAAAAAAAATAAACTTTTGAAAGTATTTCAGTTTCTCAGTAGAAATAAAGAAAAACACCCAGACAACAGATATAACATAAAAGAAAAAGCTTTGGACTTTTTCAGAAATGAATTCAGAAAGTTGAAATTTGAACCTTTGTTCTGCCTTTTAATGATTGTATGATTGATTGTGATAGGTAACCATTCTTTGTGTCCATTTTCCTACTTACAAGAGGAAGATAAAAATACTAAGTTTACAAGAACGATAAAGATTATGGATGTAAGAACTTTTAATAAACTGCACAACACTGATTACATTATGAACATGTTATCAAGTTTTCCTCAAGTTCTTTTTCACACCACTTGCCTTACGTAGAATAAACAATCGTCAGTGTTAAGAGACAGTGAGGGGCTCAGATATTGATAGCAAACAAGACTTTCAAGTCAACTCCGTGGGAAAGAGGGAGAAAATGTTCCTATTTCGTCTTATCAGTCATGTCAAATAGAACTCAAAACAAGGGGGACAAGGACACTAAAGAATATTAACGTATGTTGAACTTTCATTCATACAGTAAAATCCCAATATAACTTTCCAAGTGAGGTCTGAAAAACTCAATTGTGTTAAGTGCAGGAGTTTGCTCTTGGGAGGTTAATTAAATGAAAGCAAGGCTGGAGAGGGGATGGGAACTGATTTGCTTACATTTCCATTCTCATTGTTATGAGGTTTTACTGTATTTCAATGAGTTAATCCTTAATACTTGTATTTTCGATTAGCTCTCATTAATTTTTATATGGTGCTCAGAAAATTGTGGACTTTCTAGAATGCCTACTGATATTTTCACTAATTTAATGAATACTTTTCAAATACGATGATTTTCGTTAGCACATTCTTTGTGTTTTGAGCTAGTAACGTGTTCTCATGGGCAATTAGCTCCATCCTAGGATGCCAGGATTTTTTTATTCTTGTTGTTTTTTGAATTTTGCTTTTAGATCTTACAGTCTCCTGGCAGACTATCTGAGGCTAGTGCAAGGCCCCAATGTCTCTGAACAAATGGTCTCATAAACCAAATAATTGCAATGTAAACTCAGTCTTCCAATGGAACATATAATTTTTTTTAATCAATTTCTTTCTATTTTGTGAGAAATTATTTATCTTTTAAACTGCATGTGATAAGTCTCTAGCTTATAGCAGATGAATCAATGAGCTAGTCAAAAGCCAGACTGGCTCAGTCATGTTACTCACAGGTAGCATATCATGTATTTATGTATTTTGGGGTGATGTCTGCTAAGGAGGCCTCTACATGCAGTAAAGACTGTAAAATTTATACAAAGAATGCAGTTAGCCTTAGGGGAACAAAGCATTCTGTGCTCTTTCAAACATGCAAAAATGGTTGCACTGTAGAGCTTATTTTTCCCTGCAAAAAATTTAAATGATATTAAATAGATGGTTTGAATTAGAGTTCACTAGAACATAAGTATTGAACCTAAGAGGTAATGGGATTTTTGAGAATATCATAGAAATATAAAATACTGGCTCCCAACTTATCTTCTGTTATTCATTAGTATATTTAAATATTGTTGTTCAATTGTGGGACTGAATGAATTTTTGATAAAAATATCACATCCTTTGTTAGTATTAAAGAGATTATTCTCAGAGTTTGCTTTTCCTGCTGCTGCTGCTGCTAAGTCGCTTCAGTCGTGTCTGACTCTGTGATCCCATGGACTGCAGCCCACCAGACTCCTCCGTCCATGGGATTTCCCAGGCAAGAGTACTGGAGTGGGCTGCCATTGGCTTCTCCTTGCTTTTCCTAGTAACACACTAAGCTTGTAATGTCTTTGCAGCAAAGTAAAAGGTGCTCAGTCATGTCTGACTCTTTGCAATCCCATGTACTATACAGTCCGTGGAATTCTCCAGATCAGAATACTGGAGTGGGTAGCCTTTCCCTTCTCAAGGGGACCTTCCTGACGCAGGAATCGAACCCAGGTCTCCCACATTGCAGGCGGATTCTTTACCAGCTGAGCCACAAGGGAAGCCCAAGAATACTGGAGTGGGTAGCCTATCCCTTCTCTAGGGGACCTTCCCGACCCAGGAATCAAACCCAGGTCTCCCACATTGCAGGCAGATTCTTTACAAGCTGAGCCACAAGGGAAGCCCAAGAATACTGGAGTGAGTAGCCTATCCCTTCTCTAGGGGACCTTCCCGACCCAGGAATCGAACCGGGGTCTCCTGCATTACAGGCAGATTCCTTACCAGCTGAGTTATCAGGGAGCAAACTTCAGACTAATTCAGTACTATTAGCATATACAGCTTTTTTGGGTACCATACATTTTTCTTAGAATTATTAATCTATTTAATCCTCACAGCTACCTTATAAGGTAGCCACAGAGAAGGGAAGTGACTTATGTAAGAACACACTGTTACATGTGTTCTTAAGTAAGGCAGTTTATTTGCATATTAAGAGTACATGTTATATGTTAATATGAGGCAGTTGATTTGAATATAAGCATTCTCATTCCAGAGTTCTCACCTACCTTTTTATTTTCTTTTGCTAACCTTTATGTTCTTGAATCACTATGGCAGATTGCTCCCATGAGTTGGTGGAAGGATCTGTAGATATATACACACAGGTGGATTTACCTAGAACATTATGCTTTGGTAGGGAGTCATTTTCTTTTTACATACAATTTATGATTAGCCAACTTCAGTGTTTGTATTGAAGGCGTTACTTTTGCTAGCTACTAGCTTATAGTGAGTGGATTTCAGTCATGCATTTGCACTGATTATTGACCTGGTTTTATTAATCTTATTGCTTCATGGAGAACATTGGTCTAATAGCTGAAGAACTATTTTCACTGATTAAATCTGAAAGATGCAGAGGAATACTGAGTTCATAGTCATTTTCCAAAGATTATGTAGTTATGACACAAGTAACCTCAAATACTGCTCATTTCACCATTTTGCATTGTATCAAGAATACTTTAAAAATCCATATGCCTTTTTAGCATGGAGGAAAATATCTCATGAAATTGCAGGTATTCTACTATTGTTCTGTTTTGTTTAGATGACAAATGTGACAACAGACTATTGTATTGACATCATAAGGAAATTTGAAGTTTCTGAAGAAAATAAGGCGAAAAATGTCCTTGGCATAGAAGGTAAAATAATTAATATTCTTAATTTCTCATTTCTCCATTCAGTATTGGTAAGTTACCTTCTAGCAAAATTTTTAGCAAAAGAAATCAGGAGATATGAAATTACAGATGATTCAAACAAAATCCACAACACACACATAATTTCCTACAAATCAAACGTCATGATTTTGGTGTTTCTCTTACTTTTGCAATGACAACAGCATTTTCCACTCTGAGCAAGTCAGCTTGATGCCACTATGTATGATATATGCCAAGAAATATTTTGACTTTTCTTAAATACCTAATTTTTAGAAATAGTTTCAACCTAAGGAAGGAGAATTTTGTCTTAAAATAAATATGTTTCTTTTAAAATGTTGGCAACTAACTTGTTTTACTTAGTTGGTAGTGGTAGAGAGGTTGTAGGAACTGATAATTTTGTTAATAACTATCTCATTTTATAGTTGAAGAAAGTGAGGCTTATAGAAATTAAGTAATTTGCCCACAGTTCTATACTCAGAATCTAGCTCCTAGGTTTTTACATATGAATGAAATGGTATGTATATAGCTGCATGTGTTTGTAAGTTCCATGTATTTAAAATATATAGGGAAATGAACTGTAGCCTGCTACCCAAAAGAGAACAGGTCCTAGGCAGAACAGATAATCTTAATTAAAAAAACCACCATCACCCCCCACTGCCCACAAAAGCATCCGAAGCCGTGGTTTATCTCACCAGTTTTGATTGTTGGCCGCCTGTTCCCCAAACAGGCTCAGTGTGGACAAGGGGGTTTTGATACTGTATGTTTACTTCCGGGGACAGAGACTAATTAAAATGAAGAGAAATGATTTAATGTTTATATAATTAAAAGCTATTTTAAAAACAATGAAAGAAGATAAACTAATTTGGACCTTTCTTTACCAATAAATGAATCACTTCCTTGGTGTAGGGCCTTAAGAGATGGAATTAAACATGTTTTCTAAGTTATGGCCATAACCATGAAGACGAGCATAAAGAAATTCTCCAGAGTTTCCCAGGATATCTACTGGTGGTTTTACCACAGGATTTTTGAAGACCTGAAATGATTTACCCTAGTGATCATTTACGTACTTGTAGGACATTTACGTATTTGTTGATGTATTAATGAATGCCTCTCCTACCCAGACACTTATGTTTTTGAAAAACTGTAGAAAAACTGATAGGGTTTTCTACATAATCTTACAGCACTTTATCACTTTTATCAAATGTGCTAGCCATTAGCAGCATCTTCCCAAACCAGCTTCATAGTCAAATAATCATACCCTGATTTTAGGCTATGCCTAATTCCTGACCTTGACCTCCACTATGACACAGACAATACTGTTTTTCAAATCAGCTTAACAGCCTATCAGATTGCTGTTGATCAGTGTGTCACTTTGGATAAATATGGCTTTAACATTGCATCAGTCACCCAGTAGGTCACACTGCATACTCACAGCTGGAGCTCGGAAGTTACTGAATAGCTTTGCAATAAGCCCCTCACTCCCCTAATCAAGATTCTTAAGAAATCTGTTTTTCTTTAGGTTACATTTAAACTGCTACTCCCCAAAGTCATATTGCAGTTTTTGACACTACTTGACCTGGGCAATCCCCTATTGCCTCAGTATTCCCTGAAAAGGTTGTCCTGAAGGTAAATAAGATAAGCACTGTGGACACACTTTGATCTCTTTTGTACTCAGGTTGGAGTCAGGTAAGTATATAGGCTTTATTTACTTATTTATTTTGAAGATTTTTTTTTTTTTTTTTTTGGATGTGGACCGTTTTTTAAGCCTTTGTTGAATTTGTTACAGTATTGTTTCTGTTTTATATTTTGGTTTTTTGGCCTCGAGGCAAGTGGGATCTTAATTCTCCAACCAGGGATTGAACCCACACCCTCTGCCCTGGAAGGCAGTCTTAACCACTGGACCACCAGGGAAGTCCGTGGCTTTGAAGCTATAACACTTCCCTTTCTCTTCCAAAGGCTTCACGAACTTCATGCGCAGTCCTGCTTGTGACATCTTTAACCCCCTGCATCATGAAGTGTACCAGGACATGGATCAGCCCCTGTGCAACTACTACATCGCGTCCTCCCACAACACATACCTGACCGGGGACCAGCTCCTGTCTCAGTCCAAAGCGGACATGTACGCGCGGGTGCTGCAGGAGGGCTGTCGCTGTGTGGAAGGTGCGTGCTTTGTCTGAGCGCCAGTGTGTGCCGATGAATGTGTCCTTTAGTCAATAAAGTCTAGTGGAAATGATGGAGACCTGAAAAATGCACGCACGCTAATGAAAACCATTTTTCCACTTATTATAAAGTCATTCTTCTTCTTTCTTTTTTTAAAGAGTGAGCAGGACCTTTGTGATCTTTCTTTCGTTTTAAAAAACAGTTATTTATTTGGACATGTGGGATCTTCCAGTTATAGCATGCAGGGTCCTTTTTTAGTTGTGGTGTGCAGAATCTAGTTCCCTGACCAGGGATTGAACCCAGGCCCCCTGCATTGGCAGTGCAGAGTCTTAGCACTGGACCACCAGGGAAAAGCTCCTCTGTAAAGTCATTCTTAGTTCATGACTCTCTCCCTCTTCAGTTCAGAAGGGAGAGAGAGATGTACTAGCAATTGGGAGGCATACCTTCAGGTGCTGAAAAATTGTGATGAACATGGACGCCATGTCCTAGGAAGTTTTTTGATTAAATAATGGTAAAAATAGTTTAGAATAGCTGTTTATTTTTAAGGTACTTAATGACGTGTCAATAAGCCAACATTTATTAAATTTCTATGTGGTTCCTGGGGGTGAGAACACAGATGTGAGACCTAGTTTCTGTCTTTAAGTAGCTCACAGTCTAATAGAAGACGTGGACACTAAAAACAATAATATGGCGTGAGAATTCTACCAGTTGATGCATACATGGTAGAGAGGGGGTACAGAGAGTGAAGGGGTGAGGTAAAATGAGATAAGAAGTCAGTCTGGGAAAATAGATGAGTCTCCAAGAAGGGGTTTTGAGTGCTATGATAAGGAGCTTCAGGTTTAGCTTTCGGTAATAAGGGTCCTGTGAATTGTTTTAATACCTACAGTGATACGGTCACGCCTGCAGTTTAGAAAGATTGCTTGGGCAGCAGTGTAGGAAGATAATTTTTTTTTAATGATATATGTCTGTAGAGGGGTAAGAGAGGTAAAACTGGGACAAGGAGAATGGTGGGAAAGCTATTGAAGTGATTCAAAGGAAGGATTATAGAAGATTAGATTATGAAAGCTTAGACTAAGTGAGAAAGAAAGAGGCTTATATGGATAGTAAAGAAGTAAACTTGCCAGACCTGGCCAGAAAAGTGAATGAAGTAAGGCGTGCAGGGGAGAGCTGGAAGGAGTGATGGAGCCTGAGAGGAAGAGCGTGGATGAGTTCAGCTTTCTCTGGGTTGGGTTTATAGTAACTGTAACATTTACGTGGATATTCCTATCAGTCAGTTAAATAACAATGTGTGAACTCAATGGTAGGATCCAGACAAGATAAAGATTCCACAATTCTGAGTTTTCTATGTGATAGTATACGAGATCACTTTCAAAGACCTTCATGGGTAAGTGTATGTGAAAATGTACAAGACACTTTAGGGGACTACAATCTCCCAAATATCTCCCTCCCCAAACCTGCAGCAACAAATTCCTCCTCTATGGTTCGGCCTGAACTTTTCACGGCTGCGATAGTCTACGACTGGATAGCGAAAGTCAAGCTGCTGTTTCTGGAAGGTTTTGTTGAGAAGAAGTGTATTTATCTGGGAGACTTGGTCAGCTTTGTACGTACTCAGCTTCCTGTTTGAAACTATGGTGGTCACCTTGGCTTTTAATGTACTGGGAAGGAACAGGGAATTCACCATGATTTCATCCCCTTTTGTGGGCTAGGTTCTGGTTAATTGCTTCCCATACATTCTCATTTAGTTCTTACAGCACTAAGGAAGATGGAGTGATCTCCTTAAGAAGAGGGGTAGGGTTGGTGACTCAAGGTCCCGTAGCTGGGAAGGTACGGTATTCCAAGGTACAGAAAGCTGGTATTTCAACCCAAGCTGTCTGACTGCGCCACTTTGCTTCTCCAGGAAGCCTGTGTGGTCTTTGGAGGAACAAGCATTGAATGACATGACCAGCCCAACGTGAGGTCAAATGCGAGCCATCTGGTCACATAAGGAAGGCCAGAAAACATAATGCAAAGCACAGAGGGAAGGTTGGCTTTAATAGGAGGCATTTGCTTGGCATCTAAATATCTACATGTTCTTAAAGACTTCAGAACTTGATAACCTGATCTTTCATGCTCTCCTGACAATTTGTCAGCCCTGTAATTTGAAGATCTTAGCTTACACTTCAATCTTGGGTCCGGAGGCACCAATCTATAGATACCCAGCAGTGCTTTATCTACCTTGGTTCCGGGTGAAGTTGTTTTTATTGTTAAGCAGCTGCAGCTAGGATTTAAGGAACCTGATTTATTGACTGTAGCAGGTGGTGGATTAAAAACTGCAGGCCCACAGATAATTTTCTGAAGCAGCCCTTGGCATGTATAGCACTTAGAGATGGAGAGTAATGCTTCTGGACAGTTTCTTCATGGTACTGTGACCTGAAGAATCTCTCCACTTTCAAGCTTCTGTGTTGTTAATATTGTGTTTTCCATCTCTATTAGTTCACTTGCAGCAATATCCTTGGTCAGGGTGTATATAGTGTCTTGAGGAACACTAATCAGTCTTGTTTTTGATGAAGTGGGTTTGTCAACAAATCACATAGACTACATTTTTTTTTTTCTTTTTTACATGGCCTTTCATTTCCCTTGGTTTTCAGCCCTAGTTGCTTAATAAATATGGATGTTCTGTCCAGGGGATTTTCACTCTCATTATGGAACTGATGTTGCATTGCCATTATAATCGGTTTACAGCTTTCCCTGTTATCTCTGAGAGCGCTATCAGGGTGGAACATTTCTAAATTCCACTGTGAAAAGCTGTCATGTTAACCTCTCAGCTGGCCCTCAGGTCTGACCAACTCTTTGTCAGGGTGCTTTCGGGGGCCTCTATTGTGTGGTCTGATTGAAAAAATGGGCCTGGCTATTTCGTGGCTAGGAAATTGGTTAGAGGATTTCTACTTTGCCAACATTCTCGTCACAGCACTAGCTCTTACAAGAGGTCTTCATGGCCATTTGAACTCAGCTATGGATGCTAGTCGTTCACATGCCTGCAACCATTTGGGAGTGCTGTTTTCCTCATTTAACAGACACGTGATAAAATAGACCTAAAAAGTGAATGTTAGGAGACCATCCTCAACTATGCAAATTCTCCTTATTATAAATGTTTGCAAGAGAACACCACATGACTAATGTGGTTACTTATGAAGAGATATTTTTATGGGTATATGATAATCAAGTTAGTGAGGCATTGCCTACTACTTTGCATTCTTTTTCAAAAGATAGTAACTCATTTATGAGGAACCCTGCTATGCCCCTTTTCTTCTAAGATGGGATATAAATTGGGGTACATTGTTAAGTTACATACTTTTGAAACATCTGCTTATTTTTTTTTCATGTCTGTATTCAAAGACAAAGAATATAAAATACATGTCAAAAGATGGATGGAGCTTCTCTTCTGAGAAGATACCTTCATATATTTGACTTCATTCAGGCCCAAAGACTTCCCTGGTGGCTTAGTGGTAAAGAATCCACCTGCCCACACAGGAGATGTGGGTTCCATCCCTGGGTTGGGAAGATCCCCTGAGATGGAAATGGCAACCCACTCCAATATTCTTGCCTGGGAAATCCCATGAACAGAGGAGCCTGGAGGGCTACAGACCATGGGCTGGCAAAGAGTTGGACACGACTGAGCGACTAATGCTTTCACTTTCAGGTTCTTGCTGGTATTTGAATTTGTGACCCCCTGTTATAAGAAAGGGCAATGACATGAGAGCTGGCAAGGTTATCTATGGGGGATCCTTGTTTAGGATCCAAATCCTTAATTAGGGATTTGACCCTTGATTGGGACTGAAATGAGCAAAGTGGAGGAGGACATGTCAGTTGACCTTAAATGAAAGAAGCAAAGACATGGAAGTAGGATTGTATGTGAGGAAGCTTGCCTAACTGGAAGAAGTCTGGTAGCTTGGTTGTTAGGAGAAAAAAAGTTTTGACTTGTCAAACAGGAGCTAGGATATTAATTAACTAGTTTTTTAAGGAGTTAAGCCTAAAATCCTAGTGCCTTAAAACAAGTGAAATGTATTTTTTATGTGAAGTCCGAAATAGCTGTTCCTAATTGGGGAGTCTTTCAGGCAGTGATTTAGGGGTGCAGGCTCTTTCCCTCAGCATCTGTGCCATCTTCAGCACAACTTCCAAATCACAGCAGAAGAGGGAGCATGAACGACTGTGTAAGGCAGGTTTTCATGGACATGGAGGAGGTGCACATCACTTCTACCCAGATTTCAGTAGCATGTCCTACTGCAAGGGAAGCTGGGAATTGTAGTCCAGCTCTGAACAGGGCCAGAGAGAAGACAGGCTTAGCTGAATGGCAAGTCTCTAGCACCAGAGATAGGGAGAGACCTTGGAGTTAAGCAGGCAGCAGCTTCCATAGCTTATTTATGAATAAATTTGACATAATCTACTAAGTACATAATATGTACTGGATGCTATATTATGCATTGAATAGGCTTCAAAGCAAAGTAGTGACATGGAGAAGGCAGTGTTTGGAGAAATTAGTCTGTAGTGGAATGTAAAACAAGGGAAGACAAACTTTGAGTCAGGGAGGATAGTGAGGAAGTTTTTGTGTTTCTTCAGCTGGGGGCCAGTGAGTTTGTCCATACATATAACACTATCAATAGTGTCAATAACAATAATGATTACTATGTGCCATGCAGGATTATAATCACCTTCACAGATACTTATTTATAAATCACTCAAACTTATGATTCAAGTCTTGTTCTTAGTTTTCCTTTTATGGATGGAGAAACAATACATTATTAAATCATTTGTCTGTGTTCACATAAGTCTTAGCAGGGCCTGAAGATTTGAACTTCAGAAGTCAATGCTATTTTACAGCTACTGTAGAATTAATAAAATGGAAATAAATATAATGAAATGAGTTTAATAATGAGTTTAAGTGAACGATAATGAAAAGCCCTGGTTTTGATTTGAGAGGGTCATTGATAATTCATAAAAGAACAGTAAAGTGAATAAGAAGAAGTAAAATTAGAGAAATAATCTGTTAAGAAATATTGCTATCCTCAAGCACAGTCAGTTGGATTTAGATCAATTTCTTTTTTTTCTTTGAAAAACTTATTTTATACTAGAGTATAGCTGATTAACAGTGTTATGATAGTTGCAGGTGAACAATGAAGGAATCCAGCTGTACATAACCCGTGTATCCATTCTTCCCTAAACTCCCCTCCCACCCAGGCTGCCCATAGTGTTGACCAGAGTGCCCTGTGCTATACAGTAGGTCCTTATTGATTATCCATTTTAAATATAACTGTGTGTATATGTCCATCCCAAACTCCCTAGCCATCCCTTCTCCCCATCCTCCACCCCCCCCCACCCCAGCAACCAGAAGTTCATTCTCTGAGTCTCTTGGATTTAGATCAGTTTCTAATGAGAGTTCTTGGTAAATGCTAAGCTGATTGTATGACCTCCTTGTTAACTATAAGCATTCATAGTAAATCATTTATAATCTTTTATTCCTTATCCTGATAAATATGCCAGAACACTCATTTTGGTCTGACATCTCTGTCATGATCATCATAGTGTATAATCTCAAACAGTAAACTTAATGCTTGTCCGATATGTCCAGAAATATCAGGAAACACCAGAAACTTTGAGTTGTTGATGTGATGTTCTTTTTCTGGCAGTTGATTGTTGGGATGGCCCAGATGGAGAGCCTGTGGTACACCACGGTTACACGCTTACTTCGAAGATCCTCTTCAGAGACGTTGTGGAGACCATCAACAAGCATGCCTTTGTGAAGAATGAGTAAGTCTAGCACAGCGGGGAGTCGGGCTCAGCTGGCACGCGGGACGCTGCCTGCTGTAACTTGGCCGCCAAACCACGTGCTTCCTTGGAGGCTACATCTCCCTTTCTCCTGCCCCAGTTCTCTCCCTCCTTCCCAACGAAACAGTGTGAACAAATAACATGGGCCCTGCAACCATGCTTTCGTGTGCTCTCTTCATTTCTTACCCCATTCTCTCTCAAGATGCTGCCTCCTTGAAGCATATTCTTTCAAAGAGTGACCTCAAAGTTTCTAAACCCAGGTTGTACAGTGTCCATAAAGTTTAGAAACGCAGATTACTGTACATAATAAATAGCTTATCAGTATTATCCAGTTCTGTTCAGTTACTCAGTTGCGACCCCATGAACCGCAGCACGCCAGGCCTCCCTGTCCATCACCAACTCCCGGAGTCTACCCAAACCCATGTCCATTGAGTTGGTGATGCCATCCAACCATCTCATCCTCTGTCGCCCCCTTATCCTCCTGCCCTCAATCTTTCCCAGCATCAGGATCTTTTCCAATGAGTCAGCTCTTCACATCAGGTGGCCAAAGTATTGGAGTTTCAGCTTCAACATCAGTCCTTCCAATGAACACCCAGGACTGATCTCCTTTAGGATGGACTGGTTGGATCTCCTTGCAGTCCAGGGGACTCTCAAGAGTCTTCTCCAACACCACAGTTCAAAAGCATCAATTCTTCGGCACTCAGCTTTCTTTATAGTCTCACATCCGTACATCAGTGTTGTATGGCAATACAATAAAATAATAATGTCTTGGTTTTCAGACTTGTTGGATGTCCTATATATACTGCAGTGTCTGGAATCTTTATGTCACTTGACCTCTCCTTGGCATTGGATGACAGTGAATATTTTCTCCTTAATACTTGCTTTTGGGGGTGTCTTCTGTTAAAACACTCTCTCCTCTATTGCTGCCATTGCTTCTCACTCCCTTTCTTCAGCCTATGATCTTCTAGTCCATTTTCTCACTCCTTTAATAGTCACTATTTCTGGGACTTCTCTGATGGTCCAGTGGTTAAGATTCTGCACTTCCAATGCAGAGGATGCAGGTTGGATCCCTGGTTGGGGAACTAACATCCCACATGCCAAGTGGTGTAGTCACAAAACAAAGAAAAAAGTCATTATTTCCCAACGTGTCTTTGGTCTACTCCTTGGTTATTTGCCAATTATATATCGAGAATGTTCTCCCTAGGTTTCAGAGATATATTGAAAAATTCTTAGTACAGATTCATCTGAGTAGCTCATAGGTACCTGAAAACCAACAAATTTCATTGTTTATTCAGACACTTACTTAGCTATTTAATGGTGCCTACTCCAAGCCAGGCAGCCTGTAATAGGTGTAGGGAGCCAGAGCACTGAACAAGGCTAAAACTCCTGCCGGCACGGGGGCTCCATCCCAAACTGAACTCAGCCTCTCATTCTGCCAGGCTTCCCCTTGCTCTGGTTCGGAAGGTAGCACTGCTTACCACTGGTTTTATAGAAACTGGGACTTACTCTTGATTCAGCCAGTCTTGTCAGTTCTACTTGCCAAATTATCTTTTGACTCCATCGCCTTCTCTTCATTTCCACTTCTCTTTGGTTCATCCTCCACACGGGAGTCGTACCTTTCTTTCTGAAAATATAAGCAGATGATGTAATTCTTCTTCAAGTCCTTCAAAGGCTCCCTGTCATACATGATCACGCCTTCCATGCCGGCCTCTTCTTACTCTTCCATGTCACCTTCTACCATTGCTCCACAGGGACTTTGACTTCTGCCATCACGGACAGTTTCCGGAGTCCATAGGGATCCCATTGCTTGCACAGCCTCCCCCCACACCAACCCCCTTGCCTGTGCCCTTCTCTCTATCTGAAATAGTCATCCCTATTATTCTACTACCCTAATTCTTGCTCATCCCAGCAGACTGCTTAGGCATTGTCCCTTTGGCAAACTTCCCCATACCACAGTTTATTTAAATGCTCCTTTTCTCTGTCCTTAGCTCTCTGAGTGTATTTCTGTCATATCATACAGCACTTTCTTGCAATTGTTGGTGACTTGCCTCCTTTTATGTCTTTAGGATCATGAGCTCATTGAAAATATGTGGCTATGTCTTATTCTTTAAAAAAAAAAAAACAACAAAACTCTTTTTTGTGGGGAAAGGGAGCGCTGTTTGTGACTTGTGGGATCTCAGTTCCCTGACCAGGGAGTGAACGAGAAAGGAGGGAACCTGGGCCACCGCAGTGAAAGCCTGGAATCCTAACCACTAGGCCACCAGGAAACTCCCCCCTTATTCATTCTGTGCCTGCCATATACCAGACATTCAATAAATGACTTCTGCATTAAAAAGAGGCAAATTAAAATTAACAGCTGCATAAAATTAATTTTATAGACCTTAGTGGCCTTTAAAACATCTAATGTTTGGTCTTCTCATTAATTAAATATGAAGTTAAAATGTTGTTCTAATAAGAGACACTTGCTGCATAGCAGGCTTGGTTTCTGGTGTCTTCCACATGGAAGAACCTCGAGGACTAAATTGTGATGGATCATTTTACCCTGATTGCTCCTCATCTTAGCCAGGTTGCTGAAGGATTTGCCCCCGAAGTAGAGCCTTGAGAAGACCTGCTATCTAATTACTCTGGTGACTTGACAGTGCTAACTTCAAGTTTGGGGATCCTTAGGAGAAAAGCACTTCAAATGAAAATAGTCAATAAGCTTGTTTAACACCTTTTAAAAATTCAGTCTTTTTCTTAAGTTTTAGTTGCATCTTTATACCAGGGTTTCTCAAGCCTTGGCACTACTGACATTTTGGGCCAGGTTATTCTTTGTTATGGGGAACTGTCTCATGCATTGTAGGACAATGAGTACATTGGTGACTATACTCGCTAAACACCAGTAGCAGTCCCCCCTCACAACACTGTGACCACCAAAAATGTCTTCAGATATTGACAAATGTCCCTTTGGGAGGGGTGCCACACAGCCACCCCTGCCCCTGTTGAGAAGCAGTGCTTTATACACCAAGAATCACTAGACACTAATAGACACAGACTTTTTGTAAACAGATTGATAATTTTAAAATTCATTGCTAGAATTCCCTGATGTGATTGTGTAGACAACTCAGCGTTGCTAGTTTGTTGTTTTTCTCTCTTTCTAACACACTGGGTGAGACCCATGTGAGGACACAAGAGTAAACAAATTATAGTCAAGTAACCAAACCAACCTCAGTCACAAAGGTTCATCTCTTATGTTACCTCTGCCATGAGATTTACTAATGAGGATAGAATGTGATTTCAGAAGGTCATAGCCTGTATTGTGGAGCTTGTGCTTGTTATATAAGCCCAGAAATAAAACCTTTTATCCACATAGACATATTAGGCAATTTAAATATTGGTTTGTATGTTATGAAAAAAATCTATTGCCTATTACTTCAGAAGATATGTGATGGAAAACTATATGCAAAACAGAAAAAGAGACACAGAAATACAGAACAGACTTTTGAACTCTGTGGGAGAAGGTGAGGGTGGGATGTTTCAAAAGAACAGCATGTATACTATCTATGGTGAAACAGATCACCAGCCCAGGTGGGATGCATGAGACAAGTGCTCCGGCCTGGTGCACTGGGAAGACCCAGAGGAATCGGGTGGAGAGGGATGTGGGAGGGGGGATCGGGATGGGGAATAAGTGTAAATCTATGGCTGATTCATATCAATGTATGACAAAACCCACTGAAATGTTGTGAAGTAATTAGCCTCCAACTAATAAAAAAATTAAAAAAAAAAAAAAACAAACAAACCTGAATTTGTTTTTCCAAGGAAAAAACAAAGTCAAAAGAGGAGTAAGGTCATGTAATCATTCCTGGTTCCTCAGGCTCTCTGTGATAATCATTTCATTAGGGTCTCACATCTCTGCACATAAACCTGAGTGCTAAAGGAGAATGCCTGCCTTTTTTCCCCTTTCTAAAAGTGAAGACTAATATATAATTCTGTACAAATAACTTTGAAATGCCTGATATAGGACACTATAAAACACAAATTCCATTATGCTATTTTATCCTCAATAGTAATTTTCAAGCTGTGTACTGAATATATATTTTTAGAGTAAATATATTGCATTTGATGATAGTGGTCTCCTAGATGTTTCTAGAATTTGGATGAATAAGACAAAATTACATTATGAGTTTTCTTTCTTTATGTTTCTTATCTCTCAAAATTTTCTCTTTCATTTTTTCTTGTAAAAGAGACATAATATATGTACTGTGTATGTGCATATATATGTGTGAGGGAGAAAGATGCAAAATATTAGACTAAGTCATCCCATGTGGATTGGTATTGAGTTCACCCATTATGCCTGGTAAGGTATATTTGGCCAGAGGAGTTTTTTTTAAAAAATGTGTCTCTCATTGTTTTCATTTTAGAAGCATTTTAATCATCACCTCTTTCACAAATGCTGTCACCAGGCCTGTAAGAACACAATGAACACGGAATGATTTTCAAAAGTCCCTGTGAGTTGCTGTGGTCGATGCCTTTACAATGTGCTGTTATTTTCTCAGGTTTCCAGTCATCCTGTCCATTGAGAATCACTGCAGTGTCCAGCAGCAAAGGAAAATTGCTCAGTACCTGAAAGGAATATTCCAAGACAAACTCGACCTGTCATCGATAGACACGGGAGAGACCAAGCAGCTTCCAAGCCCTCAAAGTTTGAAAGGCAAAATCCTAGTGAAGGTAAGTACCTCAGAAATGCAACAAAAAGCACTCGTGATCTACTAAGCCCTTCCTCTCTCAAAGATTAAAAATGGGTTTATCAAGAGAATAATAGAGTCAATAATAGAGTCAAGGGTGAAGGGTTGTCTAGACTTATCCATGCACCTTGTTCCAGTTTATTTATAGTCATGCCTTTAGAAAAAGCTTATTACTGACTGAACATGTATTTTGGGGTTTGTTTTTATGAAGCCAGAACATCAATACTGTGAGCCAAATGTTGAATGTTTTAGTCAGTGGTGGGTCACGCTGGAGAGAAGCCCGTGTACGGGAGACAAGCGTTACATCAGAGGAGAGGCTCGTACTGTCCGTATCCAGAAGCATTTCTTTCAGATTCTTCTCTCCCATTTCAAGCTCCAATAACTGTCTGTCAAAAAAAGTCTTCATGGTTGATCAGCCTGGGTTATGTAAGTGAGAAGAGCTGGCTTCAAAGTGCAGCACAGGCACAGACATAACGCCCCATAGGATTCGTGTGTGCGGAGGAGCTGTAGGCGAATAGAATGACATTTCATGAACAGATCTTCTCAGAGAGGAAGCCTGCTTCCTGAAATGAATATTATTAATACAAGGAATAGCCGGGAAGACAACTTCTTGAGATTTCAGATTGCTGATGTGATTCACTTAATCCCAGCTAATTTTGTGTATTTGGACTAAAAACATTTTGGATAGTTGTATTGTTTTGAAACCGAAAACCTAAGGAAAAGCAGTAGAATATTAATATTTAAATGGAGTTATATTTTACTTTAAGAGGTGTGTACAGAAACCAAATAGCACAGTGGAGGCCTAGGAAAGTCAGACTGTAATTTCATAGCAAGACTTGAACTGGGGTGTTAGTAGAGGACAGCATGGAAAATTTTTATTCATCTTTGAAATTGGTCAAAACCTGTTTTTCTGTCAGTTAAATGAGAATTATAGGCTGAATCCATCAAAGAGATGTCGTTGGGCATTTGTATGTGTAAAAGCATTTTGAATAAAAGCTCCAATTATATAATGCAAGAAATAATGTTAAGGTCAGTGTTCCTGAAATCTTGCTAAGGTAAACTCTTGCGGTGAAAACTGGGCTAGAAAGTTGGATTAGAAAGCTCAGTGTCACCTTTGTAACCTTGTAAATATTTTCATGTCTTTAGCCGAGCAGTCAGAAGAATAAATACCGAATGAGTCCATTTGGACAGTGGAACCTAAGGAATATTTGATATAAACTCATTGAGTTCCCTTCTGCATAACTGGGCTTTGGGCACCAAATGCCCGAGGGCTGATGGGCACCAGGATGAATCAAAGCCAAAAGACCCGAGACACTTATTGGAAGGAGTGGCAGTGATGTGGGCTGTGGATATTTCAAAACAGCTGTGGTCAATTTGCTGGCAGTAACCTTCTCCAAACTTTGAGGAGATTTCCGAGATCTGTTGGGGCAGAAAGCTCCCATTTAAAGCAACAACAAGGGAACTGATTTTCCTAAGTTCCTTTAGCATCTGAGCAATCTTTAGTATTGCTTAGATGCCAAGATCCTTTAGCATCTCTGATCCCAGAGGCAGTATTTGAATGACTACTTACTTCTTTGGAGATGGGCAAGTTGTTCATTATTATAATTATACACACATGCCTTCCCATATGTTTAATACATACCAATATTCTTGCCTGGAGAATCCCTTGGACAGAGAAGCCAGGCAGGCTACAGTCCATAAGATCACAGAGTTGGACATGACTGAAGTGACTTAGTATGCATGCATGCACAATACACACACACACACACACACACACACACACGCACACATAAACACACACATATATGTGCACACACATACACACAGATATACACAGTAATCTGTCAGTATCCATAGGGGGTTGTTTCCCCATCTGTGATGCTCAAGTCCCTCATGAATGGTCTAGTAGAGTTGGACCTTTGCATCTGTGGATTCAATCGACCCTTGGATATGGAGGGCCAGCTCTGTGTGTGTGTGTGTGTGTGTGTGTGTGTGTATGTGTATCTCCTGAAAAGTAAATGAAAGTTTGCTTTTGAACAAAACTAATAACAAACAGTAATTTTTCCACAGGCTTACAGCTGAAAGAAGCCTTATCTAGCCCAAGCATTTTAATTCTGTAGAGATACCACAGAGTTGTTAACCACTCTCCTAGGGCCATGCTGCTAGAAGCTAAGAGGTGGCTATGGTTCCGGTTTCTAGAAATATTTCCATATACCGTGGAGGAATCAATCTAATTCTTGAGCATACCTCCTGCATGAAACAGTATGTAGATCAGAGGGGGACTTTTGGGTCATTCTTTGTTTACAACGGACCTCTGTTAAGTTCATAAAATTCTACCTTGCATGTGTGGTTAATTGCTCAGTCGTGTCCAACTCTTTACGACCCTTTGGACTGTAGCCCACCAAGCTCCTCTGTCCATGGGATTATCCCAGCAAGAATACCTTAGTTTATTCTATAATTTTCCTTATGAGTAACTCTGTTCATAAAAGGCATTAAGAGATAATGTTCTGTTCTGTTGCTTTTCTTCCTATCTGCCTGAAAAATGTATCTTTCAAGGACCAGGAACATTAGAAAAGCTGGCAGAAAATATGGCCCTCCTGTCTTTTAATGAGATAGTAAAAGGAATGAAAATGAGGATGCCTTGTGAATACTCTGAGATGGCAACTTTCCTTACCCTGTACCTACTGCCACATTTAAGTGAAAGGGCTTTGAAGTGTGAGTGCTGCTGCCAGGCCTGCCCATCACTACTGCTCATGGTGGTTACATTTCCCTTTCTTTCTTGTGGTGTCAAAACCATGTGCAACACTCCAGAATTGCTGTTGCTTATTTGGTATCACCTTACACCAGTCAGAATGCCCATCAACAGATAAATAGATTAAGAAGTTGTGGCACATATATACAATGGAGTGTTACTCAGCCATAAAAAGAAACAAATTTGAATTAGTTCTAGTGAGGTGGATGAACCTAGAGTCTGTTATCCAAAGTGAAGTTAAGTCAGAAAAACAAATATTGTATATTGACACATATATATGGAATCTAGAAAAAGGATACTGATGAACCTATTTGCAGGGCTGGAATAGAGACACGGACATAGAGAACAGACTTGTGGACACAGTCAGGGAAGTAGGGGGATGAATTGAGAGAGTAGCATTGAAACATCTACACCATATGTAAAATGGATAGCTAGTTATACAAACCATATGTATAACACAGAGACGTATGTCTAGCCCTGTGGTCTGTGACGACCTAGAAGGGTGGGACGGGCTGGGGGAGGGAGGGAGGTCCATGAGGAAGGGGACATATGTATTCTTATGGCTGATTTACTTTGTGGTGTGGCAGAAACCAACATAACATTGTGAAGCAATTATCCTCCAATTAAATACAGTTGAAAAAACGTTGACTAAGATGGTATCTCAAAAGAGGGGATTGCTGTCACTATGTTTTAAATGTCTTCTGTACAGCTCCAACTTGGTGTTTGTCATTGTGCTCAAAACAGTGTTGACTGAATAACTGGTGGTGAATAAATGAAGGAGGTTCGTATATCCCTGACTATGTCTGGTCACCACCTAATTGAGCACCTTATTTCTGGTACTGCTATACATGTTATCTTAGCTATTCTACAATGCTCTCTAAAATGAAGAGATATAAAACTCAGTTTATAGGGGACTTATATCAATAAGACTTAAAGTAATATATATAGACATCATTACCTTAATTCCAAGCTACCTTGTTATTAAAGATATATAGGAAGATGTGAAAACAATATTTTGCTATTCTAAATTAGAATCATAGTAAAAATGTATATATATACCCATATTTCTATACCTACGTTGTATATACTATGGGAAAGAATGTAGTTTTCATTTCGCAAACAAGAACTGTATTACATAGTGGTATGAAGGCAAATTAAATACCAACTTTTTAAACCTATAAACATCCTTTTGTAATTTGAAGAAAATATTTAGGTATTCAAACCCTGAGTTTGGATTCTTAATATAGATTTTTTTTTCATTACACAAATGATTTAACCAGCTTTGAATTTATCACTATGCCAAGCACCCAAGGCCAAGTGCTCAGGTATCAGGGAAGGTACAGGAAGACTGGGAGGGAGGTGTTCTCTGAAAATCTGACTATGCTGTTGGCCCTGCGGAGGTAGGAGGGTGGATTAGGGAAAGATCCAGAGTGCTGAAGGTGGGCCCAGTCATGGTGTGAAAAGCAGAAATACTAGAAGTCCCTGGAATCTGAGTTTAGAAAAGACAGCCTGGTTAGTTGTCTGCAAAGATATTTAGAAATGTATTATTAATTTTGGCTGCCAAGCATTTGCACATCCTTCTATGTTTAAAGAATTTCCCCCATTTTTATGTGTTTAGGAATCCCCTCATAGAACTAAAGTTATTAGACATTTTGCTTTTGCTGTCTTCCATTCATTAGAAGGAGCCCTAGGTCCAGCCCGCAATCAAGGAGAAGGAATTTTAGAAGGGCATAAAAACCAAGAGGTAGGAGCCATTGGGGGTATTTTAGAGGCTGCCTACTACTGTGACCTTGGCCACTTCGCCACAGAGCCTGATTCTGTCTCCCCAAACCCCCAAGATTTGGGGAGGGATTCAGTTTCCTATTAGTTTTCCTTTCTGCTTGCAAGTATGATGCTTTACCAATACAGATGGTTAGCTGCCCTAGAAGCTCTTATCAGGCCGCTGGGCCATGCCTTCTGGTTATTTACTTTTCTTTTTCTGAATATGAATTTGGAAGTGTAGAAAAGGAGAAAATAGGTATCATCCATAGTGCTGTTACCCAGAGATTTGTACTATTAATAATGGACCATATTTCTTGCCAGAGTTTTTCCTTGAGTTTTTATACATCACTGAGATCATAATGAGCATGTAATTCTATAACTTGGGTTTTCTACCCTTTTGCCATAGGAATTCCCCCTCGTTTTCCAAAAGTCCCTGATTCCTGAAGTATGTCAGTGATCGGTTGTGAGGGATGTGCACCAGCTGGGCAGGCATATCATTGCACTTACTTATAAAAACTAGCCTGCTCTGTGCAGAGGGGATTGCCAGCAGGAGGGAAGGGCACTTTGAACCTGCACAGGAGAACAGACTGCTCTCAGGACATGGGGTGGGGTGATGCCTATTATGTTAAGTCATATATTCTCAAACAGAAGCCTGGTCTGACTTTCATTTGTTAATATAGTACCCCTAATTGTTGTTTTTCAGTTGCTGTCATGTCCAACTCTTTGTGACCCCCATGGACTGCAGCACCCCAGGCTTCCCTGTCCTTCACTGTCTCCTAGAGTTTGCTCAAACTCATGTCCGTTGAATCGGCAATGCCATCCAACCATCCCATCCTCTGCCGTGCCTTTCTCCTCCTGCCCTCAATCTTTCCCAGCTTCAGGGTCCTCTCCAGTGAGTCAGGTGGCCACAGTATTGGAACTTCAGCGTCAGTCCTTCCAGTGAATATTCAGGGTTGATCTCCTTTAAGACTGACTGGTTTGATCTCCTTGCTGTCCAAGGGACTCTCAAGAGTCTTCTCCAGCACCACAGTTCAAAAGCATCAATTCTTTGGCATACTTCTTTGGAAGTAATAAAAATGCCTTTTCTTTAAAGCCTCTTCCCCCTTTGTTTTGTCCCTAATTCAAGCAATCTACCTTCAAGTCAGTCTGAAGTAAGGAATAACACATTTTATTTTCATTTTTCAATTTTTAAAAATTATTTTTAATTGTGGTAAAATACAACATAAGACTTACGTACCATCTGAACCCTCTTTAAGTGTACAGTTCAGAAGTGTTACGTACTTTCACATTGCCTTGTTACAGAAAACACTTTCCTTGCAAAAGTGAAACTCCATAGTCATTAAACAGCTCCCCATCCTCCCAGCTCCTGGAGTCCACTGTTTTGCTTCTTGTTTCTATGAATTTGGCTACTCTGGGTACCTTATATAAATGGAATCATATAATACTGTGTTGTGACTGGCCTAATTCCTTTAGCCTAATGTCCTCAGGGTTCATCCATGTTATAGCAAGAGTCAGAATTTCCTCACTTTTTAAAAGCTGAGCAATATTTCAGTGTATGTGTACCACATTTTGTTTATCCATTCATCTGTTAGTAGACACTGGGTTATTTCCACTTTTGGGCTATTGTGAATTTTCATTTTTATTTTGTATTTTATTTTTAACTGAAGTATAGTTAATTTATAACATACTAGCTTCAGATGTATAACATAGTGATTCAATATTTTTATAGATTAGACTCAATTTAAAGTTACTATAAAATAATGACTATTTCCCTGAGCTGTACAATATGTCGTTATAGCTTATTTTACACATAGCATTTTGTACCTCTTAATCCTCATGCCCCTATCTTGCGGAATTTTCATTTTTTAAAAATTCATTTATGGCTGCCCTGGATCTTTGTCGCTTTCTCTAGTTGCGGTGAGTGGGGACGACTCTTCATCGTGGTCTGTGGGCTTCCTATCGTGGTGGCTTCTGGTGTTGCAGAACACAGGCTCTAGGTGTGAGGTGTGTGCCCTGAAGCATGTGGGATCTTCCCAGACCAGGAGTTGACCCTGTGTCCCCTGCCTTAGCAGGCAGATTCTTAACCACAGGACCACCAGGAAAAGTCCCTGAATTTTCATTTTTAAATTGGGTGTTTTGTCTCCTTTCAGGGCAAGAAGCTGCCTTACCACCTTGGCGATGATGCCGAAGAAGGAGAAGTTTCTGATGAAGACAGTGCAGATGAGATTGAAGATGAATGCAAGTTCAAGCTCCACTACGTAAGTTACAGGCTTGGCCGTAATTTTTACCCTCCGTGTGCTGTAGTAAAAACTGCTGCTGTGCTGGAATATTCACAAATAAGGTGGCTGTAGTGTAGGAAGGGTATGTGTTGAAAATCACGCTGTGTGCTGGCACACAGGACTCCCAAATGTTTACTGAGCGACTGAGTCAAGGATTGTTGTGTCTTAGAGTTGGAAGGAATCTTAGTGATTAACCCATCTGACCCTCTCTCAAGGGCCCAGTTCCCTCCTATTACAACTTGGTCAAAACTCAAATTGCAGTTGGAAATGTCACTGTCTGGTGAAATAAACTGGCTTTAGCATTGTCTTCCTGCCTTCTGCTAGCAGCTCCACCATGCTGCCGTTCAAAGCTGGCTCACAGAACCCAGCTGCAAGAGGTTCTGCTTCTCTAGAATGCTCATCCCCTCCCTGAGAGAATGCACCTCTGACCAGAAGATCTCCAAGTTCTTCCAGACAGTGAGACTCTTGGCTAAAACTGTAATTTGCCACATGTTAGATAAAATGGCAAAGAGCAGTTTGTCACCTGCATGTTGCTTCAGACTTCTGTCCTAGAACAAGCAGCTCTGTTTTTACCATTTAGCCAGGTACTCCAATGGAAATGCAAACCTGGGAGAAATGTAAGGCTTAAAGGCCTCCCTATCCTCCATCCCTTCTTGACCTCCCCCACCTTCTATAGCTCACGTGATTTCCAGGATCAGGTGACAGTCTGAGAGTAGCACCTACTCACATTAATTTGTGGTAGAGTTTACAATTTCATTTCTACAGAAAAGTAGTATTTTTCTAGATGTCAGAACTATTATCCTACCTTCTAAAAAAGAAAATATTACACAAAATCTTCTAATTTACATTCCCTAAATTCAATTATTACATCATTAAAAACAGTCTTCTTTCTTCAAGATAATAATAACAGTGGTGACTTCCTATAGGTATTAAAGAGAGCTGGTATTATTTTCAAAGAGGGCAAGAGCTTAATGACAACAAGTCTCAGTAGATAGTTCTTTCTTGACTTTAATGCATTTTTTTTTTTTTTTGGCTTTAATGCATTTTAGAAGGGATGAAATGGACAAGATTCAGCCCTGAAATGAAAAGGAAAAATTACCATCTATATTAATCTGTTGCCTTTTAATAGTTTTTATTAGCTCAATTAAATACCACAAATAAGGCTATGGTTACAGAAAATTAAATAGATTTGCATAAGTGAAAGTACAGTTAATATTTTAGTTTCTTTGCTTTTGCTCTTATAGCTACTTGCCATTTTGGTAATTACTTGTGATTATAGGTAATTTAGTTCTTCTTCTAAGCTTTATTTTATAAACCAGATTTTTGTCTCTGAATTTCAGTATCTTTGCCTCTTGTTTCCGCTTGTTCTCTTGGTTGCCAGCTTCAGAGTCCACAGTTCGGAGGCAATAAACAGAGTGTTTGTTTTTATTTATTTGTTTGACTACACTGGGTCTTTGTTATGGCTCTTGGGATCTTCCATCTTCATTGTGGCATGTGAACGCCTAGGTGCGGCATGTGGAATCTAGTTCCCTGACCAGTGATCAAACCGGGCTTCCTGCGTTGGGAGTGCTGAGGGAAGTCCCAAGGAAAAAAGAGTCTTAGCCAAGTTATGTGTTTAGGGAATGTAGTTTTTAGTGAAAATGAGTGGTGGAAATTTAGCTAATTTAGCTAATTACAATAGTATTTATTGCTCTGAGGAAGCCCATTATTCTAGTTTCTAAATCCACCCAATAGTATAAAATTTCTTCTAATGTCAGTGAGCCTTCTAACTTTTTAAGTTAAATATCAATAATTACAAAAGAGAATTAGCTAAGGTGTTATGGAAGCAAATCAATTGCTTCACTTGTGAAACTTTCCATCTGGGTTCCTCTCAAGCTTCGTAATCTCTTGGCTGATGTCTAGGCACCCATATAGGTAGACAGTTTAGAACATGATTCCATAAAGAGAGACATGACCTTTTACTTGGATTCTTTGATTTGGGCCTAAGTGAATGTGAAGAGCACCTTACCTATAACGTTTTACAGGTGTCTCTTTGTTAGACTTTAGGAGAGGAAAATATATGCAGAAACCAACATTCTAGCAGAAATAGATAAGGTTTTTACTCATCCTGTTCAGATCTTTCTTCTCTATTTTTGAGCTCTTTTGAGAAAAGGCAGTGCTGTATTTAGAAAGCCAAAGCATTATCCTTCCTGCAGTCTGTCAATTTCTAGTTTAGTTGTCAGCAGAGGGCTCAGATGCCTTATCTGAGTGTTGAATGTAAATTGCCTGATCTAAACCGAGTGATCAGGTTTCTACAAAAGCAGATGTACTGTGCAATAATTACTTTAGAGGAAGTTCTTAACCTCAGTTTGGAGTTAATGGAATGTGGTTAGATTTATAAGTTGTATCTGAATTCTTGCAATAGATAAATATTTTTAGCTTAGCGTTCAGGAATACTGGAACACTAGCTGTCATGGGGCTTATGCAAGATTCACTTGCACACTCAACAGATTTATATGGAGGTGCAGCCAGTGTGCTGTAGATGCTGGGGCACATATCAGTGAACAAAACAGAAGAGTTTTTGCCTTTGTGGAGTCTGTACCTTGGTAGGAGAAGGAAAGACAGACAAGAAACAAAGCAAATAGGTAGCACATGTACTAGGCAGTGATAAGTAATTGGGGGGAAAGGGAGAGAAGAAATGTGTAAAGGGGCTATGGGAGGTTTAGATGTGAGGGCCAGGAAAGGTCTTACGGAGAAGGTAACACATGGGCAAAGACTTGAAGGAAGTGAAGTTAGCCATATTGATATCTGAGGAATGTTCCAGGTAGAGGGCATAGCAGATGCAAAGGTCAGAGGCAGGATATGCAGCTCGCCCAGCTTCACCTTGGAGTTAGAAGCAGGGTGGAAGGCAGGACCCTCCTGCTGGCCCTCTTTCTCCTCCTAGTCTACTGTCTAACTAAGGAATTCAAACCCACACCCACACTGAAAACTTTTGCTCTTTTAATAAATGCTTTCTGTTGTTGAATTAATTGAACCCTTTAGGCATCTGCCCTATAATTTTGAGGCTTCAGCCATAGAGAAAATCTGGCTTATGACGTAATAAGCCATAGATAAAGCTGATGTATTCAGTGACCCAGGAATCACACAGATCAAAGACTCGGGGGACAATTTCCTTTCAGCCACAGAGCAGTGATCTGACAGATGTGATTCAATGAGGCCAGCTCACCATTATTCATCTTTTTGGGGTCCTCTAATGTCAGTGTGCCTTACAGACTTTCTAGCCCATATTTCAACCTCACAGATTATTTTCCTCTTCTGCTGAGTTATTTGATACCTTTTCCCTCCCTGCACTCTCTGAATCTTAGTTCAACCAGTTTCTTAAGCACGAATACCAAACTGTCACCTACATAAAGCTCATCCTGTGAATACCAAGCTTTCCAGCAAGTTTAAATGAGCCTTTGTAGAGTAACATGCAACCACTTTTTGTGTTACATTAGTACCCCCAAATCATATTCACTCTGTGTATGTCTCACAGTAAACACTTTAATAGTCTGCTCCCTTCCTACCACCTTAGATTGAGCTTCTTTCATGTTATTCATTGTATGATTTGAGCCATTCTGAGGAGGATTAAGAATCTTGTTGGTTGAAGACTTGTCAGCACTCAGGGAAGGGATGAATTCCCTTGTGATATTGTGAGATCCCTGTTCCTCAGTAAATGCCCATGTGCCAGGCCTGCTGTTGCATCCTGGTGCAAAGGGTGAGGAGTGGAAGGTGAGCTGAAAATTCCAGTTATTTTCTAATATATGATACAACTTCTTCCTCCTTGCCCTGCCAGAGAGTTAAGGTAATGAACATTTAAGGTCTAGTGTACAGTATGTGTTATCTATATGTGTATGTAGATATTTCTCGTATGTTTAAAAGGTATTATCCTCTGAAAATTACTATTACTGAGAACTCAACTATTCCTTATCTTCTTTAATTTTTATTGAAGCACAGTTGACTTACAATGTGGTGTTAGCTTCTGCTGTCCAGCAAGTGAATCAGTTATACATATGCATATATCCACTGATTTTTAGATTCTCTTCCCATGTAGATGGGTGGAGTTTTAAGCAGAGTTCCCTGTGCTCCCAGTAGGTTGTAATTCGTAATCTGTTTTATATATAGCAGTGTGTATATGTCCATCCCAGTCTCCAAGTTTCTCTCTTCCCTCCTTGTTCCCCCTTGGTGACCTTGTTTTCTGCAATTATTCCTTGTTGGTAATTCATCTTCCCTTTCTGTTCTAGATGTTCTGTGACTTCACTATTAAATGACCGAGAATCAGGTTATTTTTCTTAGCACTCAGTATTCACTTCTTACTAGAGAACCTATGTTTTCTTTCATTCTAGAGAAATCTCAGCCATTTTTTCTTTGAATATTGTTTTTATGCCATTTCATCTTTTCTCTTTTTCTGGCAGTACCATTAGATTTAGGTTAGAGTCTTAGTTTATTAACTGTCTTAATTATCTGTCAATTATTCTTTAATGTTTTCTTTATGTCTCTGCTGATTCTGGGTACTAGCTATAGTATTATTTTCCAATTCATTAATTATCTCTTTGGCTAAGTCTGATCTAGAGTTTACCCCAGCTCTTCTTTTAATTTCAATGACTATATACTTGATTTATAAATTTTTTAAATTGTTTTTTCATAGACTCTTGTTTTTATTTTGCTATTTGGCTTCTTAGTTTCTTGTTCTTTCTATGAGACTATTTCTTTATATCTCTGAGCATCTGAACATACTTCATTCAAAGTGAGTGTGTTTCCTTTTCATGTGTTGGTGTTTTTGGCACTTCATCTTGGCATTAGTTTTCCACATGAATTTTAGAATTTGGAGTTGAAGGTTCAGTTTTCAGTGGAATGATTTTTTTTCCCTCCTATTCTCCTCCTTTGTCTATTTAACCTGCTTCTCTAATGGTATGGGGATTGCTTCCACTTGAACTCTAAGCACCACTCCACCTGGCACCCACACATAGAAACACAGCCTACCTGTGCCCCAAGTTCCTCACTAGACCTTACATTGATTTATTGATCGGAGTTTCCTACCACTGGAGATGTTGAAGATATTTCCCATTCAGTCACCAAACAAGTGAACATTTTTGTTGTCGTCTTATTCTTAACTCTTTTGATATTCAATTTCGAATCTTCCTCACAGTAATTTTTTTATTGCTTCCTATTATAAGTGAGGGGCTTCCCAGGTGGTGCTAGTGGTAAAGAATTCGCCTGCCATTACAGGAGACATAAGACATAAGGGTTCAATCCCTGGGTTGCAAAGATCCCCTGGAGGAGGGCATGGCAACCCACTCCAGTATTCTTGCCTGGAGAATCCTCATGGACAGAGAAGCCTGGAGGGCTACAGTCCATGTGGTCGCAAAGAGTCGGACGCAACTGAGCGACTGAGCACGCGTAAGCCCGTAAGTAAGGCTCCCGTT
Source organism: Cervus elaphus (assembly GCF_910594005.1). NCBI lineage: Eukaryota > Metazoa > Chordata > Mammalia > Artiodactyla > Cervidae > Cervus > Cervus elaphus. The sequence goes on along the minus strand of NC_057833.1, from coordinate 9,569,565 downwards.
CCAGTTTTCTTCACCACCTTGGTTTCACGTTGTGAGACAGCTCTAATCTCCCAAAGCATGTGGAGCACCTTTAGCTTCTATTGTACTATAAGATCTAAATCCTTGGTCACCTTTGCCCTCTGTGAATGTGGAGCTCACACGTTTATGATCTGCAGTGATCTTGTTTATTTTATTTTGACAAACTTATGACTTTTCTCTTTGTTTTTCTATCATTGGAACAGGGAAGATAACAAAGCATGAAGGTACACTCGTATATAAACCCACATGTATGCACAGATGTATGAACCCAGACGTATTCATTTTGAACAGTACTTTTTGTTTTTCTTAAAGTATATAAAGGGTGGTTGCTCTAATAATATTTTAAAATGTATGCTTAATAGTCTGAAGAAACATTACCTTTTGCTATTTGCCTGTCATTGTACTGTTATTTTTTTATACCTAAGCTGAAATCAGCTTTTAAATGTGAACAGTTTGTTGAAAGCCTGTTAGTACCAGCACTATGCTAATGTATATGCACTTATACAGTTTCTTTGTTCAGATATAGGTCAGTGGAACAGGATACAAAGTCCAGAGATAAACCACACATCTATGGTCACCTAATCTCTGACAAAGAAAGCAAGAATATACAGTGGAGAAAAGATAGTCTCTTTAATAAGTGGTAGTTGGAAAGCTGGACAGCTATTAATACATGTAAAAGAACGAAATTAGAATACTCCCTAATACCATACACAAAGATTAACTCAAAATGGATTAAATATCTAAATGTAAGCCTGGATACTATAGAACTTTTAGAGGAAAACATGGGCAGAACACTCTCTCACAGAAGTCACAGAAAGATCCTTTTGATCCACCTCTTTGAGTAATGAAAATAAAAGCAAAAATAAACAATGGGACCTAACTAAACTTAAAAGCTTTTGCACAGCAAAGAAAGCCATAAACAAAACAAAAAGACAACCCACAGAATAGGAGAAGGTATTTGCAAATAAATTGACTGACAAGGGATTAATCTCCAAAATATACAAACAGCTCATGTAGCTCAATGTTAAAAAAACAAACAACCCAATTAAAAAGTGGGCAGAATATCTGAAGAGACATTTCTCCGAAGAAGACATACAGATGGCCAAGAGTCACAGGAAAAGATGCTCAACATCACTGATTATTAGAGAAATGCAGGTCAAAACTACAATGAGGTATCACTTCACATCAGTCAGAATGACCATCATAAAAAAACCCTACAAACAATAAATGGTAGAGAGGCTGTGGATAAAGGGAAGTTTTCCTACACTGTTAGTGGGAATGTAAATTGGTGCAGTTCAGTTCAGCCACTCAGTCATATCCTTCTCTTTGTGACCCCATGGACTGCAGCACGTCAGGCCTCCCTGTTCATCACAAACTCCTGGAGATTACTCAAACTCGTGTCCATTGAGTCAGTGATGTCATCCAACAATCTCATCCTCTGTCATCCCCTTCTCCTCCCGCCTTCAATCTTTCCCAGCATCAGGGTCTTTTCCAGTGAGTCAGTTCTTCGCATCAGGTGGCCAAAGTATTGCAGTTTCAGCTTCAACATTAGTCCTTCCAATGAACACCCAGGACTGATCTCCTTTAGGATGGACTGGGTGGATCTCCTTGCAGTTGAAAGGACTCTCAAGAGTCTTCTCCAACACCACAATTCAAAAACATCAATTCTTTGGCGCTCAGCTTTCTTTATAGGCCAATTCTTACATCCATACATGACCACTGGAAAAATCATAGCCTTGACTAGATAGACCTTTGTTGGCAAAGTAATGTCTCTGCTTTTTAATATGCTGTCTAGGTTGGTCATAACTTTCCTTCCAAGGAGCAAGCATCTTTTAATTTCGTGGCTGCAGTCACCATCTGCAGTGATTTTGGAGTCCCCCAAAATAAAGTCTCTCACTGTTTCCCCATCTATTTGCCTTGAAATGATGGGACCAGATGCCATGATCTTAGTTTTCTGAATGTTGAACTTTAAGCCAAAATTTTCACTCTCCTCTTTCACTTTCATCATGAGGCTCTTTAGTTCTTCTTTGCTTTCTGCCATAAGGGTGGTATCATCTGCATATCTGAGTTTATTGATATTTCTCCCAGCAATCTTGGTTCCAGCTTGTGCTTCCTCCAGCCCAGCGTTTCTTATGATGTACTCTGCATAGAAGTTAAATAAGCAGGGTGACAATATACAGCCTTGACGTACTCCTTTTCCTATTTGGAACCAGCCTGTTGTTCCATGTCCAGTTCTAACTGTTGCTTCCTGACCTGCATACCAATTCCTCAAGAGGCAGGTCAGGTAGTCTGGCATTCCCATCTCTTTCAGAATTTTCCAGTTTGTGGTGATCTACACAGTCAAAAGCTTTGGCATAGTCAATAAAGCAGAAATAGATGTTTTTCTGGAACTCTTGCTTTTTCGATAATCCAACGGATATTGGCAATTTGATCTCTGGTTCCTCTGCCTTTTCTAAAACCATCTTGAACATCTCAAAGTTCACAGATCACGTACTGTAAATGGGTGCAACCACTATGCAAAATAGTACAGGGGTTCCTTAAATAAAAAATTAGAGGTACCATATAATTCAGTTATACATGTATCTGTGTTTTTCAGATTTTTCTCACTTGTAGGTTACACACCAAGTGTTGCGTAGAGTCCTCTAAGATGTACAGCCCCTGTCGATTATCTGTTTTATACACAGTAGTGTGTGTGAATCCCAACCTCCTGATTGACCCCTCCCCCAGCACACCCTTCCCCTTTGGTGACCACAAGTTTACTTTCTGTCTGTGAGTCCCTTTCTGTTTTCTAAATAAATTTGGAAACAGAACTTATTTAGACCTGGACTGCCAGGAAAGCCCCAGGACTTTGTTGTATATGTACATATATCAGTTTGAATCTGCTAATCCCAAACTAAATAAATTCATTTGCATCCTTTTTTTTAGATTCCCACATGATATCAATCAATTGGCTCTGTATTATAAGACCCTATTGTATCAATCAATCAATTGATATGTATGATATCATATGATGTTCATCTTTCTCTGTTTGATTTACTTAGTATGATAATCTTAGTTCCCTGTGCTATGTAGTAGAACTTGGGTTTTTCTTTCTTAAATTTTTTGGCCATCCAACGTGCAGGGTCCTAGTTCCTGGATCGAGGATCAAATCCATGTCCCCTGCAGTGGAAGCATGGAGTCTTAACCACTGGACTGCCAGGGAAATCCTAGGATCTTGTTGTTTATTCATTCTATATATATATATATCAATTTGCACCTGCTAATTCCAAACTCCCCATCCTTCCCTCCTGTTCCCACCAAAGCAAAAATTTGTTTGCTAATTCCAAACTCCCCTCCTCCTCCCCCTTAGCAACCACCCGTGTGTTCTCTGTTTCCCTGATTCTGTTTCACAGATAGGTTCATTTGTGTCATAATTTAGATATCACAACAAGTGATATCATATGGTATTTGTCTTGTTACGTTGCTTAGTATAATAATCTCTAATTGCATCCGTGTTGCTGCAAATGGTATTATTTCATTCTCTTTTATAGCTGAGTAGTATTTCATCGTTTACATGTACCACATCTTCTTTATCTTTTCCTTTGTTGATGGACATTTAGGGTGCTTCCAGGTCTTGGCTATTATGAATACTGCTGTTATGAACATAGGGTGCATGTATCTTTTCAATTATAGTTTTGTCTGGATATATGCCCAGGAGTGGGATTGCTGGATCATATGGTAATTCTATTTTTAGTTTTCTGAGGAACCTCCATAATATTTTCCAAAGTGCTTCTGCCCATTTTTCGATTGTTTTTTTTTTTTTTCTTTTGGTAGTGAGTTACACAAACTATTTGTGTATTTTGGAGATTAATCTCTTGTTGGTTGCGTCATTTATAAATATTTTTTCCCATTCTGAAACTAACACAATATTGTAAATCAACTATACTTCAATTTAAAAAAAAAGGAATAGTGACTTCTCCTGGTTGGAAATATAAGCCACTCTCATCCTCTGCATAATTTTGACTTACTATGTACTAAAGGAATGAAATTGCTGTTTAACTGAAGGAAAAGAAAAGGAAAATGATTATCATGATGGCTGAGTTAAGTTCATACTCAGTAAAGAACTCAGAACAGTGCCTGGCACATAATTTACACTCAATAAATGTTAGCTAAAATCAGCGACAAGAATAGCAGCTGCGGCCTGATTATTGCTAATGCAAGTCCTGAGCAGAAGAAGGTGTTTCAGTGGGAGCTAAAGGAGCAGGCGTAGCTAAAGGAGCATTGCAGAGCCTCGGATGGCTAAGAGGCAGCTGCTCTTCAGCCCAAGACACTCAGGCTTGGAGAGCTCTAAGGCTGTCACAAAGGGCAGCTAATGTATTATCCTTCCTGTCTGCGGCTCTAGTCCGGAGCAGGGAAAAGGCATTTGGGGATGGTGAGATATTCCAGTGTTTTTGCTTTTTGTTTTTAAAATAGAGGCCTTCAGCTTTGGCTGCACATTGGAATGACAGAAGAGCTTTCAGAAATCCCACCGCACTGGTCCCAGCCCAGAGAGTCTGTCATCGGTCTGGGCTGTGGTCCCTGGTGAGGGCAGTGTGCTGCCCAGGTGAGCACCAGTGTCTGAGGGGGTCTCTCTTTACGGGGCGGCCCTCTGCCCCACTCCCTCCCGCTTCTGGCTGCTCCCTAGCCTGGAAGTGGTCAGCCCTCTCTTTTTCCAGTCACTTTTCATATCATGCTGGAGATGAAACAAGAATGTGTTTTGTGATTGACTTATTTATTTGTGGTCAATATTCCTAGGCCATATTTACTTCTCAGAAATGACAATTAGGAAGCCTGACTGGGGCTCAGGTGGCAACTGCCCCAGACCATACTGAAGGGCTGCCCTCCCCTCTCCCTAATCCTCCTGCAGCATCCTTTCTCCCTGGTGGGGTCAGGGAACCAAAGAGCAAGAGGCCTAGCTTTCTGCTCTGGTCCCTGCAGCAGCTGAGGGTGGCTGACACGTCACCAGGTCAAGTGTCCGTCTCAGCTTTCTTTCAGCAGCGCTGTTGAGTTCTGGGGTCAAATGATAATCTACTACTGAAACCTCAGCCACACATTTCTTTATTCTCGTGCTGTAAATCACAGGGAAGGAAAAGACCAACAGGCAGAAATATCATTCCTTCAGCTGCTCCAAATGTTGAGAGGATGTGAAATGAATAATTATAGCCTTTGTATTAAGTATTCATTATTTCACCAGCCCCAGTCAGCCCAGCTCTGTATTTTTAGCCTTGTTTTGCTGCTGGTGAAAGTGTTTGGGCATAACTGCCACAATTCATCTCCTCACATGGCCCTGAGCCAGGGAAGGAAGCTGGTGCTTATTGGGGGGTTTTTGTGCAACGCTGGGCACACTCATGCTCTTACACACTTTCTCCTTTGGACCTTCCAGCACATGTGTTCCCTGCAGACTCTGGGTCACTTGATGAAACGTGTTGGGACTTTGAGACCTGGACTTCCTTTCTCAATTCATTTCTTACCTTAAGTGAAACCTACTGTTTTTCTCCAGTAGGTTTGTGATGATCTATTTCCCAGGTGTCACATAGGAGTAAAGATTATCTAAAATATGAGCCTGTTCATGATTAATTCACTCAGAAATTTATCTTTTTCTGTAACAGTGAAACTTAATGTTTTTCTGCAGCACCATGTAGTGAAATACACACAGGATTTTGAATTGGAAGTCTTAGGCTCCAGCTCACACACTTCATGTGTGTTTGGACAAGTCACTGAATCTTTCTGCCTCTGTACTCTTATGAGTAAAACTGGACTAGACCTACACAGCCTTAAAGGGTCTTGCACAGCTCAAAGGAAGCATTGTCATATGACCATGCTTTGTGAGCCGCAATACAACGTATAAAGTCTTAGTTGCTTTATCGGTGTCCCCAGTATTCTTTTCTCCATGTTCATGTGGTTACTAGTTCTCACTGATACTGTTTTCTCTAGGCTTTTGCTCCCATTGGAATGCTATCACCCTACTCTCTGCCAGATTATCAACTCCTATTCCTCGTAGTGGGTTGATTGGTGGGCACCAAAAGATGTGTCTAAGTCCTACTCTCTGGTACCTATGACTATGACTGTAATTGGAAAAAGAGTCTTTGTAGATGTAACTAGGTTAAGAATCTAGAAATGAGATCATTCTGGATTAACTCAGTGAGTCTTCAATGCAGTGACAAGTATCTTTTTTTGTGAGAGCAGCCACCTTTTAGTAATGTTAGGAGTGGGGGCACACCGAGGGCTATGTGAAGACAGAGGAAGAGACTAGAGTTCTGCTGCCATGAGCCAAGGAAAGCTTGGCCCCACCGTAAAATGGAAAAGCAGGGAAGGAGTTTCCCCTTAGAGCCTGTGAGAGGCTGAATGTAGCCCTGACAACAGCTTGCTTTCATAGTTCTGACCTCTGATGCTGTGAGAAAATAAACATCTCTTGACTTTAAGCTACCAGGTACGTGGTAATTTATTATAGCAGCCACAGGAACCTAATACACTCTTCTTTTTTATTTTTTGCATTTTTAAAAAAAATTTTATTGGAGGATAATTGCTTTACAATGTTGTGCTGGCTTCTGCCATATATCATCATGAAATAGCCACAGGCACACACATCTTTTAAGACCTGGCTCCAGTGTCCTCTGTCCCTGGAAGTCTCTGCTGCATTCCTCCCCTCCCCCACACACCCCTGAAACCCCTTACACCTGTCACCCTTCTTGCACCTGTTATGTAATTATCCACTGATGTGTCTGTCTCCTCGGTGACGCTGAGAGTTCTGTGACAGTGGGATTGTGCCTTATCATTGCTTTCATCTCGCATGTAACAGCTCAGTGTGTGTTTGTTTTCGCAAAATGCTCTCAGACTCTGTCATCTTTATGAAATCCCCCAGCAGCACATTGGCCTTAATGCTCGTAGTGGGAACTGATGTGCCTGGCTTTTCACCTGTAGGTATCTTTCCTCTTTCTGCACACGCTGCCTGGTTAATATTACTTCTACAATGTGATCCAGACACTGTCTACTCAGAGTGTCTCAGCAGTTCCATACCTCTTGACTGCTGGCTTTCACTTGTCTCACAGCCTGGCCCCAAAGTACTTTTTCAGTTTTATCCACCATTACCCTCCTTCATGGGGACTTCCCTGATAGCTCAGTTGGTAAAGAATCCACCTACAATGTGGGAGACCTGGCTGGGTTCAATCCCTGGGTTGGGAAGATCCCCTGGAGAAGGGAATGGCTCCCCACTCCGGTATTCTGGCCTGGAGAATTCCGTGGACTGTATAGTCCATGGGGTCTCAAAGAGTTGGACACGACTGAGTGACTTTCACTTCACACCCTCTTTCATGAACTTCTGCTCCATGAAAACAAAGCTGTTCCTGTGTTCATAAAACACACTTTGCTAATATAAAATCTTTACTAAAATGATGGGTGATAGGAAAGCCCATCTCTTCATCACTGTTGAAGTTTTTAGTTGCCATACAGAGTTCCCCGCTATCCCCCCCTTCTATGAGGTCTTTGCTGTCACTCAGGCAGAAATGCCATGTTCCTTCTCAGAACCACTGTGGTGTGGTCATTTGTGCTTTTTGCAGGCAACGGTGCAGACCAAGGTAGGTTATTTGAGGACATGCCTTTGTTAGCCTAATGGGGTCTTTGCTGATGTCAAGGGCCAGCTCTTTTCTATCTCTGCATCTCCTGCAGGGCCTGAGGGCCTCCAGTGCATCATTCACTGGGTATATTAAAGATATTCATACATGATGTTAATACAGGGAAATTCAATAACCTCTCCTGATGTAGGCTTTTTTTCCCCCAATTTCCCTTTGTATTTATATTGCTTTGCCCTTACAAGATTTTGTGAAAATGAATGTATTACTGAAAAACTGCCTGTTCTGTATTTTAAGTATAATAACCACTTAGTAACAAATTTGCAAGCAGAAAAATGAGTCTTAAACTTTTAGTGAGGACTAGGGGAATTGTTCTGGCAGAGGAGTGTTCCTTGGCTTTGGATGGGTTGGCCTCTAACAAGTGGTTGATGAGTTCACAGAAGAATGTTGGACACTGGGAGAGGGGTTAGGAGCTGAGAGGCAGAGGAGAGGTGAGCAGGGCTTGGGCCATTGGTTTCAGGTAGAACAGGGGACCAAAAAGCTGTGTTGCTAAGCAGACTTCTAGGAAATCTGGGTTCCTTGATCATCTCAAAATTGTACAAGTTATCATCTGGACACAAGCAGATCTTTTTTATCCAAAACAGTTGAAGTTAGTTGTCATCTTAAAGTAATTACGGTGCCTAGTCATGGCCCAGGTCAATAGTGAGTTCCCTCCAATTACACAGTGGTACAGAGATAGGAAAGAAATTTTATCTCAGAATAATCCTTGCTTCCAGAGATTTCTACAGCACTCTTTTCCCCTCAGTGAAAGAAGTGATTTAAGTAGCATATTCTTGCTCAAATTTACCTGTGTATTAGGTTGGCCAAAATGTTTGTTCAGGTTTTTCCAGAACATCATATGGAAAAATCCAAACTAGCTTTTCAGTCAACCCAATAGATATAGAAAACTTAGTCTCCAAAAGACCCAAGTTTGAATCCTGCCTCAGTTACTTACTAGCTTTGTAACCTGGATCAACTTCTTTAACTTCTCTAAGCATCAGATTCTATATCTCTGAAATGGAAATGATGATAACACTATAAGGTTGCTGAAAGTTGAATGCAGCCATAGTCGTCATTATTTTATGGGATTGGTGGAGGGCTGGCGGGAGATGGACAAAACTGGTACAATAAGCTTAACTCCTTACAGGTAATTGAGAGAGAAGTTATAGCAGCAATGCTGGTTTGAGTGAAGGGTGTGTTCTAAGTGACTCTGTGTTTCTTAAGAGACATGATTTCCATTGCTTAATTCTTTGCAGAATAATGGGACCACTGAGCATCAGGTGGAATCTTTCATAAGGAAAAAACTGGAGTCGCTGTTAAAAGAATCTCAAATTCGAGACAAGGAAGATCCTGATAGTTTCACAGTGAGGGCACTCCTGAAGGCCACGCATGAAGGCTTAAATGCACAGCTGAAGCAGGTATACAGTTCCCTCTTGTACTTGTCTTCGGCAGGAAAAAGAAAGCACCTTATGCTTTGTTTCTGATCATCTGTCTTTTTTTGGAATGCTTCTCCAGTTTCTTCCATTTCTACCCTTATATTGCTGGAAAAATGAAAGTCTCCTCCTGCAAAATGATGTTAGAAATAGTGAATAATAGATTAAAGTGCATGGGTGGGGGTGGACCTGCTTCACTGGGATCCCTGGGACAAAGCCCCGTGTCCCTGCAGTCACCCTCCCGGTGATTGCTTGGGGGAGGTTGAGGGCTCCTTCCGGCGGCCTCCGTGCCCTGTGATCACACCTCCTAACTGTGTCTCTGTCCACCTCTCTTCTCCATGGCATGTCCTCATTCAGGCCAATGTCAACTCTCACTTAGACTTCTCTTGCCCTCTTTCAATCTAATCTCCTCTCTGAAATCAGCAAGAGATTTAAAAAATGCAAATCTGATCATGTCACTCGACTATTCAGAATTTTTCAGTGGCTTCCTGTTATGCTTGGGATAAATGACAGACTGTTTAACTGGGCTTTCAAGAACCAACATAATTGCATTCTCACCTACCTCTCCAGTCTCATATCTCCCCATTTCCCCTGTCACACCACCATCCACAATTGTCACACCAGCCACAATGATTTAACTGCCTTGGTCTTCCTCACTTTCCATTTTCTCTACTTGAAACACTCCATTCCCATATCTACTCTAGCTAACTTCTACTTAGGCTTTTAAATTCCAGCGTCTATGTGGTATTCTGAATGAGTCTTGCCTTGACCCCTAGATTACATTAGTTATCCCTTTTATATTGTTGATGGTAGTCTGTTGTATCTTCTTTTTAAAGAAGTTTATTTGCAATTACTTGTTCAATATCTATCTTCTCAACTAGACTATAAGATCTCATGAAGGCAGGAACCATGCCAGTCTTGATAACCATTATTTTTCTGACTTGTCTAGTGCCTGGGACATAGTTGTTGAATGAATGAATGGTTTAGGCTCTGGGTGAGATTTTTATTCTGCCTTCTGATAAAGTACAAATGAGCAAGGGAGAGAGATGGTGGGTTTATTGATGTTATCATGGCAGGACATTGAGGGCATTTATTCTGGCTCAAAGGAGATCCATGTGGTCTCTAGCTTAGCTGATAGCAGCCTCCCCTGCTACTGCTTTCTGTCCTCCAGGGCTCAGCATGCCCCAGCAGAGGGAAGCTCATCACCCTTGGATCTGAGTGACCACTCAGCATTGGTGGTTACTTTCTAGACCCTACAGAAGTCCAGCCATTCAAACACCTTGCTGCTTTTCAGGTCTGTTTTGCTTCCAAACATAGAAAACCTCATTCAAAGTGGCTTAAATAATGAAGAAAGGTATTAGGTTAGGTAAGTGGCAAGTTCATTTGCAGAATGGCCTTCAAGATGGGCTTAATTCAGAGGCTAAGCAGGGTCATCAAAGACATGTCTTTCTGTTCTAGCTACCATGTAATTAGCATCATCCTCTGTCTGGTTTCCCCTCTCCTGGTGGTTGCAGGGTGACTGCCAGCAGGCCCCTGAACTACACGTTTCTTGGTCCAGGCCCAGAGAGAGTGAGACAGTCAATGTGCCTCATCCAACAAACCAGAATTTATACTGAGTTCTGGATGGGCAGTTTAGCTCACGTGATGACCCCGAGCTGATCCCTGTGACCCTGTGTATATGTTCTCCTTGGAACAGTAGATCAGCGTGGATATAGGATAACATTGGCTTGCTGATGCCAATGACCACCTATCCCTGGAACTGGTACTTCTGAAACTCCGTGCTGGATGGGCAGAACGAATTGTTGGAGGACAAACAGAATGTCAATTACAGCATCACTGCCCTACAGTTTACCATACAGTTTTTCATTTTCTTAAACATTTCTGTAAATAGCTGTAAGCCTCACCCCTTCCTCCCTGGCCTCCATCCTCTATTTTCAACCACACATATGTCTGTCAAATCACATTTGGTTTGCCCAGCTTGATTTCTGCTTCTTGTTCCTGGTGAATTCTCTGTGGCTAATCTGGACCAATCACTTCCCCTTATGCTTTTGGAGAAGTCTTTGCTCCATCCTAGATCATCCCAACTGGAAAGGCAACAGCAGGTCTTAGAGATTTTTGAAGAGACAAACAGGTTCATCTTTCTTTCATGGAAGAGATCCGAATGCTAATTTCCTCATCAAGTAAGACGGCAGGGGACTTCAGATTTCAGATATGTGGTAGGACAAAGCTCATCCTCCTTTTTCTTATTTTTTACTCTCCCTTAAATCTGGGTGACTGCAAGAATGCATTAGACTTGCATAAAGTAAATGGAGACTGTGACTTAAACTGACTACAAAGTGTTAAGATTTTTAACCCTGCTGTTGTGTTAGTTTTTCAAATATGGTTTTGACTCAGTGGGCCAGCAAAGACAAGTTACTGTCGAGAGAAGCCCATCTGTGTCAGATACATATATATGCATATGTGAAGCCAAGCCTGAGAACGTGCTGTGGGGTTCAGGACGACGCTCACTCCAGCTCCCTGCCCCCCCGGATCACGCCCAGCAGTGCAGTAGTGTGTGCTACTGTGCCATCTTTTTCCTGGAGATCCCTGACATAAAAGAACAATGAACTCTCATCCTTCACACTGGAAGAACTTAGTATATACAGGAAGGATGCCTACCTTGAGTCCTTGAATCCACCCCTTTTTCACATCCCAGTTCCAGTCATCTGGGTAGCCTTAATTGGTCCTTAAAAAGACTTTTTCAGCTCTCCCAAGGTCCCACTCCCTCCGTTCTCTCATTAATACAACTACTACCATAGTGACATTTCAGAAATGTGTGTCTGACCATGTTATTTTTCTATTGTAAGCCATTCAAATGCTGTTCATAGCTTGGAGGATAAAGTTCACATTGCAAGCTATAGCCCAAAAGATGATCCAACCCCAGCTCTGACTGATCAGCTAATGCCTGTGTATGATATAAACATACACACCCCACTTGGTTTCCTGGAAGGTACCATGTTTATAGCATTTGGCCTTTGTGTTCGCACTTTCCTTGGCCACAGCACCCTTCTTTTTCACATCATGTAGACAATGTCTACCTGTCTCTGGCTTCAGCTTTTGTAACATGTCCCCTTAGAAGTCCCTCTTGATCCGCCTTCTCTGTCATGAGGCAGCATGCTGAAACTTCGCCATCATAGTCTTGTTCAAGTGTGTTATGACCATTTGTGTCCATCATTAGAGTGCAAGCCCAGGGAGAAACAGGGTCTGCACCTCTCTTGCTTGCTGTCTCCCTTGTGTACATGTCAAGTTCTTAGCATGATGTCTGATCCATTAATTCAATTAATGGTATGGTGTTGATGCTCAAGGAGAGGTCAAGTTGGGGAGAGATGTTTGTATATGCTTCTACATAAAGAGGGGATATAGAGTAAGGGAGAGGTAGCAAGTCAGACAGGAGACTTAGAACTATACAGAATCCCTGTTTCATCATCAACTGGCTTTGCAACTTTGGGCATGTTATCTAACTTTGCTATACTTTAGTTTTTATTATCTGCAAAACTGGGATTTTAATTACAGTTGTCTCTAGGGATGGTTGTATATATTAGAATTAGAGAATATATGTAATATACTTGGCATAGTCCTTGGGGCATAGTAGGTGCCTGTTAAATGCATGACCTTATACCTCAACCTGTCTGAGACTGCCCTGCTTCATACCTGTTGCCCCAGTGTCATTACTAAATGTACCCCATTTCACTCTTCAGAGTCCTGTTTTGGACAATAGATGACATGTTCTCCTACTGAGGGATGAGCTACTAGAACTAGAAAGGAACTCAGATTTAATTGGTGTATTCCTCCCCCCAACTCACAGATAAGAGAACTGAGGTCAAGAGTGAGTTTTGCCAAAGCCTCTGTAACTGCTTGGTGGCACAGTTGTGTCTTCTAACTTGGAGAGCAGAGTTACTTCTATACCACATCTGAACCACTTTCTTAATTCCAGGGTTTTTGAAGAGTTAATGATCAGCTTTAATAGATCTTCAAAGGCAGTCAATACATATAAACCAGCCAATATGTATAAACTCGTAAACCTGCTACCCACCCTTCTCCAGCATTTTCTGAACTGCCTCTTTCCCCAACCCAGCCTCCTGCTTCTGAACTGCATCTTTAATTAGTTTCTGTATATATATGTATTGCTCTCCCTGACCTTTTGATTTGGGGTGGTTTTGCTCACCCACATTCTTCCCTTTTATGAGATGATCTCTGTTCAGCTGGAAGTCCTGGGAGGGCAGGGAGGGCCTATAGGTCTCCCCTTAGATCACGTGAATCACCTAATACATATTTGTAGGGATGGCAATTGGATCAGAGTCTAAACCCTTTTAGCAGGGTGGCTTTCTGTCCTCTGGAGCAGAGACCTCTAGCCTGTGTGTCCCCCTCTCTGAAGACAGACACAATACCTGCAGGGAAGTGGAGGGCAGAGTAAGAAGAAATGAGCAGCACCTGCTTGCTGCCCACCTGGAGGTAGAAGGAGAGAGGGGCCCCATGCCCTTCCACCAGAATTGAGGAAGAAACAAAAACAAAGAAGAAAAACAATCATTTTATGCTTTATTTACTCAGCATCCAGATGCAAAGGAAAGTGGAAAGAAAGCACATGGACGATCCCTCATGACCAACTTCGGAAAGCATAAGGTAAATGAATTAAGAGTGATAAGTGTGCATAACTCAGTTAATTTAAAGAGTCTAGAAGGTAACAGGAGAATGTCATCATGACCTTGGAATAACGGTAGATTCCTTAAACAGGACCCCAGAAAAGGAAAAGATTGACAGTGAAACTACTTTAAAATTTAAGAACTTCTGTTCGTCAAAAGTATGAAAGAACAAATAGCATACTGGGAAATAATATTTTCACTACACGTATTACACAAAGAACTTACATCCTGAATATATTTTTAAAAATCTCTACAAATCAATAGAAAGCACCCTAATTTTTAAAAAATGAGCAGAAGACTTAACTGTGCTTCACAAGAGAAGATATCCAAGTGACTGATATGGAAAAGGTACTCTCCTGATCAGTCCTGGGAAATGTAAATTAGAATAATGTTGAGATTCTGCATACATCCTCCACAATAACACCCTCACAGTATCTACTCAGCCGCTCTATGAACCATAAGCGGCTTATCAGCTCTATTGTGAGGTGTGTGTCATGAGACTGAAGCAATGATATTTATAGGGGCCTTATTTGTAATAGTACAAATAGGAGACAGTTCAAATGTCTATCAACAATAGAATGAATAAAAATGACGGTGTATTTGTGTAAGAGAATATCAGCAATGAGAATGACAAAACTACAACTACATGCAATAGTGTGATCTTTGTAAATAAGACATTGAGCAAAAGAAGCCAGACCCAGAAGAGTGCATATACTTTGAGTCCATTTATGTGAACCTCAAAAATTGGCAAAAAAAAAAAACAACTATGGGGTTAAAGTCAGGATAGTTTTAGTTACTTCTGGGGAGAAGGTGATGACCAAGTGGGAGAATCTGAAGACTTTGGGGCAGATAACATTCCATTTCCTCATTTGGGTGGTTTCACGTGTGGAAAGCCATCATGCTGTATACTTACGGTTCTTGTACTTTTCTAAGTGTGTGTGATACGTCAATAAAAAGGTAAAACATGTTACATAAGAAATCAGTTATTAAGTGATGAACTTTATGCATGAGGTTTCCCAAGGCCATTTCTTGTACTTTAAAGAACGTTGTATCTAGAATTTCCTGCCCATCAATAGGATAATTTATTAAAAGTTTGGACAAAATAGTCATAATATACTGAAAACAATAACAATGTTCTCCCATATAGACTGCTTAAGTAAATTATGATTCATTCACACAGTGGACAATCATGCAACCGTTGAAAGATGATCTCTCTAAAGAGTTCAACATGCAAAACCTTAAAAAAGTAAGATGAAAACTGATTATATGGTATGCTAATGATGATGTGTCAAAACTTTATATAAAGAAAATATATCATCGTTTCTCCAAATACCTGTCGTTGATTATTATTACTTATTTCTGCTTTTTGCATTTTATATTTTAAGATGAACCTGAGAAATAGATTTATTAATTTTGTAACTCTTCAAGTTACTAACTACATATGGAATTGAAGAATATTTCATTTCTTGATTACAACTACTCATTTAAATTAAAATTATTTTCCAAAGTAAAGCTTTTAGGGATTACTTCAGCTGCTACAGAATCGGACTTTATTATGTCTTAAGTCATAAGAATGAATGTCCTCAAGATTTTATAGATTATTTTTTTTAAAAGTTAATAGTATTTTAACCTGAAAGTTTATACAAAGTTTATACAACTTTCCATGCCATCTTATTTAATCATCACAAAAATAATAATCCTTTAAAATAGGTGTTATTTTTCTGCCCTTTAGAAAAAGTACAATAGGAAACTTGAGAGATTGAGTGATTTATCAGTATGGTGAGAGGCCAGTCTGAAACGTGAGCTCATCAGATGCTTGGACTCTGTACACGGTGGTCCTCAAGGCATAACCAAGACCTAATAAGGCTCCAGACTAAATTGGTGCCTGCTGTCAGTGCCGTAGATCGGACTGCATTTATGCCAATGGCGTAGCTTGCTTTTTTTGTTGATTGTGAGTGAGAAAATCTGGAAGGCAATTTAGTTCCATAGTAATGTGGGGATGGAGTCCCTTCCCTTTTCTAAGACATGTTCCCTGGATGTCCAGGGTACTTGTCTAAAAGTTTTACCTTTGTTTGCAGAAGCTGAGTTTTTGGTGACATGGTTTTCTACAGTTACTAGGGTCCCTCCCCATTATTTGTGTTGCTGAGATATGTGTTGCCAAATATTGGGTTTATTTCCAGTGTTGTGGGGATGAAACTGCATCATTGCTAAGAGGTTTTGTGTCTAACAGCTAATCTGTCCAAAGACATCAAGTTAGTCCTACAGTCTTTCAGCCTGAATCCCGTCGGTAATAATCATTCTGCTCTAGAAATTCAAATGGGTCAAAATCTCAAAAGAACAGTTTGACTTAGATGAGTTTTTGAGTCCATACTGAACAAAAGCAGGAATGGTAGTTATTCATTTTAAAAATTACTGCTTGTCTTTTTCTTAAAATGAAATCTGCCTTTCGTGAGTAATTCAAAAGGAACAATGAGCTTTCTGTATGAGGATACTTTATCCCTTATAAGCATTTAAATAAATATTACAACTTGACCCTACCCCTCATAGGAACCTTTAATGCATGACTAATAGTCTAAGACCTACATTTTATGTGCCTTAGAAGTCAGTTTCACAGTATGAGACCCTCAGTTTTGCCTTGATTGTTTTAAAATAATTTTGGCCAAAGACACTCTTTTTATTGGGCTTCCCGGGTGGGTGAGTGGTAAAGAAACTGCCTGCCAATGCAGGAGCCATAGGAGATGCAGATTTTATCTCTGGTAGGGAAGATCCCTTGGAGTAGGAAATGGCCACCACTCCAGTTTTCTTTCCTGGGAAATCCCGTGGACAGAGGAGCCTGGCAGACTACAGACCATAGGGTCCCAAATGAGACAGACATGGCTTAGTGCCTAAGCAACAAATGCCTGTTGCTAAGGCAAGCTGAAATATTTGGTCAATTATTTTTCTCCAGGTTACTGTCCTTGTGTGTTTGCGTGTATCTTAAAGTTCATTTCATTCTCTGTATATTGTAGACATACCTGATGCAATGAGTTTATGTTAATTTTTTCTGATTTTTTTCTGGCAGAAAACCACTAAATCACGGTCTAAACCTTACAGTACTGATGACGAGGAGGACTTACAGCAGAATCCTGGCAAGGAGACTGGTCAGCTATACCGGTAAGAAAGCTCCCCATGTTTCTTACTCAGGCTCCCAGGACCTCTCTATCCCCATCAGCTTGGCTAGCTAGTTGTATGTGTCTAGAAAATCAGCTCACAAGGTAAAGAGCTCAGTGCAGTGGGACATGTGATCAGGATATGAGATGATGATATATGTAGGGGACTTTTGCTGCCTGGTGCAAAGTGGGCTCTTAATAAATGCTGGCTATACCAGCTGCCAGGTAAAAGGTATCTTCAGAGAAGAGAGAAGGACCGCATGAGCTAGCACAGAGACTGAAGTAGAAGGCAGATGATAAGCACATGTGAAGAGCTGGGGATCTGAAATCAGTCAGACTTCAAACTCTTGCTCCTCCAACTTTAACAGGGGACTAGATAGGCTCCTCATTTGTGTCTATTTCTTAGGGTCATTGTGAGGATTAAAGGAATTCAACTGTTTAGCCTGATGAGCCCTACCCTAATTAACTAAGTGCTCAAAAATACCAGCTGTTGCTTTATTACTTGTTGCTGTTGAGTCACTAAGTCGTGTCTGACTCGTGACCCCCTGGACTGTAGCCCACCAGGCTCCTCTATCCATGGGGTGCTCCAGGCAAAAATATTGGGCTTGGCTGCCATTTCCTCCTCCAGGGCATTTTCCTGACCCAGGGATCAAACCCACGTCTCCTGCATTGACAGGCGGATTCTTTACCATTGAGCCACCAGAGAGACCTGCTTTATAATTGCCGGTAGAATTTGGGATGAGTAAAATGACCATAATTTTAGAACCCAAATTGTGATACATGATTTGATATAGGCTTCTCACAAAGGAATATTAATTATATCCTTCATAGACAGATAGACAGATATACAAACATGCCCATACACACACCTTGTGGCCTTATTGAAAGACTAAAACAAAATTGGAAGCATAGAGGTCCTGTAGGAATGAATCACTTAGTGTTGAATTAAATTTTATATTTTAGCCTCACTTCAACAGAATGTCCATATGTAAGATAGTAGCTAATTAGTAAGGGCAGAGGAGATGTGTATGGTCCTTACCCTCAGGGTACAGAAAATTCAATATGTATAAATAGTTACACTAAAGGATATAAGAGAATAGAATCACTTTCCAGGAGACCTCTTCTGTGAATGTTCTCAAATATAAGTTTGACAAAGGCTTAACTCTGAATCATCTCTCAACTCAGGGATCAAGCCCGCATCTCATTTATGTCTCCTATTTTGGCAGGTGGGTTCTTTACTGCTAGTGACACCTGGGAAGCCCAATAGCCAGGGAAGCTATCACACAAAGTCATGTTCCATGCTTAAATCAATTAGAAATTTGCCCGTAATAGCTATCAAGGCCCAAGCATCTATGATTGTAGCCTTTTGAGACTTCAATAAACTAACTCAATTTTTAGATAAGGATTAAAAAAAGCAAACTGTATGTAGAAATTCTCTGTAATATGGAGTGTCTTGGGGGGTTTACTTGTCATTTCTAGGCATGGCTTCCCTCACATTCATTTATAATCACTTCCTTTCACAAAACCAGATTTTTCACCTATGGCTACAGAGTTTCCTAATTACATGATAAAGGAGGAACATGGACTCTTTCTTCCCATTGATTTTTATTCCTGTTTGTGTTCATGTCTTCTTTCTCAAATGAGTTATTGTCACATTTTGACCTTAATTCTTTTGTTGAATGTTTATAAATATCATTATGATAAGAATTTTGGTCTGATTTGTTCACTATTTTATCTCCATTAGGTGCTCAGTAAATATTGACAGAGTGAATAAATCTATATCATCACTATCTAATTCCAGAACATTTTTGCCACACCAAAAAGAAACTCTGCCATTAAGAGAGATTTCCCACCCCTCTCTCCCCCAGCCCCTGATACCAACTAATCTACTTCTTTTTTGTTTTTTGGCTGCACCCTGTGGCAAGTAGGGATCTTAGTTCCAAGATCAGGGATCAAACTTGTGCCTCCTCTATTGGGAGTGTAGAGTCTTAACCATTGGATCACCAGGAAAGTCCCCCAACTAATCTGCTTTTTGTCTCTATAGATTTGCCTTTTCTGGACATTACCTATAAATGGAATCCTACCATATTTGGCCCATTTTTGTCTGACTTCTTTCACTTAGTATAATATTTCCAAGATTCATCCATGTTGTAGAATGTATCAGTACTTCATCATTTATATTGTTGAATAATATTCCATTGTATGAATATATTGCACTTCATTTGTTCATTAGCTGAAGGATATTTAGGTTGCTTTTACCTTCTGGCTATTATAGATAATACTGCTATGAACATTCGTTTCTAAGTTTTTCTGTAAATATAGGTTTTAATTTCTCTTGGATATATAGTTAAAAGTGGAACTGCTGAGTCACATGGTAACTGTTTCATTTTTTGAACTGCCAAACTATATTGGCAAAGCAATTGAGCCATTTAAAATTCTCCAGTAGGGTGTGAACATTCCAATTTCTCCTCATCCTTGCCAACACACATTATTACCTGCCCTTTTGGTTATAACCAACCTAGTAGACATGAAGTGGTATCTCATTTTAGTTTGGTTTGCATTTCCTCAATGACTAATGAGCTTCTTGTCATGTTCTTATTGGCAATTTGTGTATCTTTGATGAGGACTGAAGTTTTTAATGATTATATGTTTTCTGGGAGGAGAAAAGTGCTTCTGTGAAGGGAATGTGGTAATCTGTGGAGAATTTTACTGAGACAAAGAGCAAGTGGTAGAATTTGTAAAGTTGTGAAGGAAAAGAAATCCTGGGAGTGGTTTATAGGATATATACTGTATAGTTATATGGAGAGAGTAAGTGATGTTTGTCTTAAAAAAGTTGAAGAATGTATTAATAGAAAAAGCATAAAGAAGAAAATTAAAATCACTATAAATATACCTCTAGATGACAATGACTATGGAAAGTTTGGTGTATTTCTTGTTAGATGTATTATTATCTAGTCACTAAGTCGTGTCTGACTCTTTGTGACCCTATGGACTGCCATACACCAGGCTTTCCTGTCCTTCACTATCTCCTAGAGTTTGTTCAAACTCGTTCATTGAGTTGGTGATGCCATCCAAGCATTTCATCCTCTGTTGCCCCCTTCTCCTCCTGCCGTCAATCTTTCCCAGCAACAGGGTCTTTTCCAATTAGTCAGCTTTTTGCATCAGGTGGCCAGAGTACTGGGGCTTCAGCTTCAGCATCAGTCCTTCCAATGCATATTCAGAGTTCATTTCCTTTAGGATTAACTGGTTTGATCTCCTTGCAGTCCAAGGAACTCTTAGATGTATAATTTGCTTCTTAGTCTAGGCTGGTTCTCCTTCTGCCAAAGTAGGGTGCTTCCCTGGTACAATCTGGTATTACTCCACAGTTGGGTAATGGTAGGAATCCAGCCCTTCACAACAGAACTCATAAATTCAGGAGAAGAGACTGTGGATAAAATCTGGCTGAACGGTGAACAAAGCCACACGAGTAGAGTGTTGTGGTAGAGACAGTGCTGAACTAAAAATCACATTTGGGTTCTAATCCTGGCTCCATCAGAGCAGGGAGGGAAGGTGGAGTAACCATAAAGCCCATACCTCTTCCAGCTCTAAAACATCATGAGTCCGGGGTGTGTTTTACAGGTTGGGCCGCCGAAGGAAAACCATGAAGCTGTGTCGAGAGCTCTCTGATTTGGTTGTGTACACAAACTCTGTGGCAGCCCAGGACATTGTGGATGATGGTAAGACCTGAGTGTTTTTACTTCTGGATAAACACTCCTGACCTTTCTTTATCAATTGTTAATTAAACTTTTGTTAATTGAATCATCAGCACACATTTCTGGAACTGCATAGAATCCAACTTGAGTGTCAGGAAACTGATTGCTGGAACAATGCTTAGCTCACAGGGAGCGCTCTATTGATCACTTTGTTTGCCTAACTGGCTAGAGGTCAGAGACATTTCCCGCAGGGCAGAGGAGGACTTTGTTATTAAAAAGGCAGATGGATCAGAGCAAGGTCTTCCCTGTGTTTAAACTATGGAGACTTGACCTAGTTTGACGGTCAGATCACAGATGGCCATTCCAAGTGTGAATGACTAGAAGAAAGAGGAAATTAATTGGTGAAAATAACATCCTGAAATGCCCCAAATTTTCTCATTGAGAGTTTTGACCTTGATGAAAATAATTTAACTCACAGATTGCAGTTTAATAAAAAGAGCAGAGATTTCAGAAGCCTTGGCTCTTTCACAGTTTTTTACCCATCAATTGCCATATGTGGAGCTGAGAAATCCTAGTCACAACTCTTCTTAGCCTGACTTCTTGCTGGCTGCACTTTCTCCTTAGCCTTTTCTCTTCTCACTGGTGTTTTGTCCAGTCATTGAGTGCTTATGAAAATAGACTATGGTCACGTGGGTTTTCAGTATAATTGTAGTTTCAGTGGAAGTGAATATTGCATCAGAGTCTCCCATTTTCTCATGTACCAGTGATGCAAAAACAACACCGTGCTGAGTCTTGTGACCTCACAACCTCCAGGATTTCCCCTCAGATCTTTCTTCTTTCTTCCCCTATTCTACAAGTGTATACTTTTTTATCTGCAGATTTTCTTCCCTTTGGTGTTGAATCCTTCTTCAGATGATGACAATTATTAAAAAAAAAATATTGAACTTCGTGTGTGAGAATATGAGAACCTGTAGACTTCTGAGAACGTGAACATCACATCTTTTTTCCAGATTCTTTTCCGTTATAAGTTATTATAAGATGTTGAGTTTAGTCCCTTGTGCTACACAGTAGGACCTTGTTGTTTATTTTATGTATTTTGTTCTTGCTTTTGTTCAGTTTCTTAGTCATGTCTGACTCTGTGACCCCATGGACTGCAGCACCCCAGGCTTCCCTGTCCTTCACCATCTCCTGGAACCTGCTCAAACTCATGTCCATCGAGTTGGTGATGCCATCCAACCATCTTGTCCTCTGTTGTCCCCTTCTCCTTCTGACTTCAATGTTTCCCAGCCTCAGGGGCTTTTCTAATGAGTCAACTCTTTGCATCAGGTGGCCAAAGTATTGAACCTTCAGCATCAGTCCTTCCAATGAATATTCAGGACTGATTTCTTTTAGGATTGACTGGTTGGATCTCCTTGCAGCCTAAGGGACTCTAAAGAGTCTTCTCCAACACCACAGTTCAAAAGCATCAATTCTTTGGTTTTCAGCCTTCTTTATGGTCCAGCTCTCACATCCATACATGACTACTGGAAAAACCATAGCTTTGACTATGTGGATCTTTGCTGGCAAAGTAATGTTTCTGCTTTTTAATATGCTGTCTAGGTTTGTCACAGCTTTTCTTCCAAGGTACTTCCCTAGTGGCTCAGATGGTAAGGAATCTGCCTGCAATGCAGGAGACCTGGGTGTGATCCCTGGGTTGGGAAGATCCCCTGGAGGAGGGCATGGCAACCCACTTTAGTATTCTTGCCTGGAAAATTCCAGGGACAGAGGAGCCTAGCAGGCTACAGTCCATGAGGGTCACAAAGAGTTGGACTTGACTGAGTGACTAACACTTTCACTTTCTTCCAAGGAGCAAGCGTCTTTTAATTTCATGGTTGCAGTCACCATCTGCAGTGATTTTGGACCCCAAGAAAATAAATTCTGTCACTGTTTCCATTAATAGTTGTATATATTAATCCCAAACTCCTAATTTATCCCTCCTCTTTCCTCTTTTGTAACCATAGGTTTGTTTTCTGTGTTTGTGAGTCTATTTCTATGGTGTAAATGAGTTCATTTGTGTCAAACTTTAGATCCCACATGTAAATTATATCATGTAGTATTTGTCTTTCTTTGTCTGACTTACTTAGTATGACAATCTTTAGGTTCATCCATATTGCTGGAATGACATTATTTTGTTCTCTTTTATGGCTGAGTTTTCTGTCGTGTGTGTGTGTATGTGTGTATACACACACATACACACACCACATCTTCTTTATCCATTCATCTGTGGATGGACATTTAAGTTGCTCCCATGTCTTAGCTATTGTAAATAGTGCTGCTATGAGCATCAAGATGCATGTATCTTTTTGAGTTAGAGTTTTTGTGTTATCTGGATATATGCCCAGGAGTGGGGTTGCTGGATCATATGGTAGCTCTATTTTTAGTTTTTTAAGGAACCTCCACACTTTTTAATATAGTGGCCGCTACAGTTTGCATTCCCAGCAATAGTGTGGTGGTGGTGGTGGTGGTTTAGTTGCTAAGTTGTGTCCGACTGTTGTGACCCTGTGGACTGTAGCCTGCCAGGCTCCTCTGTCCGTGGGATTCTCCAGGCAAGATTACTGGAGTGAGTTGCCAGTTCCTTCTCCAGGGAATCTTCCCAACCCAGAAATCGAACCCAGGTCTCCTGCATTGCAGGCAGATTTTTTATCGACTGAACTACAAGGGACGCCAGTAACTTCCTACAGCTAGAAAATAAACTTGGGAAGTATTTTAATGGAGTTAGAGGTATATTTGGTTCATAGAAATATAATTTCTACTGCATGCCTCAGGAAATCATAATCCCGTTAGCTAACATCACCTGTTTTTGTCGTGTGTGTGTGTGTGTGTGTGTGTACACCACAAAGTAAGTAATAGACAATGAATGCATGGCTTATACTAATGGAAAACAACTCAGCTCTATTAATATACGAATTGACATGTGCCTAATTAGCAAGGTCATCTTATTGATGATGTGGTGTGCCTAATTTATGTAGAGAGAGGAAAGAGTGGTACTAATTTTAGTGCTGTTACATCTGAAGGTGGTTTGACAAAAAGACTGTATTTTCTCTTATTATGTTTAAAGTATTCCTCATCAACTTCTACAAGTATGATCATTTTTAGTATGCTTGAGATATGTAACCTCTGCTAAAAATTTATGTCAATATATATATAATAAGGAGTCTGTATGCAGGAAATCATCAAATTAAACACTGTAATTCTCTAATTTCTTTGCTTCTCACTTGTATTTATGACTGTTTCAAGTTCCAACTCTAGAATGTAGTTGCTAGTCAATTTGGCCAGTATTTAATATCTAAGACGTACAACCCCGAGGACCACAGGGGCCCTGGGAGACTGTGCACAAATCAATTTGTACAGTCTAGATATAGTTCAGGTCCAGTAAAACAGTAATTCAACTCTGGTTCATGGGCCATGTCCTTCAGTCTGGGTTCAGAGTACAAACTGGAATGATAATAAGACTCTGGGTAAGTTTAGGTTTTATCTAGGCTGGCCTCTTCCAACAGGTCCAGATGAGATTGGGTAGTCATTTTGGGGATGAGGTATGGATATTTAGTGAAGGAGTGGGAGTGGTGGGGCATTCTAGATGTGTGGCACAAAAAGATAGAATTGGGTGAAAGGGGTAGGATATTAAATCTTTGGAGGTTTACTCCATTGTGACCCCCTAACCTGTAGCATCGTTGGTCCTAGATTATCCCTTTCTGATGATGCTTTAAGCAGAAACTTTAATGTCAACTTCCTATTTTTTTTTTTTTACCTCCCATTTTTTTCCCCATTATTTATAAACTTGGCTAGGTGGATGATTGTTGTTATTTCTGAAACTTTTATTTCTTTATAATATTCTTTTGAATTCTTTTTCCATTATTATTCCTTTCTCCCAAACAGGTTTTGACTGGCTTCAAGATTCTATTCAACTTTAAAACCCAATTTTCCTGTTTTGTAATTAACTCTTTTCCCTTTATTTTCTTAAGCCACAAATGCAGTCACTTAATGTGTTTCACATGTGTGCTTTCTAAATGATGCCTTCCATGATTATCTCCCTTTTATCAGCAATGAGTTGCATAGATAGTTTTATTTATCCTTAGGTGTCTTGCTCTCTGGCAAAGCTCTTCTGTTTGAATCAGGCACCTAGAAAATGTTTCCTCTTGCCCTCTTCCTACTAGCCAGATCAACATGAAGGAGGGAGATGACAGAGAATTCTCTTGAGAGAATATGGGATTCAAAAATAGACAGTTATCTGAACAAGAGGCAAAGCTCTGATCTGAAATGGCAAAAGAGCCCTGGGAGTGGGATTTTACAGTTCTTTCTAGCGCAGGAGCTGGGCCTCTTCTGGTTGAATTCGCTCTTTTGCTCTGCATTTTATTATTGGTGAAATCGGACTCAGCATCTTTCATGAGTGGTGTTTTCTTTGCTGCAGGTCTCACTTTTCTGTTTCCTTTGTTAAAAACTGTGTTAGGAACGACAGGAAATGTGTTGTCCTTCAGTGAAACAAGAGCGCATCAGGTGGTTCAGCAGAAATCAGAGCAGTTCATGGTTTATAACCAGAAGCAGCTCACGAGGATTTATCCCTCCGCCTACCGCATCGATTCCAGTAACTTCAACCCTCTGCCCTACTGGAACGCAGGCTGCCAGCTAGGTATGTATGCCCCTGGGAGGAGCAGTTCTCCGTGGCTCTTGCGTCTAGGCCGCTATCTTACCTAATTCTCTTAAACTCTGAACTTGCACAGTGGCACTGAACTACCAGTCTGAAGGGCGAATGATGCAGTTAAATCGAGCCAAATTCAAGACAAACGGCAATTGTGGCTACGTTCTCAAACCCCAGCAGATGTGCAAAGGTGTGTGTTAATTTCACAGTCGTATCTCTGAACGCAAGAGACCTTTACTGAAGGAGCACTCGGGAAAGCAGAGTGCCTCACTGTTTTGCAACATGATTTTTAAAAACGAGAAAAATTAAGTGTTGGAATGTAAATGAAGAAGCCTTTTAAAAAAATACTTATTTTTAAGCGAAGGTTAATTGCGATATTGTGTTGGTTTCCAGCCATACATCAACATGGATCAGCCATAGGTATATATATGTCCCCTCCCTCACACCTCCCACCTCAGCCCAGCCCTCTAGGAGGTCACAGAGCCCTGGTTTGCGTTCCCTGAGTTATAGAGCAAATTCCTGTTGGTTATCCTATTTTACATATGTTAGTGCATGTGTTTCCATGATCCTGTTTCTATTCGTCCCAGCCTCTCCTTCCTGCCCCCTCTACCCTGTCCATAAGTCTGTTCTCTCTGTCTGCATCTCCACTGCTGCCCTACAAATAGGTTCATCAGTACCATCTTTCTAGATTTCCATATATATGTGTTAATATGCAATATATTTGTTTTTCTCTTTCTGACTTACTTCACTCTGTATAATAGGCTCTAGGTTCATCCACCTCATTAGCACTGACTGAAATGTGTTCCTTTTTAATGGCTGAGTAATATTCCACTGTGTATATGTACCACATATTCTTTACCCATTCATTTGTCCACGGGTATCTAGGTTGCTTCCATGTCCTAGCTGTTGTAAATAGTGCTGCAGTGAACAATGGGATACATGTGTCTTTTTCAGTTATGGTTTTCTCCGTGTTTATGCCCAGTATTGGGATTGTTGGGTCATATGGTAAATTTATTCCTAGTTTTTTAAGGAATCACCATACTGTCTTCCACAGTGGCTATATCAACTTGGAATGTAAATAATTCTTGTCACCACTGTTTAATAATTCGGTAGCCTTCCCTGGTAGGCTGGTGTTTGGCCTTCCCCTATAGCTCAGCTGGTAAAGAATCCGCCGGCAATGCAGGAGACCCCAGTTCAATTCTTGGGTCAGGAAGATCCCCTGGAGAAGGGATAGGCTACCCACTCTAGTATTCATGGGCTTCCCTGGTGGCTCAGATGGTGAAGAATCTGCCTGCAATGCGGGAAACCTGGATTCAATCCCTGGGTTGGGAAGATCCCCTGGAGGAGGGCATGGTTACCCACTCCAATATTCTTGCCTGAAGAATCCCCATGGACAGAGGAGCCTAGCAGGCTACAGTCCATGGGGTTGCAAAGAGTCGGACATGACTGAGTGACTTAACCACCCATGCAGTATATTTAATTCTTTAAATCCCAGGCTCCTCTGTCCATGGGGATTCTCCAGGCAAGAATACTGGAGTGGGTTGCCATTCCCTTCTTCAGTATGTGTGCATATGTATGTGTAATTTCCATGCTACCAACCTTAGATTTTAACCTCTATTTGTCTTAGGTACTTTCAACCCTTTCTCAGGTGATCCACTTCCTGCCAACCCCAAAAAACAGCTCATCCTGAAAGTGATCAGTGGACAACAACTCCCCAAACCTCCAGATTCCATGTTTGGAGACCGAGGAGAGGTAAACCATGTATGACAAAGTGGTTAATTATGTGATTATCTTATTGTGTTTACATTTCATCTGAGGGTGCTGTGTATGTGTGTGTGTGTTTGTAAATGAGCCCTGACCTCAGCTTCTCAGATATTAACTGACTTACTGGCAAAGTAGACACAATTCCTTCTGGAGTGCAGTGCATCATCTATTTTGGAGGCGTGAGTGCAATACAAGTCAATTCACAATCCAAGAAGGACACTGGCAATGCTAAATTGAGATGCAAGGAGCAATTTTGTTATTAATAGAAACACTGAACAGGAGAATGTCTTACCCTCTCTGCATTTTTCATCTGCTGTGACCCTTATCTCTGCTACACATTGGCCACCTGCTCCCTGGCCACAGGCCACTCTTCCCTTGCTGCACTTCTGTTGCGTGATTTTACAATGTCTCCCTCTGTGGCCACAGCCTTCGCTCTTTCCAGAGCTGTCATTCCAGAGCTGGGCCTCTGTTTCCTCTCTATCTGTCAGCCCCTCCTCTGCCCATGTCCTTCCTCTCAGGAGTCGTCCATCACTTCAGGCTGTTTGCCACTCCCACCTATTAAACTATCCTTTCTGGATCTTGACTGTCAATGGGGAAACCACATAGCTCTGAGTGGTCCCACCATCAGCTCTGTCTCCGATCTTTGCTGAGTTCTGCAGTGCTGCCCCAGCTCCACCTGATCAGCCCTCCATCACATTTCCTGCCATGGGTATTGTCAACCTCTTCTCCTCAAACATGTATTCTCATCACTTTCTCATCTTTAGCACCTGGCTCCACACCTCTTAGGAAGTAGAGCTTCAGATGGGGCCGTGTCTTCCGTGTCATCTGTAATGCCTCTGGCCTAGTCTCAGCCACCATCAGCTCTTGGCATTTCTGCTGCGGTAGGCTCCCAGCTCACTGGTCTCCCTGCTTGCATTCTGCCCTCTCAGCAGCAAAAATAATTATGTTGGTAGTATCAGACAGTTTCTCCTTACTTCCTCTTCTTTCCCTTTTTTCTTTGTTCTCTGCAGAAGGGAAGACTCACTTTCTATATTTCCCCCCAACTTTTCGCTTTGAAGAATTTCAGTCCTTAGAAAAACCACAGGAATAGCAGAATGAACACTGTATCTTCAGCATCTAGATTCACCAATTAACTTACTAAATTTTGTTACTTTTCGCTTTATCTTCCTTTCATGTGTAAATGAGTATATGGTAAATATACATATATAGTTATGCACTTGAAAGGGAGAGGTAAATATAACAAAGCTTAATTATACGTGTATGTATTTAATAATATATATATACACACACACACTCATACATATATATATACCTTTGCTTTTCTTTGGAGAATTATTTGAGAGTAAGTTAACATCATGACCCCGACCCTTAAATAGTTCAGTATTTTTCTCTCTTTTTTTAATTTAATATAAATCAATATACTTATTTTTAATATTTATTTGGCTCTTCCGGGTCTTAGTTATGACCTTTGGGATCTTTAGTTGCAGCATGTGGGATCTAGTTCCCTGACCAAAGATGGAACCTAGCTCCCCTGCATTGGGTGCAAGGAATCTTAGCCACTGGACCACCTGGGAAGTCCAGGCATTTCTCTCTTAAGGACAAGAAGATTGAGACTTTCCTGGTGGTCCAGTGGCTAAGACTTCATGCTCTCAGTATAAGAGGGGTCCAGGTTCAATCCCTGATCAGGGAACTGGATCCCACATGCCACAGCTAAAGATCCTGCATGCTGCAATGAATAACCAGCACAGCCAAATTTATTCATTAATTAATTTTTAAAAAAGAACAAAGTTATTCTGTATAACTGCAATATAGTCATTATACTCATGTCATTAGATATTGGCACAACAATATATTTTTCTGCTATTTTATTTTTTTTCTGCTATTTTATTTTATTTTTTGTTTCTTTTAGACCCTCAGAACAACTTTATCCATCTTTTAAAAATTTTTAAATACAGTTTTGAAAGATTACTTTCCATTTAAAATTATTGCAAAATATTGGCTGTATTGTCTGTGATGCAAAGTACATCCTTGGCTGTATCTTACACCCAGGAGTTTGTTGGTACGATAATTTTATCTAAGATAATATCTGTATTAGTTTTACCGCATTGTCCAAAAATTGTTCTTACATTATTTTTTTTTCTTTTTAGATTCAGAATCCAATTAAGAATCATACATTGCTCTTAGTTATCATTTCTCTTTGGTCTTTTAAAATGTAGAACAGGTCTCCAGTTTTGTTGTCATTATATTGATATCTTTTAAAATAAATGTCTAAGCCAGTTGTGTCCATAATGTCCTTCAGTTTGGATTTACCTGACTGTTTGTTCATGATTTAGTTCAGTTCAGTTGCTCAGTCGTGTCTGTCTCTTGGTGACCCCATGGACTACAGCACACCAAGCTTCCCTGTCCATCACCAACTCCCAGAGATTATTCAAACTCATGTCCATCAGGTCTTTTGCATCAGGTGGCCAAAGTACTACAGTTTCAGCTTCAGCATCAGTCCTTCTGATGAATATTCAGGACTGATTTCTTTTAGCATGGTCTGGTTGGATCTCCTTGCAGTCCAAGGGACTCTCAAGAGTCTTCTCCAACACCACAGTTCAAAAGCATCAATTCTTCGGTGCTCAGTTTTCTTTACAGTCCAACTCACATCCATACATGACTTTGGAAAAACCATAGCTTTGACTAGATGGACCTTTGTTGGCAAGTAATAGCTCTGCTTTTTAATATGCTGTCTAGGTTTGTCATGGCTTTTCTTCCAAGGAGCAAGCGTCTTTTAATTTCATGGCTGCAGTCACCATCTGCAGTGATTTTGGACCACAAAAAAATAAAGTCTGTCACTGTTTCCATTGTTTCCCCATCTATTTGCCATGAAGTGATGG
Source organism: Cervus elaphus (assembly GCF_910594005.1). NCBI lineage: Eukaryota > Metazoa > Chordata > Mammalia > Artiodactyla > Cervidae > Cervus > Cervus elaphus. The sequence goes on along the minus strand of NC_057833.1, from coordinate 9,539,651 downwards.
GACTGGATGCCATAATCTTAGTTTTCTGAATGTTGAGTTTTAAGCCAACTTTTTCACTCTCCTCTTTCACTTCCATCAAGAAGCTCTTTAGTTCTCCTTCACTTTCTGCCATAAGGGTGGTATCATCTGCATATCTGAGTTTACTGATATTTTTCCTGGCAATCTTGATTCTAGCCTGTGCTTCTTCCAGCCCAGCGTTTCTCATGATGTACTCTGCATATAAGTTAAATAAGCAGGGTGACAATATACAGCCTTGACATACTCCTTTCCTGATTTGGAACCAGTCTGTTGTTCCATGTCCAGTTCTAATTTTTGCTTCTGGATCTGCATACAGATTTCTCAGGAGGCAGGTAAGGTGGCCTGGTATTCCCATCTCTTGAAGCATTTTCCACAGTTCGTTGTGATCCACACAGTCAAAGGCTTTGGCGTGGTCAATAAAGGAGAAGTAGATGTTTTTCTGGAACTCTCTTGCTTTTTTGATGATCCAACAGATGTTGGCAATTTGATCTCTGGTTCCTCTGCCTTTTCTAAAACCAGCTTGAACATCTAGAAGTTCACGGTTCGCGTACTGTTGAAGCCTGGTTTGGAGAATTTTGAGCATTACTTTGCTAGCGTGTGAGATGAGTGCAGTTGTGCGTGATTACAATCAGAATAAACATATTTGTCAGGAATGCTACAGGGGCAATGTGTTCCCTTCTCAGTGCATCATATCAGGGGCCACGTTATGTCAGTTTATCCCAGGACTGATAATGTTACTTGGCTAAGGGAGTTTTTTCCAGATGTTTCTCATTGCATAGTTATCCCTTTATCTTTATAATATATAGTTTGTGGTATTAAAGTAATCTTTTAAGTGTATGAGGAGTATCTTTATTTTATAGTTAAAATAAAATCCAACCTCTTTATTGTGGCTCATGAGGTTTTCTGTCAGGAGATTTTAACTCTTTCTTGAGCCGTAGAAAAAGATGGTATCAGATGAGGCCTTTGGGCACTTTCTCAGTATTTTTAAATGCATACAATAAACAGATAAAGTGACACTTTAGCAAGCTAATTATATTGAAGTTCACTTATCAATATATTAGAAACAAGTTGTGACATACAAATATGTGTGCAATAAATAGCAGGATCTAGACAGGGGTTGAATAACTATTAGATGAGTATGGGTGACACATGGAGATTTCTGTCACAACCATAATCTGACTTAAACATCTGTGATTTCTGTCAGACACAAAGTTATGGGACTAATATTCTAATATCTGTGTTTTATGGAAAATGGAAATACAAATGAAAGTACAGTTTTCCTCTCATCTTGGCTCCTTGAATTCTCAGCCTGTGATCTCTCACATTATTCATTATCTCTGAGAGTGAAATAACTTTTCTTGCTCCCAATCAGAAAATTGTCATCTATAATTTTCACTTTTCCTTTGCTCTCCACATCTACCCAGTTCCCATCTCCTGGACATTCTGCCTCCCAAATCTCCCCAGTTCCATTGTTCAGTTCCATTGTCCTGGCATGTCACCTGGATTACAGCTTGATGAAGCGGACACTGTTTTCTCAGGTTTATAGATGAGGAGACTGAAGCACAGATGTGACACAATTTGCCCAAGTCCGGCCGTGTTGAAGCAGGAAGTGGCCCTTCAAGCCTGTGGTGGCTGCTGCTTTTTGTTCCTAATTGGAGGATGATTGCTTTACATCACTGTGTTTGTTTCTGCTGCACAACAGTGCGAATCAGCTCTAAGTATCCGTTTATCTCCTCCCTCTGGAGCCTCCCTCCCACCCGCCCCGTTCCATGCCTCTGGGTATCACAGAGCGCCAAGCTGAACTCCCCGTGTTAATGCAGCTGCTTCCCACGAGCTATGTATTTTACCCATGATAGTGTACATATGTCAGTGCTATTCTCTGTGGCTTCTTAAATTCCTTAATTGAGATTTAATTAAATTAAACCTCTTAAATTCCTTACAAACAGAAGTCATATTTATTAGCTGCCCCCAAATCCAAGACCTCCAGTGGTACAGTTTTACCACACAGTTCTATTCTACGGAAAAACTTCTGGTTTCAAAGAATTAATTCAAAATGTGTAAACTTTAGCTGACTTATTTAGTAAACCAAAAATATGTCTATCTACCTGTCTCAAAGTATTTTTCCATCAGACCTCTATCTTATATTCCCTGACACTCCCCTTCCCAAACTGTATTCTTCTTACTCTCCAAACTCCTAAAACAGTGTTTTCCCAGACTTAGTAATTCCCTCCTTCTGGGTCCTTTGGGATTTTATTCCTTAATTGCTCCTTATCCAGTACTGGAGTGACAAAAGAGAGCTTACAAATAGCCAACAAAGGAAGGTTCCTCCCACAGAGGACAGGGATGTGCGGGAGGTAAAGGGGTCTTTTTTGGCCTTGCCACCTGGCATGTGGGACCTTAGTTCCCTGCAGTGGAACCACTGGACCACAAGAGAATTCCCTCATATTTTTCACCTTTTTAAATACTTTAAACTTTGCACCATAGTACTCAATTGATTTAACTATGTTAAATTGCACAAGTCCAGTGTGGATAACTTGATTAATTATTATGTACCCAGGTCAAGATAGAACATATCCAGCACTTCCAGAAGGCTTCCATACACCTTCCCGGTCAATATCTACTCCTAAGCCTCCACTCCTTCCATCAAATACCAGCCCAGTCACAATAGGTTGATTTAGTCTGTGCTTAAATGTTATGTAAATAGACTCTGACATATATGTAAATAAACGCATATATACATCAGTTCAGGTCAGTTCAGTTGCTCAGTTGTGTCCGACTCTGCGACCCGCATGAACCGCAGCACGCCAGGCCTCCCTCACCAACTCCTGCAGTCCACCCAAACCCATGTCCATTGAGTCAGTGATGCCATCCAACCATCTCATCCTCCGTTGTCCACTTCTCCTCCTGCCCCCAATCCTTCCCAGCATCAAGGTCTTTTCAAATGAGTCAGCTCTTCGCATCAGGTGGCCAAAGTATTGGAGCTTCAGCTTCAACATCATCCCTTCCAATGGACACCCAGGACTGATCTCCTTTGGAATGGACTGGTTGGATCCTCTTGCAGCCCAAGGGACTCTCAAGAGTCTTATCCAACACCACAGTTCAAAAGCATCAATTCTTTGGCACTCAGCTTTCTTTAGAGTCCACCTCTCACATCCTTACATGACCACTGGAAAAACCATAGCCTTGACTAGACGGACCTTTGTTGGCAAAGTAATGTCTCTGCTTTTTAATATGCTGTCTAAGTTGGTCGTAACTTTCCTTCCAAGGAGTAAGCATCTTTTAATTTCATGGCTGCAGTCACCATCTGCAGTGATTTTGGAGCCCCCCAAAATAAAGTCAGCCACTGTTTCCACTGTTTCCCCATCTATTTGCCATGAAGTGATGGGACTGGATGCCATGATCTTAGTTTTCTGAATGTTGAGCTTTAAGTCAACTTTTCCCTCTCCTCTTTCACTGTCATCAAGAGGCTCTTTAGTTCTTCTTCACTTATATATTGAAATGTATATATACACTTTTATGACTTGTTTCACATTTTGGTTATGTAGAGAACTTTGTTATCTTTTTATTGTTGTGTTGCTTTATTAAATGAATATTCCACCATTTATCCATCTTACTCATTATGGACATTTAGTTTGTTTCCAGTGTGTGGCTATTATGAATTCACCTGCTCTGAGCATTTTTGCATAGACAGAAGCTCTCATTTCTGTTGGGTACATACCCTCAACTAGAGTCACAGATTCTTTGGATAAAGTTTGTGTAGCATTAGTAGATATTGGTAAATAACAATGTAATCTTTTTTCTTTCATGCCTCAGATCTGACTCTGTTGCACCTGATACAGTTTCTCTTTGTTAGTAAGCACCTAAATGGATTGCTGTTGATATGTGAGATTTTGGCCAATATTCTTCAATTAATGTGTAGAGATGTATCAGTGGTAATAACTAATGCTTTTAATCTCTTTATAGATCATCGATCCTTTTGTTGAAGTTGAAATTATTGGATTGCCAGTAGATTGTTCTAAAGATCAAACTCGTGTGGTAGATGACAATGGTAAGGTCTCTGTTCACTTTTAATAAAGATGCTCTAGAGGTAGAATTTGCACCAAAAAGGAAAAATGTGTCTTGTGTGGGCTTCCCTGGTGGCTCAGATAATAAAGAATCTGCCTGCAATGCGGGAGGTCTGGGTTCAATCCCTGTGTTGGGAAGATCGCCTGGGGAAGGGCATGGCAACCCACTCCAGTATTCTTGCCTGGAGGATCCCCATGGACAGAGGAACTTGGTGGGCTATAGTCCCTGGGGTCGCAAAGAATCAGACTGAGCAACTAAGCGCGGCACAGAGATAGAATTTGCACCAAAAAAGAAAAATGTGTCTATGTAGAAGAGAAACCAATCTTTAAAATCTAGAACTGCCATCTGAATTTTGTGAAGACTTTTCAACACATAAAACTAAGTAATTGTGGACTGATTCATGGTATGTTTTGATGGATGTTGTAATCTAGGCTCTCAAGACTTCTGCTTTTGAAGCAAATGTTTTTTCTATTGAAATGAATAATATTTTAATAGGCTGGGTTACAACTTCATGTAGAAAAATGACTCATTACGTATTTATGTTGTTTTTATGGTAAGAGTTGCCTCAAAGTTCTCATTTGTGAAGCCTACATCCTAATGATTTCTTATTTTCTCTGGAGCATGTAAAACTGTAAAGACAAGGGCAGCACACTCTGGCAAGTTTATTCTTGAATATGTACTTGTGGTGGAGCAGCAGCACTCTTCTCTTATTTTGGCCATAATGTAAAGAAAGCTTTCTTTACTCAAGCCTCATGTATTTATCTTAACAGTCTTCTAAAGTTGTATTTATTTATACATATGACAAACATTGGGCTTCCCAAGTGGCGCTAATGGTAAGGAACCCGCCTGTCAATGCAGGAGACTTAAGAGACTTCGGTTTGATTTCTGGGTCAGGAAGATCCCCTAGAGGAAAGCATGGTAACCCACTCCAGTATTTTTGCTGGGAGAATCCCATGGACAGAGGAAGCTGGAGGGCTACACCCCATGGGGTCGCAAAGAGTTGGATACGACTAAAGCAACTTAGCATGCATGCATAACAGACCTTATTGCATGCCTGTTTTTCCTCAATCTCTAGTCATTAATACTCTAAAAAAAACAAAAACTAAACTTCAGTCCTCAAAACATTTGGGAAATTAGAGGTTCCTAGATTGGCTTTCAGAGGAGTTTAAAGAAAGGGATTTGAGGGTTCGAGAGTAGCAGAAACTTGTTACTTAGGAAATAACGTGCTTAAAGTAAGTAAGGTTCCCATACTGCATTTTCCTACCAATGCTCAATGAATTTTTTTAGTCGCAGAAGTAATTGAGATGTCATCACTAAGTCAACAAAAAGTATGTTTTCTCCCATTCAGGAGGGACATCTCAATGATTTTCAGTCCATAATTATTTCATTAGCTAAGGCATTAGGGTTAAGTGGCTGATGCCTCCTTAATACACACATTTAATAACACCAATTTTCATATTTAGAGAAGAAAAACTTATAGAGTACTTGAATTTTTATCTATTTAATTAATTTATCTGAGAGAATTTTACCAAAAAATAAATGTTTTTGGCTTATAGAATTTGAGTTGAATTATATGCTTTTCCTATTTATTTTCAGTACCTATGAAAATATATCATCTTTCTTGTGTTAAGGTCTTGCTTCATGAGATGCCATAAGAATCAACAGTGCCTCATCTCACTTGGCTCTGTCACTAGTTGTATGACGTTAGGCACATTATTTTCTCTGAATATCTGTTTTCTCAACTATAACATGAGCATTGTATTTCCTGTGTTAAAACATGAGCATGGATTACTTGTATATTTTTTTAAGAGTTACATATTTTTGAAAGTCAGTAATATATATATTTTTCTTAATTAGGGAAAGAACCCCTGCCCTACCACCCTTAGAGGATTGCCATAAGAATTAAATAGGATGGTATATGTATGTGGGTCCTCCTTGGTGGCTTAGCAGTAAAGAGTACACCTGCAATGCAGGAGACACGGGTTCAGTCCCTGGGTCGGGAGGATCTCCTGGAGAAGGAGATGGCAACCACTCCAGTATTCTTGCCTGGGAAATCCCATGGACAGAGGAGCCTGCGGGCTACAGTCTACAGGGTCACGAAAGAGTTGGACACAGCTGAATGACTAAATAACAACAACAACATTTGTACAATAACACTGAAACCTTACAGAATGCTTGCTGGTGATGATAACAGGAAACAGTTTGGTGGGTGAGAAGCATCGCAATAAATTTATTGGGGTGGGTTGGGGGTGGGGAAGAGGAATCATTCTTTACTGTTTTTGCTAACACATTATTCTTAGCTCACTACCATAGATACTTTTTGAGCTTACTGAAACATTCTAAATACTGTCTAAAAGAGCCTTCTCCACAATGCAGTTTTGCTTCAAGGATTATTAGAATTGATGTAATAATTTACAGGCAATTTTCTTACCAATTATTTTCTAGCAATGGGGGTAAGTTCCAAGGCTTTATTTCAGTAGGGCATCCTGGGGTGGCTCTGTTGTCTTCACCAGTTTAATAACCATTGCAAGCAATTTTCACTGTCTGCTTTGCAGATGTTGCCACTAAATCATTTTTAGCCAATCCCTTTTGCTTTTTTAATTTGTCTTTTCCTGTTTCTCTCAGGATTTAACCCTGTATGGGAAGAAACCCTGACATTTACAGTACATATGCCAGAAATAGCTTTGGTTCGGTTCCTCGTGTGGGATCATGATCCAATTGGACGAGACTTTGTTGGGCAAAGAACTGTGACCTTCAGCAGCTTGGTGCCTGGTAATTCTGGCTGAACTTTTCTCTCTAGACTGTTCCTTGTTCTTTGGAAGATGTGATATGCAATATATAGGATACACGGCATATATGATATAGAAAGTATGTGTTATATGATTATGTGAGTGTTAATATAACTATTGTAAAGTCAGGTATTTAATTCTATTTCACCCATGGAAAAGCCAAACATGAGTTCAATGAAAAGGTAACTACTTCTCCTCTTTTATCAGGCTACCGGCATGTCTACTTGGAAGGACTGACAGAAGCATCTATATTTGTCCACATAACAATCAATGAAATCTATGGGAAGGTGAGAACAATCACAGGGCTTAAAGTCACATGCAACTGTAATATGGTCCCTAACAAAGTTTTTAATTCATTGCATAAAAGGGACGTAAACCTCGACAACATGTTTTGACAGGAAACTCTAGGAAGGCCAGCCCACACCGTGCTCCCTGTTCTCGCCTGCCCTGGGGTCCTCATTCATGTGCTCCTTCCTCTGTTTAGGGGTATACGTGTCCCCTCCATCCAGTGGCCCTTGCTGGGCTTAACAGAACTGACAAAACTATTACTGTCCCAGGCAATCATTTGTTTGACTAAAACAGTAAAGCTGCAGTTACATGTCTGAATTTTATTATAATCCTTAAAAAAGACTCAGCTGGCTGCAGTTGGAAATGTAGTCTCAGATGTTTGAATTACCTGTCCTAACTGGGCTGTGATCCCAGCCAGTTCTAGGCAGGATGCATTCATTCAAGTGTCATGTATTTAACTGGAGACCTAAAAATCATGAATGAGTGAAAAGCCACCCACTGAAACTTAAAAGGAAGAGATTGTACCAGTGTCTTCTGGCTCTCTCCCAATGACAGTTTCTTCACTGCGGAGCTCACTTGAGGTTTACATATCAATAGGCTCTCATCTGGTAATGCCAAGTCACTGGGGATTTAGTGACCGGAACAATTTTCAGGACTAGATGTGATTTGGAGGGGCTCGGGCCCAGGGGTGTCCAGTGCTCTTTATCAGAGGGTCAGCATAGTCTGGGACTCCTCCTCCAGAGGTTTATACATTCTCTGTGCTTCTGCTTCCTTATCTGTACCTACTTCATAAACAAATACTTTATCTTTAAAAAGCTGCCTGGCACATAGTAAATGCTCAGAAATGTCAGCTAATATTAATATTAAAAAGACGACAATCTGACTGGTAGGGAGTGGACCAATTTGCCCTGAAATAGGAAGTATGTGTTTATTCTCACATCCGTCAGTTGGGAGGGGTAAGGATCCTAATTTCTAAGAGTGGTGAAGTTTTAAGTCTTCTGTATTCAGTCCTGCATTGCGCTGCTTGCTGAGATCTCTCCTCTGGCCTAAACATACACAAATGTAAATGATCAAAAAGTGATTCTTGAAGTTCTCAGGAATCCCAGGTGAACTAAGCAGCATCTCAAGCATTTCACATGCTTGAAGGAAATAATAAAATTCAGAATTTGTTTAAAACTTGAGCCAGAAATAACAGGAAAGAGAATGTGTTCTGTAGGCCTTGTGTTCTCTCTCCTAAGTAAATGTCCATGTGTAGTGTAAGTCATTTATTACCTTCAAGGTGTGTTTGGGTTGAGATGCATAAACCACAATGCGGTGGTAGTGAACTGGGCAATGAATGAAACCTGCAACTAAAAGTTCAAAGTGGGAGAAAGGGTTTACAGAGCATGTGTGTTGTATCACCGTCTGTTTTTACTTGTGCAGCCTTCTTGAATGAGCCCCAATTGTGTTCTGTTGTGCTTTTTTTCCCCCCTTGCAGTGGAGCCCTTTAATACTCAACCCCAGTTACACTATATTGCACTTTCTAGGAGCTACAAAGGTAGTTTCTCAGCATGGTGTTTGGTTCTGGCGGGCGCGTTTCTATCAGTGGTCATGGCAGCATGCCCTCACCTCGCTCCATCGTCCTGCTTACCACTTTGAAACGTGCGTCTGTTGCTTTAAGGCGGCTCAAGTTCATAACAGTCTGTTCACTGTGGAAACTCTTCCTACCACCTTGTCCTACCTTCTTTGGGCAGGAAACTCATGGGCAAGCTTGGTGGTGAAAATGGGAGGCTGCCTTCCTCCCAAAGTCAGGTTGATGAGACATGCATGGCATAGTGCAAACGTGTGTGTGCTGCCGTTTTCTCGGTTTGAATATTCAGTGGCTGTGAAATTTCGTTTTCTATCCATTTTTCACGCAGCCATCACGTGAGAGGCAAGCGGTTGACACAGTGGTATTTGCTTAACTTCTGCTTGGTCCTTTTGTGTCTTCAGAACAGACAGCTCCAAGGTTTGAAGGGGCTGTTCAATAAGAATCCCAGACACAATTCTTCAGAAAACACTTGCTATTACATTCGGAAGCGATCGATTGGAGACAAGATTCTGCGACGCACAGCCAGCGCTCCGGCCAAAGGCAGAAAAAAGAGCAAAATGGGCTTCCAAGAAATGGTAGAGATGAAGGATTCCGTTTCGGAGGCTGCAAGAGATCAAGATGGGGTCCTGAGAAGGACCACGCAGAGTCTGCAAGCGCGCCCTGTCTCTATGCCCGTTGACAGAAGTCTTCTTGGGGCTCTGTCCCTGCCTGTGTCTGAGACGGCAAAAGACCCTGACGGAAAGGAGAACTCTCAGGGTGAGGTGCTTTAAGCTTCTCTGAGAATACGCCATTTTAAGACACATTTTTTTTTTTTAAAAGACACATTTTGGTGTCCCTAATTACCACAATAACATGGTTGGCATTTTGTAGTCAAAGTAAAATGTTCTGAAAAATAGGTAATTACATTACAGTGTTACCTTTTAGACCAGATTTTAAACTTAGGCGAGAGGGTGCTGGAAGAGCAATTTCCTAGTCACCTACAGCCTCAAAATAACATTGACATCTGAAGTTGACTGTGAGGGACCAGGGATGATGGTGAAGAGCGTATGGGCCTATGAGGTACAACATAGGGAGTGAAATCGGCAAAATATGAGTAGAGGTCATGGTTTTTTCTTAGTGGGTACCATAGTTACTGATTTTCTGAGAGGAATAGAATTATATTGACTTTTCTGAGGTGTAGTTTAGTTGTGTTTCTTTCTCACTATGCAACATGTTTCCACAATTGGAAATGTTTATGGGGAAAGAGGAAACACCAGCTGTTAAAAGTAAGCCACTGTCTTCACTTGAGAAATCTCTGCTTCCTCAAGAGGGAGCTTATTTGCTGTTTTCCTGTGGCCTCTGTGTCCCTCCCCTGGATTTGGGCAGGGGAGGCAGCATGTCTGTGGCTCCTGTCCAGTTACAAACTCCTCAGGCACAGGGACCAGGTGTTACCCACCTTTTCCTCTAATTTGAGCATAATGGTTCACTCATATCGAGAACTTGATAAAGAGTGGTTATCTGTTTTACGAGGTACCAAAGAGCTCTGGCCTTTATCAGTGACTCCTCCCCCACCCTATTTTAGATAATTCAAGTGCCAAAACTGTATGCATTTGATGTCTCTGCAACAGACAAGTTTTAATTAAATCAGAATCACCTCAGACAGTAGAAGATAATCCCTGTTTCTTTTAGCAAAATTCTTTCATCATGCAGTCTATTTCAGTAATCTCTTTTCTCATGAATACCAATTTATATTGATTTTTATTGTCAGATATGATAGGAGGACAAATCAACTTTTCAATGGCTTCCTTGAAGGAGAAAGGGGAGTTTAATGTTTGAAATTTTGCTAAGAGTAGTATTGGAGAAGAGATGAAATACATGCTTTAAAATTTATTTTAAAACCCCACCTTGGGGGAAGTAAACTATAAATAAATATAAACTCCATTTTGGGAGGGAAATAAAGCAAAAAATGGTAATAATTAATCCTGTTAAAACCACAATTAAGATGCTAATACTATTTAGGTGAGTTAGAAAGCAATAGTTGATATTTCTTTCCTGCATTTAAAAAACAGGAACTTTATATAAGTTATTCATATATATATAGCATAATATATTTAGTAATACATAAATATGAAACTTGTAAATATAGAGCAATACCTAACCATGCAATGATTCAAGTTACCATGTAGAAGAAAAATTAGGTGGAAAAAATTCAGAATACAAAATTGTATACATAATTTTATAGAAGCTTACAGTATCTATCTGAGTGGTAACATCATATAATATTTATATTTTTCCTTATAATTTTTGGGTTAATCAAGTTTTTATGATGAACTTTTTAGTTAGGAAAATAGTTAATAAGTTAAACATTCTTTTTCAATTTTCATAACTGAAAGCATAAAATGCTGTTAAAATAATGTGATTAAGAATATTAGCACACCTAATATTGTCTTAACATTATACTAAACAGGATGGGGTACCCTGAATTAATTTAAATTGTGTATTTTTTTTAAGTTTTCCTTCTTGTGCCTAAGATCTTGCTGCCTCATTTAGGGGAGAATGAAATATGAAATTTATGTATTAAAACTCCAAAAAATATGATCAGTGGGAAATTAGACATTAGCCATGGCATAGAATTGGTGACCAAGTCTTTATTTTTACATTTTAAAGTCAACAGATATTGATATTCTAATGCACTTATTGCACTTTCCAATTTGTTTCAGAAATTAATTGGTCAAATTAAGTCTTTTGCCAAAATGTTTTTCAAAATGATTTGTGGGTTTTTTGGTTTGCTTTTTACTAGCACATGTATGACTTTGAAAGTTTACAGTGTCTTGCTTACAGGTGCCACAATCCTTTGTTTAACAGAGCTGTCTTGTTCTGTTTTTATTGCCATGCTTCTGTGTAGTACAAATCTGAATAGGAAACAACCTAAGGTAATCTTCACTGTAAAAGTATGGTAACTCATTGACATTTTTTTTTACAATGAATATTACATCCTTAGCTGATGTAATAGCTATTCAAAGGGAGGCTCCAGTGAAACTATATAAATATATTTTACCATTTATCCATCACACAGACACTTTGTTGCAAATCTCTACAATCCATGATTCTGTCACAATGTAACAGATTTACATTTTCCATTTGTCTGTCTGAAGGCAAACATGAGTGTTTGCAGGTCCTATATAAAATGATATATGTCACTTAAAATATTGTTTGTTTCATTCAGCAGAAGATAAGGATGCCAGAAGAGATGGGAAGGCAAGTGTAAAAGACCAGCATTTCTCAAATTTCAACAAAAAGTTATCCTCTTCCTCCAGTGCCCTCATCCACAAAGACATCAGCCAAGGGAACTCTGCTGTTTCTACTGCCAACTTGTCAACCACAGAACAGTTAGTGCCAGGCCCAAAGGGTGGGAGAACCAAATCAAACGTGTTAAGTGATTGCCGGGAACAGTGCCTCAGCAGATCCCTCTCTCCAAGGCAGCATTTGGCTCGTGATCCTGCAGTTAGCCCATCAAAAGATCTATGTGGTGTGAAAACCAAGGAAAATGGGAATGCTGGGGGCTTAGCTGTAGGGAAAAGCACATTGTCAGGAAGCATCCTTTCTCAAAGCAATCTGGAGATTAAGAAGCTGGAAGGTAACTGGGATAAGGGCAGAGCTGCAACATCCTTTTCTTTGTCAGACGTCTCGACACTCTGTTCTGATGCACCTGACTTACATTCCACTGCAATTCTCCAGGAGAGCGAAATTTCCCACCTTATTGACAATGTCACTTTGACAAACGAGAACGAGCCTGGCAGTTCCATCTCGGCACTGATTAGCCAGTTTGATGAGACCAGCGACCAGGCTAGCCCTACAGTTGTTTCTCATCTTCAGAGCCCCAGTGTGATGTTGGGCCATCCTCCTGTGCCCACCATGGACCTAAAAACGCCCTTCAAGCATGGCTTTTCCAATGGAAAACCCAAGTCATCCTTCCTGTGCTCCTCTCCTGAGCAGATTGCATTCTCTGGGCATGAGACCTGTGAAGGTTTAACACACACAGCTGTTGGTGAAACTATCTGCACTCCTGTGTCCAAAACTAAACCAGATAATGACCTTTCTGGGAAGGCCACGACTGGGGCCATAGAAAATAACCTGCCTCGGTCCTCTAATACTTCTCACTGCTGGTTACCAGAAAGTCCCACCCAGGGAAAAGACTGGGAATTCCTGAAGAACCCCAGCCCTGCCACTTCCACTGACTTGACACTGGAAGATGTAATAGCTGCTCCTACTCTCAGTTTAAATTCTGGGGAGAGCAGTCTCGTGGAATTGGATGGAGACTCAGAAAATCTGTCCCTAACGACCTGTGAATATAGGAGAGAGGGTACAAGTCACCTCACTTCTCCTTTAAAAGTGAAATACAGTCCAGATGCAGTGGAACATTTTCAAAGAGGCTTGAGAAATGGCTACTGTAAAGAGACTCTCCACCCTTCTGTCTCTGAAATATTCAACAATACTCAAGCTGTCAAAAATCAAAATATTTCTCGTCTAGCCTATCAGGGTGCTGGCTTTATGCATAACCACTTCTCAAATTCAGATGCAAAAATGAACCAGACCTCCGGGCCCCTGACTTGCGCTCATGACATGCATGCCCCTGCCCCGGAGCAGTCCACACACTCTGCTCTGAAGCTGTCCAGTCCTTGCAAATCCAAAAGTCTGGGGGACTTAACATCAGAGGACATCGCCTGTAATTTTGAAAGCAAGTACCAGTGTATTAGCAAGAGCTTCGTAACCACTGGCATCAGAGACAAGAAGGGCATGGCTGTGAAAACAAAGTCGTTAGAGCCCATGGATGCCCTGACCGAGCAGCTGCGGAAGCTTGTGTCCTTTGAGCAGGAAGATGGCTGCCAAGTGCTGTATTCCAAGCAAGATGCCAATCAATTCCCCAGGGCCTTGGTCAGAAAGCTGTCATCCCGAAGTCAGAGCAGAGTGCGCAATATTGCCAGTCGTGCCAAGGAGAAGCAGGAAGCCAACAGGCAGAAGAGTGTGAACCCCAGCGCTGTGGGAGGAGTGGTTCTTCGAAGCAAGCCGAGCGCGCCCGCGCCCACCGGGAACCGGCACTCCACCGGCTCCTACATCGCGGGCTACCTGCGGAGCGCCAAGGGCGGCGGCCTGGAGGGCCGCGGCATCCCCGAGGGCGCATGCGCTGCCCTGCGCGCCGGCCACGCCGACAGGTTCTGCTCCCATCACTCTGTTCTGCAGACCGAACCCAGCAGTGATGATAGACCAGAAATTTATTTTCTTTTGAGACTGTGAATTACATAAAGCTACGTTTTCACTGTTAATAAGATATTCTGTAGACTGAGTTTTCAGTAAATATGGTCCTTGGCTTTGAGATGATTTTCAGATGTATTTTTAAACTCGTGTTACAGCCTCCTTTTGAGTCCGTGTGTTCTTTTTGCTTTTGTGTATAGACCCGGGTGACATTTCCTGTGTACCTCTGATCTTTCCTCCCTGAGGTGTGAACTCTATTGGTATGAAATATGTGCATGCCCTAGATGTGAAACTTCTCAGCAGTTTCGGTTCTATGTTTCACCAAGACGCTCTTTACTCTGTGCCCTCAGCTGACAGTCACAAATGTAGTCATTTTTACTCTCTGCTAAGAGATTTTTACAAAGGACAAAGGGATGAATTCTTTATTTTAAAGCCATTACCATCTTTCCTAGTTTTCCTTCTTTATTGAGAAGCTCAGATGCATTTTTACAACTCAGTTAAAAGAAGATTTAAAAAGTTACCTACCTTACCTTTCAAGATTTCTCTACCCCACCCAGAAGGAGAGTTCAGAGGAGATGGGTAGCCGCCCCACCCCCCACCCCCGCCACCCCACCATACCCTCTCATTTTAGAGCCGGGTGTAAGGGTCTGAGGAATAAAGCAAACTTCTGTATATAAGGACAAAATTGTTTGTTTTACATAAATTTTGTTACATATTTTTGCTAATGGCTTTGTATGTAACAAGAACACAGTTGCCAAGCTATTTGTTGTATTTTTGAACTTTCTGATTAAATTATAGGCTGCAAATAATGGCTTTCAGAATGAAGGACTTCCATCAGATGCTAACAATGACAGTAGCACAAATTGAAAACTTCCCAAAGCTTTCAAGAAAAAAAAATATTTTCTCATGCTAAAACCCAAGTGAATATAGATAATTAGAAGAAACCTTTTCCCTTCAGGGAGCCAAGTAACTCTATTTTAGTACCAACATACATTATTTTCACTGTGAATCCATTTTTTATTGCATGTTCAGATGTCCCTCTTTGCTTTTTTGTAATGTTAACTGCAATGATGTTCTTCTTGGAATTCATGAAAATATAATTAAAGGAGATTTTTAAACACTTGGGGAATTTTTTTTTTTTTTTTTTTTTTTTTTGCAAATTGAAATTCATGTGATGGCTGTTGAGTAGGGGGAACCCAGAGCTCTTGAAAATATTTGCCTTTTCATCTCTTTGCAGTAAAAGAGATCACTTCTATGGGGACAGTTTTAAGCAGCATTTTGTGTCCTTGAGTGTTTTCATTCTGCTTTCAAGACCGTATTTGCAAGGTGACTTGAGAAGAAATGGAAATGTAATGAGTTGCTTTGCATTTGGTGATGATGTTGCAAGTTTAAAAATCCTTCCCAAATCCTGCCCATGGCAGGAGTGGAGTTGGTAAGCAGGCAATGCCGGCAAGAGGCTGTGTTTGACAAATTAGACCACCTGAAGCTTTGCTGTGTGGCTGGAGACTGGGGAGGAAAGCAGTTGAATCCTGCTTTCTCTCTTCAGCCTGCTGCTGCAGAACCTGGACCCTGTGCTTCACCACCTCGATGGTGGTGATCCCAGCCAGGTGCCCACCCAGCTCCTGCTCACCTTCAGTTCCTGCCGCCACCTCTTGGCACCGCAGCTGCTTCTCACCCCTATGCCAGGACTCCATGGAGTTCCTGCTTCTGGAATCGCATACAGGATCTGAGCCTACCACCATGGCCACTTTGCTCATTAGGCCATTGCACAAGCAGTGAATCTAGCAAGGAGAGAAACTGACCGACACTCAGAAAATTGGTCATTCTGTCTCCCTGGTTGTTAAAAGTCTCTTTGTGGCTATGCCTATTCTTTCAGAGTCACTCTTGAGAGACTGTAATGTGGCCATGATCACAAACTGTCTTTAACTTGAGTTCAGGGTCTTTCTTTCTCCATCAGTTGGTTCCCGGGAATAGGTGTGGCTGAGAGAGTGGCATTGATGCAACAGAGGCAGGTGATATGGAGATCAAGGCCAACAGTCATATTTTTTGCATCTTCTGGAGTACTTGAGCCTTCCTAAGTCTACTGTTTCTTTCATGTAATCATTTTTGTCCACTCAACCCTTTCCTGGGAGTTTCTGTTAACACCAAGCTCATGATGGGCAGCTCCAACTGCACAGTTGCTTGATGTGCCATTGTTAGGCTCTCCCTCTTCACTTCAGAGGGTATGGCCCTTCCTATTCCAGACCACTGGACCTCTAACAATTTTACTGATGTCGCAGGCCCCTTGATCATCAACGACTTGCTGCCTTCCCTCTGACACATTTGTGTTTTAATAGGACATTTAAATTACTTGGCCTGTTCTCCTTATTAGGTCCAATTAGTAAAATGTCAATCAATGTAGAAGCCTGGCACAATGCACTGAAGAAAAGCAAGATGATGGAGATCAGTATGGACTAGACCCTGAGAGACAGCAGAAAACTGATCCAGACCTACAGCGAGACAGTGAAGGCTTACTGCTGTCCTTGCAACTTGAAGATGAACTGCTTTTGATCATCTCTGTTGACGAGAATCAGACATAAAGAATTCAGCAAAACAATAGTCACAAATGAAGTGCCAGAGGTTGAGTTGATTTCCTCCCATAAAATTCCTATCTAGCGTCGAAGCTGCAATTGGAATAGTATTTTAAATTTATAGTAGTCCACTGGCACCCATCATGATCACCATGGTTTTGGGGGGAAGGCCTGGTAGGTGAAATGGACAGATGTATTATGGGAATCACCATCACTGAATCTTTTAAGTCTTTGGTACTGATTTCTGCAATTTGTCCTGGCAGGTATAGCTTCTGATTTTACTATCTTGGCCTGGATGGAAGGTGCATTGTACCTTTTTAAATCATAATATTCCTTAATTCATAGGTCAGGAAACCAAGGGCCAACTTCTAAGTGTATCTATCCCAATAGGCATTCAGAGACTAGAGACAGGGCAACAGAGTGGGTCCTTGGAACTATTGGATCCATTGCAAGATGAACCCAAACACCATTTACAATCTGGTGTCTGTAAGTCTCCCTTTTAATTGGAAGACCATGGTGGTGGTGTGGGTTCTCGAATATTGTCAGCTGTGATCTCATTCTAACCATCCTCAAGATGTCTAGGACTTCCCTGGTTGTCCAGTGGTTACGAATCTGTACTTCCATTGCAGCAGGCACTGGTTCAATCTATGACTGGGGAACGAAGGTCCTGCATGGTGCAGCAAAAAAAAAAAAAGCTTTCTGGGAATTCCCTTCTCTGTAGTGCACAATTACTCTGCCAAGTTTGAGGAGAGGTTAGAGAGAAACTTGCCGTGCTCTGGTGGCATTGTGGGAACCCAACATTCCCTGTAATCAATGGGCTCTGGCTCTGTGAACTGACTGAGATCTAGTAACTGAAGATTGCAGTTTTCCATCAGTGTCTGACAACAGCATTACGGTCATCAGTTTTCAATTCTTTTTGGTTGTATAAATCAAACAAAAGACTAGTCAGTGGTCTTCAAACTTTAGCATACACCCAAATTACCTAGAGGATTCATTAAAACATAGATTGCTGGCCCATATCCCCAGAATTTCTGCATTAGTAGATATGGAGTGGGGCTTGAGAATTTTCATTTCAAAGAAGCTCCTGCTGCTGCTAAGTCACTTCAGTCGTGTCCGACTCTGTGCGACCCATAGACGGCAGCCCACCAGGCTCCCCTGTCCCTGGGATTCTCCAGGCAAGAACAGTGGAGTGGGTTGCCATTTCCTTCTCCAATGCGTGAAAAGTGAAAGTGAAGTCGCTCAGTCATGTCCGACTCTTCATGACCCCCTGGACTGCAGCCTACCAGACTCCTCCACTCATGGGATTTTCCAGGCAAAAGTACTGGAGTGGGTTGCCATTGCCTTCTCTGAAAGAAGATCCTAGGTGATGCTAAAGCTGCTGATCTTAGGACCACTAAGAGCACCTTAACTAGTACTCTTCGATGGTGGTTACCTTTGGAAAAACCATCATCAGTTAGAGGTAATAATCACTTTGGGCCAGGGCACTTTGCCATTCTGGCCATACTACTTAGTGCGGTAATTATATCCCTCCTGGCCTCTGCCTTTCCAGAATCCTGTTATCTCCTTTGATATAGAGCCCAGTGCTCTGCCAGGATCTTTCACCTCCAATCTGACCTGAAGAAGACAACCAACAGTGAGTTTCTCAGTGATGTTTGCTTTCCCACTCAGGTGGCATGTTCCTTCCTAGAGAATACACTCAGGTGGTGGGTTTGCACATCTTCATTCTAATATTCTCTTTTTCCTGAGCCTTCTGATTCCTTTCTCACTACCCTGCCAAGTAAGTTCCCATAAACTCACCTCAACTTACTGAGCCATTGTGAATCCAGGCTTAATGGAGTCATCTTAGCTAACTATTAGGACTGGTAGACATTAAATTTTACTAGGACATTATTAAGACTTGCTAGACTTTAAATTCCAACTTATGGATGAGTTGCCCATTTCAACAAATCTCTCCTGTTCAGTGGTATGTTCCAGGTCCACTTGAGGACCCAACACCCTCAAGATCTACTGCTGCAGATGTTTCTCTGGTTCTTGCTTGATGTGTTCATGATATGGTATTACTCCCTGCCTTAAAAGCATCTATGGAAAGAAAAAAAAAGCATCTATGGCTTTCACAAAATGCCTTAAAATGACAGTTACTGGCCAGAACCTATCTAGGATTTCAGTGCCATCATAAGTAGCCAGCCACTACAGAAGTACTAAAATTATCATTACCCCCATTTATGCAGTTGTTAGAGCTACTTGATATCCCCAATCTTACCCTAAGCCTCCACTCATCCTGATCAACCCTAAGTGAGAGCATTAGTAATTCACATTGCCACAGCATGCCACCTGCTATTACTACCCTACTTCTGGTACAGTGGTCTCAGGCTGGCGTTCTTAGAGAAGACTCTCAGAGGGGATGGCTTTTGTGCTCATGTTTTATTGGGGCCTGGTCCTAGGGAAGCTAGAGTGAGAAGAAAAGGAAAGAGAGATAAGGAAGTAGGGAAAGAAACTATGAAGACGAGGATAGCAGGCTGGCTGTGATGTCAGAACAAACAGCTGGTTGCCTGACCTTGTGAGACAAGCCCAAAGAGGCCAAATAATAAAATGACTGCCCTTCAGAACAGTCCAGGAGGGGAAGAAGAGACTGCTATCTGCTGACTGTTTTCTGTTGCTTGCCTTTGTTGAATTCTGCCTCCTTAGGGTGTTAACCTTCTCAGCTCTCCAGCTATGTTACCCAGCCTTTACCAGCTTCCCTGAGGAAGCCAGAGCTCTGTGGGTCTCATCTGGCAAGTGTTCAGATGTAGTCATCTCTGCTTGTTGGTAGGAGCTGTGTGTGGAAACTTCCTGGTTCACGGTGGAGGCAGTGGCCATCGTAGTTGGGATGTAAAACTGTGAATCAGCTGTGATCCGTGGCTGGGGTTGTGGGGCTGGGATGCAAGGGAGACAGCCATGGCAGGGGTGTTGGCAGGGCCACGCAGGGTTCATGTATAAATTGGCTTTTGCTCAGCCAGTTGGCATAGGTGTCTGGTCATCTGAACACCTATCAAAGGTCTACGTGATTGTGTGCTAAGTCGCTTCGGTCATGTCTGACTCTTTGTGACCCTATGGACTGTAGCCCGCCAGGCTACTCCGTCCATGGGATTCTCCAGGCAAGACTACTAGAGTGGGTTACCATGCCCTCCTCATCAAAGGTCTACTGATAAGCAATTTCAATACTGAGACCTAGAAATGAAAAAGAAAAAAAGGATTTAGCCAAATTCCTTGACCTTATGAAGCTTACAAAATATTCTGTGAAACAGACATAAAAGTAGATAAAGGGACACAGTGGGCTAAATGGAGTGGTCCATGCAAACATGGGGTAGGCAAGGTGCACAGAAAGTGGCAGCTCATTTGGTTTGGGGGGACAGGTCAGAGAAGATTTCTTGGAGGCAGGACCAGTTTCAAGGACACACAACCAGTGTCTCAGGTTCTCACACTCAGAAGTGCTCATGCTTGGGGTTTAATGCTGTGTGGTCCCCTTTTGACATTCTTGATACTGTGGCTTCACCTTTGACATGTGTGTTCTGTATGAAGCACAAGGGGGCACACGCCTGGGGCTTGGCATCCCAGCCCAGTGCAGTCCCACCTGCTGCCTCCCTGTCTCCCCAGGAGGGGTTCTCAGCAGCCCACCTTCGCCGGTGGAGCCAGGCAGCAGTGAGCCCGGCAGGGAGAGGCCTGCATACTCTGCCATCACCCTCTGTCCCCAGCAGAGACCAGGCGTGGGAGCAAGGACGGTCAAAGTTGGGCTTGTGCTCCACTGTGTCTTGGGTGGGGCAAGATGGCATTTGTTCCCAGCCTGGGTTGGCAGTTCCATAGTCTCCTTGTCTAGACAGCTCATGGGGGCCTCTCTTTTACCCTCAATGAGGTTCCAAATATGCCCTGTGCAGAGGCTCCAGTTCCTTGGCTTGGGTGGCCAAATGTGTGATGAGTGACTGACTAGCCCACTTTTTCATTTTGCACTGGGCTCAGAAAATTATGTGATCAGCCTGCTTGGGGGTGATGATGCTGGAACTGATTCTTGAAGGATAAATAGGAATTTTCCTGATATAAAGGGCAAGGAAGGGGCTGAAAGAGTCTCCTAGAAAGAGAGAACAGCATGAACAAGTGTGTGAAGCATGAAATTGTACCACACATAGATACATAGAGCTGGAAATGCTGCTGCTGCTTTTTTTTTTTTTTTTTAATTTCCTGTTTTTGAACATCTTGGTGGATGGTGTTCTATCCCCTGAGATGGGAAGGTGAAGGCATTCATGGGTGAGGGGAGAGCTCCCTCTTGGCCACGTTAATTTGAGATTCCTATCAGATGGAGATGTCAAGGGGACAGTGTCTGGAGCAACAGGCAGAGCTCAGGGTGTGGGTTTGGGAATCTGGCACAGGTGACTGAAAGCCATGGGATGGGTGAGGTTGTCCAGGTAGAGAAAGTAGATAGAGCAGAGAAGGGGATCGGGGATACCCTTATTTTAGATGATGTGGGGAAAAGGAGGACCCAGAAAAGGAGACGAGGAGCATCGGATACAGGAGGAAGAAACTTGGGAGAATGTCATGGAGATGATGATGCAAGAGTTTTAAGAAGGAGGTCTGTACCTAGTTTGAAAGTTTTTAAATACTGGAAGGTCAAGATACTTCACATAAAAATGTAGGTCTTCAGTCTTTCATGAACAATCAGCAAGTCTGAAAACACAGGACTCACAGTCTGCTTGGTAAAAACCGGCTACCGGCCGCCGGAGCCTGAGCTAATGAGTGCGCATGTGCTGTGCATCTTCGCCGTCTCCCACCCACTGCCTCCGGTCTCCCTGACTATCAGGGCTTGTCAGTCTGCATTTATCATCATGCTCACATTACTGAAAGTCCCACAGGAGAGAACTATTTCTCTGTCTCCCCATCAAAGCCAGGAAAACAAAAGATAGCCCCAAAGAGCTGTGTGTTTTAAAAGCAAAGTTGGGGAAAAAAAAAAAAAAAAAAAGCAAAGTTGGAGGGAGCATATTTCTGTGAGGAAGTGATGAATAGTCTATGTGTTTAATGAGAAAATCAAGCCTCTTCAAAAGAAACAGCTCTGTTTCACTTGATTATAATCCACTACCTCCATGTCTTCTGCAGGCTTTTGAGTTGACCCTATTTTAAATTCATTTGCATATTCTGTTTCCAGAAAAAAAATATTTCTCAAATGTTTCATCATGTCATTTTTCATATTTAATTAACCTCAGTGAGTCCTGTTGGTGTCCATATTGTCTGAACACAGAAAATATGAACTGACTGAGGATGTTTTTCAAATCTAAATTCACACTTAGGAGCATTTGTCCACTGTCCTTTGCTGGCTCTCTTCCCAGCTGCCAATTGGGAGCCTAGAGGTATGTGTGACAAGGCCTGAATCACCAGTTCAAGTCCTACCCCATAGATCATTTTCTAATCAACAAGACTATCTGTATGGCAGGAGGAGTTCACTCTGGTCCCTTCAAGAGCCCTGGCTGATACGGAGCTACAGGGAGCCTCAGTGCTGGGGTGAGGTTGTGGGCTTTACATCCTATGGTCTGAGCCTTCTTGTCACCCTTTCCCCCACTTCATCTCTTTATCTCGCCACACATGCCCTAATGCATCACCTCCTGGTGACGGGAAGATTCCAGTCCTGAGCTCTGATCATATTAAGGCATAAAATTGTATTGTAAATTAGAAGTTTCATCTCCCAGGAGGAGGGAAGACCAGTCTGTTCAGTCAAGTCTTTTGCAAATTCACAGCGGTGGTTATAAGTTTGTGATTAAAAACTTATCTCTGGGCCAAACTACTTGCATTCAAATTTCATTTTTGCCCCATGTACATTTTACCATTATCTGTAAAATGGGAATAATAGTAGACTAATCTCATGTTGTGAGGATTCTGTGAATTGACATGTAAAGTCCTTGATTAATAGTGGTTGGTATTTGGTAAATGTTCAAATTTTTGCTGTTGTATTAGAATTATCATCATGCTGATTGTTACCTTATGGCATACTGTTTGATCTTTCCACTTAGTTATTATGTAACCACTGAGTTGATCAGTTTCTTTCTCCCTGAAGTACAATGCAGTTTTTGGTGGGGGGATCAGAATTTTCTAATTTATACACAATTCTATATATCATCCTTTCCTACTGACAGAGACAATGAGAAATTTCTCTTTATAATTTATGGATGCATGCTTAGTAGAAGAAATTGAATATATTCATCTATAAATACATACAATTTCTAAACAGGAACAGTCAAGGAGGGAAATCACTCAGATGTCAAAATTCTTCACTTGGGTCCAGTCTCATTTTTCTTAAATCTTCCAAACCCCTCTTCAATCAGTTCTCTGCTCTGAATTCCTTTCCATTCATGTGTTGAATAAGTGGTCATTTTGCCTTGTTCCTCATGCTGTTTCATGGTTTTTTTTTTTTTAAATTGTTTCATTTCCATTTTGCTTTTCACAGTGATACCACAGAGTGTTTTGAACACAGTATGATTTCAGAGAGCCTAATCAATATCCTGATTTTTTTCCCCCAATTATTCCCTCAGTATATTCTCTATCTCCAGTTGCTATTTCAATGCATGTTTGTATAATTCACTTTAAATTATGCTTTGAACTTATTTCTTATTTTGGAATTTTTCATTTTGAGATTAGATAAGACGTATAAAATTGTTGTAAAAATAGCATGAAGAATTCCTACATACACTTCACCCAGCTTCCCAAAATGTTAACGTCTTACATAACCACAGTATAATGATCAGAAACAGAAAGTTAATATTGATATGGTATACTATTAGCTAATCTATAGTTTTATTCAAATTTTATTAGCTATTCCACAAATGACCTTTTTTGGGGACCAGATTCCAATCAGTGATCCCAGATTGCATTCAGTTGCCATGTCTTCTTGGTCTCCCCCCATCTGTGAAGTTCCTTAGCCTTTGTCTGTCTTTCATGGCCTTGACACTTTTGAGGAGTACTGGCCAGGTATTTTGTAGAATGTTCCTTTGTGTTGGTCTGTCTGATATTTTCAGACATGCTTTTTCTCTGTCAGTTCTCATGTTCAGGCATGTAAGATTAATGTAAATAAATAGGGTTTCTCTATGACTTTAGCATTATAGATTTCTTTACAAAAAACCTCTTAAGAACTTTTTATTCTTAAAAATGTCTTGAAAGGTTCTACTCCCTACAATGGGAACTGAATAGTCACCTGTGCATGCTAAGTTGCCAGTCATGTCTGACTCTGTGTGAGCCTAAGGACTGTAGCCCACCAGGCTCCTTCGTCCATGGGATTCTCCAGGCAAGAACAATGGAGTGGGTTGCCATGCCCTCCTCCAGGGGACCATCTAGATCTAGGGGTTGAAACAGAGTCTCTTAAGTCTCCTACATTGGCAGGCAGGTTCTTTACCACTAGCGCCACGTGGAAGTCCTAACAGCCACCCAGATAAAAACAAAACAAAAACAACCACAATGACCTCTCCCTACAAAGTTATTTTTCTCTTTCAGATGAATAACTATTTGTGAGAATTCTGCTGAAAGATTATAAAGACTTTCTCACAAGCTAGAGATGCTAGTTCAAGTAAAATGTGAAGAAACATGAAAACAATGACATTTTAAAGTGATTTCTATGATCTGACTTTATGAATACCATACAGCATTTAGTGGTCTTATATTTTTTATAACTCATTCATTTTTACTATGAAATCTTTATAGCCAAAAGAAGTCTAGTATATCATACATGTTCATTGATTTCTTTGACTGCAAGTCACAGAAATCAATTCTAGCTGCTCATTGCAACATGAATCTATTGAAAGGATATGGCTTAACTCATAGAACCAGGGGAAACAACTAAGATATTGGCTCAAAAAAGACAGTTGTCAGTAGGCCTGCAGCAATCTATAAAGAAGGAGCTAATGAGCTGACCTTTTGAACAGTCTCTGCCTTCTTGAAGGTACTTATTGTGTGATTCTATTCAGGTTTAAATATAAAAGACAGAGCAAGTAATGCACCTTTACTGATGATCCCAGAAAGACTGGGTCCACATGGGGAGGGATAGTGTCTGTTTGGGCTCCCAAAGAGTCTGAGAGAAGAGTTTAAGAGCAAGCACTTCATTTGGGAGCTGCCCCCAAGGAGGTTTACTCAAGAGTGGGGAAGAAAGGCAAGGAAGGGGAAGAAGTCAATAAAAGATGTGTTATCAAAGCAGTTTCCATGCTTGGCACCTGAGGTTTATTCTCACAGTGAGAGAGTTTAGAACACACATCAGAGTTATTTCAACTGAATGATGAGGAAGCGAGGATATTTTCCAACCATTTCTCTTTACATGGCTGGTTGAAAGCTTCTGGGACATAATGTTGCTGTTGTTCAGTTGCTCAGTTGCATCCAACTCTTGCAACCCCATGGGCTGCAGCATGGCAGACTTCCCTGTCTCACTGTCTCCTGGGGTTTGCTCAAGCTCATGTCCATTGAGTCAGTGTTGCCATCCAACCATGTTATCTTCTTTGCCCTCTTCTCCTCCTGCTTTCAATCTCTCCCAGCATCAGGGTCTTTTCCAGTGAATTGACTCGTTGCATCAGGTGGCCAAAGTATTAGAACTTCAGCTTCAGCATCAGTCCTTCCAATGAATATTCAGGACTGACTTCTTTTAGGGTTGACTGGTTGGAATTCCTTGCAGTCCAAAGGGCTCTGGAGTCTTCTCTAACACCATAGTTCAAAAACATCAATTCTTCACTGCTCAGCTTTCTTTATGGTCCAACTCTCACATCCATACATGACTACTGGAAAAACCATCAGTCAGTTCAGTCGCTCGGTCACGTCCAACTCTTTGCAACACCATGAACCGCTGCACACCAGGCCTCCCTGTCCATCACCAACTCCCAGAGTCGACCCAAACCCATGTCCATCTAGTCGGTGGTGCCATCCAACCATCTCATCCTCCGTTGTCCCCTTCTCCTCCTGCCCTCAATCTGTCCCAGCATCAGAGTCTTTTCAAATGAGTCAGCTCTTCACATCAGGTGGGCAAAGTATTGGAGCTTCAGCTTCAACATCAGTCCTTCCAATGGACACCCAGGACTGATCTCCTTTAGGAGGGACTGGTTGGATTTCCCTGCCGTCCAAGGGATTCTCAAGAGTCTTCTCCAACACCACAGTTCAAAGCATCAATTCTTTGGTGCTCAGTTTTCTTTATAGTCCAACTCTCACACCCATACATGACTACTGGAAAAACCAAAGCCTTGACTAGATGGACCTTTGTTGACAAAGTAATGCTTTTTAATATGCTGTCTAGGCTGGTCATAACTTTCCTTCCAAGGAGTAAGCGTCTTTTTAATTTCATGGCTGCAATCACCATCTGCAGTGATTTTGGAGCCCAAAAAAATAAAGTCAGCCACTGTTTCCACTGTTTCCTCATCTTTTTGCCATGAAGTGATGGGACCAGATGCCATGATCTTAGTTTTCTGAATGTTGAGCTTTAAGCCAACTTTGTTACTCTTTCACTTTCATCAAGAGGCTCTTTAGTTCCTCTTCACTTTATGCCATAAGCGTGGTGTCATCTGCATATCTGAGGTTATTGATATTTCTCCCGGCAATCTTGATAGCAGCTTATGCTTCCTCCAGTCCAGCATTTCTCATGATGTACTCTGCATATAAGTTAAATAAGCAGGGTGACAATATACAGCTTTGACAGACTCCTTTTCCTATTTGGAACCAGTCTGTTGTTCCATGTCCAGTTCTAACTGTTGCTTCCTGACCTGCATACAGATTTCTCAAGAGGCAGGTAAGGTGGTCTGGTATTCCCATCTCCTTCAGAATTTTCCACAATTTATTGTGATGCACACAGTCAAAGGCTTTAGCATAGTCAATAAAGCAGAAATAGATGTTTTTCTGAAACTCTCTTGCTTTTTCAATGATCCAGCAGATGTTGGCAATTTGATCTCTGGTTCCTCTGCCTTTTCTAAAACCAGCTTGAACATCTGGAAGTTCATGGTTCATGTATTGCTGAAGTCTGGCTTGGAGAATTTTGAGCATTACTTTACTAGCTTTGACTATATGGACCTTTGTTGTTAAAGTGATATCTCTGCTTTTTAATACATGGTCTAGGGTTTGTTATAGATTTCCTTCCAAGGAGCAAGTGTCCTTTAATTTCATGACTACGGTTGCCATCTGCAGTCATTTCGGAGCCCAAGAAAATAAAGTTTGGTATGTTAACTCTTGGTTAATTCTGGCCTGTCCTCTGCAGGTATCCAGCATATTATTACAATTAAACAGAAGTTTTCAGGCAAGGAGTCATAGGAATTTGAAGTGAGCAGCTTTCTGTGAGTAGAAGCAAGTGCTGAGAAGACACAGTCAGGGAATGAATACATCTGCTGGAGTGGTTTCCTTAAGAGAACACAATTGAGATGTTGTTACTAGCAGGTGGAGACTACAGTATGAGCAGGAGAAAATGGTAAATATTCATTTCCCAACCAGTACAATCCTCTCATTTTACAGAAAGAGTTGTCTGCAGGTCAAATTGTTGTATATGTTGTATCGGGATACTTTCAGCTACAAGCAGGAGCATATCAAAATACAAAATACAAGTGGCTAAAAGAATAGAGATTGTGTCTGCATTATAGTGCGGTAACAATTGCTCATCAGTAGCTTCACACAGCAGAAGTTTCTTTCTTTACACAAGCAAAATCAGCTGAGGGTTCAGGCAGCTGTCCACAGCAGCTGATTTTTTAGGCATTGGCTTATCATTCCAGGCTGCTTGAATCTTTGGCAGCTCCGCAAATGTGCATGTTCCCATGATTACCACTGTAGGAAAGAGTGGCCAGAGTCAATCACTGAACACAAAACACGACACTCCGGTCACCCATCATTCAAGTCACAGAGCCATGCTTCGCTGAAGGAGAGTGCTGTGCTGCTGGGGTCCAGAAGTAGAGAAGAACAAGACATTTGCAGCCAGAGGCAAAGGTCCTCCCAAGGGTTTATTTTTCTCTCCATTAGTGAATCTGGAGGTAGGTAGTCTCATGGTTGTTTCGGAGACTTTGCAATCATTGAAGACTCTGGCACTTCCTGTCTTCCCGATTTGGCATCCCTGATTTTCAGGGACATTGTTTTGTCACAAATGACTAGAGCAGCTCCAGAATGTCACATCCTCTCATGTCAATATCCAAAGGCAGGAAGAGAAGGGTGCGATCTCCTTGCTTCTTTATCAGATAGAGTGAGGCCTGTCTCTCTCTCTCTCTCTCAATTCCCCCTCTCATTCCAGCCAGGGAAGAAATCTCTCTTTATAACAGACTTCCCATTGTACCACACCAGAACTAGCTCACGTGGCCTCCTATAGCTGCAGGTGAGCCTGACAAAGTAAGCATTTGAAGTTTTCAGCCTTTCTTGTGAGAAGCAGGCTCTGCCAGTGTAGAAAATGGGGTAAGGGCATGGCTGTTGGGTTCAACATCAATGGGATAAGACACAAGACAACAAGATTCTCAATGTCCAAGAACAACAGTCTCAAATATTTGCCCCAGATCACCATGCTGTTGAAACACATCTTCCTGAATTCCTACCCTGTGGAGCTTGGAATTACAGTCAGTGATGGTAGGGTTGTATTCAGTCACAACCTTCTATTTCTTAGAAAATTGAGTCTTTCCTGAGATCCAATATCAAGCAGCCTCCTGAGAACAAGTCTGTTTGGCTGATCAGATGAGAAATAATGGCTCTTGCTTGATAATTCAGAGTAATTTAAAAGAAGCTTCTTTTATAGAGTTTTTTGGAACTCATAATCAAAATAGTAGACTACAAATGAGTAGGAAACTAGGACTTGATTGCAAAAAATTTTCCCTCCTGAAAGACAAACCACAACTTGGCTCATTTTTCTAAGAATCAGCTCTCTGACTCTAGGCAGATAGATGAATAGCACTAAATAAACAGTTACTGTGTATTTCAGAATCATACACATCTGGGACTTTAATAAGGGCTTTTTTTTTTTTTTTTTTTTTAAGGAAGACAGTAGCAGAGACTTCTATTACAAATAAAAATGGTCTAACAGCTTCCAGTTAACTTGCTATGACAGCAAAAGAAAAAGGTTGCAATGCCATTAAAAGCTAAAACTTAAAAACAATTATAATAAGCTAGGAAGAAATTCACTAAGTCTAAAACAAATGGAGCTGGAGTGAGGAAAAGAAATCTTACGTGGTCTTTTATCCTGGAAACAAAGAGAGCATAAAAACAGTAGGAAAATACTTTATATCCCCTCTATTGGCATTGGGGAGTCAGAGTCTCCATCAGCCAGAAACGAACACTGGCTTCTTTGAGAAGATTGTTTCAGAGATCTCACCTCGGCCGCCCTGCCCCGCACCCTGAGAATCCAACACGGCAGTGTGAAAGCCACCCTTCCCAGAATGCAGTGCGCCGCAGGGCTCTCACTGACCAAGCACGTGAGAAGGGACCTGGGTGGGAAGACCCCGGGCGGCAGTGCGTTGCTGGGATTGTAGTGCTCCTTGCTTGCTTCTACCCCGGGTATCATGCACAGGATGGAGTCTGTTCATCGGTCGCTGGGGCTTTTGGGACTCTTCAGCTTACCAGAGACTCCCCTTTTCTGCCCTCAGTATGTTGAATAACCCTAACCCAGTTTCAGAGTGCTATGGAAACACCATTTGTGAGCATCGCTTGCTGTATGTGCAATATCTGATACTAACATTTACGGAATACCTACTATGTGCCCCTCATGATTTTAAACACTCTCTATGGATCAGTAAGTAATCCTCACAATAACCCCATGGAGTAGCTGCTGCGATTATTGTTGTTTTACATATAAAGAAACTAAAGTGTAAGTAAAAGGGGCTTCCCTGATAGCTCGGTTGGTAAAGAAGCTACCTGCAATGCAGGGGACCCTGGTTTGATTCCTGGGTGGGAAAGATCTGCTGGAGAAGAGATAGGCTACCGACTCCAACACTCTTGGGTTTCCTTTGTAGCTCAACTAATAAAGAATCTGCCCGCAATGCAGGAGACCTGGGTTCAATCCCTGGGTTGGGTAGATCCTCTGAAAAAGGGAAAGGCTTAGTTTTTTTTTCTCTACATATTTTTCTTTTACATATAAAGAAACTACATTTCCATTGTGTTTTACACATAAAGAAACTAAAGCGTAGAAAGGTTAAATTGCTTGCTCAACTTTTCAGTAAGTGGCTAAAGTGGGATTTGAACCTAGAGACTCTAGCTTCCAATTCCAGACTTAATTTCCTTTAGTTAAAGCCATGGTTTTTCCAGTAGTCATCTACCGATGTGAGAGTTGGACTGTAAAGAAGGCTGAAAGCCAAAGAATTGATACTTTCAAACTGTGGTGCTGAGAGTCCCTTGGACTGCAAGAAGATCAAACCAGTCAGTCCTAAAGAAAATCAGCTCTGAATATTCATGGGAAGGACTGATGCTGAAGCTAAGGCTCCAGTACTCTGGCCACCTGATGCAAAGAGCTGACTCACTGTAAAAGACCCTGATGCTGGAAAAGATTGAAGGCAGGAGGAGAGGGTGGCAGAGGTTGAGATGGTTAGGTAGCATCATCAACTCAATGGACATGAATCTGAGCAAACTCTAGGAGAAAGTGAAGGACAGAGGAGCCTATGGTGCTGCAGTCCAGGAGATCACAGAGTCAGACTGAATAACAACAAATGCTGTCCTTGAAATCTGTGTTCTTCTCTAGTGATAGAGAAGCTGTTTGTATTGGTGTGTGTATTTGTATAGGAATAACCAAATATACACAAACATATGTTCATCAACTGATCAAGATGATGATGACAGAGAAAATCACCAGCTAAGAAAATGGTGCAAGACAGGGTGGGAATACGTTATAAGTGAAATCTGTCTTTTAAGCCAGGGACCCCAAAACACAAAGAAAATCGATGAGGAGCCCCTGGTGGAGAGATAGATGGAACAAGATGGGTATTCATGTCAGGTAAAACATTGCAGCTGGGAGATTAAGCTCCTGACTGTGCCTGCTTTGTGAGACTACACTCAGTTAATGCCATTACAATCCTAAGCAAGCTACCTCCAGAAGAAATAACTTTCCTGGACTGCTTCTAATTCAGAATTCAATATGAGGCATCTCTATTTGCCTCCTACACCTCATCTGCAAAGAAGTGTAGGAATATTGCTCTGTTTTGTTCTATTAGCTGTACATTCTCTATCTCTCCATGCCTGCCAAGACCAGGAGGTAGGTGATAGAATTTCTCCCACCTTCCTCTTGTCTTCTTTTATGTTCTTTGGAGGTAAACGGGCACATGGGGTGGGAAAGAGACTAGTATCCTTTCAAATATGCCTATCTTTATGTTTGTTTTCAGATCTTAAGTAACTGTTGATAGTAACAGCAATAGAAAGATGTAAATTCATATATGTTAAAACTCTGGAAGGATAGAAATTGGTTATCTTAAAACCTCCAAACTTATCAAAGGGAAAAATGCAGGAAAAAAAATACAAAAAATGACCAAACAAGACAAAAGCATGAAAGAACAATATCAAGGGAAAATAGGATTGCAGAGGTAAGTCTGAAGTAGTTATGTATTTATGATAAATCTGAGTGACTCAGACTGGGTTAAAATCTAAGAGCAAAGTGTACGTGAACTGTCTAAGATGAAATGACTTCTAAAGACTGAAAAATCAAGAAATGAAAAATGTATCCCAGGCAAATAGTGGTTAAGGGCATGTTCCCTCTCTCTGCCTGTTGCACCTGATTGTCAGGGACCCAGCAGATAACTGCAGAGACACTCAAAGAAATGCCAGAGCCATCAGGGGTTGTAAATTGTAACCTGGGGTTTGTGAACTTGGATGGAAAAAAACTGCATATTTTTCACTAATCTCTAACGGAAATTTAATATTACTTTCAAAATGTTACAGTAATATTTCGAAATGTCACTTTTGAAATATTACTATGTTTGTTGTAGGCAATAAACATAGTAATTAGAAGTAATTTCTTGTCCCTTTAGAACTCAAATGTATACCACCACCCTTTTTTTCTCAGCCAGAAATCTTCAGGAGTGCAGTGGATAGAAACACAGAACAAAAAAGTAAGCAAGCAAGTAAGCTAATAAAAACACTTCCTCATAGGAGCAACAGTTAAAAACTAAAAGGGAAAAACTGATTCATTTCCAACTCACAACTAAAAATATAAGATGCTTATTTAACCTCTCCTCTATAAGAAAGCTGAAACATTTTGCTGAAGAGCATAAAAAACTTGATTAGAAAGACAAAGCTGTTGAAGGAAAGGCCCAGTTTTGTGAAACTGTCGATTTCCCTTCCTACTGTGTAAATCTAAAATATAGTGTAGTCCTGATCACATAACAATGGGATTTTAAAAAACAAACCAGGAGTTGCAGAATGACCTTAAGGAAGAATCTATGTATAGGAGGGGTTTATTTTGGGTTTTTAAATTTTGCTATTTTTTTTTTCAGTTAAAAAGAGTGATGAATAGGGTCAAATCTATGTTGAGATGTTGATAGTATTCTTTATCCTTATTTAGTAAATCATGGACAAATTGGCCAACTTGCTGTGTGTGGGGGGTGGGGCATAGAGGAGCAGGTAGCTTCCAACTTACATTTTAAATCTAAATAAATTCCTGGTGGATCAAAGGTATAAATACAAAAAACCATGAAAGTTGCAGAACAAAATATAGGTGAATATTTATAAAGATTCAAGGTAGAGAGTCAGTCCTCAGATAGACACCAAAGGTAGAAACAGTAAGGTACAATAAATATATTTTATGTCGTGAAAACAAAAATCTTTAGGACATTAAAAACACTTCAAAGATATAAAGACAAATGATCAAAGTGAGAGAAAAGAAAAAGGTTTTAGTAACATTTATGAAAGACAGGATTAGTATCTTTAATACAGACACACTAGTGAGAACAAGGGTGAATACCTTACCTAGGGATCAAACCCAGGTCTACCTGCATGGCAGGCAAATGCTTTATCATCTGAGCTACCAGGGAAGCCCTGTAAGGGAAGCAGTACCTGAATTGGTCATATATTTTTCAACTTACAATCAAAGAAATTAAAAACAAAACATGAACTACATTTTCCTTACTATGTTGACAAAAAAGATCTGTATTTTTAAAATCATAGCCATTATGAGGTATGGTGACCCAAGGACAAAAGAGCAGATAAAACCCAGGAGGCTATTGGAATGTAGGAACAGAAAAAGCAGACCCTTATCGTCCTTCCCTCCCCCATGTTGTAACTATTAATGGAACAGTATAACCTGTCTCCTCTCCTACCCCGTAGGGAGAAGGTATTTGCCCTACTCTTCCCCCACCCAGTATACATGCCTTCTCCAATCAGCAAATGACCTGCAAGACCCTGATCCCACTCCTTGTACCCTGGGTATAAAAGTGAACTTAGGACCCCTGTTCAACATCGGTTCTCCCTTGAGCTAGCCTGCTATTCCAACAGCTTCTCCCATTCTTATAGACTTTATTTCCCTCTCATTCTGTCTTATGTCTGGAAATTCTTTTCTGGCCTGCACACAGACCATGACATGAGGGAAAGAAGATTTTCTTTTAGTGTAGGTAGACACATACATGGGCTTCCCAGGTGATGCAGGTAGTAAAGAATCTTCCTGCCAATGCAAGAGATGTAGCTTTGATTGGGAAGATCCCCTGGAAAAGGGAATGGCAGCTGTGGAAAGCAATTTTAAAAATTCATCCAAAATTATTAATGATAAAAAATATTCAGATCACTTAGCTAAGTTAAGAAAAAGTCATTTATAAAATTATTTACACAGAAAGAGCATTTTTATATTTGAATTTTATATTCAATTACACATAATTGAATACAGAACATTTTACAATTAACACAAATTACTCTTTAATGAGAAAAGCAAACAATTTAATAAGTAGTAGTTCTGTAATTATAAACTGCTGTATTTAATGTTGTCTTCTCCCCATGAAAATTTTAAATATCACTGAATTTCCATTACTCATTTAAATCCTGGAAATAAATTTCTTTTACTTGCAGACCATCATGTGAGATGTATAATGGGAAATGATTTACTGCAATCTTATGAATATCTCTATCCTCCTATCACTAAGCATTTACCAAGAAGGAAAAAAAGGAGGAGGAGGAGAAAAGATGTATAGTTTTTTTTATTTTTTTAACATGTTGTCTAGCTAAAAGCTAATGGAATGTATCTAATGTTATGTGCATTATAGTGTCATATTAAGTTATATAAAATTGTGGAAGAGCAATGAGATCTTTTTTTTTTTGCAACCTGAAAGACTATGATTCCTCATTTTGTCTGTTCCATTCCATTTCTCTTGTGTTGGTGTTTCCCCCATGCCTTCATTAAGAATGAAGTTCTAGGTCAAGTTAACCTGGATGTATTCAGGATTCTCTGTTCTGTTTTATTATCTCGCCTGACAAGGAATGAGAGAAAGCTTTAAGTTAGCTTATGTGCGACATGCATCATTTAGAGATAGCAGATTGAATCTGTATGAAGCAGTCACTTCTGACAGCAAGCATGTGTGGGTGTCCAGTATTGCTAATTGTTAGTTTACTAAGAATTATATAAGCTGATAGGTCAATGAGAAATAAACCCTCATTGCTGTGACTTAGAAGGAACCAAGTCAATGGGGAAGTAAGCTGTTTTTCATATGGCAATTCCAAGGGATATGGTTATTGATGGTTAGTTTTATGTGTCAACTTGACTAGGTAACAGATACCTGGTTAAACATAATTTCTGGGTGTTTCAATGAGGGTGCTTCTGAAATAGATTCACATTTGAATCGGACTGAGTAAAGCGGATGTCCTTCCCCAGTGTGGGTGTGTGTCATCCAATTGGTTGAGGGCCTTAGTAGAACAGAGAGGTAGAGGAAGGTTGAATTTGCTCTCTGCTTCACTTCTTGCTCTGGGGCAACAATCACCCTAGGCATTCCTACTTCCCACGCCTTCGGACTCAGCAAGAATCTGCAGCTCTCAAGGCTTTCAACTCCACCACCATTTTTCCTGGGTCTCTAACTTGCAGAAGTCAGATCATGAGAATTCTCAGTCCTGTAATAATGTGAGCCAGTACCTTATAAAATATCTTCTTCTATATGTATCTCCTACTGGTTCTTTTCCTCTGGAAAAGTCTGACCAGTATGTGGACCAGTGAGGAACAAACCCCAATTTCCAATAATTGATTTGAAAAAAAAACACTGGAAGAGGATAGAACCCAAACTAACCTGCTCATTTAGAAAATACTCCAAGATCTGATTTCATGTCCCACTAAATCAGAGTCTGAAATGGGAACTGAGAATCATTTGAGCCGTGATCTAAAAAGAGGTGTCTTCTGCTGCTGGCCATTCCATCTGAAACTGGGTCTACTTATCAAGTCACACATTTAGGTGATGAAGTTGCTTATAAAATTTCTAAATACTAATGTATCATCAATAATTTTTCAGAATAAACTTATTGCAAATTAGTTCAAAAATTCCAGACTATGGAGATGCTAATAATTGTGTCCATTGGGTTAACCCAGGCAAAATAAGAGATGCTGGGTAGGGTTAGGGAACCTGGAAGTAGAGAAGTAAGGAATA
The DNA here is from genome assembly GCF_910594005.1 of Cervus elaphus. Taxonomy (NCBI): domain Eukaryota; kingdom Metazoa; phylum Chordata; class Mammalia; order Artiodactyla; family Cervidae; genus Cervus; species Cervus elaphus. Next base: position 9,504,586 of record NC_057833.1, on the reverse strand, counting down.
GAAATGGGGGTTGCTCTTGAGGAACAAGGTGAACTGGACTGTCAATTTCCTAGACTTGTATTTGATATGCCAGGCACACCTGTGCCTCCTTTGAGTTCAGAAGAATCAGCCTCCTTTGTTTAACTACCTCAGATGTTCGGACTGAATAGTGTTGCAAGTAGATGAATAGACCGGGAGATCACCAAGGACACATTTTGAGAATAGATACTAAGTCCAATAAAGTTAGAAGGATATTAAGTATGTGTTCTCCAGAGTGATATTGGACATTGATAAGTTGTCTCAGTTATTGTGACACATTGTCTTGGATATTCCCCTTCTTCCTTCCCCCTCCCGGGTTTACCATACAATTGGCATGATTCAAGTATCTAAGGCTCAGATGACCTCACCCTTCTGGAAACTTTGAGTCATTAAATTCTTCAGTGTCTTCACCTAAATATTAAAGGAGAAAATTAAGCTTATGTTGCTGCCCAGGACTGATTCTTCTCATTGAACTTTTATTTTATGGAATCTTTAAGAACTCTTTATGGAGTTCTTTAGGAGTTTACAGGGAAAATAAAAGTATTTAGACCTTTATGAATAGATATTTTCATTCTAAGATAGGGGATTTTAGGGGAAAAATAGGATTTAGGTTTTATCAAAACTTGAAAAGCTGATGGAAATTCCCTGGAAGTCCCATGGTTAAGACTTGGCACTTTCACTGCTGAAGCCCAGATTCAATCCCTGGTCAGGGAACTAAGATCCTACATGTGGTGTGGCCAACTTGAAAGCTGAAGGCAAAAAATGACTTTAGTTTCTGAACTAGATCCTGGGCTTGGGGGACGGGTGTGATTCTGAAATTTCAACTCTGTGTAAAACTAATATGCTTTCTAAAAGCCTTATTTCCTGTCTGACTTAATTTGTCTTATGGTACTGTTTGTTCAAAAGACAGTGGAAGAAGGTTTTTTTTGTTTTATTTTGTTTTGTTTTTGAAGAGCATACTTCTAAAGGAGGTGAAAATTTTCACATTTCATTGAGCCCAGCTAAAACAGATAAATAGGTGAATGATAATTTCTTGGTCTTGCTTGAGTGTGGAAGCAAGTAACTGCTTAGGTAACACAAAACAGCAAATTGGCAAGTGGACAATTCATTTTCTGTGCAATTTTATTGACTCTGCTGACTTGTTCACATATTGTTAATTAATTAAAGTTAATAAATTTCAAAAAATATTTTTATAATTACATACAATATTATGAGCAAAACTGATTGAAAAACCCCAAGCATTTGAAAAATGGCCCATCTAAAAGTTTTAAGATGCCCTAAAGACATATCTGTATTAAAGATAGAAACTTGGAATAAAAAATGTTTATAGTTTTATGTAATTGAAGAGATCTATGAATCAGCGGGTGGGAATACAGTTTCCTTGCTGTTCATTTAGCAACAAAACAAGAACTTGGCAGAGTTCTTTTCTAATTACCACTGGAGGCTGTCTTGTACCAGGGAGATGCTTTATTCCAGGGATTCTTGAACAGTCAATGAGTGGGTAGTGTTGTGGTTTGAATCATGTGATTTCTCCTCCCCAGAAAGATATCCAGGGCTGTCACAGAGGTCATCAAATTAAAATGAGGTCATTAGGGTGAGTCCTAATCCAATATGACTGGTATCCTCACAAAAGGGGGACATTTGGAGCCAGAGACAGACACACACAGAGGACAGGCAATGTGAACAGACACAGGAGGGAGATGGTCATCTGTGGGCCAAGGGGAGGGGCCTGGAAGAGCTCCTTGGCTCACGGCCCTCAGAAGGACCGACCCTGCTGACGCCTTGATTTTGGATTTTGTAACCTCCGGAATACTACAGAATCATACATTTCTGTTGCTTAAGCCGCCCGGTTTGTGTCACAGTAGTCCTAGCCAACTAATACAGGTGGTTAGCATACAAGATGGTGCACAAGATGTGTGTGTTTGTGAGTGGAAGGACTTCTCCTTTCCCTTCCCCTTCCCAGCACAGTACGTATAAAGCACTAGGATCGTGGAAGGAGGAAGATTCTTTAAGGAAAGTATATTAAATAAATGGGCAAAAATGGATCAAAGTACCATGCTGCAGATTCTGAATGCTTTAGACACTGGGAAAGGAGTCACTGTTCTCATTCTTGTGTTGGAGGAGTGGTTGTATTGGAGACTCCTGATTGAGACGAGGTAAGCCCTGGAGAGATGCCCTTGCGCTGCGGTGGATTTTTGTCAGGTCAGGCTCCTCACCGCTGCCTCTGTGGGAATGGGATGGGCACAATCCTCAGTGAGAAGCCTTGGTGCTGTGGGCAGTGGAGGAAGGGGGGAAGTGAGCCCTGCAGTAGCTTTTCCAGGACCAGGAAGGCTCTGCTTCAGCAAGGGCGTGTCAGGTAAAGTCACTGAGCTCCCCAGAGGTGGGTGATGTGTGATGACGTGGGGAGGAGAGTAACACCGAGGGTTCTTAGGGCAGAGCTTCTGCCTCTGATGGTGGGAATGGGGTGACAAATGAGACCCCTTCGTTTGCTACATTCAAGAAAATACTTTCCCCTAAAGGCAGCCCATCTAGAAATTATTTAATCACCAAACCTTAGAATTAATTCACATTGACCTTTTTTTGGTTGTTTGTTTGAGGGCTAGGCATCTGAATCCTTGGTGATACATTGGTGGCAATGGATTGTTTACTCACTTCCCCCCACCCCCACCCCCAGGCACATACCATACAGGTTCAGAAAAAAAAATCTTAGCAATTTTAAGATTTCTCTCTTGAGTTCTTTCTAATCAAGGAAAACATTTTGAGAGCTGTTTACCACCCAAAGTATTTCGTCTGTTTGGGATTAAGAAGTCTAGGAGTGGTCCATTATCACCCATAGTGACATCGACAACCCAGGGTACTTAATAGATGGGTGCTAAACAGTATTTGAATTCAATATTCAGTCTGACAAAAGGCCAGCTAGGATACCGCCACGTTTATAGAGTTTGTTTCAAAGTCTCACCAAACCAGGGCTCGGGTTGCTCCCCTATTCAGCTGGGAGCTGGCAGAGAGAATGTCTGCTGCTTCCCAAGAGGCTGACTTGCCTCTCATGAAGAGGTTAGTGGTTTCCACTACTGAGCCAGGAAGAGTCTGCTCTGGTCTCCCTAGGGCTATGGAGAGATGTATGGTGGCATTTGAATTGAGGGCATGAGCTCAGATTCCTCCTCTCAGATGCATGGGGAGATTTCTACCATTCCTAAACAGGGAAGCAGTACACCCCTTGTAAAGAACTTAATCTGGAGCCGGCAGTGTCCAGATGCGGACTGCAAATGGTAACTGGAAGCAGAGTGACCTAGGATGTGTGTGGGTGTGACAAAAGGAGTGCTGGTGGTGAAGCGTTGTGTAAGCTCTTGGTTCTGGGGCCAAATGGTGTAGGCAGAGCATGTGTGGAGAAACCTCAGGACCTTTTCACCCAGAAGTGGGGACAGGAAGCGATACTGACCTCTGTGAGGACTGAGGTTTCCATGGAGGGGGGCATAGTTGGATGGGTCTGTTTTCTCTTTCTCTTGTTCTCATTGGTGGAAAAACACATAAGAACACATTGAAGATGCCCACAGGATTTCTGAGCATTGGAAGTACTCGTCACCGGGAAGCGATGAATGGCTCTTTCTCTCTAGCCCTTGTCTCTTCTCCCTCCCAAAATGCCCTACACAAGAACCATCTAGATGGCATTTGGTGGGGTGGAGGAAGGATTACCTGCACATTAAAAGAGAATTTTCTAAAGTTCAAAATTAAAGAGAAATCTTTTCAGTGTCCAAGGAGCCTTGGAAAAGTTAAAAATGGAATAGGAGAGGAGGTTTCTCTCCTGTCTCTAAGGTGGTGGCTATGTGGGTGAGTGTCTTAAGGGTTAAGAACTAAGGTCCCACTCCAGTAAAAAGTGAAATCTGAGGAAATACACTGTTTTATATATTCTTTGGGGCTCTGTGTGTCTGATAAGTTAATAGTAAGACAATTTAGATCTAGACTTTACTACTCCACTCTTTCCACAGGAAGCCAAAAATACTGGGGTTTCAGGAATATATGTGATTTTTTTCCTAGGCAGAGGACATAGAGATGAAAAACTGGATATAACTTACTAACTAATACTCGAATTCTTTTATTATTCCTTGCCAGCCTGTAATAACTGGGGAGTTGGGAGGATGAAGGTGTGATGACCACTGCGTAGGATGTGAACCTACTATGTGCCAGGTTCATGTACACATAATAGCTTACTTACCCTCACAAAACTATAGGAGGTGGATATTATCATCTTCATTATCCAGATGGAGGACTTGCATTTCAACACAGTTAAATGGTTTGGCCGAGGTTGAGAGTGATTTGATCATGATGAAGAGCTTGTGTACAAATCCCTCCTCTGAAGCCCTGTCCAGATTCTGTTCATTTTGTCACACTGTCTTCTAGAATGTATATGAGTGTGTGCCTATAAAGAGTCCTTTTTTTTCCAGTAGAATGGTGCTACTTCTATGGCTAAAGACTAGATGTCTTTTTCCCTTAGGTCTTCACCTTAGCAGCTTTAGGATAAGCAGTTATGACTGATCCTACCTCTGCCTTGAGGACCCAAATGAGACTTGAAGCTGGCCTTGTCTTGTTGAATTATTTTTTGACTACTTTTAGCAAGTGAGTCACTTTCAAAATGCATTATTCCTCTGAATGTATTCACAGGTGGAACACTGAGTGAATTCAGTGGGAGATTAAAAGGATTTGGGGGCCTTTACCAGAAATGTCGATTTATATGCACATGTTTTCCCAAGTGACATTTGTAAATTATCAATATAATATTTTATTCAATCCCTTTCTTCTTAGTCATGCAAAATATTCTGGAAACAACTTATCTCATTGCATCAAAGAGCAAAACTCTGGAGGTGATGGTACCAGGTCTGTTTCAGTGAGGGTGGGGTTGGGGAGAATGAAGTAACCTTTAGTGAAATTGAAATCCAAATTACTACAGATGATGGAGCTGATATTGTGCCATTTAGCTTGTTCTGATGATTGTACTTTTCAACATCTCCCGTAGTCAACAGTGGTAAACAAAACCTTTGAAAATGTTACTTCACAGAGGTCTTGCAGGGACAGGAAAACACCCTGAGTCTAGCCATTCTTGCCTTTGGTAAGGAGGGCAGAGTTTCATTTGCTTGTCCATTTTGTGCTGTACCTATAAATGTATTTAACAAGTCGATTCTCAGTAATTTTTCTTCTTTCTTAATGTAAACACTAACGACTTATACAGGTGGAGATATTGACATTCCTCTGACTCTACTGTACCTTGCAAAGCTGTGCTTAGTTGTAACACTGTGTTGGAAATGCACAAGGAAGCTTTTCTCATTTAAGCTTAACATGCTTTATTTAGTGGCAGAAAGCTAAGAATGCAGTAGATGGTATCTGAGAACCATGAAACCCATAAAATGTCTCTAAGAATTCTAAAACAAATTATTTTAATGTATTATCTGTTGGATAATATCTGTTGGAGGAGGAGTTGTTGTTCGTTGCTCAGTCGCTCTTTGCAACCCCGTGGACTGTAGCCCACCAGACTTCTCTGTCCGTGGAATTCTCCAGGCAAGGATACTGGAGTGGGTTGCCATGCCCTCCTCCAGGAGATGATTAGTATTAATATCCAATGGGCTCTGCAGCTCACTAACAAGAAACTCTGAGAGGGAGAGACAGTGACAAGAGAACTGGACTATAATTACTCACATTTTCCTCTATGTATTCTGCCCATTTCCCAGCCCCCTGCCAACTCCACCTCTAGTTTTGAGGATAAAATCTATAACTTCCTTAGCATCTAATGCATTCTTCTAGCTTCCGTCTTGCAGCTGATAATGGCAGCAGATAAAATGCAGGACACCCTTGTTAGGGCAGTTGAAAGGGCCGGAAAGTTCCTGCTCCTGGACTGTTTCCTAAACATTGCCAAGCTGTACAGTTCTTTAGCATGTGGCTTTCTTCTCTGGGGTCTCCAGGCCTTTGGTTATACTTGAAGGCATTTTAACTTGCATGATTTTGCCTCACTGCCCCACTGCTGTTGTAAAGTATTTTCCCTGAGGGGGGATAATTACTTCCATAAATATGAAACACTTCTGTGGCAGCCTCCTCATGTTTATTTGCCTGGAACGAACCTAGTTCTATTCAGAATATCTATAACCTCAACATGCAGGGTTTACATTCTCTCAGGTCTGAGGTTTATAAGTGTTCACATATTAGAAAGTCTCTTCTTCTAGAAGATTTTAAATGATATTTGGATGCGCCAATGTTACATTTTTAAAAGCATAGATTCTTGGCTTTTAGTTGCTTATAACAAATGCTGAGAAGTGTTCCAAGTTGAAGATGTCTGTTAATTCTCATACAATGCTCCATTTTTCTTCTTTTAGATATTAGTTTTTTCCCCTCACAATTCCAAGAAAGCAACATGGGTGTGATTTTTTTTCCCCTAACTGTCCCCACTATAACTCTAGAGTGCACTGAAAAAGAGTTTAGCCCTCTGCCCAGCTCCGTCCACATTTTTTGTTGGTTACAGCATTCTGCCTTTAAAAAGAAAGAAATATTAATATCATTTGCAACAATATAGATGGACCGAGAAGACCTTTTATGTATATACTACATAGTCTCTATCAGTTTATCTGTCAGTGAACATTTGGTTTGTTTCTATATCTCAGTGTTGTTCAGTCGCTCAGTCATGTCCAACTCTTCACGACCCCATGGACTGTAGCACACCAGGCTTCCCTGTCCTTCACCATCTCCTGGAGCTTGCTCAAACTCATGTCTGTTGAGTCGATGATGCCATCCAACCATCTCATCTTCTGTCATCCCCTTCTCTTCCTGCCTTCAATCTTTCCCAGAATCAGGGAAAGATTTTTTTTTAAGGGTTTTTTCTAATGAGTCAGGTCTTTGCATCAGGTGGCCAAAGTATTGGAGCTTCAGCGTCAGCATCAGTCCTTCCAATGAATATTCAGGGCTTATTTCCTTTAGAATTGACTGGTTTGATCTCCTTGCTGTCCAAGGGACTCTCAAGAGTCTTCTCCAACACCACAGTTTGAAAGCATCAATTCTTCCCAGGTTCAATCTCAGGGTCAGGAAGATCCCCTGGAGAAGGGAATGGCAAACTGCTCTAGTATTCTTGCCTGGAGAATCCCATGGACAGAGGAGCCTGGTGGGTTACAGTCCGTGGGATTGGAAAGAGCTGGACATGACTGAGTGACTAACACACATGTGCTATTCTAAATAGACTGGAAAAGAGAATCTTGCCTTTCCAACTATACCCTAGTTGAAGCCAAAGGAGACAGCATAGTTCTTTAAGGACTCCTCAAGCAGCTAGAGTGGACAGGATGGCCTTTTTTATCTGAAGCCCTCCAGAGATCTCCACGCCATTGGCGTTAGTCAGGAGAAGGTAGGTAGCACTGCAATGACTGATAGGCCTCAGTCCCAATGCCACATACATTCATTTATTGCTCATGTCACGTGAGGAAGGCAGGTCAGTGACGGGCTTTACAGCACACCATAGAAAAGGGACTCAGACTCAGAGAGGTCTCACCATTCCCGGAGCTGTCCTATGGAAATACATGACCTTCTCAGGCTCTGCAACAGGAGAGAGTACGAGAGTAACTTTCACTTGGCAATTAATTGCTTTGACCCAGAAGTAACTTGCCACTTCCGTTCATAGCCCGTAGCCCGAACTAATTACATAACCCTGCCTAACTGCAACCCTGGGTACCTGGAGGAAACATGAGCAGGACTTGAATAAGCACTCAGGGTCTTTATGACACCACCCACGGCAAGGGAAGCAACATGGATCAGTGAACGCATGATGAAGGCGTTGGACGGGGTGGCCAGTGGACACTACATATGCCCTCAGCCGGCGCCACACTTTCATAGCTGAAAAGGGAGACCCACAAGAGTCTCATGTCCACGTAAGGGAGCAGAGCCGCCAGTGTTGACTGGAAGCCCTTTGAGAGATCTGGCTCCTTTAGTAGATGCCTGAGGATAAACGTAAACAGTGGAAGCCAGCTAAGGACACAATGTCCCATCTTCACTCATACAGTGGCCTACATAAGCCACCTCACCATCCACACACATAGAATTTAGGTGCGATTTTAGGCAGAAAAGGAGAGATCCTGAATTTATTTGATAATATCTAGAAGTGACTAGCCCTGCATTATTCAGGATGAAGTTTCAGCTATAAGTGGAATGGGAGTTCAAGATCAATGTTATATTATTTTGAGTAAAATCATACCTTCAACCATGGTGTGTTAGTATCATGACTGGTACATGATGATGAGTTACTAAGATAACTGAGTGACAGAAAGACATACCTTTCAGGTGGAGAACAAGATGGGAAAAGCGAAAAAAAAAATGGGAGAGACACCAGTGCCCAACCCTGACACACAGGCAGAAAATTGGTGTTCCTAGGAGTAGGTAAGAAGGATTTGGCCAAATGGGAATTATATTTAGCTTCCTCCAATTTTAAATTAACTTGTTTTGCCTCAGTGCTTTTAGGATAAGAACTGGGGCCTGATGGAAGGACTAAGTTATCTCTGTTTGCAGATGACATGATCATATATAGAGTGAATCCTAAAGACTCCAACAAAAAACTACTAGGACTAATAAACAAATTCAGTAAAGTTGCAGGCTCCAGAATCAACGTACAAAAATCAGTTTTGTTTCTATACACTAATAACAAATTATCTGAGAGATAAACTAAGAAAGCTGTCCTACTTAAAACAGTATTACAAAGAATAAAGTACTTAGAAAGAAATTTAACCACTAATGAAAGATCTGTGCACCAAAAACTATGAAACATTAATAAAAGAAATTGAAGAAGACACAACTTTGGAAAGATATCCTATGTTCATGGATTGGAAAAAGTATTGTTAAAATGTCCACTACCCAAAGTGACCTACAGATTCAATGCAATCCTTTTAAAAATTCCAAAGGCATTTTTCATGGAAATAGAACCGAAACCCTAAAATTCACATGGAACCACAAAAGACCCAAATAGCTCAAACAATCTTGACAAAGAACAAACCTAGAGGTATCACAGTTCCTGATTTCAAATCACATTGCAAAACTATCAAAACAGTATCGTACAAGTATAAAAACAGGCACTTAGATCAGTGTAGCAGAGTAGAAAACCCAGAAATAAAACCATGAATATAAGGTCAACTAATCTTTGACAGAGTGACAAGAATACCTAATGGGGAAAGGATAGTCTCTTCAATAAACTGGATGACCACATGCAAGAGAATAAAACTGGACCCATATCCAGGCATGCCCTGGATCCAGCAGATTCTAAGCCATGGTTGCGAATTTGGGTTTGATTATATGGCCACAAGATTGAAAAGGTTTTCAGCAGGGAGAACATGACCTGATTGATGTCATCAAATACTCTAGCTTCTGTGAGGAGACTATGCTAAGAAGAGACAGAGTGAAGAATGGATAGCAGGTAAGTGGCCCGTAGGAGAGATGCTGTGGGGCCAGCCCACATGGTGCCCATGAAGACAGACCAGGTGGAAATTTCTCCAACTGGTCACCAGCCCTCAGAACCATCCTGCCAGGAAAGTGCTGGCTCCCCCAGCTGAGCAGCCTCTGTTAATGCATCAGAACACCACGGCTGTCTGATTCCCGAGCCCAGCCTTGTCTGCTGCACCGCCAGCCCCCTACTGCCTTTGGAGACTCCCTACCCCACATCCATTTCCCTTCTCCTGAGGAGAGCCTGAGATATCACTGTTACTGCCAGGAGAAAGAAATTCTTTTTTTTTCCCTTTCTTAGAACATAGGTTCTCATCCTAGGGTACCTGTACCCATTCAGCTAGCAGATAACAATCAGGGGAACGTCCCCCAGATCTTCACCAGGCTTAGCTGTGACACCTATTTCCTCTGCGCCCTTCCTTCAGTCACCCAAAAAGGGTTAACAGAGATCTGGTAGTCTGTCTCAGGGTTTATGCACCCCTGTCTAAGTCTAATAATGACGACTGAGGTCCATGGATGACAAGCACACAGCCAGTGCATTGAGCCTTAAATAGTCCCAGAAAGGACTTCCCTGGTGATCCAGTGGTTAAGAATCTGCCTACCAATGCAGGGGACACAGTTTTGATCCCTGGTCTGGAAAGATCCCACATGCCGCGGAGCAACTAACCCTATGTGCCTCAACTACTGAGCCTGCGCTCTAGAGAGAGCAAAGTGCAACTACTGAGTCCAAGCGCCCTAGAACCCATGCTCTGCAACAAGAGAAGCCACCTCAATGAGGAGCCCGAGCACCACAACTAGAGAGGAGCCCCTGCTCACTGCAACTACAAAAAGCCTGCAGGTAGTAATGAAGACCCAGACAAGCCAAAAATAAAATCAATTTTTTAAAAAGTGCTGCATTATAACTGAATCACTTTGCTGAACACTTGAAACCAACACAAAATTGTTAACTGATTATGCTCCAGTTTAAAATGTAGGAAAATTTAAGAAGTCCCAGAAGATTCTTTTTTTCCAAATACCAGCTGACAAAACCAAAGGTTTCATGCTCAGTCACCTCCAAAACCTCTCACTGGGAATAAAGATGATCCCTGTAACAGGCTTACTTTATGATTGGGAGAAATACACTAACACATGGTCTCTTAAAAGCCCATGTCCCTTTCATTATGCTTTTAAGAGAGTCAGAAATACTGGTCCTAGAAGGTATTCATCCTAAAGAATTCCTTGCGTTTAAGGCCAGGTGTAGTTGTCTGCTATCTTGTGTCTCATTCTTATGAAGCCACTAATCCCATTGTGAGGACTCCACGCTCGTGACCCCATCAACCCTAATTACCTCCCGAATGCGCCTTATCCAACCACCACCATCCTGAGCTTCATGGTATGAATTTTTCAGGGGGACACAACTCAGCCCATCATACCATGGGATACTACAGTTTTGAAGCTGCCATTCTGTACTCAGTCCTGCCCGACTCTTTGTGACCCCTTGGTCTGTGGCCCACCAGGTTCTTCTGCCCATGGGATTCTCCAGGCGAGCATACTGGAACAGGTTGCCACTTCCTTCTCCAGGGGATCTTCCCAACCCGGGGATCACACCCACATCTCCTATACTGACAGGCAGATTATTTGTCACTGCGCCACCTGGGAAGCTCACAGACTTGGAGAGCTTTCTCAATTTATATTATTCCTTGATTCTTATGGGTTTCCACATTCCCAATACCCAGGGTGACTTGCAGTGTCAGCGAGGCTACGCTGAGTTCATTTAGTTGGGCATCAATAAGACACAGGATTTCATAGCTCCTCAAATCAAGTACCGCAGTCAATTCAGAGACCGGGGGAAACATCAGAGGCCCACAATAGGTTAATTCACCCATTGCATATTCCATGTGGCTGAAATTCCATAAGCTCTCTGCTGAGAGGTGTGAGGAATCTCAGAGAAATTTAGGTTTCTTGTGTGTTGCTTCACACTTCTCAAATAATGAAATGGATGTAAGAACTCAGTCTTCAGATCTCATTATCGAAACTGGTGGCGAGTTGAATGGAACAGATTGGACTTCCTGCCTGTCTAGAAAGTGGTGCAGGGGGCAATGCCTTAGTTCCAGCCCTGCTTCTGCAACAAATTGGCTGTGGACCTTGACAAGTCACTTCACTTTCCCGAGGGTGCTTCTCAATCTGCAAATAGGGATGATAAGACATCCTCTGAGCACCTGATCAGAACGCTTTGCAGGGCCAATACCAAGGCCGCAATTTAAGACTGTGATGCTATTATGGTCTCATCTGATACTCACCCTCTAGAAATTGCTTAAGGTCTTGGTTTCCCAGAATTACTATACAATCAGCATTCCAGAGCTGCTGAGTAGAAGTAATCAATCTTTTCTGCTGGTTTTGTACATGTGGTTGTTCCCAACATTTGTTTAAGATCCTCAACATGATGAACAGGAACATGATATGACCCTAAAACCTGAGCTCTCCTCCAAGCACAGGCATTGTCTCAAATGTCACTTAGGAGACTGTTATCAAGGAACTTTACTTAGCCTTTTTCTCTTCAGAGCAAAAGGTTCTTAAAGGAGTGACTCTTTAATTGTAACAAAACAAGTCACTTTTTCAGTTCAGTTCAGTTCAGTCGCTCCGTCGTGTCCGACTCTTTGTGACCCCATGAATCGCAGCACACCAGGCCTTCCTGTCCATCACAAACTCCTGGAGTCTACTCAAACTCATGCCCATCAAGTCGGTGATGCCGTCCAGCCATCTCATCCTCTGTCGCCCCCTTCTCCTCCTGCCCCCAGTCCCTCCCAGCATCAGGGTCTTTTCCAATGAGTCAGCTCTTCGCATGAGGTGGCCAAAGTATTGGAGTTTCAGCTTCAGCATCAGTCCTTCCAACGAACACCCAGGACTGATCTGCTTTAGGATGGACTGGTTTGATTTCCTTGCAGTCCAAGGGACTCTCAAGAGTCTTCTCCAACACCACAGTTCAAAAGCATCAATTCTTCAGTGTTTAGCTCCTTATAAAAGGTTAAGGTACTTGGCAGGCATGAAGAGAGGGAAAGTTATTAATTTAGACTTTTCCCCTTCCTCTGACTCTAGCTGTCTTGTCTCTCAACCAAATACATCTAAGTAATCGGTGCACCAAAATTGAGGTGATCAGTTCTAGAAAGGGGGACTTTAACAGGTAGGCAGATACAACCAGTTTAGAAAATCTAGCTGGTATGGAAGGCAAACCGTGTGTACAGACAGAAGAGTAAAGCTCTGAAATGAAACCCGAGATGTCAGCCAAACCTGTAGGCAGCTTGCTGGCTTGGTGGGTGTGATGCGGTGTGGCAGACTGTGGGAAGGAAGGGAAAGGGGGACCAAGGCCCTGCTCTGGGTAGCCAGAGCATCTAGTTCAAAAGCAAAAACATATAAATCTTAAGAAAAGGACTAAGAGCGTCATCAAGCTGTTTAAAGTTCCAGAAGGAAATTCCACTAACAGCTGAGTCATCCCAGGAGTCCGGACTCAGTTTCCAGGCCAGCTCAGGGCCTTCGTGAACACTGGACAGTCATTACAGTCTGGAGCCTCCCTACAATTAACACACTGAAGACCTAGTCCCCAGTACCTTAGAACGTGGCCACATTTGGAGATAAGTCTTTTAAAGAGTTAATTATGGCTAAATGAAGTCACAAGGATGAGGTTCTAGTCCAATAGGACTGGTGTCCTTATAGAAAGAGGAGAAGATGCCACGGATGCACACACAGGGAAAGTCCACTCAAGGACACAGCGAGGAGGCGCTATCCATAAGCCAAGGAGAGATGCCTCAGGAGAACCCTCCAGAACTGTGAGAAATAACTTCTGTTATTTAAACCACCCAGTCTATGCTATTTTGTTATGGCAAGTCTAGCAGACTAAGGCATATTTGTGTGGGCTTCCCTGGTGGTTGAGACGGTAAAGAATCTGCCTGCAATGAAGGAGATCCAGGTTCAATCCCTTGGTTGGGAAGATCTCTTGGAGAAGAGAATGGATGGCCACTCCAGGTTTCTTGCCTGGAAAATTCCATGGACAAGAGAAGCCTAGCGGGCTACAGTTCTACATACATATGCTACATACTATATACATATATGTAGTGGGGACTAATTACAATCCATATACTACATACTGGGCTTCCCAAGTGGTGCCTGTGGTAAAGAATCCCCCTGCCAAAGCAGGAGATGCGAGTTCAGTCTATGGGTTGGGAAGATCCCCTAGAGAAGAAAATGACAACCTGCTCCAGCACTCTTGCCTGGAGAACTCCATGGACAGAGGAGCTTGGCGAGTTATCGTCCATGGGGTCCCAAAGAGTCAGACATGACTGAGCTCTGAGCACACATACTACATACATATATGTAGTGGGGACTAATTACGATCCAGAAAACCATTACTACTTTATTTTTTAGGGTTCAATTTACAGGTAATTTCAGAATCTGAACCCCCATATTTTCTTTACCCCAGAGAGGGAACAATGGAATCAAAGTCAAGGCATGGAGAAAGGGAGACAAGGACTATATCTGGCCCTTAGGTCTTATGACATCCTTTGTCCACGTTGGTCCTTCAGGTGGGGATCTCTGTAAGACTCCAATGGTTCCATTGGCTTAGGTACACCGTTACATATTTTTTCCTTTCTAGAGTCACACCACCTCCCCTCAACACTGAAAGAAAGCAAGATCTGGGACCATTACGCAGGGTACAGGGGACACTCTCTAGTTTAACCAGATGTTCACCTTCACAACCAACTTTTTTTGTCTAACTACAATTTCATTGACTGGAGTAAAATCAGAAGATGGGCCTAATACCCTGAGAAATGGGCTACCATCCTTCCATACTCTACTTATAGCTACAGGCTGGCTGGAGTGGTCTAGCTTGCTATCAACAAGCCAGGAGCACTGGCATCACCTGGGAGCCTGTTAGAACTGCAATCTCAGGTCTCAACCTAGAATCAGAAGCCACATCTTAACCATACACCCAGGAGAGTTTGAAATCCATGTTAAAATTAGAGAAACAGCAGTGTTGCACAACGATTCTCAAGGTTTCGAGGCACCAGAGGCACGTGGAGGGCTTGGTGAAGCCCATGTGCCTTGGCTGCACCCCAGACTCCGACTGTACGTCTGGGGTGGCCTGAGGATTTGCATTTGGAACAATCTTCCAGGTAATGGTGATGCTGCCAGTCTGTGGCTTGTGATTAGAGTAGAATTAATATAGACCTGCAGCGGTCCCCAACCTTTCTGGCACCAGGGACTGGTTTTGTGGAAGACAATTTTTCCACAGATAATGGGGCGGGGGGTAGGTTTTCAGATGATTCAAGAGCATTACATTTATTATGCACTTTATTTCTATCATTATTATTACATGAGCTCTCTTCAGATCATCAGGCATTAGATCCCAGAGGTTGGGGACCTCTGGGTACAGAGTATATAAAGATACATTCGTGTTTTATAAGTTAAGAGACCTCAAGTCACTTTTTCTAACTATTTCATTATTAGTTGAGGCCGGCCTGTCGTAACATTTGTAGAGTTCGGGGCAAGAATACAGAAGGACACCCATGTACCATTTGTATGAATATTTAACAGTTATAAATCAGGCTGAAAGAAAATGGATTTAAAAATATTCTGTCCTCTATCTTGACAAATACATTTGCATGATGATGCGGAAGATCAGGTTCAAAGGTAGAATTCTCAGGAGTTCTTCGGATCCTCAGAATTCCATGCCTATTCTTGCTGCAGCCTGCCGCTTTCTATTCTCAGTCTCACCTCCTTCCTCAACCTGGAAAAAGACTCAAGAAGTGGGAAAAGACTATGAGGAATCATAGCATCTCAGGAATTCAAAGGAGTGGGTTTAGAAGGGTGACAGGCTCCAGGTGGCATATCACCTACTTCATGGACTCTGTGCCCATGGGGAGGAGTGAGGCCAGAGAAGGACCAATATGCACAAAACAGAAGCACAGGACAGGACTCAACACGGTCAAATCTAAGTGTAATGCAGACTGGAGGGCTCGAGGCAGCCTGTGGTTTCTGATAACATTCTTCAGTTCAGTCACTCAGTTGTGTCCGACTCTTTGCGACCCCATGGACTGCAGCACGCCAGGGTTCCCTGTCCATCACCAACTCTCAGAGCTTGCCCAAACTCATGTCCATCGAGTCGGTGGACCATCCAAGCATCTGATCCTCTGTCGTTCTCTTCTCCTCCTGCCTTCAATCTTTCCCAGCATCAGGGTCTTTGCTAATGAGTCACCTCTTCACATCAGGTAACCAAATTATTGGAGCTTCAGCGGCAGCCCTTACAATAAATAGGCAGGACTGATTTCCTTTAGGATTGACTGGTTTGATCTCCTTGCAGTCCAAGGGACTCTCAAGAGTCTTCTCCAACACCACAGTTCAAAAACATCAATTCTTCGGCGTTCAGCTTTCTTTATAGTCCAACTCTCATATCCATACATGACTACTGGAGAAACCATAGCTTTGACTAGATAATATTAGAGTTATAAAATTATTTAGCACCACCCAGGAAGTCTACCTGCTACACGGGAGACCTGGGTTCAAACCCTGGTTTGGCAAGATCCCCTGGAGAAGGGCATGGCAACCCACTCCAGTATTCTTGCCTGAAGAATCCCAAGGACACAGGAGCCTGGCAGGATACAGTCTATGGGGTCACAAAGAGTCGAACATGACTGAGTGGCTGACACATTCACTTTCACTTCCAGGAAGTCTGCAGGGTTTCCCAGGTGGCACAGAGGTCAAGAATCTGCCTGTCAAAGCAGGAGACGTGGGAGATAACCTGCATTCAATCCCTGGGTCAGGAAGATCCGCTGGAGAAGAAAATGGCAACTCACTCCAGTATTCTTGCCTGGGAAATTCCATGGACAGAGGAGTCTGGTGGGCTACAGTCCATGGGGTTGCAAAGAGTCAGACACGACTGAGTGAGTAATCATGCATGTGTGTGCACATATATACACACACAGGAAGTCTGCAAGATAAAAATGGAAGAGGTGACCTACTAATTTCTGTGACCTTCAGTTTGGTGCCCAGAACAGCAGCGGTGTTATAGACTGAATGCGTGTGTCCCTCCAAAATTCGTACATTGAATTGCTGTGAATAGAATGTTGGTAGAATGGACAGTAAAGGCCATGCTGGTGGTGGACAGAAATGAGGAAAGGATTATTAGGAAAGGGACAAAAGGTGATCCTTGTTGCCAAGTGGCAAAGAATTAGTCTTTTGTGGAAGACAGAATTTGTGAATGATGAAATTGAATATTTATCTGAGGAGATTTCTAAACAGAGTATTGAAGGACAGACTAGGTTCCTCCTGACCACTTTTAGTAAAATGTGAATGCAGAGAAAAATTGAGGAAGGAATTGTTAAGCAAAAAGAAACCAGAACTTGGAGATTTTAAGAATCTAACCACATTGCGAAAAGTGAGAACGTTTGTTCTGAAAAGAACGCTGAACAATCACTTGATAAAGAGATTATGTTGCAACTCATGGACTCACCAGTCATCTCTGAAGAAGTTAGGGATAGAGAAAGGATTATACCAGCAGAAACACTGCCAGCTGGAACTAAAAGGGAGAAGGGAAAAAATGGATGAAAGAAGATGGTCAGACTTCTGGAATTCTATAGAACTGGACAACAGGAACAGAGCTATCCAGCTGCAAACATGTTTTAATCTTCAAGAAAAGGAAAGAATGACCCCGAAGGTAACTGAAGTTTATGAGGCTACTATCCTCACCATAGACCCGAGGCCAAGGCTGCATCTTCCTTGGCTTCAAAGGGTAGGGCACTTTCAGAAAGCTGTGGGTCTGATGCCCTGTGAAGTCATAAGGGTGACTGTCCCACTGACCATACTGGTGACCCTGCCACCCCAGTCAACCTAGAAGGCAGAGCATCAGACCAAAGAGGATATTCTTGGGACTTGTAAGAGCGTGGATTTATCTTGTTAAGTTTTTAATTTCCTTGGCGTCCATCATATTTTTCTTTTCAATTTCTCCCTTTTGGAATGGAAATGTCTATCCCATGCCTATTCCACTATTGTATTTTGGAAACACATAGTTTGGCTGGTTTCATAGACTCACTGTTGTAGAGGAGTTTTGCCTCGGGCTGAATCATATCTCAAGTCTCACCTGAGTTCAATGATACTTGAACAAGACTTTTAACTTTAGACTTTAGAGCTGATGCTGGAATGAGTTAAGATGTTTGGGGACCATTGAGATGTTATTTCCCTAAGTTGAAGATGTGATTAAAATTCATTCCTTCATAGAAAGACAAGGGCACACCTTCCAGATCCCCATTTGGGGAAGAGAGGAAACTCAAGACACTGGTTGTTCAAGGTTCTACCAAGTGGGACCCTGACAGTGGCTTTCATCATCTTCCTTGCTTCCAACCCACACAGGAAAAGGGGTGGGGCTGATGAAGGTCAGAGGTGATCATCATGAGCCACTGTGATGATCAAACAGAGGCTAAACCTCTCTTGGGGAAAAAAAAAGCTGTATACATACAAGTTTCCAAGCACTGTCAAACAGCTAAAAATCCCCCTGAATCCAGTATTCCACCCAGAGTTCTTACTTCTTGGAAGAGCTAATCTGGTCTCCTAGAAAAGACAGATGACCAATGGCCTCTAAGAAACCTGCTATTTTAAGAAGGGGATGGGTATTATCAAATTTCTCTTTCCCTTCAGAAGTGGCACTCCATTAGATGCAGGGCATTCCACCTTCTTGAGTGTCTACCTATGGAAGACCCAACACAGAAAGTTTTAACCTTTTTGTCTAAGTGAAAGTGAAGTTGCTCAGTTGTGTCCGACTCTTTGCGACCCCATGGACAGTAGCCTACCAGGCTTCTCCGTCCATGAGATTTTCAAGGCAAGAGTACCAGAGTGGGTTGCCAGTTCCTTCTCCAGGGGATCTTCCTGACCCAGGGATCAAACCCGGGTCTCCCACACTGTGGGCAGACGCTTTACCCTCTGCACCACCAGGAAGTTTTGTGTCTAAAACCACAGAGTTTGTCTGGCCAGTCAATTGAAAGAAGTCTAGTTGACCACTGGCTAAAAGAGGGGCCAGAGAACTCTGTGGCAAGACTTCAGGAAAGAGAAATCTTACTTATTTTTCCCTGAATTGGAAGGGCAATGCCTGGCTATTAGGAAAACA
This sequence comes from Cervus elaphus, assembly GCF_910594005.1. Taxonomy (NCBI): domain Eukaryota; kingdom Metazoa; phylum Chordata; class Mammalia; order Artiodactyla; family Cervidae; genus Cervus; species Cervus elaphus. The sequence goes on along the minus strand of NC_057833.1, from coordinate 9,485,985 downwards.
AGCACATCTCTCGTGCTGGAATTGTAGCCGTTGCCATGGCACCCAGCCAGCCAAAGCTTCAGATGCTGTGGAGGCTCCACAGAGACTAGGTCCTCGGAGCTGACAGCAACAGTAAGATGCAGCTGCTAATTATGTGTTAAAGCAACAAGAAAACCCCCTCTGACATGCTGCAGATGGTATCATGTCCTGAGGTAAGCTTTTGGCAAGAACAGAGCTGCCATTGATAAATTCCCCTTGTTTGCCCTTTAAAAATGTACAATGCTGGGTCATGTCTAGGGCAGCCAAGCCCAGTCTGTGGAACACTGAAAAGACATACCTCCACTGCCGGTCCCTGCAGTTTGTGCTGTAATTCTGCCCCTTATTACGTCTGGCACATTAGGGCATCTTTTCTTTTCATGGTGTGATCTTGGCACCCATTGATCCAATTCTTTCATTTAACAGATGAGGAAATGCATGTTCAGAGATGTATATTCCCTTGCTCACACTGTATAACTAATAAACAATGGAGCCAGGATCCAAACCCAGGTATGTCTGATTCCAAATGAAACCCACGCATTTCCTCAATCTTCATTGTTTTTCTGGACTGGTGGAAACTTTATTATGTCCTATATCAATTAGGAATGATTTTTAAATATATTTAATTGTTTGTTACTTTATTTAGCTGGCTGGGTCTTAGTTGCACCATGTGGGATCTTCAATCTTCATTGCGGAAGATGAGATCTTTAGCTGTGGCATGCGAATTCTTAGTTTCGGTGTGTGGGATCTAGTTCCCTGACTGGGGACTGAACCTGGGAGTGTGAAGTCTAAGCTACTGGACCACCAGGGAAGTCTCTCAATTAGGAATGACTTTGACTGCAAGAAACCACAACCAAAAAAAACAGAAAACAAATTAAGAATATCTTAAACCACACAGAAATGAAATCTGAACACAGGTAGTTCCACAACTGCCTCACAAGCAACACAGAATCAACACCCCACGTCAGCATCTCTGCAATTCTCATGCCTTCATCACATAACCACAGGAGGGTCATTGCGGATGCTGGAATCAGGGCCACATGAGTGTGTCCAAGCCCTGATCAGTGGACAGCTTTGGAATAAGAGGGAAATGGAAACTATGGCAATGGTCTCTTCTTTCCTCAGGGAGTAAAATCCATCTCAGTATCCCCTCTGTAGATGTTTCAGTTTCACTGGATGAAACCGGCTTATATGGGCAGCTGTGGATGCAAGGGAGGCTGGGACAGTGAGGATGTGGTTTTGCTCAACTGCTCCAGTGGGAGGCAGTTAACAGAAGTACACTGAAGCAGCAGTTACGAGCCAAACACAGATGTCTGCCGCAGGTCCTCTCGGGCTCCAGGGAAATGGCGCTCAGTGGCAGCTCCCGCACCCGTGCTCTTGATCTTTTTCTAGCACCTCTCTCTCTAAGAGCCTCCTAACTGATGTTCCCTGTCCAGGATTCATCTGTTTAGTGGAAGGATTTGGCTGAGTTCCAGGTTGCCTTACTCATACCCTCAAGCCTTCTCTGTCACAGGATCTAACTCACTATCTACACATTTAAAACACTAGCATTTAGAGAACTGTTGTTTAGATTTTCTGTTCTGGGCTAAGTAGAAAACATTTTCAGCAAAAATACATCAGAAGAACCTACTGTCTTTCTCTTCCCCGCACCACCATTCTTGCCATTCTTAGCCCCAGAGGCACTTCAGGCAGATTCTCCAAATGATCTTAGTCCCAAACGAGCTCGAAATGTACCTTGTCTGAAGGAAGGAACACACACACACACACACACACACACTCGCTAAAATCAAGAGTAAGACAAAATCCTTATAGACTTACAAATGGACTACGTGGAAAACTTAGAGGTTTTCTTTTTTGTTTCTTTTTAATGTAATCACTTCAGTCTGGTTGCTGGTTTTCAAATTTACTCTTTTAAAATTAAGTCTTTCCTATGGGACTGTTTACGCTTGTCACTTGATAAAGTCCATGCCTGTCTGAGACCTGGGTTCGATCCCTGAGTTGGGAAGATCCCGTGGAGGAGGGCATGGCAACCTACTCCAGTACTCTTGCCTGGAGAATCCCCGTGGACAGAAGTGCCTGGTGGGCTATGGTCCATTGGGTCGCAAAGAATGGGACTCAACTGAGCAACTAACCACAGCACATCTGATTCAAAGGCGCAGACTCATAACTTCATCTTGAAAGGCACAAAACAATATTTGCATTTACTTTTTATCCATGAACTAAGGGCAGGAATGAAGCCTCCATAAGAACACACAGCAACACCCCCCCCCACCCCCCGCAGCATTATAAACTCCAGGAGTCACTCCACATATTATATGTAAATGCAGCAGCCGGCTTTTCCCCAGAGATTTGCAGGTGCAGTCCTAATGTAGCCTCTCCATGAAACGGCAAACGGTACACCAATTAGCCTGAGAGCAAATCTCCCCAAGGTCTGTGCTCATGGTGATGAGCCAGTCCTTTGGGCTCTTAGCAGAGCACGTGTGAGATAGTTACACATAGAAATTATTATCCTGTTCAGAGTCCAGGCTGATTGCACCTCAAGAGGTGCAGCTGCTCCTTTAGTCTTTGCATATGACGAAGAGCTCTTGTTTTTAAATGACAAAAGGAAACAGCACCCCCACCCCCCGGGGGTTCCAAACCCCCATCTCCTCAGACAGAACAAAGACAAAGGACGGAATAAGGGAATGAAGGTTAGGCAAGGGACAGAGGCCAGTGCCAGGAAGAGACCTAGCAGAACTGGGAGCGCACAATCTATTAATTCTCCGAGAGGAAGAAAGTAGGTGCTTTTCCAATCAGAGAGCATGCCAATTTGGGGGAAGCCTGCACAGAGTGTGTTGGAACAAAGAAGAGAAATTCCAGCAGTTCAATTAGTCCATAGGGAATCAGATTTAGCAGAAAAGAGCAGTCATGAAATTTTTATTGTGCTTTTCATTCATTCAACAAAAATGTATTGTCGATTATAGTTCTTTGCGAGGCACTGAGACGGATTCAGCAGTGAAGGCACCCACGGTCCTTGCCACCAGGAAGCTGACAGTCCAATGGGTAAGGAAAACATTTAACAAACAATTATACAAATATGTGTACGATTTGAATTGTGACAAGTGGCAAAATTCAAGATACACTACCCAAAACATGGCACCTTGGCATATTAAATACCTCAAGCTGAAGGAATTGAGAAATGGTGTATGTAAGAAGGGCTTTCTGACTTCCCCCTGAGGCAGATCATTAAACCCTACTGTGAGAGGTGCCATCCCTATATCCAGACTTGAAAGGAACATCCTTATCTATCTCTGAAGATGGAGAGAGAGAGCGAAATCTGAACTAACAAGACTTGCTGGGCTTCCTACAATTTACTACACTTAGCTCACCTTTGTGCTGTTACATCGTTCTACGACTTTCCACTCTCCATCATACCTAGCATAAAACACTCAGGTCTAAATGTTTCTTTGGATCTTCCCTTTCTTGTGAAGGCTCCTGTGTCACATAAAGCTTAAATAAATGTATATGCTTTTCTTCTCTTACTGTTTGTCAGTTTAATTTTCAGACACAGCCAGAGACCCTAAGGGGGTCAAGGGAAATTTTTTCCTCTCCTACATGAGCATGTCAAAGGGAAAATACAGGGTACCAGAAGAGTGAAGAAGAAAGGAACATACCCAGACTGGTCAGAGTACACCCAGGAAAGCAATGTTCAAGCCCATGAAGGATGAGCAGGGTTTAGCCAGTGAAGAAGACAAGCGTTGGAGGCAGAGGGAACAGTGTTGGGAGAGTGTGGAAGCTGGCACATTTGAGGACAGAGAAGAGGCCAGTCCGAGCCAGGAGCACAGCGCTAGAAAGCTGAGAGCTCAGATCGGCTATAATGCGACAGGGACTTTTAGAGACCACCCCTCTTCCATAATCCTCTCTTCAGTTGTGATCGTATCAAGTCCACTACAAAGGTATCCCCTCAGTCAGCTCATCAAATACCAGGCAGGAAGCCAAACCTTGCTTTGAGAACACCGTCCCCTGCTCTGAACCATCAGCAGAGTATAAATGCATGCCCTAAAGTACTTTAGAGCTATTAGCCGAGTAAGGGGCAGGTCAGGGCAAGCCAATGGCTATCCAATCTCTGATGTTTGGGGAGCTGTGTTGGGCTCCTGGGGCCTCCCTTGTGTCACATACGGCAACTGCCAATGACATCAGGTGGGGCTTCTCAGGTGGCATTGGTAGTAAAGAACACACCTGCCAGTGCAAGAGACATGGGTTCAACCCCTGGGTCAGGAAGATCTCTTAGAGGAGGAAATGGCAACCCACTCCAGTATTTTTGCCTGGAGAATCCCATGGACAGAGGAACTTGGCGGGCTACAGTCTGTGGGGAAGCAAAGAGTCGGACACGAGTAAGCGACTTATCAGGTGGGGGAATTGGCCTCAGTCCCAAGCAGTAGATCCTCTGCAAAGAGCTCCCTGTCCTTCCTGCCTCCTCCCACTGCAGACTAGCTACAGCCCAAGGCAGCCTGGTTGCTGGCTTCAGGAGCTCTTCACCTTCATTTCCCAGTATTTGAAAAAGGAAGTCATTTCCATAACGTGAGACATTAGAATCTCATTGTTTCAGTCCCCTTTACCTGAGGTATCAGCAATCCCTCCCCAGTTGACAGAAGAGAGGAGAGCTGGGCAAGTGGAAGGAGGCTGTCATCCAGGGGTCCTCACAGACACAGGCTTGACATTCAAGAAGCCAAAAAGAAGTTGCCTACCCTAACTTGCGCTAAAGTAGTAATGTGGAACCACCCGGAACTCTTCAGATCTGTACACCCCAGACAGGCTGCTCCAGAACTCTCCAGAACAGCCTTGGGCAAAATAGCGAAGTGGAAGGCTTAACTTTGCTTGGGAGAGTAGTCTTACTTTGTTTAAAACACACACACACGGACACACACCCCAAAAACCAAAAAAATACTAAACTAAAAGAACTGAGTATTGAGAGATGAAATATTCAAACAGACAATGGCCAGACAATATATAAACTAGAACTCTGACCCACAGCCTGAAGCATCCAGGCCAGGAAAACAGCTCTTTACCTCCATTAGCCATGCCAGGAAGTCCACAGCTATCTAAGTCAAGCTTAATGGAAGTCAGACAGCTCTCTAGTAAAATCCAGGAATCCAATCAATAACCCCTGTAACAATGGGCACAAAAGGCCAGAACTTGGTTAGTAATTGACATCTTCTCATATTTGTCCCTGCTTCCAACTTAGGACCAGTTGGAGGAAAACCTTCCAGGCACCCCTAACCAATCCCAATGATACTACCTGCAACATATCTGACACCTTCCCTTTTTTCCACTACAAAGCCTTCCCATTCTTTTGCCAGCCTTTGGGCCTCTGCCTGAACGTAAGTGACAGTGGATGACTCCTTAGCTAGAGCAAGCCCTGAATAAATGGCCTTTGCTTGCGCTCATTTGGTTGGCTGTCTTTATCTCCACACTAGAGTTCTGTCTTTTGCTGGGTACCTGATGCTGATCTGATCATCATCTCCAGACCTCATTCTCTTCCTCTATAAAATAGGGTTCATATTACTGCTGCTGCTGCTAAGTCGCTTCAGTTGTGTCAGACTCTGTGCGACCCCATAGACGGCAGCCCACCAGGCTCCCCCGTCCCTGGGATTCTCCAGGCAAGAACACTGGAGTGGGTTGCCATTTCCCTCTCCAATGCATGAAAGTGAAAAGTGAAAGGGAAGTCGCTCAGTCGGGTCCGACTCTTCGCGACCCCATGGACTGTAGCCCATAACCTCTGCCTTTTCACAGTATTAGGAAGAAAAAATAAGTGCTCTGGAAATGGAAGCACTGAAGCACCAAAGTTACTACTTTGGGCATCAGTGCTGCCCTCCCATCACCTTCCTCCGCTCTCCCTGTTCCTCTTCTCATTTTCTCATCTCTTAGTCTTAGTTCAGTACTTCAGTTTTAGTATGTAATACATGCAAGAATCCATGTCAATGTCTATCAATTTAAAATGTTAGGAATAGAGACATGTAGTGTTTTTCTCTACTGCAATGCCTATTTTAGCCCTTCTTAGCATCCTTCCTTATCTCTCCCTGGCCCTCCATCCCCTCTACTTTGATATTTCTTCCCCAAGGTATGTCTTTTGAATTGTGAATGTCTCTTTCTCCTTCCTTCCTTTTCTCATCGCTGATGATTTCTAGTCTCTAGATTCAAGATTTTTTGATACCTTTCTTTTTTTTAAAGTATAGTCGATTTACAGTGTTTTAGGTGTACAGCAAAATTTATATATATATATGTTAAATTTGCTGTATATATATAAATTTGTGTGTGTATATATATATACACACACATATATATATATATACACACACAGGTATATTGGAGAAGAAAATGGCAAACCACTCCACTATTCTTGCCTGGAGAATCCCACGGAAAGAGGAACCTGGCGGGCTACAGTCCATGGGGTCGCAAAGAGTTGGACACAACTGAGGAACTAAACATGCACACATACATACGTATAAGTTCTTTCTCAGATTCTTTTTCATGACAGGTTTTTATAAGATATTGACTATAGTTCCCTGGGCTATACAGTAGGTCCTTGTTGTTTATCTGTTTTATAATAGTAGGGTATATCTGTTAATCCCAAACTCCTAACTTATCCCTCCCCTATCTTTTCCCTTTGGTAAACATAAGTTTGTTTTCTATGTCTGAGAATTTATTTCTACTTTGGAAAGTAACAATAAAATTTTTAAAATTATAAAGTCCTGCAAGTTTTCCCTATTTGAGGACAAATGTCTATCTGGTGGATCTGAGAGTATTGCAAAAGAAATACAGTTTCATTACTCCCAAGGACGAAAGATAACGCTGGCTGAGAAGGGAATAAGAAAGCCTTGTACTTGAACAGATCAGAGTTGTAATTAGCCTATTCATTGTTTAAATGCAAATTCAGGCTCACAAACTGATGAGCATTTCCCTTGTTTATGCTCTTAATTCCATTAGCAAATCTTATTCTTTGAGATGCAGAAAATCCCATTACAGAGTAATATTCATCACAAAAATTAATCCCAGGGTCTCCCATAATCACAGTTAGTAATCTCTAGAACTGGTCCAGTGCTGTGTTCACATGATTACATGTTTCCACACATAATAACTTCATACAATAGATGCTGTCACAAAAACATGGCTGGCCTTGCTCATGTGCTCAGAGTGGTGATTCCCCAGGGCACTGTTCTCAAACTTGAGGGTGACTTTGCACTGCTCCCTCTCCCCATCACCTTCCTGACTTTCTGAGTCAGTAGATCTGGTGTGTGCAAGACATGAGCATTTCTAAGAAGTTCCCAGACTATGCTGATGCTGCCAATCCAGTGCCCACACACAAGAGCTGCTTCTTTAGGTGCCTGAGACATTGGGATAGACTTGAGGCCAGCCAGACCCACTCTGGTCCACTGATGCATGCTTCCAAGTTATGCGCTTTCCCACTGAGACTAAGCCTCCTGTCCTTAGAAATCAAAAGGTAACCAAGGACTTCAGTTCAAACTAAGACACAAATGATTGGAGGGAGGACAATGACAGTGGGCAACTGAGATGGCAGGGCCAGAGGGCAGAGGTGAGGCCCTTCGAGCACAGAACAAGCTGGGTCCACACTGTCTGTCTGGTCCCAACTGGTCTTCTCAATAAGATCCTCTCCCCACAAGGACATGACTGTTTCTATGTCTTCTGGTTGTGAGTGAAATGATGAAAGGAGAGTTGCAAGTCAGGGCATGATTAAATGATTTTGGCTTCTTGGAGTGTTCTTACAGTCCTGCCTGTAGTTATTTCACTGTGGGATTTTAGAATCCAAGAGGATGAAAGTCACATTTGATGGCTGATGTGTTTGGTTTAGACATAAAAGAAACTGGATAGATTTGTATTGATTCTCCCGACTTGGGGCTGTAAGAAGGCTTCGATTTTTAGGTATTACTTCATTGTGTGTACTGAGCATGATAAAGAAGTAGATCCAGTAGGAATCGGGCTCCCATTTCTCTGAGTGTCTGAGGGTTACAAAAGACAAGGCAATACGCTTCTGTTGCTAATGGAATAATCTGGAGTAGAAGGGTCTGTTTGGGGGATGATGAACGGGCTTGGAGTAAACTAAGAAGCCCTGGAAGAAGGCTAAGGGCAGGCAGGATATCTGCCCATCTGTCACCTATGCAGTTTCTGCCCATAGGTGGTAGGCTGAAGCCATCTTGATTTCACTGACTTTTTCAGCAAGAAAACCAAGCAATCAAAATATAGTACATGAGGTCAGAGATGAGTCTTATCCAGAGTGGAACTGCAGGGGCATGGCTGCTACCACAGGGCGCTTTCTCAATGTTGAGGACTGTTTAACAGTTTTCAACATAATGTTGTCTGGACATAGTAGTTGTTAAGACAGTGATGAAAGAACTTACAAATGAAAGTGAGGCTTCCACATAGGTTCATTCTCCTCCTGTAACTCCTGGATTCATCTGTGGGTTGGTTAATAGTGGACTAAGAATACCTGCAAAAGAATCACAGTTTGTAGATTGATTATGGAGGGAGGCCAAGGTAGTTGTGAGAAGAGCATATTTCTAAGTAAAATAGTAGGAATCTAATTGCTTATGTGAAGAATCTTATTGAAAATGGTAGGCGAACAGATCCTAAGGGGTCAAATCCATATTGGTATTGGCTTGATTTTCCTGTGAATATGTTTAATTGTGATCTTCAGATTATGATAATTACTAAAACAGAAGTGAATGCTGTCTTAACTACTAGTGACCTTTCAAACTATTTCTCTCTTGGGTTTATGTCAAAAGTACCTCATTTGATGTCAGTTATACCATTAGTACTGGAAAAATAGGCTTCTCATTAACAAATTATTTCCTAATAGAACAGTCATATGACATTGACCAAAGGTCAGTATCAGACAGCAGCTTCAAACCAAAAGCACAAATTAAATGTGAAGTAAAATTGTAGTTGATTTGGAAAGCATCTGATTAGGAGTGCTATATCAATAATCACATGTGATCCATGACATCCCATTTCTCTGAGCAATGCTGAGACATAGATGCTGTTCATTCTTAGTTACTGCTGGAACTGGGATGTGAACATATGAAAATATTTTCAGTTCTTCTTCAGCCAAAAATTCCTTCCACTTACTAATGTCTATCAAGTGGCACAATGTGCCTTTCAAGAGATGAGAAGTAACTGTACATCTCACTGGCCAAGAAAGGAGATTTCAAGACTACAGCAAACCTTTGTGTGAACTCACCACAGTTCTTCCCCAGAAGCTTCTATCCTGAAATGTTAAAAGGTAGCTGAAGAGGAGAAAGGGTGGATTTTTTTTCCAGAAAGCCGCCTCCTCTCTCTCTCCATGGTCTCTCTTTTTCCATGCCTACTTCAATTTTAGTTCTTAGATAAAATCGTCTCACCCCATTCACAATAAAACTAAAGGACAATTCACTCAAAAAGTACTAATAATGACAGACATTGTCAGAGAGAAAATAAATAGTATAATGATTTTTTTCCTTGCTTTTGGCAAGAATTCATCTGTAAAGAGAAAAAATGAGCATGTGCTTTGCAATGTCAAAGTGATTCATCTTATTCCTCCAAGGTGAGGAGACCCACACTGTTTCATCATTTCAGACTAGCAGTCATATGAGGTTTCAAAATGAAATGTGATTGCTCAAAGGTAAAAACCAAGCATACCACAGTGAAAAGTCATAATATTCAAATTTTTCATTTCTCTGTTTTGCATTTTCCTGCCCTCCGTGCTTACATCTCTTTCTACCTTGCCAGAATAAGATTTTTTTAAAAAAAATAATATCAAGCATTCAGATGTGGAACTGTCTGCCTCAATTTCACTGTATATGGAAGAAATCCAGTAAGAAAAGCCTCAAATATTCCTTTGATCTCCCAAACATCTCAGGATCTTGACTCATTTCCCTAGGAAAGGTCAGAGCCTAGTCTTACATTCTAAATAATTATAATCCCCATACTGGAAAGGAGAATGGCAAATTTGTCTACTCTAAGTGGTATGGATTCCTCAAAACATTTCCTCTAATGTATTGGATTTTCCAGCTTTCTTGCACAAACAATGTAGAACTTTACAAATACTTCTTTGTCCCTCTTTTTTTATTCCTGGGTAACACTTTAAGACTTGCTTTAGATTTTGCCTCCAAGCTTCTCTCCCTCTTCCTCTGAGATGGGTACTCCTCCTTTCTGCTCTCACAGAAAGCTATGCATGGTGGATAAAGTATCTGAAGGCCAAGATTTGAATTCTGGTTTTTCCATTTATTAGTTTATAACTTTGAGGGGGAAAAAAGGAAAAAGAAGGTATACTCTCTCAATCTGAGCTTTCTTATCTATAAAACCCAATGAAATAAAGCAAACACAAATAAATGGAGTGATATCTTGTTGACAGCTTGGAAGAATTACTATTGTTAAAATGCCCATACTATCCAAAATGATCTACAGATTCAATACAACTAATAAAAATCAGTTTTTTTTACAGAAATAGAAAGAAAATGCTATAATGCATATGTAACCACAGAAGACCCCATCCAGCCAAAACAATCTTGAGCAAAAAGAACAAATACAAAGGCATCATTCTTCCTGATTTCAAAATATGTCACAAAGCTGCAATAATCAAAACAGCACAAAAACAGTGGCTCAAAGCAGACACACAGACCAATGGAACAGAATAGAGAGCCCAGAAATAAATCGATGAATATATGGTTAACTGATTTTTGACACGTATGACAAGAATATACAATAGGGGAAAGAATAGTCTCTTCAATAAGTGGTTTTGAAAAAGTGGATATCTACATCTAAAAGATTGAAATGGGATCCTTATCTTACACTTCACATAACAATTAACTCAAAATGAACTAAAGACTTCAACATAAGATCTGAGACTATAAAACTCTTAGAAGAAAACATAGGGGAAAGTCTTCACATTGGTCTCAGCAACAATTTCTTGGATATGACACCGAAAACATAGGCATCAAAAGGAAAAATAGACAAGTGGAATTATATCAAACTAAAAGAGCCTCATACAGCAAAGGAAACCATCAACAAGATGAAAAGCCAATCTAAAGAATGGAAGAAACTATTTGCAAACCTTATATGTGATAAGGGGTTAATTCCCAAACTACATAAGGAGCTCCAACAACTCAATACCAAAAAATCCCCCCACAACCCTAATTTAAAAATGGCCAAAGGACTTGAGTACACACATTTCTCCAAAGAAGACATACAAGTATCCAACAGATACATGAAAAGTTACTCAACATTACTAATCATCAGGGAAACACAAATGAAAACCAGGAAATATCCCTACACACCAGTTAGAATGGCTATTAAAAACAAAAAGGAAAATAAGAGATAAGCGTTGGCAAGGTTGTGGAGAAAGGAAACTCAGATAAACCACTGGTGAAAATGTAAATTGGTATAGGTACTAAGGGAAAAAGTATTGAGGTTCTTCAAAACAGTAAATAAAGAACTATCATATGATCAAGTATATGAAATGATATTTATTTCTGAGTACATATCCAAAAATATAGAAACCAAGATCTCAAGAAGATATCTGCACTCCTGTGTTCATTGCAGTATTATTCACAAGATGGACACAATAAAGGACAGAAACAGAATGGATCTAACAGAAACAGAAAATATTCAGACTAGGTGACAAGAATACACAGAACTACACAAAAAAGATCTTAAAGACCCAGATAACCACAAAGGTGTGATCACTCACATGGAGCCCACCACTTTTTTTCTTAGTACCTGTACCAGTTTACATTCTTATCAATGGTTTATCAAAGCTTCCTTCCTCCACAACCTTGTCAACAATGATCTTAGAGCCAGACAGTGTGACTTCTCGAAGTGCAAAGTTAAGTGGGCCTGAGGAAGCATCACTACAAACAAAGCTAGTGGAGGTGATGGAATTCCAGTTGAGCTATTTCAAATCCTACACGATGATGCTGTGAAAGTGCTGCACTCAATATGCCAGCAAATCTGGAAAACTCAGCAGTGGCCACAGGACTGGAAAAGGTCAGTTTTCATTCCAATCCCAAAGAAAGGCAATGCCAAAGAATGTTCAAGCCACCACACAATTGGATTCATTTCATATTCTAGCAAAATAATGCTCAAAATTCTCCAAGCTAGGCTTCAACAGTATGTGAAACAAGAACTTCCAGATATTCAAGCTGGATTTAGAAAAGGCAGAGGAACCAGAGATCAAATTGACAACATTTGCTGGATCATCAAAAAAGCAAGAGAGTTTCAGAAAAACATCTACTTCATTGACTACGCTAAAGCCTTTGACTGTGTGGATCACAATGAACTGTGGAAAATTCTGAAAGAGATGGGAATATCAGACCACCTTACCTGCCTCCTGAGAAATCTGTATGCAGGTCCAGAAGCAACAGTTAGAACCAGACATGGAACAACAGCCTGGTTCCAAATTGAGAAAGGAGTACATTAAGGCTGTATATCGTCACCCTGCTTATCTAACTTCTATGCAGAGCACATCATGTGAAATTCTGGGCTGGATGAAGCAGAAGCTGGAGTCAAAATTGCTGGGAGAAATATGAATAATCTCAGATATGCAGTTGACACCACTCTTATGGCAGAAAGTGAAGAGGAACTATAGAGCATCTTGATGAAAGTGAAAGAGGAGAGTGAAAAAGTTGGCTTAAAACTCAACATTCAAAAAACTAAGATCATGGTATCCGGTCCCATCACTTCATGACAAACAGATGGGGAAACAATGGAAACAGTGACAGACTATTTTCTTAGGCTCCAAAATCACTGCAGGTGGTGACTGCAGCCATGAAATTAAAAGACGCTTGCTTCTTAGAAGAAAAGCTATGACCAACCTAGACAGCATATTAAAAAGCAAAGACATCACTTTGCCAACACAGCTCTGTGTAGTCAAAGCTATGGTTTTTCCAGTGGGAGTTTGGCCATAAAGAAGGCTGCGTACCTTCTCTTATTAGAGACAGATTCTTTACCATCTGAGCCACCAGGGAAGCCCAGAATAGATATGAACTGATACTAATTTATTAGTATAGAGAAATCTCAATTAATCTGAATATTCAAGTAATCAGGAAGAAAGCAATGAAAAAAGTTAGGAAGAAATGATACTATGAATGGGGGATCCATAATTATATGACAGCAGGGCCTCCACTGGAATGAAGAAAATGAAATCTTCCTAGCACATAATGATTTCAAGAAATACCTATTGATGAAGCAAAAGAATTCTTATACTAAGAGTTTTAAAAAAAGACAATATAGACGTAGTAGATTTTAAAAATATACTTGATAGAGACTTCCCTGGAGGCCCAATAGTTAAGACACTTTACTCCGCTGCAGGGGGAACAGGTTCCATCCCTGGATGGGAAACTAAGATTCCACATGCTGTGTGCAGCCGAAAAATAGAAAAAAAAATTATATAAAAAAATTAAAGCTAAATAAAAATATACTTGATAGAAAAGCTTGCTTGAATTAAAAGTACCATTAATAACTAGAAGAAATGTTTTATAATGTATCCAAGAATGTTATGTATCTTTAGATCATTCTAAAATAGAATGAGGTTAACTTTTAATTTCAGTTTGAAAGTCCATTGTAGGGAGAATGAGAGAAAGGGATGCATCCTACTGTTTTGAGTAGGGATTTATTTTAGTGGATTATTTAATATTAATAAACAATAGTCTCAGTCCAGCACACTAATCCTCATAGGATGTTCTCCTTTTACTTTGATTTCATTCATGGCTTTTTTGCAGTAAAGCAATTTAGCAAAGTGAATGTTTTTATTCTTAATGCCACTTTAGACTATTGAGTTCCTGATATGGAAATCACACTGTTTCTGTGGCATTAACCATTCAGATCAATAAAAAAAAAAAAAAAAAGAGACAAGCCTGTTATTGTAATTCAGTATTTTACTGCTTTGCAGTGTACGTACAGTTTCTGAACCTGTAACGTGGGTCATAGTAATATTTCTTGCCCTATTCACAGTCATTTTCCTCCTTGATATGTTCATCTTCAAATGGTTTCTGAAAATGACACAGGAATTTATGGCACTTAAATGCCTTCTTGTTCAGAAGAAAGTACCTCTTACTTATGAAAATAGACAAGTTAATGAAAAGACCAAAGGAAGCATTGGGCATGGCCTCTTGATTTGCTTATGTATTTGTTTTCGGTTGCCCTGGGTCTGTGTTGCTGCAGGCAGGCTTTCTCTAACTGCAGCGAGCAGGGGCTGCTCTTCACCGTGCCGCGTGGTCTTCCCCTTATGGCGGCTTCTCTTTTTGTCGAGCACAGGCTCTGGCGCGTGTGGGCTTCAGTAGTTGCGGCACATAGGTTCAATAATTGTGGTGTTCAGGCTTAGTTTCTCCACAGCATGGAGTCTTCCCGGACCAGGGATTGAACCTGTGTCCCCTGCACTGGCAGACAGATTCTCATCTCCTGTACCACGAGGGAAGTCCTAGGAGTGCCCTCCTGATCTTGCCATCTGAGGTGAGAACAGGGTGCCTGTCGTCGTTCGGTTTCACCAAACGAGCGGTCCTCTTTGTCCCTCTGTCACTGCCTCACTTCATCGCCAATATTTATAGGAATGAATTTTGGCAAACATGATTCTATCTTAGCTTACAGACTAACCAACTGAGACGCAAAGCTTCCTGCACGTGGAATAAAGTATATTAACCCCTCAGTAAGAATGTTACTCTGTGTGGGTGATGAGTTTTGACATGGGTATAGTTACTGTTCTCTGTAAGTCAGCAAAAGAACGCTAAGCCTCCATCAGCCAGGGTCAAGGCCGGGCAGACCAAAGGATGCCTTTCAAGGGCATTAGAGTCACATCAGAAAAAGCCACAGCCCACTGCTTGCCTAATTAGTTGCCCATAGACAGTCCATTTAGCATATTGAATCCCTATTATGAACAAACAGCCGTGTTTGATGTGTGTCTGCATTAGTAGGAGAGGTCGATTGGGGTCAAGAAGAAAATCCTGTGGGTTTGTAAATACTTTGGTGTCAGTACCAAAGCACAGTACTAGACCTGTACTCTTGATGTGCTGCTGAGGAAGCAGAGGTCCTCAGAGGTTAATTGACCTCCCACAAGGTCACCCTGCTGCCAGGATGGGCAAAGCTGGGGCTCTCACACATGCCTCCCGAATTTCAGTTCAACTCTATTTCCACTCCATCACCTGTCTCCCCAGATGTCTGCCTTTTGCTTACTTTGCACAGTAAACAGATGCTTGCTCCCACCCTCTAGTTTAATGGAATTTGCCAGGCTGTATTCCTTGCAAGAATGAACTTGCCTCTCTCCAATCTTCTCCCAAATGGTAAGCATGCTGATACTCAGCTCTCAAGAAGGGCTCCTGAGAGCATAATGGCTACACTTCCTATCAGTCAGTTACAGGCTATGAATATGCCCACAGGGCACAGACCTGGGCCACAGAGCACAGCTGGTTTTCCAGGCACTAAGATGAAGTGGGGAATGGTGTGGGCTCAGCTGAGGCCAGACGGGTAGCAAGCAGGGAGCTGAGAGTGACAGTGGGCTCTGGAAAACATCTCTTCATCCTCCCAACTTTCTCAAAGAAAATAATTCAAAGTTAAAAGAATATAGTCACTAATTATTTTATTACTTTTGAATATTCCCATCAAAACTTATGCTTAAGAAGTTCTTCCAAAAGCTCAGCTAAGTGAGAGTATTTCCAAAGTGGTGGTTCAAGAATGTTTTCAGATATACCTGTGAGGCTCTGGTTGAAAATGTACTAATAGGATAGATCATGGTACTTTTATTGTTGATTCACATCCATAAACATCCAAAAAAACAGATGGCAAAAGTACTGCTATACATGCAAAATTTTAGAGTCTAAAGATGTAAATATACATCATATAAATGTATATATATATGTGTAAAAGAATATGGAGAAAAACACTAGAATGTGACACCTGATTTACCTATTCCAAATTTAGCATCAGTAAAAAATATGCATCTTTATCATAAAAAATGACTTCAAATTAGAGGCAAAAATGATAACCCTGAAAAGCCATGTATTAAATGCATAACAAATAACACCCCCAAACAAACTCTGATCAATAAGAGGGTTGTGATTTGAATGAATGAAGTAAAAAAAAAAATCCATATGGAAAATAATTATATTTATACATAGCAATGGAACAAAACAATTAAAATGTCCACCAGTGTGTGACTTCAAAGATTGAAACAGATTGAGCCAAAATTTTAAGAACTTGGTTTTGGCCTGATCAAAATGTAAGTCAGATATCTTCCTTTCTATAATTGAAGGAAGTAATTTAGTACTTCCTAGTGGACTATTCTTCTGATTTATTAATATGGAAGTACAAAAGACAACACAAGAAGCCTTTGTTTTTCTATTCTTTTATATCCCAGTTGATAAAGAATGCCAAATATTCTGGAAAAAGGAACTGTATTCATTAATTTATAAGAAGACACTTGTGTCTTTTGTTTTACCAAGGTGAATATATTTATAATTTTCCATTTTTATTCTTTATTGATTAATTAAATTTAGAAAGCAATCATGTATAATGTATGCTAATTTATTCATTTTTGCCTCATTAAGAAAAATAAAGTAATTATATAAGGTGCAATATCTAATGGAATTGTAGAGCTGTCTGGGAAAATTCATTTCAAAGATGATGTTCTGAAGTTTGGCATGTTCTAATTTCAGTGCTGCATTTTAATATAATATTGTGTTATCTAAAAATGAAGTGAAGGGTCTGGGACATTGAACATGTGGTTCTTTATCAAATGGGAAAATAATGTGATGTCTGCTCTGAGAATGACTTGGAGCCCAGAGGGGTAATGCGATATCTCAGAACAGAAGGGTTGTGCAAATGGCTTGAGGAGGTAGAAGTGGTTGAGCCTCTTTATGCCAGAGGCAGGAGTGGAAATAAAGGGGCGTGGGTGGAAGGGGCAACTGGTATGGAGAAAATGTGGGTAGCATGCGTAGAGTAGCCTGGGGGAGTTTTCTCATGGTATTCCACATCTCCCTGAGTGGACATGGCCTTCAAGAAAACCACTGTGAGGAGGGAAAATGGCAGGCCAGCCCCTTGGCTGAGAGCTGCAGGACAGTGTCAGCACCGTGGCCTGGCTGTCCGGAAGAGTGGGGGAACGCGCAGCTGTGAGCTGGACCCTGAACGTCCCCTCCTTTCCTCGCTCTCCACTCCAAGGACCGGCTGATTACTGATGCAGCCACTGAGAAAGAGCAGTGCCTGTAAGTTCTTTTAGAGACAGCATCACTTGATGAGTGCTTTGGGAGGAGGTAGGTGAAACAGGTAATAACTGAGCCTAGACTGACAAAAAAAAAAAAGGAGAGTAAAATTAGGAAAAAAAATATTGAAGACAAAGGAAACTTGTCTAATGACCCAGAGAAGAAGTGTTTTAGTAGCAACATTAGACACAAAGTATTGAAGGAAGGAAACTCCAAAAAATGAATAGTGAGTATAAAATAAAGATACTCTTGGTCATGCAAGGTCTCAGAAGTGTCCACTTTGACAACACGGTTGAAAGAATTATATGTTCTGAAAGAATAAAAATAAACCGACTACTCCAGGAAATAAAAAAGTAAAGTGTATTATCTCAAAAAGCAGTGTCATGTACACATTTCTTTACATGGAAAAAAAATCTACACGTTCAGAACGAAAGCTGAAGGTAATATTGCATTGCCTCCATATGTGACATTGTATGCACACGCACATAGGTGCTCACAAATGCCCAGTATTCACAACTTTGTGCAGACCCCTTCTCTGCTGAATCTGGGCTGGCCCTGTGTAAGCAGTAGAGTGTTCCAGAAGAGACACTGTGTGACTTTTGAAGGTACGTCAGAATAAGCCTGGCAGCTTCTGGTCTGATCTCTTGGAATGCTTACTTTGGTGAAAATGACAACCGTGTAGGGAGTTTTAATAATCTGAGAAGGCATGCGGAGACTGTCGAAGCTAGCAGCATGGAGAAGCCAAACAAGAGCAAGTCCTCAGCTATTTCAGTCATGTCAGTTGAGGCACCAGACATGTGATGAAAGGAACCACCTTGGATGTCTAGCCCAATTGAGTCTTCGGACCACTCCAGTCCCAGCTATCCATCATCTGACTCCAGTAATGACATTACAAACCCCAACTGAGAACTTTTCAAAAGATCTGGTTACCCTACAAAATAAGAAGAGATAGTAGTGAACTGTTGTTGTAAGCCATGAATTTTTGGGGGTTCTTTATTATAAACCAATATATAACTGAAACAATTGAATGGTAGATTGATTACAAAAATGATCCTGATCGTGTTTCTCTCCCAAGGTCTGCGCCCTTTGCAATGTGAATTTGTAGTTCATTTAATCAAGAAGTGGGCTTCCTAGGTGGTTCAGTAGGTTAAGAATTCACCTGCAGTGGAAGAGGTGCAGGAGATCCAGTTTCAATCCCTGGGTTGGGAAGATCCCCTGGAGTAAAGGCAACCCACTGCAGTATGTTTGCCTGGAGAATCCCATGGACAGAGGAGCCTCGTGGGTTATACTCTAAGGGGTCGAGAAAAGTCAGACACAACTGAAATGACAGCACACACACAATCAAGAGGCAAAGTCTATTTCCAATCCTTTGAGTCTGCCTTGGTTTTGTGACTTGCTTTGGCCCTTAGAATTTTGCTACATTAGAATGTAGCAAAAAGTGATACTGTGCTAGTTCTGGGCCAATCAGTGCTGTCTTTTGGAACTCTGCTACCATCATGAAGAAGATATATACTGCATATTAACAAAAAAGTAAGAGAGTTCCAGGAAAAACATCTATTTCTGCTTTGTTGACCATGCCAAAGCCTTTGACTGTATAGATCACAATGAACTGTGGAAAATTCTGAAAGAGATGGGAATACCAGACCACCTGACCCGCCTCTTGAGAAACCTGTATGCAGGTCAGGAAGCAACAGTTAGAACTGGACATGGAACAACAGACTGGTTCCAAATAGGAAAAGGAATATACACCTTCAAGGCTATATATTGTCACCCTGCTTCTTTGACTTATATGCAGAGTACATCATGAGAAATGCTGGGCTGGAGGAAGCACAAGCTGGAATCAAGATTGCCGGGAGAAATATCAATAACCTCAGATATGCAGATGACACCACCCTTATGGCAGAAAAGGAAGAAGAACTAAAGAGCCTCTTGATGAAAGTGAAAGAGGAGAGTGAAAATGTTGGCTTAAAGCTCAACATTCAGGAAACTAAGATCATGGCATCTGGTCCCACCACTTCATGGCAAATAGATGAGGAAACAGTGGAAACAGTGGCTGACGTTTTCTGGGCTCCAAAATCACTGCAGATGGTGACTGCAGCCATGAAATTAAAAGCCGCTTGCTCCTTGGAAGGAAAGTTATGACCAAACTAGACAGCATATTAAAAAGCAGAGACACTACTTTGCCAACAAAGGTCCGTCTAGTCAAGGCTATGGTTCTTCCAGTGGTCATGTATGGATGTGAGAGTTGGACTATAAATAAAGCTGAGCGCTGAAGAATTTATGCTTTTGAACTGTGGTATTGGAGAAGACTCTTGAGAGTCCCTTGGACTACAAGGAGATCCACCCAGTCCATCCTAAAGGAGATCAGTTCTGGGTGTTCATTGGAAGGACTGATGCTGAAGCTGAAACTCCAATACTTTGGCTACCTGATGCGAAGAACTGCCTCATTTGAAAAGACCCTGATGCTGGGAAAGATTGAGGGCAGGAGGAGAAGGGGACAACAGAGGATGAGATGGTTGGATGGCATCACCGACTCCATGGACATGGGTTTGGGTGGATTCTGGGAGTTGGTGATGAACAGGGAGGCCTGGCATGCTGCAGTTCATGGGGTCACAAAGAGTCAGCACAACTGAGCGACTGAACTGGAACTGGATATCTATGACATACAATGAACAAATCAATCAATAAAAATGGTCAACAAAACCCACTGAAAAAAATGTAAATGGGTATCATGTATGTAAAGAGATGTCCAGTTTCAGAAGTAGAGAAGTGCAAATGGGAAAAATAATAAGACCCACTTTACAACCATCAGATTGCCCAAAGTGAGAAAGTTGAATAAAACCAAATGTGGGCAAACAGATATTCTTGTGTATCCCTCCTCTCAACTCCGTGCTGTGGCAGGGTGGAGATTTGAGAGAGAGCTCAGAGGGGCTGAACCTCTCCCACTGAACGTCAATAAAACCAAGCTCAAACCTGGTTTTCAAGTTTCTTTCCAAAAGTCCTGCATCCTAGTAAACTGTTTATGAGATGGGAATAATTTGATAGTGAAAATATGAGAAAGCCTAGGTTAGTGCTCACCACCATGACATGGTGTCTTAGTTGTAGATGCTATAACAAAGTACCATAGGCTGGTTGGCTTCTAAACTACAGACATTCCTCAGAGTTTAGGAGGCTGGAAGTCCAAGATCATGGCTAGCACGTCAGGTTCTGGTGAGGTTCTCTTGGAAGTTGGATGCAGACTGTTGTCTTCCAGTTATATCCTTACAGAGCAGAGAGCAGAAGGAGGGGGCATGCTTTCTCCTAACTCTATAAAGGTACTAGTCCCACTTACGAGGGCTGCACTCTCATGATCTCATCTAATTCAAGTTATCCCCGAAAGATTCTACTTCCTATTAGCATTGCATTATGTGGTAGGGTTTCAAGACCTGAATCTGGGGAGGCTTACTAACAGTCAGTCCATAACACATTACATAATCTCATTGGCAATACATCACTGGGCAATTTGAGAGCATACCAAGCCTCTCTTTCCAAAAAAAAGAGCTCTTTGAAAGAAGAATGGAACTGGAGGAATCAACCTGTCTGACTTCAGACTCTACTACAAAGCCACAGTCATCAAGACAGTATGGTACTGGCACAAAGACAGAAATATAGATCAATGGAACAAAATAGAAAGCCCAGAGAGAAATCCACAAACCTATGGACACCTTATCTTTGACAAAGGAGGCAAGGATATACAATGGAAAAAAGACAACCTCTTTAACAAGTGGTGCTGGGAAAACTGGTCAACCACTTGTAAAAGAATGAAACTAGAACACTTTCTAACACCATACACAAAAATAAACTCAAAATGGATTAAAGATCTAAATGTAAGAACAGAAACTATAAAACTCCTAGAAGATAATATAGGCAAAACACTCTTCGACATGAATCACAGCAGGATCCTCTATGACCCACCTCCCAGAAGATTGGAAATAAAAGTAAAAATAAACAAATGGGACCTAATGAAACTTAAAAGCTTTTGCACAACGAAGGAAACTATAAGTAAGGTGAAAAGACAGCCCTCAGATTGGGAAAAAATAATAGCAAATGAAGAAACAGACAAAGGATTAATCTCAAAAATATACAAGCAACCCCTGAAGCTCAATTCCAGAAAAATAAATGACCCAATCAAAAAATGGGCCAAAGAACTAAACAAACATTTCTCCAAAGAAGACATACAGATGGCTAACAAACACATGAAAAGGTGCTCAACATCACTCATTATCAGAGAAATGCAAATCAAAACCAGAATGAGGTACCATTACACGCCAGTCAGGATGGCTGCTATCCAAAAGTCTACAAGCAATAAATGCTGGAGAGGGTGTGGAGAAAAGGGAACCCTCTTACACTGTTGGTGGGAATGCAAACTAGTACAGCCGCTATGGAGAACAGTGTGGAGATTTCTTAAAAAACTGGAAATAGACCTGCCATATGACCCAGCAATCCCACTTCTGGGCATACACACTGAGGAACCCAGATCTGAAAGAGACACGTGCACCCCAATGTTCATCGCAGCACTGTTTATAATAGCCAGGACATGGAAGCAACCTAGATGCCCATCAGCAGACGAATGGATAAGAAAGCTGCGGTACATATACACCATGGAATATTACTCAGCCATTAAAAAGAATTCATTTGAATCAGTTCTAATGAGATGGATGAAACTGGAGCCCATTATACAGAGTGAAGTAAGCCAGAAAGATAAAGAACATTACAGCATACTAACACATATATATGGAATTTAGAAAGATGGTAATGATAACCCTATATGCAAAACAGAAAAAGAGACACAGAAGTACAGAACAGACTTTTGGACTCTGTGGGAGAAGGTGAGGGTGGGATGTTTTGAGAGAACAGCATATATATTATCTATGGTGAAACAGATCACCAGCCCAGGTGGGATGTGTGAGACAAGTGCTCGGGCCTGGTGCACTGGGAAGACCCAGAGGAATCGGGTGGAGAGGGAGGTGGGAGGGGGGATCGGGATGGGGAATACATGTAACTCCATGGGTGATTCATGTCAATGTATGACAAAACCCACTACAATATTGTGAAGTAATTAGATTCCAACTAATAAAAATAAATGAAAAATTAAAAAAAAAAAGAGCTCTTTAAGGAACAAAAGGCACAAGAGGCACACCTCTCTCCAGGACCCTCACAGAATTTCATGTGGCCATCCTCTTATTGTATGAGTGTGTGCTCAGTCATGTGCGACTGGACTTTGCGATCCCATAGACTATGGCCTGCCAGGCTCCTCTATGCATGGAATTCTCCAGGCAAGAATACTGGAGTGGGTAGCCATTCCCTTCTCCTGGGGCTCTCCCAACCCAGGGATGGAACCCACATCTCCTGTGTCTCCTTGCATCTCTTGCACCTCCTGCATGGGCAGGCAGATTCTTTACCATTGAGCCACCTGGGGAGCGCCATCCTCTTAGTCTCACGATGTTAGAGTGGTTCCTCTTCCTATCAGAGCATCATACCCAGAGACTCTGCGTGCAGGGTGAAGGGGGGGCATCACCTTGGCCCACAGCATTGCATAGAACTTGGGATCCAGTTATAAATTAGTCCCTAAGGGGCAGGAGAACATCCCAGTAATTTGTTTTGACAAAAGCTAGATTAAACATTTCTAGGTCATTTGGTGCTCAGTGTGGCTCAATTAGACATACCCGAACCTACAGGCATCTGGCTTGTTGTATTTTTGGAGAGCAAACCAGTTTGAGACAGAAAGTCACCAAGGCAACTTCGTGTGGTTGGGAGACAGGAAGCCATAAACCCTCCTCATCCCAGGCTTTGGGGCAGACACCCTTTAGGTACCATTTGCTGCCATCAGCTTGTTAGGGTAGCTTGTTAATGGGTATATGCATTGTAAAATTACATGGACTTGCTTATTTATTTTCTTTTTCATACAGACTTCAAAGTGCCATTATTAATACAAGCACTGCTATCAAAGATGTCAGATCTCATTTTTTAAGTTTTCAAATCTCAAATTTGGGTTGTCTCTGTTACTTTATATTCAGAAGCTTTGTGTGATTCATCCCACAGCGTGTGTTATTGGATTCCTTAGGATTTCATATATTCCAGCAACTTGTAATGGTTTGTGTAAACATCATACCTGGCTTGCATTAAATGAAAGAGTTTAGTCATTTTAAATGCAGAGTAGTCCCTATTGGATCTCTATCTTTTAAAACTGATTTTGCTTTTAAGCTAGTGGCTTCATTATTTTTCTTTTAAAATGCAACTTATTTAGAGCCATTTTCCCCTGTGACATTAGTTTCAAACTAGCTTGTCTTGTGTAATTTTCCTGAAGAATTTTTGGTCATAATGGGGGTGGCTAAGCAAATCTGACAAGCTAGATACATTTCCCCCGATTTATTTCATTTGAACAGCTTGGTATTTACTTAGTATTCCATGGTATAAATACGAGGGCTTCCCTGATGGCTCAGTTGGTAAAGAATCTACCAGCAAAGCAGGAGACCCGGGTTCGATTCCTGGGTTGGGAAAATCCCCTGGAGAAGGAAATAACAACCCACTCCAGTATTCTTGCCTGGCAAGGCAGGCTTGCCTGGCCAGAGGAGCCTGGCAGGCTACAGTCCATGGGGTTACAAGAGTCAGACATGACTTAGTGACAGACAGACCATGGTATAAAACAACAGAAGGATTTTACAAATTGTTTTCAGGTTTAAATTACCTAACAAAGTTCTATACATTTTTTTTTACAGGTTTAATGGGTTTGATAAGTTTACCCTTTCAGTTCCTATTTGCGCAAAACAAAACAAAAAACAGTGGTTAGATGCTACAAAGTAGGTGGTAGTGACTTAACCATATGCGTGTTGCCAGGCCTGAGGACCTCTTCCATCCTTGTCAAGGGGAACGCTAACCTTCTCTCCTTTCACGCAACACCTATACATATTTTTAAAGGGGGATTAAAACCACCAATAGTAACAGTGGCAGCTCTTAAACATCAAGTTAGGATTCTTGTTGAAAAGTAAAGATGTGGACTAAATCCATCCAGTGTCTGATTGCACATCAGATGATAAAGATCAGCTTCCCCTCTGTGGGAATGCTAAAACTATTCTCACTGCATCTCCTTTCCTCCCCTTTGCACTTTTGCATGGGATATTATTTCAGCGCTATATAGGGAGCCAGCTACATAATAAGCACTCATGTAATGCTCTGGGGTTGCCAGGAAGCTTAGCAGTTACTTGTCCAGCCAACCATTGAATAAAGTGTCATAGGACTTTTCCCAGGTTAGAGGATGTCTCTAGAGGGTTATTAGCAGTTATTGATATCATTTTCCTTGCGATGAGATGGACAGTTTAGGACTCTTTAAGTCAAAGGGTTTTGTCTACCCATTTTTTGCTATCAAATACAGTGCTAGGAAATAATCTTATTTTGTTTACCTTGCTTTGAGTTTCCTGTCAAAAGTGAGATTTAAAGATGTGAATAGCTCTGGAACTCAAGGTGGCAGAGCTTGGTGATGGGATATAGAAGAAAGGTTTTGCTCATAGTTCTCTCGTCTTCGGCAGAAATGTGGTAGGTATTTCAGTAGAAAACAGTAGTGATGGCAAGATGGTCTGGTTCTTTTCTTGGACTTTATTCAGAGCAGAAATCTTGGGTCCATTGTGTCTGTCAACAATAATTCTCTTAATTCACTCAGGACGATGGGAGGTGAGAGTCTTTCTGTCCTCTAGAAGAACCATAGGAAGCAAGTTAGCACAATCTTCTAACACAGAAGCTTCTTAAACAAGTATATGTTTATTTATTTATGGCTGTGCTGTGTCTTCATTGTTACAAGTGGGCTTTCTCTAGTGGCAGCAAGCGGGGGCTGCTCTTCCAGTTGCGGCGCGTAGCTTCTGATTGCGGCGTCTTCTCCCGTGGTGCACAGGCTCTAGGCTTGCAGGCTTCAGTAACTGTGACCTGTGGGCTCAGTAGTCGTGGCACGTGGGCTCTAGAGGGCAGGTTCAGTGGTTCTGGTGCACAAGCTTAGTTGCCTCGTGATGTGTGGAGTCTTCCTGGACCAGGGATTGAATCTGTCCCCTGCATTAGCAGGTGGATTCTTAACCACCGGACCACCAGGGAAGTTCTAATGCAGAGCTTTGAGCAAAGTTTGTGGCAGATGTTATATTTTCTCCCCTTGCAGTGTATTCATCTTCTGGAAAGGAGGCACATAGATCTTCTTGTAAATAGCTTACAAGCAATAGTTATGGTCTTATTAACTTCCTTTTATTCCTCAAGGAAAAGAAAAATAATTCCATAGTTACATTAGATTGTCCCAGGAGTTTTGAAGGTCTCTTATAACATCTCTTCTAACATATGGTTCTTTGATTTTATCAATTGGAAACCAATGTCTGAGATGTTATTCTCTGATGCATAAAATATCCTCTTATTTGATCTCTCAAGCTAAAAAAGACAGATGATTGCCTTGATGACAGTGTAAGAATACTAAGGCCATAATCCCAAGTCCAATAAATGCTTAGAATTTCTCTGCAGGAGTGTTTCCATCCTGGCAGTCTGGAGATGACCATTGACAGGTTTCAGATCGGTCACAAGTTTGTGAACGTGTTTGACCTGTTGCTCTGCTTTCACTTAGTTGGCAACTTTAGGATTCTTGTTCTTTCTTTTTTATTTTCAAATGTGAAAATATAAAGGTTTATGATCAGTCTGTAAGTACCAGTAGGGAGCTGAAAGATATTATCTATTTTCTACTGTTGGTAGGATAAGGAGGGGGCAAACTTTATTTAAGCCAAGAAAAGGAACAACAAAAGACCAAAAAGTAGTAATATGACTATGCTGGGCAGAATGGAGATGGGACAATGTAAGTGAGCTCATTTTTGAGAAGAATAGTTAATACAGAAAATTAGTAAATCAAGAAAATATCAAAAGTGTATTGTTTAGAGATATCAAAGTAACCATCAGAAGAACTATGAACAATATTGGGAGAAAGTGGTTCCTCCTGAGGAGACTGTTTATCATGAAATCTGTACTATTCAATATCTGTATTATTCAATATTTTTACGCACATGCAACTATTATTTGATGAAAAATTTAAAAATTAACCTTGTGTATGGTTCAACTTTCCAAAGCTATGTAAAGATACAATTAAGTCTCCACATCTCCTTCGCACTTCCTCTCTGCTGAAGTGACTGATGCGCTCTTCAGATATTTACAAGCAAGTATGTTGGTGTGTGTCATGTATATATTTCCATTCCATATAGGATTCTTTTTCTTGTGTTCTTTTCTTATTACAACAAAGACATTTTCTAATTAAGTCTGATCTAAATTGGAGTTAAAAGCTGAGGCAAGTTCTAATTCACCTCAGTATACTGGATTTAAGGCAGATGTTATGGCCCTAAACACTGTTAATGATTCTTGAGCAGCACCATTTTCCTTCTGTAAATTAGGTATTACCTTAATTACAGACTCTTGGGTATCATCGTTTTTTGCATTTGCAAGGTACTAACTGTAACATAACTCAGCTTTCAGTTCATTTGAGTTCAGTCAACTCAGCTTTATCTATTTATATCTTTTTGTCTATCTTATTGAAGTATAGTTGACATACTATTATCAGTTACATGTGAAAAAAGTGAAAGTGTTAGTTTACTCAGTTATGTCCGAAGCTTTGTGACCCCATGGACTGTAGCCCACCAGGGTCCTCCATCCATGGAATTCTCCAGGCAGGAATACTGGAGTGGGTAGCATTCCCTTCTCCAGGGAATCTTCCGGACCTAGGGATTGAACCTGGGTCTCCTGCACTGCAGGTAGATTTTTTACCGTCTCAGCCACCAGGGAAGCCCTGTGTGCAGTTTTAAAAGTCATACACTATTTATATTATCATAAAATAGTGGTTATATTCCCTGTGTTGGACAACATATCCTCATAGCTTGTCTATTTTATACATAACAGTTTGTTCCTCTTAACCCCTCACCCCTATTGCTCAGCTTATTTAAATTAACATACATGGTTTCTTAATCCTGCTAAGGTTTTTCAGTAATTAACACTTTAATTATTTTGTCCTTATTTAGTGCCTAATTTTTAACCTTGGTCATTTAAATATTAAAAACTCATTGGAAGGTCAGGTCCCTGCAGCTACTAGAATTTAAATCACAGCTGCACTCCAAAAAAAAAAAAAAAAAAATCACAGTTGCAATATGTCCTTGAATTCTGTATCCCTCCACATTCTAGGGCAACATGACTTTCTCAAAAGGTCAAGGTAGGCCTCTGTCATGTCCTTGACAGGGGATCATCCTTCTTCTTCCTAAACATCCACAGAAATAAGCAGCTCACTACCTCCTAAGGCCAAAGGACTGGATGCTAAAAAATGTGAAAAGTGGGCATAGGGATTGAGAGATTGAGTGTACTCTAAAGACAGGAAATCATACTTAAGGACTGGAATCTTAGAGTTTAAATTTGGGTCCTTGAATTATTGGGGATAGAGGAGATAGGATTTGGGCTACACCTATATAAATGAAGTGGATAAAGCCTAATAAGACAAGTGAAGCCCAGGAAGTTGTGGAGACAGGAGCCCTCCTGTTGGATGAGCAGACTCCTGTTGTCCAAGGTGACGGCAGAGGTGGTTGGGTAGAATGGTGTCAAAGAGTCAGTGAATACTGGAAAGAAACCTAGAGGTCACTAATTGCCATCTACAAAGAAAGAAAGGAAAAATATCTGCAAAGTTACCACTTCTGGGGCTATTAGGATGATTTCATATTTCTCAGTCATATATCTTTCATAAATCAGATTTATTACTGTGATTCTCTTTCCTGAATGCCATTCTCCTATACATGTACTAGGGCCTGGAGGCTTTTCTAAGAACAACAACTACTAGAAAAAAGTCATGGTGTGTATTTCCACATAGAAACTGGCAGCAAAAGATTGCACAGTGAGGGTGATGCACTCAGAAGTTCTATATACTCAGCCCCGAGGAAAAGAAAACAACAACAAAAATACCCTTCTCCTACAGAGAAATAGACCTGGTTTCACCAAAAAATGAACATGAACATTTTTTGGAGACAGCAACATTTTAGGACAAAAATTGTGGAACAATGGAAAAGCTAAGCTATGCTTTGTGGTGCATATAATTTGAAAATGCTTGTTAATTACATGATCTATGCCCAATGATGGGCTTATGTGTATGGTGTCCAGACTATGATATTTTCCAAATCTTGGACCAAGTCTGATAAGAACAGTGTTGATTTTGTTGCCATCTTTTAAGCTCCATCTTCTGCAAAACTGGGGCTTGGGGTGCTTTTCCTTAACATTTTATTCAAATTCCAGGGTGTTCTCTCTTTATGGGGAAAACTGACATGTTTTAAACATAGACAAGTAAAAAATTCTTAAACTGTGGAATGTTGAGACCAGGATACCTGTGTCAGCCTGAGGTTGAATTCCCAAGCCATCTGACTATCCCTGACCTAAGTTTGATTTTGGTGAGAATTGTATACTCCAAAAGAGGCAGTAATGCTCCCTCATATCCCATGTGCTCCCCTACTTTGCTGAGCCTCTTTGAAGTGAGGTTGAAAACCATGTCTCTGGTTTTGGTTACCAGTGAATAGAAGAGAGATGTGCTTCTTTTAATCATAGGCAGTATGAGCTCTTTACCTTTTCTCTTGCTTTGTTCCACAATCCTGAAATCACAATGGAGGGAGTCTGTATCTCTAAGTCACCATGTGGGAGATAAGTTACCTTGGGGAACTGCTTGTCTGTGTTGGCTTTAAATGACTGGAGAAATAAATTGCAGTCATGTTAAGCCACTGAGATTTGGAGGTTTGTAATACTTTGTTAGAACAGTCCAGCTTAACCTGATTAATAAACCTCCTAGCCAGAAGACTCTTACGTGGGAGCTGAAAGCTCAGGAGGGGTATGATTTGAATCTTTCATGTCTGTTTTAATCTCTGGTTTCCTTTTAGTCCAACCCATCAGAAGATATGCTGGCTACTAAAGATTTGCTGAGGAAATTGGATATTTTTCACTAAAATGAAATTTGGGGCTTTATATATTAGTTTCAGTTATCGACGTGATCTTATTACTCGGATGCAAAATTGACTATGAGAAAAGTAAGAAATTTAATTTTTGAGGAGGGTGCAGAGAAATGGAATAGATAATTATATTGAGGCTACATGACTAAAGCATTACATAGACTTCTTTTGTCTGTAAAAATGGTCAGTCTTTTTATTTTTGGTTAAAAATCTGAGATATTAAGCAGAGATTCTTACCTATCCTCTATTCTCCTCCTCTTTGTGGTAAGAAGGAATTGCATCAGTCGTTTGCATTTTCCCCAGGGAAATAAGGACTGTTTCTTTTCCTAAGGATTTGGGCCATAGGCAAGCATTTCACCCTGTCTTCACTGGCCCCTTTAACATGCATCACAGCAGAGTGCTGATTCCCTGCATTCATCTGTTATAATCTTTTTTCCCTTCTTAAATATTGAAGCATTCAATATAATTGACTTATAGTATTAGATTAATTTCAGCTGTACAGCATAGAGATTGGATATTTTTTATATATTGCAAAATGGTCCCCATCATGAGTCTAGCTACCACCTGTCACAAAATTTTTACAATATTATTGATTATATTTCCTATGCTGTATATTACATCCCCATGGCTTATTTATTTTGTAACTGAAAATTTGTATCTCTTAATCTCCCTTCAGCTATTTCACTGAACCTCCCCACCCTCTTTCCTCTGGCAACTGCCAAGTTGTTCTCTGTATTCTATACATTTGCTTCTGTTTTGTTCCGTTTGTTAAGTTGCTTTGCTTCTTAGATTCTACATGTAAGTGAAACCAGACAGTGTTTGTCCTTCTCTGTCTTATTTTACTTACTATGTTACCCTTTAGGCCCATCCATGTTGTCATAAATGGCAAGATTTCGTTGTTTTTTATGGTTAATAATATTCCATTATTAACCATGTTTTCCTTATCTATTCATTTATTGATAGACATGTTGCTGCCATATATTGGTCATTGTATATGTTACAATGAGCATTGGGGTGCATATATCTTATCAAATTAGTGTTTTTATTTTTTGTTGAAAAAAATTACCCAGAAGTGAAACTGCTGGTTTGTGTGGTGATAATTCAATTTTTAAATTTTGGGGGGAATTTCCCAAACAATCTAGGCTGTTTTCTACAGTGGCTGCACCAATTTAATACAATCCCACCCACAGTCCATGAGGGTTTCCTTTTCTGCACATTGTCACTAGCAGTTGTTATTGTTTGTCTTCTTGATAATAGTCGTTCTTACAGATGTGAGGTGATATCCCACTGTAGTTTTGATTTGCATTTCCCTTATGATTAGTAATGCTAAGCATCTTTTCAAGTGTCTTTTTGATCAGGTTGTTTATTTTTGATGTTAAGTTGTGTAACTTCTTTGTATATTTTAGGTATTAACCCCTTGTCTGGTATGTGATTTGCAAATCTCTTTGCTCATTCACTAGCCTGTCTTATCATTTTGTTGATAGTTTCCTTCACTAGGCAGAAGCTTTTTAGTCTGAAGTAGTCCCATTTCTTTAGTTTTGCTTTGGTTTTCCTTGCCTGAGGAGATAGCATGAAAAAAAAAAAAAGTTTCTAAGAATGATGTCAAAGACCCATGTTTCTTCTAAAAAGTCTTATGGTTTCAGGACTTACATTTAATTTTTAATCATCCAGGATACAAGCCTGAGTAATGAGGCTCCAGAGTTTGTGCTCCTTACATAGGAAAGGTCATGGATGGAAGGGGCCTGTCTCTCGCACATTCTCATAATTGAGATGATTTTTAAAATTTTCTCTTTAAAATATTGCTGCCAAAGCACAGTCATTTTTCCCTTTAGACATTTTCAATGACAAACAACTCACTGCCTTTTAAAGTAGACCACCCATCTTCTGAAAAACTCAGATTTTTGAACAGCTTCTCTAATTATTGAAATAAAAGCTTTACTCTCCCTGTTCCTATTTCTCTCCCTTGGCACAGGAAGCAGCTCCAATCCTTCCTCCTCTTGACAGTCCTCTGACACAGGACAGCGTCTACCATGAGCCCCCTGAACTTTCTCTTCTTCTGATGGTACACCCCTAGCTTCCTGCTTGTTGCCCATTTAAGACATGGGTTCACATGTATTTGTCCTGGCCTCTGATACCTCTTCTAAAGGTACTCTATGTGCTTCAGTATTTGTCTTTCGACTCAATGCTCTTCTTGAATTAAGCCTCTCAACTGAACCACACAAATCATAGTAACCTGTCCGCTCCGTTTAAAGCTTCTCACCTTTGGCTTTGATTGTGGTATCTGCATATATTTCTTATATTTGCTAATATGATGCCTTAGTTAGGTTTTTTAGGTTTCAAGAAGCAAAGACAAAACTCAAGTTCAGGAGATAAAGAGTTGTGGTAAGGCTATGTGAGGAAAGGGGAGCTGTGGGCCACGCTGAGGCCCCTGCAGCAACTCTGGGCACCGCAGGGATTTCAGGAGGCTTCCTCCGGGAGCTGCATCCCCTCTCTGCAGCCCGGTCACGACGGGGCCTCGGCGAGTCTCTGGTGTGCACCTCTTCCTCCTGCCTTCTGGCTACTTGATGCTTGCTTCTCTCCTACCCTTGGCTCCTACTGCTTTGGGGCTTCTTCCTGCTGCTTCTCTTTGTAGTTTTCCAGGCTCACATTAAGACATTTTAGACCAGAAAATGTGTAGGCTGCCCTCCCTCTCCTGATCCGAATTTCAAAGTAAATGCCACAGAGAGTTTCATAAGATAAATATAAATAAATCTAGGAAAAGTTCTGATATTTTTCCTCCATGATGATGAATTTTTTATAAAATAAAATAGCAGTTATTTCTAAAATAATTTTTTTGATACTCCGGTGGTTAGATATGAACTTGGTTTGCATATTTGGTAAACAGAATGTCTTTTATTCCCTCTACCAACTGCTATTTCTTGCTTCTTACTAATTTTTAATAATGTTGGGGTCTCGAAAGGTCTAAGCAATGAGATTGGATCAGCTTAATTAGGTCACAGTTGTGCCTATTGGGCAGGGTCCCTGAGCCAGGCTGCTCTTGAGTCAAGCATGTCTTCATGGTCCAGCCAGCTGTAACCAGGGTTTCAGGGCCACGTGGTACCAATTAACGAACTGGGTGGGTGTCCAGGAAGTCACGTGGCCCTGGCCAGGCCACGTTAGTGTCTGCAGGTGGCAAGGGGGCGGGGGAAGCCACCAGGCTCTCCACCCACATGGACACTTTCACCCTGCTTTCATCTCCACTTGAGTCTGGGGGGCAGACCAGCTGGGGACCTTTGGAGGGTTCTAGGATTGTTATGTTACTTTATGTTGGTTGAAGATTTCAGTGCTATTGGATTAGATGTGTCTATTAAAAAAAATTTTTTTTTCTTCTCTTTAATTTACAATATTGTGTTGGCTTCTACCATACAACAAGGTAAGTCAGAAATAGAAAAACAAATTTCATAGACGTGTCTATTTTTGCTCTCATCTTGCCACTGTTTTTCCAACGAGGTGAGATCTGTGTGTAGAAACAGTCCATGAATTCTCCATGTGAACACAGACATTGAACCACAGGCAGACCCCGGAGAGCCATCTGCTGGGCCCTCATCTCCCCCTGATGCTCCCTTATGCTTGTCTGGAGGTCCCTTGGTGGGCACATTTGAACTCTCCTGATTGCTTCTACTTGGCCCTGGAGGTTTTCCTTCTCCTTGCACTCTGCCTGTGACAGCTGATGTTTGTTGTGGGACAGCCTGTCAAGTTGCCCAATGGCAAAGACCTTGTTTCCTGAGGTGCAAGGCTGGGGAGGTTGCTGGCAGGTTGGGGAGAAGATGTGGATTGCTTTTATTTTCCTGCCTGGGAGTAATTACATGGAAAAGCGATGCCCTGGGCATGTTCCCCACCAGCAGCAGCTGTCCCTGTTCGTGGGGGAAGTGCAGACTCTCTCCCCTCCCTACTTCCCTTTCCCCTGTAAGCCCAAGGCAATCAAATCAAATCAAGCATTACTCTTTTTACATTGAAAATGCTCTTGAATTTGAATTATGAATTTAAGTGGCTCCTAAACAGAGTCCCCAAGGGGCTCCAAGTGCTGCCAGACGGCAGGGGAGCCTTGCAGGGAGCTGCACTGACTGCCTCTGACAGAGATGATGCCGTGGGAGGGACAAATCTCCTTCCTCTGTGGGGGAGGACCAATCACTCTCATCTCCAATTCAACGTTTTTCTCACCTTTCTGAAATTGTATTTTGAATTCGGTCAGCTTCCCTGCCCAGGGTGGATTCAGAGACCTTCTTCTACCTTTTGGACAGCTGGATCCATTTCCGGGTCACATACAGGCCCCTGATGTTGAGCCAGGTTATTCTCGTGGGCTTTGAAGACACTTGATATGGGTTTGGGGAAGGCTGGAAAAGCTACTGGTCTATTAAAGTCTTTGAGGAAGTGGGAGAGATGGGAAAGAAATGCACAGGGAGAAGAGAGAATCTATCAGAAATTAGATGCAATTTCCTTCCCAGGGTGGGGCTTCCCAGGTGGCGCTTGTGGTAAAGAATCTGCCTGTCAATGTGGGAAACAGAAGAGCCGTGGGTTGGATCCCTGGGTCGGGAAGGTCCCCTGGAGGAGCGCATGGCAACCCACTCCAGTGTTCTTGCCTGGAGAGTCCCACGGACAGAGGAGCCTGGCGGGCTACAGCCCACAGGGCTGCAAAAGAATCAGACGTGGCTGAGCACACAGGCCACACCTCAGGGCAGCCGAGGCTCTCTGGAACTGGATGTGGGGTTCAATTCTGCCACCTATTTCCAGACTCTGAACTAACTCGCGATTCTCTTTCAGGACCCTGTCAGTCTCTCAGTGGTTCAGAACAGCTTGCTTTCCTTCAGTGTCCACTGGACATCTGTTCATCAGCTCACCCACGTTCCCACCAAAGATGGATCTGCTACTACAAACTGATGCTCTGCCACCTGCTGCAGAAGAAAGGATACAGGATCAAGGGTGTGCTTGTCCACTGGGGACCGTCCAGGAGTAACCTCACAGACATTCCTCCTTGGTTGCAATGAGCACTTCTCCTCTGACACATCCCGTCCTCTAAGTTGCATGTTATGCCAGCAGCGGCTGTGGTTTTGGAGCTACTCCTTTATAGTTTTCTAGCAAAACGATTGTGGAGTGTCCTGCCTGTGCCTAAGGCCTTTATTCCGCATCTTAAAATTCACCTCCTGCCTCGCAATGTTTAGAAGAACAGATACATGAAATGGATAAACAGTTTGGGAAAAAAACATAGGAGCTATCACCTAGGATGAAGTTCCCACACATGGCTGAGCTCCAGAATCCCCTCAGGAGCTTTTATTATTATTTACAATTTTTTTGATTTATTTGCTTTTGACTGCACTGGGTCTTCATTGCTACATGCGGGCTTTCTCTAGTTGCAGAGAGTGGGGGCTGCTCTCTAGTCGCGGGGTGTGGGCTTCCCACTGCGGTGCCTTTTCCTGGTGCAGAGCATCGGCTCTAGGGTGACAGGGCTTCAACAGTCATGGCCCTCGGGCTTAGTTGCTCTGCAGCATATGGTGTCTTCCTGGACCAGGGATTGAACCTGTGTCCCTTGCATTGGCAAGCAGATTCTTAACCACTGGATCACCAGAGAAGTCCTCCTCAGGAGCATTTAGAGATTCAGCATCCCTGGGTTCCACCCCAGACCTATTGAGTCTGAATCTCCAGGTGTGAGGCCTGGGAATTTCTGTTTCAAAAGTTCCCCAGATGATTTTGATGTTCACTTGGCTTTGAGAACTCTTGGGGGGTGTGGGGGTGGGTGTGACAGTCACAGTCAAGAGGTAACAACTAAGCTCATAGATAAATGACAAGTACTAGTTGAACCCCTGAACCAAGCTCTCTGGAAGCTCACTCCACGCCAGAGGAGTGAGGAGAGGTCAGGAAAGGGAGTGATACGGAGCGAGTTCTTGAAGGATGAACAGTTTTCCAAGAAAGATAAAGGTGCAAGGAGATCTCAGGCACTGGAAATGCCACTCACCAAAGTGTGGAGGTGTTGAGGAAACGTGGGGAGTTGAGTATGGAAGGAGAACGGGGTACCCTTGGCAAATACAAAGAATTGGTCTGGTATTGGGGCCCACAAGATGATGTAGTGCGTGGTTCAGAGAAAAGTCTACGGCTTGAATTTGGCATTTCTATACAGTGCCCCTGGGTTGATGTTCAAGAGAAAATGTGAAATGGTTTGAGATCCAGGAAAGCCGTCTGGCTGGAGACCTAGTTTTGGAAGCCAAAGTGTACAGGTAAGCTGCTAGTCATCTGCGCTGCTGGGTGCTGCTATGAGAGCTGCTGCATAGACTCCGGAGGCAGTCCTGGGAGACTCAGGCCTCTAAAGCTCTGGAGGGCACCCAGCACTTTCTGTGGACATAGTTTCAGAGGGTTCTCACGTCTAGACAGAGGCCTCCTGAGGCTGACTCTGCAGGGTGCAGGTTGTAGGGTGAGGTGCCCCATGGACTGCAGCCCGCCAGGCTCCTCTGTTCACGGGATGTTCCAGGCAAAAATACTGGAGTGGGTTGCCATTTCCTCCTCCAGGGAATCTTCCCCACCCAGGAATCAAACTCCTGTCTCCAACATCTCCTGCCTTGGCAGATGGGTTCTTTCCCTGTAGAGCCATGGGGGCTTCTTTTGAAATATGATCCTCTGCTATCTTCAGCTGCCCATGATCACAAATGTGGTAAGGCTATTGACTGAACCCCTCTGACCACCATCCCTTCTTCCAACAAAGAGCTGATGCCAGAGCAAAGGATCTTCTCGCTCATGGGTTTATTTGACAAACACTTATTGAGCATCTGCTCTGAGCCAGGCATTGGGTTTGGCTTGGTGGACATGGAGTTGAATAAGACACAACACGCGGGTATACATCTGCTTCTGCCACAGATGCTATTTTTAAAGCTCTGTGTCCCCTCCTGTATTTTTTGTCTCTGAGCAGAGGAGGGTCAATAGCCTGCCATTTCTGACCAAGAAATGTGCTACGGGTTGAATAAACTCCAGTGAACAAAGAAGAATCTATTTTTAACTTATTTTATTCTTCAACAGAGAGTTTTAATATTGCATCTAGGGTATAAGTCATTCCCCTAGGAGAGCTCTATTTGAGCACAATTGGTTGAATACAGTTACTAGTTCTGAATAATCTTTTTGGATAACAAAAACTTTTGGTGAACAATGATGATAATAATATGAAGAAATAGATGCTCTGGAAGATGCCATGTGTTAAAAGAGGGAACAAAAATCTCAGACATTTTTAATGCTATGTCCGGTCTCTATACAAAAACCTGTCAACTTCAAGCTGTGTTTTAGTCAATTTCACAGTGGGGAACAGAGAAAGGCTGATGGCTTAAGAGAAACAAGTTCAAAGTTGGCAACACAATTGCTGAAACATTTTCTCCAAGGGAGAGCTTTTTATTTGTAGCTAAATATATGGAAATAAAAACCAAATGGAAGTGTAGGCGCACACATGGGGGCGGGGTAGAGGGCCAGGTGATGTCTGTGGGAACTACAGCCTCCAGGGAGGGTTGAGGAAGATGGGGAACTTTAGGCACCCAACCTGACTGCAAGTGTGCAGAGTGCAAGCTTTGCGGTCTTCCTAAGCTGAGAAAAGGGCATCACCCAGAGTTAGCACCTGATCCTCACCCCAGCTCTGTCACTACCCATTGCAGGTCTCAGTAAATATTTACTGAGTGAGTCATTTGTTTGCATTTTATTAATATTATCATTAACAAGTGCTCTACGGCAATGATGCTTCTGGCCGCATTATCATTCTCCCAGGGTTCAGCTATTAGCAGCAAACCCAAGAGAAACTTATTAAATTACTCTTCGTTTCCATGTCAGATTTTTTAAAGGGAAGGGGACTATTTAAGTTGTAGGAAGCAACCCTTGACCCTCATGACCACCAAGTG
This sequence comes from Cervus elaphus, assembly GCF_910594005.1. NCBI lineage: Eukaryota > Metazoa > Chordata > Mammalia > Artiodactyla > Cervidae > Cervus > Cervus elaphus. The sequence continues at coordinate 9,448,836 of NC_057833.1, read as the reverse complement.
TACCCTGGGCTTCTCCAAAGGAATGTCACTAAAGGAAGGCTACGAAGGGAACTTGCCCCAGACACAGTCTGTCCTGTATCCTGAGGAAAAGCAGCTGTTTGGATCCGACAAAGGGGGCCACATTAAACCTGAGCTGTGGTGTGGCTGGGGAATGACGAAGGGGACATAAAGCAGCAGTGGGTGAGGACAAGATGTCTGTGGAGGTGTCATTTTTCTTGAAAGAAAAGGAGGCAGGAGGTGTTAAGAGGGTTGATAAATGAAAGCAGGACTCTTCCCTGGCTACTGAATGTCTCAAAAGTCCCTCCTTCTGGGAGTCCCTTTTTTTTTTTTTAATTTATCTTATTGAGGTATAGTTGATTTACAGTGTTGTGTTTTTTCTACTGTACAGCCAAGTGATTCAGTTATATATAAATATATATACACACATATATATTTTCATATTCTTGTCCATTATGGTTTATCACAGGATACTGAAGTTCCCTGTGCTATATAGTAGGACCTAGTTGTTTAACCACTCTCTATATACTAGTTTGCATCTACTAATCCCAAACTCCCAACCTGTCCCTCCCCCAATCCTGTTCCCCCTTGGCAACCACAAGTGTGATTTCTGTGTCTGTGAGTCTGTTTCCATTTTGTAGATAAGTTCATTTGTGTCATATTTTAGATTCCACATATGTGATATCCTATGGTATTTGTCTTTCTCTTTCTGAATTACTTAGTATTGTGATCTCTAGGTCTATCCATGTTGCTACAGATTGCATTATTTCATTCTTTTTATGGCTGAGTAGTATTCCACTGTATATATGTACCACATCTTCTTTACCCACTGATCTGCCAATTTAGATTGCTTCCGTGTCTTGGCTGTTGTGAATAGTGCTTCTATGAACATAGGGGTGCATGTATTTTTTGAATTAGAGTTCTTTTCTGGATATATGCCCAAGAGTGGGATTGCTATCATCAGGCAAGTCTGCTTTTAGGTTTTGAGGAATTGCCATACTGTTATCCACGGGCTGTCTTAGGTTGCTTCAGTTGTGTTAGACTCTCTGCGATCCTGTGGACTGCAGCCTGCTAGGTTCCTCGGTCCATGGGATTCTCTAGGCAACAGTACTGGAGTGAGTTGCCATGCCCTCTTCCAGGGGATCTTCGGGACCCAGAGATCAAACCTGCAGCTCCTGTGGCTCCGGCATTGCAGGCAGATTCCTTACCGCTGAGCCACCGGGGAAGCCCACTGTTATCCACAGTGGGTGCAACAACTTACGTTCCCACCAACAGTGTAGGAGGGTTCTCTTCTCTCCACATCTCCTGAGAATCTCTTTCTGATCCAGATAATAAATAGGATGCATAGTGTTTCTATCAACCAGCATGTGCGCTCTTTAAAAGTCTACTGAAATATGTTTGAAATATTTCCTCTTCGGTGATACCAATAAAAATTCTAAAGGGAAAAATGAGTCCATAATCAACTAACAAACCAGTTGCTTTTGTTTACCGGGTTCCTCTGCTGCTCTTTTCTGTATACGTGCAAGGACAGCTCCCGACAGGCCCAGCGGGTCATCTGGATCACGCGTGGCACAGATGGTGGTGCGCCCTCACCACACACCTTCCCTCGCTGTGTCTTACACGCCTGACGTTCCCAGGGCTCCTCCCAGAGGCCAGATGCTTTTGGCCGCCGTGTGGCCCACACTCTTCTGTTCCTGTGGGAGCCTTGCAACCTACCAGCCCCAGACTTTCCCAAGCCCTGCTTTCACACAACAAGGCCATTCATTCAAAAGGTTGCATTTTGTGTGTGTGCGGGGGTGGGGGCGGTGAGTGAGGTGTAGGGTGTAGTAACTCCTTATTCCTAGCACATGCATGGGAAATTCTATCAAATCTTCCTATATTTTGATTTATTTTAAGGTAATACCATTTTATTGATTTATGCATGCATGCTAAGTTGCTTCACTTGTGTCCAACTTTGTATCCCCATGGACTGTAGCCCATCAGGCTCCTTGGTCCACGGGGATACCCCAGATAAGAATACTGGAGTGGGTTGCTACACCCTCCTCCAGATTATTGATTTATGTGATTCCAGAAATCAGTCTATAATATCCTAAAGCACACGTATCTTGCTTTGTTTAGTAACTTTCCTATTTGGGGATTGTTATACCACTTCCCAAATAATGCCAAAATAAACATTTGTAAATGTTTATTTCGGTATTATTAAAATTGAATGGACATGAATTTGCACAAACTCCGGGAGACAGTGAAGGACGGGGAAGCCTGGTGTGCTACAGTCCACGGGGTCACAAAGAGTCAGACGCCACTGAGTGAGTGAACAAAAACGACAAACATTTGTGATCTACTGTTCTTTCCTTTGGATTATTTTCTTATTTAATTAACCTTAATTCTTGAGGTTAAATCCCAAGTCCAACCATGAATCAAGGAACTTAAATTTATTTTGGCTTTTACCAAGATTCAGGTCACTGGGACCTGTCTGCAGCTTACAGTCCTGAGACAGAGAATCGTGGTGGGTCTTCTGACAGATTTCCATTCTGTGGAGTGGGGAGCGCTGTTTCCCATGTTGATGGGTGTGTGTGTGTACGTGTGTGTCAGGCCAGAGAAGTGAACTGCCCCTGATGTGGGTCTTCTTTCTGGAGGTTTTCATTGAGATTCTGTGAAAACAGATGTGAGCATGGAGAATATGGTGTGACTGAAAAAGTAAGGCAGCCTGTGATTTATTTTAGCAACTTTGAGTCTTTAGGTGTGATGTTTACTAGTCTCTGTGGACGGGTTGGATACCTTTCTGCCTGTGCTGTCATTGGTTTAAATAAACTGGGGGGAAAATATCTACTTTCCCTCTAGACACAGTGCTGAGTGAAGTCATTTGCTTGGGTAGCCTACCCCTTCTCCAGTGGATCTTCCCGACCCAGGACATTTGCTTTAATATCATGTTAAATCAGCTGGGCGAAACCTGGGCAGAGAAATCTAGTCGATTCCCTGAGTGGACCCAGTGTGAGCTCAGCTGGTGATGCTGGGTCCTGAGGCCTGTGGAGGATGGTGGAGCAGTAGGAACTCCTCAGCTGAGAACAGCGGTGCAGAGAAAGCCAGAGAGAAGGGGAAGTGTTGGCAGAGCTGGGAAGCCGTTGCCCGGGGAAGCTACTCATCTCTGCAACAGAGCCACAGCTAACCCTGGCGACCATGTGGCCAAAAACTCAGACAATCCCTTTTGTTCCACCTGAGGGAGATGAGTCGTCAGAGAGCCCCGAGCAAAAGACCTCTCTGCACACAAAGGATTCCCCTTCTGTCTCCCCCAACCCCAGGAGATGTGGGTTCTACCCTCTGGGTTGGGAAGATCCCTTGGAGGAGGGCATGGCAACCCACTCCACTATTCTTGCCTGGAGAATCTCATGGACACAGGTGCCTGGGGGTCGCAAAAAGTCAGACATGACTGAACACACACATACACACGTAACAAAAACTAAAACCATGTTAAAGCTAGTTAACAGCTTATATAATTGGAAAGGATTCAAGCAAACATTATAGGTAAACGTCCGTGGTTCAGAGGTAAGAAATCTGAATTTTAAAAACATCTTTTACGCAGGGTATTAAAAACAAAGCAAACAAATGAGATTTCACACCTTGTTAGTGTATCTTGTTAATCGCAAATGGCAGGTTCTCTCGCTGTGGATCTATAGATTCATGGCAGTGAAGTGAAAGCCTCCTGACGAGTCTGCTAGGGCTGCCACGACAGAGCACCGCAGACGGGCTGAGTTCAGTAACAGATATGTGTCTTCTCGTAGGTCTAGAAGCTACAAGTCAAAGATCAAACTGTCAACAAGGTTGCTGCCTTTTGAGGGCTCTCTTCTCAGCTTGTGGATCGTTGTCTTTACTCTGTTCCCACATGTATTTCTCTGTGTGTGTGTGTATCTGTGTCCTAATCTCTCATGCAGACCCCAGTCAGATTGGATTTGTTGTTGTGGAGTTGCTCAGTCATGCTGGACTCTTTGCAACCCCATGGAGTATAGGCTTCCAGGCTCCTCTGTCCATGGGATTTCCCAGGCAAGAATACTGGAGTGGGTTGCCATTTCCTTCTCCAGGGGATCTTCCTGATCCAGGAATCGAACCCGAATTTCCTTCATTGGCAGGCAGATCCTTTACCACTGAGCCACCTGGGAAGCCCATATTGGATTAGGACCCACTTTAATGATCTTATAAAACTTTAATTACCTCTTTAAAGACCCTGTCTCCAAATACAGCCACATTCTGAGGTACTGGGGTTAGTTTATATGATTTTTATTAGTATGAATTTTCAGGAAATAGAATTTAGCCCATCTCATTTCTTCATAAAAATTTTGAGGAACATTCTTAAAATCGTACAAATATTACTGGAGATAGTAGAGAGTAAAATTATTGTATTTCAAGGGGAAAAATGTAGTTTGTGATAAAAGCACTAAACTGGTAACCAAAATGAATACTGATAACTGCTTCTTGGGTAAAGGCAAATCACATTTCATCACTAAGAAGGGCAGAACTGTAAAATTTTCTTAGACTCTGGAAAATACAGAAATAGCATTTTAATGTGAGGATGAGAAAAGTCTGCTGAAACCCTAACCTCCATGGCGTGCCTCACTCATGCTTACCGAAGTCTCTGGATCGTGTTTCTGTTCATATTTTGCACATTCTCATCCAAAGCCTAGTGTGAATGGCCTTTATAATACATTTATTCATTAGGTGCTCCACCTGTGAATTCTCATACAAGGAAAAAAATACTCATTTTTACTTACCGACACATTACTCTCTATATAAATTTTAGGGATGCAGGAATGCACTTCCACTAAGAGAGATTAATGTGTATAATAGTAGGTGCAAGAGTATTCTGGTGGTGGGCATTGTGCTATTTCTTCTACAAAAAGAAGAGATAAGGACGATGTAAGTAATAAAGGGAGGAGACAGAAGAAGGAAAAGGAAATGCAAACTTTCCTCCCACTTCAGTAGAGAGACAAGAACCACCAGATCCTAGAATTTTTGTTCTAATTAAACCCCGAAAAAGATGTAGACATGGGTATGGAGTTGGTAGAGCTTGAAAAGGAAGGTTGGGGTGGGAGAGGGGAGACAGCATATTATCTGTGTTCTTGCTAAAAATCTACCTCTTCTGCAAAATCTGCCTTGAAAATTCCAACTGACATTCATTTAAGCAAATTGTTTATAGATTATCCTTTTCACATTCACATTTTTAAAGTTATCACTCATTTTAACTTCCCTTTGAAAAGTGCTTCAACTTCTCCCCTCGAGTTCCATAGTGAACCTTACAAAGTTCTGGGCACATACTTGGTAGGAACTTAAAAAATTTTTAATATCCTCTTTAGCCATAGAAATTATTCCTACCAACCAGACTACTAGCACAGATGGAAAAAAGAATGAATGGACATACTTTTTGAATGCTACAATTGAAGAGTTCTTAAGAGAAAAAAAAAAAAAACACTTCTGGGCCTCAGTGACTCTGCTAAAAAGACAGAAATTCTCTTACTCAGCAAACATGTTTGTTGAGCACCTACTACATGCTAGGCATTGTGCTGGCTGATATGGTTAGAAAGATGAAAAATACATGACGCTACACACAGGAGGCTCACATTTTGGTGGAAGAGATGCTCAAACATCTTAATATCATATAATGTGGGTGATATTGTAACAGAGATATACAGAGTGATGTAGAAACCCAGAATAGAAAGTAACTAATCCATCCTAAAGGAGATCAGTCCTGGGTGTTCATTGGAAGGACTGATGCTGAAGCTGAAACTCCAATACTTGGGCCACCTCATGTGAAGAGCTGACTCATTGGAAAAGACCCTGATGCTGGGAGGGGTTGGGGGCAGGAGGAGAAGGGGATGACAGAGGATGAGATGGCTGGATGGCATCACCTACTCGATGGACATGAGTTTGAGTAAACTCCGGGAGTTGGTGATGGACAAGGAGGCCTGGTGTGCTGCGATTTATGGGGTCACAAAGAGTCGGACACGACTGAGCAACTGAACTGAACCCAGAGTAACTAAGTAGCTAACCTAGTTAGCTACAGAACAGGTTAGCAGGCAGAACGCACTTGAAGGGCAGGTGGGAGTTTACCAGGCAGAGAAAGGAGGGAAATATGTGACAGGCACGTGACAAGATGATGGCAGCAGAGAAGCATAGAGTGAACCTGCTCAGTACACGTTATCACAGTGAAAAATGGAAGCAACTTAAATGCTGGGCATGGCGGGGAAAAGTCCAGGTGTATCACCAAATAGTCACACCACGTACTTTTACATGTTGTTTACAGAGAGATTTTAACATCATGGGGAGGTACTTAGACTATAGAGTTAAAAGAAAAATAAGGGAATGTAATTGTCTCTATGGAATGAGCTCATCTTTTTTTTTTTTTTTAATATAAAAGTCTAGAAGAAAAATGTACATATGTTTTTTGCTCCACTATATTTTTAGAACTCAAACTTTTATGAGCTTGTATTATTTTAATAGAAAAATATGATGTCAGAAAATTAAAGAAAGTGTAGGGCAGATTCTGGGCCTCCTTGGTGGCTTAGACGGAGATGAATCCACCAGCAATGTGGGAGACCTGGGTTCGATCCCTGGGTTGGGAAGATCCCCTGGAGAAGGGAACGGCTACCCACTCCAGTATTCTGGCCTGGAGAATCTCATGGACAGAGGAGTCTGTGGGCTACAGTCCATGGGGTTGCAAAGAATCACACACGACTGAGCGACTTTCACTTTACTTCGCTTCAGGGCAGGTTGCAGAATGAAGACTGTGGGAGGGAATGAAATAATGCCATTTGCAGTAACATGCATGGACCTGGAGACTGTCATACTGAGCGAAGTAAGTCAGACAAAGAAAGACAAATAGGACATTGCTTCTATGTGGAATCTAAAAAGTGGTACAAACGAACTTATTCACAAAACAGTCACAGAGGTAGAGAACCAACTTATGGTCGCTAGGGAGGAAAAGGGGGAGGAGGGATAAATTGGAGAATGGGATTGACATATATACATTACTATATACAAAATATGCCATTGTTTCTGTTAATCGCTCAGTCATGTCCTACCCCTGGACTGTAGCCTGGCAGGCTCCTTCTATCTATGGAATTCTGCAGGCAAGAACACTGGAGTGAGTAGCTATTCCCTTCTCCAGGCGATCTTCCCAGTCCAGGGATCAAACCCAAGTCTCCAGCACTGCAGGCAGATTCTTTACCATCTGAGCAACTCAATGGACAGGAGTTTGAGCAAACTCTGGGAGATAGTGAAGGTCAGGGAAGCCTGGTGTGCTGCAGTCCATGGGGTTGCAAAGAGTTGGACATGACTGAATGACTGAACAGTGACAATATAAAATAGATAATTAATAAGGACCTATTGTATAGCATAGGAAACTCTACTCGATACTCTGTAATTGAGTCCCATTGACTTAAATGGGAAACGAATCTAAAAAATAGTGGCTATATGTATATGTATAACTGATTCACTTTGTTGTAACCTGAAACTGGTCCAAAATTGTAAATCAACTACCGTCCAATAAAAATTATTAAAAAAAAAAGACTGCAGGAGGGCAACGAGGTTGGCAGGCCACGCTGCTGTGGCCACTTCCTTATCCTGTTGGTAACAGGGAATTACAATAACTCCAGTCTCATACTGAACACTGAAGAGCTGAGTTAAAGTAGAAAAAAGTTGACTCATAAAGGGTAAAATATTAATTCTTTCCCTTGAGTTACAGTGGAGTTGCATGCTACTAGGTCTGTAGACTGTGGGCCTGGTTTTCTGTGACTTCTTTTGCCTCTTGATAAGCCCTACCCAGCAATTCTTTCCTCTAGAGTTAGAGTAAATTACTGCTGCTTCTATTGAACACTAGAAGAGGTGCTTGGCTTGTGTTTACATAAATTATATATATGTTTCTATTTTGTCTTTCTACCCGTGTATAAATCAGTTTGCTCTAACAGCTTTTCTGGCAAAAAGCTATGTACTAATGGACAGGGATTTAGGATTTCTTGGTTTTGAAGGGAACAGAGGGACAAAGGATTTGAGATTTCCTTTTTGCCATTACAGAGTGCTTTCCTGAAACATCCTGGGAACCAGGGGGAGACCTTCAGTGTTGGGGCTGAAAGACCACTAGTAAGGAGGGACCCTAAGCTCATACATGGGTTACCTGTTTCTCTGTTTCCCCCCTCCCCTTAGGGTTGGAATGAAAATTGTAACAGAGTCATATTGTTATGATATGACATCAGTAGGTCCAACTTGCTAGATTTTATTCAGGTCAGTGCCCCCCCCCCCCAAAAAAAATCAAGACTGACAAATTCTGACTTTGTTTACACGGAGCCGTGTACTCTGGGCTAGCTGCATCAGTCTGGAGGACAGAGGCTCCTAAGCGCCTGCTCACTGCCGCCCTTCGGACTGCAGTACCGTGGAGATGATCCGGCAGGTTCCTCTCTTCTGCCCTCTGTCCTCCGTCAGTGAGCAAGGAGCCCTCAGAGAAAAGTCTCCAGACCTAGCAGAGAGACGGGTCTGAAATCGTGCTGATGGTTTACAGAGCATGTCAGGGGCTTCAGATAGCCTAGCAACGAGTTTCCCTGGGATGAATGTGTAGCTACACAGAGTACATTACTGCCAGGAGACAGACTCTGGCTAAGTTCAGACTGCAAGGAAAATACTTCACTATACCTCTACCTCACTATAACCTAATTAAGCTTGCAAAAGTTTCCAAAAAAAAAAAAAAAAAACAACAACCTTCTGTTATCAGAATTGAATGAATAAAAAGCCTAGACTCAAAAGTTCCAGGAACTTAACCAGTCTCCTCTCCTCGCTGGTCGGGGGAGCACTGGGGCTAAAACTCAGCTCCCCAAGTCTCCCTTTGCTGCCGTTGTCAGCAGTCATGTCCGACTCTCTGCATCCCCATGGACTGCAGCACGCCAGGCCTCCCTGCCCTTCACTGTCTCCCTGAGTTTGCTCAAACTCATGTCCTTCAAGTCGGTGATGCCATTCAACCATCTCGCCTCTGTCGTCCCCTTCTTCTCTTGCCTTTATCTTTCCTGGCCTCAGGGTCTTCTGTAATGAGTCAGGTCTTCACATCCGATGGCCAAAGTATTAGAGCTTCAGCATTGGTCCTTCCAATGAATATTCAGGGTTGATTTCCTTTAGGATTGACTGGTTTAATTCCTTGCAGTCCTAGGTACTCTCAAGAGTCTCAAGTCTCCCTAGACTGTACTAAAGATGCTACTGCAACTTACCTCCATTATTTCTATTAGGAACATGATATCACCCTCATCTTTTTCTCTTTTAAGATAGTGGCATTAATATGTTTGAAATGTTTTTTTCTCATTTGGATTCCAAAAAAGCTGGTGATGCCCTTTTTTTTAGAGCCGCTAGCTGCTGCACACTGGTTGAGCAGGCTAAAACGGAAATGTGAAAAGTGCTTTTCCCCAGACAGTTAGAATACATAATGAAGGTGGAAAGTTCCAAGACCTGAATCCCCAAACCCAGGCTCATCTCCCCTCTCTCCTTGAAATATAAAAGTAACCCAGCAAGATTTTAAAAATTGGGCTCAAATAAATATTCATCATTTTCCTTCCTCTATGCTGGGTCCTATGGAGCTCTTTGCATTGGCGCTCACATATTTAAGTGTATAAGTGAGAAAGTATGTGTCACAGCATATGCGACGGCATGAAGGTATGTGTGAATGTGTGTGTGATTATGAGTGTGTGTAAGTACATGTGACTGAGTATGTGTGTAAGTGCATATGTATGAATGTGTACGCATTTAGTTTCAAATAGGAGCTGAGATGTTTATTTCTTTTGAAAACAAGTCAAACTTTTGTAGACCTTTGACACTTATTTTCAGTGCTTTTTAGATGGGAAATGGCATCCATATTGACAGTACGGTTTTCAGAAGAGTGGTTTTTATAGGTTGAGGACACATCAATGGTATTTAAAGATGTTTGGCAATGTCAGGAAATATTTGCCTTCATTTCTTCACTGTTCCAAGTTCTGATATAAGCACCAAGGCACATGTTAAAGGCCAAGATTTTACTTTCAAATACAGCAAAACCTTTATTTATAGGAAAGATATCCATTCCAGTCTTGCCTTCTCGTATTTTAAATCTCACACTGCAGCCAAAATGACTTCAAATCCATGATTGGATATGTCACTCTTTACTTAAATAGCTTTAATTGCCTCTTTAGAGAACAAATATGGGTTTCCTACCCAATTCATCTCCTGATTCCAAATTCTTTTCCTTCAATTGAATGTCCCTACCCTCAAAGCTCAAATCCTGATCCAGAGAAGGATGATGAACAACTTAAGGCCATCACCACCTTCACCCTTTTGATAAGTCTCATGTCCACAGTCATTGGCTCAAGGCTGAAGTGTGCTCTTAGCTGGGGCAACAGAGTGCATCTCAGGACCCTTTCTTGAAATTCTGGGACCTGTCACATTTTCCTCTGGGATGGACTTGAAGCAGATGCAACCCTAGGAAATGACATCATGAAACCAGAATGCTAGGCAGCTTTGAGAAGACTCAATTATTCAGAAAGTGAAGTGAAGGAAAAGAAGCTATTACAACAGTCTTGAAACTCACCTACTTCAGGACTCCCTGGGATACTTGAGCATTACTGGGGAGAGTGCCCGTGACTCCAGCCCTGCCCTCTCTTGCTCAGCCTCATTCGCCTCTTGCCTGAAAGCATCTCTAGGTGAGTAGTGGGCCCCAGTCTCCACTCATGCATGTCTGCAACTCAAGAGGATGCTGGCATGTTCTCCTAGGTGCTCCGTCCCTGTGCTCCTCCTTGGAAGGGTGAGCCTGCGAGGTTCTGCAGCTTGGCTGTATCCAGATAAGCAGCCTGCCGTCAGCCTCCCCTCCCTGCAGGCACTTCTAACCTCCCAAGAGGAGCTCTTTGAGCTCTCCATTCCTTGGTCCCAGAGTGGGGAGAACCAAAGCTCTCTCCTCAGGGCTCCTTAATGCCTTCCTTCTGGATTGCTATTCTGTTTCTCACACAGGCCGTGGAGGTGAATGAAGGCCTGGGGGGTGACCTTTTGTATCTTTCAGCAATTCAGACAAAATATGTCCAACAGCTTCTCTTTAGGATATGGGAACATTATCATTAATTACCCTCAGCATTGGGACTTAAATCAAAAATTCTGAGACAAGAAGAAAAATACTATTCAATCTCCTGTTATACATCTCAAGATGAAAGGTACATGTTAAAGACTCCCATTGTGAAAATATTTTTAACTGATACATTATAAATGCACGATTTTCATAGACTAATAAAAAGCATACATGGATTTCTAATTAGCAATAAAAAGAACTTTTTCAGAAATATTGTGTTGAGTAAAAAGCAGATGTTGCAAATTCAAATGGTTCAGACAGATAATCTAAGTGAAGTGTAATGGGTTGTGTGTAAGGCAGTAGAAGGTAGAGGGGACCATGGTGAATCCGAGGCACCAGGTTCTATCTGAAAAGATCAGCTGCCACTCAAGTCCAGAGATTTTGTTCCATGAAGAAATATGGTCCTAAACTTAGGAGATCTTATTATTTCTTAGGAGAAGATGGAAATACATTTAAACAAATTATGTATTTTTATTGTTTGGGTTGTGCTGGGTCTTCATTGCTGCGTGCAGGTTTTCTCTAGCTGTGAGCAGAGGCTACTCTTTTTTATGGTGTGTAGGCTCCTCTTGTTGCAGAGCACAGGCTCCGGGCACATGGCCTTCAATAGTTGCAGCACCACGGGCTCAGGTGTTGAGATGTGGGGGCCCCAGAGCATGCAGGCTTTAAGGGCTGTGGCACAGGGCCCAAATCGCTCAAGGCATGTGGAATCTTCCTGGACCAGGGATTGAACTCATGTCCCCTGCATTGGCAGGTGGATTCCCATCCACTGGACCACCAGGGAAGTCCTGGAAATCCATTTTTGAAATGTAAAGTGTCCCAAATTTTAAATAATGGTGACAGATTAAATAAAAAAACATACCCATTGGGCCCAACAAATGCCTGGCAACTGGCCAAACTGGGTATTTGGACCAATGATTTACCACCTCTGAGAAAGCGCTATGTAAATATTGGTTGTTATGATAATGGAGTTGATGGATGCTCTATCAACATTTTGTAAACAATGCTCTAAAATAGTAACCGTACATTTCAGTGATCTAAAAAATGCCGATCTCATCCCATTCTCCCGAAGCTCAGCTCAGCTCTCCAAGGTGGCCTTGCTGGGAGGGCAGACGCTGCAGTGACTGGATGCCCGCTGTGTGCGAATCCGCTTCAGTGCGTCCAGCTCTTTGCCACCTTATGGACTGTAGCCCACCAGGCTCCTCTGTCCATGGCATTTTCCAGGCAAGAATACTGGAGTGGGTTGCCATGCCCTCCTCTGGGAGATCTTCCTGACTCAGGGATCTAACCTGTGTCTCTTACATCTCCTGCATTGCAGTGGGTTCTTTACCACTAGTGTAGGGATTGGGTGGTGGCCTTTAATTCCTAGAGCAGTGGTCTGTGGAGGGATAGGCCAGCAAATCCTTCATCAGAGGGTGGAGGAGGACAGTTCTCCTCACTTGCATATCACTGTCTTTCAATCAAGGAGGTGGGATTGGTGGGGAAAAGGATGAAAGGTAAATAACTTGGTCCCAAATAGAATCTCACCCAACAAATGAATGACTAGGGTAGAAGAGTCATGGTTATACTTGAATCCAATTACTTTTATCAAGTGATTTTAAAATTCAGTCTGATTCATTTGTTTTCAGTTCAGTGAACCCTGTGCTATAGAAATGATTTTTGTAAACATCTCTCAGGCCAAGAGGCTTTTGTTTAGGCTTCATGAAGAATCAGCAATGCACTGCTCTGAGAAATTTTGCCCTCCGAGTCAATTTATGTGACGACGTTAGAATAATTGCTTGGGTGATATGCAGAGAAAGATGCAGGAAGCAGTGGTTTCACATGAAAGCTTTTTGTAAAATGCACAATTCAGGAAGTCCACCAATGGCTTCCAGCAGCTCTGCTTGCTGAGGTCCTTACTTGTCATCCTGGAATCTGTCTCATTGGTGGTGGGAATATCGCTTTCCTGAATGTATATGCTTTTATATCAGCTTCTTTTAGTGGCAAAGAAGTGGCAGGCTGCTTCCTGGGCTTTTCCCCTCCGCTTCCCATTCTTGCTTGTCTATCACCTGCTCCTGCCTCTCCCTCTGTAACTCACAGTTGTGTGTGCATGCAGGTGTATATATATGTACATTACATAGCATATACCAACTCTGAGATTCTCACTTCACTTCCAGGGTGGTACTGGGAGAGGGTTTTCTTGAGCAGTGTTAGCACTGGCATGGGGAAGAGGGAAGAATAAAGAAAGGATGAATAGCATCTTAAAAATCACAGTTCTCATCAAGTTTAAAGTTAACCTTTTAGAATCATTCTATTTTACTTAAAAATAACCTTTCACAAGGAAGAATGCCTCTGGCTATGTTTATAGCTCTAAAAGAGTAGATACTGACTTTTAAAAAAAACTGGTTGACTTGATCACTGATACAGTTGTTATTTCTTGAGCCTCTTAAGTGTCAGGTAGTGTTTGAGTAGTGGGAAGAGCACAATAGGAAAATACCCCAAACACCGATCTTTCTCGTGGCTGTAAGTAAATTAGAATAAAGCAGTGAGCTTCTCATCAGAGGGCAAATTATCAGTAGGTGGCTGGTGAGATCAAGCACCCATGACTAACGTGATTTGCATTTTAAGTGCACAAACACTGTTTTCTGTAATGAAGCATAGTTTCTTTCTTTTCTTTTTTTTTAAATCACAATTTTAGAGAATGAGAAGAGAGATAGGAAACAGAGAATGAGAACCCATAGTCAACTCTATCATATACCGGTGTTAAAAGATAAACTGAGCATTATTAAACATTTTAAGAGTTTATTCCAACAAAAATCAATTTGAATCGGGCAGCATCCCCCCTAGCAGATATAAAGGAGCTCAGAAAAGCTGTATAGTGTTAAGATTTCTGTAGGCAGAAGGGAGAAGGAACAAGGGACTCACACACAAAAAAAAGCTGGTTTGTTATTGCAAGTTTACTTTCCTTTAGGGGGTGGCAAGATCTATCAGGCAGATTGCCTAACTAGCGCTGATCAGGTGATTCCTGATTGACTGGTTTCAGCTTCCACTTCTGGGACAGCTGAAACTGAACAAGCTGTAATTACCCTTGGTTTGGTGATGCAGGGCTTAACATAAACCAAATAGAGCAGGACACTGTGGGGCTTCCCTGGGGACAGACCCCTGTGTCCCTCAGCTGCCTGTTGTTTGTAGAAAAGCTTTAGTCTTCTAGACCTTTCCCCCAAAAAAAAAATTTAATCAGAGAAGCGAGAAAATGCTGAAACAGAGGAAAACAGTCAAGCAAGACAAAATAATAATAGTCGAGCCATGAAACAAAGTCACAGGCTTTTAGTTCCTCCTTAAGTGCTATAGGGTTTGATCTCTGGGTTGGGAAGATCCCCTGGAGGAGGAAATAGCAAACCAACCCAATGTTCTTGCATGATAACCCCAAGCACAGAGGAGCCTGGTGGGCAACAGTCCACAGGGTCACAAAGAATAGACACAGCTGAGTGAGCACGCAGTGGCTACAGATAATACCCTGCCATAGCCTTGGGTTGTTTTGCAGATACTAAATCCTCCACCAGGGTGGGAGAAGTTACCAGCATGCTGACCATAAGCACCTAGACCCCAGATAGTTGGAACCACAAGGCTGATAATACTGATTCCCAATTACCTTATCACAAACTAATCAGAAGAAAGTTCAGGAGCTGATCAGGCACCCTGCAGCCTTCTCCTCAACTTGCCCTTCAGAACATTTCCCTGACAGCCACTGAGGAGTTCGGGTCTTTTGACCACTAGCTGCCCCGCCTGTTCTCCTTGCCTGGCTCTCCATGGGGTGCCTTGTAATGAACACTGTGCTTTTCTTCACCACGAGCCAGTGGCAGTAGATTGGCTTTACAGCGTACTAGCAGACCCAAGTTTGGTTCAATAAGAAAATGAACCTGTTGTCTTGTTTTTAACACTAGTCTTGCCACCTTGGGGGCTTCCCTCATGGCTCAGATGGTAGAGAATCTGCCTGTAATGCGGGAGACCCAGGTCTGATCCCTGGTTCAGGAAGATCCCCTGGAGAAGAGAATAGCAGCCCACTCCAGTATTCTTGCCTCAAGAGCCCCATGGACAGAGGAGCCTGGCAGGCTACAGTCCATGGGGTTGCAAAGAGCCAGACATGACTGGGTGACTAACACTTTAACTGCCACCTTGGGGAGGTCCCCCCTTCCCCTTCAGTGCCCTTGTTTGCAAAATTGAGTTGACCCGTAAGATAGCACTCAGCTGGAATTTAGGCAACGTGCTCTCAGGCAAAAGCATTTTATCCACCGTACAGTGCTACAGAGAATGTGATTAAGCTTGGATGGAGTTAGGGATAGTGGGGGAGAGACAGACACGGCAGGCACAGGGAGACCGGAACTGAAATGGAGACAAACCTAAGAAGTGAGGCGACCCAGGGCAGGGCAGTGCCCAGGAAGCGGCTGCTCTTGGCCTCACAGGGCCTGAGCGAGATTGAGGCAGGGGGAGCCTCTCTGGGGAGGCGCTGTCCTCACTAACCTGCGTAACATGTGAGGGAATCTGATGGACTTTCAACTCTGGACAGATACTTCTGAGAGCAAGTCACTGTGTTTTTCTGGGGTTCCAAGTTCCTAGCAACTGCCTGCGAAGCAACATCGGAGCTCCCACCATTGGCAAGTTACAGGCGGGAGCATGCTGTCTGTCTGGAATAGAAAGCTGGCTGCCCTCCTCTCTAGACCCTGGGAACCTCCCTACCCAGTAGTCCACTTCGCCTTCCTTACAGAATTGAAAGTTTTGGTGTGTGCAGTTTGATATGCCCTTTTAAAAAGGATGTTAGAAATAGAGATTACACTCTAGTGAAGATGTATATATCAGATTATAAAATCAGAGAGTGTCAGGGGACACTAGAGACCACCTAATCCAAGTTCCACACTTTGTAGGTAGGGACTCAGGTTGGCAATGATCCTCCATCTGACCTGCCCTGCGGGAGTTGGCATCATTTCATCTTCTCTCCACACCCACTCTGACTGCCTAAATAGTCTGTAATTAGGGTGTATCTTTAGCCATAAAGTTGAATTCATATCTATTTATTGAAAAGGATGGGTTCCCCTGGTGGTTCAGTTGGTAAAGACTCCCCTTGCAGTTCAATAGACCGGGGTTTGAGCCCTGGGTCAGGCAGATCCTCTGGAGGAGGAAATAGCAACCCACTTCAGTATTCTTGCCTGGAGAATCCCATGGACACAGGAGCCTGGCGAACCACAGTCCATGGGGCTGCAAGAGTCGGACATGACTTAGCAACTAAACCACCATCACCACCATCAAAAAGAGTTATGAGTTTTCTTATTATTTTTAAGGTTTGTTGTACTAGTTCATTGAACTCTTGATTTGTGTGTGTGCATGTGTGTGTTTGTATGGTTTTCCCAGCTGTGTTGGGTGATCTGGTTCACTGCAAATCCCAGTTTGTGGGAAAGAGAGCCGACGCCCTCCAACAAGCTCAGTGAAAGGCTAATAACTGCGCGGCCCGAGGGTGACCAATAAGTTTCTAGTCACTTCAATTTTTATCACAATCTTATTTTCGTATTTGACTAAGTTTCACTCATTTTTAAATTTCAAGTTCAAACTCCTTTTGAAGTTCTCTTCCCCACCAGCCCCCAGAGGTCATCCCTGTTGATTGTCATGGCTGTGTGTGTGTGTGTGTAGGGAGGAGCATGGTCTGTCCTTTACAAGCCTCACACGGGTGTGTGTGTGTGTGTGTGTGTGTGTGTGTGTGTGCCTCACACGGGTGTGTGTGTGTGTGTGTGTGTGTGTGTGTGTGTGTGTGTGTGTGTGTGTAGGGAGGAGCATGGTCTGTCCTTTACAAGCCTCACACGGGTGTGTGTGTGTGTGTGTGTGTGTGTGTGCCTCACACGGGTGTGTGTGTGTGTGTGTGTGTGTGTGTGTGTGTGTGTGTGTAGGGAGGAGCATGGTCTGTCCTTTACAAGCCTCATACCTCCCACCCACCCCCCCACGCCCCAGCCAAGCCCTCCAGTCCCGGGGACAGAGGAGGGCAGGCCCCTGGGCAGGCCGGTCTCCGGCTCAACCAGGCGGTCCTTTCTGGTGCAGTCCTCGTGGGGCTGGGGTTCAGTGTTGCCCTGGAGAGCGTGGCGGCTGCAGGGCTCCCCACCCGGCCTGGCAGAGCCAGCTCCTGCTGCGCACCCCCACCCCACCCCTCAGACCCTCCCGAGACTGCCCAGCCCTGGCCCCTGTGCTGGCTTCCGGCAATGCCCCCCGCCCAGCGGGTACACCTTAGGCTGAGGATCGACGAGGCAGCGTGAGCTCGGCTCCCATCTGAGGTGGCCGCCCCATCCTCGGGGAGCCCTGGCACCCTTGCCAGGGCCATCGGAGGGGTGTGGGCGGCCCTCCTGCCCAGGCTGGACCTCACCTCTTGCCTTCTGCGGGGGATGGATCAGCACCTCAGGGGCTAAGCAGACATGGGCGATGGTATGGACTGCCCTCCTCTCTTTCTTGCAGACACCCCATCTTAACGAGGGAGTCTCTTGGTGGTTCTCCCCCACACTGGACCCTGGGGAGAGTCTCCCCACACGAAGGCTTTTGACAGACTCCCTCCCTCTTCTTTTCTAACCTGAGTCGGGGCGGGGGTGCTCTTGGAGCTCAGGTTGGTTTGGGGAACCCGCAGGAAGCCTGCAGGTCCTGCTCCAGCTGCGAGCTAAGCAGGGGTCTTTAGTGCCTTTGTTCTTGGTTTTGGGCCTTTGCTCAAACGACCGGAAAACAATCCCTCCCGACAGCGTGCTCTGTTCTCTGCCAAAGAGTGCAATCGTGACCCCTGCTGGTTCAAGGCCAGAAGTGCAGTCCAAAATGCCACATAGACCAGCATAGAGTTCAGAGCTGCAGGTTTTAGTTTTAATTAGCAAACATGTCTGATTTTTCTCTAGGCCTTCTATTACTGCATAAAGAGCTAAATTTTCTTTAAGAAGTTATTTTTTTTTGTTTTTAATACTGAATAAAGATTGCCAAAAATAAGATTTTCAGCATAAGTTGAAAAATAGGTAACAACATTTGTTTATTTTAATTTTAATTATTATTTACTTATTAATTATCCCAAAACTCTGTAACTAGGTCATCTGGCTGGATCAGTGAGTGGCCAGGGGAGGCCAGATTCCAAGGCTTCCGATACAGGGGGCTTTGTATCCCACTGGGGTTCATGGATCCCTATTGTATATCCTAAAGCCAGCACAGGTCATTCTGATCCCCAGCCCCCTCAGTTTTGTGGTTTAACTGCATGCCAAGTGTACCCCAAACTGTGCTTGAGAGTAACAGACCCCCTCATTACAAGGCCCCGAATGACATTCTTTAAAGTTCATGTAATGGTAGGTTAATTATTTTGGCACCAGTGTCTACTTGGAACACACAAGCCAATTGTCAAACTAACCCTTCAGCAATGATGCAAAATTCCTGCAAGGATGCAGGATTATAGAAATAATCAATCCAGAGGATTTCAACAGAAAACAAACTTGCTTTTAGTAGTGGTTAAAAATCAAAGCACCAGGCTTCCCTAGTGGTAAAAAACCCCGCTGCCAATGCAGGAGACACAGGTTCGACCCCTATATCGAACACAAGTTCCATATCCAGGAGGATCCCACATGCTTAGAGCAAGGAAGCACGTGGGGCACAGCTATTGAGCCTGTGCCCTAGAGCCCGGAAGCCACAACTACTGAGCCCACGTACCCCAACTCTGAAAGCTGTGGGCCCTAGAGCCTGTGCTCCTCAGCAAGGGAAGCCACTGCAATGGGAAGCCCGTGTACCACAGTGAGAGAGTAGCCCCCGCTCTCTGCAACTAGAGAAAAGCCCACACAGCAACACAGGCCCTGCACAGCCAAAAATCAATCAGTAAATAAGTAAAATTATTAAAAGAGAAAAAAAACCCAAAGCACCATGACTACTCACAGACAGGGGCGGGGGATGTTTCCAGTCTTCTGAGCACATGGGGTTTAACCACAGGATCACTTCCTATGGTCCACTGTTGGGGAACCTGTTGGACCAGGCAACACCTCTTTATTTCATGACCAAAGAGTCTAAAATGTTTTTATATCTGACTTCATTCACCTTTTGCAGACATATTAATAATACATGCTCTTTGGGTGACAGGGGAAATAGTAAAAAAAAAAAATGTTGATGGGAGGAAGTAATTTAGAAAATTACTTCTTCATGGGGTATAAGCAATAATTTTGTTAAAGGACTTTTACTGCAAAATTAAAAAGATAGACATCTGGTTTCATGGTGGCTCTAATTTCCCAAATCTCTAAAGTGAAGCATAAATGGAATCAGGAAGCCTCATGGTCACAGAGATAAGGCTGTTGATCTTGAAGCGGAAGCAGCCGAGTAAAGGTCAGCCGGCAAACAGGTGAGCAGGAAGGACGGACCCAGACAGACGCTTGGAAGCTAATCACTTAGGGACAGTGTGACCGACCACTGTGATGTTTCTGAGTCCCCACATTACACCAGACACTTCTTTAATGCCCTGCTTTGTGGGGTCCCTAAATAACCTCTTTGGAAAGAGATCTGGCCATATGAATGGCTTACAAAGACTTGTTTAGTCACCAAGTTGTGTCCGACTCTTTGCAACTGTAGCCTGCCAGGTTACTCTGTCCATGGGATTCTCCAGGCAAGAATACTGGAGTGGGTTGCCATTTCCTACTCCAGGGGATCTTCCTGACCCAGGGATTGAACCCACGTCTCCTGCATCGGCAGGCGGATTCTTTACCACAGAGCCATCACTTTCAGGGTATTTTCCTTTGCTTTGTTTGGCTGATGCTCAGTATTCCACAGTTATAGATCCGATCTTTTATCTTGTGTGTGCGTGTATGTGTGTGTGTGTGTGTGTTTGTATGTTAGGGCCTGCTTCTGCAGGCACCATACTGTATAGCTTCTACAGGAAGACCAGAGTGCTTCTTAAACTGGGGCAGGGCCTGGTCCTTCCCTAGAGACCCATCTTAATAGCTTGGGCTGCCATAACAAAATACCTCAGACTGGGTGGCTTAAACAATACACATTTATTTTCTTATGGTTCTGGAGGCTAGAAGTCCACAGTGGACTAAATGTTTGGGTTCCCTCCAAAATTCATAAGATGAAAATCCAATTGCAGTATGATAGTATTTGGAGATGGAGCCTTTGGAGGTAATCAGGTCATGAGAAGGGGGTTTCCTAATAAGTAGAAGCCAGAGAGCTAGCTAGCTGTCTCTCTAGCCTGTGAGGTTGCAGTGAGAAGTTTGCAGCCCACCCAGCCAAGGGCCCCCGCCTTATCTTGCTGGCAGAGTGAGCCCTGCTTCTGGCTGGTGAGATTGGAGAGCCTTCTCTGAGAGAGGGAATGCAGAAGCCGGAGCAGGCTTCCAGCGGCTGTGATGCTTTGCTTTCAGAGCATAAGAGATGGGGGACCCTGGGGACTCAGTGGGGGTTCTCAGAGTCTGTTGAGACCGGGTGCCTGGGAAAGAGACATCGCCTCCCCCTCTCCTTCTTTGGTGCCACCTTCTGCCTGAAAGCTTTTCTCCTTGCGGCTGGCAGGTACTCAGGCCATCCCTACATGCCTTTCCTCCTGAGTGCCTTGCGGGGCTCCTCCCCAGAGCATCACTTTTGATGGTGATGGATCCACCAGATCCACTGCCGGCTTTGGGCCCCAAGTGTGATTATTTTGTCACAGCCTCTTTGGTCCTGCCCAGCCCCAGCCCCAGCCCAGCCCCCTCCTTCTGTGCAGTCAGATGCCACTCTGCCCACCTGTCCCAAGCTGGTTCCGCTTGAGGTTGACCAGTTGCTGCGTCTTGTCACTCCCTCATAGCTCTTCACGCAAATGCTGCGGAGCCCTCAGCTCTTGTAGGTCTGGACCATTCCTGGGAACATTTAGAACCAGAATATTTAGAAGCAGGAAGAGAACACAGGGATATTGTCATCACAAATCCTTTTTGGAAAGTAGAGTCAGGAAGATAATAAATACAGGATTAAAAAAAAATCAAGACACAGGTGGACACTTTCCCAGAAAGGAAACAGTAGAGAAGCAAGGCTGGGTCCTTTAGGAGATGCATTTTGCGCTCTTCATCATTTTGTCAGACTCAGACCAGAGAACCCCTTATGTCAGGCTCTGGAGGAAGTAAGGTAAGAGGCTCCATTTTCAAATGGCAATAACAACAATAGCATCAGTAGCAGCTGATATTTCTTGAGGAGTTTTTGCCAGGCACCAAGTGCATTGTGTGTGTGGTCTCACTGAATCCTTACAACCGTACCATGAGGCACATACTGTTAATATTCCTTTTTTATCAGATGAAGATGTGGCAATGTGGTGCTTAGCAGGTGACATGGCTTATCCGTGCATCTCACAGCTCGCCTCCAAACCTGGCTGCCCACTTTGGGTGCTGCAGTGTGTTCTGGGATGAAGAGTGTCCCCCACAACCCATGTCCAGCTGGACCCTCAGACTGTGACCTTACTTGCAAACAGGGTCTTTGCAGATGCAGTTAGTTAAGATGAGGTCATATTGAATTAGGGTGGGCCCTGAATCCAATGACTGGTGTCCTTGGAGGAGGCCACGTGACGACAGAGAGACACGCAGAGGAGGCACATGAAGACCGAGGAAGAGATGGGAGGGGCATCTCCAGGCCAAGGAGAGCCAGGGGTTGCTGACAGCCACCAGAAGCTAGGAGATCTTGGAGCAGATTCTTCCTCAGAGTCTCAAGAAGGAACCAAATGTGCCAACAGCTTAGCTGCTAACGTCTAGCCGCCACAACTGTGAGGTAATGCATTTTCGTTGTGGTTTGTGGTTCACTAGGAAAATAATACAATGGCTAAATGGTTAATTTCCCATATTATTTTCTAACTGTCAAAAAGATAATGGGTTTCCAGGTACTCTCCATCTTCCTTCATTTCAAAGTCGTGGATGTGTTGATTTGACAAGGCTTATTTTAACCCAGACTCATTTCCTCCCTTCCACAATTTCCTTGGTTTAGTTGTGTAGCAGTCTGCCATCTAGTGGCAGTAAGTGAGAATGCATGTCATTTTTTGGAAATGGCTTGAAGTTATTGGCTTCCCAGGTGGCTCAGTGATTAAGAATCCGCCTGCCAACGGAGGAGATGCAGGAGACACAGGCTCGATCCGTGCGTTGGGAAGGTCCCCTGGAGAAGGAAATAGCAACCCACTCCAGTATTCTTGCATGGGAGATCCCATGGACGGAGGAGCCTGGTGGACTACAGTCCACGGGGTCACAAAGAGTTGGACATGATGGAGTGACTAAGCTCTTGCCCACAAACATGATGTGAGTGATCTCTGGCCCCTGAAGAGAAGAAAATTCTGCAGCATAATCTTCCCTAAATATTTTTTGTAGTGACACGGGATAATTCAAATAATTTCCCCAAATTATATCTAGGCTTTAAAAGACAAGTAAAATTAAAATATTGATTTTAAGTCAGACTTTAGGCAGAATTGAACTTTTTTTGCATTATCTGTATAATTCAAAGTATATGAGGCAGTTTGCATTAAAAATACATGAATATTGTGGGCATATTTTGTAGTCTTAATGGGGGTTAAAGTCTACGCAGTTCTCTTTCTTTTCTTATATTTGGACCAAAGCTATTCAGATGGACCTATTTTTTCCTATTTATAAAGATGAAGAAATTGAGCCAGATTAACTTGACCCCAAATAACATAATTAAAGAATAACATCTCCAAAACTCAGCCCGTCTGTCCAACTTTTTTTTTTTTTTGCAGACTTAAACTTCTATCCTTTGGTCTTGTCAGATAAAGCTGTTAATTTAAAAGGCTCAGAGTAATTCATGGCCACACTATTTGGTTATAAATTCCCAGTCTCTGAAGGAGCCTATATCCCACTAAAATATTGTTCCTATGGGGAAAAGTCAAATGAGTTTTACACTTATTGGCAGAAAAATATTCCTATGAAAAGGAAAGATCATACAGTTTTATCTTCATGGAAGAAAAAAAAATAAAAGTGATTGTGAAGCTCCAATAATAAAGTTCACTTCCTAAATACATTCTTAGAATAAGAATTTAGAGGGAAAGAATAGAAACAGTGAACAGAACCATTTATGTTTGTGGCTTCGATTGAGTGGGTGACAGGCTTTTATTCCTACTGGTTTATGAATATATTCACTAGTTACATCTTTTGGGGAAGTGTATCATTCAAAAAGGGTGGCAAGAGAACACATTTGAACATTTCATTGATTAAAAAATTTCCAAGGTGTGTTAAGGTATTTTAGAATTTAGTATTTCTAGAAATTTCTGAATATATGAGTTGGGAAAAATTAGTGTTTAGAGATCTTCCTTTTAGGACAAGTTAACATTTTACCCAAGTGTCATAAATATTCATACAAAATGAACATAAATCAGCCCAGTTAGAGGCCAACACTATCAGCTTCCTCAAAGCTCAGTGTTCTCTCCTAGAAATGTTAAGTTCCTTCAATTTGAAAAAAAACAATATGCTTCAGAGGTTTTCTGCCCATCATCAAGGGGAATGGGCATTTTTAAAAGACACATCTGCTCTATCTGTACTAGACTTTTGAGGGAAGATTGGAGTCAGGGCACTGGAGAGGGGATGGATATCTACTCATTAAAGTAGTAGAAATGATTCCCATTGACCTTGAACCCCAGGATCTGAACATGTTTCCTCAATTGTTTAAAAGTTAATTCCCTCTCCAGGAAGACATGATTGAATTTTATGATAGTACTGAATCTGCTTGGCTGAAAAAATTAAAAAACATTTTCCATTTTCTTGTGTGCTCTTGCCAGAAATATAAGGTAATCTGTTCTGTCTGGAGGGTATGCCTAACTTTAAATTATCTTTCAAGGCTTGGATGAAATGTATTTTATTAGCTACTTACTTTTATTAAGCAAGAAGTTGACTTCATTGTTGAAATTGGGAAGGTGATTCTGAAGTTCATATGGGATCGTAAGGGACCTGGATTAGCCAAAGCAATATTGAAAAAGAAGAACAGATTTGGAGGACTCACATTTCCCAATTTCAAACTTACTACAAAACAATGGTAATCATGACAGGGTAGTACCGAACAAGGTTAGATCCCTGGAATAGAATTGAGAGTCTAAAAAGAAACCTGCACATCTCTGCTTAACTGAGTTTTGAGAAAGTCAAAAACCATCCAATGTGGGCATAAAAGTCTTTTCAATAAATGGTTCTGTGACAACTGGGGTGCCACATGTACAATAATGAAGTTGAACCCTTACATCACACCACACACACTATTAACTCAAAATGAGTCAAAGACCTAAATGTAAGGGCTAACACTACAAAACCCTTAGGAGAAAACATAGGGGTAACCTTTCATAGCCTTGAATTTGGCAAAGACTTCACAGATAAGATACTGAAAACAGAAGCAACAGAACAAAAAATAGACAAACGATTCTTCATCAAAATTAAAATCAAATTTGATTCAAAGGACACCATCCAGAAAGTGAAAAGTCTTTCAGGATAAGAGAAAATATTTGCAAATCACACCTCGGATAAGAATCTAGTGTCTAAAATAAAGAGCTCTCAAAATTTAATAATAAAAAACAAATAACCTAATTAAAACTGGGCAAAGGAGCTGAATAGACATTTCTTCAAGGAAGATGTATAAATGGCCAATAAGCGTTTGAAGAGATGCTTGATGTCATTAGTCCTTAGGGATATGCAAGTGAAAACCACCAAGAGGGACCACTGCACCACCACTATACCCACTAGTATGGCTCGAATAAAAAATCAAATAATAACCAGTGTTGATGAGGACGTGGAGAAATCAGAACCCTCATTCACAGTGGGATGTCAAAGGGTGGAAATGTTCCTCAAATGCTTGAACATAGAGCAACCATGTGACCGAGAACTTCTAGGTAAAAATCCAGAATAAATGAAAACATGTCTACAGAAAAACTTGCACACCAATGTGTATTGCAATATTATTCTTAATAGCCAAAAGATGGAAAAAGTCCTAATGTCCATCAATTGACAAATGGATAAAAAACAATGTGGAGCATACCTGTATACAGTGAAATATTATTTAGCCATAAGAAGGAATGAAGTAGTGACACATGCTGAGACTTGTATGAATGTTGAAACCATTATAAGTGAACAAAGCCAATTTGTGAGACACGGTGTATCATATGACTCCATTCATATAATGGAGAGTGGTAGAACAGAGAGTAGGTTCGTGGTTGCCTAGAACTGGGAGTGTCCTGGAGAGGTAGGGGGTGAGAGCTAAAGGTGAGAAAAATGTCCTAAAACTGACTGTGGTGATGGTTGAACATATCTGTAAATATACTAAAAAACACTCATTTTAAATGAGTGAGTCATATGCTGTGTGAACTATCATCTCACACCCGCTTTAAAAAGGCACACTGCCATTAATCATCTGAGGAACTGAATCAGTTCTTTCTCTCAATGTATATATGTGTACAGATAAACATGCATGCATGTATATATACACATATATGTATGTTTTATAAGATTTGATGTTATTACAAGGAGTGAAGTGAAAGTCGCTTAGTCGGGTCCGACTCTTTGCGACCCCATGGGCTATACAGTCCGTGGAATTCTCTACAGAATATTTGATAAAGAGTACTAACAGACTAGTTACATTTAATCTGCAGAAATAGGATAATTTTTCCATACAAAAATAGAATGAAAGTGGGTTATGCTACCTTGAACACTCTTGGTTGATCCGTGAACTATTTCTCAAAATCCCCCTGGGCTAGTCTTCCTGGCAGTACCTGTCACCTCGCAGCTGTGTGCCACTTCTGTGCCTTCCTCTGCCTCACGTATCGCTGCTGGTTCATCTTCCAAAATGCTGGCTTCTTTCCCCTGCCCTATACTTATGCATGTGTGCTCAGTCATGTCCAGCTCTTTTGCAACCCCATGGACTGTAGTCCCCCAGGCTCCTCTGTCTATGGGATTCTTCAGGCAAGAACACTGGAGTGGGTTGTTATTCCCTTCTCTAGGGGATCTTCCCAGCCCAGAGACTGAACACGAGTCTCTTGCATCTCCTGCATTGGCAGTCGAATTCTTTACCATTGAGCCAGCTGGGAATTCCCTTCCCTTGCCCTGCCAGTGTATTGTTTCCTGTTACTTCTCCAGTTTTGTGGAGAAGGGAATGGCAATCCATTTCAGTATTCTTGCCTGGAGAATTCTATGGACAGAGGAGCCTGGTGGGCTACAGTCCATGGGATCACAAAGAGTTGGACACAACTGAACACTCCAGGTTTTCTCCTCCAGAGCACCATTTGGAGCCCAAATAAGACATTTAGAGGCCCCAGGACTAAGGAGATAATGGTGCCAGCCCCTCCACCCATCTCTCACCTGACATAATTCAAAATAAAGCTTCACTCTTCTATAAGTGATACAAGTCACATCTATGTTGAAATGGAAATAGCCACCCCACCCCCCCTTTTTTTTTTTTACAATTTTGTCTTGCAAAATGCTAAGATCAACTTGGCAAAGTCTAATCCTGGGTTGACCAAAAAGTTTGTTGGGTAAAGAGCTTATTGATCAGCCCAGTGTTTCTTTTTCTTTTTTTTTAATTTATTTATTTTTTCAGTGGGTTTTGTCATACATTGACATGAATCAGCAATAGATTTACATGTATTCCCAATCCCGATCCCCCCTCCCACCTCCCTCTCTACCCGATTCCTCTGGGTCTTCCCAGTGTACCAGGCTCGAGCACTTGTCTCATGCATCCCACCTGGGCTGGTGACCTGTTTCACCATAGATAGTATACATGCTGTTCTTTCGCAACATCCCACCCTCACCTTCTCCCACAGAGTCCAAAAGTCTGTTCTGTACTTCTGTGTCTCTTTTTCTGTTTTGCATATAGGGTTGTTGTTACCATCTTTCTAAATTCCATATATATGTGTTAGTATGCTGTAATGTTCTTTATCTTTCTGGCTTACTTCACTCTGTATAAGGGGCTCCAGTTTCATCCATCTCATTAGAACTGGTTCAAATGAATTCTTTTTAATGGCTGAGTAATATTCCATGGTGTATATGTACCACAGCTTCCTTATCCATTCATCTGCTGATGGGCATCTAGGTTGCTTCCATGTCCTGGCTATTATAAACAGTGCTGCGATGAACATTGGGGTGCACGTGTCTCTTTCAGATCTGGGTTCCTCAGTGTGTATGCCCAGAAGTGGGATTGCTGGGTCATATGGCAGTTCTATTTCCAGTTTTTTAAGAAATCTCCACACTGTTTTCCATAGCGGCTGTACTAGTTTGCATTCCCACCAACAGTGTAAGAGGGTTCCCTTTTCTCCACACCCTCTCCAGCATTTATTGCTTGTAGACTTTTGGATAGCAGCCATCCTGACTGGCGTGTAATGGTACCTCATTGTGGTTTTGATTTGCATTTCTCTGATAATGAGTGATGTTGAGCATCTTTTCATGTGTTTGTTAGCCATCTGTATGTCTTCTTTGGAGAAATGTCTGTTTAGTTCTTTGGCCCATTTTTTGATTGGGTCATTTATTTTTCTGGAATTGAGCTGCAGGAGTTGCTTGTATATTTTTGAGATTAATCCTTTGTCTGTTTCTTCATTTGCTATTATTTTCTCCCATTCTGAAGGCTCTCTTTTCACCTTGCTTGTAGTTTCCTTTGTTGTGTGAAAGCTTTTAAGTTTCATTAGGTCCCATTTGTTTATTTTTGCTTTTATTTCCAATATTCTGGGAGGTGGGTCATAGAGGATCTTGCTGTGATTTATGTCAGAGAGTGTTTTGCCTATGTTCTCCTCTAGGAGTTTTATAGTTTCTGGTCATACATTTAGATCTTTAATCCATTTTGAGTTTATTTTTGTGTATGGTGTTAGAAAGTGTTCTAGTTTCATTCTTTTACAAGTGGTTGACCAGCTTTCCCAGCACCACTTGTTAAAGAGGTTGTCTTTTTTCCATTGTATATCCTTGCCTCCTTTGTCAAAGATAAGGTGTCCATAAGTTCGTGGATTTATCTCTGGGCTTTCTATTTTGTTCCATTGATCTATATTTCTGTCTTTGTGCCAGTACCATACTGTCTTTATGACTCTGGCTTTGTAGTATAGTCTGAAGTCAGGCAGGTTGATTCCTCCAGTTCCATTCTTCTTTCTCAAGATTACTTTGGCTATTCGAGGTTTTTTGTATTTCCATACAAATTGTGAAATTATTTGTTCTAGTTCTGTGAAAAATACCGTTGGTAGCTTGATAGGGATTGCATTGAATCTATAGATTGCTTTGGGTAGAATAGCCATTTTGATAATATTGATTCTTACAATCCATGAGCATGGTATGTTTCTCCATCTGTTTGTGTCCTCTTTGATTTCTTTCATCAGTGTTTTATAGTTTTCTATGTATAGGTCTTTTGTTTCTTTAGGTAGATATATTCCTAAGTATTTTATTCTTTTTGATGCAATG
Source organism: Cervus elaphus (assembly GCF_910594005.1). Taxonomy (NCBI): domain Eukaryota; kingdom Metazoa; phylum Chordata; class Mammalia; order Artiodactyla; family Cervidae; genus Cervus; species Cervus elaphus. The sequence continues at coordinate 9,420,354 of NC_057833.1, read as the reverse complement.
GTGAATGGTATTGTTTCCTTAATTTCTCTTTCTGTTTTTTCATTGTTAGTATATAGGAATGCAAGGGATTTCTGTGTGTTAATTTTATATCCTGAAACTTTACTATATTCATTGATTAGCTCTAGTAATTTTCTGGAAGAGTCTTTAGGGTTTTCTATGTAGAGGATCATGTCATCTGCAAACAGCGAGAGTTTCACTTCTTCTTTTCCTATCTGGATTCCTTTTACTTCTGTTTCTGCTCTGATTGCTGTGGCCAAAACTTCCAACACTATGTTGAATAGTAGTGGTGAGAGTGGGCATCCTTGTCTTGTTCCTGATTTCAGGGGAAATGCTTTCAATTTTTCGCCATTGAGGATGATACTTGCTGTCGGTTTGTCATATATAGCTTTTATTATGTTGAGGTATGTTCCTTTTATTCCTGCTTTCTGGAGAGTTTTAATCATGAATGGGTGTTGAATTTTGTCAAAGGCTTTCTCTGCATCTATTGAGATAATCATATGGTTTTTATCTTTCAATTTGTTAATGTGGTGTATTACATTGATTGATTTGTGGATATTAAAGAATCCTTGCATTCCTGGGATAAAGCCCACTTGGTCATGGTGTATGATTTTTTTAATATGTTGTTGGATTCTGTTTGCTAGAATTTTGTTAAGGATTTTTGCATCTATGTTCATCAGTGATATTGACCTGTAGTTTTCTTTTTTTGTGGCATCTTTGTCTGGTTTTGGAATTAGGGTGATGGTGGCCTCATAGAATAAGTTTGGAAGTTTACCTTCCTCTGCAATTTTCTGGAAGAGTTTGAGTAAGATAGGTGTTAGCTCTTCTCTAAATTTTTGGTAGAATTCAGCTGTGAAGCCATCTGGTCCTGGGCTTTTGTTTGCTGGAAGATTTTTTATTACAGTTTCAATTTCCTTGCTTGTGATGGGTCTGTTGAGATCTTCTATTTCTTCCTGGTTCAGTTTTGGAAAGTTATACTTTTCTAAGAATTTGTCCATTTCATCCAAGTTGTCCGTTTTATTGGCATAGAGCTGCTGGTAGTAGTCTCTTATGATCCTTTGTATTTCAGTGTTGTCTGTTGTGATCTCTCCATTTTCATTTCTAATTTTGTTAATTTGGTTCTTCTCTCTTTGTTTCTTAATGAGTCTTGCTAATGGTTTGTCAATTTTGTTTATTTTTTCAAAAAACCAGCTTTTAGCTTTGTTGATTTTTGCTATGGTCTCTTTAGTTTCTTTTGCATTTATTTCTGCCCTAATTTTTAAGATTTCTTTCCTTCTGCTAACCCTGGGGTTCTTCATTTCTTCCTTCTCTAATTGCTTTAGGTGTAGAGTTAGGTTATTTATTTGGCTTTTTTCTTGTTTCTTGATGTGAGCCTGTAATGCTATGAACCTTCCCCTTAGCACTGCTTTTACAGTATCCCATAGGTTTTGGGTTGTTGTGTTTTCATTTTCATTCATTTCTATACATATTTTGATTTCTTTTTTGATTTCTTCTATGATTTGTTGGTTATTCAGAAGCGTGTTATTTAGCCTCCATATGTTTGAATTTTTAACAATTTTTTTCCTGTGATTGAGATCTAATCTTACTGTACTGTGGTCAGAAAAGATGATTGGAATGATTTCAATTTTTTTGAATTTTCCAAGACCAGATTTATGGCCCAGGATGTGATCTATTCTGGAGAAGGTTCCGTGTGCACTTGAGAAAAAGGTGAAGTTGATTGTTTTGGGGTGAAATGTCCTATAGATATCAATTAGGTCTAGCTGGTCCATTGTGTCATTCAAGGTTTGTGTTTCCTTGTTAATTTTCTGTTTAGTTGATCTATCCATAGTTGTGAGTGGGGTATTAAAGTCTCCCACTATTATTGTGTTACTATTAATTTCCTCTTTCATACTCGTTAGCATTTGCCGTACATATTGCGGTGCTCCTATGTTGGGTGCATATATATTTATAATTGTTATATCTTCTTCTTGGATTGATCCTTTGATCATTATGTAGTGTCCTTCTTTGTCTCTTTTCACATCCTTTATTTGAAAGTCTATTTTATCTGATATGAGTATTGCGACTCCTGCTTTCTTTTGGTCTCCGTTTGCGTGAAATATTTTTTTCCAGCCCTTTACTTTTAGTCTGTATGTGTCTCTTGCTTTGAGGTGGGTCTCTTGTAGACAGCATATATAGCAGCCCAGTGTTTCTTCTGTCTTGGGGCCTCTGCTGTGACTGTATCCTAAACCAGTGCTTCATTTGCTCCTTTGATCATGCGCCTTGCTGAGCTGGTTTTCCTCATTCACTCCCTCTCTCCTCACTCTCCTCCACCGCTGGCCTCCCTCTCAGCCTGACAAGCGCTCCTTCTGGTGTGCATGGCGAACCTGAAAAGGCGTGAGCCGTAAGCCCAATGCCAGCAATTCTCTAAGGCCCGGCCCAAATCATGCCTCCTCTTAACCTGACTTTGGTGCTACCAGAATCAACATGAATTTTCTGTTCATCAATAACTGAAAGTTTGAAAAAAACAGGGAGCTGGCTTTCTATAACAATTCAAGATTTCTTTTTAAATAGGTAATTTTAGAGAATTTATAATCTAAAGGACATAAACGTTGGACGTGCTATTTGGCTAAACTCAATTAAAAAAACCAAGAAAGATTTTCCTTCACAGCTCTCCGTGAGTGATGCATGGTTTGATAGAGCAATCATTTTTAGACTGATAGTGTTTGGCAGAGCTTTCTGTAGGAAATATTCTTGAGTCATATTCAATGAATAATTTTTACATTGAAATTCACATCTAAATTATCTGATGTTTCTATTTGCTCAGACATGTTAGCAAACATAAAAATGAAAAATATTGGCATATAATGAAAAGAATATTTTTAATCTAGCACTTTTGCTAGAAACACATTATTGCCTTTTCAGACAGAAAAGTCAATTATCCTACATTAACAACAGAATCATTCAAGTCACAAAGGATTTTTAAAAAGCATTTAAAAAGAATAAAAATGATTGACATATAGGACTCATTGCATTTACACTATATGTTCTAGCTTACAAATTTTCTGATTTTACAGAAAGGCCATTTTTCTTCCACCACTTCTTTCCGCATACATAAGTTTTTGGTGAGAAGGGGACAGTTACCCACACTTAACGACATTTTGACGTGACATACCTGTTTTCCAATTCTTTGATTGGATTTTCAGTTTCTCCTACAGACATGTTATATGATGCCAGGGATTGATCAACAGTTGTGGCTGTGGGGGAAAAAAAGGAAAATAAAACCTACTCTGCCGCGGTGCTTGCTATAGTGAAAATAGTAGACACCGAACTGCCTGTCAGTCGAGAGGCCTGTGAAGCCATTGCCATGTGCTACAAGATCTGTAATTTACTTTAATATATTCTCTGCAGATAATGTGAAAGGAGTATATGCTAGTTAACACAAGTTTTAAATCTAGGGGCAGAGATTTGCCCCATGGAGAATCCACATCTTAGGGGTAATCAGCTTCTAGACTACAGCAGTCCCAAATTAAATGTGGCTACTGTAAGTGTTACTGGTATCTTGAGAAAACCAAGTACTCTTGTTGTTTTTTTTAATCTAATTATTCTTGGTAATTAGATAGACTGCTAAAACTGAATGTCAGAACTATGCTATTGATAAAAATGGGGACCTGTTGACTATACAGTGTATGTTAGAAATGGTCTCTTCTTTGTGAACTTTGAGGTGGTTAAGAGAACTGGTTATACCTCTGGCGTGACCGAGTATAAAGACTAGGGAAGGCCTATGGTCTATGTCCATAGGGAAGGCACCCCAGGCTCATTCCCCACATGATCCTCTGTCCATTGGTTTCCTAGGGTTCTGGTTGCTTGGTGATGTCAAATATAATTAGATAGAATGCTAGATGATGCAATTATGGAAAGAAGTAAAGGTAGATGAGGGTAGGGAGAACAAGGCAGAGTAGCTGGCTCCTATGGGATCTTATAGACTATTGTAGGGATTTTTATCTTTTCCTCTGAGAGAAATCAGGAGTCATCACTGGGTTTTGAGCAGGGAAGTGACATAATCTGATTTATATTAGGGCCATTTTGATTGTTGGATTGAAAAGTCTTGGAAGGCTGGGTTGGAAGCAGGTTCACTAGTTAGGAGGCTCTTGCAATAATCCAGAAAGAGTGGAGAGTTACTCAGACAGTGGGTATTAAAGCATGGTTATATCTTGATCTATTTTATAGTTAGAACTTATTCGATTTAATGGATTGAATTGGATGGGAGGTGTGTGAGAGGAAAAGGGCCAGTACTGACCTGAGCATTTGGCCTGAATATCTGGAAAATGAAATTTTCATCAGGTGTGAAACAGAAGACTGCATAGAGTAGGTTTGAAAAAAAAAGTGAGAATATCTTATAATTTGTGAATTGCTATAAAAATACAGAGTTGGCATATTTATAAACTCTCTATGATTTAGCATGTGTTTAGTATAGAGGATTGCTTTTTGGCCAATTTACTCTTATGTCAATTTCCTAGTTTCTGATGGTCACACAATACACCACACAAGACATCTGCTTTCACTTGTCATCTGAGTGTTTTCTGTCTCCCCCAGCTTCCCATTTTGCCTGGCCCCACATGGTCCCGAGGTAAGATTGTCTCAAAGATGCAATCACAGGGTTTGCACTTGTTGACTAGCGAGGAAGCCTGCCATCTGCTTGGCTCATGAAATAATTCAGAAAGCAAAATGAGGTTTCTGTTATATTTGCCTCTTACAGTCTTCAGTAACTTAAGATGTTTATTGAGATTGGGGTTCCTTGGGTCTGATCTGCCAGGCTCTGATTCACTCTTTAGTTTTCTCTTTCTTGGAGGCTTCACGGTAAACTTACTGGTGCCAAAATGATACGTGATATGTTTCACATCTGTATGAAGTAGTGACATGGGGTGTGCATTCTAGTTCCTAAGAAGGGGAGGGAAAAAGAAACTTGAAAACACCATATTCTTGTTTACTTAAAAAAACAAATAGCATACTTTCCTTCCAGCCATAATGTTGTAATAGGGACTGGATTCAATCTTCAACATTAAAAAAAAACAAACCAGAAAATCAGATAAAATATGTGAAACAAAGACTCCCATGAATTGGCTAAGGGCAGTGCAGGACTGTGATATTTGCAAAAAGAACAGTCAAATCAGTAAAATGAACTCCACAATCAGCTCAGTGTACTGCCCAAAGGCAATTTCCAGGTTGCAGAGCCCAGAGGTCTGGTTGAGTAGAGAAGATAGAAATCAGAATTTTGAGAGAGAAAGTACCTAGAATTTGTGGGAGAGAAGACCAGAGAAGAGTGTGACCCGGAGAATTCCTGAGATGGGCAGACGGGTCCTCTCCAGTGGTTGGCTGAGTCCTGACCTGCAGAAGTATGAGAAGAAACTCCCCGAGGCTGGGGAAAGCCCATTGACAGCAATAGGTCAAATATTTCCCAGAGCTCACGCGGGGCTAGAAATAGTTCATGGTCCCATCAAGCCAGAGTGGGGAAGCCTTGTAAGACCTGGGCATTGAGTAGAGGGCAAAGAAGGGTATTAGCACTAGACTAAAACTTTGAAAACAAGTTTCAGGAGTTCCTTGGCAGTCCAGTGGTTAAGATTTGGCATATCCACTGCCAGGTTTGATCTCTGGTTGGGAAACTAAGATCCTGCAAGCCACATGGCGTGGCAAAAAAAAAAAAAAAAAGCAATAATAATAAATAAAATAAAGTTTAAAAAAACAAGTTTCACCAAGATGAGACTGTTCCTAAAATAATTTAATTGCATGCTGGAACCGAGTCCAATACTCCTTAAATCCTGTACCCAAACATTCAAAAATCACAGTATCCAGCATGCAATCCAAATTGGCAAGTGTGTTGGTTTCCCAGGGATGCTGTAACAAAGGAACGCAAACTAGGTGGCTTACAGCAACAAAAATGGATTCTGTCACAGTCTTAGAGGCTAGAAGGAAGAAACCAAGGGCTCCGCAGGACTGTCCTTCCTCTAGGACTCTGGGTAGAGTCCCCTTCTCGCCACTTCCTAGCTTCTGGTGGTGGCTGTCCACCCTTGGCACTCCTTGGCTTTCAACTGCAGAATACCAGCTTCTGCTTCTGTCACGTGGGGCTCTCCTTGTGAGTTTTTGCCCTGTCCTCTTTTAAGGACACCAGTCATATTGGATGACAGGTCCACCCACATCCAGTATGACCTTATCGTAAAAAATTACACCCACAACCACCCTATTTCTAAATAAGATCACAGGTGTTATGTGCTAAGCCCCTTCAGTCCTGTCCAACTCTTCATGATCCTATAGACTGTAGGCTGCCTGGCTCCTCTGTCCATGTGAACTCTTCAGGCAAGAATATTGGAGTAGATTGCCATGCCCTCCTCCAAGGGATTTTCCCAACCCATGTCTCTTATGTCTCCTGCTTTGGCAAGCGCTTCTTTATCACTAGTGCCACCTGGGAAGCTCGCCAGAGGTTAGGACTTCAACTTATCTTATTGGGAACAAAATTCAACCCAAAATACCAGACATTCAAAGAAGTAGGAAAATAAGGCCTATAACCAGAAGAAAAACTCATGAGTAGACACAGAGTAGAAAGTGTTGAGGGAATGGAATTAGCAGACACAGGTGGTGGCCCCAGTGGTAAAGAACTAGCCTGCCAATGCAGGAGACGTGGGTTCAGTCTCTGGATGGGGAAGATCCCCGGGAGGAGGAAATGTCAACCCACTCCAGTATTCTTGCCTGGGAAATCCCTTGGACAGATGAGCCTGGCAAGATGCAATCCATGGGGTTGCAAAGAATTGGACATTACTGAAGCAACTGAACACGCAGATACTATCACAACTACAATAAAAATACACCATATGCTCTATTTTGGATAGTTTTATTGCTATGTGGTTTTTTTTTTGGTTATTTTTTAGATAATTCCACTAATCTCTGTAATAGCATAAAGAACAGAGATAAATACTAGAAATCGTAAAGTAACTCCTAAAAAAGATCTCTATGAAAGTGAGTGATGGATATTTTCAGAACTGCTTCTTCATCTCTAAAATGGGAATAATACTTCCCAGATAAGGTGCAATAATCAAATGAAATTTTTATAACTTAACCTGGTACATAATCAACTCATAATAAATAGCAGCAATTCTTGTTACTATAGCCTGAGGCAATGATTAAAGCAATTACAGGTCAAATGATTACAGACCTATGATGGATGAGGCTGAACACAGTCAGGGTAATTATAATGGGTTTGATTCATTGCTGTTGGTAAGAACTTTACTAATTTGGACAAGTTGGGATAGGGAAAAAGTCAAATATGACTGATGAGCCATCTTAATTACAGAATATTTTTGAAGAAATGGCCTTTGATTACTTTTAACTGTATGCAGTAATTAGAAGCAGGCTACAAAGTTTTGCCTAGTATATATCCTTAAGGGACTGGTTTTAATGATTGCATAAAAATGATCTTTCATTAGCATAACAAGGCTTTCAGCTGTGGTAAACTTTATTTTCATAAACCATTTTTCTTTAGCAGTAGAGTAAGTTCTATTGGAATGATTTGTCCAGCAACGACCATGTGGCAATTCCTTCGTGGTTTTGGGTGTCAGTCACAAGGCACCAGCTGAGGGTTCTAGCCTTGGCTGTTGGCACATCTACGTCCTGGGGAGCATTCCTGTGACCGCACAGCCTCTAGTGACACCCCTTCTTTCCTGTTGCCCTCCCACCTGTGATGGTGGCTGCTTCCTGAAATGAGTAATCTCTGGGTTCCTTCTGCCTGCTACTTTTTGCTCTTTCAGTGTTCCAATAACCGTATAACCAAGTCCTTGAATTAAATTCCCTCTGTTTTATTTTTTAAAAATTTTAAATTGGAGGATAATTGCTTTACAATATTGTGTTAGTTTTTGCTGCACAACAAAGTGAATCAGTCTTGAGTACATATATCCCCTCTTTCTTGAGCCTCTACCCTCCCCATCCCACTCCTCTAGGTCATCACAGAGCACTGAGCTGAGCTTCCCACGAGCTATTTCACGCATGGTAATATATATGTGTCCGTGCTACTCTCTCAGTTCATCCCACCTTTATCTTCCCCTGGGGGCTTCCCTGGTGGCTCAGATGGTAAAGAATCTGCCTGCAATACAGGAGACTCGGGTTTGATCCCTGGGTTGGGAAGATCCCCTGGAGAAGGGAACAGCTACCCTCTCCAGTATTCTTGCCTGGAGAATTCCATGGGCAGAGGAGCCTGGCAGGCTATAGTCCATGGGGTTGTAAAGAGTCTGGCATGACTGAGTGACTTTGACTCACTCACTCCCCTTCCCCTTCGGTGTCCACATGTCTGTTCTCTACGCCTGCCCAGTAGTGGAAAACCCCTCTGTTTTAAATACCTGGCATAACTATCCTCTTGACTAGACCCCAGCTGACACCATACACCAACAGGAACAGCTGGAACTAACCAGAGAGATGCCAAACATGGAGCAGAGAGTCAGTCCCCAGAGACAAGGTCTGGGGTTGGATGGGAGCAGTCGCTGGGGCTGGGTCTCTAAGGCACTTCAGCAGATGACTTCTCTCTGGCAGGGTCCACTGTCATAATCACATACCCTGCTGCCAAGCTGCCTGGACTTGTAGACGTCTCGTCCACTATTTAGGAAATGCATTTTCAATTTGCAAAATGTGAGGATTAGTCTAGATGAGTTCCAGGTTTCCTGTCAGCTCTCTGTTTCTCTCAAACTAGCTGACAATTTTGCTCAGGGTTGGTTGGGAAAAGCTCTCCTATTTCTTTCCATATGCTGCGTGAAGACAGGATTGAGGAAGCAGAATGGCCCCATGGTACAGAAACGTTCTGTGCCATCCCTGCCGGGTTCAGATAAGACGACACAGCCCGGGGAGGCCCCATGTGCCAGACTTTGCAAAAAGCACTGCCGCAAAGCAAGGAGCAGTCCCAGGGCTGCGTGTTACATGTGAATATGATTGTGCTTGCGAAGTGGTCATTCCAAAAGTGTGGCAGCAAAGGTGATGATCAGAGAAAGCTAATTAACTTGCCTATAGAAGTAGGTACAGGACCGGATTCCTGGGTGTAGTGTGATTGAAATGACTGTGTATTTGTCTTCCTGTATGTAAAATGTAGTGCCTTTTTTGAACAAGTTTTCCAAGAAGGGATAGTCATTTGTTTACCTCTTTTCAAGGAACCAGACTTCAAATTAAGTGTGTTATTTTAAGTGGCAGCCAGGTTTTGCCACTTAATGTAATTCAAATGGGCAGAAGCTTTGCATTTGTTCCTGCGAATTGCTGAGGACCTGCCTGTACCCTAGACTGCTATAGGCTTCTGGCAAAACCTGTTTTGTATTGTGATTTGAGGTGACCCAGTATCAAAGCCTTATCCCCTCTGTAGGTGAAGAAGATGATATTAGAAACTGAGGAGATCTGGGCCACTGAATTACATCATTTACAATTAGTTTGAGGGTAGCCCCGCTGCCTGGCCTTCAGATTGTCAGTTAATATAAGAAAATTAGCATCTGCTGGATAATGAGCACCTGTGACAATGATCTTATCCTGGGTATCCATCATTGAAAAATAAATCCTTCCAGCATGGTCCGATGCTGCTGGTGTTTAACTTCCATAGGCTGGACTATTTTCTGGTCCTGATGTAACCAGTCACAGGCCCTGAAACTCTACTTTCAAGAGAGGCTGACGCAGCTGCCATCCATTTCTAGTTTGCATCACCCGCTGAGCCAACCCGTGCTTAAAGCGTGGTGGTCAGCTGATCAGACACGACTCCCCAGATGGCCGTGGGCTTGAGCTGAGTGAAGGGCAAAGTGGTTGGCGAGGGGTCTGAGCTGCTTGCCCACACAGCTTGCTTATGCCCTCTTGTCCGGCTGACTTTTGACCCTTTCCATTTTGTGGTGAATTGCTGCTGGGCCCACTCAGCGGGTCTGACTGGCCCAAGCTCGTGCTGAGCCGTTGGTCTGCATGGCTGCCTCTGGCCAAGCACTCCGTCCCTTCCAGAGCTCAGGAGTCAGCGAGGAGCTGTCTTTTAAAGGAGTCTAATTCTTCCCTGCCACGGCGTGGCCTTGCTGCATGGACTTGTGTTTTGATCCTCCACTGAGGCTTCTGTACACTCCACACGGCATCTCTTCCCACCACGGATGTCTCTACCACTGTAGGTTCTGCTGGTTCGGGAGACTCAGGAGCCAGGGCCGTACCGCCAGTCTGGACCTGTGGAAGAACTCCATCCTTCCTGCAGCCCCACCCAAGGCTGGAAGTACGTCAGGTCACCTGGTCCAGAGACTGGGGCAGTGTTCCCGAGTACGGAATATGCTGCTGTCAGAGCCTGAATGCACTGCGCTTCCTACTGCAGGGTAGAAGGTAAGTTGCAATCATTCTTTTACTTTGGAGAGGATTTATTGGCATGCCTAGCACCACTGGACACCAAAATGTTTCCTGATGTAGCCCCTTGAATCTTTGTAAGGCTGGTCTACCACCTTCTGGGGTGCATGGGTCTTACCAAGGCCTCGAGTATGCTAGATTTCTCATTTATCCAGCCTAGTTGTTATGCGTGTAATGAATGAATGTGATTCTTTGTGGGAGATCTAGATAGTCCAGATAATTTAGAATATATTATGATTAGAAGGAGTGTTAATATAGCTCTTGGGCAAATTGTAAATGTACAATGCGACCTGTTCATGTGAATGCAAATTGTTTCTCATCCTTATTTATGATTAGAATAGAAAAAAAAACACATATGCCAAATGAGTAGTCACATATCATGTGACTACCTGAGGTTGCTTTCACCTGCTCTAGAAAAATACCATTTAGTGGCTGCAACTGGGGCAATTCAGTTCAGTTCAGTTGCTCAGTCATGTCCGACTCTTTGCGACCCCATGAACCACAGTACGCCAGGCCTCCCTGTCCATCACCAACTCCTGGAGTCCACCCAAATCCATGTCCATCAAGTCAGTGATGCCATCCAACCATCTCATCCTCTGTCGTCCCCTTCTCCTCCTGCCCTCAATCTTTCCCAGCATCAGGGTCTTTTCCAATGAGTCACCTCTTCTCATCAGGTGGCCAAAGTACTGGAGTTTCAGCTTCAACATCAGTCCTTCCAATGAACACCCAGGACTGATCTCCTTTAGGATGGACTGGTTGGATCTCCTTGCAGTCCAAGGGACTCTCAAGAGTTTTCTCCAACACCACAGTCCAAAAGCATCAATTCTTCAGTGCTCAGTTTTCTTTATAGTCCAACTCTCACATCCATACATGACTACTGGAAAAACCATAGCCTTGACCAGATGGACCTTTGTTGACAAAGTAATGTCTCTGCTTTTTAATATGCTGTGTAGATTGGTCATAACTTTCCTTCCAAGGAGCAAGCGTCTTTTAATTTCATGGCTGCAATCACCATCTGCAGTGATTTTGGAGCCCAGAAAAATAAAGTCAGTCACTGTGTCCACTGTTTCCCCATCTATTTGCAGTTACCTGGTTGAATCTTTAAAGGTCCACTGTAAAACTCCTCTACTGTTTCTTTTTTTTCAAACCAACTTTTTATTGAAGTTGATTTACAGTGTTGTATTAGTTTCAGATGCACAGCAGAGTGATTCAGTTATACATATGTATTTTCGGATTCTTTTCCACTATAGGTTATTACAAGATGTTGAATGTAGTTCCCCCTGCCATACAGTAGGTCCTTGTTATTTATCTACTTTATATATGGTAGTGTGTATCTGTTCATCCCAAGCTCCTAAGGTATCCTTTACCGCCCCTGGTGGTAACCATAAATTTGTTTTCTATGTCTGTGAGTCTGTTGCTACTTTGTAAATAGGTTCATTTGTATCATATTTTTAGATTGCACATGTGAGTGATATTGCATCATATTTATCTTTCTGACTTTACTTGATATGATAATTTTTAAATCCATCCAAGTTACTGCAAATAGCATTACTTTGTTCTTTTTTATGGCTGAGTGTTATTCCACTATGTAAGTGTATAAACCACACCTTCTTTATCCGTTCATCTGCTGATGGACGTTTAGGTCGTTTCCGTGTCTTGGCTGGAAACAGTGCTTCTGTGAACATTGAGGTGCAAGTATCTTTTTGTTATTTTTGTTTTGTTTTTTAATTTTAACAGTTTATTGGCCAACACAGAGCTCTCACATTTTCTTCCCACCCAGTGGTGCTATTCCTGAATTTATCTCTTTGCAAAGTCAAGCAGAGACCAAAAAGTTTCCCTTAGTATTACACAAAATCTAAACCAGTGAGGAAAAAAAAATGCTTATGGTCAGAAAATAAAACTTGTCTCTCTGTCTAGAGAAAATTTTTCTTTGTACATCGTATTTAAAATACACTTTTGCTTTTCGTTTGGGAGCTGTGGAAAACACCTGTTTAAAAGTCTTTGGAAGGATAGCTCGTTTTCCGATGTTTGGTCTTCTGGTTCTTGTGGGCTAGCAATGTTGAGGGGTACTCCATGCTATTCTCATTTCCTTTGAGTCGATGTTGTCTGGCAGAGCCTCTCTGTTTTCAGCTAACATCTTATCAAGAATTAGTAGAGGGGCAAGAATCCTTGCCCAATTTGTTTCCACAATGCAGCCATTTAATACCATCTCATCCAAAATGATGTGTACTTTATCCAAATTAAACATTATATCTAGTTCACTCACTTGGCTGAAGTAGTCATCTAAAACTTCCACAAAGTTATGGATGAATTTATAAATTGCCATCTCATTCTCTATGTCATTAACTCCAACCACAATGAAGACAGCTGCATATTGCCGGTGTATCAGCTTAAAGTCCTTATAGTCAATGAAAGAGCATTGTTCATTGGATCGAGAGGGACAGCTCTTTATGACTTCTGTTTCCAGAAGCCTACGCTTATTAATCTCCACATGTTCATAGTACTTAGAAAGTCAGGTCTGCCCTTGTTTATTCACCATGAGGAAAAATGTTATCATTTTTTTTTCTCTGGCCACGATTTTTCCAAGTATAATTAAAAAGGGGTGGCTGTAACCAGAACCTGTGTGTCTCAGGGCAATAGTCCTGGCGATGGCTCTTCCTGGAAACCCCCTCCCCCTTTCCTGCAGAAGCTTGTTACCCAGACCTCACTGCCTGCGTGGTGCGGGCTTCCTTGGGGCAGCCATTCTGGCTTTTTTGCAAGTATCTTTTTGAATAGTTTGTTTTTTTTTCTGGATATATGTCCAGGAGTGGGATTGATGGATCATATGGCAACTCTAGTTTTAGCATTTTAAGGAACCCGCATACTGTTTTCCATAGTGGCTGCACCAATTTACATTTCTACCAACAATGTAGGAGAGTTCTCTTTAGAACCCATCTGTTTTTTTTTCCCCCATGGGTCAAGCTAGAGAATCAAATGAGATCTAATGGGGATACCACCCCTGCATCTTTTAGATCCTTAAAGTTGGCACTGATTCCTACCATTCTACCACCCCTGGGATATGATAGTTTTTTTTAAATTTGGGGGTTGACAGTTCCAGAAATTTCAATTTGACCTTCCCCACCATGAGATCCCTTATTTCACAGACTGAGGAACCAATGTGGGCATTACAGCCACTGACTAAGTATGCTGATCCCAACTGTAAATTCATGAACAAGGTAAATACTCACTTGGTGGGTTTACAGACCCAGTGGACTCCACTGATCACACCCAAACCCTGTCCACCAAGGAGGAGAGCCAGGGTGACTCTTCAGGTAACTGCGCACCAATGTCAACACGGACAGTCTAAGAGTCTCTTCTTTCTAACCTGGACAGAGGACATAGCCTGAAAACAGCTGTCTACCAGGAAGTGCTTAACAAAAAACAAAAACACCTACATTATAACAGATCAGGAATATACAGCAAATGTCCAAAGAATGGCTTTGACAGTGACGATGCAGGAACCCAGAGGAGAACATTGGCGCTGAAGACCTTTATCCTAAGATGTCTACTAAGACGGCTTTCCTGGAGAGAATTCTTTAGGGGTTCATATGTAAACATAAATCTGCCAATAATTAGTAGAAATACATGATAATTTCTATTTCAGAAATAACATCCAAAAAGCATCTCAGACATTTCCATCAAAACTAACCAAATGACTCATTTGGAACTTAATTTTGAATTGCCAAGCACATGTCCAATGGAAAGAAGGCATCAGCTACAGTTTATTTTATCCTTAAGTATGTATGGGCCTTGACAGTTTTAATAACTTTTTATCTCAGTTACAGAGCTTTGTGCTGTCTATCTGGCTCTCAGTTAAAATGACTCCCTGAAAAGGGAATATAAGCCAATGCTCAGTGTTCTAATTACTTTCCAGTAAAGCAGATTAGCAATATTATGCATCCCGTGGCTTTCTGTTCTATAACTATAAACGTTGCTATGTTTCCTCAAGAGTGTATTCACCACATATGGTGTTTTCTAAAAGACTGAAATAATGGCTCTTTTTTGGAAATGGCATAATAGCATTTTCTAACCTTCGTGTTGATAATTGCCTTTGGTTGATATATATATTACCAGTGTTTGGATACATATATGTATAGAAAACTTGTTTTGAGGCCCATAAGCAGAGTAGAAGGCCCACCTCTATTTCCAAATAGACTGCTTTCAAAACTCACAGGGCTCCCAGCTCTGGCTTCAGCTGATAAAGGGCCCATCAGGAGCTGGTTCTGTTGCCCTTGGCTGTCTCCCACAGTGATGAGGGTGCTTTATCTTGGAAGTGACATCAAAGTTCGTCTAGAGACAAGACAAACCCATTCCTGACATCAGACTCACCTGGGGAGCTTAAAAACACATACCTTTCATGCCTATCTGCCTTGAAAATCAGAATATCTGGAAGAAGGTCTGAAAAAATACCAGCCAGATCTGGGAACCACTGCTCTGGTCCAACCACCTTCATGATTTTGTAAGTCTTCACATTTAGAGTCAGAAGTAAGGTATTGTTCACTCACTAAGTCATGTCCAATTCTGTGTGTGCCCATGGGCTGCAGCATGCCAGGCTTCTGTGTCCTTCATTATCTCTCAGATTTGCTCAAATTCATGTCCATTGAGTCAGTGATGCCATCCAACCGTCTCATCCTCTGTTGCCCCCTTCTCCTCCTGCCCTCAATCTTTCCCAGCATAAGGATCTTTTACAGTGAGTCAGCTCTTCGCATCAGATGGCCAAACTATTAGAGCTTCAGCTTCAGCATCAGTCCTTCCAATGATTCAGACTGATTTCCTTTAGGATTGACTGGTTTGATCTTGCTGTCCAAGGGACTCTCAAGAGTCTTCTCCAGCACAATTCAAAAGCATGAATTCTTCAGTGCTCAGTTTTCTTTATGGTCCAACTCTCACATCCATACATGACCACTGGAAAGACCATAGCTTTGGCTAGTCGGACCTTTGTCAGCAAAGTGATGTCTGTGGTTTTTAATATGCTGTCTAGGTTTGTCATAGCTTTTTTCCAAGGAGCAGGTGTCTTTTAATTTCATGACTGCAGTCACCGTCCACAGTGATTTTGAAGCCCAGAAGTAAGCACGTCTCCTTAAAATTTATTCTGTTTAACTTCCGGTTGTTGGACTGTCTGTGAATGTCCCAGTGTGGATGGACCAGACCTATTTGTTTTGATCTGATGGTACATTACACATGTTTGTCTCAGTATCCTTCCACAGAGCCTCCACTGGACCTGGTTAGGAGCCATAGTGTCATATATTTGGGATCAGATGAATGAATAAAGTTAGATTTCAGATTTCTTTTTATTCAGACAAAGAGGGAAAAATAAATGTCATTCAGAAGAAAACAGTTTTCTTCTTAGACCTAAACATTGGTTAGCTCAGCACAAAACCTGTTGTAATCCAAGTGTCTGTCAGCACAATATGACTTATCCATGTAGGGGAATGCTGCTCAGTAATGAGCAGGAACAAAGTACTGAACCATGCTACAACAGAGACGGTCCTCAGACGTATTTTGCTTACATGACAGAAACCAGACACCAAAGATTCGTATTGTATGATTTGATTTGTGTGAAATTTCCAGAAATAAGCAAATCTGTAGAGACATGGAAGATCAGTGGCTGCCTAGGGCTGGAGGTGGGCACAAGGATTCACGTTAGATGGGCATAGAGAAATTTTGGGGATGATGGAAATATTCTAAAACTTGATGTTGGTGATGGTTGCATGAGTCTATTAATATATTAAAAACTGAGTTCTTTAAAAAAAAAAACAAAAAAACATTTGTAAATCACTGAAGAGCATAAACTGGGTTCTTTATCCATTTGTGGGAATCAGGCTCTTCATTGCCATCTGTTGGGATCAGTGTTGCATTGAACCCAGACAAGCATGATTTACCCAAAGTTCCTCCCTTAAAATAGCTTATCTGGCTAATGATGCTGGAGTTCGGGTTCACCTTAGCACGTGTGTATGCTACGTTGCCTCAGGCCTGTCTGACTCTTTGCAATCCTACGGACTGTAGCCCACCAGGCTTCCCTGTCCATTGGATTCTCCAGGCAAGAATATTGGAGTGGGTTGCCATACCCTCCTCTGGGTAATTAGACCCCAGACTAAAAGCCAGAAGCCACCGTGAGGCAGTGTGGGTGTGGGCTGGCAGGGGAAGAGGAGGCCTGGATTCCAGCTGGGTCTGGACCTCTCTGAACTGGCTCAAGCTTAGCTGTGTGGCCTTTCTGGCCTTCACTTATGGGTGTAAAGTGAAAGCTTCCTTAGTGAATGATTCTGATCCTTAAACACAGAGAGAAACACTCCCTTCTGCAGTTTCTGATGGAGAGCAGAGTTTGGAGGGAAGCAGGCTCAGTGTTGCAGGACTGAGAGTAAGTGTGTGTGTTTGCCCTTGCACACCTATGAGAGGCCTTGTGTGATGGTGGAGATCCAAGGAGCCCAGAGATGCCCAAAGACTATTACATCCCATCTTTATGACAAAGTGTTTGGAACTACCTGAAAAGTGAAAGTGAAAGTCGCCCAGTCGTGTCCAACTCTTTGTGACCCCACTCCAGGTCACAGTACTGGAGTGGGTAGCCTTTCCCTTCTCCAGGGGATCTTCGCAACCCAGGGATCAAATCCAGGTCTCCTGCATTGCGGGTGGATTCTTTACCAGCTGAGCCACAAGAGAAGCCCAAGAATACTGGAGTGGGTAGCCTATCCCTTCTCCAGTGGATCGTCCCAACCCAGGAATTGAACCGGGGTCTCCTGCATTGCAGAGGGGCTCTTTACCAATTGAGCTATCAGGGGAGCCACACCAATCAGGGGAGACAGCAAATCCAAAGTGACAGCAGCAAGGAGGCTAAAGAACCGTTGTGTGCTAGACAACATTATCTAACATGTGCAGACAGCCTCACCTATAGTCATTTACATACATAAAATCATTTGTAAATATCATCTCATGAGATCCTCTCATTTCTGTAAAGTGATCTTTATTATTTCCGTTCTACAGTAAGGAAGGGAGGAATTTAGATCAAATGACTCTGGGATAGTCCCAGTGTTTCTGGAGGGCAGAGTTTGAAAGCTTGGAGGGCGAGGTGGGCATGGACACAGATGCAGGTTACAGGCAGGGGGCCGGGCAGGAGTGAGTGGTGTCAATAAGAGAACGGAAGAGGCCGGCTGGCTTGTTCTCTGCCTGGTTTGGGTCCTTCCAGGTTTCTACTGTTGTTGATGTCAGGTTGTAATGTGGGCATTCCCTGGTGGCTCAGTGGTAAAGAATGTGCCTGCCAAGCAGAAGACACAGTTTCTGTCCCTGGGTTGGGAAGAGCCCCTGGAGGAGAAAATGGCAGCCCACTCCAGTATTCTTGCCTGGAGAATTTCATGGACACACAAGCCTTGTGGGCTACAGTCCGTGTGGTCACAAAGAGTCGGACGTGACTTAGCAACTAAACAACAAAGGTGGGGCTGTGTCCTTGAAGGACTGTGGCCCCAGGTCTGTTCTACTCTATCTCATGCTTACAACAGGGGACTATTAGGAATGTTGAAAAAAAAAAAGTTGATTCTATTCCCTATTTTCAGAAGGATGAGTCTTTTTCCTGCTTTCTCAACATACATGAAATGTGATGATTCAAACCAAGTGAGCCTGAGCTCAAAGCTTTGAATTTGCCGGGAGTGTTGCTCCCTTCCTGGGCTGGTCATCACAAAAGCAACTCTTCTTCTCTGCACTATAGCTATCACTTGGCCAATAGAAGGGCCATGCTTACTTGGAGCCCTAAGCATGTACATGTCTTGGTGTAGATGTGTTTTACCTACATGATACCCTTGCCCCTGGGCCTGCCCCAAGTTAGACATTGAAAGGGGGACCTGCAGCAGGTACTTGCTGCCCCTGCCTTGAGCCCTTTGCCTGTCTCTCTGGAGCATTTTGTCTTTCTCTTCGATGTCCTGTCCTTCGTGCTTTTTTTGTTTGTTTGGTTTTTCCCCTGTGTCTATCTCCCTCTTGACTTCTGATCCACCCCTAGCTATGACTTAGTTCTGAAGGCCGATAGGCACACACACGATGGATACATACACACAAGGAATCTGTCGGAAGAGGAGAGGCTGGTGCAGAGGAGAATGGGGTACGAATGAGCAGAGGAAAGATTTTGAGCTGAGCTGCTGTTTAAGACCTCGAGCCACCTTCTCCCTGAAGTCATCTGTGACAATGGGACCACCGCCTCCTTATAGCCCCCTTCATTTGCAGCTTTCACGGGAGCCTCTTGTCACATCTGCCTCACTTTACAGTTACTTACATACAGATGTGAGTGTCTTTTCTAGATGAGCAGTTGGCCTGGGGGAATTTTCCATTTTCAAAAAAAAGATTCGTTCATTTTTACATTCTATACATCACAATAACTTAACTTCTAAAGGGATCATAGTAGTGTTTGTTGAACCAACAGATGTAGTAGATGTGAGATGGTTTTCAGCCCGAGGTTCATATGTCATGAAGAGCCCTCCTCCCAGTCTAAAGGAAAATAAAAGACGGTGTGTGGACTTGCTGCTTGGGACCTTCCTGGGGCAGAGATGTGCCAACAGCATCTCCATCAGGAGTGAGTCGACCTCATGGAAGCAATGGATGATAAATCTAGTAAGTGAGTAAGGTATAATTACAGATGAGTACATACATTAGATGTTCATTTATTCATTTGAAGCATCAAATTAGAATTTTCACAATAAGCTAAAACCACAGTAGTTCAACCAAAGGATAAACTGAAATTCTGTAGATGACTGATATTGATAAAATTGCTGAATAAATATGTGCCAATATTAAAAGTCATGTTCTGCATCAGCCCCCAGCTTCATTGTGTAGCATTTAACCCTTCAGCCCATCTGTCCCAGGTCACATATTTGGTTCTTCCTGTCCGTTCTGTGGACATTCTCCTTGTGGCACCTGCCCTAGGGAAGAGAGGCGGGCTGCACTGAAGTGAGAAAGGTGGGGGGCTGTCACGGTCTTTGTAGACCAGGACCTGGGGACTAGAGTCGACAAGAAGAAGGAGAAGGATGCAGGAGACCCAAGTCTCGAGTGAAACAAAGGTACTTTATTTGCAGAAACGCATGCTTATGTATCTTCAATAAAATGATTACTCAGCCATTAAAAAGAATGAAATTTCACCAGTTGCAAGAAAATGGATAGTCCTTTAAGTACAAGGTCACTGAAGGAAGTCACTGAAGGGAATCCAAGCAGGTGCCCCTTCCCATGATCTCAGCCCTGAGAACTGTGGGCAGCTTTGCTCGTTCCTATTTTCCAGGAACTGATAAGGAACAGAGAGTCCTTGAGAAACGGCACACAAAGGAAGAAAACATATTGGATCCCTTAAAGTTGAACGTCCCCTGACAGGGGACCATCCAGCTAACCCTGATGTCTTTAACATTGTGATACCATTCTCTATGAGTCTTTGCAATTCAAATTGAATTGAAGCTAAGGACTGGACCCTAATAAAGGAGATATTGGACATGTTGGCCTAGGAAAATAAAAACAACTCATTTAGGAATGCACTTGGAATATTCTGCAATTAAAAACTGCTAGAAAGAAGGCTAGCATCTCATGTTTGGGTCCTCTGTTTTCAAGTGCAATTCCAAGCGTGAGCTGAGACTTTGCAGTTCGCTCACTAGAGGGAGTTAGATACTAAAGAGCTGCCTTCTCAAGACACATTGAGCTGGATCTAATGCAGGAAATCCAACCAAGACTTTGGGAGACTAGATGCCAGATTCCCTGTGGCAGAGCCATCTTTTCATAGATTAAAAAAAAAAAAAAAATCTTTCCCAGTATGGTGAATAAACCACAGAACATTTTCAATTGTTTTTCTAATTTAAACATAAATGCTCAAGGTAGAAAAATAGAAAGAGTAATAGGAATACCTCAAAATACAAAGAACATTTCAATTTACCTATAATGTTCACATCTAGAACTAAACACAATTAATAACAGGTTTAGCCACATGGGCTTTCTGGGAGCTGAATACTCTTTTTTAATTTTTTAAATTTATTTATTTTTGTCTGTGCTGGGTCTTCGTTGCTGCGTGGGCCTTTCCCTGGTTGCAGGGAGCACCTCTCCAGTTGCAATGCGTGGGGTTCTCATTGTGGTGCCTTCCCTTGTTGCAGAGCATGGGTCCCGGGGCTTCAGTAGTCGCGGCTCCCAGGTTCTAGAGCACAGGCTTAGTAGTTGTGCAGCATGGGCTTAGCTGCTCCGCAGCATGTCAGATCTTCCTGGATCAGAGATCAAAATGTGTCTGTGTTGCCAGGCAGATTCTTTACCATTGAGCTACCAGGGAAGCCCAGCTGAACGTTAATGAGCTAAAAAAAAGGAGAAAAAAAACCCCCACAATTTCCTATGGTTTAATGTAATATCTGTCCTTATTTTTCTATACGTATAGTGATAATAATTTGGTTTTCATGTGATATTATATAGAGACTGTGTATTAACATTCATGTATGAATATATTACTTACTGGTTTATGTTTAGGCTTTGTGTTCTGTGTGGATTAAAGGTTATTGTCAGTGTTTTGAGATAGAATTTTCAAGGAAATAAATTCTCAGTGAAAATTTTATCTGAAATCACCATCTTCCTTCTCAACTGTAATTTTTTTTTAGCTGCTTAAGAGCAATAAAAAAGCAACAATCAGTTGGTATCAGTAGAGTGAGGAAGTATGTGACCTATCAGTCACTCAGTCGCGTCCGACTCTTTGCGACCCCATGGACTGTAGCCAGCCAGGAATTCCTCTGTCCGTGGGATTCTCCAGGCAAGAGTACTGGAGTGGGTTGCCATTTCCTTCTCTGGGGGATATTCCTGACCCAGGTATTGAACCTGGGTCTCCTGCATTACAAGGAGATTTCTTTACTGCCTGAGCCACCAGGAAAGCCCCTAATAGAGGAATAACTCATGTTAACTGCTGTGTGGGACAGAGAATAAAGAGTGATGGTTCTTGATTTCAAGGAGTTTGTAATCTCGTTGGGGCAATGAGACCCTCTTGTGTTGCAGAACAAATGAAAATACAATAAGAGGGACTACCCTGGTGGTCGAGTGGGTAAGACGCCACTATCCTCATGCAGGAGATGTGAGTTCTACCCCTGGTCACGGAACTAGATCCCACGTGCGTGCCCCAACTAAGAAGTCTACACGCTGCAACTAAAGATCCCACTAAGACCTGGCACAGCCAAAAATAAATAAATATTAAAAAAAAAAAAAGAAAGAAAATACAAGAGATACCAGTGGAACATGCTCTAACTCCTGGTTACAAACTCTTAAGTGCTATAGGAGCTCAAAGAAGAGAGGAATTGGAGTTAGTCAAAATTTTCTAATTAGCTTCCTGGAAAAAGCAGAATTTAGAATCCAGGGATCACACCTTTCTCACTAATGTGTCTGTGCCCAGGGTCCAGCGAAAGGCCTGGAATGTAGTTCGTTTTTTTTTAAAATGTCAGTGCCTCTGCATTGTGTATATGGAAACAGTGCTACTGGCCTGTGGACTCTGTGCCATTGAAGATAATTTCCAGTAGAGCCAGGAGGCCATTCCCTCCTTTATTGGGTTTTCCTAACATCTTTTACTGGAGGGTGGTTAGGTTCCAGAATACTAAGGACACAGGTCAGAGTGAAGGTCATTGACTCTTGTTGCAGTTGAACTTTTAACCTGGGCTTCATAAGCATGGAAGAAGCCAAAATGCCATACATAATATATAAAATTTGCTCAGCAAAAGTGTATTGTGTCTGGACATGAGGATGAAATTATGTGAAATATGAGACTATATATATATATATATATATATATATATATTTCCATGTAAGACCCATAATAGCAAAAGCAAAAAGTAGTAAAAGAACTTTTAGAGGTTTGGAAGATATATGGTTATGGACTTTTTTCATCTGTATTTTCTTTAAAAGTCTTAACACAAAATCCCATTCTGAATAAAGTGGGAAAGCTCAAATGAAAATTACAAAGCAGACCTAGCCAGACATTCAAAATGCCGTACAGATTTTGAAGCTATATTCTGGTTTTAATTTTTCATGCTATAAGACTGGTGCTGGCTTTGAGCCGTGCATCCTCTCAAGCTGGGAGCCTCTTGCCAGACAGAACATCGCTGGCGGTTATTAGAGCCGCTGATGCCATCAATACATATGGGTCTCATGGACTCAATTCTCTTCCATGGGCCTGGAGCCTAGGTAAAGAACTAACATTAGATGCATTTAAAATTTTGTGACTTGGTAACCACATTACCTAGCTTTAAGAGCCATACAAAACACATAACCACGTTTATCTGAGACACAAAATCTAGCTACAGTTTCCTGTATTGTTCACAAAATACCAAAGTAGCTTAAACATTAGCCCCCACATTAGGAACCACAGTCTCCTGCTGGATTAAATGTTAATTGCAGTGACATAGAAAACAAGAACACATTGAAACTTCCTGAAATGTCAATAGAGCTATTGTTGCAGAAAGAACACTGCTTTGAGATTTGGATTCTTAGGTGGCAGTGGCTTTGATTAGCTCTGTGTTTTTTGATGAGTGGTGTCTCATTTCTGGCCTCACTTTCCCTATCTGTACAATGGCTAGATTTTACTAGATGATCTAAGATCCTTTCTTACTCTGAATCTATATGCTTCACATGTAATAGTTCAATGTATTTTAGGTACCTATATATATATGTGTATATATATATATATATATATAGGTTTATATATATATATATATATATAATTCTGAAACTATGAGTATTAGTCTTGAAAAGAAGACTAGGTTTCTGGTTGACAAAAATATGCACAATATATATTTCATCAACATCTCCACCCCAAAATTGTGCTCCTGAAAATTGATTAGATTTCTAGTATTTTGTTCCTGTGACTTAAAAATAATTAATGATTTCATGTTTTTTGGGTTGATTTTAGTGAATGCAACTGAGAGCATGATGTAACTATCTTGTCTGTTTTATAGCTTGTTAATTTGATAAAAATCTGAGTGAATTTGGTGGGGAGATTGGTGTGAGTCATTTTAGATTTGAGATGCAGTGAAGACTGAGAAATAGGAAATAGAACATTACATTTTACTTTTTATTTGGGTTAGGTGTTTGGAAACAGGACTTTCTCAGCGGCCAAAACACTGTCACTGGGGAAAATAAAATGCTATTGCTAAGCCAAGGTCCCCGTGCATTCGTATTACCTACAAGTATGTGATTTTCATTGTGGCCCTAGTTAAATAATAGCCTGTGGATATCTGTTCAATAAATTTGTGTCACATTTCTCTGACCAGGAGTTATGGCTAAACTAAATTTTCTTAACTAAAGGATCATGCTGTGTTTGGTATGTGCATATGCGTGAGGGAGAAAAATCTAAATAAACACTTAACATCAGATTTCAGCAGATATCAATTATCTCAGAATTACATCTACTGCTGTTCTTTCCAAACTTACACTCTAGCATTTATTCATTTTGGTTCTGCTGAGTTTTCTTCTTTGGATTTTACCTGAGTAGACAAGCATGAAATGAGTTTCTCCTTGCATTTCACTAATGTCAGGAGTTCTTGCAGCTCAATATCACAGATTAGTAACAGTCCCCACTCTCGGGACCGGTCGTGGATGCTCCCTGCAAAGCCTGGGAACCCTTTGTTCCACCAGCTGCCCGAGTGTCGCGTGCTGCTAGTTCACAGCTGAGTCCTTCCCTAGGCATCACTTGGCCAGAGGGCCTGAGCTTGTCCCCGGTGCCACCTCCTCCCTGGGCTCCATGTCCAAAAACCAGTCAAGGTGGAGCTACAACGGCCTGGCTCCCTTGCCTCAAGTTTGCACAGCTCGGAAGGATCATCCCAGCTCTCAGTTTCCTCCGGGATTCGCTGGAGCAGACTGGGGCTTTGATCACAGCTGCATCACAATTCAACTTGCCCCTCTACCCGGTCACATTCCTTTCTACCTCCTGGTGTTCTGCACCCCAGTAAGCCTTCTGCATGCTAATTCCAGCCTCGGCATCTGTTTTCCTGGAACTGATCAAAGACACGGACCTTTTACCATTTAATGGCATGAATTTTCCATGTCCACACTGAATCTTAACGAAGTGAACTCTTCTGGAAATGTTAATATTCACTGTCTGGAATTTTAACACATTAAATTCAGTGGTTTTCAGTCCAGGGTCAGTTGTTGTTTAGTCGCTAGGTTGTGTCCACCTCTTTGGTGACCCCATGGACTGTAGTCCACCAGGCTCCTCTGACCGTGGGATTTCCCAGGCAAGAATACTGGAGTGGGTTGCCATTCCCTTCTCCAGGGGGTATTCCTGACCCAGGGATCAAACCCGAGTCTCTTGCATTGGCTAGTAGCTTTTTGGGAAAAAAATGTGATTTTATGATTCTGGAGTAAAAATTACTCCTTTTGATTATTGCAAGTATCCTTAAAACATCATTTCCTCTCTTGAGGGAATATTGAAGCAGTCTTCAAAAAATTGCAAGATACTTCTCAATGTGATAATCCCTGCTTCTTTTTGTAGTGTTGCTATATGATTTATCCACTAGCCTTTTTCATCTTTATTAGAAGAAAAAATTAAAATGCTTGATATTAGTTTCATAAGAAAAGAAAATGTAGCTGAACCACACACACAACTGTTTTTTTCTTATGACTAATAATTTTTTCATGGTTGTGACTCAAATCACAACCATGAAAAACAATGAAAAATTTAAAGAGACAGCCTAATTCGTGCTAATTATACCAGTCCACACGCCTATACCTTGTGCTTTGTATGAAAAGACAATTTTTGGAAATACTTAGGAGTTTTTTTGGAGGGGGTCATAATTGATCTAGAAACTTTTTCCCACCTCTTAACAAAGTCAAAGGAGATAATCAACTGAGATTCTTGATTTGTGCCTCTTAGAGAAAATGTTGGGTTTTTAGTAGTAGTATCTCTTGCTAGTTTTAGAAATTAGCAGACAAAACAAAGTAGATTTTGTATACAAGTGATGCCTAGAAATTTTGATTGATGTACATTTTTTGTTACTTGAGTTTCATGAGCTGTTTGTTTATTTTGGAAATTAACTCTTCTCCTTTTAAAAAATTTAATTTAGTTATTTCTAATTGAAGGATAATTGCTTTATAGTATTGTGTTGGTTTCTATCAAACATCAACATGAATCAGCCACAGGTATACCTATGTCTCCTCCCTCCTGAGTCTCTGTCCCACCTCCCTCCCCATCCCACCCTTCCAGATTGTTTCAGAGCCCTAGTTTGAGTTCCCTGAGTCATTAGTAAACATGACATACAGAAATTTTATTTCTCTGGTAAATAGAGGAATTCATAATTTTGTAATATCTTCTATGAAACAAAATTATGACTCTTCAGTACTGAAACCAAGGTACATTTGAAAATTTATTTTAGGCTGAAGCTCTCCAAATTTTTGTGCATGGAATGTAATACTTGACATTTTAAAATCTGGCTTATTCCAAGCCCAGCATGTTCATAGCCCAATGCAGCATGCATACTGGATGCTCTCCTTTATCAGATGCCAGCTGTCTGAGTGGATTGATATTGAGAGGGTCATGAGTTGTTCAAGCTGGGGCAAGGGAACACTGAATCATTAGCATCTACTGTGAAGGCTATTTCCAGCTAGCGCCTGCCCTCTGCCAACATGGAACTTGCAGCAGAGAGGCATCATGGCTATGGACATGGTGAAATAGAGCCAGTGAGACACATGCTATTTATAAAGGTTAGAGAATAGTCTTGTTAAAAAAAAAAAGTTACACAACCTGTCTGGAAACTCATTCTCTTCCATCCTTGTCTTTCTACTTGAGTGTCAAGGTAAAGAAGATTCTGAGTAGACATTTCAAAAATGATTTCTGATTGGTCAGACCTGTTCTCTGGGGCTAATTCTGGCTCTTCCAAATTTTACTTCTGTCTCTCAAAGCCAATGAAGGAAAAACAAACATAGAAACAAATTGCACTAATGCTGACATTTAAGGGACTAAAATGTCCTCTGAAACATCTAAGCACAAATATAATGTATAAACAGAGAATTGTGGAATATCTGTCAGGTTTACAAAGTATTATCAAGTCATTATTAACATTTGGAGTAGGAGTTGTGATCTGTGGCTATTCTCTTGATGAAATCTGATGTTTCTAAATTGACTTGGTCATCATTAGGTAAGGTAGTGTCTTTTACCTTTTTTGCTTTAGGAAAGGTTTGGGGCCCCAGAAAGAGAGAATGAGTGCTTACAATCATTTAAATAAATTTGGGAGATTCTTGGTTACATTGGTTTCTTTACTGTAGAACTTCTTAGAGCCTTTTATATGAAAATGTTTTATGAGTCTTCAAGAAAGCGATGACATATGCAACACTTTTCTAAGTTGTTTGATCATAAAATCTTTTTTGTGTGTATACCATTCATTCATATGTATAAGAGGCATTTCTGGATCAGTTTCAGCAATGCTGACCTATAGTTTTGTTTTTGATTATATATATTTTTAAAGCTTTTCTAGCTTTGTAAAATAAATTTGGAAGCTTTAATTTTCTTTCCTCCAATGCTTTGAAAGTCACTAAAATAATGCAAATAATTTGTACCTCTTTCAGTTTCTTTTCTGGTAAGATGGGCCAGACAAGAAAAGTCAGCTGCCAGGGGTGGCTTCTCCAACCTAATAGATCCCATATTTGAGGATCAATGAGAATTATTTATTAAGCAACGTGACTTTCTTTTCTTCTTTTTTGAAAATAACTATCTTGAGCAACATAATTGCTTTTCATTACCTAACCAACAAACAAACAATTCAGAGGATGCAAGGAGATGAAATATTTATGACCGTGTGAGTGCATTGGGCTCTCGGCCACCACCCTTGTTCCTCATGGAGGGGTGCTGCCCTCTGGCCTCAGCTGTGCTCTGTTTGGCTGGAGAAGCCACTCCTGGGAGCTGACTGTCTGATACCATCTCCTGTATTGGGGGAGTGTAGGTGGGTTCTCAGCAGTTTATACTAAAAAAGTGCATTTCCATTTTATTTACATCATGTTACTTAGACCCATGTTCTGGGTTCCAGATTTACAATTTTTTGAGTGCCACTGAGGTCTCTGCTTTTTAATACACTGTCTAGGTTTGTCATAGCTTTCATTCCAAGGAGCAAATGTCTTTTAATTTCATGGCTGCAGTCACCATCTGCAGTGATTTTGGAGCCCAAGAAAATAAAATCTGTCACTGTTTTCATTGTTTCCCCTTCTATTTGCCATGAAGTGATGGGACTGGATGTTATGATCTTTGTCTTTTGAATGTTGGGTTTTAAGCCAGCATTTTTACTCTCTTTTTCCACTTTCATCAAGACTCTTTAGTTCCTCTTCACTTTCTACCATAAGCGTGGTGTCATCTGCATATCTGAGGTTATTGATATTTCTCCCAGAAATCTTGATTCCAGCTTGTGTTTCATTCAGCCTGGTATTTTGCATGTACTCTGTATATAAGTTAAATAAGCAGGGTGACAATATACAGGCTTGACATACTCCTTTCTCAGTTTGAACGAATTTGTTGTCCCATGTCTGATTCTAACTGTTGCTTCCTGACCTGCATACAGGTTTCGCAGGAGGCAGATAAGGTGGTCTGGTATTCCCATCTCTTCAAGAATTTTCCACAGTTTGTTGTGATCCACACAGTTCAAAGGCTTTAGTGTAGCATAAAGCAGAAGTAGATGTTTTTCTGGAACTCTCTTGCTTTTTCAATGATCCAACGGATGTTGGCAATCTGATCTTTGGTTCCTCTGCCTTTTTCTAAATCCAGCTTCAACATCTGGAAGTTCATGGTTCACGTACTGTTGAAGCCTGGCTTGGAGAATTTTGAGCATTACTTTGCTAGTGCGTGAGATGAGTGCAATTGTGTGGTGGTTTGAACATTCTTTGGCATTGCCTTTCTTTGGGATTGGAATGAAAACTGACGGGTGGAGAGGGAAGTGGGAGGGGGGATCGGGATGGGGAATACGTGTAAATCTATGGCTGATTCATATCAATGTATGACAAAACCCACTGAAATGTTGTGAAGTAATTAGCCTCCAACTAATAAAAAAAAAATAAATAAAAAAAAAAAAGAAAACTGACCTTTTCCAGTCCTGTGGCCACTGCTGAGTTTTCCAAATTTGCTGGCATAGTAAGTACAGCACTTTAACAGCATCATTTTTTAGGATTTGAAATAGCTTAGCTGGAATTCTGGATTTCCCTGGTAGCTCAGCTGGTAAAGAATCTGCCTGCAATGCAGGAGACCCCGGTTCAATTCCTGGGTCAGGAGGATCCCCTGAAGAAGGGATAGGCTACTCACTCAAGTATTCTTGGGCTTCCCTGGTGGCTTAGATGGTAAAGAATTGTCTGCAATGTGGGAGATCTGGGTTCGATCCCTGGATTGAAAAGATATCCTGGAGGAGGGCATGGCAACCCACTCCAGTATTCTTGCCTGGAGACTCTCCACAGACAGAGGAGCTTGGCAGGCTATAGTCCATGGGGTTGCAAAGGGTCGGACATGACTGAGTGACTAAGCACAGAGCATAGCTGGAATTCTATCACCTCCACTAGCTTTGTTTGTAGTGATGCTTCCCTAGGCCCACTTGACTTTGCACCAAGATATCTGGCTCTAAGTGAGTGATCACACCATCACGGTTATCTGAGTCCTAATGATCTCTTTTGTATAGTTCTGTGTGTTCTTGCCACCTCTTCTTCATATCTTCTGTTTCTGTTAGCTCGATACTGTTCCTGTCCATTATTGTGCCCATCTTTGCAAGAAATGTTCCCTTGATATCTCTAACTTTCTTGAAGAGATCTCGTGTCTTTCCCATTCTATTATTTTCCTCTATTTCTTTGCATTGATCACTGAGGAAGCCTTTCTTATCTCTCCTTGCTATTCTTTGAAGCTCTGCATTCAGATAGGTATATCTTTCCTGTTCTCCTTTGTCTTTAACTTCTCTTCTTTTCTTGGCTATTTGTAAGGCCTCCTCAGACAATCATTTTGCCTTTTGCATTTCTTTTTTCTTGTACACCTCTTGTACAGTGTTAAAACCTCCATCCATAGTTGGTCAGGCACTCTGTCTATCAGATCTAATCCCTTGAATCTCTTTGTCACTTGCACTGTATAATTGTCAGGGACTTGATTTCAGTCTTACCTAAATGGTCTAGTGGTTTTCTCTACTTCAGTTTAAGTCTGAATTTTGCAATAAGGAGTTCATGATCTGAGCCACAGTCAGCTCCTTGTTTTTGCTGACTGTATAGAGCTTCTCCATCTTTGGCTGCAAAGAATATAATCAGCCTGATTTCGGTATTGACCGTCTGGTGATGTCCATGTGTAGAGTCTTCTCCTGCGTTGTTGGAAGAGGGTGTTTGCTCTGACCAGTGCGTTCTCTTGGCAGAACTCTACTAGCCTTTGCTCGGCTTCAGTTTGTACGTCAAGGCCAAACTCGCCCATTACTCCAGGTATCTCTTGACTTCCTACTTTTGCATTCCTGTCCCCTATGATGAAAAGGACATCTATTTTTGGTGTTAGTTCTAGAAGGTCTTGTAGGTCTTCACAGAACTGTTCAGCTTTAGCTTCTTCAGCATTACTGGTTGGGGCATAGATTTGGATTACTGTGATATTGAATAGTTTGCCTTGATCATTAATGACCAATGCTTTAACCAGTCATGCCTGTGTAATGAACTAACGAAAACTTTACAAAAACCCTGAACGATGGAGTTCAAAGACCTTCCAGGCTGGTGAACACATCCTGTGCTGAGACGATGGGGCACCCAAGGGAGGGACTGGAAACTCCATTCTGCCTGTTGCACTTCGCCCTTCCACCTTTTCCACTTGGCTGCTCCCCAGTTATAAGACTTACGATAAAAAAAAAAAAAAAAAAAAAGACTTACGATAAACCAGTCGTAGTAAGTAAACGGCTTTCCTGAAATCTGAAAAAATGAACAAACCTGAAGGTCCTGGAAACCCTCGATTTATAGCCAGTTAATCAGGAGGACAGGAAGGGCCAGGCTTGTGATTAGTGTCTGAAGCGGGGTTAGTCCTGTGCAACCAAGCCCCCAGCCTGTGGGGCCTATACTAACTCCAGGTCGTGAGTGTCAGACCTGAATTTTAAGGCACAGTGTTAGAGGATTGGTTGGTGTGGGAAAAACCCTCACACGTTTGGTGTCCAAGGTGTTCTGAGAATAGAAACCGATCATGGTAATAGTAATAGCTATCATTTACTAAGTGCCAGATATTTTGCCAATGCTCATCATATACTGTTTCTAGTCCCAATGATCTTTTAAGATCATTTTCTTGGCACCAGTTTACAGAGGAGAAAAACCAAGACTTAATTACTCAGCAAAGGATATATTTCTAATAAAGTGGGTTTTCAGTTCTTTCAGACTCCCAATCCCTGCCTCCCCTCCTCTTCTCACCTGTATTGGGCTACTGCATGCCTCTTATAACCATATAAAATCTACTGTGGCTGATTTATTCAATAAATACAACTGAGTGCTGTGTGAGGTGCCATTATTCTGCAGGCCTCTGTGAGCAAGAACATCCAGAAGGAGAATAATAGTAATAGGAGCAAATGCTTAATTGATCTTTACAAAATAGAAATATAAGGATTGCTCTGTAAGTTGTCCAAGGCCACATAGCTAATAAATGGCAGAGCCATCGCTGAAACCCAGGACATCTGACTCCAAAACTGAACTGCCTCTTGTGAATATGCAATCATTTATATCAATGCATTTCAGTCTAATTTGGAAACAAACACATATGATACAGCCAAAGAACTATTATTCCATAGTGCTCATACAAATTTGAAAAAGTCAGTTATAAACTTCACATTCAAGGGGTTCAAGATAGAAAAATATCTTCATGGATTTCACATGCTATTTCAGGAGTTACAGTATGCTTCAGTTGAGAAAAAAGATCATTTCAGTTAGTTACTAATTGGTTTTTAACTTGGTTGAACCCATTCTTGTTCAGTAATTTTTGGTCATTATCTGATTGAAATTCTCCAAAGAAAAGAAACTCCCATCAAGACTATTCCTGCTTTTACTAATCTCAAAAAGACAAGGACCACGAAGATCACATATAAGCCTCTGACTAGAATATAATAGCTTTGGTGAAATGCAGTTGGCTCATTTAGACATAGTTCTGCTCAAAATAGCCTAGATGGACTGAATGGAATTTATTGCATTACTAATGTTCTAAAGGCAGATTTCCCAGTAGTAATTTACTCATAAAACTACTTTAACAAAAGGCTACTTGATAGCATAGAATAAACTGGAATGCATTTTTATAGCCAGAGATTTCCAAACCATAAATACTTCCATCCCTGTAAGCAAACACGTCAGAAATATTTGTGACCACCTTTGTGGTCACATTTTTACCACTTCTGTGATGGAATACAGCGATTTCATCATGACTGCATTCTATCTCTACCTTTATCCTTTATACTGGCGATGGACTCCTTAGCATATCATATGTAATCCATTAGTGAGAGGAACTTTGGCTTTCAGAAAGGAAGGAAGAGAAAAATATCATATAGAAGTTGTTGAAACTGGTTATTTTTGAACAATATTTTATTCACAGCAAACTAAATCCAATAGTTAATTTCAGAACAGTGTCAATATTGGCAGTTGAAAAGATGATTGCCTAGTAATTTAATTTAATTTACCTGCTGATGGTACTCAAATTTATTTTTCTCCCTAATAGAAATAAACATTCAACTGGGAATGGGGCTTGGAAAATTCCAGATTGCTGACATTTGGGATATGGTGTGAGGCTCTTAATTTTTAAGTAAGTCTTTTCTTTTCCTTTTTTAAAGGAAGCCTATGGAAGTAACTGCTTTAAAAATATCTCTCTAAAGATGTCAAAAGGTCGAATTAAAATATTATGCTGTCGATCATTGTCACTATTTTGTCTATCTTCCTTGTTAGAATGGTAGATAGAAAAAACCAATTTTAATTTTACATGAATCTTAATAATGTTATTTGCCTAAATGTTGCATGCTTTTTATTTTAAAATCCAAGCAATTAAAAAAAAATTCACAAAAAGGAAATATTTTTTTCCTTTTTTTAAAAAAGGAAATCTTAAAAAATGAATTAGAAAAGAAACAAATGATGTTAGCTAATATAAGAGTATGACAAGTCTAAGATATGAAATAAATATTGAGTAATATATACACTTTTGTTTTAGAAACAGTGCTTAAAAATCTGGTTAGTCAACAATCAAATCTTACTATATAGTGTGACATGTATTGTTAAAAATAAAATTTGTAGATGCCCTTGAATTAAATGTTAGTTTCAGATTCTTCTAGTTATAATTTTTTTTTATTTTTTATTATTATTATTATTTTTTTCCAGTGGGTTTTGTCATACATTGATATGAATCAGCCATGGATTTACATGCATTCCCAATCCCGATCCCCCCTCCCACCTCCCTCTCCACCCGATTCCTCTGGGTCCTCCCAGTGCACCAGGCCGGAGCACTTGTCTCATGCATCCCACCTGGGCTGGTGATCTGTTTCACCATAGATAGTATACATGCTGTTCTTGTGAAATATCCCACCCTCACATTCTCCCACAAAGTTCAAAAGTCTGTTCTGTATTTCTGTGTCTCTTTTTCTGTTTTGCATACAGGGCCATCGTTACCACCTTTCTAAATTCCATATATATGTGTTAGTATGCTGTAATGTTCTTTATCTTTCTGGCTTACTTCACTCTGTATAATGGGCTCCAGCTTCATCCATCTCATTAGAACTGGTTCAAATGAATTCTTTTTAACGGCTGAGTAATATTCCATGGTGTATATGTACCACAGCTTCCTTATCCATTCATCTGCTGATGGGCATCTAGGTTGCTTCCATGTCCTGGCTATTATAAACAGTGCTGCGATGAACATTGGGGTGCACGTGTCTCTTTCAGATCTGGGTTCCTCAGTGTGTATGCCCAGAAGTGGGATTGCTGGGTCATATGGCAGTTCTATTTCCAGTTTTTTAAGAAATCTCCACACTGTTTTCCATAGCGGCTGTACTAGTTTGCATTCCCACCAACAGTGTAAGAGGGTTCCCTTTTCTCCACACCCTCTCCAGCATTTATTGCTTGTAGACTTTTGGATAGCAGCCATCCTGACTGGCGTGTAATGGTACCTCATTGTAATATTTCATGCAAACGGAGACCAAAAGAAAGCAGGAGTCGCAATACTCATATCAGATAAAATAGACTTTCAAATAAAGGATGTGAAAAGAGACAAAGAAGGACACTACATAATGATCAAAGGATCAATCCAAGAAGAAGATATAACAATTATAAATATATATGCACCCAACATAGGAGCACCGCAATATGTACGGCAAACGCTAACGAGTATGAAAGAGGAAATTAATAGTAACACAATAATAGTGGGAGACTTTAATACCCCACTCACAACTATGGGTAGATCAACTAAACAGAAAATTAACAAGGAAACACAAACCTTAAATGACACAATGGACCAGCTAGACCTAATTGATATCTATAGGACATTTCACCCCAAAACAATCAACTTCACCTTTTTCTCAAGTGCACACGGAACCTTCTCCAGAATAGATCACATCCTGGGCCATAAATCTGGTCTTGGAAAATTCAAAAAAATTGAAATCATTCCAGTCATCTTTTCTGACCACAGTGCAGTAAGATTAGATCTCAATTACAGGAAAAAAATTGTTAAAACTTCAAACATATGGAGGCTAAATAACACGCTTCTGAATAACCAACAAATCATAGTTATAATTTTTAAAAGGAAATATTGCTTTGCATTAATACAAGTTTCTTTGTATAAACTGTTATTAATTTATTGTTAATAAAAGTACCTATGAGCAGAATATCTTGTTAGTCACAAAGATAACCAGACATGATGGCAGAGATGGGTAGGTACTCATCAAACTTACTTCCACTTTTTGAACACATAGCTAGGTTACATTTCCTGGGCTCCTTTGGCATTAGATACAGACATGAGATGGAGTTTTAGCCAATGGAATGTAGGGAGACTGACCTACATTCACCTTTGGTTGGGTGGTTGGTTTAGTCGCTAAGTTGTATTCTCTTTAGGGAGAACCCAAAAGGTCTCCTTTGTATTTCTGTAAAGCCTCTTTTTCTGTCTTTGCCTCCCAAAAAGATGTGGTAGAAGATTTCTAAGCCTCAGGGGTACATGACTATAATTACAGAGATAATGCCTGTAAGGAGCAGAGACCCCCACAAGCAATCCACATTGAATTATTACAGAGGCAATAAACCTTTGCTGTGGCAAGTTGCAGGGACAGAGGGATTTTTTGTTTTGTTTTGTTTTTGTAGGTAGTTTTATTTTTTAATTTTTTAACAGCTCTTTTCTTACCCCTATGCCAAGTTTTCTCTACTTTGCACTATTAACTTACTGGACTAGGTAAATCTTTGCTGTGGGGGCTGTGCATTATAGCATCTCTGGTTTTTATTCATTAGATGCTCACAGCACCTGCCCTCCCCCATCAGTGACAATCAGAAATGTCTCCAGACCTTCCAAACATCCCCTTGAGTGTAAAATTACCCCTATTTGAGAACTACTGGTCTAATATAGTCAGGTTTCTGTTCTTAAAGTTTTATCAAAGAGTTCTCTACTTTTTTATATAATGAGTTTCTGAAATATCTGAAGTCAGAGTCTGAAAGATGAGCAATATATTTATGTTATACAGAATTTTGTTATAGAAGACAAATAAAAGGGAGATAAACCTTTTTAACTTTCCATTGTGTTCAGTAGCACATTGTGAGTCTGTTGGTGCTGTAATTTTCCCATGTTTTTAAATTCTGCATTTTTCCTTCACCATTGAACCCACATTTGATCACCATAAATCCACTGAACTGTAGCTTGAAGCTCAAGCATTATCACTGAAGGCATAGAGAAGGACTTTCATCTGGGTCTCAATTTTGTAAGACCCGTGCTTTTTGTTTTTATAATAAGGTACATTGCAATTTTCCATTTTCCATTCATTTTTATTAAATGAAAATAAATACCAAAATAATCAAATAAATATCCCTATATAACAAAGATGGCCACAAAGCCAGAGTCAAATTGGTGACATTCATTTTTATTTTTTTATTTCATTCTTATTTTATATTAGGTTATAGTTGATTTACGATGTTGTTAGTTTCAGGTGTACAACACTGATTCATTTCTATATATACATATGTCCAGGTTTTTCATTCTTTTCCCATACAGGTTATTGCAGATTATTGAGTAGAATTCCCTGTGCTATACGGTAGGTCCTTGTTGATCATCTGTTTTATATATCATACTGTGTATATGCTAATCTCAACTCCTAATTTTTCCCTCCCCTGTCTTTCCATTTTGGTAACAATAAGTTTGCTTTTGAAGTCTCTGTGAGTCTGTTTCTGTTTTGTATATAAGTTCATTTGTATCATTTTTTAAGATTCCATGTATGAGTAGTAGCATATGCTATTTGTCTTTCTTTGTCTGATTTACTTCACTCAGTATAATAATCTCTAGGTCCATCTATGTTGCTGCAGATGGCATTATTTCACTCTTTTTAATGGTTGAGTAGTGTTCCATTATATATATGTATTTCATCTTCTCTATCTATTCCTCAGTCAGTGGACATTTAGGTTACTTCCATGTCTTGGCTGTTGTAAATAGCACTGCTGAGAACATTGGGGTGCATGTATCTTTTTGAATTACAGTTTCCTTCAGCTAAATGCACAGGAGTGGGACTGCTGGGTCATAGCATCGTTCTACTTTTAGAACTACTGTTCTTCATAGTGTGTGTATATAAAGTTGCTCCTCCATAGTGTGTGTGTGTGTGTGTGTGTGTGTGTGTGTATGTAAAGATGCTCAGTTGTGTCTGACTCTTTGTGACACCATGGTCTATAGCCCACCAGGCTCCTCTGTCCATGGAATTTTCCAGGCAAGAATACTGGAATGGGTTGCCGTTTCATACTCTGGGGGATCTTCCTGAGGCAGGCATTGAACCCACATTTCCCATGTCTCCTGCACTGGCAGGCATATTCGTTACCCCGTACCACCTGGGAAGCGCTGTTCTCCACAGAGGTTGAATTAATTTACATTCTCACCAACAGTGCAGAAGAGTTCTTTTTCCTCCACACCCTCTCCAGAATTTATTGTTCATAGACTTTTTGATGATGGGCATTATGATGAGTGTGAAGTGATACCTCATTGTAGTTTTGATTTGCATTTCTCTAATGATTAGCAGTTTTCATGTACAGCATATTTTCATGTGCTTTTTGGCCATCTGTATGTCTTCTTTGGAGAAATATCTATTTAGATATTCTGCTAATTTTGATTAAGTTATTTTGATGTTTAGCTGCATGAGCAGTTTGTATATTTTGGAGATTAATCCCTTGTCTGTTGCTTCATTAGCAAATATTTTCTCCCATTCTGTGGGTTGTCTTTTTAAAAAAATTTTTATTGGAGTATAGTTGGATAGTGTTATAGGTTATACAAGGTTATTGGATATACAAGGTTATAGGTGGTTTTTTCACTTTGTTTATGGTTTCCTTTGCTTTGTAAAAACTTTTTAAGCTTAAGTTCCATTTGTTTATTTTCATTACTCTAACAGGTGGATCCAAATATAGCAAAGAATGTTCTGCCTATGTTGTCCTCTAGGAGCTTTATGGTATCCAATTTTACATTTATTTAGGTCCTTAATCCATTTTGGGTTTATTTTTGTGTATGGTATTAGAGAATTTTCTAGTTTCATTCTTTTATATGTAGCTGTCCAGGTTTCCCAGTATTGCTTATTGAAGAGATTGTCTTTTCTCCATTGTATATTCTTGTCCCATTTGTCATAGGTTAATTGAGCATAGGTGCATGCTCCATTTATTCATTTATTTCCAGGATTTTTATCCTAATCCATTGATCTAGATTTCTGTTTTTGTGCCAGTACTGTTACTGTTTTGATTACTGTAGCTTTGTAGGAGAAGGAGATGGCAACCCACTCCAGCGTTCTTGCCTGGAGAATCCCAGGGATGGCAGAGCCTGGTGGGCTGCCGTCTGTGGGGTCGCAGAGAGTCGGACACGACTGAAGCGACTTGGCAGCAGCAGTATAGTCTGAGCTTAGAGAACCTGATTCCTCCAGCTCCATTTTTCTTTCTCGGGATTGCTTTGGCTATTTGAGGTCTTCTGTGTTTCCATACAAATTAAAATTTTTTTATTCTAGTTCTGTGAAAAATGTCATTGGTAATTTAATAAGGATTGCATTGAATCTATAGATTGTCTTAGGTAGTGTAGTCTTTTTGACAATATTGATTCTTCCCTCCAAGACCATGGAATTCTGTTTGCCTTCTTTGATTTTCATTGGCATCTTATAGCTTTCAGAGTATAGGTCTTTTACCCCCTCAGGTACGTTAATTCCTAGGTATTTTCTTCTTCTTGATACAATAGTAAATGGGATTGTTTCTTTAATTTCTTTCTGATGTTTTGTTGTTAGTGTATAGAAATGCAAGAGTTTTCTATATATTAATTTTGAATCCTGCAACCTTACCATATTCATTAACGAGCTCTAGAAGTTTTCGGTCAGCATCTTTAGAATTTTCTATGTATGGTATTGTGATATCTGCAGATAGATGCCGATTTCCAATTTGTATTTCTCTTACTACTTTTTCTTTTCTGATTGCTGTGGCCAGGGTTTCCAAAACTATGCTGAATAAAAGTGTCAAGAATGGACATGCTTATTTTGTTCCTGATCTTAGAGGAAATGCTTTCAGCTTTTCACCATTGAGTATGATGTTAGCTGTGTGTTTGTCATATATGGACTTTATTGTGTTAAAGTAGTTTCCCTCTATGCCCACTTTTTGAAGTTTTTTTTTTTAATCATAAATGGATGTATGTTGAATTTTATCAAAAGTTTTTTTTTTTGCATCTATTCAATATGGTTTTTATTCTTCAGTTTGTTAATGTGTATCACACTGATTGATTTGCAGATATTGAAATATCCTGCATCCCTAGGGTAAATCCCACTTCATCATGGTTTATGACTCTCTTAATGTATACTTAACTGATGCTGAAGCTGAAACTCCAATACTTTGGCCACCTGATGTGAAGAACTGACTCATTTGAAAAGACCCAGATGCTGGGAATGATTGAAGGTGGGAGATGGGGATCACAGAGGATCAGATGGGTGGATGGCATCACCGACTCAATGGACATGAGTTTGAGTAAACTGCAGGAGTTGGCGATGGACAGGGAAGCCTGTCATGCTGCAGTCCATGGGGTTGCAAAGAGTCGGACATGACTGAGCGACTGAATTGAACTGAACTGGATTTTGTTTGCTAGTGTTTTGTTGAAGATTTTTGCATATTGGCCTCTAATATTCTATTTTTTGTGTGGTATTTTTTTGTGTCTGGTTTTGGTATCAGGGAGATGGCAGCCTCATAGAATGAATTTGGAAGTGTTCCTTCCTCTGAAGTATTTTGGAATACTTTTAGAAGGATAGGTGTTAATTCTCTAAATGTTTGCTAGAATTCTCCTGTGAAGCCATCTTGTCCTCGACTTTTGCTGAAGTTTTTAAAATCAGTTTCAATTTCACACTTGTGATTGGTCTGTTCATATTTTCTATTTCTTCCTGGTTCATTCTTGGAAGATTGTACCTTTCTCAGAATTTTCCAATTTCTTTTAGGTTGCCCATTTTATTGGCATATAGTTGCTTGAGATTCTTTAAATCATAAAGAATGATTCTTATGATTCTTTGTATTTCTATGGCAACTTCTATGGCAACTTCCCTTGTAACTTCTCCTTTTTATAGATTTGAGCCCTCTCCCTTTTTTTCTTGCTGAGTTTAGCTAAAATTTTCTAAATTTTATCTTTTTAAAGACCCAGTTTTTAGTTTCATTAATCTTTTCTATTTTTTTTTTTTTGGTCTCTAGTTCATTTATTTTGCTCTGATCTTATGGTTTTTTCCCTTCTACTCACTCTGGGTTTTGTTTGTTCTTCTTTCTTTAATGTCTGTCAGTGTAAGGTTAGGTTGTTTATTTGAGATTTTTCTTATTTCCTGAGGTAAGTTTGTATCACTATAAACTTCCTTCTTAGAACTGTGTTTGCTGCATTTCATAGGTTCTCGATCAGCATGTTTTCATTTGTCTTTAGGTATTTTTTGATTTCCTCTTTCATATCTTAAGTGATCCATTGGTGTTTGTAGCATATTATATAACCTCCACATGTTTGTGTGTTTTACAGGGTTTTTTTTTTTTTTTTTCCATGTAATTGATTCCTAATCTCATAGTGTTATGGTTGGAGAAGATGTCTGATGTAATTTCAATCTTCTTAAATTTACCAAGGCTTGCTTTATGGCCCAACGTGTAATCTGTCCTGGAGAGTGTTCCAAGTGCACTTGAGAAGAATGTATATTCTGCTGCTTTTGGATGGAATGAATATCTATTAAGTCCATCTAGTCTAATATGTCATTTAAGACCTTTGTTTCCTTATTGACTTTCTGTCTGGATGATCTGCCCATTGATGTAGGTGGAGTGTTTATGTCCCCCACTATTATTTTGTTACTGTATATTTTTCTTTTTGTGGCTGTAAGCAATTGCCTTATATATCGAGGTGCTCCTATCTTAGGTGCATATATATTTACAATTGTCCTATTCGTTGGATTGATTCCTTGATCACTAGGTAGTGTCCTTCTTTGTCTCTTATTACAGTCTTTATTTTAAAGTCTATTTTGTCTGACATGCATGTACAATTGATGTAATGGTGAGCTTTCCCATTAATAATTTTCTTGTTTCTAGTTGTGGCCTTTTCTTTTCCACTTAGCGAAGTTCCTTTAGCATTTGTTGTAAAGCTCATCTGGTGGTGCTAAATTCTCTTAACATTTGCTTGTCTGTAAAGCTTTTGATTTCTCCACTGAATATAAATGATAGCTTTGCTGGGTAGAGTATTCTTGGTTGTAGGTTCTTCTCCATCACTTTAAATATATCATGCCTCTCCCTTCTGGTCTGCAGAGATTCTGCTGAAAAATCAGCTGATAACCTTATACGAATTCCCTTGTATGTTATTTTGTTATTTGTTTCTTGCCCCTTGTTGCTCTTAATATTTCTCTTTGTTTTAAATTTCTTAACTTTATTAGTGTCTCAGTATGTTCCTTCTTGGGTTTATACTGTATGAGATTGCGCTTCTTGGACTTGAGTGTTTCATTTCCCATGTTAGGGAAGTTTTCAGCTATTATCTCTTCAAAGATTTTCTCAGACCCTTTGTCTCATCACCTTCTGGGATCCTATAATGTGAATGTTGGTATGTTTCATTTTGTACCAGATGTCCCTTACACTGTCCTCATTTCTTTTCATTCTTCTTTCATTTCTCCGTTCTGTAGCAGTAATTTCTACCAATCTGTCTTCCAGCTCACTTATTCATTTTTCTGCCTCATTTATTCTACTGATTCCTTATAATGTATTTTTCATTTCAGTTATTATATTGTTCATCTCTGTTCTTTAAAGACTCTAGCTCTTTATTAAAGTTTCTTGTACTCTCTCAGTCTTTGCCTCTCTTCTTTTTCTGAGATCTTGGGTCATCACTGCTATTACTACTCTAAATTCTTTTTCAGCTAGATTACCTATATCTACTTCACTTGTTCTTCTGGAGCTATATATTGTCTTTTGTTTGGAACATAAAATTTTCTGTTTGTGGTCTCTGTTCCTCAGGCTGCAAGGCTGTAGTTCCCCTTGCTTCTGGTGTCTGTGCCCAGGTGAGTGAGGCTAGTCTAAAAGGCCTGTGCAGGCTTCGTAGTGGGAGGGACTGGTGTTTGCCAACTGGTGGGTGGACCTGGTTCTTGTTCTTCTGGTGGGTAGGGCCATGTCAAGGAGTGTGCTTATAGGTGGCTGTTGGCTCAGGATGAATTTAGGTAACCTGTCTGCTGATGGGAGAACCTCTTGATGAAAGTGAAAGAGGGGAGTGAAAAAGATGGCTTAAAACTCAACATTCAAAAAACTAAGATCATGGCATCTGGTCTCATCACTTCATGTCAAATAGATGGGGAAACAATGGAAACATTGACAGACTTTATTTTCTTAGGCTCCAAATCTTTGCAGATGGTGACTGCAGCCATGAAGTTAAAAGCCACTTGCTCCTTGGAAGAAAAGTTATGACAAACCTAGACAGCATGTTAAAAAGCAGAGCCATTACTTTGCTGACAAAGGTCCACCTAGTCAAAGCTATGGTTTTTCCAGTAGTCATATATGGATGTGAGGGTTAGACCATAAAGTAGGCTGAGCACTGAAGAACTGATGCTTTTGAATTGTGGTGCTGGAGAAGACTCTTGACTGTCCCTTGGACTTCAAGGAGATCAAATCAGTCAATCCTGAATATTCATCGAGGGACTGATGCTGAAGCCCCAATACTTTGGCCACCTGATGTGACAAACTGACTCACTGAAAAAGACCCTGATGCTGGGAAAGATTGAAGACCGAAGGAGAAAGGAATGACAGAGGGTGAGATGGTTAGATAGCGTTACTGACTCAGTGGACATGAATTTGAGCAAACTCGGGGAGAGAGTGAAGGACAAGGAAGCCTGGCTGCAGTCCATGGGGTTGCAAAGAGTTGGACACAATGTAGGGACTGAACAACTGCTGATGGGTAGGGCTGTGGGCCCACTCTATTGGATGTTTGGCCTGAGGCATCCCAGCTCTGGAGTCTAGAGGCTGTTGGGTGGGGCCAGGTCTCACTGGCTAAATGGAGCCCTCCAGGATGGCTCATGTCAATGAGTAGTCCCTTGGACCTCTGCCACCAGTGTTCTTGCCCCACAGCCATCCACTGCCTCCCCAGGAGTCCCTCCAAGATCCACAGGTAGGTCTGGCCCAGACCCTTGTGGCTTTTCCCTGGGTCCCAAGGCATGTGAAACCTTGTATGCACCCTCAGAGGCAGAGTTTCAGTTTTCGCCAGCTCTGTAGAGTTCCTGCACATAAGCCCTGTTGGCCTTGACGGCTAAGTGCTCTGGGGGTTCCTCCTCCCAGTGCCAGACCCCCAGGCTGGGAAGCCTGATGTGGGGCTCAGAAGTCTCACTCCCATGGAAAAACCTCTCTGCTATGCTTATTTTCCATTTGGGCTGTTGCTCACCCCACGAGTGTGGGATTTGATTATATTGAGAAAGTGCCCCGGCTATCATCTCTTGTGGCCTCTTGCTTTGGATGTAGAATATCTTTTTTTTTTTTTTGGTAGGGTTGAGTCTTTTTTGTCAGTGATTATTTGGCAGTTAGTTGTGATTTTGGTGTTTTAGTGACAAGAGGTGAGCTCAAGTCCTACTTCACCATCTTGTCTTTCTTCCATGACCTGTCCTTGATTTTCATTCAACTGTTCACTATGGAGACTGAATGAGATAGATGCTTGTCTGCTGATATACAAAAGTACATTTTACTTTCACCTTCCTTAGTCTTAATTCATTTTTCCTATGCCTAGTTTCTCCCTTGCTGAGTTTATTTCCTCTTTTCCATCTCAATCTCTGGACTAGACAGTATAGTGTTTGGACTATTTGTGTGGCTCAGTAGAGGCATCCTCAGGTCTCAGTACTGAGCACCCGATCTTATACACCAGACCCCCCTGATGTTTAAGGCACTTTGCTCTCGCTGAAGTTGAACACTTGCCTGGGAGCACCCTCCACTGGCCCCTGCTTTTGTGGAGAAACATTACAGATGGTTGAATGTCTG
This sequence comes from Cervus elaphus, assembly GCF_910594005.1. Classification (NCBI taxonomy): domain Eukaryota; kingdom Metazoa; phylum Chordata; class Mammalia; order Artiodactyla; family Cervidae; genus Cervus; species Cervus elaphus. Next base: position 9,377,358 of record NC_057833.1, on the reverse strand, counting down.
ATAATACGAGGATAAAAAAAAAGGGCAGAGTCCTTGTTCTTTTAGGCATTTCTCATTTAGTGATGGAAACAGATGCAGCCTCAAGTAATACTTAGAAGAATTGCATAAAAAGACAGGGACACTGGAGTGACTAAATTCAAAGTAGAAATACTGGGGTTGAAGTGTGTTATCCAAGTGCATTCTAGTGGAGAGGGTTAAAAGAATATCTCCATCTGAACCAGCAGCACAGATCTGTGGAGGTCCTCTTTTAGAACCTAACAACAAGTACGGTCTTCCTTAATCAAACCTGTGATCAGAGCACAGAAAATGTTGCAATTGAAATTCACTTCTCTGATGCCTGGAAATGGTTTTTTTTGAATTAGTGGATTCAATAGATCAGTCTTTGGTTAAGTCTTCTGTTATTAGTAGACAGTGTGATTAAAGACCCTTTGGTCAGACCACCAGTGTTGGGATTCAAAATCTGCCATGTACCCTCGTGTGACTTTCACCATATAATAATTTAAACTTCTTTGCCTCAGTTTTCTTATGTGTAAAAATTGGATCAAGAAACTCTATTTGATAGAGTGTTGTGAGAATTATGATCCTAAAGGAAATAAGTCCTGGGTGTTCATTGGAAGGACTGATGTTGAAGCTGAAACTTCGATATTTTGGCCACCTGATGCGAAGAGCTGACTCATTTGAAAAGACCCTGATGCTGGGAAAGATTGAAGGCAGGAGGAGAGAGGATGACAGAGGATGAGATGGTTGGATGGCAACACCGACTCAAGGGACAAGAGTTTGGGTGGACTCTGGGAGTTGGTGATGGACAGGGAGGCCTGGCGTGCTGAGGTTCATGAGGTCGCAAAGAGTCAGACATGACTGAGTGAACTGACCTGAACTGTGAGAATTAAATGGTAATGCCTGTCATGTGCCCAAAACAGTGCCTGGCACCTAGTAAAGTTCTTGATAATTGTTATCTCTTATTAATATTTATTTGTGATACCTTATAGAATTAATTTATTCTTTCAAGCAGTATACTATAAGAACTGATGATTTTATCTTTACAAAAATCACATTTGTAATTATAATTTTTTTGTATAGTGACTCAGTCCCTATAAATCTCTTCATCTTTTTGTTGTCAGTAACATGTACTAGATTTCCATCATTAACAGACTATTTCTAGAGATGCCAATGTCTCAGAAATCTTTCTATTGTTTCAAAACGGGAAACAATTTTGATGGACTATCTTTCTTTCCTTTACTTAAAAAGTGTTTTTCTACTGTCATTACAGACCTTGGGTGTTCATTTTATTTTTCTACTCTCAAATTTTTCTGACTTTTAAAAATAAGGATAAATGCACTCCACAAAACACTGCAAAGCTCTCAAATTCATTTGCTGTTCATATGCTTTTCTTAGACATGTGCAGTGATTTTCCTCAGCACCTTGAGTGTGAGAGATGGATGGCTAGTGTCTGGAATCTTCTGACCTAGGTTAAAAGGCCTCAAGAGGAATGAACAGACTAGCCTCAAAGATATCATAAAGCAGTCATATTAGAGCCACCTCATCACTTCTCTATGCAATAGCCCCTTAAAGTCAACATAACAACTTTATGTAGGCCTCATAATCAGCACCCTTCTCTCCTGGCATAAAAATAACCACACTTTTAGAAAACATTTTTGAAAGAAAAAAATTGGGTTTAGAGATTAGGAGTATTTATCTCAGAGACAATTCCTAGGGAAGGCTTCAAGTTTATGAAGGGTTATTATTGCAGAGAATAGGGACCAGCTGTTCTCCATCCCTCAAGAATCCCAAAGAGAGGGCTAAGCCTCAGCATGAAATAATTAGGTTGGTATGAAGAGGAATTTCCTGATGGTGAGAGTAAAACATTGAAAGGAATACCTTAAAATCTGAAAGAACTCTGAAAGCAAATTATTCTCCTGGAGCACTCTCCACATCTGAAATCTACTAAGCCTTAAGCTTTCCAGAGGTGTGAAATAACACATCTACATTCCTCAACAGGCATTCCTAACATCCTAAATGATCACATGTGGTGGTGTGTTCGGTATATGTTTTCTATAGATGGTCTGCAGTTTGTACTTTGCTGTCTCAAGTGGTTACAGTGATATAGTCTGGGAGGTAGAATTGTGTCCTCTTTGAAATCAGACATACCTGGCAGGCATCCACGTTCTACCGCTTTGATTCAGAGGCTCACTGTGTGGTGTTTAACAAGTTGCTTCTTCCCTCTGAGACTTAAACTTCTATAATAAAGAAGGGTATGTGTGTGTGTTAGTCGTTCAGTTGTGTTTGACTCTGCAATCCTGCGGACTGTAGCCCACAAGGCTGCTCTGTCCATGGGAGTCTCCAGGCAAGAATACTGGAGTGGATAGCCATTTCTTCCTCCAAATATAGGAGGACAGTTAAGAAAAAAAACTAATCATTGTATTTAGGTCACAAATAAAATGCTAGCACATAGTATTTAACATCTATTAGTTAAAATAGACTAAAGTATGAAAGTGAAAAATGTTAGTCGCTCAGTCATGTCCAACTCTTTGCAATCCCATGAACTGTAGCCCGCCAGGCTCCTCTGTCCAAGGAATTCTCCAGGCAAGAATACTGGGTGACCATTGTCTTTTCCAGTGGATCTTTGCAACCCAGGGATCGAACCCAGGTATCCCACATTGCAGGGAGATTCTTTACCATCTGAGCCACCAGTGAAGCCTATATTTATGTATGCACATATACACATGCATACATTAAGTAGGAGTATTTTGTAGAAAAAAAAATCCTTATGGGAGACAAAACTCCTTAAACAGATGCATAAGTGCATAGTACCTGACATTAAAGTCTTTGTCCTACAAAAATGTCACAGATTCATTTTAAAAGCAAAATGCCACCTGGAAATTTTAAAATTCTCTCAATTCTTGGTCAAAGAGGAAAACCAAAGTAAAATGTCAGAATATCTAGAAAATATCATTAATTAAAACATTATATGTCAGGACCCATGGAATACAGCTAAAACTATGTTTAGAGGAAAAACACAACCATTAGTGTTTTTACAGATGAAGGAGACTAAATGAATTAAGCATCAATTTAAAAATTCAGTCAAAGACAAGATGATAAACTTACAGAAAAATTGAATGAAAGAATTCACAAATTAAAAGCAAAAATTAATAAAATGCAAAACAGAAAAACCATAAGCCTGAAAAATTAATTCAAGAACTGGTTCTTTGAAAAGCTAGTTAAAAGGAGAAGAGCACGAAATAAGAAACAAGAATGGGTAAATATTAACTTGTACAGACTATTTTTTAAATCTTCATAGTCTCAATTTTCCCCACTTGCAAAAATGCAGATGTTCATAATAATGGCTTCATAGAGTCATGGTGAGAACAAGGAAATTAATCCTTATAAAGGATTTATCAGAGTATCTTGGAATGAGATAAAGTTTCAATAAATGATAGTTGGTGTTTTCATTATTAAAATTTTTCTTCTCCCCCCACCCCCGAAAAAAGAATGAATAAATGATCATAGATACAGAGGAAATGGGAATAATTGATTCTTGTTCAACTCAAAACTGAAGTGAAATGGAATAATTTTTAGAAATAGGTAAATTGCTAAAATCATGTTCAGAAGAAGGCCATTTATTCAGAGTTCATTTACAATACAAGAGACTGATGAAAGTTGTTTAAAGCACTAATGCTTCCTTATGAGAGCACTAGCATTTAGATGCAATTATAAAGGTAAGAAAAAAAAAAGGATACAGAAATTAAAAATAGGTAAAATTAATGTTTATAAGCAATGATTTATATATTAAAACCTAAGAGAATCAATTAAAAAATTCCTATTGACCATAAAGAAAATTGGTAAGTTGTTTGTATACAAAATTTATGTAAAAAGTATGGTGGAAAAAACATATTAATAATAACAATGAATAAATATTTAAAAAGGGAATAATTTTAAGAAATATGTAAGAATTTTATGAAGAAAATTCTAACCCACAAAAGAAGCCTTGAATAAATGGAAAAGTGCCTGCTATTCTTAGAAGGAATATTAAAAAGCAGAGACATTATTGACAAAGGTCTGTATAGTCAAAGCTATGATTTTTCCAGTAGTCCTGTATGGATGTGAGAGTTGGACTATAAAGAAAGCTGAGTGCTGAAGAATTGATGCTTTTGAACTGTGGTGTTGGAGAAGACTCTTGAGAGTCCCTTGGACAGCAAGGAGATAAAACACATCAATCCTAAAGGAAATCAGTCCTGAATATTCATTGGAAGGACTGATGCTGAAGCTGAAGCTCCAATACTTTGGCCACCGGATGTGAAGAACTGACTCCTTGGAAAAGACCCTTATGTTGGGAAAGATTGAAGGCAGGTGGAGTAGAGGATGACAGAGGATGAGTTGGTTGGATGGCATTACCGACTCGATGGACATGAGTTTGAGCAAGCTCCCAGAGTTGGTGACGGACAAGGAAGCCTGGTGTGCTGCAGTCCATGGGGTCCTAAAGAGTCAGACACGACTGAGTGACTGAGCTGAACTGATTCTTGGAAGGGAAGACTGAAAATTACAATGCTTCTTGTATCTCCAAATTAATCACTCTACTTAATGTAAGTCAATTAGAAATAATAACAGAAGTTTTTCCTTTTCTTTCCTTTCCTGTTTTTGAACTAAGTGATTTGAAAATTTAAGAGGAAAATTAAATATGCCATAATAAGCAAAATAATTCTGAAAATAAGAGTAATGAAGAGGAATAAGAGATGCAGATTTTAAAACATTTTAAAACTAGAATTTTTATGTTTTTAATTTAATTTTTATTTTATATTGGGGTATAGATTTACAATGTTGTATTAGTTTTAGATGTACAGCAAAGTGGTTCAGTTATACATATGCATATATTCATCCTTTTTCAGATTGTTTTCCCATATAGGTTGTTTTCAGAATATTGACTAGAGTTGTCTGTGCTATAGAGTAGGTCCTTGTTGATTATCTATTTTATGTATAGTAGTGTGTATATGTTAATCCCAAACTCCTAATGTACTCCTCCTTCCTCACTGTTCCCCTTTGGTAATGATAAGTTTGAAGTTTATGAGCTTGTTTCTGGTTTGTAAATACGTTCCTTTGTGTCATACTTTAGATTCCACATATAAGTGATATCATATACTTGTCTCTCCCTGACTTACTTAGCATGAATCTCTAGGTCCACTCATGTTGCTACAAATGGCATTGTTTCATTGTTTTTAATAGATGAGTAATTTTCCATTGTATATATGACCTCATCTTCTCTATCAATTCCTCTGTCAATGGATATTTAGGTTGCTTTCATGCTTGGCTACTATAAATAGTGATGTACTGAACCCTGGGGTGCGTGTACCTTTTCATGTATGGTTTTCTCCAGGTTGATGTCCAGGAGTGGGGTTGCAGGGTCATATGATATGGTAGTTCTATTTTTAGTTTTATAAGGAACCTCCATATTGTTCTCCATAGTGACTATACCAAGTTACATCCCCACCAGCAATGTATTCTTCATACCCTTTCCAGCATTTATTGCTTGTAGACTGCAGAATTTTTAATGATGGACATTCTGAATGGTGTGAAGTGATACCTCCTGGTAGTTTTGATTTGTGTTTCTTAACAATTAGTGAAGTTGAGCATCCTTTCATATGTTTTTTTATCCATCTGTATGTCTTTTTTGGAGAAAGGTCTATTTGGATATTCTACCCAGTTTCTGATAAGGTTGTTTGTTTTTCTGATATTGAGGCACATAAGCTGTTTGTATATTTTGAAGATTAATCCCTTGTTGATTGTAAAGCTGGGATATTTAAACCAGATTGTTATTAGGGTATGAAGAGGCAGATCATTAGTAAAAGCTAAGCAAGTTAATAGATTCAGTTCTATATCTTGATAGAAGTTTGGGTTACAAAGGTGTATGTATTTGTCAAAACTCAATGAATGTACAGTTAAGATCTGTACATTTCTTGCACACTGTATGTAAAGTTTATTTTGAAAGAAAAAAATCCATGAAAATGTATTAGACTTTAGTCTGAAGGCATGCTTACTAAAATATCTGGTTTATGTTTAATTTTTTAATTGAAGTATAGATTTACAATGTGTTCATTTCTGATGTACAGCAAAGTGATTCAGAAACAGATACATATATATATATGTAATTTTCAGATTCTTTCCCATTATAGTTTATTACAAGATATTGAATATAGTTCCCTGTGCTATACAGTGAGTACCTTGTTGTTAAAGCATTTGGAGCAAAGTGCACAGATTGATATCTGCAATTTATTTTGAAACAAATCAGAAAATAAGATGGGTTGATGATGGACTAGCAGATTGCAAAACTAAAAATTTTGTAATTAGTAAAATTATCTCAACATTGACATGAGCTTAAAATTTTCATCATGTATAGTGTGTAGAGAAATTTAGAATACACGAAGGAAACAGTAGGATCTTTAGAGCATAACTTGCATTGTAGAATGAAAGACTTCTGTCTCCGTACTAGTTTCAAGAACCAGAATGCAGCGGGAAGGGTTGGTTGTGGGGAGCAGAGCTGCTCCTGGGGTGAATCTCCCAGATAGTCTAGTGTTTCCTGGTGCCCTGACCTGTAAGGCTGCCCAGAACGTTGGCTCCACTTCCGGTGAGAGCTCTCTGCTGGGCAGAGGCTTTTCAGCCGGGAGCCGTGTGGGTTAGCAAGGGGAGATCTGATCCCCAGGGGCTACACGTATTTAAAAGTCTAGGAGAAAAAGGCGTCACTGTATCAGAGTGTCTGTTGTTCAGGCCCAGAACGGCTCTGCTGTTAGCACGGTGACTTTTCACTCCTTTCAGTTTTTTGTTAAGTTGCTCTTTTTAACCTTAAAAGGAGTGATATCAGTTTATTCAGGACTTCTGGGTAGTTCATGAAGTGCTGTTATTTAACCATTTGTCTTCTGAGGTTTGACGCTACTCAACCCTATATTTATATTTCTCAAAGACTGCACGGAGTGGATGTTTTGGAAGGAGCATTGTCCCGCTGTTCTGCGTAGGGTTTGGAAACAGTGGGCTTCCAGGGACCTCAGCCCAGCTCCTGGCAGTTGTCACTTTGCTGCCAGATGGAAACAGCCAGGCATCCTCAACCGTAAAGACGTGCTTAGATCTGATGGGTAAAACGGGGCTCTTTTTAGTTGCAGTGTGGAAGTGGGAAAGGGTGTATACATTTTGGTGGAAAATATATTATCAGAAATTTGAATATATGAGGACCTTATAGTTTTGAGCTTCCAGGGCTTCCCTGGTGGCTCTGATGGTAAAGAATTCGCCTGCAATGCGGGAGACATGGGTTCGATTTCTGGGTTGGGAAGGTCCCCTGGAGGAGGACATAGCAACCCACTCCAGTGTACTTGCCTGGAGAATCCCATGGACAGAGGAGCCTGGCAGGCTGCAGTTCACGGGGTCGCAGAGAGTCAGATACGACTGAGCGACTAAGCGCAGAGCACAGTACAGATTTGAGAACTCTCAGAGAGGGAGAGGTGCTAAAACATTGTACAGCATGTGATTTCAGCGGACTATACCTGCTCTGCATTTCTTCATTGAAAATGTTATATCTCATGTCACCCTTTTGTCTCTCGAAAACTTTCCATTTGAAATATGGAAATGCCAGTGCAAAGTTTCTGAGAAAATCCTTCCTTGTCTTCTGGTTTAAGTGTACTTCGTTGACAACACTGTGGGCTTTTTAAACCTTTCGCCTTCCTGAGCCCTATTGGAAACAAGCGCTGGAAAGCTTTCAGTGATGAAGGTCACCCCGCTCTTACACGTAGTTCCCAGTGGGCATTATTTCCATGAGGTCTGAGGTATATAATTAGCAGAGAGTCAGCAACTAAGATTTTAGAGAATGTGATTATGGACGCAGAAGAGTCATTTCAGGCAAGTTTGTAATATGTCTTTCAGGAAAGGAGCAGAAGCCAACCAGTGAGGGCCTGGACCACACCCCCGATTCCAGCTGCCTTAATACCTTCGTTAGAAACTCAGACTTCAAGCCCAAAGCTCCAGGTCTCATGTACATTTCCTTGTCAACAGGTGCTGTGCTAAGCGCCTGGCTTGCCCTACCTCTCAATTCTTGTAGGTCTTACCTTCATTTTACAGATAAGAAACTGAGGCCAAGAGAGTTAATCGTGCTAAAGTGTAATTTTCAAAAAGATAAAATCAGAACTCATGGGCAAATATAAAAAGGAAAGGAAAGGGAAAGGGTTAGTTGTTCAGTTGTATCCAACTCTTTGCGACCCCATGGACTGTAGCCTGCCAGGCTCCTCTGTCCATGGGATTCTCCAGACAAGAATATTGGAGTGGGTTGCATCCCCTTCTCCAGGGGATCTTCCTGACCCAGGGGTCAAACCTGGGTATCCCACAGTGCAGGCAGATTCCTTACCATCTGAGCCACCAGGGAAGCCCTAATATAAAAAGGGCAAGGTATCAAATATTTTATTGAATTTATTAGTTAAGGAGGGGAACAGATGTGATGAGTTCAAAGGGCTTGTAAGAAGCTAGTGTATTTGTTGGTAACTTAAAGAATTGTTAGGGTAAAATTGCAGAGTTAGACACATGAGAAGATCTGTTAATCACCCAGCCATGTTTGACTCTTTGCAACCCCACGGACTGTAGCCCACCAGGCTCCTCTGTCCATAGAATTCTCCAGGCAAAATGCTGGAGTGAGTTGCCATTTCCTTCTTCAGGGGATCTTCCTGACCCAGGGATTGAACCCCAGTTTACTGCATTGCAGGGAGATTCTTTACCATCTGACCCACCAGGGGAGCCCCTAGAGTTAGACATAGAACTATTTAATGTTCAGCTGGCCCTTGATTTGGGGGGGTTATCTGTTTTATTGCATGGGAATTATTTATATCTCTACTGGACAAAAAAATACAAGTTAGCAAGTAAATTTTTTATGTATGGAAACTTTAATCAATAGTAAAAATGAGACGAACTAAGTATAGGTCTTGACACTCCTTGGGTGATCCTTTGTCCCCCTGTGATACTGAAAGAATCTGCCTCCACTTCTTTGCTTTATTTCCGAGTTTGGAGAATTCTTCTGACAGTAGCCTGCCCCCAGGTCCTGCAATATCAGTTAGAGGAGCAAAGATTTGAACCCCTGTCACTGTATGAACCAGCCCTGGTAGTCAACCCTTTGTAATGATTCAGTAATGGTAACTTGTTTTTTATTCGTAAAGAATGTTGGAATCTATCAGGTCTGTGTGGATAATTCTCTCTCATAGCCAAGGCATCTCTGAAGCACAGGGGTTCTCTGGATGGCAAAACCATCTGAATCAATCAATAAACATCAATCTGAAGTAATAGCACTTTTTTTTTTTTTGAAACTAAACACATTTTAATAGAAAACAAAATACAAAATAACTCTTTTCAGAAAACAGAAATATTTAATCCTTTTCCCACAAATTAGAAGTCGCTTCATCCTCAGAGCATAGTTTTCGATGCATGTGTTCGTACTTATGATTTGTTTCACAGACTGTTCGTTAAACTGCTATCGCAAAGCAGGTGGGAGGGATGATCTCAGGAGGAAAAGATGCTGGAAAAAGCCACACCTCGGAATCATTTGGAAATTCAACATTTTTTAATTCTTTCTTTTGACTTTTCACTTCTAATTATTTTCATTTCTTTACCACAGTCCGACCTTTTGGGGGACAGAATTGTTAATAGAAGTGCAGCCACAAAAAGAATCTTTCTTTCCCACCATTGCTGCAAGAGCCCAAGACTTTCTCAGTAAAATCTGCCCACCCACTTCTAGAAACATATCAGCTGGAGTGGTCCAACTGTCACCCAGAAAATTTCCCTTTCTCCCAACACACTGTGCGACCAAGTTCTCTGAATTCCCTGAACCTCAAAATTCCAAGTGTCACAGCCAGTGCCAGGAGTAAAACCTGAAAGATGAGAGCAGAGAAGCCCCCTCTGCCAGTGCTAGGTCTCCTCTTCTCAATAATAATTATAATAACAATAATAAACAGTCCTGGTTCTCTGTAATCACAGAAAAGGAAAAACATTTGCCAGGATGACCCTGCCCCCTTGCCTAATTCTCACCCCCGCATTCCTATCTGGAGAGAGTCCCTTCTACCCGGTGACCCTGCGGCACTGCTCCTGGGGAGGGTGCCTGGCAAACATCCTCAGGTCAAGTGCAGCCCCAGCGAGGCAAGGGCACCTTGGCGCCAGAGATAGGGAGGGGCCACACGAGGACACAGTGGGGTCTCCGTGATTCCTATCTCACGTTTGCTCCCCGTCACCACCCTTCCTGGCCCTGTGCTTCCACACCTGGGGGCTGAGTGGAGAGTGGTGGGTTCGGGACATCGGCAGGGCAAGGGGGGACACGGGGAGTCTTCACAGTCAGTCAGGGATTCTGTCTGTCCTAAGACTTGCCGTCTGGAGCCCTTCACACGCCCCAGTCTGTCATATCAAAGATCCAAATCAATGTTCCTGACTTTCTTGTGTGATTCCGGTCACCAGCAGGAGGTTGCAAGCCATAAACTGCACGCTCAGAACATTGCTCATCTGGCCGGTATAGACGCCCACGAGCTCGCTGGACGAGCCGTCCGCGGGGGTGCTGCAGTGTGCGCTTCTGATGTCCCAGACGCGCACAGAGTTTTCCACGGACGCGGACGCGATCAGGCTGCTGTCCGGGCTGAAGGTCAGGCTGGTGATGTTGTCCGTGTGGCCCCGCAGCTCTTTGTAGAGGGTCCCGGACGCCAGGTCCCACAGCTTCAGCCGCTGGTCCTCGCCCGCGGATGCCAGGTACTTACCGTTGGGGGAAAAGGCCAGGGAGAGCACAGGGCCGCGGTGGCCCGTGAAGAGCCTCACCGAGTTCCCCTGCTGGGTGCTCCACAGCCGCACCGTCTTGTCGCTCGAGCCCGTGGCTAAGTAGTTTGAATTGGGGTGGAACTTGACGCAGTCCACGTCTGCCAGGTGCCCAGCGTAGATTCGCTGTGGGTACGTCCGATCAAACGACCAGAGCCGGGCCGTGCGGTCGTGGGACACACTGGCAAAGTACAGGCTGTGCGGGCTGATGTCCAGGTCCCACACGGGGTAGGCGTGGCCCTGGTACCGCACGGTGTTGGTGAAGCTGCCCAGGTCCCAGTACCTGATGGACATGTCTTCGGAGCAGGAGAGCAGCCCTGAGCTGTCTGCGAGGAACCTGGTGCTGTACACTGGCCCGCAGTGTCCCCGCAGGACCTTCATCTCCGTGCCCACGTTGTCGTCCTCGTCATCCTCCTCCTCTAGGATATCACAAGCCAAGTGGATGCGGGACACGTCTACTTGATGGGGTTCTGACTTTAACTTTTTGGAGCGCAGACTCCACAGTTTTATACAGGAGTTGTCGAAGCCTGCCGCGAGCAGCTTGCCGTCTGGGGAGACCTCTGCAGTGTTCAGCAGCTGCTCTGTGTTGTAGAAGGCGTAGAAGCAGATGGTGGTGAGCGAGGGGGGGGCCGTCCTTGACGCGCTTGATGCTCTCCTGCAGGAGCTCCAGCGCGGCCTCATTCTGCAGGATGGGCGCTGGCACGTCGGCAGGCTCCAGGCCACCGCCCTCGCCGCGGGAAGAGCCCCCGCTGGCGTAGAGCTGGTAGTCCGTCCTCTTGGCGGGCTGCACGTCCAGGTGGATGTGCCAGGCGAGGACCCTGCACAGGTAATAGCACTTTTTGTTTCTACATTAGTGGAGACTGCTGAGACCACAGATCTCAGGAACATGAACACGGCAGTAAGAATGACATTGAGCGTCTTTTCATGTGTCTGTTGGTCATCTATGTCTTTTTTGGAAAAATGCCTGATACTTCTGCAGCCCATTTTTTTTTTTTTTGGGGGGGGGGCAATAGTTTTTTATTTTTTATTTTATTAATTTATTTTAATTTTTTCATTTATTTTTATTATTTGGAGGCTAATTAGTTTACAATATTGTAGTGGTTTTTGCCATACATTGGCATGAATCAGCCATGGATTTACATGTGTTCCCCATCCTGAACCCCCCTCCCACCTCCCTCCCATCCCATCCCTCTGGGTCTTCCCAGTGCACCAGCCCTGAGTACTTGTCTCATGCATCCAACCTGGGCTGGCGATCTGTTTCACACTTGATAATATACATGTTTCAATGCTATTCTCTCAGATCATCACCCCCTCGCCTTCTCCCACAGAGTCCAAAAGTGTGTTCTGTGCATCTGTGTCTCTTTTTCTGTCCTCCATATAGGGTTATCATTACCATCTTTTTAAATTCCATATGTATGTGTTAGTATACTGTTTTGGTGTTTATCTTTCTGGCTTACTTCACTCTGTATAATGGGCTCCAGTTTCATCCATCTCATTAGAACTGATTCAAATGAACTCTTTTTAATGGCTGAGTAATATTCCATAGTGTGTATGTACCATAGCTTCCTTATCCATTCATTTGCTGATGGGCATCTAGGTTGCTTCCATGTCCTGGCTATTATAAACAGTGCTGCGATGAACATTGGGGTGCACGTGTCTCTTTCAGATCTGGTTTCCTCAGTGTGTATGCCCAGAAGTGGGATTGCTGGGTCATATGGCAGTTCTATTTCCAGTTTTTTAAGAAATCTCCACACTGTTCTCTATAGCGGCTGTACTAGTTTGCATTCCTACCAAGAGTGTAAGAGGGTTCCCTTTTCTCCACACCCTCTCCAGCATTTATTGCTTGTAGACTTTTGGATAGCAGCCATTCTGACTAGTGTGTAATGGTACCTCATTGTGGTTTTGATTTGCATTTCTCTGATAATGAGTGATGTTGAACATCTTTTCATGTGTTTGTTAGCCATTTGTATTTCTTCTTTGGAGAAATGTCTGTTTAGTTCTTTGGCCCACTTTTTGATTGGGTCATTTATTTTTCTGGAATTGAGCTGCAGGAGTTGCTTGTATATTTTTGAGATTAATCCTTTGTCTGTTTCTTCATTTGCTATTATTTTCTCCCAATCTGAAGGCTGTCTTTTCATCTTGCTTGTAGTTTCCTTTGTTGTGCAAAAGCTTTTAAGTTTCATTAGGTCCCATTTGTTTATTTTTGCTTTTATTTCCAATATTCTGGGAGGTGGGTCATAGAGGATCTTGCTGTGATTTATGTCAGAGAGTGTTTTGCCTATGTTCTCCTCTAGGAGTTTTATAGTTTCTCGTATTCCATTTAGATCTTTAATCCATTTTGAGTTTATTTTTGTGTATGGTGTTAGAAAGTGTTCTAGTTTCATTCTTTTACAAGTGGTTGACCAGTTTTCCCAGCACCACTTGTTAAAGAGGTTGTCTTTTTTCCATTGTATATCCTTGCCTCCTTTGTCAAAGATAAGGTGTCCATAGGTACGTGGATTTATTGCAGCCCATTTTTAAATCAGTCTTTTTTTTTTTTGAATATTGAGTTGTATGAGTTCATTATCTATTTTGGATAGTAATCCCTTGAGTACAAAGAAGCAATGTATGGCCCAGGGAATATAGCCAATGTATTATAATAACTATATATGGAGTATAGTCTATAAAAATATTGAACCACTGTCATATACCTGAAGCCAATATATTATTTTAAGTAATAACCATACTCCAATTTAAAAAATGGCACTTAAATGGCACCTAATTTTTTTTTACTTCTGTCTGTATCTATTTTAAAACATTTGAGAAACAGTTTTAGGCAGGGAGCATATTCTATAAACTGCTTTGCAAGGTAGGGATCTTGGTATCAGTGACTTGAAGTTTAGGGAATGTCTCTTGGAATAAGAAATAGATAAATAGTTGCTCATATTTGGGCATTCTCCTTGCCAACCTTCTTTCTTGTTTTACATTTGAAGTAGGCTAATCATAGGGGGTTTCCAAACTGGGTTCCCAGAAAAGGGGCTCTCATGTAATCCCTGAACATTTCATGTCACCAGAATGAGTCATGAATACCAGGAAAATAGCATGAAGGTTAGAGGTTGGGAGTCAGGAGGCTGACCCTAAAGTTAGGAAAAATAGAAAAGTCACTTCACTTTTCTGTATGTTAGCTTGTGTCTTCCTCTATGTGTGATTGCACCAGACAGGAGGTATCTAAGCTTTGTAAGCACAGAGAACACTCTGGTTACAGGAAACGAGAAAGAAAGAGATGTGGAAGGCCCTGCCTTCTTGCTACCCCATTGTCTCTTTTCCTTAGGGAAAGAATCGGGGCTGACGACAAGATCTGGAGGGCCCAGTGCAAGATGAAAATTCAGAAATGCTGTTCAAAAAATTAGCGAGTGGCATTAAATGTGCTATGAAATGTTTTCCTTTAAAAATATTTGATGACATTAAGTGTAAAGGTGTAGTTGTGACATATGAGTATTAGCATAAACTTATAAACTGCAAAAACTATTTCAGGTGCCATAATTTTATGTAATATATAGTAACACTTTAATAATTTCATATCTTTATTGACCATAAGATATTTTAACTCACTTTTCTGCAAATTATACATTCGATCATCAGAATTTATATTTTAAGCAATTCCATTTACTATAAAATTGACAGCAATGTTAGTCACTCTTGACAAATGCAAGATTGCAAATAATTTTTTATAATTTTAAAAAATATCTTTCTGCCGATGTAACTGTTACTGGAGAATATGAAGAGTATTTGATAGGCGGTGACAGTATTAGGACACATTTCTGATAAATTTATATAAAAACCCATCAAAACATAAATTTTAATACATCTGGAGCTGATTATTCTTTTTCTAGAGAAAGATTTAACTCTCCATACAAATCAATTCTGTGTAAGTCTGAATTTCACTTTAAATGTATATTTATACAATGGCATTTCAGTATTTCTTCTGACATCTTTGGTAATTTATGGAAGTTGTGCAAGAAATCAAAAGTAGCTTTACGATTTGTATGTATTTCAAAATGTCTGTTATGCATCCTATTGTCTTATCTTCATTTATAAGAAAAAAACTTTGTCCTCTTCTTAGTATTTGGTTCATCCAGAGCTTCCTGTGAAAATATTGTCATTTTTCATTGAACACAGCAATCTTTACATTTAATTTCTATTTCGAAACCTGTGAATATTTTGTCTTGCAAGGTTGTAGCACTTTTGAAAACAGATTTCACAGTTTACTGTTGAAACTGTCCACTTATCCACCAGCAGTTCATCCGGGCATGCCTGCTGCCATTCCCACTGGTATCCTGTGCCCAGGTCCCGGCCTGGTTCCTCATCCTTACCCTCTGCATCTCTGGACCATCCAAGGCCCTGATGTGCACCCAGGACTGACTGCCCTGTGGACGCAGTTTGCAGTGCTTGGCGCCTGAGCTTGCACACCCCCGACTGCTGTGTGCACGCTCCACCGTTCCAGCACTGCTGACAAAGCTGAAGTTCAAAGATAAAATTATTAAGAATTACAAGGCACTGAGAGCAGAGAGTATTAAAACAAACATGAGGTTCCTCTCAGCTTGGAGTCCTAAGTGACTATACAGGTTGCATGCCTGGTAAGCTCGCCCTGGGAGGAAGTCTCAGGCTCTGTAAATATACATGACAGATCTCACTTACCAGCTCTCTCCAATTCATCTTCCATGTCATGAAAGCTCAATTCTGATATTTTTATCAAGGAGCCATTATTTATTATTGTGTAGGTAGATGAGGATAAACCCACAAGGCTAAGAATGAACAGTCAAAAATGGGAAAAGTCAGAAGAGTCTGATGCCAAGAAGCCAAGAGAAGAGAGGATTTCAAGGAGGTTAAAGTAATTGGTGGTGTCAAGTGATACCAAGAGGTCATCAGGTAAGTGAGATCAGGACTAAAAAATTTTCATTGACTTTAGCAACACAGAAGTCACATGATCTTAGATCTTAGTGGTCTTCAAGATAAATTGTTTCAATGGAGAGAGGCAGGCTGAAGCCAAATGAAAATTTGTAATTCTTCGGTGCTCAGCTTTCTTCACAGTCCAACTCTCACATCCATACATGACCACCTTTTAACCCCTTGTTTAAAAACGCTTACTCCTTGGAAGGAAAGTTATGACAAACCTAGACAGCATATTAGAAAGCAGAGACATTACTTTGCCAACAAAGGTCCGTCTAGTCAAGGCTATGGTTTTTCCAGTGGTCAAGTATGGATGTGAGAGTTGGACTATAAAAAAAGCTGAGCGCTGATGCTTTTGAACTGTGGTGTTGGAGAAGACTGTTGAGAGTCCCTTGGACTGCAAGGAGATCCAACCTGTCCATCCTAAAGCAGATCAGTCCTGGGTGTACATTGGAAGAACTGATGCTGAAGCTGAAACTCCAATACTTAGGCCAGCTGATGCGAAGAGCTGACTCACTTGAAAAGACCCTGATGCTGGGAAAGATTGAGGGCAGGAGGAGAAGGGGACGACAGAGGATGAGATGGTTGGATGGCATCACCAACTCAATGGACATGGGTCTGGGTAAACTCTGGGAGTTGGTGATGGGCAGGGAGGCCTGGCATGCTGTGTTTCATGGGATTGCAAAGAGTTGGACACGACTGAGTGACTGAACTAAACACATATATGGAATCTAGAAAAATGGTAATGAAGAATTTATTTACAGAGCAGCAGTGGAGAAACAGAGAGAGTAGATTTATGGACATGCGGAGAGGGGAGGAGAGGGTGCGATGTGTGGAAAGAGTAACATGGAAACTTACATTCCCGTGTGTAAAATAGAGAGCCGACGGGAATTTGCTGTCTGGCTCAGGAAACTCAAACAGGGGCTCTGTGTCAACCTAGAGGGGTGGGATGGGGAGGGAGATGGAAGGGAGGTTCAGAAGGGAGGGAATTTATGTATACCTATTGCTGATTCATGTTGAGGTCTGACAGAAAACAACAAAATTCTATAAAGCAACTATCCTTCAATTAAAAAATAAATAAATAAATAAACAAAAATTTCAACTTTGTTGCTATTTTGCCTGGCATTTCTCCGAATCCTGTTCTGTCTCCCTTTCCCATTTACACCTTGCAGGTCTGGGGGTTCTTCTCTAAATCTTTCTTGTTTCAAGAACCAATTTGAACTTTAAAAAATTAAGATATGATTCACATACCATAAAATTCACTCTTTCAAAGTATGCAATTCAGTGATTTTAGTATATCCATAAGGTTGTACAACCACCACCACTACCTAATTCCAGAATATTGTCCTCACTCCTCAAAGAAACATCATAGCTCTTGGCAATCACTCCACATTTTCTTCTCCCTCATTGCCAAGTAACCACTGATCCACTTTCTGTCCCCATAGATTTGCCTGTTCTGGATATTTCATAAAATGAAATCACATAATAGAATATGGCTTCTTTCATTTAAGATAATATTTTCAAGGTTCAGACGTGTTTCAGCACATAACAGAACTTCAATCCTTTTCATTGCGCACAACATCACAATTTATGGCTATAACATATTTAGCTTATTTGTCAGTTTATTTCTACTTTTTGACTGTTTGATAATGCTGTTATAAACTTTTGTGCACAGTATTTGTTCAAACACCTGTTTTTAATTCTCTTTGGTATACATATAAGGATGAAATGGCTGGGTCTTAAGGTTAATTCCATACTTAACATGAGGAAATGCAAAATTGGTTTTCAAGGTGACTGTACCATTTTACATTCCCACCAGCATCACTAGGCTCTTGTTTCTCCACATTTTTGCCAGTATTTGTTATTGTCTTTTTTTATTATACTCATCTCAGTGGAGGTGAAGTGGTAGCTCATTATGGTCTTGATTTGTATCTCCCTAATGACTAGTGTTTTAGGTATGTTTTCATGTGTTTATTGGCCACTTGTATATCTTCTTTGGATAAAGTTCTATTTAAATTCTTTGCCCATTTAAAAATTGGTTTTTCTAAATTATTGTATTATAGATACCAAAGCATTATCAGATGTATGATTTGCAATATTTTTTCCATTCCAAAGATGGCTTTATTACTTTCTTGATGGTGTTCTTTGATGTACAAAAGTCTTAAATATGGATGAAGGTCAACTTATCTATTTTTCCCCTTTGATTGTTTCTACTTAGGTGTTATACCCAAGAAATAGTTGCTTGTTTCATCCCTGTTTTCTTCTGATTTTATAGTTTTAGATCTAACATTTTGGTCTTTGGTGCATTTTGAGTTAATTTTTGAATATGTTATGAGATAGGGAGACCATCATACTTTTGCATATTTAAAACTAGTTGTCCCAGCACACTTTGTTGAAAAGACTGTTCTTTCCCTAATATTTTGCCTTGGCAGCCCCACTGAAAATCAACTAACTGTAAGTATTTGGGTTTATTTCTGAACTCTTAAGTCTATTCCATTGATCTACATGTCTGTCCTTACACCTGTACCACACATTCTTGACAACTGTAACTTTGTAGCAAGTTTTGTCAGTTAAATGTGAGTTCTCCAACATTGTTTTCCTCTTCAAGAATGTTTTGATTACTCAGGGTCCCTTGCAATTCTGTATGAATTTTAAGGTGAGGTTTTCCATTTCTAAAAAAAAAAAAACAACAAAAAAGCAACAAGTCATTGGTATTTTGATAGAAATACATTATATGTGCTTAGTCACTTGGTCATGTCTGACTTTTTGTGATCCCATGGACTGCAGCCCTGCCAGGGTCCTCTGTCCATAGGGATTCTCCAGGTAAGAATACTGGAGTGGGTTGCCATGCCCTCCTCCAGGGGATCTTCCCAACCCAGGGATCCAACCCAGGTCCTCTCACATTGCAGGCAGATTCTTTACTGACTGAGCCACCAGAGAAGCCCAGAAAGACATTGAATCTGTAGATTGCTTCTGGTAGTATTGCCATCCTTAACATTATCAAGTGTTTTAATCTATAGGATAGATTAAAAGACACAATGGAATGTCTTTCCACTTTTTTTTCCTTTTAAATTGAAAAAGATAATTACAACATTGTGTTGGTTTTGCCATACATCAACATAGATCAGCCATGGGTATACATATGTCCCTTAAATGGCAACCCACTCCAGTACTTCTTGCCTGGAAAATTCCATGGACGGAGGAGCCTGGTAGGCTATAGTCCATGGGGTTACAGAGTCAGACACAACTGAGCAACTTCACTTTCTTTCTTTCTTCCCTCTTGATCCACTTATTTAGATCTTCTTTAAATATTCCTTGGCAATATTTTGTCTGTCTTCAGTTACAGATCTTGTATATCTTTGGTTAAATTTATGATGTTGGGTAGGGGGGAGCATCTAGTCTTTCACATTTAAGTATGATGGTAGCAGTGTTTTTTTAAAGATATACTTTATGTTTTTATTGAAGTATAATTACTTTGAAATGTTGTGTTAGTTTCTGCTATACAACTAAGTGAATCAACTATATGGGTACATATGGCTCTTTTTTGGATTTCCTTTCCATTTAGGTCAGCACATAGCATTGAGTAGAGTTCCCTGTGCTATACAGTAAGTTCTCATTAGTTACCTATTTTATACATAGTACTGTATATACGTCAATCCCTGTCTCCCAGTTCATCCCACTCCCAGCAATGGGATTTTTATATTGATAGCTTCCCTTCATAAAGTGGAGGAGAATTTATTTCTAATTCATTTATTGAGTGGTTTTATCTTGAGATAGTATTTGGTTTTTAGCAAATGTTTTTCTGCATCTACTGAGATGATCATGTGGTTTTTGTTATTCTATTAATGTGGTATATAATATTAGCTGGTAATTGAAAGTTATATTGACTACATATTCCTGAAATAAACCCTACTTGATCATGGTGTATAATTTTTATGCTACTGGATATTGTTTGTTGGTTTATTGCTGGAGCTTTTGCACCTACTTTCATTGGCAAGATTGGGTCTGTAATGTTCTTGTAAGATCTTTGGTTTTGGTTTTAGGGTGACACTGGCAACATAGGGTGAGTTGGGAAGTCTTCCTTCCCCTTCTATGCTTGCAAAGAGTTTTTAAGTGTTAATATTAACTCTGCAAGTTTGGTAGTATTCACCAGTGAAGCCATCTGTTCTAGGATTTTTGTTTGTGGGACATTTTATTATGACTTCAACTTCTTTACTTTTTATAAGTCTATTCAAATATGCTATTCCTTTTTGAAGTTTGTGTCTTTATAGAAATTTGTCCATATGCAGATCTATAATACTGACCTAGAATATCTACTATAATTCTGGATATAAAAAAATTGTTTGAAAAGTGAAGAATTCTGACTTCTTTTGAATAAGGAACCATGTATTTGAAAATTTTTTAGCTTAAATACCCTAGAAGAAACTAATGTCACCTTGATAATAAAGGAACTAAGGTCTAAATACTCAAGAAAACTTGCAAATTAAAAATAGAAAATGTACCTATATACCTAGGTGATATGCCCTAAGAAGATGATGAGAAAATGGTCAAATATAGGCCCTTGGGTTTATGAGTTTAAAGCAAAACTAGTCTAATAATGAATAAAACATTTTTTCCTGAATAAATATTATAAAACTTTAAAAAAAACTGATACCAAGGAAATGAGATTTTAGATTGAACCTTTCTCTGAGATCTGGGCAATTCATGTTCATTGAATTAGTTTTTCTTTTTTTCCCTCTCTCTATAGAAAACTAGCTTCCCTGGTGGGTCAGATGGTAAAGAATCCACCTGCAATGCAGGAGACCTGGGTTCAATCCCTGGGTCTAATATATTGCCTATAGATTATAAGATGAAGTCAAGCATGTATCTGCTGATACTTTATAAATTGACCTGTCTTTATACTTAGAAATGTTTCTTAATAGTAGGCTTCCTTGGTGGCTCAGAGGGTAAAGAATCTGCCTGCAATGTAGGAGACCCATGATGTTCGATCCCTGGGTTGGGAAGATCCCCCGGGAAATGGCAGCCCACTCCAGTATTCTTGCTTGGAAAATTCCATGGACCAAGGAGACTGGCAGCCTGCAGACTATGGGGTTACAAAGAGTCAGACACAACTGAGCGACTATCACTCCTTCACTCAGAAAACTAAAGAAAAATGAGTTGTAAAGTAATCCACTCTCAGAATCAAGATTTGTGCGATAATGTTAAACTCTTTTCTAATGTGGTATATTAAGACATCTGACATGGAAATAACTATTTTTAATGTATATACTTTCATACATTCTATTTTTATCCATTTCAGGCAGATTATTTTACCCTAATACATGTGTATCTTTGTTTGTTCTATGGACGGTACTTTACTGTTTCTTTTGAATATTTTTTTTTTAAGAGTGTTCATTTGAGCCTATTTATTTAAAGTTTTCAGCTTTTAATGAGCTCGATCATTACATTTTTCTTCTTTTTCTGTCTATCTTGCCCTCAATTAAGTTTTGTTCAATATATAGCTATTTAATATTGGGAAAACACCTCCTGACTTTACCAGGCATTTTGTTACATAACCTCTCTTCTTATCTGGTAAAGCCAGTCATTTTTTCAATATTAAATTGAAGGGTGATGACAGCTTGGCTTAAGTGATATTAAACATGCAGTAAACTTACCAGGTTTTTTGGCTGCACACTCTAATCTGTAGGTAGAAATTCATAGGTTATTCTTGCCTGTGTGGGTGGGTAGCATCCTGGATTCATACAGTAGCAAGTTCAGTGTGGCTGAAGCATCACTGCAAATGGGAAATTAGAGGGGTGCAATTTTTTAGGGATCTTAACAAGAAATCTGCTTTTTATTGTCTAGGAGATGGAGAACCATTGGTGGGTTTTTGATCAGTGATAAGACATGGTCGTTTGCAGGAAACATTACTCTTGGAACTCTGAAGGTGGATCAGATCAGGTAAGTCTGTCTTTAGAGGAGGACACTCAGTCTTGTGCTGGATTTTTTCAGTCAGTTAAAGGTCATTTTGCAAAACTTTTCCATCCAGACCCAAAAGTTACTCCAATGAGAATCTAGAGCATAGTCTAGGTCATGTTACATAAACCAGGTAGGACTTGAAAAATGGAATGTCTCATTTTTATACATTGGTAATAAAAACAAGATTATGACTGCTCTCTGAAAACTCTAGGCTATACCACAATTTTTTATTGTTTTCATTTCTAGGACATTTATATTACAATTTTCTGTTTTTAGATTGGTTCATAGGAAGGGGCACCATTTATTTTATCTTTTGCATTCTGTAATGTAATAAAGAATTGTCTAAATTTTATATAGCTTTTTCATCTTTTTGACACTTCTTCCTTGGGTAGGTATTAGTATGTTCATTTTAAAACTAAAGAGGCAGATGCTCAGTTAAGCTACTTTCATTTATTACAGAAATAGCAATTGGAATTTGAAGCCAGGTCTCTCCAACTTCAAAGTCCTTTCCCTCCATCATAGCACCCTTCTTCTTTAATAGGACTTGTCTAAATGCAATGTCATCTTTCCTCTGTACACCCACTTCCCTGGAGAGTTCCTTCATGTTGTCTGAGGCATTGAGTGAGTAAAAAATCTGCATATCTCTGAGTTAGGATTATTCAGTTTAACTTTAGATCCTGTAGTCCCTTGTTTCCTCCACAATAACTGGATAAAGAAAAAGAGGAGTTCTGCTTTCCAGGGCCTTACATCACCCAGAGAGTTGGCAGCCAGGAGTCCGGCAGCTGCCACACTCTTCACATATCTATTTAAAGTTCAAAGAGACACTGGATAACAATAACAAAGAGGTAAGCGTGGCCCTGACTAGCCCACCCAACAACAGGAAGAATGGCTGAGAAAGGTAAGATTTAAGGCATCCAACCTTCTTGGCAAAAAACATTTCAGGCTCCCAGGTTTATTTTCTGTTTCCCTGTTATTCTGAAGAGCATGGTATCACTTCTAAAGGAGCATTAACCACATTATGTTAGTGTGACTGCAAAAATGCATTAGATATGCAATTTATGGACCATATCTATACATTAAATGAGTAACTTTGAAAGGTTCAAAGAAACAAGAGTTTAATTTGTTCACGCTTGTTTTGAAAATTGAGTTAGAAGCAGGTTATTCTGCAGTGTTGCACTGGATTTGAATTTGAAGTACGGTGGTACGCTGGGCTAGAATTAAGGATATTTTAATTGTGTGTTGGATGTGCCACTAAATGGCCATGTGAATTTGGGGAAATCCCTCTACTGTTCTGTGACTGTTTTCTGACTGTCAAAAATAAATAAAATAGGCTTAGTCATTTCTAAGATGCTTCACATCTGAATTTCTTTTCTTCTGATTTTTAAATGTTTTTTATATCTAAGAAAAATAATAAGATGGGCTGAATATATATACTGTGTCCAAGAAAGCTTTAAATGTCTATGGAAATTAATGCTTTTAAACCTGACAACAATCTCATATCACCATTTCATTTTACAGATAAGGAAACTAAGGCATAACAAAATTTAGTAACTTGCTTGTAATCATATGCAAGAGCGTGGTGCCACCAGATTTTAAACCTGGATAGCCTTATCCCAGAGCACAGTGTTCTTAATACGTATGAGTCTACCTGCTTGGGCATGCTCAGGATCGGAGAGAAGCATTTTGAAATTATTCTTCATATTTAAAAAGAGATTTTGTGCTTATTTGTACTATTGATGTAAGTGACATATGCAAGTGTTATGTTCCTATATATTCTGAACCAATGCTACAGATTATAAGAAAACTTAAAGTACTAGTGTTAACAGAAGACAAATGCAGGTATGCTCTGAGTATTTAAAAGCACAATTGTTTTTTTCAAGGAATAATAAATAATGAGATACTACAAAGTGCTAAAAGTAGTGGTATATATGTACATTTTAGAATTGTATTAAAATATGCTTGCATAAAATACAAATGCTCAGTTAAAATATTGGTATTAATTCTAAGTTCCTTGAAGCCAGGAAAAAATACTAAATCAATATAGAAACAGTTCAAAAAAATTATTGTGACTTCCAGTGTAATGGTACCTTAATTCATAAAAAGCCTTTTATCCAAATGAGAGCAAAGAGCATATAATAATGTTCCCTTTATCCTTAAGGCAATGCCACATGGCAGGTAAAGAGAAAAATTTCACATTGTTGTGGTTAATTCTTTGTTCAAGGTCACGGTGTGACCTTGAGTGACCTCAGTAAAGCTGTTGAACTTGTGAGATTTGAGAGACTCCAACAATTCTGGGAACATAAGCTATTAAAATTCACATTAATTTCAGGAGATTTGCTATTGTGTCTCCAAATTTTATAAGTGTCTCATTTCTTGATGATTTTAACAGCATAAAAAAACTTCACTTTTAGAGTGATGGAAATTGTAGTAGGAATGCAGTTGCTAAGAATATGCATTTCCTTTGTTAGCTAATTGCACAAAATCTAATTGTGCTTTTAGTTAAGAATATATCTGAGCGTTTAACACAGGGCACTATTCTATATGATGCCTTTCTGCGTTTTGAACTATTTTGTGTGGTGTCTAAAATAAGATTGAGATGCGGTGAAAAAATACTTTTATAAGTTGCCTTTTTACAGGTAAGGGTATAAGTAGGAAACACAAGAGGAGTTGTTATACTTTTGTCTTCTATATGTGTGTTGGATCAGTGTTGGTTGCTATACTGAACCAGTTGAAAAAATAGGGGTCTTTGCTCTGTTCAGGAGTGATTACATGATTACGTAAGGTGTAATGCTTTCTTTTCCAATGATAAAGAACAGTTTTCAACACCTTTCCCTACTTTATGATTATTTAGTAGGAATGACCTCACTTTTCAGGGTTTCTGTGTAAACAGCTGGTCTCTGTTGCTGAACAAATGCAGGAATGTGTTCTGTATACAGAAAACACACACAGGGTGGTTAGAGTTTACAAAGTCTTGGCACTTACTCAATGTCATTTGATTCTTAGAACAATTCCTGGAGGTGGATATCATGAGTTTCACTCTCTGTATTTTACAAATTGGGAAGTTCAAGCTCAGGATTGCCCAAGGTCACCTAACTGTAAAAAGAAGACATATGGTTTGAACACAGTCCTCTGTCCATGGGATTCTCCAGGCCAGAACACTAGAGGGCGCAGCCTTTCCCTTCCCTAGGGGATCTTCCCAACCCAGGGATTGAACCCCACTCTCCTGCGTTGCAGGCAGATTCTTTACCATCTGAGCCACCAGGTGGCTTTCACACACACACTTCTCTTTCAAATACCCGGCTGAGTCACAAGTACCCTTTGTAGAAAAGAAAATAATAATCATGTATGGGTGTCATTAGAGAGTGTATTTTTTCCCTTGATATTATATCAGATTTCCTCTTATCCTCTTAATTCAGAAGATTTAATACCAACATGACTGTTCTAATCTGATTTCTCTTGTTTTTTAGCAGAGGCTACATTATCTCGCTTTCTGGTCCCTATTCTTCTCTTAATTGGCTGGATTGTGGGATGCATCGTAATGGTTTATGTTGTCTTCTCTTAGAAAGGTAAAGTTTTCAATTATTGAATGTTTATTCATGAAGAGTATACATTACTCCAGGAATAATCTTACTTGTTTTACTAATAGAACATTTTATCATGCAGGCCAGAAGACTTCAGATTGACATCATTTAGAAGAATTAAGAAAAGCATGAAATGACAGATTATTAAATGTTTCTCATGTAAATAACTGCAATGTTTGACATCAGTTTATAAACTTGCATTTGTGAACTGTTACTTTGAACCTAAGAATCTCTTCAGAAACATATTTAAAAATTCTGGGTACAAATAAGAACTATAGGAAAATATAGATGAATTTCTTTATCACCTAAGAGTAAGAAAAATGTTCCTATGACTTAAAATGCATAAGCACTAGGAAAACATTAGATAAATTAAACGTAAAAGAAATGAGCTAGAAGTAAGAGAGAGAGTTCATAGAAAACAAAATGTAAATGTAAACTTTGTCCCTTAAAACTCTTACATAATAAGAGAAATGTAATTAACTCTGTACGGAAGAGGCATTATTCACCTGTCAGATGGGAAATATGAAGATATTTGACAATATATATTGGTAAGGCTATGGGGAAATAAGTACTCTTGTATACTGTTTTTAGAAATGCAAAATGATATGATACTTTTGGGGGTATTTAGCAATCCAAGTACCAGAATTACATATGTATTTAACTTTTGACCCAGCTATTCCTCTTCTAAGAATACTGATGTTTCCTCAGATACACTGGTAAAAATACAAAACCATATATACACAAGTCTCTCCATTAGAGCATTATCTATTAGAGCAAAACCCTGGAAAAAGTCAAATATCTATTAATAGAAGACCAACTGAATAAACTAGTCAGTCTACATATTGTGGCACTTCAGCGTCTGTAAAGGGCTTCTCTGCCCTGGTGGTTCAGATTTTAAAGAATCTGCCTGCAATGTGGGAGTCCTGGGTTCGATCCCTGGGTCAGCAAGATCCCTTACAGGGGAAAATGGCAACCCACTCCTGTAGAAAAAGGAATGAATGAAGGGGGTCTCTATATAGTGATATGATGTCATCTCTGGAAAAAACAAAAACTCAAAACAGGTACAGAACAATCCATGCTCGCTTTTGTGTAAGAAAGGAGGGGCTATACCAACATGCACACATACCTGCATGTATTAAAAAATACCGGAACAGAGGAGCCACAAATGGCTGAGAACTTTATAACTTCATTTCTAACAAGTTTTCAGGTAATGCTGATGGTCCTGGTCCAAAATCCATAGTTTGAAAACCACTGCTCTAGAAGTGCTATGGTTTGAATGTTTGTGTCCCCTCAAGATTCTTAAGTTGAAAAGCTAACCCCTAAAGTTGATGGTATTTGGCAGTGGGTGTGAAGTTTGGGAGGTGATTAGAGCATGAATGTGGAGCCCTCACGAATGGGATCAGTGCCCCAGTTTCTTCCTCATTAACTACAGCATCCTTTTCTAGTCAACTAATATTTCTGTAGAAAAGGAAAATCTCTTATCAAAAAAATTAGGGAAAGCTTTGGCTTCGTTCAGTAATTCTTATCTTATAGACTTGATTAAACATTTCAAAAAAGCTTTTAAAAAACGTCTGTTTAAAGCAGTATTTTTAAAATGCTAACAGAAAATGTATATAAACTTAGGCTCAAAACTATTCTCATGAACAACTTGACCTAATCTTAGTTTTCTCATGACTTGAGAAGATGGAACTCATCCTGATTCAGAGGACCGCTGGATCTGGTTGGAAAGCCGATTGTTAAATTTTCAGGAATTTTCTAAGTTAGTCTCCGTCTCATTGGCAGCTTTAAATTGGCCACAGTGGGAGTATTTACATCACAGAAATCAACAAGTACTATAAATCAGGGCTTTCCCCCACTGGACAGCCAGTTTTTAAACATTCGCCAGGACACTGCTGACCTAAATCCTCTAGACTTCCCTGATACTTACAGAGGTTTGTAAGGGTTTCAAAACCATCTACCATTTGCCCCCTTCTTCACATTGTTTGAATTTAATTTAAAATATGGTTGTTCTATTCCCTTGACCTCTTTCTGTATGATAAACTTTAATAAGAAACCCATGAAAGCCATAGCTTTCTCAGAACACATACATTCAAACAAAACTGTAGATGCTATTTCAATGGATTTCCTGAAATCCGTTAAAAGACTTGATAGGTGAAGCAGCCTGTGGGCTGTCACCAACCTTCTGAAGGCTTTAGGCTTCTTTACAGCTGGGCTCTGCTTTCACTTGGGGTTAAGGACGACATCTCATATTTTAGCTTTTCTTCCTAGAGACGGGTTTTTCTCTACTTCTTTCTGCTGATATCATTCCTGCATGACCGGTCAGGTTTCTTGCATTTTTATACCTCTATACCACAGAGTTCTGACATTAGGTTAGAGTTAGAAAACAAGATTAAGGTAACCTATGTACTTTGTCAGAACAACTTTCTTTTCTTTAGTCCGGAGTATTTTTCCTCTCTACATGCTGGGCCTTTTCCTTAGTTTTTTTTTAAAGCTATAGGATATCTCGTTTCTTGTTCAAATGTGTGTCCAACTTCCCCCTGAAACACAAAAGCTTCAGCATTCCCACAAATCTTAACTTTCCACCTTGAACAAAGACTTTCTTACTTCAAGAGCTCAGTATTCTTTAATACTTTAAAACAGATTGTAATGTTGTTTTCAAGCAGTAGTAGAAATGAATTTTTCTATAATTATTTTAATGCTATGTTTTCATATCCAACCTGATCATTTGCTCAGAGAACAAAGAAAGCTTAGTGCAGTGAAAAGAACAAAAGTTTTGGAAGTCAGATTGTTGTAGTCTAGGAGTCCTTTGAGGAGTTAATTAATCTTTCTAACCTTAGTTTTCTCAACTATAAAAGAAGAAGAAGAATGTTTTCATGGAATTGTTGTGAAGACTGCAATGTTTGCTAAGCCTGCCTGAACTTAAACAATTGAATCATTTGTTAAAAAGACAGATTCTCAAACTTATGCTCTGGAGAGCTCATTTCAGTAGGTCAAGAGAAGGCCTGTTAAGAAATAAATTCCCCAGGTGATTTTTGTCATCACAGAAGTTTAGAAACATACCTATCATATATATATGTGTATGTAGGCATTACTTCTCTGGTACATAAGACCCTGATCAATGACAGCTTATATTGGTAAACCTCAATCACGTTTCTATTTATTGCTACAACAGAAAATCAGCACTTTGTATGAACTTATATCATACTTTTTAATTACATGAAGTATTAATGACATATTATTTGTTCACTCATATTTTCATATATGTGAATTTTTTCTGTCAAATTTAAGCCCTTTATGAATGAATATATTTCTCATCTCTCCAAGTTATAGCACAAAATATCAAAATACACAACTAATAAATGTGTCATACAACTAATAAATGGGTAATTTCCCCCTTACAATATTCTTGAATACACAGTGTTGATGTTCTAACTGGATTTTCTAGATGTCTTTGGAGCAATGTAAGCTGGATTGGAATTCTAAAAGAAGTGATTAGTGATCTGTGAACAGTAGGATTATGTAGGTGGCAGCATACAGATTTCCCAAGGCATAGAATCTTATATGCTTTAAATTTACAAAATCTTCAGCTTACATAAGTGCAGATGTAATTATTTGAGAAGACGACTCTGAGTTAACTGTTTATCATTTTGATTGCATAACTTCCCACCTTACGTCATCACAACCATCACTCTGTGCCCCTCCTTATCAAGGTATGTATTGACGTCAGAGCTAAAAATGTTAATTTCTCTATACCCTGTATTCAGACATAAAACATAAAAACCTCTTAAAGCTTTTTATTACTATCTTGAGAGTCCCTTGGACTGCAAGGACATCCAACCAGTCCATCCTAAAGGAGATCAGTCCTGGGTGTTTGTTGGAAGGACTGATGCTGAAGCTGAAACTCCAGTACTTTGGCCACCTCATGCGAAGAGCTGACTCATTGGAAAAGACCCTGATGCTGGGAGGGATTGGGGGCAGGAGGAGAAGGGGATGACAGAGGATGAGATGGCTGGATGGCATCACAGACTCGATGGACTTGAGTTTGAGTGAAGTCCGGGAGTTGGTGATGGACAGGGAGGCCTGGCGTGCTGTGATTCATGGGGTCGCAAAGAGTCAGACATGACTGAGCGACTGAACTGAACTGAACTGATGTCTGGGAAAAGAAAGAAATTTCAATGAGTTCTGAAATATCTAAGGAAACTCATCATGAGCAACCAAACCTGTAGAGCTGAGGAGATTCCCTAGAGAACAGAAGGCTGGAGGTGAGATCCCTGTGTACAAGGCCTGGAGCAGTGTTTTCAAGCACAGTTGGCCCTCTGTGCCCACAAGTTCTGCATTGTGGATACAGCCAACTGCAAAACAAAGAATTTGAAAAACAATTCCAGAAAGTTCCTCAAATTGAATTTGCTACATGCCAGTAACAATTTACATAGATTTACATTGTATTTACAACTATTTGCATTGTATTTATGTTGTGTTAGGTATTATAAGGAGCCTAGAAATGATTTAAAGTGGATTAAACATCTAAATGTAAGACTGGATACTATAAGACTCTTAGAGGAAAATATAGACAGAACACTCTTTGACATAAATCACAGCAATATCTTTTTGTATCTACCTCCAGGAATAATGAAAATAAAAACAAAAACAAATTGGATCTAATTAAACTTAAAAGCTTTTGCACAGCAAAGGAAACAATGGACCAAATGAAAAATGGGAGAAAACATTTACAAATGAAGAGGTTGACAAGGCATTAATCTCCAAAATATACAAATAGCTCAATATAAAAAAATAAAATCCCATTAAAAATGGGCAGAAGCATGGATGGACCTAGAGAGTATCAAACTGAATATCAAACTCTCTGAAGTCAGAGAATGGGAAACATCGTATGACATCCCTTATAGGTGGAATCTAAAAAGAAATGATACAAGTGAATTTATTTACAAAACAGACTCACAAACTTGGAGAATGAGCTTATGGTTGCTAGGGGAAGGCTGGGGAGAAGGAACTGTTAGGAAGTTTGGGATGAACATATACACACAGCAATACTTAAAATGGATCACCAACAAGGACCTACCGATTAGCACATGGAGCTCTGCTCAGTGTAATGTGGCAGCCTGGATGGGAGGGGAGTTTGGAGAGAGAATGGATACGTGTATATGTATGGCTGAGTCCCTTCACTGTTTACCTGAAACTGTCACAACATTGTTTACTGGCTGTCAGTCAGTTCAGTTCAGTTGCTCAGTCTTGTTTGACTCTTTGCAACCCCATGGACTGCAGCACACCAGGCTTCCCTGTCCATCACCAACTCCTAAAGCCTACTCCAACTCATGTCCATCACATCGGTGATGCCATCCAACCATCTCATCCTCTGTCGTCTCCTTCTCCTTCCACCTTCAATCTTTCCCGCATCAGGGTCTTTTCCAGTGAGTCTGTTCTTTGCATCAGGTGGCCAAAGTATTGGAGTTTCAGCTTCAGCATCAGTCCTTCCGATGAATGTTCAAGGACTGATTTCCTTTAGGATGGACTGGTTGGATCTCCTTGCAGTCCAAGGGACTCTCAAGAGCCTTCTCCCCAATACAAAATAAAAGGTTTAAAAAAAATGGGCAGAAGATCTAAATAGACATTTCTCCAAAGAAGACATACAGATGGCCAAGAGACACATGAAAAGATGCTCAACATCACTAAAAACAGAGAAATGTAAATCAAAACCACAATGAGATATTACTATCACTTCACACTGGTCAGAATGACCATCATCAAAACATTTACAAACAATAAATGCTGCAGAGAGTGTGGAGAAAATGGAACCCTCCTACACCATTGGTGGGAATGTAAATTAGTAAACCCACTATGAAAAACAGTAGAGGTTCCTTAAAGAACCAAAAATAGAATTACCATATGATTTAGCAATACCACTCCTGGGCAGTTATCTGGAGAAAACCGTAATTCTAAAAGACACCTGCACCCCAGTGCTCACTCTAGCACGATTTACAACAGCCAAGACATGGAAGCAAACTAAATGTCCAAAGACAGATGAATGTGTAAAGAAGGTGTGTACATATATACAGTGGAACCTACTCAGCCATAAAGGAGGAGGAAATAATGACATTTGCACCAACATGCGTGGACCTAGAGATGATCATACTAAGTGAAGTCAGACAGAGAAAGATATACGATATAGCTTATAATGGAATTTTAAAAGAGGGTAAATGCACTTATTTACAAAGCAGAAATAGACTCACAGACTTCAAAAATAAACTTATGGTTACCAAACAGGAAGGTAGGGGGGTGAATAAGAGTTTGGATTTAATATATAGACACTACTATAAAATAGATAACCAACAAGGACCTACTGTATAGCACAGGGAACTTTACTCAATATTCTGCAATAACCTATATGGGGAAAGAATCTGAAAATGAACAGATATACGTATAACTGAACCTCTGTGCTGTACACCTAAAACTAATACAACATTGTAAATTGACTATACCCCAATATAAAATTAAAATAAAATAAAATTAGATACATAAAAAGTAAAGTACACAGGAGGGTGTGCATAAGTTATATGCAAATACTATGCCATTTTATACAGGGAACTTGAACGTCTGTGAACTTAGGTATCTGCAGGGGTCCTGGAATCAATCCTCTGAAGATATGCATAGATTGCTCTAATATCCATCTGTAGATATTGTATTTAAATGAATTTTCTCTTTCTATTTTCTGAGGAAATTATCTCCTACTCTTACTGTTTTATTTGCTATACTTTATTTTTGCTACTATTATTTCTCAGACATGATCTCTCATTTTTTTTTTTCTTTTCTTTTTGGACAAACAGAGGAATTCCACTTAAAATATATACTAGCTTAAGATTCCTTTATAGGAAAAGAAAGAACACCAAAAGCTGAAGAATAGTATTTTGAGTTGGTCATTTCCCAGAGATTGAGAGGGATGAATATTTTACTTTCATTCCACTCTTGTTTGAAAGTGATTTCTTGGTTTGCGAAGAGTGAGATGGGTATGCAATTTCTTATAAATCATCCGAATGAATCTGGAGTGGGCCCAGAGTTGTGGATTTTTTCAGAAGGTCAGTGGTCATTCTTCTAGATTTAAGTTCATTTTCAGTCATTTTCTTGGGCCGGGCATATATGCTCTTTAAAATTCAAAATTCCAAATGACACAAATATATATGTCAAAGTTCTTTTAGGGGTCTATGCCTATGAATATTAAAAGAAATAGGACATTGATTGGAATCTTGATATTGAATGAAACAGCATCATGGAGAAATCGTTTTGAGTTTTTGTAAGTTACTCATTCTGTAAAATTGGTCCAGAAGTGAAAAGTAAATGGAAATAGGCTTCTCAGTGGTTTGCATATTGATGTGCTCAAAGCCATATTTTCTCTCAACTACACCATGTGAAGGTATACTCAGGATAGGGTGCGTTCTGATTTAGAAAATACACTTTAGTCTAACAAACATGCTAAGCTCATCAGCATGTTGAAGACATTGGGTGTATTCCTCATTTATCTTTCTAAAGGTAGAAACTTGATTTTGAAACTGTTGACAATCAATGGACTGATTGCTTTGGAGTCAGACGATAAGTGCCTTTTTAAGCAAGCAGCCAGATTCATCTAGTTTCTTTTTTCCCTTTCTGCTCTTGTCTTTTTATTTAATATCTGCCCACTTTTCCTATACTCAGGTAATAGGTAAGCAACACTTCACTTCTGGTTTCAGTAGCCTATGCAGAGTAATGGGATCACCTTTAGCACTGGGAGGTCAAACTTCCCTGGCTGTTGCCTCTCTCCTGATGAGGAACCCAGGAGGGTACATAAATGTCTGCTCCTTTTAGTCAGCACTTCTCCCCTTCAGGACCCACTGTTTCTCCCAGGCACCATGGATGGCCTCCCGCTTCCCCCCATCTCGCCCATCACAGCTCTCATAGTTGTGGTCTATGGCTAAGTTGCTGTTTGTGGAGTTCTCAAACAGTGCTGCCTACGCCACATACATTACCACATGTAAAGCAGATAGCTAGTGGGAAGTTACTATACAAAAAGGAACTCAACCTAGTGCTCTGTGACGACCTCGAGTGGTGGGATGGGGACGGGCTGTGCAAGGGAGGTAAAGACGGAGGGAACACACGCATACTTACGGCTGATTCATGTTATTGTATGGCAGAAAGCAACACCGCACTGTAAAGCAATTATCCTCCAATTTAAAAAGTACTATTTTCAACTCACCAAAATGATTTCAAAATCAGTGGCTTGACCCACAGTTTGAAACACATTACTTAAAATTCAGTATTTTTAGACATCTTGGGAAGAGTTTTCTCTGACCACCCACACCTTTAAATACACACACACACACACACACCCATCCACCCACCCACCCCCAGGCTTCTTTGTTCTTCCTGAGTGAGATCTTTTCCCTTTTGCATCCTTAATCAAATAGTGGGAATGGAACCCTTACTAGTGAGAGGGTAACAGGTAGGAAGGCCAGAGGTCCCCAAGCGGCAGGAGGAAATAAACTGCAAGTGGCAGATGTTTTTCTTCCCTTCTCTATACAAAATTAAAAGACACTTCTTTTAATTCTGTGTTGAGGATATCTGGCTCTGCCTTGAACTAACCAATTCGTTTTTCCTACGGAAATATTTTTCTTAAGCTGTGTTAATGAAACTATGTATTTACTTTGGAAACTGCCTTTCTCCAAAGTGGTTCCACCTAAAACTAACTTTTTTTCTTTTCTCAAACCTTGATAATGACTGATTATTATGATAATGATAATCATAATTATTATGATAAACAGCTGATAATGACTCAACAAACCAGAATTCCTGTCAATTGTTTTATGGCTGGGGAAGACACACCTCAGGCCATTCTATCTCAAAAATGCATATTGTGGGAGAGGAGCCTGGTGAAACTCCCTCAGCCTTGAGGTGTCTCTCTTACTGATTAGCAGCCACAAACAGACATAAAACACCTTGCTAAAAAATAGCAAAATTCTTTCTGCCCTCTTCTGATGTCTATGTCAGAGGCTTTCACTATCTTTCTTATACTTTAATAAAATTCTGTTACACAAAATGTTGCAAGTGGTCAAGCCTGGTCTCTGGCCCGGGATCGAAATGCTCTCCTCTGGAGGTCACTAATCCTGGCACACTACTTGCAACAGCAACCTTTCACTAGGTAGTAAACCTTTTTAATGTAGGAAATGTGACAATGTAGGATTCACTGGGTATAATTAGAAAATGCCCAGTAGATATATGTCAAAGGATGGAATGAATGAATGCCTGGACATTACCTTTAATCAAACAGCCTCATGAGATACAAGTGTGTGAAGCTCTTAGCACAGCATCTAGTGCTTGGTCATGTCGTGTCCAGCTCTTTATGACCCCGTGGACTGCAGCCTGCCAGGCTCCTCTGTCCATTCTCCAGGCAAGATCACTGGAGTGGTTGCCGTGTCCTCTTTCATGGGATCTTCCCAACCCAGGGATCGAACCCAGGTCTCTCACATTGCAGGTGGATTCTTTAAGGACTGAGCCACCAGGGCATCTAGCACTTACTAAATGTCCAATTAGTATAAAGGATTATTTTAGTTATTATTAATATCACAATTTTCCTCATTATTTCTTACATACATTCTTATTTATTGCACCTAGCAACTTCCTGAAGTAGAAGTTGTCATCATCTCCATGCTGTGGAAACAGGAGTGCAGAGATATTGAGACTTGTTCATGATTAAATAATTAATATTGATACAACCAGAACTTGAAACTATGTCCTTTGATTCCAAATTCCAAATTGCTTTTCAACTATGCTATATGATCACCAAATTACAGTTTTTTTTCTAACTACACTGTGAGATGCACCAAATTTCAGAAGAAGGAAACCATCGACCTACATTTGTTTCTTCTGAGCAACACTATTTTCATGCTTCTTCAACTCCACATTTAAATTCTGTAGCAAGATCACTTTATCTCCTTTCTCTAACTTCCTTTCTGTTTTCTATTATTTCAGTCTCATTTTATGCAATGTGGTCAAGCTCTTAGATTTCTAAGTCCCTTGGTATAAGGGCATCTTGTATCACAGAATTTAAAGGTTCTTGATCAGCTATATCTGGGCTGCCTGTTCTAAGCCGATTTTGTACATTGTGTTCCAGAAAAGAACCACTCTTGGCCCTAACATACCACCCCCTTTCCCAGAAACTATATTTTATACAACTACTTCCTTCCAGCTTTTAAATTTTGTCTCAACATGAGTCTCCTCCAAGAAGCAAAGGGACATAGAACTTTAAACCCTTCTCTATATCTGCAGATACAGAGAGTGAGTTGAGGGTTTCCACATTGTAAATCACTGTACAAAGATACTTGTGCTTAGAAGTAAAACTAAAATCCCTATATGTCAAGGGTTTTCAATGCTTATCTAGTCCTCACTAACAATAACATATGAAAAAGACTATCACTAAAAGATACATATGTAAAAAGTGACCTCTTTTCCCAAACATTTCAAGCAATACAGAAGAAAGTAAAAAGCTTAGATTCCCTTCACCTATCTCCAATTCTACTCCCTTCCTCAGAGGTAGCCAACCACTTTTAGCAATTTAGTGGGTATCAATCCAAAATCATTTCAATGCAATTACAAAATAGCTTGTATGTTATAATTGTAAAAATACTGTCATACATTATTTTGCTTGATTCTCATGAAAGGTAGGTGTATCTAGGTGTGTGTTATGAGACTTATGAAGGTGGACTTGTCCAAAGTCTCATAGCTGGTTACCAGCTCAGCATAACTTAAATTCTTGACCAAGGGCTCTGAATCACATGCCGGGTACTGTTCTAAGCATTTTGTATGTGTTAGCTCACTTACTCTTTAGGACAGCCTTCTTAATTAGGGTGATTATTATGTCCATTTAAAGATGAAGAGAGATTCAGAGAGGTTAAGTAACCATTTCTAGTCACACAGTTAGACTGTGTCAGAACTGGTACCCAAGAACTTGAACCCAAGAAATCTCCTTGGGTATTAGAACCTGAACCCAGGAAATCTCCTTTTGAGGCTCGAGATGACTATGTTATGTTTTATATTCTTTCTGCTATAGTCAGTTCCATCTTGAAGTCTGTGTATTTAAGCCTAGTAGAGCTGTAGCCAGCATTGTACTCCTACAACAAATGACTTAGACCTTATTTATGCCGCTGCACATGTCTATTGCTTATATTTCCGTATCCCATTAGACTGTACCTTTGGGTTTCCCACATGGCGTGAGTGGTAAAGAACCCACATGCCAATACAGGAGATGTAAGAGATGTGAGTTTAATTCCTGGGTCAGGAAGATCCCCTGGAGGAGGGCATAGCAACCCACTCCAGTATTCTTGCCTGGAGAATCCCATGGACAGAGGAGGCTGGTGGGATCCCGTGAGGTTGCAGAGAGTCTGATGTGACTGAAGAGACTTAGCTCACACGCAGACCATATCTTCATGTATTTAAAACACTCTGAGTAGCTTTGCTTGGTGTGAGATGCCCAATAGTCTACCTTCTTTCCTCCCCTTTCCCTCCCCCTTTTCTTTTTCTTCTTCTATGACAGGCGAGGTATTCACTTTCCCTCCAGTCTTCACTGTGTATCCACTGAGAACGGCATCAAGCGACAGTGATGTGGGAGCTCTGAAAGTCTCCCTGGGGGCTGCCTGGTAAACATCTCCAGAAGGTGATGGTTTAAAAACTTTGATGTTTAGGGACTTTGCCTCACAGTCTTGGGACTTATATATGATGCAAAAATAATCCTTTAGAAGACTTTATAAAAACTATATCTACATAAAATTCACTTTAGAGAAAAGTTAAAAAATAAATCAGTGGACATTTTAGTGGTGACTGTAATCCAGGAATCCAAAGAGGTTTTAAAACATTAGCAGCAGCAGCAGCAACTCATCAATCTTTGTAATTCTATGGCCACAGTTAGTGACAGTTTCTTCTTTGAGAAGAAAAGGGGCATGGTGTGTAAACATGTCAGGTCATAGGGACAGAACAGAGTCAAAGAGACAGCAAGGTTTTGTGATGCATCACCTGGAGAAAAGCAAATCCAAGGTCAAGTGGCGGGCAAAGCTCCATGTTACATTTTCAAACCATATCTGAGTTTTCACTGATGTCAAAGTAAGAAATTTAGCTATTGAGAAGCATTTGAAACACATTTCCTGAGATAATTTTGCTTAGCAGTTATCACTGGAATTTTGTCTTTTGGGGGAAGGCCATAGCCCAGGGAGTGAAAACATGCCTTCTCATTGATCATCTTAGCCTAGGAAACAATAACTTGACTCAATACCCAGCTTTGGACAAAATGGTTAGAGCTCCTCTGCCCTTGGGGTTTCCCAGGTGGCGCTAGTGGTAAAGAACACGTGGACCAATGCTGGAGGTGTAAGAGATATGGGTTCGATCCCTGGGTCAGGAAGATCCCCTGGAGAAGGGCATGGCAACCCACTCCAGTATTCTTGCCTGGAGAATCCCATGCACAGAGGAGTCTGGCAGGCTACAGTCCACAGGGTCACAAAGAGTCAGACACAACTGAAGCAGTATAGCATGCATGCATGCATGCCCTTGGGACAGATGGTATATGAACTAGTGACCGCTTGTAGAAGAAGAACTTGAGGAATGATGGGAACCTAAAGCTCAGTAATTGTCAATCATATTGTAATTAATTGGACTGATCTCTGACAAAACCACTCAACATTTTGTGCCCATAGTATGATAGAAGAGTGTAACAGATGTTTTTTCCCCAAGCAAACTGATAAAAATGTGTTTTATAACCAGACCAGAGATCTGGGTAGTATGAATCATCTTTGCAAATAAGTATCCCAAGTTTTATTGTTCGTTGTTGTCTGGGTAGGGATTGGTGCATACATGCTCAGTTTGGTCTCAACCCCATGGAGTACAGCCCACCAGGTTCCTCTGTCCATGGGATTCTCTCAGCAAGACTACTGGAGTGGGTTTCCATTTTCTTCTCCAGGGGATCTTCCCGACCAAGGGATCAAACACACGTCTCCCGTGTCTCCTGAATTGGCAGGTAGATTTTTTACCACTGAGCCACCCAAGAAGCCTGCAAGTCAGTGTACTCTGTATTATAAAACTTACACCTCAAACCACCTTTTAAACCCTTCCCTATACATCCCCTCTAAATCTTATTTACTACTTTTCAGTAACTCACTACTATCATTGTTATTCCCACTAGGCTCTGTCTAGTGGAATTTGCATCATTTAGTAAAGAAAATAAAGTCTGTGTGGCTGTGTATGTGTGTGTCCTGAAAGAGAAATCTGATGAAGTTTCCTTCTGTTTAAAACTATATCAATAATTAGAAATGAAAAAGAAGTTACAACAGAAAATTCAGATATACAAAGGATCTTAAGAGGCTACTATGAGCAACTATATGCTAATAAAGTGGACAACCTGGGAGAAAGGGACACATTTTTATAAAAGTATAATCTTCCAAGATTGAACCAGGAAGAAACAGAAAATATGAACAAACCAGTCACAAGCACTGAAATCAAAACTGATCAAATATCTTCCAACAAACCAAAGCCCAGAGCCAGAAGGCTTCATGGGCAAATTCTACCAAATGTTTAGTAAAGAGCAAAAGCCTATCCTGCTCAAACTCTTCCAGAAAATCGCAGAGGAAGAAAAACTCCCAAACTCATTCTATGAGGCCACCATCACCCTGATACCAAAACCAGACAAAGATGCCACAAATAAAGAAAATTACAGGCCAATATCACTGATGAACGTAAATGCAAAAATCCTCAACAAAATTCTAGCAAACAGAATCCAAAAAAACATTAAATGGATCATACACCATCATCAAATGGGGTTTATCCAAGGGATGCAAGGATTCTTCAATATACACAAATCAATGTGATACATCATATAACAAATTGAAAGATAAGCATATGATCATCTCAATAGATACAGAGAAAGCTTCCGACAAAATTCAACATTCATTCATGATAAAAACTTTCCAGGAAATAGGCATAGAAGGAACCTACCTCAATATAATAAAGACTATATATGACAAACCTAGATCAAACATTATTCTCAATGGTGAAAAACTGAAAGCATTTCCTCTAAGATCAGGAACAAAACAAGGGTGCCCTTTCTTGCCATTGTTATTCAATATAGTTTTAGAAGTCCTAGCCATGGAATCAGAGAAGAAAAAAAAAAAAAAAGGAATCCAGATTGGAAAAGAAGAAGTAAGATTCTCACTGTTTGCAGATGACACAATACTGTACATAGAAAATCCTAAAGATGCTATCAGAAAATTACTAGAACTAATCAATGAATATTGTAAAGTCACAGGATATAAAATTAATACACAGGAATCCCTTGCATTCTTACACACTAACAATGAAAGAATCAGAGAAATTAAGGAAATAATCCCATTCACCATTGCAACAAAAAGATTAAAATACCTAGGAATAAACCTACCTAAAGAGACAGAAGACCTGTATGCAAGGAACTATAAGACATTGATGAAAGAAATCAAAGACAACACATGGAGTGATATTCCATGTTCTTGGATTGGAAAAATCAATATTGTAAAAATGACTATACTACCCAAAGCAATGTACAGATTCAATGCAATCCCTATCAAACTACCAATGGTATTTTTCACAGAACTACAACAAAAAATTTCACAATTTGTATGGAAACACGGAAGACCCTGAAGAGCCAAAGCAATCTTGAGAAAGAAAGACAGAGCTGGAGGAATCAAGCTTCTTGACTTCAAAGCTACGGTCATCAAGACAGTATGACAGTGGCACAAAAACAGAAATACAGGCCAATGAAGCAAGATAGAAAGCCCAGAGATAAGCTTATGCATCTATGGACACCTTATGTTTGACAAAGGAGACAATGATATACAATGGAGAAAAGATACAGTCTCTTCAATGAGTGGTGCTGGGAAAACTGGACAGCTACATGTAAAAGAATAAAATTAGAACATTTATGAATGCCATATACAAAAATACACTCAAAATGGATTAGAGACTTAAATATAAGGCTAGAAACTATAAACCAAACATAGGCAGTACACTCTGACATAAATCACAGCAAGATCTTCTTTGGCCTACCTCCTAAAGTGAAAGTTGCTCAGTCATGTCTGACTTTTTGTGACCCATGGACTATACAGTCCATGGAATTCTCCAGGCCAGAATACTGGAGCAGGTAGCCTTTCCCTTCTCCAGGGGATCTTCCCAACCCAGGAATCAAACCAGGGTCTCCTGCGTTGCAGGTGGATTCTTTACCAACTGAGCTATCAAGGAAGCTTGATATGCCTCTTAAAGAAATGCAAATAAAAGAAACATAAAAAAGTGAGACTTAATTAAACTTAAAAGTTTTGTACAGCAAAGGAAACAATAAACAAGATTAAAGGACAACCATCAGAATGGGAGAAAATAATTGCAAGTGAAGCAACTGACAAAGGACTAATTTCCAAAATATATAAGTAGCTCATACAACTCAATATCAGAAAAACAATCCAATCAAAAAATGGGCAGAAGACCTAAACAGACGTTTCTCCAAAGAAGATTTATAGATGGTCAATAAACACATGAAAAGATGCTCAACACCGCTCATTATTAGAGAAATGCAACTCAAATATACAGTGAGATATCACCTCACATCAAACAGAATGGCTATCAACAAAAAACTGCCAACAATAAGTCCTGGAGAGGATGTGGGTTATAAAGAACCCCACTGCAGTGTTGGTGGGTATGTAAACTGATACAGCCACTATGGAGAAGAGTATGGAAAGAATCCACCTGTCAATGCAGGAGATGCAAGAGATGTGGGTTTGATCTCTGGGTTGGGAAGATCCCCTGGAAAAGGAAACGGCAACTGGCTCCAGTATTCTTGCCTGGAAAATTCCATGGACAGAGGAGCCTGGTGGCTACAGTCTATGGAGTCACAAAGAGTTGGACATGACTGAGCATGCATACACACACACACACACACACACGAGTTGGACATGACTGAGCATGCATACACACACACACAAACACACACACATTCCTTAACAAACAAAGAGTAAAACTACCATATGACCCAGCAATCCCACTACTGGGCATAAACCCTGAGAAAATCACAATTCAGACTCGTGTACCCCAATGTTCATTGCAGCACTATTTACAATAGCTAGGACATGAAAGCAACCTAGATGTCCATGGACAGTTGAATGGATAAAGAAGTTGTGGTACCTATATACAATGGAATATTACTCAGATATAAAAAGGAGTGGATTTGAGTCCATTCTACTGAGGTGGATGAACCTAGAGCCTGTCATAGAGGGAAGTAAGACAGAGAAAAACAAATATCATATATTAATGCATATACATGAAATCTAGAAAAATGGTACTGATGAGCATATTTGAATGGTAGGAATAGAGATGCAGATGTAGAGAACAAACTCATGGACACAGTAGGGGAAGGAGAGGGTAGAATAAATTGAAAGAGTAGCATTGACATATATATACTATCATGTGTAAGGTAACTAGCGGGAAGTTGCTATATAACACAGGGACCCAACCTGGCACTCCATGACAACCTAGAGTGGCAGAATAAGGTGGAGGGAGGGGATACATATAAATATAAATATACATATGTATAAATATACATACATATAAATATAAATATAACTGACATGTTGTTGTATTGATTTACACAATTGTAAAGCAATTATCTTCCAGTTAAAAAAAAAAATTCTACAATTCTACAAAAAAAAAAAACCAAAATGATAAAACTATACCAAGTCTCTGGGTATTTCTTGCTCTAGTAGTTTTCAAAATTTGGTCCCTTAACAAGTAGTATCATCATCATTTGTAAACCTGTTAGAAAGGAAAATACTTGGTTGGACTCCAGGGCTACTGAATCAGAAACTTTGAGGGTAGGCCCAGCAATCAGTGTTTTGACAAGATTTCCTTGACAAGGTGAATCTAATCTACAGTTGCTCAAGTCTGAGAACCACTGTCTCTAAGCCATCTCTCGAACTTTCCTAAAATATCACCTCAGCTTGGACATACATCAAAAATACTAACACAGGCTATTTCTTTGAAATCCATGAATTTCTTTTTAAATTAAAGATTACACAAATGTTTTTGCTCTCTTTCTGAATCTGGCACTAATTTAGTCATGGTGAATTCTATGCTATTATAATACACACATCAATAATTCATGGGTCCCCGACTCATATGCCTTTGAGGACAGCAAGATAGCAGAGGTAAGAGAGATGGAAAACCAATGTAACAAAGTAGAAAATACTAACAACTTGTTAACAAATGGAGGCTTTGCTCCTTCCTGCTCAAGTTCACTAAAATATATATTCAAAAGAATATTGCCTTTAAAACATATATTTCTACAACCTTTGGTTTACACTGAAGTCAATATAACAAACAAAAAAATCTATTTAAAATCTACTCTGAGGAATTTGTAAATAGTGATTTTAATTCTGATTGCTGTTGGAATTATTTATATTGATATATAATATATATACACACATATATATCAGAGTAAATAAAATTAAAATGTATAGTATAGTAAATTTCTTTGCTTTGTGTTAGACTTTGGGAAACCAAAGTAGGGTCTATAAATTTTAAAGACTTGTGCAACTTTGAGATCTTTTTCACAATGACTTGATCTTATTTCCTCATCTGATTTCACTTAGCATTAAGAAATATATGCAAGAGCAAATACAAGACAGCTGCAACTTGAAAAGAAATCAAACTACGGGGAGGCAGAGAAACTAATGTAGGATATACTTTTTTGATCTAAGATCACCACTATACAGGACTCTTGGGCTTTTGGATAAAAAGTTAATATAAGTAAACCAAGTGTTACTAATTTTCTTTCATCTAGTGAAGGTTTAGAAAAGAAAATGACATTTCTGGGTTCCCCCCCACCTTTCAAGAGACAATATTGACTTTCTTGTTAGCATATATTCCCCTCATCTTCACCTCAAAATCTGAAAAATATTCTTTAAGCTAAAATGAGTTTGTTTTGTTGGACTTCTGGAAACTATACTGTAATCTTAAATTTAGAGAAAGGGTCTCTTTTTTCTTCCAGATTTACTGAGAAATAATTGACATACGGCACTGTATGTTTTAGGTGTACAGTGTAATGATTTGACTTACACACATCATGAAATAATTAACACAATAAGTTGAGTGAACATTCATTTCATATAGGTACAAAGTTAAAGAAATACAGATTTTTGAACAAAGAACTCTACTTTGAAGAGCTGGGTACAAAGCTTCTACATGTGGGCCCCAAAGAGCAAGTGAAACTAGATGAAGCACAAAAGAAAGAAAAGTCCACTTAGGAACTCCAGAAACTAGTGAAAAGTTTACTCGGGCAAAGCATTGGAGGAGAGACCTCCACAAAGACAGGAGTGAAGGAAGACTTTAAGAGTGAAAACCGGAAAGGTTGAGGGTAGGGGAGGAGCAGCCAAGAAGGCAGAGTATTAAGAACATGAGCGCACTTCCTCTCACAAGCATTCCAAAACTTACAGCTAAGTGCAGAACAACCATCTCTGAAAAAGACTGGGAGAAGGGACCACAACAAGATGGGTACGAGGGGCAGAGATATGATATAATCAAACCTCATAACCTCCAGGTGGGCAACCCGCAAACTGGAGAATAATTATAGCAGAGGTTGTCCCACAGGAGTGGCCATTCTGACTCCACACCAGGCTCCCCAGCCCAGGGGTATGGCACTGGGAGGATGAGCACCCAGAGCATTTCACGTTCAAGGTCAATAGGCTTAATTGCAGGAGCCCTCAGGACTGGGACAAATAGAGACTCCATCTTCAAAGGGTGCACACAAAATCTCATGGACACCAGGACTCTGGGCAAGAGCAGTAATTTGATAGGAGCCTGGGCCAGACCTACCTGCTGGTCCCAGAGAGTCTACTGGAGACCCTGGGGTGGTTGAGGCTCACACTGGGAACACAGACACTGGTGGTAGATACGTTTGTGAACATTCAGGTCCATGAACATTCCTGGCAGCTGCCATGGTGGGTTGTTAGAGCCAAGACTGGACACACCCATTCCTCAGACCAAACAGCTGAGTGGGGATACAA
The DNA here is from genome assembly GCF_910594005.1 of Cervus elaphus. Lineage (NCBI taxonomy): Eukaryota > Metazoa > Chordata > Mammalia > Artiodactyla > Cervidae > Cervus > Cervus elaphus. The sequence goes on along the minus strand of NC_057833.1, from coordinate 9,332,981 downwards.
TCCCACCTGTCAGCAGACAGTCTGCCTAAAGACTTTGGGAGCCCAAAGCTGCCTAGACATGGTCCTGCCCACCAGAGGGGTCGAGACCTGGCTTTATCCATCAGTAGGCAGGCGCCAGCCCTTCTAGCCAGAAGGCCTGCAGAGGCCTCTAGACCAGCCTCACCTACTAGAGCGCAGACACCAGAAGCAAGAGAACTATGATCCTGCAACTGCAGAATGAGACTGCCAACAATAAATCACACCAGACCCTGGGACAAGCCAGGCCCTGCCCTTCCCATTAGCAAGCCAGTGCCAACTTTGGGACATACTGACCACACACTCAACTGTATCAAGAACTGGCCCCCCTCCATCAATGATCTAAAACAAGCCCTGGGATCCCTGGGCCCTGCAGTCAGACTCTAGAAACAAGCTTTGCCTGCCAACAGTCAGGCACTCACGCCAGGGTCTGTCTTTACCTGTTTACCTGACAGTTGGTGGACCCTGACCACCCATCAGTGGGCCAGCACAAATATCCATCTCATGACCAAGTTCTGCTAAAGAGCAGTCAGCAGCATCTGCACAAGGCAGGGCCTGACAGCCAACCAAATTAGGAGCCAATTTGGTTGTCTGGCCTACCAGACAGCTAACCTAGTCAGTCTATGATAACAGGAGGACACACACAGCCCTCTTAGGGGGAAAACCTAGAGCATATAGCTTGGGAGATGAGAAGGTAGAACACTGCTTGGATGCAAAGGACATTTCCTACAGAAGGCCACTTCTCCAAAATCAAGAAATATAACTAACCTACAAAATACATAAAAATGCACATAGCAACTTAAACAAAATGAGGCAGCAGAGGAGTATGTTCTGGATGAAGGAACAAGATAAAACCACAGAAGAAGGGACTTCCCTGGTGGCTCAGTGGCTAAGACTGTACTCCCAATGCAGGGGGCCTGGGTTCGATCCCTGATCAGGGAACTAGATCCCACATGCCACAACTATGAGTTTACATGCTGCAACTAAGGAATCTGCATGCTGAAATGAAGGGCAAAGATTCTGCAGCCTGCAACTAAGAGCCAGTGCAACCTAATAAATATTAAAAAAAAAAAAAAGACAAACACAGGAAGAACTAAGTGACCTGGAGATAGGCAAACTACCTGAGAAAGAGTTCAGAGTAATGATCGTAAAGGTGATCAAAGAATTTAGAAGGAGGATGGATGCATCAAGAGAGAAATTAGCTTTTTAACAAAGAGTAAGAAAGTATAAGAACCACCAGAAAAGAAAAATACATAAATGAAAAAATACACTAGAAGGAATCTAGAATACATTAAATGATATAGAAGAAAAAGTGAATCAGCTGGAAAACAGTAGTGTAAATCACTCCCTCTGAACAGAAAAAAAAAAAAAATTGAGTGAAAAGAAATAAGGACAGTTTAAGAGATCTTTGGGACAACATCAAGCACCTTAATATTTGCATTTAAGGAGTCCCAAAGGAGAAGAGAGAGAGAAAAGTCATGAGAAAATATTAGAAGAGATAATCATCTTCCTAGGTGATCAATATAAGTCTGAATTTGGCAATAAGGAATTCATAATGTGAGCCACAGTCAGCTCCCAGTCTTGTTTTTGCTGACTCTATAGAGCTTCTCCATCTTTGGCTGAAAGAATATAATAATCTGATTTCGGTGTTGGCTATCTGGTGATGTCCATGTGTAGAGTCTTCTCTTGTGTTGTTGGAAGAGGGTGTTTGCTATGACCAGTGCGTTCTCTTGGCTAAACTCCGTTAGCCTTTGACCAGCTTCGTTCTGTACTCCAAGGCCAAATTTGCCTGTTACTCCATGTATTTCTTGACTTCCTACTTTTGCATTCCAGTCCCCTATAATGAAACAGACATCTTTGTTGGGTGTTAGTTCTAGAAGGTCTTGTAGGTCTTCATAGAACTGTTCAGCTTCTTCGGCATTACTGGTTGGGGCGTAGACTTGGATTACTGTGATACTGAATGGTTTGCCTTGGAAATGAACAGAGTTCATTCTGTCATTTTTGAGATTGCACCCAAGTACTGCATTTCAGACTCGTTTGTTGACTATGAGGGCTACTCCATTTCTTCTAAGGGATTCTTGACCACAGTACTAGATATAATGGTCATCTGAGTTAAATTCTCCCATTCTAGTCCATTTTAGTTCGCTGATTCCTAGAATGTCCATGTTCACTCTTGCCATCTCCTATTTGACCACTTCCAATTTATGTCGATTCATGGACATAACATTCCAGGTTCCTATGCAATATTGTTCTTTAGAGCATTGGACTTTAGTTTGAACACCAGTCACATCCACAACTAGGTGTTGTTTTGCTTTGGCTCCATCTCTTCATTCTTTTTTGGAGAAGGAAATGGCAGCCCACTCCAGTACTCTTGCCTGGAAAATCCCATGGACAGAGAAGCGTATTAGGCTACAGTCCATGGGGTTGCAAAGAGTTCGACACGACTGAGCAACTTCAGACACACACACACACTTCATTCCTTCTGGAGTTATTTCTCCACTGCTCTCCAGTAGCATATTGGGCATCTACTGACCTGGGGAGTTCACCTTTCAGTGTCCTATCTTTTTGCCTTTTCATACTGTTCTGGGCTGGAGGAAGCACAAGCTGGAATCAAGATTGCTGGGAGAAATATCAATAATCTAGATATGCAGATAACACCACCCTTACGGAAGAAAACAAAGAAGAACTAAAGAGCCTCTTGATGAAAGTGACAGAGGAGAGTGAAAAAGCTGGCTTAAAGCTCAACATTCAGAAAACTAAGATCATGGCATCTGGTCCCATCACTTCATGGTAAATAGACAGGGAAACAGTGGCTGACTTTATTTTTCTGGGCTCCAAAATCACTGCAGACGGTGATTGCAGCCATGAAATTAAAAGACGCTTACTCCTTGGAAGGAAAGTTATGACCAACCTAGACAGCACATTAAAAAGCAGAGACACTACTTTGCCAACAAAGGTCTGTCTAGTCAAGGCTATGGTTTTTCCAGTGGTCATGTATAGATGTGAGAGTTGGACTATAAAGAAAGCTGAGTGTCAAAGAGTTGATGCTTTTGGACTGTGGTGTTGGAGAAGACTCTTGAGAGTCCCTTGGACTGCAAGGAGATCCAACCAGTCCATCCTAAAGGAGATCAATCCTGGATGTTCATTGGAAGGACTGATGCTGAAGCTGAAACTCCAGTACTTTGGCCAGCTGATGCGAAGAGCTGACTCATTTGAAAAGACCCTGATGCTGGGAAAGATTGAAGGCAGGAGGAGAAGGGGACGACAGAAGATGAGATGGTTGGATGGCATCATCGACTCAATGGACATGGGTTTGGGTGGACTCCGGGAGTTGATGATGGACAGGGAGGCTTGGCATGCTGTGGTTCGTGGGGTTGCAAATAGTTGAACATGACTGAGCAACTGAACTGAACTGAACATGGGGTTCTCAAGGCAAGAATCCTGAAGTGGTTTGCCATTCCCTTCTCCAGTGGACCACATTTTGTCAAAATTATCCACCATGACCCATCTGACTTGGGTGGACCTACAAGGCATGGCTCATAGTTTCATTGAAAATAGATAACGCTGTGGTCCATGTAATCAGATCGGTCAGTTTTCTGTGACTGTGATTTTCATTCTGTTTGCCCTCTGATAGATAAGGATAAGAGGCTTAAGGAAGCTTCCTGATGGGAGAGACTGACTGAAGGGGAAACTGGGTCTGGTCCTGATTGAGACGGGGGCATGCTCAGTAAACCTTTAATCCAACTTTATGTTGATGGGTGGGGCTGTGTTCCCTGTTGTTTGACCTGAGACCAAACCATGATGGAAGTAATGAAGATAAAGGCAACCTCTTTCAAAAGGTCCCACGCATGAACTGCTGCACTGGGTGGACCTGACCCTGCAGCAAGCCATCTCCAACCCACACCTCTGCAGGAGACTCCTGGACACTCACGGGCAAGTCTGGGTCCGTCTTTTGTGTGGTCACTGCTCCTTTCTCCTGGGTCCTGGTGTGCACAAGGTTTTATCTGTGCCTTCCAAGAGTCTGTTTTCCAGTTCTGTGTAAGTTCTGGCAGCTCCATGGTGGGGTTAATGGTGACCTCCTCCAAGAGGGCTTATGCCACACCCAGGTCTGCTGCACCCAGACCCCCTGACCCTGCAGCAGGCCACCTCTGACCTGTACCTCCACGGGAGACACTCAAACCCTCAAAGGCTGGTCTGGCTCAGTCTCTGGGGAGTTTCCCAGATGTGCAGAAGGTTTTGTTTGAGCCCTCTGAGTGTCTCTGGTGGGTAAGGGTTTCATTCTAAACGCGATTTTGCCCCTCCTACCATCTTGCTGGGGCTTCTCCTTTGCCCTTGGACGTGGGGTATATTTATTTCATGGGATTCAACATTCTCTTGTTGACGCTTGTTCAGCAGCAAGCTGTAATCTTGGAGTTCTCACAGGAGAAGATGAGTGCCTGTCCTTCTACACTGCCATCAATAAATGCATTTATTTATCATAAATTAAATCCCTTACATTTATACAGTGGAAGTGACAAATAGATTTAAGGGATTAGATCAGATCTGATAGATAGAGTGCATGAAGAACTATGGACGAAGGTTTCCTGACATTGTACAGGAGACAGGGATCAAGACCATCCCCAAGAAAAAGAAAAAAGGCAAAATGGTTGTTTGAGGAGGCCTACAGATAGCTGAGAAAAGAAGAGAAGCTAAATGCAAAGAAGAAAAGGAAAGATATACCCATTTGAATGCAGAGTTCCAAGCAATAGTAAGGAAAGATAAGAAAGCCTTCCTCAGTGATTGATGCAACTAATAATAAAGGAAATAATAAAAGAAAACAATGGAATGGGAAAGACTAGAGATCTCTTCAAGAAAATTAGAGATACCAAGGGAACATTTCATGCAAAGATGAGCTCAATAAAGGACAGAAATGGTAGGGACCTAACAGAAGCAGAAGATATTAAGAAGTGGCAAGAATACACAGAAGAACTATACAAAAGAGATCTTCCTGACCCAGATAACCACAGTGGTGTGATCACTCACCTACAGCCAGAAATCCTGGAATGTGAAGTCATATGGGCCTTAGGAAACATCACTAAGAACAAAGCTAGTGGAAGTGACGGAATTCCAGTTGAGCTATTTCAAATCCTGAAAGATGATACTGTGAAAGTACTGCACTCAATACGCCAGCAAATTTGGAAAACTCAGCAGTGGCACACACGAAAAAGCTCAGTTTTCATTCCAATCCCAAAGAAAGGCAATGCCAAAGAATGCTCAAACTACTGCACAATTGCACTCATCTCGCACGCTAATGAAGTAGTGCTCAAAATCCTCCAAGTCAGGCTTCAACAGTACATGGAACATGAACTTCCAGATGTTCAAGCTGGATTTAGAAAAGGCAAAGGAACCAGAGGATCAAATTGCCAGCATCCGTTGGATCATCGAAAAAGCAAGAGAGTTCCAGAAAAACATCTACATCTGCCTTATTGATTACAACGAAGCTTTTGAGTATGTGGACCACAACAAACTGTGGAAAATTCCCCAAGAGATGGGAATATCAGTTATCTGCCTCCTGAGAAATCTGTATGTTGGTCAAGAAGCAAATGTTAGAATTGGACATGGAACAACAGACCAGTTCCAAATTGGGAAAGGAGTATGTCAAGGCTGTATATTATCATCCTGCTTATTTAACTTATATGCAGAGTACATCATGCGAAATGCTGGGCTAGATGAAGCACAAGCTGGGATCAAGATTGCTGAGATAAATAGCAATAACCTCAGATATGCAGATGACACCACCCTTATGGCAGAAAACAAAGAAGAACTAAAGAGCCTCTTGATGAAAGTGAAAGAGGAGAGTGACAAAGTTGGCTTAAAGCTCAACATTCAGAAAACTAAGATCATGGCATCTGGTCCCATCACTTCATGGCAAATAAGATGGGGAAACAATGGAAACAGTGAGACTTAATTATCTTGGTCTCCAAAATCACTGCAGATGGTGACTGCAGCCATGAAATTAAAAGACACTGGCTCCTTGGATGACTAGCTATGTTCAAACTAGACAGCATATTAAGAAGCAGAGACATTACTTTGCCTACAAAGGTCTGTCTAGTCGTAGCTATTGTTTTTCCAGTGGTCATGTATGGATGTGAGAGTTGGACGGTAAAGAAAGCTGAGCACTGACGAATTGATGCTTTTGAACTGTGGTGTTGGAGAAGACTCTTGAGAGTCCCTTGGACTGTAGGGAGATCGAATCAGTCAATCCTAAAGGAAATCAGTCCTGAATATTCATTGGCAGGACTGATACTGAAGCTGAAGCTCCAATACTTTTGACCACCTGATGCAAAGAACTGACTCACTGGGAAAAAACCCTGATGCTGGGCAATATTCAAGTCAGGAGGAGAAGAGGATGACAGAGGATGAGATGGTTGGCTGGCATCACCAACTTGATGGACATGAGTTTGAGTAACCTCCAGGAGTTGGTGATGGACAGGGAGGGCTGGTGTGCTGCAGTCCCTGGGGTCGCAAAAAGTCAGACATGACTGAGTAACTGAACTGAAAAAGGAATACCACTTTCTTGGAAAGATTGTTTTATGATAGATGCACAATTTTAAAATGGATACCAGTAGGAAGAATATTGGGTATTGGCTATTAAAAATGTAAGGGTACCATCTTAAAATGGCAGCTCCAAATGAAGTGTCTTCTTGGTCTCAACAGAAACTGGGACTTCTATAAACTGCTTCTAGAAGCAACGGGAATGCAAATATGGCCAAACTTGTATTCATGATTTACCCAGATAGCTAAACTCTGGTTCTGCTGTGATTTATTGTAACCCATTAGTATCAAAAATCATGAGTTAGTACAGAAGAGCCTGACTTGACCTGGTCTTAGTGTCATGTATCATCTTGCTGGTTTTTTCTTTTCTTTTTTTTTTTTTTTAACTTTTTGGCTTGCAAGCAGTCTTGGAAGAACTAAAATATAGGGCAGCCAGTTACTCAACTTACCAGACCTACAAAGAAATCAGAGTTGATTTTAACTATTTTATGAGACAAATAGAGAAAAACCACTCTTCAAATAAACCTCTCTTCAAATTACTTCAAGTTCTAGAAATGCTTTGAAACTTACATTTCCTATGCAACTATAGAGGTTTTCATCCTCCTTAACAATTTTATTACCCTCCAATTCTCACAGAGCCAATTATGTATAGAGAAACATACTCAAAGCAGCATTAAGGGCAAGATTACAACAAATAATCCTTTCCGCCTCGGTCTAAAAATATTCATTCAAGGGTAGGGATGGGCAAGTGCTAGTTACCAAATGTGTCATAACATTGGTTCATTGACTGGAGGTATAAATGTAATTTCCTCTTAAATTGAATTGCATAAGTTTCAGTTTAGCAGTATTAGACTATGATAATCACATGAGTATTTTCATACTTTTCAATTTAATTTAGCATTTATTTCAAGAGGAGCAGTCTACAGGGAATCAACATGAATAGAGCTTGCTTACAGAATATTGACTAGACTGGCATTTAAAACTCCTAAAACTCCTAAGTCAAGTATTAGTGCTGGGGACATTTAAGCCCAAGGGATGTCTACTTTCCAGGCATTTGTGAGTTTGGGGTGTGTGAGTGTGTGTGTGTATGTGAAGAATGCTCATCTCAAGGGAACTCAGTTGACATTAACACTGGCTGGTTATGCATGATTCTACTAGAAATCATTCTGCCATTTGGGATGAAATGAGCACTGTCACTGTACCTAACAGAGTTCTGCAGCATTTGGCAGCAGTAAATGCTACTTCTCCACGTCTGTTTTCCTTGAGAAACTCACACAACCACTTAAGAATATAAGAATTTCTATACCATCTGACAGCCTTATATTCTCACTTCATAGAGATGAAATGACAAGGCCACAGGAATTGCTGAGTAGGTTTTTAAAATAGAATGAAGCTTTTATAAATCTCTAGTATAAGGCATTAAGCTCCTTTTTGTTTAATTCAGAGATAAGGATAAAGCTCAAACTAAATATACCCTCAACAGTACATTACAGGTCTGCAGACATGGCTCTATTGTTTGAGCTACGTTGACTTATAACACAAAATACCTATTAGTTTTGAAGACCATTCTCTTCAAATCAGTTGGTACATATATGATGCTATGGCTATCTGCCTTTGAAAAAGTGAACCAATGCTACATTCGTTGCCAAGTGTGTAAAAAAAATAGAGAGGCCACCATTGGTTCTAGCTATGCAGCAGATCTGCGTAGGCGTAACCTTGGAATTTCAATGTTAATGACCTGACTGAATGAAAAATTGTGTGGGGCTTTATTTAGGAATCTATTTTTATGTGTTGCACAGATTTCTAGCTTGAATTAAGTAGGTGAAAAAATGAGACAGAAAACCGATAGAATTATGGACGCAAATGAAGTTTTCACACAGAATTTTCATGATTTAGTTTCATAGGATCTTAATAATTGTCGCATGTCCAAAAGGGCTTTGTGGTCAAGTGAGTTTAGAAAAGTTGAGTTTAGTAAAGCTGAACAGATTTCTTTACTATAAGATTACTTGGAATTTTTATATGATAATGCACACTTTGAATCTCTAATGATTATATATGTACACATATGTATATATCTCTAACATTTTTTTTTTAATAGTCTCGATAAAGTTGGGCTCCTCAGGTCTGGCATCTGGTTGAGAGTCACGAATTGGCTGTGTGATCTTACCTGAATCACTTAGCCTCCCTTGACCATATTTTCTTCCTCTAGTAAAATTAAGAGAATGAACTACATGACATTTCAGGCTTTTGCAGCTCAAACTAAGTCTCTGTTTTGTGGAAGTATATTATATGATGAATTTATCTAAGGCCTTCCTTTAACTGTGAATCAGCATTTTAAAATAATAAATGCTTACTGAGTTTACTTCTTCTTCCACTTGACTCAAAACAATTCATACATTTTAGCTGGCATTCCCTAGCTGATATTTCCAGGATTTGGGGTAAGTTTGTTAAAACCAAGAAGCTCTCTTCTGAATTCAAACACCTGAAATCCCTTGAGCGTTTCTTTTGTCATTATGCAGTCAATTTTCTTTGGCTTCCTAAACCACTCAATATCACACCCAGTGGCATTGCCCAAAATAGATTAGAATCCTTGGTAAGTCTCTCCAAATCATTTGCTTTTCCAGGGTATCTGGTTCTAGGTCACAGAGTTAACAAGGTCATTCCCTTTGGGACCCAAGGACAAGACAGTGTCTGGATCCATGTAGAGAAAGGATGTGGTCCTCGCAGTGTGGGCCAACAAATCAGTAGCTCATATTTCAACACAAGGGCACCTGCTTAGACACCATAGCATTACTTTCTAGGGTGAGGTTTTATTGTCATTCTAGCAGTGCAGCTCACAAGATGGTATTCTTTTTGTATATTTTACCCTTTTGCTTAACTATCTCCTGGGACATAATTATCTTTGAGGGTTTTTTTTTTAGTTGACGGAAATAATCAAGATGAAATAGATATTTTCCTGTCAATGTCAACTGACGTAAACTGTCTTAGTTGAGAGAAATTATCCACAAAACAATGTTTTAATTTATTTATAGAAAAAGCCTCAAAAATAAGTTTCACAAGAGTCTCACACCAAGAACGTCAACTTTTTCTAAGAAGGAAAAATAGGCAAGACTTGAAAAAGATTCCTCATAATATTATACGTCTGGTGAAACTTAACATTTAAAAACAAAATAGTATGAATAAACAATAGTATTGATGCTTCTCTTTTGGAAAAACATATATATTTATAATCTGGAAAGAGCCAATTTGTGGTAGACTAAGGAGCATGTCTGTTCAGCAGATGTCTGTGCTATTGCTCCAAATATTCTGCTTCCTTCTAAGTGGGAGCCAAGAATATGGTCTTATTTCTGCCTCTGGTTCCTTCTTTTCAATGTTCACCCCCACTCATCTTCTTTCCCAAGAAAACAACAGTGCGTATAATCAAAAGCAAATATTTCTTCTTCTGCTCTTTGTTGGATCAACTCATGATAGTTAGAAAAGAATTACCACTTGTATTAAATAAAAAGGAAAATTATGTTAATAAAAATTTTTCTTCTGCAATGCCCTCAAGACTGATGAAATTGTCTGGGCCAATCTATGGGGCAATCAAGACTTTTTAGCCTTCTCAGAATAGCCTACACATGTTCCCCTTTGTCCCAGAACAATATCTTAATCTGCTGGCATGCTGGCCTGTTGTTTCATCAGGGAGGCATGTTTGGCTTTTCAAAGGATTGCATGCAACAGAGTCCCTTCCTGGGAGTAATTGACCCCCAAGAATGTCCTGGAAACAGGCAGCTTGTGGCCTCATTTGAGTGGTGTGGCATTTTTGGGAACTAATCCATTACTCTTTGCCTCTGTATAACACTGAGCCACTTAGAGCTGGCTTCCTTGTTCACTCTTCTCAATTTCTCTTCTTTGGTTTGTGCCAGGAGCAGTTATCTTAGGTCTTCATCTGCACTTATAAATTGAATAATATGGAAGGTGGACAAGTCACTAGAGACCTTAGAGGCAGGGCTAACTTGTGGCAAAATTGTGAAGTAGTTGCGTGGGGAAAGAGGAGGAGGAAAGGTTTTCCAACTCCTTTCTAGAATTGCCTCCTACCACTTCCTCCAAATTTGAAGATGCAGGCAAACACGAGCACTCTTTATTCCTGCTCTATCTCTTTGAGGCCTCTCCTGCATCCCCTTTATTATCCTCTGCTGATAATCAATCCTTTCTAAAACTTCATTTTTTTTTTCCTCCAGGATACCCACTGATAACAAAAAGTATGCTGTCTTTCTCTCTCATTATTTGCATCTCACAGCACTGAAGACCAAAAGCCTTAATAACTCCACAGAATCAAAGGGAAAATATGTTACAGTAGAAGAATAATTTAGTGCAGGAGTCAGTTCTTTGTAATATGAGACCCAGATTAGATGAGACTAAGAATTACTATTAAATCATTGCATGTCGAAGTGACAATCATACAAATTTATGGCAATACATTTTATCTAGAATTGTCTTCTGTCAATACTTTAATTGGATCTGGAAATAGCAGGCAGGTAATTAAATACTAACCTAAACAAAAATTTCCACTCTGCTCTAATATTACATACACGTAAATACTTTTTGCCTCGAGACTTCCCTTTGTTACACCAGGCAGCCTTCAAAATAAGCATCTTATTTTGCAGGCGTTTAGGTAAGATAGCTTTAAAAGTTCCCAATTAGTGGTGTTCATAGACTTGTTATGACTTTTGAGGCTTTTAACTGTCTTCCAAGACTTAATTACGGCTCAGATCTTTGGCTTGCTCATGAAGTACGCTTCAGATCAGTTCAGTTGCTCAGTTGTGTCTGACTCTGCGACCCCATGGACTGCAGCATGTCAGGCTTCCCTGTCCATCACCAACTCCCAGAGCTTACTCAAACTCATGTCCATTGAATTGGTGATGCCAGCCAACCATCTCATCCTCTGTCGTCCCCTTCTCCTCCTGCCTTCGATCTTTCCCAGCATCAGGGTCTTCTTCAATGAGTCAGTTCTTCCCATCAGGTGGCCAAAGTATTGGAGTTTCAGGTTCAGCATCAGTCCTTCCCATGAATATTTAGGACTGATTTCCTTTAGGATGGACTGGCTGGATCTCCTTGCAGTCCAAGGGACTCTCAAGAGTCTTCTCCAACACCACAGTTCAAAAGTATCAATTCTTCGACACCCAGCTTTCTTTATAGTCCAACTCTCACATCCATACATGACTACTGGAAAAACCATAGCTTTGACTAGATGGACCTTTGTTATTAAAGTATGCTTGGTAAGTTTTTATGTTACATCTGCTGACCAAACTAGCTGGTTTCATTATCCCAAATATGTTAATACAGGTTTACCCAGCAAAAGGGGAGCCAGCCCTCTGCCATTGCTGTGTGCTGTTTCAGGGGACAGGCAGTGCCTGTGGTCATCACATAAATCACCATTTCTCCTTTGGCTGCAGCCCAAAGAACACTGTGCCCCTCTCCATGGATGGGCTCGAAAGGGTTCAGGGTGAGGTGAATGCAAGAACAAGGGATTAGGGTGACTTTCACAGATGATGGGCTAAAAATGAGATCTAGAAAGACCAGGGCTACAAGATGATATAATGGAAGCTGAACAGTTGCCGAGTACAGAACTTTGTATATTACATTCATGAATGGAGAACAGGGTGGCTATTTCCTGAAACCATAAGAAAGTCATTTTAAGATAAGTTAAAGCAGTAGAATGAGACATTATCTCCAGTCTAATTACTGATGATTCTCTCTGCCTTATGATAGCTTCTGAAAAGATGTTATAGCCATTCCTTTCAGGAGTTAATCATCTTAAATTGGAATTAGAGAGCATGTGAACAATTTACAACTGTGTGGCATAAGAAAAGAGTTTAGACACCGACATTTAAGACACCACACAGGTTCCAGATAAGGATGTTATTTTTCTAGCTGAGAATCATGGCCTTTTGGCAGGCAAAGTCTTTGCTCATAAGATGATAAAATGATCCTAGTGGAAAAAAAAGAAAAAGAAAATCCCAGTGCATATTCAGTTGCCTTCCCAGGTGACACAAACAACTGTTGCAAAATCCCAGACCTCAGTCCCTGCCAGCCCTCAGGCTGCCGAGCACAGAAAACAAAACCATGACTCATGGTGAGCATTCACTGCCCCCGAGGTGGATACAGTCACTTACACACAGGAAATTGGACTCAGTTACCTAGCTATCCATATCCTAGGGAGGAGGCCACCCCAACCTGTCTTTGACAGAATGCAAAAACATTTGGGGAGCCCATCTCCTATTTTCCCAACACTGAAGGAAGGAGTCTGTGTCCCTTAAGAAGAGGGCATGATCCACAATAACCTGGTTTAACCTCTTATTTGCTCTTTGCCTGATTTGCCTGGAACTCTATGTTTGGGGAAGACGAATGTTTTGAGTTTGATTTTTTTCCTTGAAAGTAAGTCAGGTTATCTTGGGACTCTTTATGATCTCAGCAGTTATGTGGCAGCCTTCATAATCCTATGACCATGATTAGAAAAGTGGGTCCATTCCAGCTCTATAATTGTGATTTGGAACTTGGGCAGATAAGGTTCAATTTCTGGATTGGACTGTTAAGATTAGTATCCTCAAAGTTTTTTTCTCCTTTTATTTTGCATTTTATGAAATGATGGATGTTCACTAAACTTACTGTGGTAATAATTTCATGATATAAGTGGATGCTGTAAACATTAAATTTATAAAGTGCTTTATGTCAATTTTATCTCAATAAAACTGAAAGAAAAAAATAATCTGAGTACACAATTATAAAAAAAAGATTGGTATCCTGAAAATTTTAGAATCTTAGAAAGGTCAACATTAAATATTGAAAAATGACCCAAACAATTCAACCTAGAACTGGAGATGTACATTCAAATACTTCCCAGACCCAGGCAGGTACCATGAACAAAAGAGGCAGGCCACAAACCCGGTGTGTGGTATGGATAGGAAGTGGTGAGGACCATGGCGAGTACTGGGATGTGGTCTCAACTAAACAAGAGGAAGAAGCTGAAGCTTGGCAATAACCAATTGAGGACACATGAGGAGGTGGGCCCATGGTTGATAGTTCTTCCAGTTTTTTCAAGAGAAGCCAGAAATCCAACTTAATAGATGACATACTGATTTTTAAATATCAGCCACTAATTTAATTGCTCTGTAATTCAAATAAGATATGCCTATCAATTGGGTTTTGAGCTATCAATTTTTGACCTGTGGTACAGGAAACATTACAATATAGACATTTTCACTGATGCCTTACATGGGAGTTTCTAAAACTCTGAACTCCTACTTCTGAGATCCTGGGGATAAAGGATGATGCCACTGCAAGGGTGAATGTTCTTTGAAGGTTCTTTTTTCTTTAAAAATCTATGCTTGACATTTAATAAGTGCTTTTTTATGATAATGGCAAAAAAACTATGCTAAGTTTACATTTCTTCTCCATAATACACTTGTGTCTACTTTCAAATTTTGTTTTGGGTTGCCTACCTTTTTGCCTAGCATACAACAGATCTTCAATAAGTATCTGTGAAATGAATGTGTGGAGTACAATTGGTACTACTGGAAGATACACCCTGTTGATTCTGTTGTATTATATCCTCCAGTGTGGGAAACATACCCTGGCATATAAAGTGCCATGGTCACTGGAGTTGTTGGCATCACCAGCAAGGCAGCATTGTACTGCTTGGAGCTTTTCACCAAACTCAACCCGCAAGAGATTTCAGAGGGGTCCTGAATTGTTGCTTTCATCATCTGGGTTCAGTTTTCAGCCTTCCCCATCCCCTCACTCTCTCTTTCCCCATACATTTATAAAGTACCCACTATCTTTCAGAAAAGGGAGATGAAGAAGTAAATAGACAACTTTATAATCCAACATGGAAAGTGAAATTAGAGGTGAAGTAGTTGAGTCTGGGGCCCTGAACATATAAAAATTATGCTCTCTGAGTTATATATTCTATCCTTTTCCATTTCCAGGGACTCAGTCCTACAGACTCTACACTTGATTTGATTATCTATTCTTGCATAAATTCAGTTATGTAAAACAACAACAATAACATTATTATTTACTTCTCTTTGTTCTTTGAACAGTGGCCTAAGGCTGTTCTTGTTTAAGGTCTCCCTGCTCTTGCAGTCAGACAGTAAGTGAATCTAGAGTTATCTCAAAGCCGTCCTTAACATGACCATGACAGGAGTCAGCTCAAAGCCTTCCTCACTTACCTGTCTGACAACTGATGGAGACTATAGCCAGAATCTTAGTGGAGGCTGTTGGCTAGAACGCCTACCTGCCACCTTGCCGTTTGGTCTGGGCTTCTTCGCACAATGGCAACTGAGCATTAATACATCATTGACCAGAGATGTATTAATACGTGTTTTGTTACTCAAACATTATTGACCGGAGACATTTCAATATTCACTTACATAACAATTTGCTGCCACAGGCATTAGTTTCTGCAAAAATCCCCTAGTCATTAATGTGTTAAGGTCAAAATTCCAAACGGGAGGTGGAAGCTGTATTGCCTTTTGTAACTTAGCCTCAGAAATACTATAGTTTCACTTCAGCTGCATTCTCATAGTCACAAAGGCAGACACAAAGCCCTGCCCTATTTTAAAGGAAGAGGACACTATATCCACCTCTTAAAAGGAGTACTGTCAAAGAATTTGCAGACATTTTTGAAAACTACTACAACTTAGGAGAAAGTGTCCAAGATGGCACGGTAGAAAAACTCTGAGCTCACCTCTTCTTACAAGTTCAACAAAATCAGTACTATCTTCAGAACAACCATTGATGAAAAAGACTGGAACCTAACAGAAAAGATCTTCTGCCAATAAAGACGAGAGAAGGAACCACAAGAAGACAGGTAGGAGGGGAGGACTCAAGAATATAATCAAATCCTATACCAACTGGGTGAGTGGCCCACAGACTGAAGAATTATACTGCAGAGGTTCTCCCACAAGAATGAGAGGTATGAGCCCACATCAGGATCCCCAGTCTGGAGGTTTGGCACCCGGAAGATGAACCTACAGAGCATTTGCCTTTGAAGGCCGGTGAAGCTTAACTGCAAGACCACCACAGGACTGGTGAAAACGCAGACTTCAGTCTTAAAGGGAACACACAAAATCTCATGCACAGTGGGACCCAGGGTCAAAGTAGTAGTTTGATAAAAGCCTGGGCCAGACCTAACTGCTGGTTTTGGAGAGACTCCTGGAAAAATGGGGAGGTGGCTGACTGCAGCTCACCTGGGGACGTAGACACTAGTGGCAGACGTAATTGGGAACATTCAACCCCATGAACACACCACTGGAGGCTGCCTGCGTGGCTCATTGGTGCCAAGACCTGGCCCCATGCAACAACCTATAGGCATCCGTGCTGGGACGCTGCAGGTCAAACAACTAACTGGGCAGGGACACAACCCCACCTCTCAGCAGACAGGCTGCCTAAAAATGGCCTGAACCCACAGCCACCCCTGGACATGCCCCTAGGTACGGCCCTGGCCGTGAGAGGACCAGGACCCAGATCCAGCCACCAGTGGGTGGGCACCAGCACTTTGTGCCAGGAAACCTAAACAAGTCTCTAGACCAGGCTCACCCAACAGGTGACAGGCACCAGAAGCAAGAAAACTGTGATCTTGCAGCCTATATGAATGAGTCTGCCAACAGCAAGCCAGATCCTACCCTGGGACCAGCTGGGCCCTGGCACTGCCTCCTATCAGGTCAATGCAACCTTTGGGCCACCCTGGACTCCATACCCAACTGTGTCAGGAACCAGCTTCTGCCAGCGAATGATCTGAAATGAGCTCTGAAATCCCTGAACCCTGTAGCCAGATTCCAGAAAGCCAGCTCTGCCTGCCAGTGGTCTAGCACTAACCCCAGGAGTTGGTTTCACCTGCCAGTGGGTGGGCAACAGACCTAGTGTTTTCAGGATCCTGACTCTGCCCACCATTGAGCCAGTACTAGCCACCCCATGACCAGGTACTGATAAGTAGCAGCCAGCAGCAGCCACACGAGGTGGGACCTGGCAACTTACCAGACGAAGGGCCAATCAGGCCTACCAGACTGCCGACCTAGTCAGCCCACCATGCAACCCTCTTAGGGGGAACCCCTAGAGCATACAGCCTGGGTGATGAGAAGTATACTGCTGGGACACATAGGATGTTTCTCTAGAAGGCTGCATCTCCAAGGTGGAGAAACATAAATAACCTATCACAAACACAAAAATACACATACCAGCGTCGACAAGATGAGGCAGTGGAGGAATATGTTCCAGATGAAGGAACAAGATAAAATCCCCAAAGAAAAACTAAGAGGAGACAGGTAATCTACCTGAGAAACAGTTCACAGTAATGATTATAAAGATGATTGAAGAATTTGAGAGGAGAATGGATGCACAGAGCAAGAAGTTAGAAGTTGTTAACAGAGTCAGGAAATAAAAAGAACCAGACAGAGATGAAGAATAACTGAAATAAAAATTCTAAGAGGAATCAAGAGTGGACTAAATGATACAGAAGACCTGGAAGATCAGTGTGCTGGAAAACAGAGAAATGGAAATCACTGCCACTGACCAGAAAATAGAATGAAAAAAAATGGGAACACTATAACAGACTTCTTATAGCTGTCTTAAAGTTTGATTTAGAAAAGGCAGAGGGACCAGAGATCAAATTGCCAATGTCCATTGGATCATAGAAAAAGCAAGAGAGGTCCAGAAAAACATCTGCTTCGTTGACTATGCTAAACCCTTTGACTGTGTGGATTACAACAAACTGTGGAAAATTCTTTAAGAGATGAAATACACCTTACCTGCCTTCTGAAAAATATGTATGCAGGTCAAGAAGCAACAGTTAGAACCAGACATGGAACAATGAACCAGTTCCAAATTGGGAAAGGAGTATGTCAAGGCTGCATATTGTCATCCTGCTTATTAAATTTATATGCAGAGTACATCATGCAAAATGCTGGACTGGATGAAGCACAAGCTGGAATCAAGATTGCCAGGAGAAATATCAATAACCTCAGATATCCAGATGACACCACCCTTATGGCAGAAAGTGAAGAGGAACTAAAGAACCTCTTGATGAAACTGAAAAAGGTAAGTGAAAAAGCTGGTTTAAAACTCAGCATTCAAAAAACTAAGATCATGGCACCTGGTCCCATCACTTCATGGCAAATAGATGGGGGAAAAAAATGGAAACAGTGACAGACTTTATTTTCTTGAGCTTCAAAATTATTGCAGAAGTTGACTGCAGCCATGATATTTAAAAAAATGCTTGCTCCTTGGAAGAAAAGCTATGGCCAACCTAGAGAGCATATTGAAAAGCAGAGACATTACTTTGCTGGCAAAGGTCTGTATAGTCAAAGCTATCATTTTTCCAGTAGTCATGTATGGATGTGAGAGTTGGACCATAAAGAAGGCAGAGCGCTGAAGAATTGATGCTTTTGAACTGTGGTGTTGGAGAAGACTCTTGAGAGTCCCTTGGACTGCAAGGAGATCCAACCAGTCCATCCTAAAGGAGATCAGTCCTGGGTGTTCATTGGAAGGGTTGATGCTGAAGCTGAAACTCCAGTACTTTGGCCACCTGATGCAAAGAGCTGACTCATTGGAAAAGACCCTGATGCCGGGAAAGATTGAGGGCAGGAGGAGAAGGGGACAACAGAGGATGAGCCGGTTGGGTGGCATCACCGACTCAATGGACATGAGTCTGAGCAAGCTCCAGGAGGTGTGATGAACAGGGAAGACTAGCATGCTGTGGTCCTTGGGGTTGCAAAGAGTGGGACACGACTGAGCGACTGAACTGAACTGATAAGAGACCACTGGGACTATATCCAGCACCCTAATATTTGCATTTTAGGGGTCCCAGAAAGAGAAGACAGAGCAAAAGGACCTGAGAAAATATTGGAAGAGATAATAGCTGAAAACTTCCCTAATCTGGGAAAAGAAACAGTCACTGAAGTCCAGGAAGTAGAGTTCTATACAGGATGAACCCAAAGAGGAACACATCAAGACACATAATCAAAATTACAAACATTCAAGTTAAAGAGAGAATACTAAAATCAGCAACGGAAAAGCAACAAATAACACAACAAAACTCCTAGAAAGCCATTGGCTGATTTTTCAGCAGAAACTCTGCAGGCCAGAAGGCAGTGGCATGATATATTTAAATTAATGAGAGGAAAAAACTCTGCAATTGGGAATACTCTACCCCCTCATTTGGGTTTTATGGAGAAATCAAAAGTTTTACAGAGCAAAAGGTAAAAGAATACAGCACCACCAAACTAGTTTTACAACAAATGTTAAAGGGACTTCTCCAGACAAAAAAGAAAGGCCACAACTAGAAACAAGAAAATTACAAGACGAAAGATTTCACTAGTAAAGGCAAAAAGACTAAAGGTAGGAAATTATCCATATACAAAACTAATATGGAGGGCAAAAGAAAAGTAGTAACATCTGTATCCATAGTAAGCAGTTAAAGGATACACAAAGCAAGCAGAGGCAAAATATCAAAAATAGTGATCATGAGGGGAGGAGAGCACAAATGCAAGTTTTTTTTTTTTAACATAGCTGAAACTAAAATCAGCATCATGCAAATCAAAAATCTAGAGTAAATATACACACAAAGAAAAAGGGATTCAAACCTAACACTAAAGACAGTCAAGTCACAAGACTGATAGCAATCAAGTCACAAGAGAATATAAAAGGGGAATAAGATTTTAAAAAGTCCAAAATAATTAACACAAGAGCAACAAGAGATACATATTGATAATTACCTTAAATGTAAAATGCACTAAATGCTGGAACCAACAGATATAGATTGGCTGAATAGATAAAAAAAAAATACAAATCTCTGGTGAGGCTCACCAAGAAAAGAGGATCAATTTAAGCAAAATAAGAAATGAAAGAAGAGAAATAACAACTGATACAGCAGAAATAAAAAAAAAAAGAATAGCATGAACAATTATATGTCAAAAAATTGGGCAACCTTGGAAAAAAATGGACAGGTTTCTAGAAACGTACAGTCCACCAAAATTGAATGAAGGAGAAATAGATAATCTGAACAGAATAATCACTAGAAGTGAAATAGAATCTGTAGTAGGAAAAAAAAACAACTTCCTACATACAAAAGTCCAGAACTAGATGACTTCACTGGAGAATTCCACCAAACATACAAAGAAGAACTTTCACCAAACCTCAAACTCTTCCAACACATTGAAGAGGAGGGAACACTCCCATAGTCATTCTATGAAGCCACCATCACCCTGATACTAAAACCAAAGACACTACCAAGAAGGAAAATTACAGGCTAATATTGAAATGTTGTAATTATAATTGTAATACTGTAATTCACCAATACTGTTGATGAATACAGATGCAAGAATTCTCAACAAAATATTAGCAAACTAAATCCAACAACACATAGAAAGAATTATACACCATGGGTGTATAATGGTATTTATCCCAGGGTCAAAAAATGATTCAACATATGCAAAATTAATGTGATACACCACATCAGCAAAAGGAAAGACAAAAGCCACATGAAATGAAAGACAAAAGACACACAGTCATCTCAATAAAGGCAGAAGAAGTATTTGATAAAATTCAGCATTCCATTCATGATAAAAACTCTTGCCAAAGTGGGTATAGAGGGAACATACCTCAGCATAATAAAATCTATTTATGAAAAGCCCATAGTCAGTGCAGTATTAAATGAAAAGCTAAACATATTCCTGCTAAAATCTGGAACAAGATCAGGATGCCCACTCTCACCACTTCTATTCAACATAGTATTGGAAGTCCTAGACAGAGCAATCAGAGAAGACAAAGAAATAAAAGATATCCAAGTTAAAAGGGAAATGGTAGAATTGTCATTATATGCAGATGACATATTACCACATATAGAAAACTGTAAAGACTCCACAGAAAAACTACTAGAACTGAAAAAGAAGTTTGACAAGTGTTTGACAGAAACCAATACAATTCTGTAAAGCAATTATCTTTCAATTAAAAAACAAATTTTTAAAAAAGTAGTAAAATATATTTAACAACAACAACAAAAAAAATCAGCAAGGTAGCAGGAAACAGACTAACAGAGAAATCAGTTGTATTTCTTTATGCTGATAATAAAACATCAGAAAGGGAAAGCAAAGAGAACAATCTCCTTTTAAAAAACTTAGGGATAAACCTGACCAAGGAGGTGACTTATATGTTGAGAACTATAAAACATTGATAAAGGAAACTAAAGATGATTCAAAACAAAAGGGAAGGATATCCCATGCTCTTGGATAAAACAAATTAATATAGTTAAAGCAGCCATACTATCCAAAGCAATCCACAGATTTAGTGCAGTCTCTGCCAAATCACCCAGGGCATTTTCCACAGAACTAGGAGAAATAATCCTAAAATTTATATGGAACCACAAAGACCCAGAATTGCCAAATCAGTCTTGAGGGAAAAAACAACAACAACAAAGCTAGAGGCATAACCTTCCCGGATTTCAGACAACGCAACAGTGAAATATATAGTAATCAAAACAGTGTGGTACTGATACAAAAACAGACACATGGATCAATGGAACAGAATAGAGAGCCCAGAAATAGACCCAACGCACCTGTGGTCAATTAATTTTCAACAAAGGAGGCATGAATATACAACGGAGAAGAGACTCTTCAGCAAGCGGTGTTGGGAAAGCTGGACAACCACAGGGAAGTCAATGAAGTTAGAAGACACCCACCCACCCACCCACCCACACACACACAAACTCAAAATGGCTTAAAGACTCAAATATAAGACACGAACCCAGAAACGTCCTTGAAGAGAACATCAGTAAAACATTCTCTTACATACATGGTAGCAAAGTTTTCTTAGGTTAGTCTCCCAAGGCAAAAGAAAAACGGAAAAGAAAAGAAAGAAAGAAAAAAAAAAAAACAACCAAGTGGGACCTAATTAAACTTATAAGCTTTTGCCCAGCAAAGAATACCATAAACAAAATGAAAATACAATGTCTGGAACGGGAGAAGATATTTGCAAATAATGCAACCAAAAAGGGGTTTATTTCCAAATTATAAAAGCAGCTCAAAAAGCTCAATATCAAAAAACAAACAACCCAATCAAAAAACGGGCAGTATTTCTAAACAGACATTTCTCCAAAGACATACAGATGGCCAATAGGCATGCAGAAAGATGCTCATTATCGCTAATTATCGGGCTTCCCTGGTGGCTCAGATGGTAAAGAATCCGCCTGCAATTTGGGAGACATGAGTTCAATCCCTGGGTTGGGAAGATCCCCTGGAGGAAGGCATGGCAACCCACTCCAGTATTCTTGCCTGGAGAACTCCCATGGACTGAGGAGCCTGGCATCCTACACTTCATGAGGTCACAAAGAGTCGGGCACAACTGAGCGACTAATTATTAGAGAAATAAAAATCAATGGGGTATCACCTCACACCAGTCAGAATGACCATCATCAAAAAATACCAATGCTGGGGAGGGTTTGGAGAAAAGAGAACCTTCTTTTGTTGGCAGGAATGTAAATTGGTGCAGCCATTGTGGAGAACAGCATGGAGATTCTTTAAAAATAGAGTTGCCACATGATCTAGTAATTTCACCCCTGGGCACATATCTGGAAGCAACACAACTTACAATAGCCAAGACAAGGAAGCAACCTAAATGTAAATGGACAGATGAATGGATAAAGAATATGCGATACGGACTTCCCAGGTAGTCCAATGATTAAGAATACACCTGCCAAGGCAGTGGACCCAGGTTCAATCCCTAGTTTGGGAAGACCCCACATGCTGCAAAGCAACTAAGCTCATGCTCCACAACACCTGAGGCCGAGCTCTAGAGCCTGCGAGCCACAACTGCTGAAGCTTAAGTGCCTAGAGCCTGTGGTTCACAACAAAAGAAGCCACCACAAGGAGAAGCTCACACACTGCAATGAAGAGTAGCCCCCACCTCACTGCAACTAGAAAAAGCCCTCATGCAACGAAGACCCAGCATGGCCAATAAATAAATAAAAATTTATAAAGAAAATGTGGTAGCTGAGAGAGTAGCATTGAAACATATATATTACCATATGTACATTTATACAGCCGGTGGGGATTTGCTATATGATGCAGGGAGCTCAAATCTGGTGCTCTGTGACAACTTAGAGGGGTGGGATGGGAGGGGAAGGAGGTTCAAGAGAGAAGGGACATATGTATACCTATGTTTGATTCATGTTTTTGTATGGCAGAAACCAACACAATATTGTAAAGCAATTATCCTCCATTTAAAAATAAATTAAAAGCAAAAAAATGTCATATCTATACACACGATGGAATATTCATCATCCATAAAAAGGAATGAAATAAAGCTATTTGCAGCAACATGAATAGATCTATAGACTAGCATACTAAGTGAAGTAAATCAAAGACAAATACCATATGATATCACTTATATGTGGAATCTAAAAAAACTTGATACAAGTGAACTTATTTACAAAGCAGAAATAGACTCATACACATTAAAAAAACAAACTTACTATTACCAAAGCTTAAAGGGGCAGGTATGGGATAAATTAGGAGTTTGGGATTAGCAGACATACTGCTATATATAAAACAGATAAACAGCAAGGACCTGTTGTATAGTTCAGGGAGCTAAAGTCAATATCTTAATACCTAAAGAATTTGAAAAAATCTGTAATGTATATAGATATGTCTAACCAAATCACTTTGCTGTACCTCTGAAATGAACACAACATTGTAAATCAACTATATGTCAATAAAAAGCCAAAAAACTACTACTTCAGATCTCTCTTGTTCCTGTGAAGTGTTTTCTGAAGGGAACTTGGCAGCAGCTTCTTCAGCATCACAATTAAATTCTCAGTACTGCTGACAATGCCATCCTCCTAGCTCAGGTCTCAGGGGGCAGATAGTGGAGACAGCAGAGCTATGGTGATTGCCTTAGAAATAGGGTTTAGGAGGGACCTGCTCCTAAGTTCCATAGCTGGACCACCCACGCCGTATACATCATTCAAATCAGAGAGTATTTGGAGCTAGATTAGAAGTGGTAAAGCTTCCTGGAGCATCAATCAATAAATGCTTGATGAGAAAATCACTCACAGAGCTTTTAAAATACGAGTTTTATATTAAAGTACATAACCTGGATTTAAAATGATAAAACCAACACTCAAGGAAACTTTTACTTGCATAGGGTTCCTGTTGAGGCTCCCAGGCCTTCAGCATTCTTGTTCGGTTTCCTGTTCTATGACACTGGGCTTTCTTTGGAGAAGAGTTTCTGAAGCACCGGCTCTCTCATTTTACCGTTGAAAACCAAGATGACAATGTCAGCTTTTGGTGGTGCATTGGAGCTTAGTTATTACTGATCTTCAGACATGCAGTTTATTCTTTGTAATTCTCTGACTTCCAGGGTATTAGAGCAGGAAAACAATGACTGTTACTTCTGTGGAGTCTTGATTACCCAGGCCCAGCTGTAAGCCCAATAACTGCCTCCCTTAATTCTCGCCTTCTGCCTGACTCAGCACTTTTTCTTCTGGCTAGTACTAGATTATGGTAGCTATTGCTTATGGAGTTGTTGTTTGCTTGTTAATTTTATTTACTAAGTCTCCTTTTCTATCCACTTGGTCGGTAACAAAGGAATTTTATCTGGGGGTAAATTATCCCTGATTTATTGTGGTCTTGATTATACCATCAATCATGTACTCTCACCCACCTTACCCCCTGGCATCTCCCACCTTCATTCTTGACCACAGGTCAAAAATTGTTAACCAAACTGAGTCACATCAGGAAATACATTTGTAATAGTTTCTACTGCTGCTATAACAAGTTACCAGAAACTTAGCGGCTTAAAAAAAAAATTAAACTTGTATTCTTACAGTTTTAGATGCGAGAGTCCAGGATGGTCTGGTTCCATTGGATATTCTAGAGGAAAATCTGTTTCCTTGGCTTTTTCAGCTTCTATACACGACTTCTATTCCATGGCCTGCAGCTCCCGCCATTTTCAAAGCACAACTTGATCTCTCTGCTTGCAGCGTCACTCCCTCTGACTCTGACTCTTCCTGCTTTCCTCATCTAAGAATCCTTGTGATTACATCATTGGGTCCACCTGGATAATCCTGACTATTCTCTCACAAGATCCTTCATTTACCCACTTCTGCAACATCCCTGTGGCCATGTAAAGTAACGAATTCACAGGTGAAAGACATTAGAATGTGACTATCTTTGTGGACAGGGTCATTTTTCTGTATAATGCACCACCGTTTGGAAAAGTAATCCAGCCAAAGGTGGACGTGTGACCTCAGCAGGAAGATTAAGGCCTTCCCAGGGATTCTTATTAGGATGGGAGGAGAAGTTGTTTTTCCAGGGAGTGTGGCTAATCTTGCAGAAAAATACGTTGGGGCTGCAGGCCACTATCTTTATGGTTACATGGAGGAAGTTCATTGGCAGCAGGAGGGAAAGCAGCCAAGTGACAGAACCGCAGCCAAGGACAGGGCAAAAAGGGCAGTGCTGATAATGTTTGAACACCTGTCCAGCTACACTTCAAATCAGACTCCCCTAACTTCCCAGGCTCAGGAACCAATAGGGTCTCTTTTTGCTTGAGCTACTTTGAACTGATTTTCTATACTAACACTTCCCCATATTTTTTCTTAAATAATGAGAAGGAGAAGGATTTGAGAGTCAACTCTTGTCCTGATTTTTCTACTCCTTTGAAGGGGTATGATAACAACGTTTGAATAAAAATGAAGTTGAAGCCATCAAAATAAATCTTTATAAATATCACTAGGTTTTGTTTTCTTATGTCTATATTCTACCAAACTACAACAGAGAATTAGAAGCTCATTATATTTTAAAAAATGAATGTGACCATAACTGAATAAGTTATTGAAATAATAAATTTCTTGACATTTTGCTGCCGTTTTTCTCATTTCCAAAAAGAAAGGAAAGAACAATTCTTTTTCATAAGAAGCCTAATGTTATTAGTTCCCTTGCCTAGAAGGAGGCAGGTGGATTGTGTTAGCAAGTTTTTGTGTTTCAAGCCTGGAAATCTTTGCTTTGAGAAGTTAGGTCCATTATAGAATTATCATGGGTTTTTCCTGAAAGGATGCAGTATAAGGAAGCTGATGTTTAAAGAAAGAAAAATGGTCTAACATCCAGGGCAGGCCATAGAATGGTGGATTACACCAGCCACATTCCTTCAAGAGGTAGAGGTTCTTCCCTTGAATTTGGGCTGACCTTATGGATTATCTTGGCAGATAGAACATGGAGGAACATATATCTTGTCAGTTTCTGGCCCAGCTCCTTTCAGGACTGTCAGCTTCTTATTACTCCTTCTTGAAAGTGTCCCTCTTTGGTTCCAGCCACCTGGAAGAAGCAAAGACTGGACCACTGGATCAGACGCCATGCAGAGAGTCCCTGAAGGAAGAGAGAAGACCATCTTGGACTTTAGTGCTCCCAGCTGAAACTGACTGCATGAATGTTCCCAGTCAACACCCCATGGAAGAAAGATGAGATTTTCCCACTAAGGTCTGCCCAGATTGAAGAATCATGAGCAAATATCTGGTGGTATTTTAAGCTATTCAATTTAGGGGTAACTTGTTATGCTGCAAAAGATGGCTGAAACAGGTAGTCTGCCTAAGATTGGGAATAAGGAATTGGTGGTGGGTAACATGGTGGCAGCCATGAAATTAAAAGATGCTTACTCCTTGGAAGGAAAGTTATGACCAACCTAGATAGCATATTAAAAAGCAGAGACATTACTTTGCCAACAAAGGTCCATCTGGTCAATGCTATGGTTTTTCCACAGGTCATGTATGGATTTGATGGTTGGACTGTGAGGAAGAAGAATTGATGCTTTTGAACTGTGGTGTTGGAGAAGACTCTTGAGAGTTGCTTGGACTGCAAGGAGATCCAACCGGTCCATCCTAGAGGAGATCAGTCCTGGGTGTTCATTGGAAGGACTGATGTTGAAGCTGAAACTCCAATACTTTGGCCACCTCATGCGAAGAGTTGACTCATTGGAAAAGACCCTGATGCTGACAGGGATTGGGGGCAGGGGGAGAAGGGGACGACAGAGGATGAGATGGCTGGATGGCATCACCGACTCGATGGGCATGAGTTTGAGTAAACTCCGGGAGTTGGTGATGGACAGGGAGGCTTGGCGTGCTGCGATTCATGGGGTCGCAAAGAGTCAGACACGACTGAGCCACTGAACTGAACTGAACTGAACTGAACATGGTGGCTGAGGCTTGCATCTTGTTCTAACTCAGTCATGAACTTTCTTCAGTGTATCCTAGAAGTAACAGAACCTCATATTCAAGGATGCTGCATGGTTTTGGGAAGCTGAGCACTGAGTGCCAGGGATGAGGACATGGAGGTTTCTGGGGCCACACTTGGTACCGAGGGAAGAGGAATTAGATAGAGTGAATCTTCAGAAAAGTTCTTTAACAAGACATGCCCCCTCACCTTTTATCCTTGCCGTCTGTCTGGAATTTAAACATACCAAGTGGAGCTCCTGTAGTCACCCAGGACCCTGAGACAATTTCATGAATGAAACTTATGCCCTAAGAAAGGCAGAGCAGAAAACTGAAGACTCTAGGGAATTAGAAGACCCAGTGGAGACTCCACATTTGGACTTCTTACTTCCAGACTTTTCTCACTTGATGAAGTAACTTTTATATGTCTTTCAGACACTTTAAATCTCAGTTAATGGGCAGCTGGAGGCTTTTACTAACTGAAACATCCCACAGAATATCTAGGGTTATAATTCCCACAGACCTTAGTGAGTTATAGAATGAACCATATTGAACATGACTGAGGAAAGTAAAGAAATGTTATGCTCCCCTACTTTTTTCCACAAAGGAGGTCATTTAGTACCAGGTCTTTGGAAAACAGTAGCATAAGAACCTGTAGAGATGTTATAGCCAATTAGGTTTCTCCTACATAGATGTTTTGAGGAAAACTTGGGATTTAAATGGAGTTTAGGTTGAATAAATTCTGGGTTTGAGTCCTAGCCCAGTGCCAACTACTTGAACAGGTGACCGTAACCTCTTCAAACTTCAGTGTTCCTATATAAAAAATGGGGATAAGGCACTCCATTGAGACTTGGGGAATAATTTAATGGGAAACCTTATAAAACACAAATGATACTCCCTGACAGAGCAGTCTTCAGCGGATGACAGTGTTCTAGACTGTGTCATGGAGAGAAAGGAGACTAATATAGACAGGAAAAGAGTAACAGCGGAGGGACATCAGTGTCACGCCTCAAGAGAAGAAGGCTGAAATATGATGAAAATGATTTTCAAAGCTCTGCTTCCTGCAGATCTTCATCCTCCCGTGGAGCAGAGCAAGGAGATTCCAGTTAGCAGGTTACTAAATCAGCTACTAAAACCAAACATCCAGCTATATGCTCAAGATCTGAAAACAAAACAAAATCTCAAACCTGGGCAGTTGTAAAGAAAGCAAGTCAGTAAAGAATTCAGTCCCAGGACTTCCCTGGTGGCACCGTGGATGGAAATCCACCTGCCAACGAAGGGAACACAGGTCCTGGAAGGTTCCACATGCCACCGAGCAACTCAACCTGCTAGCTGCCGCTGCTGAAGCCTGCAGGCTCTAGGGCATCCAAGCCACAGCTACCGAGGCCACACGCTGCACCTCCTGAAGCCCGAACACCTAGAGCATGTGCTCCAAACAAGAGAAGCGCGATCAAAGGTCTGTGCACCACAGGGAGGGGTAACCCCTGCTCTTCAAAACTAGAGAAAGCCCTCAAGCCCTGCAATGAAGACCCAGTGCAACCATAAAAAAAAGAAAGAAAGAAAAAATTCAGTTTCAGTTATTCCTTCAGCAGATATCGACTGAGCACTGTCAGTGTTCCCAACACCGGGGATATAGTGGAGAGGACAGACCAAGCACAGGCCCTGGAGAAACTTCTATCTCGGCTGCAGAGGCAGGCAATACTCCCATAGGTTAGAGCGCTACAGTCAGGCGCCGAGGTGGACGCTGAGGGAACTCCAAGCAGGTGAAGAGATGGAGAGGGATAAGGTAGGAGGGGTGCTTTTTAAAAACAGGCTTTTACGGTCTAAAACAGTATTTACAAGAATTAAATTAAATACATAAGGCCAAAATTTTCTCTATTACTTTATCTTCAAATGATCACAGGTATCGTTTGGAGGAGACATGCTGATCAATCATTTTCTTCTCTATGGCAAGATAACAAATCAGGTCCCGAATACTTATTCTAGCACTTACTGAGTGCCCTTGGACTAGTTACACAGTCTCTGCAAGCCTTGGCTTTCTTAACTGTAATATGAGACCACAGTATTTACTTCATGAGGTTTGTGGAAAGACCAAATTAAAAGATTAAGGTATGTGAACTGCTTGGCATACTCTCAAAGCTCAAGGAATTGTTGTTCTTTTCTCTTTTCTTGGGGTAAGATTTATCCAAAAGAAAGTGATTCAAACTAAAGCCAGACAGATCATTTGTGGAAAGACAAGAATTCTTGATTGTTGGGGTGGTGACTTTGAAATTGAGCTTTTGATGGCACTTGTGGATTTCTGAGGTTTTGAAGGGACCAGCACTTTTGTATCCTTTAATTAGAATAAAGACAATGGGCTGGGCTCAGCCATGCCATTACATTCTCTCCAGCTCTGGGGTTCTAAACTTGGCTTACTTGGCTTCTGCCCTTACTTTGGCAGAAATCAGAGGTCCCTAGATGTAAGTTCACCAACTTTTGCAGGTCCATCTGCATTATGACCATCTGGGAACTTGTTGTAAGAACAGCTCCCCTGGTCCCAGGTCTAGATATATTGATTCCATAGATTAGGGTGTGGGGTCTGGAAATCTCACTGAGTCACTTTGTATTGAATTTTGTTTTAGGTTATTCATTCACTTATAATGAAAATAGTTATTTCCTCCAAGTCCCCTGTGTAATCATTGCTTTACATCTGTCAAAGGAAAACAATAAAAAGCCACAGTGATACTTTCTTAACATAACCTAATGTTTTTCCTATAAAACTTTCTACATTTGTGTTCATCTGTTTACTGTTTATCTAAAGACAGACTCCCAAGAACAAATTCACATTTTTTGCTGCCATCTTCAGTGAATACTTTTCTAGACCCTTTTATGAATATTAGCTTTGAAAGTAACAAAACCTTACTACATTTAGCCAAACATTTAAAATTCATATTTAAGGACAGGAGAAACATGAACTTTTAGTAACTACTATTGATACAATTGGATAAATAACACTGGGGGACAAAGCTGGATCTCTACTTCACATTGTTCACTGCTATAAATTTCAAATGGATCAGAAGTTTAAATGTAAAAAAACAAAATCATATTATTACTAAAAAAACACATAAAAAATTTCTTTGCAGTATTTGAATAGGGAAGCTCTTTTCTATGATTCAAATTTCAGACTCCCTAAAAGATTAAAGTAAAAATCAAAAATTCTTCATGGAAAAACAATTCACCAGAAATATATGAAAACACAAAACAACAAACTAGGAAAGAGCTCTTCAGCTCATAGTACAAATGAGAAAATCCCGAATATAGAGAGGACTCCTTTAAATGACAAATCATGACTAATTTTTTAAAAATATAGAAAGAGAAATGTAAATGGCCCCTAAAACTTATGAAGAAATGCTCAAAATTCCTCATAATCAAATAAATGCAAGTTAAAACTGTACTAAAATACCATTTGTCACCTATCAGATTGATAAAAATCTAAGTTTGCCTTCAGGTACATGTCTGTGTTGCTAGTGGGAATGTAAATCGGTACAACTCCTGTGGAGAATAATTCAACACTAATGATCAAAATTATAACTGCATTTACCCTTTGGCTTGGCAAGCCCACCTTTGGGTATTTGTCTTAATGGAAATTTTTTCCCTTGTGCACATGATGTATGTTTGAAGTTTTCGGTTCTACCACTGTGTGTTGAAACAGGTCAAACATCCAACAAGGGAGGATAGTTAAACATCTCGCGTACATTCAAACAATGGAATACTTTGCCACTATAAACGTGCGATGCCATTCACAGAAGTGGAAATCCTCCAAGATATGTGGCTCCACAAAGACAGCAAGGCCCAGAGCAGTGTGTCTAGGCTCACTTTTCTGAAGGAAAGGGGGGGAAAAAAAAGTACACACCCCTATCACCTTGTATTTGAATGAAAAATCTTTGGAATAAATGAGAAACTAATAAAATGATAGGATGTGGGAGCAAACTGGATTCGGGCATGGGTGGGTTTTTGTTTGTGCGTTTTGCAATCACCATATGACTAATAGTTTATCTGAAAGAAGATACCTAACAATAGTTTTTAAATTTGTTATTTTTTTTGGCCTTGCTGTGTAGCTTGTGGGATCCTATTTCCCCAATCAGGGATCGAACTTGGGCCAATGGCAGTGAAAGCCCAAGTTTTTAGTTTTTAAATTTGGTTCTAATGATGGAATAGACTTTTCATTGTGATCCTTTTTATACTGTTTTGTTTTATGAACAGATGATTGTATTACCTATCTAAAAAATAAAATTTTAAAGCCTCTATGAAAAAGAAAGAATATGCAGATTTCATGTGGATAATTAGTGTTTTCAATAAAAACAACATTTTGCTCAAACTGAAGTGAGGAAACTACAGACTGTCCAACACTAAACACAAGAGGAAAACTTGCCAAGCAAATTGTGTAATAAACAGGAAATTTCAGCTATATTTTTCCAAAGAGAGAGTGGACAGACATGAACTATGAGTGCTGCAAGATTTTCTTTCCTGAGAGAGAGAGAAATTCATTCAGTGAAATGTTATTACAAAGAGACTCAAAACCACAAAGAGGTGTTACTAATCCTCACCTGTGTACTCTGGCTGCAAGTAACAAAAAACCTTCTCATAGTCCCATAACAGGGAGGAAGCAGGACTCTGACTATGCTTCAGAGACAAAAAAGAGGCAAAGTTGCTTCCAAAGCCCCAGACGTGAACAGACATAAACAGAAGCCCCTTCAAGGGGGATAAAAAGGAGGCAATGCATGCCAGCCATAGTTTTTACAAGGAAAAAAAAGGAAAAAAAAACTTTGCCTAAATACCCCAGCATAGTTCTTTCCTGCCTTGTTGGCTTAACTGTGTCCCACAGCCATTCCTAAATGCAAGGGGGTGGGGGGTGGAAAAGTAGGTATGTAGTTTGCCAGCTTCTGTGACAGGAGCAGAAATGGCAAAGAGCAACGACATCGAGGCCTGGCTTCCCTAACAAATGACATCCAATTAACTGTGAAGGGCAGGCCACCTGGTGGTCACTGAGGTGTGTCCGACTCTCTGTGACCCCTTGGACTGTAGCCCACTAGGCTCCTCTGTCCATAGGATTTCCCAGGCAAGAATACTGGAGCGGGTAGCCCTTCTCTAGGGGACCTTCCTCACCGAGGTATCGAACCTGCACTCCTGCCTTGTCAGGCAGATTCTTTACCACTGAGCCATCAGGGAAGCTCATACTAAAAGAGGATGAAACAAAAGATTTCTTTGAATTTCCTGGACTTTTCTACCCTTTAGGAATTGCCTAGGTGTCTTGTGCCTCTGTGAAATGTAGTTCCCCTTATGCTGCAGGCATGCTATCGTTTCAGCCGTATCTGACTCCTTGCGATCCCAAGGACTGTAGCCCACCAGTCTCCTCTGTCCATGGGATTCTCCAGGCAAGGATACTGGAGTGGGTTACCATTCCGTTCAGCGCCCCTTACAGGAATAGTATTCAAATCCCATGCTCATATTAGTTACTATTGTAAACTTTAAAAATGGTTATGAGTAAGCTCTTCACAAACCTGAGAAAATCTCTTCACTGAATGCTCTAATGGTCAAATGACACATTCTTTAAGGAATCTCCTGGGACTTCCCTGGTCTAGGGGCTGAGACTCGGCACTCCCAATGCATGGGGGGCCCGTCCAATCCTGGGTCAGGTAACTAGATCCCACATGTTGCAACTAAAGACCCCACATGCCACAACTAAGACCCACTGCAGTCAAATAAATAAATGTTAAAAGAAAAGAAATCTAACAAGCCTGTCTGGCTTCGGTTACTTAGACTATTTCAGCACATTTGGTAGTTTGTAAGGCAGTTCCAATCACTTGACAATTAAAGATTTCCATATGACCTTTCAGTCCTATCAAATAACTAGTAAGCCAAGTCTTGTAAAGTGGAAGAGAATACTTTTAATTAGGAAACACAATTTTAATAAGGTGTCTATCTGCCATTACACCCAGAACATGCCCTTATCTCCAACTGGTTTATAATGCATTAAAGTGAAAGTGAAAGTTGCTCAGTTGTGTCCAACCCTTTGCAACCTCATGGAAAGCCTTTCCCTTCTCCAGGGGATCTTTTCACCCAGGGATCAAACCCAGGTCTCCTGCATTGCCGGTGGATTCTTTACCACTGAGCCACAAAGGAAGCCCATAATGCACTAAAGCATAATAGAAATATTTCCTCTATTAAAACTCTATGTTGATCACTCTTTGATGACCAGCTTTTTCAAGAAACATACAATACTTAACATTGCACAACTATTCAGCAAATTGAAATTTATAGTAATCTGGTGCAGGTGGCATTTTAATGTCATGATTACCATGATGGAATTTTGAGTTTGATGGTTTCTTGCAACACTTCCTTCCAGTTCCAGGTAATGTTCTGTGATTCTATGGTTTTTCATTTTTGAATATGACCTATGATTTACTGAAATTTGGTTTGTTGGATTTCATTTAATCTTAAGTTCAGGTCTATAAGACCTGTTTTTGAAGTAAGAAGGTGCCCAGCCCCAATATTTACTCTACCTGATTTCTGACTCTTGATCTCCCTAGTAGAAGGGACAGCTTTTTCATGTCATCTTTAGAAAGTTGTTTAAATGTTGATTCCCTTGGAAGAGTTAATACCTAACCTTAACAAGAAAAAGCCTCGGTCCTCCTGGTGATAATGTGGGGGTGAGATTCAAGAAGAGAGATAACAAAAAGGGGGAAAGAAGCCTTGATGGGGCATTCTTCACTCATTTAAACCCACACTTCTTAAGGGAAGGACAATTATCTGCTTAGAATTTACAAAGTCTGTCTATTCATTTACTCATTTAAAATACTTATCGAGGAACTGCTACATAAGAGACAATGGTGTAGAAAGAAAGGTTAGTGCTGAGGATTAGACCATAGAGGGCTCAGGCAAATGGTTTTACAATGTTTTTAGAAGTGAAAGAAACTGATACTTTAATAACATTTACACAGATGTCCCATACCTAAAGCAGATGCCGACTGGCGAGCATGTGTGGTAGACTCACGCCCTTTATTCCAGCGAAGCCTCTCCAGGGCACATTTTCTAGAGGGACTGAGATAAGCACCCGGACTAAGTGGTCTCCCTTCTGAAAGTCTGCCACTTACAGCTTGACTGTTTCCCATCCAGCCACCTACTGTCCACTTACTGCCCTGATCACAGACGTTGACAGTCGGCCTCAGGATTCTTGCAGTGGCTGTGGTGTTCCCAGGGGAGGATGGGGGGAGGGTGGAGCCATCCTAACTCACTCGAGGGTGGCAAACGGAAGCATTTACCGCAGCACGTGCAGACCGCGTTTAGATGAAGGGACACAGCGGGGACCACGGTGAACTGTGCGGCAGCTGCTCCATCCACAGGACGCATCCACTCGGGTTCCTGGCTCCCCGGATGTTCACACGCTTCAGAGAAGCCAGAAATCTATGCTCTTATCCTAAGAACTAACTCAACTCTTTAGCATTTTGGGAGTCAAACAAAATAAGTTTGTGGGCTGGCTGACAGTTTGAAATTTCAGATTTAAACCTTTCTCACTTTCAACTTCCTCAAGTATCTTATTCACTGACCAAGATTATGTGGGTTTTTTGAAAATGTTTGTTCCATATGACTTGTCTCATAGATCAATATGCATGTTGCACAATATCATAAAGTAATTATCCTCAATTGAAAATAAATACATTTACAAAACATAAAAATATGCATGTTGCATCATAGCAGAGGTGTACCCAGTTGTTCAGTCAGGTCCAACCCTTTGTCATCCCATGGACTGTAGCCCTCCAGGCTACTCTGTCCATGGCATTTTCCCTGCAAGGTTACTGGAGTGGGTAGCCATTTCTTCCTCCGTCATAGAAGAGGAGTGAGAGATAAATAATAAAGGGATCCAAACATAAACACCATCTTATGAGATACACTAGTAACAGTTACAATAGTACAATTAAATAGTGTTCGCTGTTACATTCATTAAAATGCTGAGGTCCAGTCACTTGCTATATAACCTCTGTTAAGCTATTTAGCTTCTCTGTTTCAATTTCCTTGTCTGTAAAATGGGAATATAAGTATCCACTTTGAAAGGTTGTTGAGATGCCTAAATGAGATAATGTATGTTATAATATCATGAATGTGTCCTAAATGAGATGTGTGTTATAAGCAGGTTATAAGCCTAAATGAGATAATGTATTCGTGATACATACTGTTGAGGTTATAAGCAGGACTCAAAACAGCACCTCTCTTCACTGCCTAAGTTTTAACTGGGCTAGTTAAAATATAATAAAGTTAGTCCGTGAAGAACTAAGATATCAGCATTAATAAAGGTGAGGGCTAAGTTGCTAGACACAACTTGGTTGGACCAACAAAATGGGCTTGCTAACTTCCTCCCATTCTTGACCTTGGAAGAATCTATCTGAGGGAAGTTTTATTTC
Source organism: Cervus elaphus (assembly GCF_910594005.1). Lineage (NCBI taxonomy): Eukaryota > Metazoa > Chordata > Mammalia > Artiodactyla > Cervidae > Cervus > Cervus elaphus. The sequence goes on along the minus strand of NC_057833.1, from coordinate 9,297,758 downwards.
ATGGGAGCCGAGGTACTAACTCTGAACAGAAGACAGAACTCAGGGCACTAACTTCCCCTGGTCCAAATGCAGAGGAAAGACTATAGCTTAGTGTATTTGTTCCTTCCCACTTTTGACCTGTCAGCTCCATCTAACTGAGAAATGTTGACCAATGGCTATCATGATAGCCACTGATAGCTCTCTACCTCAGAGAAGAGAAGAGCTCAGAGAGTGAGACAGAAAGTTAGGGGTGTTGAGGGGAAATCTTGCTCAAGGAGTGGGGAAGAAGCATTTTCCTAAGATTTACTAACTGTTCCATAAGGGGTACCTATTATTATTGATACGTGAAACACTGGCAATTTTTAGTTTGATAGCCTTTCTGTTCATTGCATGATGAACCCTGCCAAAATGTCCTCATTGTGTCCCCAAACTGGAATCTGGCAAACTGTATTCTGTATGATGCTAACAGGAAGCTGGGAAAACTGGATTCCAGACTCAAGTAATTTGGGGAAAATGTAGATTAAAGGACAAAATAGGTTTCTTCACCACAAAACAACTTAGTTTTTTTTCTATGCTAATGTGCTTTTGACATGCTAATAAATGTGTATAATGAAACCCTCTATTTCAAACTTATTTTGTGCTGGTACATTTCTCTCCTAGCATATTTATTAGCATTTTAGGAACAATGTTCTGTGGTTGACAGTTAGGGAAAGGCTAATTTAGATTAATTTTAAATCAATCAATTTATCTAAATACTCAGGGAAAACAATATTAACTGTTGTATATATTGTGTATGTCAACTTACCACGGTCTTAGACGAAACATAATGAGCAAATGGAAAGCAAAGAAAAATACATTTTATAACAAACTCCTGCCTTAAAACTATTGCTGTGTGTTTTTTGACCCAGAAAGGCAAATAAAAGTGGTTAAGCTAATTCTTTGTTGTGGTTTAGTCACTAAGTTGTGTCCAACTCTTTTGTGACCTCATGAACTGTAGCCCACCAGGCTCCTCTGTCCATGGGATTTGCCAGGCAAGAATACTGGAGTGGGTAGCCTTTTCCTTCTCCAGGGCATCGTCCCAAGCCAGGGATCACACCCATGTCTCCATGTCGGCAGGCGGATTCTCTACCACTGAGCCAGCAAGGAAGTCCAGTTCTCTCTCAGGCAATGGTTTATTCTTTTGTCCAGTTTGGCTCGGCAATGGCCTCTGTCATTGCCCAATAGACCCTCCTTCCTGAGAGTGGTAAGGTTTCTGCATATGGGCCACAATATACAATATACAGTTTGGAAGGAGGAAGGAATTGAATAGCAGGGACTTAGGTTTCTGGGAGCTCTGCTCAGTGTTAGGTGGCAGTCTGGATGGGAAGGAGTTTGGAGGAGAATGAATACATGTAATGTATGACCAAGTCCCTTTGCTGTCCTCCTGAAACTATCACAACACTGTTAATCAGCTATACTCCGATATAGAATTTTTTTTTAAAATTTAGGTTTCTGATAAGAGCAAAATATTCTTAAAACACTGGTTTTAACCTGAAAGTCTGTTGCTTTCTGAAGTTTTCTTTATAATATTAAAAAAATTGGAAGCCACATGCTTCTCTTTCCTTTATCATTCTAGTTCCCAAATGTTACATTAAAAATTGTCTAAATGTTAAATTCTGAGTATGTATGACTTCACTCAACTAATTTATTCCAGTTTGGACTTGGCAGGTATAGGGGTATAGCCAGTTTCTCCACTATGGACAATGGTTCTTGTAGTTTATTTGTATGATGCTGTTTTAGCCGAGATGTTCTCATTAATTAAAAAAAAAACCACAGCAACAGATACTTACTGAGTGTGTGCCAAACACATTATTTCATTTTATCTCAACAAATGTCTCCTGAAATAGGTACAATTATTTTGCCCATTTCACAGGTGGGGACTGGGGCTTATAGATAGCCGAATAGTTCCTGAGGTCACGCAGTCTTTATAATAGGAGTGGTGGCTTGATGGGAACTCAGGCCATCTGGACCATAATCTACCCTTAACCACCATGTCCAGTTTAAGAGTACTTGGAGATACAGTTCTTAAAACCCGTCGGGGCTTCAAGGTCTTTGCAGAGTCATAAATTTGTGTGAATCCAAACTGACTTTGTTTACTGTTCACATTAATGAGTCTGTATTTGGTAACTCCCAGAGCTCTCTCAATAATTTAAAAGCCACAATGTTCAAACTGTCCTGGGAAGGAAAGATTAATAGGAACAAAGAGTTAGCCAATGATGCTTAATTAGGCCAGCATGAGGATCTGAGTAAGAAACGAAAAAGACAAGTTAAGTTACAGATGGGATGTGACTAGGATGAAAGGGCAGATTGTGTTCCCAAAGCCTGAGGTAGAAATGGATGGAAAGCACAGCAAAAATTCATACCCCTTAGGAACTCTGAGGACACTTTACAGCTGAGGCCATCGTGAAATAACAGCAGTCAAAATGCTAAGGCCTCAGATACCTGAACACTGCTTTCAAAATATTGCCACTAACTATGATTTATTATACATGGGCATTTTCGAAGATGTGTCCAAATTTATGCTTTATCCGATTTGAATTCTGAAAGGGCACATGATCACAAATGAGGATAAATTACCTCTCCATAGGCAGAAATATTCTCATTTTCATTTAGCTTGTTGGAGTTTGTGTTTTTTCCTTCTTTCTGTTGTTACAGCTTGAGCAATGTTCTATCATGTGAAACAGAATCAGCTCTGTGCAATCATCTGGAAGAATATTAAAGCCACATTTCCACCTGGTATGGCATGTTGCTTACTTTGGGGAGGGGTTGGGGGGGAATTGTAGCTCGTGGTTTTAATAATCAAATACTCAGGGATGAATATCAAATCTGATCTAGAAAGAACATCAGATTATGCTCTCCCATTCTCCTTTCCCCCTTTCCATCCCTCCCCATTGAGCTTAAAGATTTTCAAGTAACTTTTTCCTGAGTTTTTACCAAAGTTTCTATATGAAATACTAACACACCTGAAAAAGAGTTCTTGCCACCACAGGACAGTCACATGGAGTATCCAACCACACATCAAGTATCTATCACATGAAGGAGGGCCATAGCGAGGGCTTTAATGGAGAAATGAAATGTGATGAAATCCATTGTAGGTAAAGTTTATATCAGCCTGAGGGTATCAGAGAAGATATCATGGAGATAGAGACATCCGAGCTTGGGTTAAACAGTAAGTAAGAATATGACTAGTAGAAAAGATATTAGGTAAGAATTTCAAGCTTCCAAGTAGCTTAAATCAAAAAGGAGTGGTGGGATTTGCACGTAAAGGTTTCGTTCACAGCTAAAGGCACACAATTCTAATTGAAGGAAAAAAAAATGCAGATGCATTTGTTTCAGATGGTCTGCAGTCGACTAGTTTTCAACCCTTGGGTTAAAGATCAAAGGGTATAAGCCCACAGTCAACAAACCTTTCTATCACTCACAGTTTTTTTTTTACCTTTTTCTTAAAAGATGAGCAGATAATTAGATACCTGAGGAATCTTAACAAAAAAGATAAAGGCTAAAAAACACGCACGAAAAGAGACAACTCAAGGAAACTAAAACTATGCATAAATGTGAGAACATAGAAAGGAAAATTACCATTGATATCCTTAGAGAGATAAGAGAAGATATTATGTCCTTGAAATGTGAGCAAGATGCTATTATTAAAGGAATATTAAAAAAAAAAAAACAAACCTCAGAAATATTTGCAGCTAACTAAGCCAACCGTGCTCTTTTCCTTTAGGGGGCCCAGGACACAATGGCCTCAAACAGCAGCCTCCTCAGTGGGGTATGCAGCCTACTGCCTGTATCGGTTTCCTTATGGGACCTTGGCAACAAGACTTTCCAGTGGACATTCATGTCTGATTGCATGCTGTCCCAAATCTAGGCTCCAGACAAGTATGTGCAGCATTTTTGGAAAGCCCTAGGGTACAGTGGCCAGGGTCCACATTGGCCAAGCCATCATGTCCATCTGTACCAAGCTGCGGAACAAGGAGCATGTGATGGAGGACCTCTGCAAGGCCAAGTTCAAGTCTCCTGGCCACCAGAAGACCACAGCTCCAAGAAGTGGGGATTTACTAAGTTTAATGTGAATAAGTTTGAAAATATGATGGCAGAAAAGCAGTTCATCTTAGATGGCTCTGGTGTCAAATCCTTAATCATGGCCCCTGCACAAATGGTGGGCCCTGCACTGATGGGGGCCTTGGCTCTGTCCCCTCCTCATGTCCACCAATAAATCCTACTTTCCTGTCAAAAACAAAAAACTCAGAAACAAAAAAAAAGTGATAACAGATATAAGAAAAGGATAAAATTAATACTATAAAGTAGAGAAAGGCAGACTATTAATTTGTTAGGGCTGCCGTAACAAAGTATCACAGACTGGGTGTCTTAAACAACAGAAATTCATTTTCTCAGTTCTAAAGGCTACAAGTTGAAGATCGAAGTATAAGCAGATTTGGTTTCTTCTGAGGCATCTCTCTTCAACTTGTTAGTGGCCACCTTCATGTTCACACGGCATTCTCCCTCTGTGTGTGTGTGTATTCTATCTTCCTCTTCTTATAAGGACACCAGTCATATTGGATTAGGTCCCATCCTAATGACCTCATTTTAACTTGGTTATTTCTGTAAAGACCTTATCTTCAAATACAGTCACATTCTGAGATACTGGCAGATAGGACGTTGACTTATGAATGTGGGGGAACACAATTCAGCCCATTACATAGACCAAAAAGACTTAGAAATGGAAAACTGGAGAGAAGAGTAAAGAATTGTGGAGGATGGGTCAAGAAAATCCAACACCTGAAAAATATGAACTCTGGAATAAAAGAGCAGAGGAAAAGCAGAGAAGAATCAAGTCTTTAATAAAAAAAAAAATTTAAGACAATTTCTCAGAATTATAATACTCAAGTTTCAAGATTAAAAGTTTCTAGGAATATGCAGGAAAATAGATGAAGACAGATCCACACCAAGGCAATTATTTAAAAAAAATTAAAAATATGGGGACAGAAGGAAGATCCTATAGAAATCTAGAGGGAAAAATACAGGTTGTATACAAAAGGGTAAGAATCAGAACACCTTCAGAATTATCAAAACCAACATGGAGAGAGAGTGTAGCAATGTCTTCAAAAATTTAGAGAAAAAATTATTTCTGAGTATGAATTCTACATTAGACAAATAAGTCAAATGGAAAGCAGAATGAAAGCATCACCCATAAGAAATGTCTCAAAATTCTATCTTTTAAGTGCTCTTTCTCAGAGCTTCACCAAAATTAGAAAGTAAACAAAGAATGATACAGATAGAATAGTGCTTCTCATTCACAGCTGCCCACTGGATCAACCAGGATGCTTTAAGAAATACTGACAAGGGGAGGCCCATCTCCAAAGGTTCCGAAGCAATTGGTCTGGATGAGGTCTGGGCCTTTTAAATTTCCCCAGATGATTTTTATGTACATCCAAGGTAGATATGGAAGAAAGAAGAGACGGGAAGGGAAATCCCCATGGTAAAAGAGAAGGGATTCTGGAACAAAAGTTCTACACTAAGAAAAGAGTGCAACCTATTGGAAAACCCCATGAGAAATTCCCTCCAATAGATGAAATAGAAACAATATCTATAGCAAGGTATAGGGAGCAAATTTGGACAACTTATATAAAGTTTTGGTGTAGAGTTAGTGATACGAATGTAGGAAACAAAAGAAATTAAAAAAAAAAGGAAACAAAAGAAATAAAAAAAATAAGGAACTAATTCCATGGATGCAAAAACTATGCAAGAAGGAAATGTTATCAGAGCTTACTACATGATTCAGCTGTGAAAAGAGTTTATATAAACACTGAATATCAGGGGGAGAGGAAAAGAAAGTGTACAGGTGTGCAATGGTGGGTTGGTTGTGAAAAAGTTGCTTTTCTTTTCCTATAGTGGGAGAATAAGATATAATGGTTAGAAAAGAAGATCAAAAAGTATCAGTACAAGTGTGCTATTTAGAAAGCTAAACATTCTGGAAATGGCTCCTTCTGGAGAGTGGGGAATAGGTTGGGAAGCTAGAGGACTGCTGTTTTTCATAATAAGTTTTGACTTATTTTGACTATTTGACTTCTTAAACTATTAAACTATTTGACTTCTTAAACTATGCACATTTTTAACTTTAATATAAGTTTAAAAAAAAACCATAAGAGCTAAAAAGGAAAAAAAAAAAGATAAGACAAATTACTGAGGGATGACAAAAGAAAACATGAGAACAGAGAAAAGCTGGATCATGCCTTGATCTAAATCTTGACATCAGGGAGATCAATCAGAGTTTCCTACAGAAACACTTTGAGTGGAGCCCAATATTAAAGGCTTAAGTTAGGATGAAAAGAGCTGTAACTTTTTTCAGGGATTAGAACTTTTGTGGCTTTCCTTTAAGGTCAGAGGATTTTTATCAGAGTGTAGAGCCATCTAAGGGGGCTTCCCTGAATCCACCTGCAATGCAGGAAATGAGGGTGTGATCCCTAGGTCAGGAAGATCCCCTGGCAGAGGAAATGGCAACCCACTTCAGTATTCTTGCCTGGGAAATCCCATGGACAGAAGAGCCTGGAGGGCTACAATCTAAAGGGTCTCAAAGAGTCAGATACGACTGAATGATTGAGTATGCAAAGCCATCTAAAGAAACCAGACACCCCAGTATTTAATTATCTAACAACTAATTAAATAAACACTGATTGACCATCTGCTCTACCCTGGATGTTAAATATAATAGGACAATGGTTAATTCCCCTTTGGACATCAATTTAGTCTCCTCAAAGTACTTGGTTATTAGTCTGTAGTGGGCTTTAAAAAAATCTCATTAACAGGGAACACGACTTTTTATGGAAGAATTTGCCTCTGTTTAGGAAAGTCTTGCTCATCCTCAAATACATAATTGAATAGCCAAAGATCTGGCAATATAGTATGTGGCCCAACTGCTTTGCATAAGAATAGGAGTTTGCAGGGAGTAGAGTAGAGGGGGTGGACCAACAAGGGTCCGTCTGGTCAAAGCTACGGTTTTTCATGTAGTCATGTACAGATGTGGACTATAAAGAAAGCTGAGTGCCGAAGAATTGATGCTTTTGAACTGTGGTGTTGGAGAAGACTCTTGAGAGTCCCTTGGACTGCAAGGTGATCCAACCAGTCCATCCTGAAGGGAGATCAGCCCTGGGTGTTCATTGGAAGGACTGATGCTGAAGCTGAAGCTCCAATACTTCTGCCACCTCATGCGAAGAGTTGACTCATTGGAAAGGACCCTGATGCTGGGAGGGATTGGGGGCAGGAGGAGAAGGGGACAAAAGAGGATGAGATGGTTGGATGGCATCACCGACTCGATGGACGTGAGTTTGAGTAAACTCCGGGAGTTGGTGATGGACAGGGAGGCCTGGTGTGCCGCGATTCATGGGGTCACAAAGAGTCGGACACGACTGAGCGACTGAACTGAGCTGAACAGAGCAGGTGGAGGTTGGAGGAAACAGCTAAGTAACAGGGCAGAGGAGTCTAAAGCACTAAGTTAGGAACATCAATGTTCCATTTAAGGGTCTCTGTTTAAATGATGACGTACATTCGTATCTATATCCCTAAAGCCTTCAGTAAAGTATGCCACACATTTAAAGTCCTTATGAGAGTGAGGATTTTATCTTACTTTGGAGAAGTTTATTTGGTTCAAAACAGTGGAAATAAAGATACACTCCCCAAGCAGAGAGGAAAAAAAAAAGCAATCAGCAGAACAGAACTTGGTGACTGAAGATACTTATGAGTCACAAGACAAAAATGGGGATTAAAGTCAATTTTCTTTACATCTCAAGTGACAGCAAAATCTTAGCTGCTATTTGGGTTTCAACTCAATTATACCAGTTATCATAATCCATTTTAGATTATAGATGATTGTAGGTGATGTGTGTAGTTCCTGGGGTCAGGGTCACATTGAAATCCTGGCTATGGAGTGGGGATGGGGTCAGTTCATAGAAGGAGAGGGGTTCTAGGCAGAACCCCTAGACCAGCAATGAGTGTCTGTGACAGTGATTTTCCTTAACTCAGCAGTAATTGTTTACATCACTTGTTAGTCATTGTCTATTGTATTGTTATTTGAGAGATCTTGGGTTGGCTGGTCATGGTAATACACCATAAACTTCTTGTGAGAATATTACATTTCTGTGTACTCCTTTTGCACTAAACCCAAGTTTACAAATGAGATCAAGGAATAGGTTTTATGAAAGCAGAAACTGTGCCTGCTCTGTTTCACCAGTATCCTAGGATCCTGGATCCTGTATTCACTACTGTATCCCAGGATAGTGCCCGGCCTGCTATAGAAGCAAAATACAAATATTTGTTGAATTAACTAAAAAAATAGCTACCCAGTAAATAGTTTGTTGAATAATGCATTTTTATGAGTTAGAACTGGAAGAAATGTGGAGATTGCTGGCCAGTGAGAAGTAAGACAGAAAAATACAGTCTGTGTTCATCTGTATAACCTGTTATCACGGTCTCTTTTCTTTTCTCGGTGTTCAATAACCTCGGTTGCTACAGAATGGAATCATGATTACCTTAACTATGCGTTTGGTGATTTTCCAACTAATTCACAAATGAATTTCAATATTCGCCAACAAACTGAACTGGATCCACACAAACAATCTCATGGCCAACAAATTGAACTGAACCCACTAAAGCATAAGCTCATTTTTCTTATTATTTCACTCCTTCCCCTTTGTACTCTTAGGCAAAGCAAGAATGCATAGGAAAGTATGGTTGGAGTTTAACGGTTGGAAGCTACTCCTAAATATTTTGGAGAAAAGTAGCTATAAAGGTTGTTCTTGCTTGTCACCCTTCATTCTCTAGAGCTTTAGAATCACAAACTTCCTGCACTGAGCTGAAAGCTATGACTGGGTTTCAGTAGTTAAATATCATCCTGTTTTGGGGCAATATCAATTTTCTACGTGAATTGAAAACATGCTTGTCAATTTCACGTGCACGAATCTTGGAGAATATAGTTCTAGGAGGCATGGAAATTATCATACTAAAAGCTTTTATTTTGGGGAGCAATTAATGTAACTAAAATACTTGGTTACATCTGATGGCCTCATTTTCTGAATACTGTGCTGATCAGAGTAGAATACCCGTGGATCAAATAGTAGATTACTTTTGCCTTCTGAATTTTTATTTGAGTCTGCTGAATAATTTTGTGTTACATAATTTGCCTCTGTTTTCTTATTGCCCTAGGTATTAGTGTTCACTGCATGGTGGCTCTCAGTTTTCTGGGGCTGTCATAGCAAAACACCAGAGTGGAGTGCCTTAAGCAACAGAAATTTATTGTCTTACGGTTCTATAGGCTAGAAGTCCAAAATCAAGGTGTCAGCAGGGATAGCTCCTTCTGAGAGCTGTGCAGGAGAGTCTGTTCTGGGCCTCTTTCCCAGCTTCTCATGGATTTCTGATAAATGTTGATATCCGTTGTCTTGTCGATACATCACCCTGAACTCTGCTTTATCTTCACATGAACTTCTCCCCATTACCATGTCTGCCTTGGTGTTCAAATTTCCCCTTCTTATAAGGACACCAGTCATATTGGATTAGGGCTCATCATAATGAACTCAACTTGATCATCTACAAAGACTATTTCAAATAAAGTCGTATTCACAGCTACTGTGGGTTAGGACTTTAACATTTTGCAGGGTTGGGGGAGGTTGGAGGACAATTCAATTCACAACAGTGGCATATTACTTTCAAGGATCATTGTAAGGCAAATCTGATAAGAAATAAAAACCTCTTTCAAATGTTAAGCTGGGTCTGAAGGGGCACAGTACAAGGGATGGTGGGGAAAGACAAAATATCTGACAAGCCATGGTAATGCAATTATTGTTATGCCTTTGATTACTATGTCACATCTGAGCCAAACACAAATGGAAAGGTCTTACTGAAAGAAATAGTAAAAAAAAAAAAAAAAAAAAAGAGCTGGATGTTAGTTCCAGGTCTGTCATTTTCTCAGTCAAGTAACCATGTATAAGAAAACAAAATTCTGCAAGCCTCTTTTTCCTTGTCAGTAAACAGAAGATCTAACAGCTTGAGGCTTAAATGAGACGCTATGTAAAGCAACCAGAACTGTACCTGTAATTTAGCAGAGCTCAAAAATAGAACTTCCCTTCTCTCCCAATCCCTTTTGCACTCTCCTTCCCTTTTTGCTTTAAGCCTTAAAATTTCCCATACTACTGGCTTAAAATAAGTGAAAAATTTATAGCACCCCACTGCAATTTTTTAAGATAAGTGTTTGAACAATGGGGCTGCATATATATTGTAAAAAGGCAATGATTCTGAACTCTTTTCCTGTCTCCTTTCTGACTCCTGGGTTAGGCATTAGCATGAAGGCATTTAGTCCCAACAGTTTCTTTAAAAAAATGTTTTCCTCTGACTTGGGTGGCTGTCACACGAACATATTAACCTGTGACATTAGACTCCTGATGAATATGGGGGTGGATACTATTCACTGGAAGAGCCAAAAGGGTCTTGAGGGGATGTGATGAGATCAGGTTTGTACATCTAAAATGCTTGTGAGCTATTCACCTGGTATCTACTGAGCTCCTTCTCTGTGCCAGGCATTCAGATCAGTGCTGGTGTCTGCTTTTGACAAGGCTTACCTTTTCCTACCAGAGGAAGGCTACTTGTCTGTGGACAAGAGGTATTTGCACAGTCACAGTCCTGTATGTGAGGGTGAGTGAGGCCACAGGGAGGGTCCTGAGGAAAAGATGCCATTAAAGTTGTGCTCAAGTAACATAATAGCAAGGTTCTGCTCAAAATCCTTCAAGCTAGGCCACAGTACTATGTGAACAGAGAACGTCCAGATGTACAAGCTGGATTTAGAAAAGGCAGAAAAACCAGAAATCAAGTCACCAACATTCACTGGATCATAGAAAAAGCAAGAGAATTCCAGAAAAACATCTACTTCTGCTTCACGGACTATGCTAAAGCTTTTGATTGTGTGGATCACAACAAACTGTGGAAAATTCTTAAAGAGATGGGAATACCAGACCATCTTACTTGTGTCCTGAGGAACCTGTATGCAACTCAAGAGGCAATAGTTAGAACCGGACATGGAACAACAGACTGGTTCAAGATTGGGAAAGGAGTATGACAAGGCTGTATATTGTCACCCTGCTTATTTAACTTACATGCAGAGTACATCATGCGAAATGCCAGGCTGGATGAATCACAAGCTGGAATCAAGACTGCTTGGAAAAACATCAACAACCTCAGATATGCAGATGATACCACTCTAATGGACAGAAAGCAAAGAGAAACTAAAGAGGTTCTTGATGACAGTGATAGAAGAAAGTGAAAAAGCTGACTTGAAACTCATATTCAAAAAATGAAGAACATGATATCTGGTTCCATCACTTTTGGCAAATAGGGAAAAAGTGAAAACATGACAGAGTTAATTTTCTTGGGATCCAAAATCACTGCAGATGGTGACTGCAGACGTGAAGTTAAAAGATGCTTGCTCCTTGGAAAAAAAAGGCTATGACAAATCTAGACAACATACTAAAAAGCAGAGATGTTACTTTGTGGACAAAGGGTCATATACTCTGTTCAGTTCAGTTCAGTCACTAATTCATGCCTGACTCTGTTACCCCATGGGCTGCAGCACGCCAGGCTTCCCTGTCCATCACCAACTCTCAGAGCTTATTCAAACTCATGTCTTTCGAGTCGGTGATGCCATCCAACCATCTCATCCTCTGTCGTCCCAATCTCCTCCTACCTTCAATCTTTCCTAGCATCAGGGTCTTTTCCAATGAGTCACTTCTTTGCATCAGGTGGCCAAAGCATTGGAGGTTCACCTTCAGCATCAGTCCTGCCAATGAATATTTAGGACTGATTTCCTTTAGGATGGACTGGTTGGATCTCCTTGCAGTCCAAGGGACTCTCAAGAGTCTTCGCCAATACTGAAGTTCAAAAGCACCAATTCTTCAGCAATTAGCTTTCTTTACAGTCCAACTCTCACATCCATACATGACTACTGGAAAAACCATAGCTTTGACTAAATGGACCCTTGTTGGAAAAATAATGTCTCTGCTTTTTAACATGCTGTCTAGGTTGGTCATAGCTTTTCTTCCAAGAAGCAAGTGTCTTTTAATTTCATGGCTTCAGTCACCATCTGCAGTGATTTTGAAGCCCCCCAAAATAAAGTCTCTCACTGTTTCCATTGCTTCGCCATCTATTTCCCATAAAGTGATGGGACGAGATGCCATGATCTTGGTTTTCTGAATGTAGTTTTAAGCCAACTTTTTCACTCTCCTCTTTCACTTTCATCAAGAGGCTCTTTAGTTCTTCACTTTCTGTCATAAGGGTGGTGTCATCTGCATATCTGAGGTTATTGATATTTCTCCCAGCAAACTTGATTCCAGCTTGTGCTTCATCCAGCCAGTGTTTCTCATGATGTACTCTGCATATGAATTCAATAAGCAGGATGACAATATACAGCCTTGAAGTCCTCCTTTCCTGATTTGGAACCAGTCTGTTGTTCCATGTCCAGTTCTGTTACTTCTTGACCTGCATACAGATTTCTCAGGAGACAGTTAAGGTGGTCTGGCATTCCCATCTCTTCAAGAATTTTCCGGTTTGTTGTGATCCACGCAGTCAGAGGTTTTGGCGTAGTCAATAAGACAGAAGTTGATGGTTTTCTGAAACTCTTACTTTTTCAATGATCCAGTGGATTTTGGCAATTTGATCTCTGGTTCCTCTGGCTTTTCTAAATCCAGCTTGAACATCTGGAAGTTCATGGTTCATGTACTGTTGAAGCCTGACTTGGAGGATTTTGAGCATTACTTTGCTAGTGTGTGAGATGAGTGCAATTGTGCAATAGTTTGAACATTCTTTGGCATTGCCTTTCTTGGGGATTGGAATGAAAACTGAGCTTTTCCAGTCCTGTGGCCACTGCTGTGTTTTCCAAATTTGCTGGCATATTGAGTGCAGCACTTTCACAGCATCATCTTTCAGGATTTGAAATAGCTCAACTGGGGCTTCCCTGGTGGCTCAGATGGTAAAGCATCTGCCTGCAACGCAGGAGACCTGAGTTCGATCCCTGGGTTGGGAAGATCCCCTGGAGAAAGAAATGGCAACCCACTCCAGTATTCTTGCCTGGAAAAATCCCATGGCCAGAGGACCCTGAAATAGCTCAACTGGAATCCCAATACCTCCACTCCTTTGTTCATAGTGATGCTTCCTAAGGCCCACTTCACTTTGCACTCCAGGATGTCTGGCTCTAGGTGAGTGATCACACCACTGTGGTTATCTGGGCCGGGAAGATCTTTTTTGTATAGTTCTTCTGTGTATTCTTGCCACCTCTTCTTAATATCTTCTGCTTCTGTTGGGTCCATACCATTTCTGTCCTTTATTGAGCCCATCTTTGCATGAAATGTTCCCTTGGTATCTCTAATTTTCTTGAAGAGATCTCTAGTTTCCCATTCTATTGCTTTCCTCTATTTCTTTGCATTGATCACTGAGGAAGGCTTTCTTATTTCTCCTTGCTATTCCTTGGAACTCTGCATTCACCAAATGGGTGTATCTTTCCTTTTCTCCTTAGCATTTAGCTTCTCTTCTTTTCTTAGGTATCTGTAAAGCCTCCTCAGACAACCATTTTGCCTTTTTGTGTTTCTTTTCATTGGGGATGGTCTTGATCACTGCCTCCTGTACAATGTCACGAACTTCCAACCATAGATCTTCAGGCACTCTATCAGATCCAATTCCTTGAATCTATTTGTCACTTACATTGTATAATTGTAAGGGATTTGATTTAGGTCATACCTGAATGGTCTAGTGGTACAATGTCACGAACTTCCAACCATAGATCTTCAGGCACTCTATCAGATCCAATTCCTTGAATCTATTTGTCACTTACATTGTATAATTGTAAGGGATTTGATTTAGGTCATACCTGAATGGTCTAGTGGTTTTCCCTACTTTCTTCAATTTAAGTCTGAATTTGGCAACAAGCAGTTCATGAGCTGAGCCACAGTCAGCTCCCAGTCTTGTTTTTACTGACTGTATAGAGCTTCTCCATCTTTGGCTGCAAAGAATATAGTCAATCTGATTTTGGTGTTGACTATCTGGTTATGTCCATGTGTAGAGTTCTCTTGTGTTTTGGAAGCTGGTGTTTGCTATGATCAGTGCATTCTCTTGGCAAAACTATATTAGCCTTTGACCTGCTTCATTCTGTACTCCAAGGTCAAATTTGCCTGTTACTCCATGTATTTTTTGACTTTCTACTTTTGCATTCCAGTCCCCTATAATGAAAAGGACATCTTTTTTGGCTGTTAGTTCTAGAAGGTGTTGTAGGTCTTCATAGAACTGTTCAACTTCAGCTTTTTTGGCATTACTGGTTGGGGCATAGACTTGGATTACTGTGATACTGAATGGTTTGCCTTGGAAATGAACAGAATTCATCCTGTTGTTTTTGATATTGCACCCAAGTACTGCATTTAGGACTCTTTTATTGACTATGAGGGTTAATCCATTTCTTCTAAGGGATTCTTGACCACAGTAGTATATATAATGGTCATCTGAGTTAAATTCAGCCATTCCAGTCCATTTTAGTTCACTGATTTCTAAAATGTCCATGTTTACTCTTGCCATTTCCAATTAGACCACTTTCAATTTATCTTGATTAATGGACCTAACATTCTAGGTTCCTATGCAATATTGTTCTTCACAGCATCAGACTTTATTTCCATCACCAGTCATCCTGGGTGCTGTTTTTGCTTTTGCTCCATCTCTTCATTCTTTCTGGAGTTATTTCTCAACTGTTCTCCAGTAGCACATTGGGCACCTACTGACCTGGGGAGTTCATATTTCAGTGTCCTATCTTTTTGCCTTTTTCATACTGTTCATGGGGTTCTCAAAGCAAGAATACTGGAGTGGTTTGCCATTCCCTCCTCCAGTGGACCATGTTTCATCAGAACTCTCCACCATGACCTGTCCATCTTGGGTGGTTCTATACAGGATGGCTCATGGTTTCATTGAATTAGACAAGGCTGTGGTCCATGTGATCAGTTTGATTAGTTTTCTGGGATTGTGGTTTTCATTCTGTCTTCCTTTCGATGGCTAGAGATAGAAGCCTTATGGAAGTTTTCTGATGGGAGAGACTGACTGAGGGGGAACTGGGTCTTGCTCTATTAGGTGGGGCCTTGCTCCGTTAATCTTTTATCCAATTTTCTGTTGATGGGGATGGGTGGAACTGTGTTCCCTTCCTGTTGTTTGACCTCAGGTCAAACAATGTTGGAGGTAATGAAGATAATGGGGCCTCCTTCAAAAGGTCCCGTGCATGCACTGCCTCAGTGCTACGGACACTACACCAGGCCACCACCGGCCCAGGCCTCCGCTGGAGACTCCTGGACTTTCACGGGCAAGTCTGGGTCAGTCTCTTGTGGGGTCACTGCTCCTTTCTCCTGGGTCCTGGTGCACACAAGGTTTTGTTTGTGCCCTCCAAGAGTCTGTTTCACCAGTTCTTTGTAAATTCTGGTGAATCTATGGTGGGGTTAATGGCAACCTCCTCCAAGAGGGCTTATGCCATACCCAGGTCTGCTGTACCCAGAGCCCTTTCCCTTGCAGCAGGCCACTCCTGACCCATACCTCTGCAGGAGACACTCAAACCCTCAAAGGCAGGTCTGGCTCCGTCTTTGTGGAGTCTCCTGGTGTGCACAAGGTTTTGTTTGAGCCCTCTGAGCATTTCTGGTGGATATGGGGTTTGATTTTAAACATGATTTCACCCCTCCTACCTTCTTGCTGGGGCTTCTCCTTTGCTCTTGGATGTGCGGAATATTTTTTGGTGGAATCCAACATTCTCTTTTCAATGCTTGTTCAGCAGTGAGTTGTAATTTTGGAGTTCTTGCAGGAGAAGATGAGTGCACATCCTATTCGGTCAGACAGTTACTCAAAGTGTACTCAAAGTATGGTTTTTCCAGTAGTCATGCATGGATGTGAAAAGTAAAAGTGAAAAGTCACTCAGTGGTGTCCAACTCTTTGCACCCCCATGGATTATACAGACCATGGAATTCTCCAGGCCAGAATA
The DNA here is from genome assembly GCF_910594005.1 of Cervus elaphus. Classification (NCBI taxonomy): domain Eukaryota; kingdom Metazoa; phylum Chordata; class Mammalia; order Artiodactyla; family Cervidae; genus Cervus; species Cervus elaphus. The sequence continues at coordinate 9,281,707 of NC_057833.1, read as the reverse complement.
TTGGAGTGGGTAGCCTTTTCCTTCTCCAGGGAATTTTTCCAACCCAGGGAATTGAACCCAGGTCTCCTGCATTGCCGGCAGATTCTTTACCAGCTGAGCCACTGTACCATAAAGAAGGCAGAGTGCTGAAGAATTGATGCTTTCAAATCTTGGTGCTGGAGAAGACTGTTGAGAATCCCTTGGACTGCAAGGAGATCAAACTGGTCAATCCTAAAGGAATCAACCCTGAATATTCATTGGAAGGACTAGTGCTGAAGCTGAAGCTCCAACACTTTGGCCACCTGATGCAAACATCTGACTCATTGGAAAAGACCCTGATGCTGGAAAAGACTGAGGGTAGGAGGAGAAGGGGGCAACAGAGGATGAGATGATTGGATGGCATTACTGACTCAATGGACATGAGTTTGAGTAAACTCTGGGAGATAGTAAAGGATAGGGAAGCCTGGTATGCTGCAGTCCCACGGGATTGCAAAAAGTCGGACACGACTGAGCGACTGAACAACAACAAAGTTATGGGTGATAAGGGTAAGGCTCTAAGGACTCACTTCACTTATATCTTAGAACTAGTACTGATGGAAGAGGAAAAACCATAGACACTGCTCCTTATCGTGGAAAGGTAAGGCTCAATAGTTTTCTTATGACTGTACTATTAAAAATATACTTTAGGGACTTTCCTCGTGGTCCAGTGGTTGGGAATCTGCTTGCCAATGCAGAGAACATGAGGGTGAACCCTGGTCTGGGAGAATCCCTTATGCCTCAGAGTGACTAAGCCCCTTTGCCACAACTACTGAGCCCTTGTACTCTAGAACCCATGCTCAGGAATAAGAGATACCATTGCAGTGAGAAACCTGTGCACCACAATAAGAGAAAGCCCACATGCAGCAATGAAGACCCTGGGCAGGCAAAAATAAATAAAATAAATTAAGAAACAATAAACTTCAAAACAGCACACTGAAAACTTTATAGGTTACTTTGCATGATATCATGAATGTTATCCATTAAACACTGGAAACAATGTCTTATTAAGGAAGTTAGGAGAGAACCTTGAATCTAGGCACTATGGGCCTAATTCAATGATAAGAAATGAAGAGAGCATGGGATTCCTATCACGTCCTTATTCTTATTGTAATCCTGTTTAAACACTTCAATAAGTGCTTTGATGAAATACAGTATTAAAGCTGGAACAGACTTAAGATATCACTTAGTCTAAGTGCCCCAGCTTGAAAGTGAAATTTAAGCACGCAGACATTAAGTCATTTGCTCAAGGTCACAGCCTCCTTCATAACAGTTTTTCTTACTTCTAGCCCTATTCTCTTTCCTTTTGGAGTTGTTAAGAGACAGCAATGAGATCATTTTAATTTTATAACTGTCAATTTCTATGTATTTCTACATGAGACATGCTTCTATATTTTCCTTATTTTGATCAAAATTAAATTATTGGTTGGTCTGAGATCCTTTGTGATTTGAGCTTGGATTGTTTCAACTAGAACCCATTACCTTGGAAAACTTGAATTCTTTCCTCCTCATTGCAGTATTCCTTCTTTTTTTTATAGATGCTTGTCTTGACAAGGTCTATTACTATGTATATTTCAACTATTTCATTAGCTATTCTTACAATTTAACTTTGATTTTCATTAACTGCCAGGTGTTAGGCAGCTGCTCTGCTCATTTTGGGTTCATCCTAATTTTTGTGTTCCACTTTTACTAGCCTGGCCTGTTTTGAACAGGCTATCTTAATGGCTTGGCCTAATTTCAAGTTACAAAATAGATTTGTAATTAGTTAGATACCTGCCAAATCTAGTTGATTTCAAAATGAACCATAATTTTAAAATATCTTTCACTAATTTTTTACTACTGGTTTTACATAATTTTATTTGCAATTTTGGATTAAAAAATAGTTATTTCATAATGATAAAGTCTAGGAATGCAAAGTAATTCTTAATTTGTTCTACATGATACATAAGCCACAGGCATTCCAACAAAGGGATTATTATGTTAGTTCTATCTTTCTTATTAAAGTTGGTATCTTGCAGACATTTATTGCATAAATATTCAGTTTTATTAGTTTTCAAGAAAGAAGCATTTCCTGTCTTCCTTCTGCAGACTCAAGTGACAAATAAGCTTATTGGTCACCAGGTCAACCTGTGGTAACAAACATTTTGAAAGTCTGTGTGATCAAAATGTTTTATTTTGACTCGGTGTTATTAAGAATTTCTTGGGTTGACAAAGTCTTCACCAGCTCAGATTGTCTCATTGACTCGATGACTTTATCAAGGAAGAGCTGGAATCCCAGTAAATGAGCAGTATAATGGGGTACTCTTCTGGCTGAGCTGAGTCTGGGTTTATAGGCCATGCAATTTCCTGACCTCTGTTCAGGGACTGAAGATCCCTGGGCAGAAAGTCCTTTTGAAAAGGTCTTGTTCTTTCCAAAAAATCCCTATGTAGCATCTCTAGCTGGATTGCCCTTCTAGGTTAAAGAGCAGATCTAGCCTTTAGCAATAATTCTTCGGACTCATGGAAGTTGCACAAAATACTGATTGAGCTAACTGCCTAAACTTTTGTAGGAAGGGTTCAACCCACTGAAGTTCTTTGGATTATAGCCCAATTAGTCTGATAACCCTTGCAATTTTTAAGGTGACTCCTTCTCATTTTTTTGTACCTCAACTGCTGTAATGTTTCACAAAAAATTCCCTTTCAAATCTTAGACATTTAAAATACAGCTAACTTCTTCCCACAGTCATATTCTGAGACCATGTAGGAGCCATCAAACTGCTGACCCACATTGCTTGACTAGCTCTGAGTCTTTTCACTTTGGTGGGCTACCTTTTCTGCCAATCCTTACTTATTCCAGTTCCTTTGATTTTCCTAGTGAATGTAGTGACTTGTGTGGCTATTATTTCTTAAGAATAGAGTATTTTAATATATGTTCCATTTTGGAGCAGCTCTCCATGCTGGGACCCATCAAGTCAAACTGAAATGCATTTTGTGAGAATCTGAAGAATAGTTCTTTGGAGGCTCTATGTATCGTTAAGACCTACATGCCTGTAGTATTAAGGGAAAAGAAATATTTTAAAACTAAAAATGTTATTGACTCAAAACTATGAAGCACATGTACAGATACATATAATTTATATTTCATGTAAAATCTGAGTACATTTCAATACGTTTGGTATGAAGTAGGATGAAGCAAAAAGTTAAAATACCCAAGGTCTAGAAAGCTGTTAAACGCCTTAGTTTCTAGGGCAGGCATTAAATTTAAAATTAGTGATCCATGTCTGAAAGCAGCATAATACACATTGTTTTCAAGTGCACATGGGACATTCTCTAGGATACACTACATGTGTGTGTGCTAAGTTGCTTCAGTAGTATCCGACTCTTTGCAAACCTATGGACTGTAGCCTGCCAGGCTCCTTTGTCCAAGGGATTCTCTGGGCAAGAATGCTGGAGTGAGTTGCCATGCTCTCCTCCAGGGAATCTTCCCAATCCAGGGATTGAAATCACGCTGCCTGCAACTCCTTCATTGCAGGCAGATTCTTTACTGCTGAGCCACCAGAGAAGTCTAATACATTACATAATAGGCCACAAAGCAAGCCTCAGTAAGTTTTAGAAAATTAAAGTTATATCAAGCATCTTTTCTAGCCACAATGCTGTGAGATTAGAAATCAACTTTAAGGGAAAAAAATACAAAACTCATAAACACATGGAGGCTGAACAACACACAACAAAACAAGCAATAGATCACTGAAGAAATGAAAGAGGAAATAAAAAAATATCTGCAGACAAATGAAAACACAATATTCCAAAATCTCTGGGATGCAGCAAAAGCAGTTCAAAGGAGAAAGTTTATAATGATACAAGCTTATCTCAGGAAACAAGAAAAATCTCAAACAACCTAACCTTACACTTAAAGCAACAAGGGAAATAAGAACAAACAAAACCCAAAGTTAGTATAAGGAAAAAATCATAAAGATCTGAGCAGAAATAAATGTATTAGAGATTAAGAAAACAGTAGAAAAGATGAATGAAACTAAAAGCGGGTTCTTTGAAAAGATAAACAAAAGTGATAAACCTTTAGCTAGACTCATCAAGTAAAAAAGGGAGAGAGCCCAAGTCAAAAAATTAGAAATGAAAAAGGAGAAGTTACAAGCAACTCCTCCACAGAAACACAAAGGACCATAAGAGACTACTATAGATAACTATATGGCAATAAAATGGACAACCTAGTAGAAATGGACAAATTCCTAGAAAGGTACAATCTCCCAAGATTGAACCAGGAAGAAACAGAAAATATGAGCAGACCAATTACAAGTACTAAAATTGAAACTATGATTAAAAACAAAAGTCCAGGACAGATGGCCTCATAGGAGAATTCTATCACACACTTAGAGAAGAGTTAACATCAATCTTTCTGAAACTATTCCAAAAAATTGAAGAGGAAAGGAACACTTCCAAAATCATTCTATGAGGCCACCATCACCTTGATACCAGAACCAAAGATACCACAATATAAGAAAATTCAGGTCAGTATTACTGATGAGCATAGACACAATAATTCTCAATAGAATAGTAGCAAGCCAAATCCAACAATACATTAAAAAATCATATACCATGATCAAGTGGTATTTCTCCCAGGGATGCAAGGATTTTTCAATATCTGCAGATCAATCAGTGTGATATACCATGTTAATAAATTGAAGAATAAAAACCATATGATCATATCAGTAGTTGTAGAAAAAGCTTTTGATAAAATTCAACATCCATTTATGATAAAAAAAAAAAAAACCTCTAGAAAGTGCACATAGAGAGAATCTACCTTAACATAATAAGGTCATATATGCCAAACCCACAGCTAACATCATATTCAATGGTGAGAAACTAAAAGCATTTCCTCTAAGATCAGGAACAAGACAAGGATGTCCACTCTCACCATTTTTATTCAAAATAGTTTTGGAAGTCCTATCCACAAAATTAGAGAAGAAAAAGATATAAAAGAGTTTCAAATTGGAAAAAAAAAGAAGTAACACTGTAACTATTTGCAGATGACACAATACTATGCATAGAAAATCCTAAAGATGCTACCAGAAAATTACTAGAGCTCATCAAAGGATTCATTAAAGCCATAGGATATAAAATTAATATACAGAAAACTGTTGCATTTTTATATACTAATACAAGATCAGAAAGGGAAATTAAGTAAAACAATCCCACTTACCACTACACTAAAAAGAATTAAAAAGCTAGGAATAAACCTGCCTAAGGAGCATAGGATGTGTACTCCAACTGTAAGATGCTGATGAAAGAAATCAAAGATGACACAAACAGATGGAAATCTACCCGGGGTACTTGGATTGGAAGAATAACTATTGTCAAAATGACTATACTACCGAAGGCAAGCTACAGATTTAATACAGTTCAGTCGCTCAGTCGTGTCTGACTCTTTGTGACCCCATGGACTGCAGCACGCCAGGGTTTCCTGTCCATCATCATCTCCTGGAGCTTCCTCAAACTCATGACCATTGAGTCAGTGATGCCATCCAACCATCTCATCCTCTGTAATCCCCTTCTCCTCCTGGCTTCAATCTATCCCAGCATCAGGGTCTTTTCAAATGAGTCAGTTCTTCGCATCAGGTGGCCAAAGTATTGGAGCTTCAGCTTCAGCATCAGTCCTGCCAACGAATATTCAGGACTGATTTCCTTTAGGATTGACTGGTTTGATCTCCTTGCAGTCCAAGGGACTCTCAAGAGTCTTCTCCAACACCACAGTTCAAAAGCATCAATGCTTCTGTGATCAGCTTTCTTTAGAGTCCAACTCTCACATCCATACATGACTACTGGAAGAATCACAGATTGACTAGAGAGACCTTTGATGGTAAAGTGATGTCTCTGCTTTTTAACATGCTGTCTAGATTGGTTATAGCTTTTCTTCCAAGGAGCAAGCATCTTTTAATTTCATGGCTGGAGTCACTATCTGCAGTGATTTAGGAGTCCCCCAAAATAAAGTCTCTAACTGTTTCCACTGGTTCCCCATTTATTTGCCATGAAGTGATGGGACCAGATGCCATGATCTTAGTTTTCTGAATGTTTAGTTTTAAGCCAACCTTTTTACTCTCCTCTTTCACTTTCATCAAGAGGCTCTTTAGTTCTTTGCTTTCTGCCATAAGGGTGGTGTCATCTGTGTATCTGAGGTTATTGATATTTCTCCCAGCAATCTTGATTCCAGCTTGTGCTTCCTCCAACCCAGCATTTCTCATGATGTACTCTGCATATAAGTTAAATAAGCAGGGTGACAATATACAGCCTTGATGTACTCCTTTCCCGATTTGGAATCAGTCTGTTGTTCCATGTCAAGATTTAATACAATTTCATATCAAATAACCAATTTTTCACAGAACTGGAACAAATAATTTTAAATTTTGCATGGAAACATAAAAGACCCTGAATAGTCAAAACAATCCCAGGAAAGAAGAAGAGAGCCTGAGGAATCATGCTCCTTGACTTCAGAATATAGAGTACGATACTGTACTCTACAGTATACAGTACGATACTGGCACGGAGACAGATTTACAGATCAGGAGAACAGGATAGAAAGCCTGGAAATAAACCCAAACACCTATGGTCAATTAATCTGCAACAGAGGAGGCAAGAAAATTCAATGGAGAAAAGACAATCTCTTCAATAAGTGGTGCTGGAAAAACTGACAGCTACCTGTAAAAGAATGAAATTAGAACATTCTCAAATACCACATACAAACATAAACTCAAAATTTAAAGCCAACTACTATAAAACTCCTAGAGGAAAACATAGGCAGAACACTCTTTGACTTAAATCACACTAATATCTTTTTGGATACACCTCCTATAGTAACAAAAATAAAAACAAAAATAAACAAATGGGACCTAATTAAAAACTTTTGCACATTAAGGGAAATCATAAACAAAACAAAAAGACAACCCACAGAATGGGAGAATATATTTGCAAATAAAGTGGCCAACAAGGGATAAATCTTCAAAATATACAAACTGCTCATGCAGCTCAAAATAAAAAAAACAACCCAATCAGAAAGCAGGCAGAAGATCTAAATAGACATTTCTCCAAAAAGACATACCAATGGCCAAAAAACACATAAAAAGATGTTCAACATCGTTCAGTATTAGAGAAATGCAAATCAAAGCTTCAGTGAGGTATCACTTCATATTGGTCAGAATGGCCATCATCAAAAAGTTTACAAACAATAAATGCTGAAAAGAGTGTGGAGAAAAGGGAATCTTCCTACACTGTTAGTGGGAATGTAAATTGGTATAGCTACTGTGGAGAACAGTAAGGAGGGTCCTTCAAAAAGTAAAAATAGTTGCCCTATTATCCATAGTCCCACTCCTGGACATATATCTGGAGAAAACCATAATTTGAATAGATATATGCACACTAGTGTTCATGGTAGCACTATTTACAAGAACCAAGACATGAAAGCAACCAAAATACCCATCAACAGATGAACAGATAAAGATGTGGTATTTATATACAATAAATGCTATCCAGCCACAGAAAAGAATACAGTTTTGCCATTTACAGGAATGCGGATGGACTTGGAGGGCATTACGCTCAGTGAAATAAATCAGAGAAAGATAAATACTTATGATATCACTTATATGTGTAATCTAAAAAATACAACAAACTAGTGAACATAACACAAAGAAGCAGACTCACAGATACAGAGAACAAAATAGTGGTTACCAGTCAGGGAGGCCCTGGAGAAGGCAATGGCAGCCCACTCCAGTGCTCTTGCCTGGAAAATCCCATGGACGGAGGAGCCTGGTGGGCTATAGTCCATGGGGTCGCAAAGAGCTGGACGCGACCGAGTAACTTCACTTTCACTTTCAGTGGGGGAAGGGCTGGAGGGGGCAACACAGGGGTGGTGGGGTGGGAGGTGGATACTGCTGGGTGTAGGATAGGTTCAAGGATGTATCGTCAATGAGGAACATAACCTATATTTTGTAATTACTGTAAATGGAAAGAAATCTTTAAAAATTGTATAAAAATGAAAAACAAAGTTGGCTATCCATGGGATACTAGATGTGACAGATGCCACAGACATCATTTATTTCAATTCCTTTCTCTCCCGCCTTTAATGGTTTACTTGCTTATTTTCTCATAGGTGAAGAAAAAACCCAGATAGGATTCTGGGATTCTCCCAAATCCACAGAACCAGTTAGGGACACAGCTTGGTTGACTCTGCGAGTCTTTTGTCTCCTGACACAGCATTTTATTTTTGCTTGTTTTTAAAAGTGGTGCATCATTGTCCACAAGTTTATGGGTATAACATGAAAAGGTCAACTATATTCTGAATTGGAAGACTTCCCTGGTGGTCCAGGGGCTAAGACTGCGCTCCCAATGTGGGGGTCCAGGTTCCATCTCTGATCAGAGAACTAGATCCTTCATGCTGTAACTAAGGGCAAACATTTGCTACAACTAAAGTGCCATGTCCTGCCACGAAGATCAATGATCCTGTGTTCAGCAACTAAGACCTTGTGCAGCACTCCCCCCCACCACAAAAAAAAATTTAAGTTGGAACTAAGTTAAGAATTTATGCTTTTGGGAGGGGACGTATGTACACCTATGGTTAATTCACATTGATGTATGACAGAAATCAAACCAATATTGTAAACCAATCATCAAGTAAAAATTAAAAAAAATAAAAGTAATCCTCAAAATAAAAAGAAAAAAGCATTGATGCTTTCAAACTGTGGTGCTGGAGAAGACTCTTGAGAACCCCTTGGATAGTAAGGAGATCAAATCAATCAATCATAAAGGATATCAACTCTGAATACTCATTGGAAGGACTGATGATGAGGCTGAAGCTCCAGTACTTTGGCCACCTGATGTGAAGAGCCAACTCATTGGAAAAGACCCTGATGCTGGGAAAGACTGAAGGCAGAAGAAGAGGGCAACAGAGGATGAGATGGTTGGATGGCATCACTGATTCAATGGGCATGAATGTGGGCAAACTCCAGGAGATGGTGAGGGACAGGGAAGCCTGGCATGCTGCTGTCCATGGGGTTTCACAGTCGGACATAACTAGGTGGCTTAATGGAAACAATAAGATGTAATTCACCATTTCATCAAGGTTTTCAAAAGAAAGACTGTGAAAATAAATTTCAGTCTCCCAGCTCCTATAAGATTAGGACCAGTGTTGTAGAATGGGGGCTATTCCGAATCCTTCCTAAGGCTGTTATAGACTGTTATAGACTGCATCTCAGGGCATACTTCCCAGAGCTTCAGGAGCTGGAGTGTTTAAGGGGACAAGAGATGATATCCAGAATGTTTAGAGTTGCTGCTTTCCAGAGCAGTTAGAATGGCCACTGCGGAAGAGAACGAAAACAGTCACGAATATTCTTGTATGCATCGTGCTCAGTCGTGTCCGACTCTTTGCAGCCTCATGCACTGTGGCCCACAAGGTCCCCCTGTCCATGGGATTTTCCAGGCAAGAATACTGGAGCTGGTGGCCATTTCCTTCTCCAGGCAATCTTCCCAACCCAGGGATCAGACCTGCATCTCTTGCACCTCCTGAATTGCAGGCGGATTCTTTATCACTGTGCCGACGGTGAAGTCCAAATACTGATGAGCTCCCTACATTTCCCTGTCTTGCATTTGACTAGCTCTGCAATAAAATATGAGTGAAAATTTTGGCTGTCACTTCTAGGTCTGTGTGATAGTGTGTTTTTTGTGTCCTGCTCAGTCCCTCTCTTACATCCCCAACCTCCAACCCACTATCCACATGGGGATAAGAGGCAAAGAATTCCAAGATGATGGTAAAAACTCTGAAAGGAGCCAGGTAACGGTCGTGGGTAAGACAACGGTCACCAGTAAAACTGCCCCACTCTGGAGGATTTCATGTGAAGAACTTTGTGCTCTCCAGGTTTGTGACTGTTTATTACAATAACTTATATTAATTGCCTAAACACAGCCAACTTTTTTTTTCCTTTATTTATTTATTTATTTTTTCAGTGGGTTTTGTCATACATTGATATGAATCAGCCATAGATTTTTTAACTGTCTTTTAAATGTTTGTCTGTTTAAATGTTAATTTGACTCTGATGGCCTGGGAATTAACATAAAGCAGTAGCTTTAGATGAAATCAGACAATTTCTCTAATATATTGAATAATTATTTCATCATATCAAATGCAGACTTCCAGACTGTTGTGCAGTATGTAACATAATTTATCTAAAGTTTAAGCCCACAATCTTTTTTTTCTCAATAGATATTATTTTCACATTGATTACACAGTCCCTGAGTTTGTATCATATAGTTTCTCTGGTCATTAAGATATAGATATTCGAACCTATATGTGTTTCCTTCCAGAGACAGATGACTTTATAATGACTCTTTGCATGTGACTGCACATAGACTAAACTGCTGTAATGAAGAGTCCCCTCCTTCACCCCAAAACACTGATTCAAACAAGCAGGGGTTGATTTTTCTGTTATTAGTCTAGAATAGGCCCAGAGTGAGGCTGCCCAGGGCCCAGACCCTATCAATCTTGCTACTTTTCCAACCCAGGTGGAAGTAAGCTCATCAGCACCACATCTGTATGTTTGAGTCTGCATGGAGTGCAAGCAATCTCCTTCCTAAACTACATGGTGCAAAAGTTGAATTGTATCACTTCTGTTCATACTCTATTTGCTGAAACAGTCACACGTCCACCCCTGGCTGGAAAATGTGGTTTTAATCTCAGTAGCTGTGTGTCCAGACAAAACACATGTATTCTGCTATAAAAAGGAAGGAGAAGAAGGGACATAGGGATGTAGCAGTTTTTACCTGACTAACCACGTTGGTAAAAGGACAGAAATGGTATGGATCTAACAGAAGCAGAAGATACTAAGAAGAGGTGGCAAGAATACACAGAAGAACTGTAGAAAAAAGATCTTCACAACCTAGATAATCACGATGGTGTGATCACTCACTTAGAGCCAAACATCCTGGAATGTGAAGTCAGATGGGCCTTAGAAAGCATCACTATGAACAAAGCTAGTGGAGGTGATGGAATTCCAGTTGAACTATTTCAAATCCTGAAAGATGATGCTGTGAAAGTGCTGCACTCAATATGCCAGCAAATTTGGAAAACTCAGCAGTGGCCACAGGACTGGAAAAGGTCAGTTTTCATTCCAATCGCTAAGAAAGGCAATCCCAAAGAATGCTCAAACTACCTCACAATTGCACTCATCGCACACGCTAGTAAAGTAATGCTCAAAATTCTCCAAGTCAGGCTTCAGCAATACGTGAACCATAAACTTCCACATGTTCAAGCTGGTTTTAGAAAAGGCAGAGGAACCAGAGATCAAATTGCCAACATCTGCTGTATCATTGAAAAAGCAAGAGAGTTCCAGAAAAACATCTATTTCTGCTTTATTGACTATGCCAAAGCCTTTGAGTGTGTGGATCACAATAAACCGTGGAAAATTCTGAAGGAGATGGAAATACCAGACCACCTGACCTGCCTCTTGAGAAACCTGTATGCAGGTCAGGAAACAACAGTTAGAACTGGACATGGACCAACAGACTGGTTCCAAATAGGAAAAGGAGTACATCAAGGCTGTATACTGTCACTCTGCTTATTTAACTTATATGCAGAGTACATCATGAGAAACGCTGGGCTGGAGGAAGCACAAGCTGGAATCAAAATTGCTGGGAGAAATATCAATAACCTCAGATACACAGATGACACCACCCTTATGGCAGAAAGTGAAGAGGAACTAAAAAGCCTCTTGATGAAAGTGAAAGAGGAGAGTGAAAAAGTTGGCTTAAAGCTCAACATTCAGAAAACTAAGGTTATGGCATCTGGTCCCATCACTTCATGGCAAATAGATGGGGAAAACAGTGGAAGCCACCTCAGATTTTATTTTGGGGGGCTCTAAAATCACTGCAGATGGTGCCTGCAGCCATAAAATTAAAAGACGCTTACTCCTTGGAAGGAAAGTTATGACAAACCTAGATAGCATATTAAAATGCAGAGACATTACTTTGCCGACAAAGGTCCATCTAGTCAAGGCTATGGTTTTTCCAGTGCTCATGCATGGATGTGAGAGTTGGACTGTGAAGAAAGCCGAGCGCTGAAGAATTGATGCTTTTGAACTGGGGTGTTGGAGAAGACTCTTGAGAGTCCCTTGGACTATAAAGAGATCCAACCAGTCCATCCTGAAGGAGATCAGTCCTGGGTGTTCATTGGAAGGACTGATGTTGAAGCTGAAACTCCAATACTTTGGCCACCTGATGCGAAGAGTTGACTCATTGGAAAAGACCCTGATGCTGGGAGGGATTGGGGGCAGAAGGGGACGACAGAGGATGAGATGGTTGGATGGCATCACCGACTCGATGGACATGAGTTTGAGTAAACTCCAGGAATTGATGATAGACAGGGAGGCCTGGCGTGCTGAGATTCATGGGGTTGCAAAGAGTCGGACACGACTGAGCGACTGAACTGAACTGAACCACATTGGGACTTTCAGCCACATTTGACTATCAGAAGGAATCTGTCATATTTTGTACTCAGTTCAGTTCAGTTCAGTCGCTCAGTCGTGTCCGACTCTTTGCGACCCCATGGACTGCAGCACGCCAGGCCTCCCTGTCCAGCACCAACTCCTGGAGTTTACTCAGACTCATGTCCATGGAGTCGGTGATGCCATCCAGCCATCTCATACTCTGTCATCTCCTTCTCCTCCTGCCCCCATTTTGTACTATTCTACAGTAAATACCCTTGCAAATGAAAATCATTGACATCCCCTGAAATAATAAATAATACCTTTATTATCATATGGCAATCTTTTATTTCTTCCAATTTCCAAGAAATGAAGGCATGGAACATGTACTTTCCTACAATACTTTTTTAATGTGTTGCTCTATGAGCCTTCATGTATTTTCTCTTGAATTTAGGAATTTCTGAAGGCAGGAGACTAGTCAAAAGACTTGTCACTGACCAATCAGAATGGGTGCCAGGGGTAAACAGAAGGGATGCCCATACAGGCACCTACCAGCTGAGAGTCAGTCCTGTCTAGGGTGGGGAAAACTCAGCAGGAATTTGTTTAGAGTGAAATGAAGAGTCTCATGGAAATAATTTATCCTCAGGGAAGTGAAAGCAGAAATTCAAAAGTTTGGCTTGGAAGAAGGGAGACTGTGCATTGTCTGTCACTCAATATATATATATTTCCCTCCTTCCCAATAAAAATAAAAGTCTTTATAGGCTATGGGAACAAAGATGTCAGTAACATGGTAGTGATGCAATGGAAAGATTCCATGCTGGGATCTTTGGCAGTATCAAGAGACAGCGCCCTTCAATCAGACAACAATGTCCGCAGCGTCTGGCATCAGCATGCTGAGAGCTGCAGCAATGGGGATGTGGCTGTGCCTTGGGTGGGGGTCAGAAGCAGGAGACCCCTCCGTGATCACAGGAGCAGAGCTGCTGCATAAGAACTGGCATTAACAGAAGATTTTGCAGAAAAGTGGAGCAAGAGAGGAGGGAATTCTTGAGTGGTCAAGAATCCTGAAGGTGGTTTGATATGGAATGTGTGTGTGGTTCCCATTGGACTCTCAGAAATATTTGAGAGGAAGTTGAGAAAATCAGGAATTTGTTCCTACAAGATGGATGGGAGTGAAGACAGGGACAGGCTGTTAAGTGAAATTTACTGTGACACTTTCTCTACCCTCTCTCCCTGTTTTCTTAATAAGGACTCACAGCTAGAGTTCTGGATCTATTTGATCTAGGACTTGAGGCCTCATCTGGTAGAGCTCCAAGCCTTGCTGCCTGTCCCCCTTGGCCTTTGTCACTGATTTGTCTAGCCTCTCAGAGGGGGGAAGGGCTCCAGCCTGGCACGCTTTTCATTCAAGGAATAAGCATCCTGAGGCTAAAATTAATGATCCTCTCCACTAAAGTATCCCCCATTTCATTTAATTTCATTGTTTCTTCTGTTACCTTGGCCACTCTGGGCATTTGCTGCTTCTGATTCAAGGCTCTAATGACAAAATGGAAACCACACTATTAAGCAATTTCTTCTAATCTTTGTAGAATAGAATTTTCTACCCTAATGATGTCTGCCTATCATTAGTCTTGCCTCTTAACTTTAACCTCTTAATTTTATTTGGCAAAACATCTCACCAGAGGGAAGAATGTAAAAGTCACTTTATAAACTGGCTTATGAAATGATTTGAGATTGGCTTAGTTGTGGTGTATTAAAGATGTTTTAACAAGTGCATTTCATGGTAGAAAGATTAAGGACAATGGCATAAACTCAGATCATGATCCCTAAATAGAAAGAAAAAAAAGAAAGAAAGAAAAGAGTGCTGTGATGAACTGGGTGCTATACCAAGCCCTGAAGGTACAATGGAGAATAAAACAGACATGAATTTTCACATTGTTCCCTAGGTCTCTAGTTTCATGTTAGTATAATTTCATTTTGGGCAGAAAAATCAGGCTTTAAAAAGTCAAATGGACTTCCAAAATTTAAATTTCTTAGTTTGGAATTCTAGATCCCAACAATTAGGCCACAAAATATCTTGAGAAGTGAATTTTCTTCTGGTTAGTTTGAGACAAACCAATTGACTCTTTGAAAAACTGTCACAATTACCAACCTGGTCCCAGGTTGTTCTCTTCTCTTGGAATTCCTGGCCTGCTACTTGTCCTGAGGCAAGTCTCTCCATCTTTAAAACCTAGTTCAATGATGCATCTTCCTAAAACCTTTGCAAATAGATGTAGTCTCATTTGTATCATGGTTAAATCCAACATCACAGTTACTCTGACTTAATTAAATTACCATTAGCTTACACATTGCAATTAGGTGAATTAGAAAAAAGTACTTCTTCAAGATACTTTACTTTCATCTATTGGAAAATTGCTGTAATATGATACAACAAAATAATTATAGTCATTTGTAAAAAAAAGTTACAACCATACAAATCTACTGTATCTAAGACATATAAGAAGTCCGCTAGATTCTGTTGGCCCTTAGATGGTCACCCAGGTTTTACTTACTAGGTTGTGATTTGCCATT
Source organism: Cervus elaphus (assembly GCF_910594005.1). Lineage (NCBI taxonomy): Eukaryota > Metazoa > Chordata > Mammalia > Artiodactyla > Cervidae > Cervus > Cervus elaphus. Next base: position 9,266,669 of record NC_057833.1, on the reverse strand, counting down.
GTTCATGGTCAGTGGTGTGCTAGTGAGTTCTGAATACCTGGCTCCCCGGGAAAATCAACCAATGAACCAACCAGCCAATCCTGATTTATAGTGCTGCTGCTGCTAAGTCGCTTCAGTCGTGTCCGACTCTGTGCGACCCCATAGACGGCAGCCCACCAGGCTCCCCAGTCCCTGGGATTCTCTAGGCAAGAACACTGGAGTGGGTTGCCATTTCCTTCTCCAGATTTATAGTGTTAGCTGATATCAAATTACCAAGATGACATCAACTGGCTTGCAAAATCCGTGAAACTTTAAAAATTGGCTCTCATGAGATAGTGCTGACTCCAGTACATAATGGGCTTGGCTTTGCTAATTCACTTTTGATATCTACAGAACTCAATAAATATTGACCTAGCAGTCCCACTCCTGGGCCTATATACCAAGAAAACGATTTTGTCAAAAAGACGCATGCACGCCAATGTTCAGTGAAGCACTATTTACAATAGAGAGTACACAGAAGCAATCTAAATGTCCATCAACAGATGATGGAAAAAGAAGAGGTGGTCTATACATACAATGGAATATTAGTCATAAAAAGGAATGAAATCGGGTCATTTGTAGAGACGTGGACGGACCCGGAGTCTGTCATACAGAGTGAAGTAATTCTAACAGAGAAAACAAATCAAATATCATATATTAACCATACATGTGGGATCTAGAAAAATGGCACTGATGAACCTATGTGCAGGGTAGGAAGAGAGACATAATTTGGACACATGAACATATACACTCCCATGTGTAAAATAGATCGCCAGTGGGAAGCTGCTAATAGCACAGGGATGACCTGTAAGAGTGGGGTGAGGGTGCGTATGAGAGGGTGGTCCAAGGGGGAGGAGACATCTACATACATCCCGCCGATTCATTTTGTGGTACAGCAGAAACCAACACAGCACTGTAAAGCAGCTATACCCCAACAAAAAACATAAAAAAATAAAACTCTCAGAAAAACACATTTGGGAAATGCTTCATGACGTTGGATTTGACAATGATTTCTTTAACACCAAAAGCACAGGCAATGAAAGAAAATAGATAAAGTAAGCCATATAAAAACTAAAAACTTTTGTGCATCAAAAATTATAGTGTCAACAAAGTAAAAAGGCAACTCATGGAATGGGAGAAAATATTTGCAAACCATGTATCAGATACTCAACAAGAAATCAGCCTGATTAAAAAATGGGCAAGAGATTTGAATAGACATTTCATCAAAGAAGATATACAAATAACCATTAAGTAAGTGAAAGGATGCTCAACATCAGTAATAATTTTTCTAAAATGCAAATGCAAACCACAATGAGATACTATTTCACACCCATAAGGATGGCTACTGTGAAAACCAAAATAAAACAGAAGAAAGTAACAAGTGTTGGCAAGGATGTGGAGAAATTGGAACCCTTGTGCAGCTGGTAGAAATGTAAAATGGTGTAACCACTAAGGAAAACAGTACGGCAGTTCATCAGAAAATTAAACAGAATTACACATCCTGCAATTTCGCTACTGGGTGTACACCCAAAAGAATTGAAAGCAAGGTCTCAAAGAGATATTTGCACACTCATGTTCATTAGCAGCATTATACAATAGCCAAAGCAGAATCAACTTAGGTTTTCATTGAAATGTGAAGGGATTAATAAAATGTGGCATATATATGCATATGCATATCTATATATATATGCATATATATATATGGCATATATATATATATATATATATATATAGAGAGAGAGAGAGAGAGAGAATGAATTACTCAATCTTAGAAAGGAAATTCTAATGCTTGCTGCAACATGAACCTTAAGGACATTATACTATGTGAAATCAGCCAGAAAACTAGAACAAACATATTTCATTTATATGAGGTACCTAGAGAAGTCACAACCATACAGACACAAAGTAGAATGGATGTGGCCAGGAGCTGAGGGAAGGGACGAATAGAGAGTTATTGTTCAATGGTTTTGTAGTTTCAGTTTGGTAAAATAATAAGGTTATGGAGTTGGGTGGTGGTGACAACGTGAATGTCCCTAACACCACAAAATTGCGACACTTAAAAATAGTTAAGATGGTAAATTTTATGTTATAGATATTTTACCACAATTGAAAAAACAAAACAAAACCTTTGACTAGTAGAAGTTAAGCTCTTAAATTGCATTTCAGAGTCTCTGAATGAGTACCTAAATGCAACTGGCTGAGTACACCCGCCAAAAAAGCAGACAGTGCCTACCTTCCTAGAGCTGTCTGTCATCAGCCAGCACTTAAGTAGCCTCAGGGAAAAAAATTAAAAAAAAATTAAAATGAAGAAGCCTTAAGCAATGCAAATACGAAACTTACAGGTACTGCACCTGAAAAAAATCAAGAATATGCTTGGCATTGCTATCAAGGACAACAGCATTTGCCAGTGTAACTATCTCTTTAATGTTTGAGCACTGGGGTAATATATCTTTTTTACGACACACTTCTGAGGCTGAAGTACAGAGGTTTCTGAGAACATAGCAATTCATTAGCTTGCCTAAGGTAAAAATAATACCTATAAATAAACTTTCAGGAAAACGCAATGTGCCAAGTGCAGTAAAATTTCAAGGCTGTCTTATGTCTAAGTATTTCTTCAGTCCTGGGTTTCTATTTTCTCAAAGCTTTGCCTAAACAATTTACATTTTAGCTACTTTAGTAGATAAAGCTATAAATATTTTCCTGACATATTAGTGCTTATACAAGGAAGGTCCTCTTCACGGTTAATTAGTTTGCATGCTGAGATGACAGGTGGGTGATAGGCAAGGCTCATTAAGTGTCAAACACCTAACTTCTATAAGATAGATTATGTTTATTTTATAAAGGCCAGTGTTGGACTCTTTGCATGAGTGAATCAATTATGACTACGCACATTAGTTGAGAATAATGGCAACTCATATCTAGTTATCTCAAACTGGTGTTGTATCCATATATTTCACTATCTAATAACAGATAAGTGAAGAATAATAAATATCCTTTGTCCAACCTTTTACAGTTGTATATATCTTGTTATTAGAAGATAATAGCGAATATTTATATCATGCATTTTCTGTAGCTGCTGCAACAAATTAACACAAAGTTATGACTTAAAACAACATAAATTCGTTACATTACAGTTCTGTAGATCAGAAATCGGAAAGTGGTCTCCCTGGGCCAAAATGGTCCCTGCTTGTCCGGTCCCTCCTGAAAGTGCTAGGAAAGAATCCACTCCCTTACCTTTTCCAGCTTCTAGAAGCTGCCTTCACCCCTTACCTCATGACCCTCTTTGTTTATCTTCAATCATCTACAGCTGGTCATTTTCTCATATTGCCTGGCTCTGAGTTCTACCTCTAGCTTCCCTTTTAAGAACCCAGGTGATTACACTGGACCTACCCGTACAACCCAGGATACTCTCACCTTAAGATCAGCTGATCAGCAAACTTAATTCCATCTGCAAACTTTAATTCACCTTTACCCCATGCCCTCGCATCTTTACAGGTTCTGGAAATTAGGATGTGGATCTCTTTGAGTGGGGAGAGGGGCGTTGTTCTGCCTACCACAGAATCACAGGACAAAAATACATTTACATTTTTACACTCTACTTCTGAGCAAATTAAGTTTCAAAGGAGTTAAATAGCTTTCCCAAGATTTCTGTGCCAATGCCATTTTCCGAGCAAAGTAAAGGTACTTGCATAACTGTTTTCCCCCAGATTATCATTTCACTCAAAACTTCAATTTTGTTTTGAGTGTGCTGCTTTTGCTTTTTTTTTACCGTTGAAGAAATCTTTTGCTATTTAAAGGATTGCACGTTTTTTGCCTTTTCTGTTTCAAGAGAGTCTAGAGAGAAAAATGATTCGACAGGGATTAAGTAAGCGACTCACCTAGAGCAACAGAACAAACAATATGGTAAAAATAAAAACAAAATTCTAGTCTTTAAGCCAAAAGCCCTCATGTTTTTAAAGACCTACAGGTTTAATCAAGATATTAAATTTCAGTGTAGTTGAAAATACAATTTTCTGGCAACTGGTACAGTAACCTTTCCATAGAGGTATGTGTAATTATGACCATTTTGAAGAATGGAAACTTGCTTACTGTGTCAGCATTTGGCTAGTCCTTGCCCTGTGTGTCCCTGGGTCTATATGGAGCACTCTGGATTCAAATTTTTCCACAACACTGTGACCTAGTTCTTCTGCACTGTAATATCTTTAGCCATCTCCAAAAGGTTCGATTTGCAAAACATTCAATCTGCCTGACTTCTGGTTTAGAAAAGGCCTTGATCTTTACTGATTTTAATTCTGAGATGAGGAAATGCAGAGAAATTATTTGCTTAATTCCGTGATTTAGCAACAGAACTGGAATGAAGAGTATTCTAAATTCCCAGTAATAGAAACAAATGTTATCTCTATCACACAAATTCTGGCAAATGCAAGAAATGCACAGAACTTCTTTCAAAGTAAAATGATAGTGAATAAACTTTGAGAATAGTTGAAGATAGTTGTGGGAGGGGGAAGCCCTTTTCTTGGTACAGGACATGTCAGGAGCTGTGAATAATGAACGATTGTGTCAGAGTGCATACTCCCCTTGGCTGTGTGCTTCCAGAATTAGCACTGCTACCTAGAGTAATCGGGTTCTTACGTACTTTAGTTGCCTTATTTTGTATGAGGTTGCTGTGTGCCGAGTTGCTCAGTCATGTCGAACTCTGTGACCCCGTGGACTGTAGCCCACTAGGCTCTCTGTCCATGGAATTTTCCAGGCAAGAATACTTAAATGGGTTGACATTTCCTACTCCAGGGTCACACAGCAATATTCTTTATCTCATTTTCCAATTGTCAAAACCCCATTCATCCTGTCAAGTACAACATATTGCTTCTATCAGAATGTCTTTGCCATACTAGGAAAATCCCCTGAATTCTCAAGTTGTGTTTTCTCTCTATTTCTTGGCACATCACACATTCAGCTGTATAAGTCTTTGTGTACATTTTAATGTCTGTACTAAAAGTCCAGCTATTTTCATTTATTTTTATCTTCTAATGATCCTACTAGAAGGTAATCTTCTAAAGACTTTTTTACATGCAATATACTGCATCACACATAGGGGTGGTCAACATTTGGTCAATGAATAAGTGAATGTGTGTAATGGACAACTGCAGTGCCCACCAAAGAGTATCACTTTGTCTTGCTTTTTTCCTATTTTTGTTTCTAATAGAGTACCTCAAATATAGCATATGTTCAATAAGTGTTTACTGCTATAATTGTTTAAAGCACTAAATATTCTTTTAAAAATAACAAAGTTATATAACAAAGGTTATATAAAGTAATAAATTGGAAACTATATTGTTTCCTATAAAAGATAATTGTTTTGCTAAGACATGGCAAAAGATAGAATCCTGATGAAAACTAATGAATAAAATTACTTAAGCTTCAAAAAAAAAAAAGATGTTTTGGGAATTTTAGCTATAAGTGAGTTGATATTGATAGACTAAAATCCATTTTATAGTGATATAGAAAACTGATAGTAAATTTATATAGACTTTGGACTTCAACATATCTTGATTTGGTCCCTGGCCTTGTCATTTACTATCTTTGTGAATTTGGGCAAGTTAAACTCTCAAACTCAAATTCACCATCTATAAAATAGGAATATTAACATTAACTCACAGGGAAGTTACAGTAAATGGAAACTTCATACAAACAACCTAAATCATGGGCCTTACTCATAATAAAATATATTCTCTTCCTTCCCACCTTCTTATTGAAAATGTGTTTCTTAAATATTGAATCTAAGTAAAATGCATGTCTTCATTTGACACATTCAGAATTTAATATGCACAGTATAATCCAAACTGAGGCATTTTGCAAAGTTTTAAAGAAATGTCTAGTATAGCTGGCATTTGGGACATCTGTGTCTTGCTTTCTCTTCTAGGGACAGTGCTTTTCTTCTTTTGGGAAACTGCCCTTCTCCTACTCCATAGGGAATCAATGATCATAACTTCTACAACCTCCTCACTTCCCCATGACCTATTCACATGGGTAGGCATGTTTCCAAAATGGACCAACTGGTTTTCTCCAGGATTTGTCACGTGCATTGTAGCTAGAGGCTGTAGTTCCCCTAGGAAGGAAGCAGAGACTCTGAGCCGGTCATGGTTGGCCAGCAAGGTTTCCTTTTGGCAAAGCTGACTGGCAATCCTAAAGTAAGCCACATGGAAAGAAGCCCCAGTTGCTCTTGTTCTTTAGTTGCTTAGTCAAGTCCAACTCTTTTGCGACCCCATTCACTGTAGCCAACGGGGCCTCTCCATCAATGGGATTTCCCAGGTAAGAATACTGGAGTGGGTTGCCGTTTCCTACTCCAGGGGATCTTCCTGACCCAGGGATCAAACCCACATCTCCTATACTGACAGGCAGATTCTTTAACTTTGAGTCACCTGGTACTCCTACTATCCCAAATTTGATTATGGGATCAACACAATCTCCAGTTTGGGCTAAACTAGAGTTTGAACTTCACATTTATAACTAAAGTCAAATATAAGCAGTGGCTGACCTAGAATTAGCTGTATGCTGGTGTCTCCTCCTGCTCAATCTCTGCACATTAGCATCTGAGGCCTGGTAAAGCATTGAAGTCTGATCACTGTAGTTTACTGCCTTCTGTTTCAGTCCTAGACTGCACCGTTAACTTTGGTCAGTGTCTGGCAAATGATAGCATTCTGTATGGAGGGAAATCAACGGGAGAGTGTGGCCAGATCGGTCCTTTAGCATTTTCAGGGGGAAAAAAAACCCAAGCAGACCTTCCTAGAGCACATCTCTGTTCTCACAGAACCACTTCAAGCAGTCAGTGGGAAGTCCATCAAAATCTCCTGCCCTATGTTAGGCAATGTGTGTAGAAGCTACTTCGTAAATCTGAGATCTAGCCTGTTTTGTGTGTGCTTGTGTGGCAAGGCAGGTGAAGATGAGGGAAGGAAGCTCCTGATTCAGATTTTCTGCACTGAATTCCTTGGATCTAAGTAGACTGAGATACCAAACTGACTAGCTTCTTAAATAAATCAACATAGCTTAAATCCAGGGGAATTATATTTCTCTTTTTTGGTCATTCCCCCCCCCCCCCCCCACATCATTCTTTTCCTTTCATCTTTGCTCCCGTACTTCCTCCTTTCTTCCAAATGGCAAAATGTACCATTTTCACATTATAGAAATATTTAAAATGCAAGAAAAAAAGGAAATAAGAACCACCTGCAGTATCATCAACTGGAGATATTCCCTGCTAATTTCTGGCATATATTCTTCCAACTCTTTTCCTATGCAACTGCTTTTAAACATGATTGAATCATAATGCATACTCAGCACTGTGTCCTTTTCATATTTTCTTTGAACAAATCTAAACATTTTCTGCTGTTCATTTTTTCCTTTGGTATCATGGATAAAGATGTGGTGACCATTTTAGCATTCACTGCATCTTTGACAACATATTGTAGGGAACAGAGAGCTTGGCAAGCATATGTGTTGAAGGATTAACACCAAGGTAATCAATATTCTTGCCTGAAAGATCCCACGGACAGAGGAGCCTGGCAGCCCACGGGGTCGCAAAGAGTCGGACAAGACTGAGTGACTTCACTTTCAACCAATAATCCAGGTACTTGACAAAATCAATAATCCATTTTTGTCTTCTTGGATGTAGAGTAGATTTTCAGAATGCATTAGAATTTGAGATGATCAGGTCAGAAATGACAGCAAGTGCATTTACCAAAGTCGAATCAGATGTGACCTGAAAAAATGATTGTTAGTTTTGGCCAGAAGTATAAAAATTAGTCATAACGGCTAGATGTCATCTTTCTTCACTCCCCAAGCTGAGAGTCCATCCTTGTTTCCAGCAAGAGCCAATGTCCATTCTTCTGCTAGACTTCGCTTGTACAACCTAGAGGATCTGCTTTGTCAAACAAAATAGAAGCAGTTTGGCCATGAGGTTGAAAATGCTAGTAGTTATTTCTCACTGTTTTAGAGGAAATGCAAAAACAAACAATCCCCCTCCCCCAAACAAATAAACAAAGGAGTTGAAATTAAGACAGCAGTGTTAAAGACTAGAATGCAATAAACATGTGCCCCTTGGACACCAGTCACATGCGGCTTCTCTCTTCACCTGATCTACCAAAAGTCAAGTCTCAGTTCTGTTACACTGCACAAAAACACTTTGGTTTCTGCCTAAGTCATCTGATTATACCTGTAATTCTCTATAGCATTTGGCAACCTTTTTTCTTAACTTCTGAAAACAAATCAGATCAGAAAACTATGGTATCTTTGCGAGATAGGTGTGGTGAAAACAAGAAAATACAAGTCAAATAGCATCTGCCATTCATTTTTAAAAGATTCAATTTGAAGCTAGCAGGAAGTATAAGATTACAGTGACAAATGCTCCGTTTAGCCTTAATGGTTTTCCAGGCATAAATGCTGTGAGGGTTTACATGAGAGGTGGTGGGGAGGCTGGAACAGAGGCTAGAGATAAGAGCAATAGTATGAAATATATGTGTTTTCACTATATATTTTTGGGACTGGAACCTGAAAACAAAGGACTCCTCTCCCAGGAGAGCATCCTTTCCACTTTGCTCCTAGAATTTATGCAGACAGTGCAGCACGGAGCAGGCACCTCACCAAAGTTGTTGCCAAGAACTCTTTCCTATCGTCATTCCTGAGTAACATCAGCCCCCAACTCAGTGTCTCAGCTTATGAACTCTTTTCTTGACCAGGATTCAAGCATGGTTAGACTTATATGTGAGATCATTACAGACAGCTTTTATCTGATGGGGTAATACCAAGTGATTGGGCATAGTTAAGAGAGACCATATGATCCCATACAACTCAACACAGAGCCACGTACAATGAATGATGTCCACATGTGTGACGGGTGGGGAGGTACTGGTGTTCTGACTTTGGTCTATCTGGCAGTCTTCTATTTCTAGAGATAAAAAGATCCAGGCACTAGAGATTTCATAAGGATGGGAGCCTGATGTTTTTAAGAGCTGGCAGTGGGGAGAGTCCAGTGCTTTATTATAATCTGTACTAGCTGCTCTTCAGTTCTGGTTCTTCAGCTGTTCTGACAGGATGAAAATTAAATAATTCAGAGATAGCTTTTCTCTTCAGAGCAGGATACTCCAACTATTGATATTCCTTGGGAATGTTTCACATTTTTTAAAAGGAAATATACACATAAGTATTTTATTCACAATAAAAGTGGAAGTGATAAAGGAGGAAAAGATGAGGTAGTTGTCCTTGGAAGAGTGAAGTTGACAGTTTGGAGAAGGGGCTTCTCAGGCACTAGTAATGTTGAGTTTCTCAGAGTCCTAGGCTACAGGACGTGTTCAGCTGAAGAAAGTTCACTGAGTTGTATGCTTATGCTTTATGAAATTTTGGTATATATATTTCAATACCATTAAAAAATGTAAACAGGCATTTTTCAAGAGGTAGGAAAACCAACACTGGTATTTTGGATATTCCATTTTCATGTTTCACTAGGAAAAATAAGGATTTTGGACCTCTTCTGTAAAATATTACTCAAGTAATGAGCTGAACTAGCCAACAGGATAGGAAAAGAGAACAGAAAAGCCTCAAGAACTCAACTGCTCTCAGGGACGAGATCCCTGCTCCCAGAACTCTAGGTGAGTTAGAATTTTAGAAACAAGCCCACGGGATATGCAGAAGCCTCTTATTTCTATTCAGAAATGCACTTCCAAAGCTGGACGGCTGGCACAATAAGCTTAGTGAATAATGGGTTCACAATTTCAATTTATTATCAAAATATTTCCATCATGACAAATCTGAAAAGACAGGAGATGCAGAGCTACATAAATGCAGTTGTGCCCTTTTATCATAGACACCCTCAGAGAAGATTTCATTTTGAAAATCCTGCTTATACACTACAACTCTTATGTACCTCTAGCCAACTGTCCAGGGGCAGTTTTTAACCCAAAGTTTGTGCTTAAAGCTTTTCATCAATATGATTTATAAGTTTAAAAAGTCTCAAATCTTTATCTGTACATCACTTTACAGACCTTGTTGGTTCATTAACTATTTATCTTGGTCTGAAGCTTCAATATTCAATGGATACTTATAATAACAATTATTTAGTCATAAATGTAGTTATAATTAAATATAAAAATTATTATTTATACATTACTACAAATCTCTTAAAAAGACCAAGTTTTGAGAGAGAACAAGAAACTGCTTAGAAAATTGCAGGGAGCCTCAAGAATCTCATTATCAGTGAAAGCAGGTACAGCAAAAAACAGTTTTAGACATTCATTTTAGCCCTAAGAGTGCTTAGAATACTCTCAGAATGAATAACTGATGACTGGTAAAATTAGATTAGAACTATGTTGAGTCCCAAGGCCCCAATATGTATAAGAATTCTTTGGAAGAGTTCTGAAGGAGTGTAAATGTTGCAAAAAAAGGTAAAAATAGGTACACAGGCTTCATGTTCTTAACTCTTAGCTACTGCTGTACTTTTGGGGCCAAGTGAACTATTCTACCTCTTCTTTCTCCCTTAGATTAGAAATTCCAGTCCACCTCAAGAGACAACATCAAATTGGCAGATCATATGGGAAACTGAAATGAACGGTAATATTCTGTCTAGAGATTAAGCATAATTTACACAGTGAGAATGAGTGATTTGATAGACATTAGACCCCTCCTCCCTCCATGCCTTTTCCAGAATAACCTAACTTCATTTTTATTGCCATGTTCTCACCCCTGTGAACTACGTCCATGTAATCAGTGACCTCTCTGACCCCTTCTCTCTCGGATAGAGTTCCCCATTTCTGTGATTTGGGCAAGTTTAGCCAAGGGTTGCACCACTTCTTCTGAAGATTACCAAACACGGCATTTCTTTTCTGGATTCATGTATGAATTCTTGCGACAATGGAAGGCTTCTGAAAACTGAGGAGAGTTCTGCAAAGTCCCAATAATCCTGGAAACAAACAGAAATCACCATCAGCATCTGATACTCATGTCCACACCATGTAAGAGCTCTACAGAATTTATGTATATCAAGTGAGTGAGTTTGGAACTTTCAGTTTAAAACAAAACAAAAAAACTGGTAGAATGAGCCCACTCCTTTTCATTAACAGAATGTTTAAACAGAGAGATGGTAAACTACAGGGGTTAAGTGCACAGATTTTGAAGACAGACCACATGCTCTAAATCCCAGTAATGAGCTGTTTTTATTTAGCCTGTCTGTGCCTCAGTTTCCTTTTCTATAAAATGCGTGTAATATTACCTGCATCTTAAGCTTGGCTTGAGGAGTTAATTTATAAATACTCTATATATGTGGTGGTAGGATAAATGAATAATTCAAACTTGGAAGTGCAGTTATTTTAAGAAGAATCTGGTCAAAGAATAAAATTATGATGTCTTAAAAAGCAGAGACATTACTTTGTCAACAAACGTCCGTCTAGTCAAGGCTATGGTTTTTCCAGTAGCCGTGTTTGAATGTGAGAGTTGGACCATAAAGAAAGCTAATTGCTGAAGAATTGATGCTTTTGAACTGTGGTGTTGGAGAAGACTCTTGAGAGTCCCTTGGACTGCAAGGAGATCCAACCAGTCCAACCTAAAGGAGATCAGTCCTGGGTGTTCATTGGAAGGACTGATGCTGAAGCTGAAACTCCAGTACTTTGGACATCTGATGTGAAGAACTGACCCATTGGAAAAGACTCTGATGTTGGGAAAGATTGAATGCAGGAGGGGAAGGGGACGACAGAGGATGAGATGGTTGGATGGCATCACTGACTCAATGGACATGAGTTTGAGTAAACTCTGGGAGTTGGCGATGGACAGGGAGGCCTGGCGTGCTGCAGTCCATGGGGTCACAGAGTTGGACACGACTGAGTGACTGAACTGAACTGAACATATCTTGAAAGGTATCACAGTGTAACTTTATGATAGACTTTAAATAGGTATCTGTTGATTTAATAAGGAAGATAACAGTTATTTTCCTTTCCCCCTCAAAGAACACCACAGATATCAGAAACTGGATTTAGCCTGAGTAACTGGGAAGGGTTGGCAAAATGCCAATTTCCTCTTATCTGTGAACCCCAATGGGTAAAAACAACACTGTCCAACCCACTATTGGCACCAAGCAGTATTTGAAGAGCACGGGTCAGTACAGTGATGGAGAGGTGATGTTTTCCCATCAACCATGAACCAGTTCCTTCCCTTCTTTTTCCACTGGGACCATCCCACCTCAGCCACCTTGGGTTGGGGGCGTGGGGTTAGGAGGCAAGCAGACTGGAGTGGTCAGAAGACTATGAACATGTCCTAACTTGCTGAGATCTCCCTAAACGGCAGATATATGAATAGCATTACTGTTGCTGTTAAGTTCCTAAGTTGTGTCCGACTCTTTGAGACCCGTGGATTGTGGCTCATCAGGATCCTCTGTCCATGAGATTTCTCAGGCAAGAATACTGGAGTGGGCTGCCATTTCCTTTTTGAACTGTATACATCCCAGCATTTCTCTCCCCCTCTATCCCATTCTCCACACAGCAGTCAGAGTGACGCTGTAAGTCAGAAAGAGAAAAACAAATATGGTAGATTAATGCATATATGGGGAATCTAGAAAAATGGTACAGATGAATCTATTTGCAAAGCAGAAATAGGGACACAGATGTAGAGAACAAACCTATGGACACCAAGCAGGAAAAGGAGGGGTCAAATGAATGGGGAGACTAGGATTGACATGTATACACGACTATGTATAAAATAGACGACTAATGAAAACCTAGCGTATAACACAGGGAGCTCTACTTAATGCTCTGTGGTGACCTAAATGGGGAGGAAATCCAAAAAAGAGGGGATATATGTATCACAGATTCACTTTGCTGTACAGCAGAAAATAGCACAACATTGTAAAACAACTATGCCCCAATAAAAATTTTAGAAGTATTTAAATCAGTAATTCTTTTACTTATAACCTTCTAGGGACTTGAAGAAAATCCAAACTCCTCTCCATCATCTCCAATGTCCTGATGGCCCCAGCCTACCTGCCAGCCTCCTCATGGTCTGTTTCCCCTATTCCCCATTAGGCTCAAACTACATGGATCCACCTTACATTATGCAAACTGGCTAAGCTCTTGCCCTTGTCTGGCCCTACTGTGCCTGCCGACCCCACTCCCTGCAAAGTTACTCCCCAGTGACCATGCGGTTAACTCCACATTGACTATGTGGCTAACTCCCCATTGACCATGCGGCTAACTCCTCAGCCCCTGCTTCAACACATCATCTTAGAAGCCTTCTTGGAATACTGTCCATGTGAGCCCCTCTCACTGTACCAGCCCCATCACAGCACTTGTCATGAAATGTGATGGTTTTTTTCTCCTTCTCTCCTTCCTGACATACTCTCGACACTGTAATCTCAATGAGGACAACATATGGAGTATACTTTGCTCCCTGCTGCTCCCCCACAGCTTAGCACAGTCCTCTTTTATTGCAGAACTCCAGAAATAATGAATGAGCCTGTCACCTGGTCACGGTGATTACATGTAGAGAGTAACAGGACATTATGAAGAAAAGCAAAGCTCAGTGTTTTTGGTTTATTTGTTACAATGAACCAACAGGAGGAAAAGAAAGCATTTCCTCCCCCTATTTCATTCCACATCGAATTTGGAAAAGTCCTACTTCCTAATGTGTAACCCATCACCACATCAGTTATTTCTCAAATTTCCCATTCAGGGAGGATGTAAACTTTTTTGGTTGTATGTTTTTGAGGACTCCTAGAGCAATCTTGGGACTACCCTGGAGGCTCAGACAGTAAAGAACCCACCTGCAATTCCAGAGATGCAGGAGACACAGGTTTGATCTCTGGGTTGGGAAGATCCCCTGTAGGAAGGCATGGCAACCCACTCCAGTATTCTTGCCTGGAGAATCCCATGGACAGAGGAACCTGGTGGGCTACAGCCCATGGGGCTGCAACGAGTTGGACACGACTGAGCGATCTCTCATGCATGCACTCAGAGCAGTATTAAAGATCAAAAGGAATCTTCCCGGCATGAAGCGGGGTAGGGGAGAGGGGTAGAGCAGAAGAATTTACATCTATCTGTTCACTGGCTGAAGAGGGAGGTCTCCTCAAGCCTGAAGAGAGGGCCAGTAAAGGCAGGTTGTGTGAATGACAAGGACATGTCTGCCTCTCTGAGCAGGGTCCAGAGAGGACCCTGGATAGGATGGTCCGTGGCTGTCAGTGAGACTTAACGTCAAGAGCAGTGGTTGCTGCCTAGCTTGACCATGACCAAAGGGAGGAAATGGAACCACTTAACTTCAGATAGGACGAGAGGACTGCAAGGATGCCAGCACCCATGGCAGGCCAGAGAAGGAGGTAATTCCTTGATTTCTAGGCTCATGAGATGCCTTTGGATTCCTGTATGACCCTAAGAAGGAATACACTGAAAATGACTGAAACTGAATTTCTCACCTCCTGGCTTAGGGTAGAGTTTGAATTAATTTGATTAATAATAAGAATAAAGCCCATGTGTCATTTCTTACACTTGAAATTTCATGAACAAATTTACTTGATAACCTGGTCAAAGTGATCATACATATAACAATAGGAAGATTTCAGAAATCAGGGATTTATAGTAGTACTTAGTCTTTAAGGTTCTAGGCTCACAGACTCGGAGTTAGCGAAGGGCTTTGGTTCATTTAATCTGATCCCCTTCCTTCATTAGAAGCCCTAAGTGCTCGCTGAGGGACAGTATGCTGGTGGTCTGACTGTTCCTCTAACTGAGGAGCAAGCTCCTGATGGATGGGGTCATGAGCATCTGAGCATCACTGGCTGGAAGAACTGCTCTCTTTGCTCTTATTTTATTAAAATTTTTTCAAGGGATCATTATCTTAGATATCACCACATGGGGACAAGTACTTGAGTAAAAATGTCCAAACCCAAGACTTAATTCTACTTCTCTCTTAAAAATATTAAAGAAATTTAAAGGAATATACCTCAAAACAAGAAAGCCCACAATACACCACTGGGAGTTGGCCATACAATGACACCCAAAATAAGGAACACTCAGCCCTCCATTTCCATTCCAGGTCCTTTCTTTCCAGCCAAAAACTTCAGTTTAGATAATCTGATTCTGAAACATTAGGTCAACGATGTACCAGGGCTTCACTTACTTTTTCCTAGGACTCTAATTAGTGCTTGGTTGTTTATAACATCAACTCTTTGGATGGATGACATAAATAATCTATTTCAAAAAGTGGATACATTATCAGTTAACGTACATTTCTTCTCTAAGAATAGGATCATATTTCATCAATTTTTTTTAATGCTATATGAAAACTATGCACTGTTTGTGTTTATAATAACAGGAGACAATAACATCTTTTATTATTTCCTACAGTAATTTTCTTGAAAATTTTAGTTTATTATATAAAATATATACTACTGCTATTTTATCAAATTCCTACTGTTTACTACCTTGGCAAATAAACACTTGTACTGAAAATATCTAAGAGATGTGGAGTTGAACATGTAATCAAGAATGAACTTTATCTACATATCTACATATCTGACTACTCCTGCTTGAAATTAACTGTTTTTTTAATTACTGAATGAGCTTCTAACAATTTATGAGTTCTCTGAAAATCTTTTCCAATTTTTTAAAACAGACAACAGGGTTACAAGGTTAACTAGCTTCATTCATGAATAAACTGTTCAAAATTTATCATTAACTAACGTTCATGATTCTTTTAAGGTAAGGTCACATTAGTCCACATGTGTTTCACTATAAATTCATCAAGAAATAAATGTGTGAATAGATTTCCAGGCATGGGCTAAAGATTAGTAAGTGCTAAAAGAAATTCTACAAGGGCCACTAAAATCCACATCATGTATAAAATACCAGAAATAAAAAAATGCTAACATTTAAGGTAAATGGAGGAAACATCCGTATTCTTAGGCATGTTGAATCATTGAATGTGCTGTTCTGTGCTTGGTCACTCAGTTGTGTCCAACTCTGTGACCCCTTGGACTGTAGTCCACCAGGCTCCTCTGTCCATAGAGATTCTCCAGGCAAGAACACTGGAGTGGGTTGCCATGCCCTCCTCCAGGGGATCTTCCTAACCCAGGGATCGAACCCAGGTCTCCCACATTTCAGGCAGATTCTTTTCCAGCTGAGCCTCCAGGGAAGCCCAAGAATCCTGGAGTGGATAGCCTGGCCCTTCTGCAGGGGATCTTCCCGACCCAGGAAATATATCTGGGGTCTCCTGCATTGCAGGTGGATTCTTTACCAATTGAGCCACCAGGGAAGCCCCAATCATAGAATAATAAGGAACAAAAGGGCCACATTACTTTAAAATGCCTAAAGAAATCATTAGAAAGAATATTCCTTTAAAAATATTAGATATTAAGCTGTGGAAAACATTACTAGCATTAATAGTGGTATAGGATCTATCCAAGAAAAAGAAATGTAAAAGAGAAAAATGGTTGTCTGAGGAGGCCTTACAAGTAGCTGTGAAAAGAAGAGAAGTGAAAAGCAAAGGAGAAAAGGAAAGATATGCCTATCTGAATGCAGAGTTCCAAGGAATAGCAAGGAGAGATAAGAAAGCCTTCCTCAGTGATCAGTGCAAAGATACAGAGGAAAATAATAGTATGGGAAAGACTAGAGATCTCTTCAGGAAATTAGAGATACCAAGGGAACATTTCATGCAAAGATGGGCTCAATAAAGGACAGAAATGGCATGGACCTAACAGAAGCAGAAGATATTAAGAAGAGGTGGAAACAATACACAGAAGAACTGTACAAAAAAGATCTTCACGACCCAGATAATCACGATGGTGTGATCACTCAGCTAGAGTCAGACATCCTGGAATGTGAAGTCAGGTGGGCCTTAGGAAGCATCACTAAGAACAAAGCTAGTGGAGGTGATGGAATTCCAGTTGAGCTGTTTCAAATCCTAAAAGATGATGCTGGGAAAGTGCTGCACTCAATATGCCAGCAAATTTGGAAAACTCAGCAGTGGCCACGGGACTGGAAAAGGTCAGTTTTCATTCCAATCCCAAAGAAAGGCAATGCCAAAGAATGCTCAAACTACCACACAATTGCACTCATCTCACACGCTAGCAAAGTAATGCTCAAAATTCCCCAAGCCAGGCTTCAAAAATACGCGAACTGTGAACTTCCAGATGTTCAAGTGGGTTTTAGAGAAGGCAGAGGAACCAGAGATCAAATTGCCAACATCTGTTGTATCATCAAAAAATCAAGAGAGTTCCAGAAAAACATCTATTTCTACTTTATTGACTATGTCAAAGCCTTTGACCGTGTGGATCACAATAAACTGTGGAAAATTCTGAAAGAGATGGGAATACCAGACCACCTGACCTACCTCTTGAGAAACCTGTATGCAGGTCAGGAAGCAACAGTTAGAATTGGACATGGAACAACAGACTGGTTCCAAATAGGAAAAGGAGTACGTCAAGGCTGTATATTGTCACTCTGCTTATTTAACTTATATGCAGAGTACATCATGAGAAACGCTGGGCTAGATGAAGCACAAGCTGGAATCAAGATTGCCGGGAGAAATATCAATAACCTCAGATATGCAGATGACATCACCCTTATAGCAGAAAGTGAAGAACTAAAGAGCCTCTTAATGAAAGTGAAAGAGGAGACTGAAAAAGTTGGCTTAAAGCTCAACATTCAGAAAACTAAGACCATGACATCTGGTCCCATCACTTCATGGCAAATCGATGGAGAAACAATGGAAACAGTGGCTGACTTTATTTTTCTGGGCTCCAAAATCACTGCAGATGGTGATTGCAGCCATGAAATTAAAAGACGCTTACTCCTTGGAAGGAAAGTTATGACCAACCTAGACAGCATTATTAAAAAGCAGAGACATTACTTTGCCAACAAAGGTCCATCTAATCAAGGCTATGGTTTTTCCAGTGGTCATGTATGGATATGATAGTTGGACTGAAGAAAGAAAGCTGAGTGCTGAAGAATTGATGCTTTTGAACTGTGGTGTTGGAGAAGACTCTTGAGAGTCCCTTGGACTGCAAGGAGATCCAACCAGTCCATCCTAAAGGAGATCAGTCCTGAATATTCATTAGAAGGACAGATGTTGAAGCTGAAACTCCAATATTTTGGCCACCTGATGCAAAGAGCTGACTCATTTGAAAAGACCCCGTTGCTGGGAAAGATTGAGAGCAGGAGGAGAAGGGGACGACAGAAGATGAGAAGTCTGGATGGCATCACTGACTCAATGGACATGAGTTTGGATAAACTCTGGGAGTTGGTGATGGACAGGGAGGCCTGGCATGCTGCAGTCCATGGGGTCGCAAAGAGTTGGACAGGACTGAGCAACTGAACTACTACTACTGGGATCTATAAAATACACTTTATTCTGACTGGAGGATGATCTCAAGCAATCTAAGTATCTAGATTAGCACCCTTACTATTTAGGAAGCAGACATGGGTATCATTTTTGTCTATTTCGATTTACTTTAAAAAATGACCAGACCCTTTTATCTTATACAGAAATATTATATCTGAATAACCTTAGAAACACATTTATAGATTGTATAATAAGTAGTATCACAGCAACCATTCTTTGAAGTGACTGTAGACAACTAACAAAAACTAGATTTCCAAATGAAGTCATTTAAAATTCTAGAATATCAGGTTTTTACTTTAAATACTAAAGTTTAAAGTACATAAGACTTTAATTAGGAGGAATAAAATAATTATAGCCTAGACCTAGTGTTGTTTGGGAGCTTCCCAGGTGGCTCAGTGGTAAAAAAAATTCACCTTTAATGCAAGAGATGCAGGTTCGATCCCTGGGTAGGGAAGAGCCCCTAGAGTAGGAAATGGCAACTGGCTCCAGTATTCTTGTCTGGAAAATCCCACGGACATAGGATTCTAGCGGGCTACAGTCCATGGGGTTGCAAAGAGTCAGACAGGACAAACCAATTGAGCACACACACACACAAACACACACACAAAATATGGTTCTATAGATTCAACTTTATAGCAACTATACCTGGCCTTATACTTTGATAGTGTGGTTATTTAAGCATAAAGTTACAAAATCTCCCTCCATTTCAGGAATATTTCTACAGAAACCACTATGCACAATTTTTCAATAGCAACTCAGTGTCTATTAGTTTTTAAGGTTCTTTAAAAAAAAATGTATTTGACTTTGTACAGCCAGGAAGCAGCCTGTTTCCAAAACTAAACGTGACCTCAACCTTTTGCCAAGGAAATCCCTTTATCTCCAGAGCAAATAATAATTTTCCTGGAAAAAAGGTTGGCATTCCACTTACCCTTTTATAAAAAAATCAACACATACTTCTCTTATTATGAATGAAAAATAGTCAAAGAGGCATCTTTTGGGCCAGAACAAATAAAATAAAAGTTACAAATAATTTTACATATTTATAACAAAACACTGTTTTCAGTTTAAAATTGAGGGTAGAAAAAAATTCCTTGTTTACCTATATGATCACTTTCTGGTGATCAGTTACTGACATTTTGAACTATGCAGACATAAGAAATGAGAAAAAAAAAACATCAAAACCCTTGACTGTCAGCTAATAGGGAATGACTGCAAAATCCCTATGCTTTATTCATAGGAACTCTTATTCTGGTCATATTTCTCCTACATAATAGTTCAGGTACTAATTTCAAGCACATACATATAATAGAGATTTCATATACATTAACATTAACCCTCCAAGCAACTCTCATTATAATTTACTTCTCATTTTATATATCAAGAAATTGAGACCCAGAGGTTAAGGAAAAGCTCATAAATGGCAGAGCCCTGAATGGAACTCAGCGTTTTTCTTAATTCAAGGCTTGCATTCATTTTCTACCATAAACTGTAGAATATGCTTTTTGAGCCAACAAGAATGAAGAAACGGGATGGCTGAAGGCAGGCAATTTCATGATAAGAAAAAAAAAAACTAGGGAAGAGACAACAGGTAGAATAACCCTAACAAAAAATCTTAACTGAAAAGTCAAAAAAATCACCGTAATGGCTCTGTAGTGTAGGAATAACTCCACATGTTACAGCCTCGAGGCCTTCGCTAACCTAATAAACAGTGAAACCATAAGTATTACTCATAACAAAAATCTGCATCATCAAAAAAGAAAACTTGGCTTTTCTTCAGGATACTGTGTTAATAAGGCAGGAAGTTGGAAAATTTATTTTAAACACCGAAATTTTAATCCACTGGTTAAAATAAAAATGGTAATACTAGAGAGACATACATTAGCTGTCAAAAAAATTAATATGCTACCCCTTACTCTTTGAGGATGCTGTACATACAAAGTACTGTATTAAAATTACTTAAATTAACCTGGGCTTTTTATGGATATATGCCTTGGTTCATGAGGATATATAGGATATATATATAGGGTATATAAAGCTTTGACAGATTAGATTGTTACGGTGATTTGTGTGAGGTTATAAATACTCTGTCATCCCCAGATTGTTAGATCTTAACTTCTAAAGACTTCAGTAAGGAAAAAGACAACTTTAAAAAAGTAAAGCTATTGAATCACTGTTGCACAGCAGGAGTTAACATGGTATTGTAAGTCAATTATACTCAAAAATAAAGAAATGCACTCAGAGGAAAACCTATCAGATTTGTGGTTATCAGGGGGAGGGCAATTGGATGAAGGTAGTTGAAAGGTACAAACTTTCGGTTATAAAATAAATAAGTACTAGGGATGCGATGCATAACATGACATAAAATTAACACTACTGTATGTCACACATGACAGTTAAGAGAGTAAGACGGAAGAGTTCTCATTACAAGGAAAAAGTATTTTTTCACTTAATTTTGTATCTATTTGAGATGACAGAAGTTCAATAAAGTTATTAATGTTATGGTAATCCCTTCATGATGTATGCAATTTGAACCATTATGCTATACATCTGAAACTTATACTGTGCTGCATGTTAATTATATCTCAATAAAACCGGAAGTAAAATTTAAAAAAAAGAAAAACCTAAAAATTACAAAACCATAATGAGAATTGGTCCAGGGATTATGCTGCTCATGGCTCACACAGTAAAGGATCTGCCTGCAATGCAAGAGACCGGGGTTCAATCCCTGGGTTGGGAAGATCCTCTGGAGATGAGAATGGCTACTCACTCCAGTATTTTTGCCTGGAGAATTCTATGAACAGGGGAGCCTGGTGGGCAGCAGTCTGTGGGGTTGCAAGGAGATGGACATGACTAAGTGACTAACACTTCACTTTTTTATCTAAAAAAGGACATAATTTGTACATCCTAGCAAGGATAAATTTAGTTTGCACCATACATATAATAGGCATACAATAATCAATTGTTGAATGAATGAATTTGAAAGAACTGTTAAGGCAAATAGTCAATGGTGATGATGATGCAAGAATAAGATGAGTAAATTCTTTAATTTTAAATATGCTTTTTTATTATTTCACAATTGAATGTGTATTTTATTCAGGAGTGAATGATCTGGGTAGTATGTTTGTGTTTGTTTCAGGAGAAGCTTTTAAAATTAGCCCATTAGCTTTCTTTTGTTCTCAAACTGTTTCCCAATAAGCCTACAGAATTTTTCATTTGTTTCTCACACATTCATGCCTGAGAGATGCTGCTGCTGATCAGCAAATCGGTGATGAAGAGTGCAGTACCTGAGGAAGGGCTAGGAATTAGGAACTCGGCCCTAAAACAGACACACAAGGATTTACATTTAACATTCAAATGATAGTTGGTTGATCTTCTTTCAATCTGGTGTTCTCTTAGGTCTTCGGAATGGGGAAGGACTTTAGATACCTTATAATTCAACCTTCTCCTCTGCACAGAATTTTCCTCCAGCATCCCTGCCAGGTTGTTCTCTGAACTCTGCTTCATCATACTCTTTCCTGGAGTTTTGGGAACAACTTTACTCCACGTTGGGACCTTTTCATTACTAGAAAATTTTCCTCTGTATTGAATGGAAATCTTTTTGGAACAGCTACTCACTGGTTCTAGGGCTTTGCCTTTTGTAGCCTCTTAGAAATGTCTCTGCTAGCTTTAAATAGAGCCGCTGTTCTGAGGTGACATCTTTGTTGGAATTCATCAACAACTGGGCCTAGGTCATACACAATCTGAGGATAAGAGCAGTCAAGGCTATGCTTGTGTAAACATGACATTTATCTTGATGTGTTCGGTTAATTCTTTCTGAGACCCTCAGAAAAAAAAGAAAGGAAAAAGAGAAGCACTGGATTTCCAAATTGTACAGAAGCACAGTCAAAAACAAGCCTCCAAACCTGAAATCATGGAGCCAATACTGGAGCACTTTGACACCACTGATACCCACACACCTGAAATTGCCTGGACTGTGCACATCTGTTTTAATGGAGTTGAGTGCATACTCCGTCCTGTAGGTTCCACACCACACCTAGGGATAGAAATAGACAAAGGAAAGCAGTGTACTCAGGTTGCATCAAGGATTATTTGTTTGGGCAGTATGGAAGAAAAGCAAACTTCCTATTGCAAAAACTAAATAGAAATTCTGCATTCCACAACCAATTACTCTTCAAATAACATTTAATAATAGGCAACCAGAAACATAATTATCATTAATATGGTCTGATAG
Source organism: Cervus elaphus (assembly GCF_910594005.1). Classification (NCBI taxonomy): domain Eukaryota; kingdom Metazoa; phylum Chordata; class Mammalia; order Artiodactyla; family Cervidae; genus Cervus; species Cervus elaphus. Next base: position 9,244,060 of record NC_057833.1, on the reverse strand, counting down.
ACTGTTACACACAATGAAAGTCAGTCAGTCAAATGCTCTGCCACAACTGATTAAAACAAGAAAACTCAGTATGCAATATCTAACTTAGTATGAAATTATAACTCAAAATGGTTTTCATATCTATCAATCAAGAAAGATAACAATACCTGGGCAAAATTCAGGAAGAACAGTTGTCTGTGATTTAGGTCAAGTCCAGGAAGTAATTTTTCTTCACCATTCTTTTTAACATAGTTTTGATAGGCCTAGGCAGTTAACGAAATAGAAACATGATGTTTATAATTTCTAAATTTATACATAAACCTATTTGAAGATCATGTGACTGAGTAATTAACTTTTTATATCAGAATCACCATAATAATACATTTAGTTATGGCAACCTTCAAGTATTTAATGGATTAGAAAGAAAACTAGAATTTACTTACAAATACTCTGAAAAGAATAAGATTAATGATTAACAGATGATAAAAGCCTAGCTAATGTCAGAAAATCAACAAATGTTAACTGAATGAAAGGATGGATTTACATAAGTGATGAAAAACTTACCTAAATGTTGTTCTATAGATGAGTAAGTCTAGCCAGTTGGAAGAAAGAGTAGCCAGGAGAATCTGTAATTGCTATACTGGGCTGGGTTATCACTCTCAGTAAAGAGACTCACAACAGATTTCATTTGAGAGATTCTTGCAGAAAGTTAAGGGAGTCTCCTGAGATTCCTTAGAGGTTTACCACCATATGACTCTAAGAATAAGGATGAGCAATTATGGCCCCTGAAGACAGGGCCATAAAGTGAACCTCAGTCACCCTACGAAGAAGGAATTTAGATTACTGGAATGTCAGGAAATGTCCTTAATTATTAAGGATTTATAGACACTATTGGAAAATATAGTTTTCCACTACAAAATATACTTAAGAATGGGATTGACAACAAATTTCTGAGATGTGTTAGCTTTAATTGAATACAAAGAAAGGTGATAATCAGATACACAGAAGATATGTTTCATTTCTTCTTGCTTGCCATCAACCCAGATCTTCTACATCTCTAATGTGCAAAGATGGTGGGGATATAGGAAAGACATGAACCTACTCCTCTGAGGGAGTTCACAATCTACCAGGGAGTATTACATGGCAAGACTTCATATATAATAATATATTTGCACAATTGTAATTTGCTTCATTATTATAAACCTGTACTTGTTCTACATGAGGAGCTCCATGGAAGTACCCTTAACTCAGACTTTGGCCGAATTTTTACAGCGGTGATTCTCAATCTGGTTGTGTATTAGAATCACCATGGAGTATTAAAAGGGTCAGTGCCTTCCACTTCCAGGCAAGATGGAGTGGCTGAGACTGAATTTATCCTTCCACTGAAACAACCAAATGATAGACAAAATATATTAAGCAATGGTTTGCATGACACTAGACATCAGGCAAAAACTGCTCTCTAGGAGATGGTAAACAAGAGGAGTCCTGTGACTGCTCCAGCTTATAACTTGAGCACTCCGGACCACAAAATAGAGCAGGAAACCCCAGGAGCCTGGTGGACTTCTTGAATGGATGAGGGAAAGGCATTGAGAATTCAAGGACACCAAGGACAGGGTGAAGAGGAGAAAATGCAGAGAAAGAGACTCTAAGAAATCAAATATCCACTCAATATTCAGCTGAGTACCTGAGTATACATGTGGGCAAACTATCCAAGGCTAGGGAAGGAACTGCAGGAAAGGATTAGAGATGAAATGTCTGGTACTCACACGACACAAGAATGGAAGACCGCTAGGTTCACACAGTAGGGTGTTGCTCAGCAGTGAAGAACTATCCCTAGACTGAGCACTACCCCAGACGTACCTAACACGATGTAAAAGCAAGATCTAAAAGGATCTAGCCGTTTCTGAGGGATTTAACTGCACCGCAAAATAAAGCTCAAGAATATTAACAGGAGAACAAAAATTTTCTCCACCCAAAGATGTAAAATGTACAATGTCTGGCATCCAGTTTAAAAAAAAAAAAATCAAATATTCAAAGAAGCAGTAATCTACCATCCCCCAGGACTTGGCTGGGATTCATTCTTTTGGAAAATTTTCAGTCAGATTTATCTCCCAAGCCTCACACTTTGATCATCCTGGATCACTGCCAATTCACAGGCCTCACCAGTCACCTCGTCCACATTGTTCTGATAATTCCTTCTTCCTGACCCAACCACTAAGTCTCTTCTCCCCTCCAACCCAAACATCTCTGTGGCGAACAAATAACACTACATCTTCCTCCACTACAATGAATATTCCATCCATCATATGTCAGTAGCCTGATTCTATCCTGTGGACACCTTATCCCCTGTGTCCTCTCAAGTAGCCTCTGCCTCTTTCTCCCACATGTGGGCTATCTCAGGGTTGGGAAAACTGCTCAAAATCATACTCCATATTTACTTCCAAGACCATTATTCCCCCACTCTTTTGTGAAAAACTCTACTTTTTCTTGTGCACATAGTATCTGCTAGGCCACCTTTAATCCTGGTTCAAGTCATCAAATAATGGCATCTTTTATAAAGGGTTTGAAGCTGGATCTCTAGCACCAAGAATAGTGCCAAACACAGAGTGAAGGCCTCAGAAAGTATTGTTGAATGCAAGCCTAAATGAGATTCTAAGGGATATTCCAACAATATACTCCTCTGCATTTATGGTATGGACCATTACAAGGCCACATGCAGGAACCATATCACTTCAGTCCTTCACTATCACTGTAATTGGACTGGGTTTATGTTGATCAATCTTCCCAAATACTGCTTCACCTGCCAAGAAACTGAGGGTCCTGCTCAGTACGTCAATGAATGATTCTATAATAAATCTTTTTGTAGACTATCTTTTCTAAAAAACTATCTCAGAGATTATTTCTTAGAAAAATGTTGCTTCCTCTATGGAACTTGCATACCTCCTCAATTCTGTCATTATAATATTCTGTTTCCTTTTCTCCTTAGTTTCTTTGAAGCTTAGAGAATGGTATTCAGCTCAATCCTATCAACTGTATTGCCCCTTCTTATTAGCATATTTACAATCCCCTTTCTCCCTGTGTATTTTCAATTTTCTATTGTTACAAGTACCTTTTGCAAAAGGCTTTAAAATGAATGATCAAATGTGATCAATATGCACTCTAACCACTAAAATGGAAAGAAAATATTATTACTCACTCTGTATGCTTGGCCAATACCACCATTATCAGCAATGTTTTCTCCCAGGGTATTAATTCCATTGAGCTGTTAAAAAAAAAAAGACGACACTTAAAGATCCTTAACTATGTTTGGATTGTTAAGAAAGCATCAGTAGTTCACTTAAGATTGAATACAACTTTTCAAGAGAAGGCTGACGACATACATGCTGTCCATTTGCTAGGTCCCAGGAGAAGTTCCCGTACTGGTACACCATGCACTGGGATAGGTCTTTAAAATTATTTGCAGACTGTTGAGTCCACCAGTCAACGAGGTCTCCATCTTTGTTAAAATTTCTGCCTGGAATATATATTTATCTAAGTAAAATGAGAACTCATTACATTAAGAGTTTCAATAAGATATCTTTAATTCAAAGTGCAAGGACTGAAATACCAAGTACGCAAGAGAATATTAAACTGGACAGATAAGTAGATAAACTGTTCTGCTTTCTCATCTAGGGTTGATAAAAACCAGGCCACTGGGGCTCTCTTTGCTGATACGCCCTGGTATTAATCCAGATTAATCCAACTTCACCCACTTGGTTGTTGATGTCTTGGCCAAGGCCACCAGATAAATACTCCTGAAATCATGACTTGTTTCTGGTGGATGATTTTTGCCTGAACCAAGTCTGTTTACTTTGATATTCTGAGGTTTTTAAAGAGGTCAGTATTTCACTATGGCATTCATTTCCTATCTCAAACCCTTCATTAGTAATCGCAGACTCATAGTTTTGTCCTACTTCAAGCACGAACAAAAAGTCACCTTTACTCTTGGAGCTTTCTTGCTGATCCTAACTACATTGATCTTTCCCCTTCTTGATCTTCAGCAGCATCTATATACATTATATGTTTGACACTTGATTTTGTCATCTTTTAAAGTTATCTATGATGTAGTGAATAAGGTAAGGGCTATCAAGACAGACTACCTGAACCCATATCCTGGTTCCACCAATTCCCAGTTTTGTAACTTTGACCAAGTCTTATGCGTCTCTATATTTTTCTGTTTGAAAAACGGAAATAGTATTAATACCTACCCGTGAAGATTGCTACATAGTTTAATTGAGTTAACAGACCCTTAGTGTATCCCTCGGAGAAGGAAATGGCAACCCACTCCAGTGTTCTTGCCTGGAGAATCCCAGGGATGGCGGAGCCTGGTGGGCTGCCGTCTACGGGGTCACACAGAGTCAGACACGACTGAAGCGACTTAGCAGCAGCAGTATATCCCTCCTGTCTCCTTTTCTTCCTCTGACTCTCTGAAGTTAGATTAAGGCTTAATTATTTTCTCTCTACTGTTCTTATTTTCTTTCCAATTGTGAACTGATCTTTGTTACAGCTTCAACTTCTACCTCTCTACGTATCTTATGTCTTTACTTCTATTCCTCTCAAATTTCACTGAAACTCGAAATCTATTTTGCTATCTGGGGCAGCATGTAAACATTTAATTTCCTATGGTCTGCAAGGCTGTGAACTAGGTGGTAGGTGTGAGATGCAGTCAAAATAAAAAGTCTCTGACCACAGGAAGTTTAAAAATCCTGGGGGCACCTTACTTTCTGAGTTCACATCTAATTTTAAGACATGGACTCTGCCCTCTAAAATTCTGGAGAGATAAGACATAATCATGAAATAAGAACAAACAGTATCATTGGTGTTGATAAATATCAATGTCTTCTCAATGTGGGCATTGTTGTATTCTGTCAGAGTAAAAAGCACACATTGCTAAACCTCACTATTAGAAAATTCTGATCTTCAAAAGCAACAATTTAAAAGGAACATTAAAAGTGCAGTGATTGTTAGGCTAATGATACGCTGATGAATAAATGTGTTTTATATTGATACATTATTATAACTCTTAATTAGGTTTGCTAGGGTGTATCTCAGGCAAATAAAAGCATCAGCAGTACTTTACCATTGTCATCGAAGCCATGGGTGATTTCGTGTCCTATGACCATGCCGATGCCCCCGTAGTTCAGTGACTTAGGCTGCTGGGCACTGAAGAAGGGCGGCTGCAGAATGCCAGCTGGGAAGACTAAGAGCAAAGAAGACGGTTAAAGATTGCGTGTAGGTTTTTCTGTAACGACAGCACTGGATTGGCTATTTGCCTGCGAAGCTGCGTTCCAGGATGTCAGTTTCACTTAAATGTATACAAAAATCTTCTGTGACAGAAACAAATGCAGGTCACCTATTGCTTTTTTAAAAAAGGATATTAAGATGCTGTTATTTCTTTATATTTTATTTATTTTGGGCGTACCGCCAAGGCAAGCAGGATCTTAGTTCCCCAACCAGGGATCGAACCCATGCTCCCTGTAGTGAAAGAGCAGATTCCTAACCACTGGGCCACCAGGGAAGTCCCCAGGCCATTTATTGTTGATGACAGTAAAGAGTTTATCCTGGAGTGCACCATATCTGTGATTTATAATCACAACTGACTGTATAACATCTGTTAAAATTGTTTTTATGCTATAAGGAATTTAGAGCAAGGGAAAATTACCATCTCATTCAGAAGGTCTTTTCTCCACTGCAAATATTTGTGAGAAATAGTTAATAACAGAAGTATTGTTTTTAATGTGACTAACAATGTATCCATCTATAATAGCTTAGTAAATAAAGAGACAATCAAAAGTACCCCCTAATCACATAACCTCTTTAAATTTTCATCAAGGCATGTGACTATTTATTTTTTTATGGTTGTTTAGTCCTTCATTTTTAATGTCTTCCTCAAAGCAACTCAAGTATTAGCTCTTTGAGAGCATAGATTTGTTTGCACGTACATGTATTTATTTGTTTTTGAGTCCATTTGAATTTTTAATTATCTCTAGCACCTTAAATTGGATAGTGCCTGGAATATAACAGGTACTCAGGAAATGTGCTGAATAAATCAATAACTGAATGAATCAGTGAATTTCCTACAGTGTCCTAAAGACTTGTAAATAAATGAATTGTAATTTTTATATCTACACTGACACCTGTCTTAACTAGCTAATTTTCTATACTTAAGACATTTCACACTGTTTAAATTTCATGTGTCACACATCAAACTCATTTCCCTTCTAAGCCATCTGACTTTATTATTTCTGCTAATAGCATGTGAAGAGTCTCAATCACCCACAGTGAACATTTTTCTATTTATCTTTCTTGTCTCCTTTCTTTGTACAAAGTCCTCACATGATCTAGTAAGGAAAAAGTCAGGATTTCCAGTAGCATTTCTTCTGTTTGTCTCCTCCTGTCAGTCCTACTGCCACCTTCTATGTTCTCATTTCTTACCTGAAGAATTACTTAATTTCCTAATTGGTTTTCTTAGGTCTTCTTACTTCCAGTCTCCCCCAGCTGCAATCTATCCTAAATCTACTGCATCCTGCCTGCCAATTAATGCGCCACTGTCATTATCACTATCCTGCTAAGACACCTCATCATTGTTAAGGTGGATGGTAAGCCAATGGATGGCTTATCATTGTTCCCTAATGAAAGACAGCATATTCTTCCTGGCCTTTGTCTCTATGGTGTTCTTCTCCACCTCCTCTATGCGCCCCTCTTCCCTCATAACATTCATAGTTTTGAGATTTTATTTTTCACATTGTAAAATTTTAGTATCCACTGAAGCATTATGTTCTGTAAGCAAAAATAAAAAAATCATTAGTATCAACGTCTACTACATGCAAAGGCCTGGGCTATTACTGCATGGAACATTAAGAGCACGAAAGAAAGGCCCTTATTTTAAGAAACATAAGACCTAGTTAATATAGAGTAGCAAACGTTGTTTTTTGTCATTCAGCTGGGGTGAGTATGACCTTAACTTGTAAGTGTTTCAGGGATAAATATGAGCTATTTACAGAAGAGACTTTAAAATATACACTGAGCAATTTAAGTGCTCTTTAGATCTTTAAAAAATATCTGGAAAGTTGTCTTAACAATCAAGATGACTAAGTTAAAAAAAAACACACAAAATTTTTGTCCTTGGAGAATTCTGATGAACATTATACGTCACATGTAGCTGCCTGAGCTATCAACGGTGCCAAGAAATTATTTTTAGCTTGAAGTATAAAAATTATGTGCAGTACTTTATTAACTTAAAGTGAGGACTATCTCCCACACTATGTACTTTGATTAAAATCCATCCATTATATAAAATGCTCTTATGAAACACACTGTTAAGACTAAACATTAACTATAAAGATCCTGCTGTTTTAATTATACCCTGATACACATTTTTCAGGCAAGTGATAAGATTTTTATGGCTCATATTCAATACTAGTCTTCAAGTTCAACTTTGCAAATCATGATTTCTCCTTTTACTCTGTCAGCTAAATATTTATGAGGATTTTACTGATTAGTCTTATCATTGTTACTAGTAGACATCACAACTGTTGATAATAACCAACTGCTTAGTTGTGCATTTTTTATGTTCATGATTGTCAACAAGTTAGTTAATTAAATACACCATTGGTCCATGAAACAAAAGACAGTGTTTCTCCCCATGCCTATCCCCTCACTTCCCTGGTTTATTTTTTTAAGGCTGCAAGCAGCTCAATTTTAGAATCTTTGATGTAAAGCTCAAGAGTGCAATCAGATAAAATCAATTTTGGTGGAAAAATTAAACATTGTTTTTATATTAAATGAAATAGCAACATGTTTGGAAAAATTTACTCTTAATTCTCAAGTATGAAAATAAGAGTCCTAAGAATGAGTAAGACAATTTTAGAAAGTTTAATTATGTCAAGGTAGTCATAGATCACCCAGGCTGAATATACTATAAATTACTTATAAATCACCTAAAATTGGAAAAGAATTTTGTTGTTACTGAAAAAGGAGAATGCAGCAGTAGTAAGACTTCTCAAATGACTTGTCATTTCCTTGGATAAGACTTGAAAGTTTAATAAGATGATTGGATAGTGCCTGAAACTTGCAGAGAAACACTTGACAAAACATTCAAGTGCAGCTTTTCTAATGACATGTAAGGTCCCTAAAGCTCTATGGTGCATTTACACAAGGAAGAGGAACAAGTGAATTTAACACTTTCAGCATGCCGTCCTGTCCTGAAAGTTGACTTTTTGCTTTTGAGAAGGGGCAAGGATGCATAAAAATTGGAATGTAGCCTACATGTGTGAGTTATGACAAAAAGTGGTGGGAAATGAATTTAAAAGTAGAAATTATTAATATAATAATATATTATTAGAATAATTATAATTATTATAACAATAATATAATAATAAATAATAATAATATTATTATTAAAGTAACTCCCTATATAATAATAAAACAAGTTCTTTTTTTACCATAACATAAAAAATTCAATCCTGCAAGAAATTGCATGTGATCTACTTTAGGGGATTTGTGTGAAGGTGGGAGGGTCATTTATGAGACATGTTATTCTATACCAATTCTAATTCTGTGATGCACATGATATCAAATCCATTAAAAGAGTGTTGCATTAAAAGATGCATTTATGAATCTATGAATGCATTTATCCATTAAAAGATGCTTTTATGAAGAAGAAAGTGAGAAATCAGGATTTTCAATTGTTTTTAGTTAAGACCATCCCCATTTTGGAGATTTAAATGAATTGTAAAGGAGAAAATGTACACGTCAAAGCGTTCTCATGCATGACACTTTCCCTTTCTCTGAACTGCTGTTATTAGCAGATAAGCATATGAAAAGAGGTTAGCAATTTTTCAGATTTCTTATTTCCATCAGAGGAATTTATATTAAGCATCTTTAAGAGGTCTTTCTTATACATTAAGAATGTTTATTACAGCCAATTCTTGATTATTCAGATGATAATTGTCCGCTTTGTGAGACCTCAGGCCACTTTTAACTTCTTTTTCCTTTTGCTGTAGCTTGTTTGGTTTGAGGGTGTTAAATTCAAAATGAGAACATACCCAGGTCTCCTCTGCTCAGTAATCTCTGAGACAGACCAATTTTGAGCCAACTTCAGGAACAAGGGGTAATTTAGAGACAAACGAAGTCTGTCTTGACCTGCTCTAGAGGACTGAGGATGAACATGCCAGAGCGGTCTCTTGGGGATGATTCAGCACTAGGTCTGATAGGATCCTGAGCTGGGTTAATATAAAGCAGTATCCTTTAGTCTGCCCTAATGGAGTTGAGGCTGCCTCACTTTGCCTTGGGAATCCTTTAAAAAGTCAATTATCCTATTTATTCTAAGTCTTGAATGAACGAGGGGCTTCCCAGATGGCTCAGTAATAAAGAATCCACCTGCCAAGCAGGAGATGTGGGTTCGATCCCTGGGTTGGGAAGATCCCCTGGAGAAGGAAACGGCAACCCACTCCAGTATTCTTGCCTGGAGACTCCCATGGACAGAGGGGCCTGGCAGGTTATAGTCCATGGGGTTGCAAAGAGTTGGACACGACTTAGTGATTAAACGGCAGCAGCAGCAGAATGAGCTAGACTTTACGCCTGACAGAACTACTGAATATCAAAGAGGTCTTCAAAGTGAAACTCTCCACAGAAAAAGCAGAGGTCTTTAATAATAAACAGTTCCCCTGGTGGCTCAGATGGTAAAGAATCTGCCTGTAAGGCAGAAGAACTGGGTTCAATCTCTGGGTCTCCAGGAAAATCCCCTAGAGAAGGGTATAGCTACCTACTCCAGTATTCTTGCCTAGAGAATTCCATGGACAGAGGAGCCTGGAGGGCTACAGTCCACGTGGTCACAAAGAGTTGGACACGACAGAGCAACTTCCAGGAAAAGGTCTGAATGGTTTCTAGGAATACTTTACAAGGGATAGACTGCACGGGTTCTGAGTTGATCGTTAAACAGGCTCTGACCTAGGTTCAGGTAATCATTTTACTAGCTGGGTGATGTATCAGACTAGTTTTAAAAGCAATGGGAAGGAGTATCATCAAACTTTAGTTTCCCACTTGATTTTTAACTACACTTAGAAATGAAGGGCTGGACTGAACAAACCTGGAGAAGCTGGCTATACTGTTTAGAATACTTCCACTGAAGTACTAAATCAGTTGGTTGTCTTTCTTCATACTAAAACCCTTGGGGGTGGGGAATATATCTATTTGTAAGATACTTAAAAGAGAGCTGCAAGATGTCAAGGTATTCCCAGGAAGAGAAAAAAATATATCTTTGTTTTATTAAGCCATTTCATTATTCATAGTATTATTCACTGAAGTATTAATTTCCATGCTTATTTATGTGATCTTACTACTAGTGAACATAAATTTTTTTTTTGGATCAAAAGTGGTTAAGTAAATTCCACATGGTTCAACCTCGTAAAACTGACTTTGCAACTTCCTGAGCATCTCTCTTAGAACCTTCTAGGAAAAAAACAATGATACAGAGCAGGATCATCTCTACCAATGCCTGCATAGAGAACTGAGAAAAAAATCAGATTTCGGAAACTTTGGTTCTTGAAACTTAAACCACTTAAGATGCTGATGCTTAGAAAGCCCTAAAGTTAATATAACTTTATGGGGTTTTAAGGGAATTTTTTTTAAAAAAGCAGTTTGAAATAAAAGTACTTAGCAATAAGATAAACCATTTAGCTATAAATGAGAATGTTTTAAAAAAAACCAAAACCACTTAATGTGACTTATACTGATTTAAATTTTGCTATTATAGTGAAAAGAGGTACATGGATACATTTACTTCCAAGGAGGATATTCAATAAATCAGTAACTCAGCCTCAACAGTGCTTTTGTAGGGAATATAATAAATTGGCCATGCAAAGCATTAAAGCGTGGGACCAACAGAGAAATATTATACGATTATTTAAGAATAGACCTTACCTATCTGATTTCTGCCTGAAGAGTAAAATGCATTGACTACAGCTGCTCCGCTTATCCACCTATAGAAAACATAAGAACTTGTTACAAAAGATACTGTTATCTGATTCAATCTGTTCACCACCATAAAAGCATTATCACTATTCCAAGATGAATTTTAATTTTCTGTTTGAAATATGATCAACAAATTAAAATTAATTCACTAGATGAGAGAATTCATTTAAAAATATTTCCACTTCTTGAAAAATGAGACTATACACAGGTCTGCAATCTGTTATTTAATTTGCATAAACTTTTAATGATGGCATCTCACAGTGCAAAACCCATTCTAACACATCTCTTTGGAAACGGCAATTAATTAAAATTATATTGAAATTTATTTAGTTCTGTGTTGCTGATACTAGGTGACTATGCCAACAATTCTGGAACAGTTGACAGAATATAGAAATACAGGTTGCTAAAATTTCAATTCAGCAAATTTCAGGTTGCTAAAGGTATATTTAAACTTTTTAAATTAATAGTTTACAAAGAGCCTTTTTGGGGACTAAGAGATCCCCTTGACAGGTATTTAGCTTTGGGTAGTGTGCCTACTCTGATTATTGCTTAAAATTTTTTTTAAAAAATATGACAGGTAAGTGAACAAAGGTATATTTTTGTATAATGACTGCAAAATGAAATCCAGGTGATTCCTAAATAAATCTGTCTGTCTGTATATGCCATGAATTAGGTTCTATATTGGACCTAGAGATTTTACAAAACACAATTCTTGACTTCAGAAGACCCTAGTTGAGATGATAAAGAAGCGTAAATAACTTATACAAGAGTGAGTGAGAAAAAAAACCAACAATCCAGTTCTCCAAACAACAGTCTGAGAGCAGCGGTAAGCTAAAGGATGGAGCCAGTGTTCCCATGTCTTTCTGCTAAGATGTTATGAAGACTGCATATCAACAATCACTGTTAAGCACTTTTGTGCAACAGAAGTAATATTGTCTTGATAGGCTGTATGCTTATATACTCATTAATAGACACATATCCTTATATTGAAAGTGTCAATTGAAAAACTGACACTACTTGAATTCTGATACCTTCTTAAATGTCAGCACACATACACACATACACTCAAGACAACCATAAATTGTTATCTAATGGCTGCATAGTTATTCTACTCTTAGGGCAACAATTCTAGTGACAATTATTATCCTACTCATGAAAGGAGTTTACAGTAATTAGCACAACGAGGTTAAATCAGAACTGTTTCCAGACCCTGCTTTGCAAGGTAAGCAGTCCAAAGTCAGCTGTCCAAATCAGCATTTTAGTTAAAATTTCAGTAACTACTCTGGGATGTCAGATGTAAGGCCTATTTTGATCTATTAAAAGTAACTCAGACAGGGCCACATATAACAACTGTTGGATAAATTCTAATTAAGCATGAGTTTTACCTCCAATAATAAGACTAAGACATTCATATGAAGGATTTATGACTTAAAAAAATCCAGATAAGAGTGTCTGTAGATAAAAATAATTCAGATAGAATTTCTGGGAATTTTTCTTTAGGAAGGAAATAAGTTTGAAGAGGGAGGGTTTGGGTGGGGGGATGCTCAATCAATGTGTTTCTTCTTTAGTTTGATTTTGTTGTTTCAAATAGAGAAAAACATTTTCAAACAGGATGGCATGACCAATATTTCAGTCCTCCCTAATTTCACCACAGCTGAGTCATCAATATTTTAATTCTTGCAGGTTGATGATTATAAGCACACAATTTTATTTATTTTAATTAAACTTGACTTGCTTCCCACATGCTTTGTAGTGACTCACAACAAAAACACGTATTTGCAAACCCAGGGATGTTAGACTAAAATCTTCAGATCAGAAGCTACAGAAGAAAAGTTGATTTTGTGTGACCAAACAGTATTATGAAAGAAAATAATACAAATAAAACTCATGATCAGGAAAAATGATGTGTTAGGACTGTGTTTATATAAATTCACACAGAACCACATGACTCGCGTACGGTTTAAAGCTATCTGGCAGGAATAGAAAACAGGAAACACGCTGACCCTACTCCTGAGGAGAAACAGTTCCTTGTGGTGCCTTTAGAGGTATTTCTGATGTGTCATCAACATTCTGAACGTGTAAGACAGCAAAACTTGCCACCCCCAAAAAGTCTCTTTGGCATGAAGATAATTTTGAGATGAAAACAAATCTCACAAAGGACTTAGGAAGAAACTTTGACCTGCCCCATAACTGCCTAAAAAATTTAGGTAGAGGAGGCCTGTTCCTGAAATAGAGCCATCACCAGAGGAATCTTCAGAGAATATGGGCCAGATGTGGTGGGGGAGCCAGACAGAGCCAAGAGATCAGAGTCCACCCCGTATCCCATTATGACAGCATGACCCACTGAACAAGCGTTTCCCAAACATCTGATTTTCCATCTTCACGTGAATTGCCTTCCTCCTCTTTGAGGTCCCAAACCACTATTCCCAACATCCTCTTTTGTCTTTAGCTGAAGATGGTACTTAGGGTGAGCGGTTCAGCCTTCTTGGCAAGTTACTCAGTTTTCCTGGGTCTCTCTTGTGTATACGTGGTATTAAATCTTGATTTTTTTTCCTGTTAATAATTCATAGACCAGGCAGAAGATCCTGGAAGGGTAGAGGAAAATTTCTTCTTCCCTGATGATACCCAACATAACAGATTTTATGCATACATAGCTTGTACTTATTAGAATTTCAATTGTTTAAAAATTACTTTAACATATTTCTAGGCCTCAGTTGTTCAGTTCTGAACTTCTGATTTAGTGATAATATACTCTGCATGGACATCAGTAGGTAATCACAGATAATATACAAATTGTTGATTTTGTACTCAGGCACAGTACTAATAATGAAACACAAAAGGTGCCAATTCAAAATGCTTTCTTTTTTAAATTAGTATATTAGAGAGGAACAGAACTAGATACAGGAAACTGATGTTGCAGATAGCAACAGATCTCAAAAGTCAGACGTAGATGAATGGAGTTTATATTATCCATCTCATGTTTATTGCTTTTGTAAAAATAAATGTCCCACCTGTTGTTTTAATGATTTTTTTCCCTGCTCTTCTGTTTAAAATTGCACTTTGATCAATGTTTGTAACTTCTTAGCAGGGAAAGCTTTACAGATTAAAATGTCCATTGTGAATTACACCTTCAAGAAAATAGGTAGCTATTTATGACCACAGAGCACTCACATAAAATTAGAATTACGGTAGTTAGTTTCACAGAGCCCAAGTGTGTAGTGTTTGCCTTTTATTCCTTGAGATCTTTCACAGTGCGTCCTCAGACTACCCCTGGGTAATTATCCAGACCCAAAAGCACAGGGCACTTTGTCCCTGGGAATGACCAGAACTTGAGGTACTGTAATTGGATCATTTCATCTTAAAGTGATGATAGTAGTTACAGACTCAGTGTCTAATATTTGTGGTCAATCATGAAATATCTCACTATGTTACAACAAAAAGCTAAATTAAAGGACAAAGAATATTGTTTTTAAAGTAAATGGTGATATAACAAAAACTGTAAGATCTTCTGATTTGGATGCAGCCTCAGAGTTTCAGGAGAGGCTTTCATTTATGGAAACTAGACAAATGCGACCCTGAACAGCAGCACAGAAAAGAGAAAATGCACAACTAACAAGAGAACCAAGTGTCCAGTAACAAAATGGATAGTGCAGGCTATCTGAAGATATCTTTAAAGTACGGAGGCCAGACACTAGCATCTCCTGCAGCAGGTATTGGACCTGAGAGAGAGTGCATGTCACTCTGCTCTGTGACTTATCTTCCTGCCTCCACTACGTGGCTGCAGAAGGATGGGTACGTGCGTGTAAAGTGAAGGGTGGGGATGCAAGAGGTAAGCAGACTTTACTTTCCATTTCTGAGAAACGGTTTTGTCAGGTAATCTTCTTCTGGTTTGAGGGCACTTACAGCAGAACAAAGGGCCACTATAAGCAGCATGGTCCTCAAAGCTGAACTAACAATGCAGTTGGGAAATACAACTGCAATCTCCTGGAGAGGCTGGCCAGGTGTGTCTCCCTCCCACCTCTTAACTACCCTGAGGAACCTAAGTGGTGATGAGATGAAAGCACAGGACACTGTTTACCCGGGGAACTGAAAACGGAAGTCTACAGCCTGATCCTATAGCCTCTTGGATATAATAAACCCACTGGAATGCAAAGACATATGGAATAAAACTTCTTTCACTCGTTAATGTGTAACTTTAAAACAAACACCTTTAAACAACAAAATCATGAATGTTCCTTTCCCTGAAAACATTTCATTTCTCAGCATCTAGTGCCTTTGAAGCAATTCCTTTGAAGTCAGCAGTACAATACAATGGTTTTCTCTGTCTTCCTCAAATACTTCTGGAAAGGAGAATTCTCATTTGTAATGGTAATTACCACTGTAATTCCTTACATTTATTAATATCCCCTCAGCAAGACTTCAAAATTTTCTATATATTTTCATTCATCTTTCAAACTACCCATATAAGACAGATGATACCTCAATTTTCATGTATAGAAACTAAGGTACATTATAGATCAAACTCTTTTTCCTAATTATTTATAGAGTTAGTGATACAACTGGGAAAAGAATATATAAACTATGGAGAAATATGACATCCTCATCTTCCAATCAATCCCCTACTTTTAACATGTCGATCGGTACCAAGCATAAAATTTCATTACAAAAATCAATGCCATTTCCTTGCTAACCTCTTTAAAAATGAAGGTGCTCACATTTTTAATCTTTTTTAAAGATTTATTTTATTTTTTGGCTATACTGTGCTTAGGATCTTAGTTCCCCGACCAGGGATCAAACCTATGGCCCCTGCATTGGAAGTGCAGAGTCTTAATCACTGGGAAGTCCCAGTGCTCATTTTTACATAACTTCATATTTAGGGCTGCCCCTTACCCTAACAGGCTTTAGGGTGCTGGCTTATACACCACCCTGAAGTCTCATCATGACCCAATCATAACGATGGCTACTGTTTAATGAACACCTAAGTTACGTGGCAAGCACACTACACAAGATACACAACAATGACCTCACAAAGTAAAAGTAAATGCTTTATCCTCAGCTTACAAAGGGACCACTGAGGCTCAGAGGTATCATGGTGGCTGCCTAAGTTCACACAGTTAATAAGCCGCAGAGCAGGAATCTTAACTCAGGGTTGCTCACTCTCTCTACCCTCCACCTCAGCCCCCTGGTTCCAGAGTATAGGCTCTTCCCACTGCTGCGTAGAGTACAATATTTTATCCAAAGGCAAAAGCACAGTAGGACCAAAGAGCCTCAATCAATTGGTCCTTTGAGTTGTTAACAAGCACCCTGAGTGATTCACCTGATCCTTGGAAGTGAGAGCCAAGGCTCCTACTCTTAACAGCACAATAAGAGAATCGACTTCTCTTTCAACCAAAAAAAACCCCAAAAACAAAACAAACCAACCCCCCAAATCATTGATTTTCTTCTTAGAAGTCATCAGTTGGTTGTATATGGTTATAAGTTGGCAACAAGACCCAATCGCTTTAGTCTTCAGTAACTCTGTATGTGTGTACATGCATGATGTGTGTACTCATGTGAGCGATATCTCAAATTCAGAGAAATTCCCCATTTGGAACATATAGGGGTGGGTAGATTTTTTTCTGTTAGAATTTTATTTTGGTGTTTATTCTCCTGACTGAGAATAATCTTGTGATCTTTCAGGAAAGAACTGAAAGCTCTTACATCCTATAGAACCCTTAGCAATGACATAACATGACATTACAAGTCTATTCAATAGTCTGTCTAGCTCATGAAATAGTGACTCCGTGAAGGCAGCAACATTTCATGTTTTGTCCTTTTTCTAAATTATGGCAATAACACTTACCATGAGATCTATCCATTTAATATATTTTAAGTAAATAGTACATTATGGTTGACACTAGGCACAATGCTGTAACTTATTCATCTTGCTTAACTGGAAATATTTTGCCTGTTGATTAATAACTCCTCATTTCCTTCTCCTCCCAGCTTTTGGTAATAATGATTCCAGAATCATAATGATTTTCTTTTGGTAATAATGATTCCAAAATCATAATGATTTTCTGAAATTTGACTATTTTAGAAACCTCATATAAGTGGAACCAGGCAGTACTTATCTTTCTGGGCTTATTTCAATTAGCACATTTTCTTAAGTTCATCAACACATACTGCATAATTTCCTTCTTTTTAGATACTGAGTAGCATTCCATTGTATACACAGATTTTTTTCCCAGTCATTCATCTGTTGAGGGAAAGAGGTTGCCTCCACATCTTAGCGATTGTGAATGGTACTGCTATGAACACAGGAGTGTGAATGTCTCTCTGAGATCCTGAGTTCAATTAGTTTGGCTATAGGCCCAGAATTACTGAGTCTTAATGGCAGTTCTTTTTCTAACTTCTTGAGGAATGTCTATGTTGTTTTCCATAACTTTTGCACCCTTTTGCATTCCCACCAATTGTGTTCCAATTTCTCCACATTGTTGCCGATACTTGTTGTCTTTTCATTTATTTATTTTTTAACAATATGTCATTGTGACAGGAGTGATGTGATATCTCACTAGGGTTTTGATTTGCATTTCCTTGATGATTAGTGGGGCTTCCCCAGTAGCACTAATGGTAAAGAAACCACCTGCCAATGCAGGTAGACACAAGAGATGCAGGTTTGACCCTCTGACCCTTGGGAAGATCCCTTGGATGAGGGCACACCAACCCACTCCAGTATTCTTGCCTGGAGAATTTCACGGACAGAGGAGTCTGGTAGGCTATGGTCCATTGGGTCGCAGAGTAGGACGTGGCTGACGTGACTTAGCACACATGCATGATGATTAGTGATGTTGAGCATCTTTCCATCTATCTGGTGGCCATTTGTATGTCTTTGGAGAAATGTCTATTCAAATCCTTGGGGGCATGCTCAGCTGCTAAGTCATGTCTGACTCTTAGTGACCCAACAGACTGTAGCCCACCAGGCTCCTCTGTTCATGGGTCACTTAAAATTGATTATTAGGGTTTTTTTCCTCTGCTATTGAATTATAGGAGTGTCTTATATATACTGGAGATTAATCCCTTACCAGATATGTGATTAGCAAATATTTTCTCCCATTCCTTAGGTTGCCTTTAAATTTTATTTTGCTGGGCAGAAGCTTTTAAGTTCCAAGGAGTCCCACTCCCACTTATTTATTTCATGCTTTGTTCTTAAAGCATTTCTATTGAGAACACATGTTCTATTGAGAACACGACAGGCACGCACACTCATTTAGGTCTTGGGATACCAATGAGTCCTTCAAGCCCCAAGAGCACTGACTCGTCTCGTCCTGGAAGGGTGATGGGTGGTAAGCCTAGGTGAGGCCCTGCTCCATGCAGACTGTGGAGACTCATGCCAACCAGAAGCCACATGCTCTCTGGGCATTGTCCTCTCAAGAGGGCACACTGGTATCAAGTTCTAGACTTCTTTTGCAAAGCTCTTCAGTTTAAACCTTTACCTTATTAGCCTTCCTTCTCTATCTCTTCTTTCCCCTCTGAAACAAATCTTCCTTGGGTGCTAATTAAAATGCAAATTTTTTTTTTTTAACTAATAAGATATATTTTGCTTATAATCCAAAAATGTGTTGAAAAATCACAGTCTGTTATCTTAATGGGAATCTAAATAGGTGGAACTTAATGTTTTAATCTATGATCATAGGTGTAGAATGAGCATAGCAGGGCAGATACTGCCACAGGAAACCAGAGCGGCTCGTCCAGGTTGAGTCTGTTAGTCTTTCTGACTAAGTAGCACTTGCTGAGTCAGACTATCTGCATTGCGTATCTCCCCATACATCTACACTATGGAGAGTCACTTGTGTCCCAAGTCTCCAGCACTCTAAATGCCCACCCTGGATGAGTCTTGTCAATTTTCCACCTCTGGGCCATCTCATTTCTCCACAGAAATCCTCTATATCTATTCTTTGAAATTCAAGTTCAATGATACAAGACTTAATTAGAAAACTGAGTCTAGAAACATCACTGAAGGGGAAATAGCAGAAGAGATACTTTAGGAAGAAGTGAGGTACATCCCTACCTTACAAGAATATGGTCTTTCTCTCTTGGGTCACTTGTGGAAAAGCCAAGGACTAAAACATCTTCAGTTCAGTTCAGTCGCTCAAGGTCGTGTCCGACTCTTTGCGACCCCATGAATTGCAGCACACCAGGTCTCCCTGTCCATCACCGACTCCCGGAGTTCACACAAACTCATGGCCATCGAGTCGGTGATGCCATTCAGCCATCTCATCCTCTGTTGTCCCCTTCTCCTCCTGCCCTCAATCCCTCCCAGCATAAGGGTCTTTTCAAATGAGTCAGTTCTTTGCATCAGGTGGCCAAAGATTGGAGTTTCAGCTTCAGCATCAGTCCTTCCAATGAACACCCAGGACTGATCTCCTTTAGGATGGACTGGTTGGATCTCCTTGCAGTCCAAGGGACTCTCAAGAGTCTTCTCCAACACCACAGTTCAAAAGCATCAATTCTTCGGTGCTCAGCTTTCTTCACAGTCCAACTGTCATATCCATACATGACCACTGGAAAAACCATAGCCTTGACCAGACGGACCTTTGTTGGCAAAGTAATGTCTCTGCTTTTTAATATGCTATCTCTTATCAAAACTTCACAGTAAGGGCCCTAAAATTTTAGTGCTGGAAAGAACCTTAAAGATGTTATACAGTCTAAATCAACCTGCTCATTTTACAAATAGTGAAACTTCAAGGCTTTTAAAAGGCTACAGATAGTAACTGGCAGAACTGAGACACTGAAAAAGGGATAGCAGCTCACTGCAGTGGCAAAACTACAGTGGTACTAGCCACTCTTTTTGGTGCTGTTGGTCTTTCAGGAAGAACCACACAGAGCCACAGCTGTTGGCCGCCAACCTCCATAGCACCACTTATCTCAGGGACTAGCAAACAACCAGTTAGTCCAGATTAGAAAAAACAGCGGACTTGAAGCAATAAAGGAGAAAAAATGAATCAATTATTTTGCTTGTTTTGCTCTAGTTCACCTCAACATTAATTTAAATGCTGACATGTTCCTTCCAGAGAAAAGTTTTACTAATAGGTAAAGGTTTAATTGTGGGTTTAAAAAAGTGCTACCCTAGCAGCTTGTTGTCTTGTAATCGCAACAGCCAACTCCGCCTTTCATCTGCTTTCGTTGTTACATACCTTTCCTCTTCCACTAGATTGCTAGCTCTGAGTCTTACTCATCTCTTTATCCTCTGCAACGTAGCACAGTACTTTGCACACTGTAGCTATTTGGCAAAATGTTTATTGGGTTGGCTGCTATTACTGTCAGCTTATTTTTATTTTGATGTATAACGGCAAGAAAGATGCAGCAACGAAATAAGTCATTGTAGTTTATGAAATGCAACTCCACATGCTCAACAGTCATAATTTACCAAGCCTGGCACTACCTGTCCAAATGATATTACAGAAAATTCTGTCTTGAGAAACTAACAAAATAATGTCAAGTCTAAAATTAAGAAAAGGAATTCACTTTATTTTGTCCTAGTATATTGTTTCTTTTTAGAGGTTTATGTCTGTTCCATAGACTCTAAGTGAATAATCATGTTACTGAAAGTAAATTATTTCAGATACTTCACCAAGTAATTTTGCCAATGGATATTACATTTTCAATCTAACATTATTACTATTTGATAACATGATGTGCTTGAAGTTATTTACAAACTGTCATTAAGTCCCCAGAGAACATGATGTTTGAGGTAATTTTGGAAACATCAGCTAAGTACTCAGAAACCACATGAACCAACAGCCTTTTAATTTTAAATCTTTGTCCTTTGCAGTTGCCAGCTGCCTGAATGGGCAGAAGGAGGTCCTTTGAGCCAAATGATTAACTTAGGCATATCACACTCAGACTTCCTGACGTTCTCAATTTTTTGAATTCTTAAGCAGAGAAAACAGAGATCATGTTGGACATATTCACCAACAATGACGGTGAAATGCTTGGATATATCAGTACTTATTTTAGTGGCTGAGTTCACTTTATCAGCACTGTTACAAATTGACTATTTTATCAATCATTCACTCTATCATCATTGAAGGAAGATCCACATTCTATTCATCAAAGTTCAATCTCTGGTGACACAAATACATGACTTTTGCTTTCTTTCAACAAGGGCTATTCCAGCTAAATATAACATAATATACTGGCGCTGTGAGTAAAATATGTGTAAGGTATCATACAAGGACAAGGTGAAGAGAAAAATGTAAGGGATGCATGAGTAAGGAGGTAACACCCAAGAAGAATCATACTAAGTGTAGGTTTCTGTTAAATGAACAAGAGTAGAAAGAGTGGTCCAAGGTAAGGGATAAGGAGGAGGAAGAGATGGAGCGGTGATTTTAAAGTGATTCCTGTGGCTGGAGATTTGGGACAATGCTGTGGGGTAGGGTGACTCAAGGGGTTCTGGAGTGTGGAGTCAGAGATTGCAGAGCTTTGTACAAGCTTCACGAGATGGGCAAAACACACCGAAAGGTTTCCATCAGAACACAACATGACTCAATCTGTGTTTTTAAAAGCTCTCTAAGGTGGTTGCCTGGAGAATTAGCTCAAGATTGACTGTGAGATGATTGGTAAGATTAGGACAAATATTGTAATCACTCTGGTGAACAATGAGAAATGTCTGAATAAGCCATGACAATGGAGATGTAAGATGGATCCACATCCCCTCATGCCAATAAAAGAGTTAATTAGCAGCTGGTGGATATAAGCATTTTTAAGATAGGATTTGTAGTAAACATCACCGCAACTGCCAGAGACAATAGAAAAGAACTGCTCTGGAATGATGAACCCGTGTGTGTGCGAGTGTTAGTCATTCAGTCGTGTCCGACTCTTTGTGACCCACGGACTGTAACCTGCCAGGCTCCTCTGTCCATGGGATTCTCCAGGCAAGAATACTGGAGTGGGTTGCCATGCCCTTCTCCATGGGAATCTTTCTGACCCAGGGATAGAAAACAAACTCGTATCGGGACTTCCCTGGCAGTCTAGTTTCTAACACACTATGGTCCCAATGCAGGGGGCCTGGGTTCCAACCCTGATCAGGGAACTAGATCTCACACGCCATGGCCAAGACCCAGTGCAGCCAAATAAATAAATAAATATGTTAAAAGAAAAAAAAAGGAAAGCAAACTTATGGTTACCAAAAGGGAAAGGGGGAGGGGGATAAATTGGGAGTTTAGGATTGACATATACATACTGCTATATTTAAGGTAGATTGGAGAAAGCAATGGCAACCCACTCCAGTACTCTTGCCTGGAAAACCCCATGGATGGAGGAGCCTGGTAGGCTGTAGTCCATAGGGTCTCGAAGAGTCGGACATGACTGAGTGACTTCACTTTCACTTTTCACTTTTATGCATTGGAGAAGGAAATGGCAACCCACTCCAGTATTCTTGCCTGGAGAATCTCAGGGACGGGAACCTGGTGGGCTGCCATCTATGGGGTCGCACAGAGTTGAACATGACTGACTTGACTTAGCAGCAGCAGCATATTTAAGGTAGATAACCAACAAAGGCCTAGAGTATAGTGCAGGGAACTTTATTCACTATTTGGCAATAACCTAAATGGGAAAAGAATTTGAGAAAGAATAGATATATGTATAACTGAATCACTCTGCTATACAGATGAAACTAACACCGCATTGCAAATCATGTATAGTCCAATATAAATTTAAATTTTTAAAAAAAAAAATCAAAATTCCTAAATTAAAGGTATCATCCTGTAAAAATATTTCACAATATTGAATATGAGCAAGTATGATTCAATATAAAAAGGAATTAACATTAATGCAAAGATTCTGACTTGAGAAGGGGGTGCAGTACTTAAAAAGAATACCAGTACCCAAGTCCCCACCTAGAGGCATGTGTATCACAATCTAAGGTGGGAGAGTTGGGGAATCAGTCTATTTCAAATGCTCCCCAGGTGAATCTAAAGTGCAGTCAAGAGTGTTGAACCCTTGTACTCAGCATACAGGTAGAAGATGAGGAAGGAAGGAAAACTAGCCTCTTATGGCAGTGAAGACCTTAAAAGGCATATTGCACTTGTGATTGACTGTCAGAGGCTCATGGAAAGGATCCAAAAAGTACTCCTGAGCTGTGCATGCTATTGAGAAAACATTCATTAAATCTTAGATACAGTCTTTGCTATTGATTATCTGTGGTAAAGAGAAAAGAACTCAGAGATCAACACATATGATGAAAAGGAGTGAAAATTGCACACCACACTACAAAATTATTATGGAACTGGGACTATATTAACTTCCAAAGAAAACATCAAGCAATAATTCAACAACAATTTTTAAAATTATGAAGAAATATTCAGATGTCAGGTGGATGCAGCTTATATTAGCTCTCTTCAGAAAGAATGCTGCTGCTGCTAAGTCACTTCAGTTGTGTCCGACCCTGTGTGACCCCATAGACTGCAGTCCACCAGGCTCCCCCGTCCCTGGGATTCTCAAGGCAAGACCACTGGAGTGGGTTGCCATTTCCTTCTCCAATGTGTGAAAGTGAAGTCGCTCAGTCGTGTCCGACTCGTAGCGACCCGATGGACTGCAGCCCACCAGGCTCCTCCGTCCATGGGATTTTCCAGGCAAGAGTACTGGAGTGGGGTGCCATTGCCTTCTCCATCAGAAAGAATATTTGATGATAATTGTATACAGGTATTTTACAAAGTGCTAACAATTATTAAATGTAACTATATAGTATGTAACTATATTTTGTAAAGAAATAAAAACATTCAGTTATAAGGAGCT
The DNA here is from genome assembly GCF_910594005.1 of Cervus elaphus. Taxonomy (NCBI): domain Eukaryota; kingdom Metazoa; phylum Chordata; class Mammalia; order Artiodactyla; family Cervidae; genus Cervus; species Cervus elaphus. The sequence goes on along the minus strand of NC_057833.1, from coordinate 9,220,291 downwards.
TCTCAGATTATAAATTTTTCCACAAGGTATTCTTTTTGATGACTTTCTGTCAATTTCTAGAGCTAGGATTTGACAACTGAGTATGACAGGAGCCATATGTACCCAATTTCTTTCTTTCCCACCTGGGACACTAAACATTCTCTGACATTTGCTGCCCTGTTTTAAGTACCAGATAACATAACATTTGCTCCAGTGTAAACAGAGAGGTCAGTAAAAGAAAGTGGTCTCTTTTTCAGAATACCTGAAGGGTCCAAAATGTTGTACAGGGATTGAATGTATTGGCATTTTCATACTGGGAATTTTGTCCAACCAGTACTTGGTTTACTGAGAATAGAACACTCTGTCGTCAAACAGCCCTTCTGCACTTTGTCCCTTTCTTGGCACATTTCCCTCCGGGAGGTAGTTTATTATAATACGTCTTTCCTACACTCTACTATTGTAATGTAATGGAATTGAATCAAAGTTCACCCTTGATTTTTCCAGTTCCCACCTTGACTTGGTCCGTATTACAAAATATTCGCTTAATAAATGTTAGTGAAAGAATAAAGGAATGCAGGAGTGAACCACACACTTCACTAGCATGGTATTGTGTCAGTTACCACAAAGGTCAAGTTAGTATATTTACTTTGCACTTGCTCACTCATTAATTTAGTTTTGACTGAAAATCTCCTATGTATCCAGCACTGAACGATCCAGTGCTGAACGATCTCCTATTCTCTTGGAGCTGTGTGGGAAAAAGTCCACACAGATAGTTCTAGGGATTTAAGTACATAAGCACGTATGTTGATAAATATTTTTAAACACATCCATTTAACCGAAAAATAAACACTAAGCTGATCATTTCTATGGTGTACTAATACCACTAGTAAGCAGAGATTAAGATCATTTGAAAGCTAGGAATGCGACTGAATCCTGATACCTCAGATTTGGTTCTCACAAGGCTGAGAGAAGTGTTGCCTGGACAAGTTAGGTAGGGGACGGAGTTAAAGGCTGGCTGAACAATAGAAAGGCAGGTGGGACTAAGGGTAGATGATAATTAATTCTGAGGCTAGTAATAGACTCAAAGGTTTGAAGGCGCTAAGGACCGCTTAGACCAAAGTGTTCTAGGGTGCTCTGTCCACAAACAAAGTAGAAGGGACAGACAATAATATGAGAAGAAATCAAATGTAGTCTGACACCATAAGGAAAAAATTTATATTTTGATTACATCCTCCTATATTCTTAGATGCTCTTAGAAGTACTCAATAGAAAGAGAACATTCCACCTTTTAACATTATTCTAGGTCAGGTTCTTAATCCAGCAAAGGCCCTCTTCTGAATGAACATATTAGAAAATTGAAATATACATACTCATCCTTGTCCACCTTTTCTCGAAGCTTCTTTAGTTGTCTAGTTTGGCCAAACTTCAGGTTTTGAATTATGTTCTCAAAGTATTCTTCTTCCTGGTAGCTCAACTGTATTAATTTAAAAGAATTTTGAGAGCAATACTAAAAACATGTCTCCAAAGTTTTGCTAAATAGCATTAAGAGATTATCACTTAATAAAGTTAGCAGAAACCATTAAAATTTGCCAAAGAAAAATTAAGTTCTAATTAATTCCATACAAGTCACTGCTGCTCTGGCTGAATCATCCCTTCAGTGTATTCTTTTCTAATTAATCAAATGAAACTAAGTGTCAAACAAGCTTTTCTGTGTTGATATCAATCCTTACATGACAGATAACAGCATTCTTATTTACTGCATTACAAGAACACTTATTCTTATAATCCTCAAAATAATTTTATGAAGATGGGCTGTTATCATCATTTTAAAGTTGAGGAAACTGAGGCACAGACAAGTCAGTTGTCCAAGTTAATCTGTGATGAAGTTGAGATTTGAACCCTAGGAATCTGACTTTGAGTTGATGCTCTTAGCCAGTTAGTGTGTGGTATGGCTGAGATCTGAGCCCATGTAGTTCAGCTGTGAGGCTGTGTGCTCAGCCACTAGACTCCGGCCACAAGGGCCCCAAGGACTCACAAGCTACAGTGAGCTCATTTTTTAAAAAGCCAAGCTTTTCTGCAATGGAAAAAGAAACGAGGACAATGTGCCTTGCAAACTCTCAAGTTAGGCTAGTAATCAACAGATTAGAAATCATCATCCCCGGATCTCTAGGCAAGGGCCACCTTGTCACCAAGACGGCAAGTAGTCGTGGAGACTGCAAGGTTCGCAATAAGCTCTTAGCGGACTCTGAAATCCATACTTCAGTCAATTCTGCTTTCATCATTTATATTACACAAGAGGAATAAAACAGTTTCTCACTCTCAAATAACAGATGCTTTTTTTCCAGAGAAGACACGACCAGGTTAATCCAGTGGAGGAATAATTAGAAATTGGAAGGAAACCTGAAGATTTGACTTTTCAGGCATGTGTAAAAAGCCTGAGTACTGCCTGTTCATCACTTAAATATCTATGCCTTGATGCTCTTAAAAAAAAACACCAAGTTTTTAATCACTACTCTTAAAATGGACTATATGGAAAGCAAAATAAGAAAACCAAACACAGACCAGGCCAATGAAACAACAGGCTAACACTAAAACAAACATAGTTCTGGCTTCAGTGTTAAAGGCTTAATATAACAAGGGCTCTGGGTGTAGGCCCACATACGTTCTGGCCTCCCATAGCAAGAAAAGACATTGCCCCCAACCTCAGGCACCATCAGTATAGAGTCTTTTCAAGACTTACCTCAAGGTACTCATTATTCAGTTTGTCGTCATTTGAAATAATGTCATCAGGATAGCCAATTCTTTCTTTAATTGCTAAGGCCTATGAAAATTAGAATATTGAATGTGAGCATGATTATGAACTTTCAAATGCAAATGTTATGATTGTGCCCTTGACTGGAAATTGAATAACTTGATCCATACTGTTTACAAAATGAGTATTTGACCACACTTAAACAGAGATCTTTGCCATGGCTTCTTCCTGGAATTCAACATAAAAAAGAGTCTTGAAATTTAGCTTCTAATACCCTATTCTCATAGTCTGAAGCTTGCCTAAGAAAATTAACATGACAGACTGACAAGTCTTTGTTCCACAGGTATTGGAACAAAGGTATTACAAACACAGGTATTACTCTTATGAACTTTTTCTCTGCAAGGCTTTTTTCTTCAATCTTATAGGAGAAATAACATTTAGAACTTTTGTTCTAGTAGCTTATCTTTCCACTTCACCAATTTGGCTCAGAAAACAGATATAGGCTTACAGGTTCGGTGCTAAATATTCTTCTTGAATATTGGTTCCTGGAGTTTTTATGTTGTTTCAGTCTCCAGAGCTAGTGTACCCAACTTTACACAGTTAAATGAATGATATTAGTTAAATGAGTAGAAAACAGGGTTTCCCTTGTTACACAATCTCGTATTTACCACTTGCTTACTACTGTTTGTGTATGTGCATGCCAAGTTGCTTCAGCTGTGTCTGACTCTTTGAGACCCTATGGACTGTAGCCTTCCAGGCTCCTCTGTCCATGGGATTCTCTAGGCAAGAATATTGGAGTGGGTTGCCAAGCCCTCCTCCAGGGGATCTTTCCAACCCAGGGATCGAACCTGCGTCTCCTATGTCTCCTGCACTGGCAGGCAAGCTCTTTACCACTAGTGCCCAGCAAGTGGGAAGCCCACTTGCTTACTATTTGCTATTTCTATTTTTTACTTCTGTCATTTTTCTCAAAGATATTTGATTCAATCATACCACATTGCTCTTAAATAATTTAATTAATTTAAATTTTTCATGAGGTATTAAGCTTGCATCTCTGAGTTATTTGTTTTGCCATCAAATGGATGTGGTTTTTTTTACAGATCTGTTTCATGAGTCTAGGATTTCTCCAGTGGATCAGACAGATGTGTCAGCTAATCTAATAGGCCCAGCCTATTTTCTTTCTATACTGTCAGCCCATAATAAATCACTCCCCTCTCAGTGGTGTTTTATTTTCTAGAAGATGTTTCCCCAAAAGGTATTCTAAGGGATACAAAATCTACAGAAATGGGAGGTACCACATAAGAAAGGATATACTGTAAAAATATTTGGGGTAAATACTGTGACCGCTTCCCAGGTGGTTTAGTAGGTAAAGAATCCACCTGCTGATGCAGAAGACTCAGGAGACATGGGTTCAGTCCTTGGGTTGGAAAGATCCTCTGGAGAAGGAAATGGCAACCCACTCCAGTATTCTTGCCTGGAAAATTCCATGGACAGAGGAGCCTGGCAGGCTACAGTCCACGGGGTCCAAAAGAGTTGGACAACTCTGAGAGGCTGAGCACGCACGCACTAGGACAGGAACACGAAGTAGGCTCTTTCACTGAAGGATGTCTTAGAGTCTACAATTAAGTAATTGCAAGTATCCAAGAGAATGAATTATTTTGCCTATTTATTCATTCAATTTATGTTCTAGAGTCTACAATAAACCAGGTACTTTGTAAGGGGCTGAGGATACAATGCAAAAATTTCTGCTCATGGAGAGTCTATTGTAAACGTCAATGGTAGGCAATAAAATGAATATTAACTCTCAAGTGTGATGTATGATGCCATAAAATCATACCCTAGAGGCATGTAACCTAATTGAAGGTAGGATCAGGGAAGCCTTCCTTCAGGAAGTGTTGCCTAAACTTTTTGAGTATGGGACTCTTTCACAAAGCAACTTGCAGATCCAGAGTTTTATATCACTTTGGGAAATTATTAAATCTAGAACAATTTAATTGGTTACATCAAAAAGGACCATGCTATGACAGCTAGAACATGAAAGGAGCAAATCCAGCCTGAACTTCTGAGGAGCTAGACGGAGTGCTGCAAAGACAGCTATACTGGGGTGCCAAATTCTAGATCTGAGTCATCCAGGGTTCTGTGGTCACTGAAGATGACCCTTCCATGTGATCTAATCCTGAAAGAAAACTAGACTTCAGTCGGATTCTCTTATTATAAATAGATTTATGGACTCTTTCTATGTTAAGTTCAAAGAATGGTATGTTCTTCCTGCTACTCTAACTACAAAGGAATAATCAGGTTGCATGTGAATACTGCTTATAAAGCACATACAATTTTCACTGGACATGTTCCTTCCAGTTTTATATAGTTATCAAGACAATGGCATAGTAAATTTAAACCTGAGATTTCCTTAGAATTTCTATTTTGCTTATTCTATGCAAGATGTTAAAAATCTCAATAAAAGGTGAATAGTGGGGGTAAATAAGAAAAGTTTATAAAGAGCTCCATCAACATCTCTGTAACTGTGGGACACTCTATAGTATTCAAATAATGCACTGACCTTACATTGGCTTAATAGAAATTTGGTATTATTTCCTCTAGGTTATATTAAAAAAAAAACTAAATAGCACATGTTTACAAAGTTTTCATTAGAAATTTGCATTAAAGATTATTGAATATTGGTAGACATCTTTTAAATATGTTTCATAAAAGGAGGAAAAATATGAACCACTGATAATATCTTTTAATGTTTTCTTATTCACACAAGATATTTCTCTTCTTTTCTTGGTTTGTGAAGACTTCTTTTTTAAAGAAAAGGAGTTTTTTCTTTCAAAGTTTTGAGCTGAACATGGAGAATAGAAGCTAGTTGCAAAGAAATAATGAAAGATGAAAATCATAGAAAAAAACTTCATCAATGAAAAATTGTCCCTGGAAATGTTACATCTTGAAAGAGTGTGTTTTTATTTTATACAATTCTTGATTACCATATTTTCCCCAAATATCTTAAAAGTTCATCTTTTCCTTTGGTAGTTAGCTCCACCTTGCTCTTTACCTTTTCCTCAGCTTTCTTTTTTGTTTCAGCATCCATCCAAGTTAGGTCATCTAAAGTCTGAATAAAAACCTCCCGGATCTGGGCAATTAAATCCTCAACCTTAAACCAAAAGAACAGAAAGCAAATATGAGCCATGAGATAATTTTTTGTAATAAAAATTAAGAAAAATAGAATTATAAGCTGTGTTGATGTGATTCAATAATATATTAATAAATATAAATTTATAAATGATCTAAACAAATGGATATATATGGATAATTATATTTTTAAAGCAGCACTTCTATTAACACTAATGATTGAATAGATCTTAATGTATACATTAATAAAATTCTTCTTTAGAATGTATGGTTTCCATTATCAAGAAAGAAGAATTAACATAAAATACTAGCTGTCATTACTATTAATAGTTTAGTTAAGCATGAAGTAGCATTTCAATAAATTTTTTCACCTTGCCTTTAAGTTCCTTTGTTTTCACTTCAGTTACAATAAAAAATATAGTATTTGGCTTATACTTCAAATGAACTCTGATTTACTTTCTGGTTTTTAAGAAAAAATACTAATTCTTAGTCAATTTTGCTAATAGAAGAGACTACAAATGACTATATTATAAGAACATGTGACTAGGTAATGTGAATATATTGCTCCTGGAAAATGGACAATTGCTTTTGGGTTAAACAATATTAGGATTAGAAAAATATGCAGACCCTTGGGGGAGGGAGGACAAGATTTATTGGGAAATAATGGCAAATGGTAAATCAGAAGTTCTTAGCCAATCAGTAAAATTTTAGCAAAATGATGGACTATTGTGACTGCCCATTGATGCAAACTGATCGAGTACGGTGCTGAAAACATTACCACATGTTTACTATCTCCAGGAAATGCCGCTTCCACATAGAGCCTTCCCACGGCATTTTCCATATTCCCATTGACATAGTTTGCACAGCGTCTCCAAGTTGCTGTTTCTGATGTTGTGCCATAAAGAGCCTATGGGAGAGAAAGGAAATGGCATTGAGCAGGCGTAGACGGCCGGAGCTCTGTGAGAGCACAAATTTCACAGGACTCTACTCTTGGGTCTCAGATTCTTTGAATATTCATTGCTTCTCCTCACACGTCAGGATGTCCTTGCATAGGAAAAAATGTAATCCAATAGAATTATTACTTATATATGATCTGGAAATAAGGTATATTTTCAGTAGCAAGTCCTAGAAGAACTGTTGGCTATTGCAAGTTAATATCCTTCTGGACCACTTTAGGAAAAAAGCTCTGCCCTGGACCACTTTAGGAAAAAATCTCAAAATAATGCTGTTGCCACTGCATAAACATAAACATGAAGCAATATTTAATATATGTAACAGGGGAGAGACCTGGTATACAAGAAAACACATTGCTGTTTTTCAACGCTTTTGTTGAACTTCCAGTACTTAGAAGAACTGCATGTGTACACATTTAAGTACCAATAAAGGGATACATTTATGGAAGGAAAATTTAACAAAACACAGCTCTTATCTTCTTTCATTTTTAAAATATGTCTACATTTTCTTTTAAAGGGTAAAAAATTAAAAATTTCAATCAGTCAGAATTATTCCCTGCCCATGACACCAACCAACACATTTGTGAGAATTTCTCCTTTTTCACATAAGGACTTTCTCTCTCCCCTCACATTAGGACCAAAATGATGATTGTTGAAATGATATGGGTACAGCCTAACAAAAGGTCTTAAGGGTATCTCCGGGGAGGTGTATTCTCAGTGGGAAGTCCACACAATGTAGTCCATCTGTTTGTATGTCTATTGTGCTGTGAGTACTAGAAAAATCAAATTAATTGAGATAGCCCTGAAATTACTTGGAACGCAACACCAAACCAAGCCAGTACTCTTTCATGAATTGTGCAAATAACCAAATGCCCTTCCTTCCAGGGCAATTCAATCATGGTGCCAAAGTAGACAGAGGAAAACAGAGCACCTGAAAACTGGCTTTCCTGGGCAACATGGCTTGAATACAGGCAAAGTAACCAACATTTGGCCTTCTGTCTCTTTGCAAAGTTTACCACATTCTAGCAATGGACATGGCAAGCCTTCATAATCATGGATCTTTTATGCTTTAAGTCTTAAGAAAAGAGAGATTTTTTCTTCACCTTGCGGAAAGCATTTCTGGACTCCTTGTAGTTTCGGCTGAGGCTGCTTACAAGATCCATTATGAACCGCCAGGACATTAAATTTTGAAGATCTCTGTATAAAAAAACCCACCACCCAGCAACAGAAAAGATGAGGCTGCAAAGCTTCTAAAGAATGATATTAAATGCAAACTTTGGGGACATGGGCACGCTGACATACCTACCTGGCAGAATATTTGGCAAGAATGAGCTTAAGATTGGTTAAATACTCTGGAGCATAAACAATCACTTCTTCCTCATGTGGAATATTAATATTCACGGTTGACATGATTTCATTTGTGAAATTTGACCAGCTGAATGGCTGGAAAAAATCAGGTACAAAACATTCAGTAATTATGGACTTTTCTTCTTGGTTCCAAGAATCAGTTATGGTTACAGGGTCAGACATGGTTACAGTGCCAATTGTATCACTATATAATTATCACAATGGTCATTGTGATATTTGTTTGGGCTTCTTCTTTAATTGCTTCTGTCAGTTTTTGAATAAAAATTAGTTCTGCAGCATAATTATTTAAATGCAGAATTAAACCAACCATTTAAGAGCAAGAACAAAGCTTCTAAGAGTAGTAGGCATATGGTAGAAATCAGGCTAAATGTCATATTCTTGGTCTTGCCCATATGAGAGAAAAAGAAATTTAGTTATAATGTTTTCTAGGTTTAAGCCAAAATTTAAATGCATATAATATGCATATTTCATAAAAGTATATATTAGTAGACAATTCGTTTGAACACAGTAATACACTTCAGTGGAGACTGTGTTGTACGTGAAAGTGAAAGCAAACTGTTGTTCTAGCAGAGGTATAAGTAACAGTAATGATACAACATACATGGTCTCGTGAAGATGAACAAAACACATTTTATGCTATCAATGTCAGGTCTATATAGACATGCAGTTTTCACACTTCAGAAGCTGGATTTGGAGTTAATGAAAGAAAGAATCTTGTTTCTCTATTATTCTTTAAGTGGGAATTATGGTTATTCAACCACCAATGGATATGAGGAAAGATAGCAAAAGTGAAGACTATGCAAATGTTGCTGAAATACCACATTTCAATTAAGATTATTGATATTTTAGGCTACCTGGGAGTACGTAAATAAACTGATCACTTACTCAGTATGAGGTGCTATGGCTTTTCTAGATTTCCTTTAGTGGCTTGGACTATTTTTTCAAACCACTTATTAAACACTTATATTAAAAAGCTTTATGTAAGAAATTCCTTGTTTATTGCAATCAGACAATAAACAAAACAACAACTGCAATTGTTTATTGTGATTCCAAATAGAATTCCATCACTGAATGTGGTAGTTTGTAGATTTTATGAATGTTGCTTCATTATCCAATTGTGTGCATCAGCTCACACACAGAATACACGCATATCTTAGAAGAGATTATTAGATACTAGCTAAGGAATTACAACTAAGCAAAAAGATGTCAGTTGATGTTTATAAATGGTACCTATAGATTTTTCTGTTTCTTGTGTTCTATTTCTCCATTATTGCTTTGAACACCTCCATAGATGGCCCTAATGAGAACATGGCAAGTTCTATGAAAAAATTACTCTTTTTTTGGAGGTAAGAAGTCTGGTACATATTATATGACTGTCCAAGTCCCATAGTTATATAATGACCTTTCAGAAGGATTTTCACTTTTAATGTTTCCAAACCCTTTTTTTTTTTTTTTTAAAATTTTTTTATTAGTTGGAGGCTAATTGCTTCACAACATTTCAGTGGGTTTTGTCATACATTGATATGAATCAGCCATAGATTTACACTTATTCCCCATCCCGATCCCCCCTCCCATCTCCCTCTCCACCCGATAATTTCTAATACTATTCCATAGCTGCTTTGAAAGGGCTTTTTATCTTTGAAATTCGCTCTAATTACATATGAATACAATGATTTAGAATAGTTTTTTCAAGTCTTTTCATAAAGTCAAATGGTTGGTATCATCTAAATTCATTTTGATGTTCAATTTATCTCAATAAATTAAAAAAATCATTGAATTTTAACTGCATTTTAATATTAACTTTGAAAATGACATAATAAGTACTTAAATTTTGTCACTTACCTTCCCATTGAATTCCAGTGAAAATTTATTTTGGATCTCAGCTAATGTCACTTTGTTATAAAGAAGCATTGGATCATTTCGATCTTCAGATTTAGTTGTAGCCTATGGATTTAATGTTTTATTATTATTTTAGACCAAGAATTCTTTTGAAAAATATAACTATATACAAGGGGGAAAGAAATATGGCATTGGTACAACATAATTATATTTAAATTCTATTCTGTATTTGTTTCATAATTTATCTTGTCACATCAAGAAGAAAAGAGAAATATAAGAGATTTTAAGTATATTTAGTAACAATCATCAAGACTTGGTTAGTGTTAAGTATGAGGGCTTCTTTGGTGGGTCAGTCAGTAAAGAATCTGCGTGCAGTGCAGGAGATTGCCTGCAATGCAAGAGACCTGGGTTTGATCCCTGGGTCAGGAAGATTCCCCTGGAGAAGGCAACAGCTACCCACTCCAGTATTCTTGGCTAGGAAATCCCATGGACACAGGAGCCTGGCAGGCTACAGTCCATGGGGTCTTCAAAAATCTTTTTATATTTTTATAACAACAAACCACATCGGCAATATTTACAGCCCTCCTTCCTTCCATGGCTAATGGGCAGCTCAGTTGTGCCTGTGGCTATTTCATATAATGAATTTCTTGGATAAAGTCATTTCCAATTAATCCCTCAAATACTCTGTCTGCTGCTGCCGCCGCTGCCAAGTCGCTTCCGTCGTGTCCGAGTCTGTGCGACCCCATAGACGGCAGCCCACCGGGCTCCCCCGGCCCTGGGACTCTCCAGGCAAGAACACTGGAGCGGGCTGCCATTGCCTTCTCCCACTCTGCCTGCTACCCGCCACCATTCAGTGTCCTAGTTAAAATTCAGACCGGAAGACACACATACACACACACAATGATTTCTGCCAAGAACTGAAGGCAAGTGAGACCAAGAAAATCCCTAGTACACAGTGCAGGTAGGTGCCAAATGATCTGAGGAGAGCGCTAGCACTTACTTCTGTGACTGTCCGCTCATGGGGCCTAACGAGTTTAGTGCTATCATCAGCATCCAGTATTACTGTTTTCACTGACTGAAAAGAGAAAATTTCAATAACAACTCCCCAACTAGTGGGTGACAGGAGTAGAAGCAATTTTAAGTGAAGAGAGACAAAAGGTAAAAATGGGAATTATTTCTCTAGTTAACAATGACTCGTGACTTCAGTTCACTGATGTATTTATTTACTTCAAGAAGAATGCAAAAAGGCAAAAATGGTTGTCTGAGGAGGCCTTACAAAGAGCTGAGAAAAGAAGAGAAGTGAAAGGCAGAGGAGAAAAGGAAAGATATACCCACTTGAGTGCAGAGTTCCAAAGAATAACAAGGAGAGATAAGAAAGCCTTCCTAAGTGAACAAAGCAAAGAAATAGAGGAAAACAATAGAATGTGAAAGACTAGAGATCTCTTCAAGAAAATTAGAGATATCAAGGGAACATTTCATGCAAAGATGGGCACAATAAGGACAGAAACAGTATGGACCTAACAGAAGCAGAAGATGTTAAGGAGAGATGGCAAGAATACACAGAAGAACTGTACCAAAAAGCCTTAATGACACGGGTGACCACAGTGGTGTGGTCACTCACTGAGGGCCAGACATCATGGAGTGTGAAGTCAAATGGGCCTTAGGAAGCATTGCTATGAACAAAGCTAGTGGAGGTGATGGAAGTCCAGCTGAGCTATTTCAAATCCTAAAAAATGATGCTACTAAAGTGCTGTGCTCAAGATGCCAGCAAATTTGGAAAACTCAGCAGCAGCCACAGGACTGGAAAAGGTCAGTTTTCATTCTAATTCCAAAGAAGGGCAATGCCAAAGAATGTTCAAACCCTCACAATTGCTCTCATTTTACTTGCTGGCAAGGTAATGCTCAAAATCCTTCAAGCTAGTCTTCAACAAAAGGTAAACTGAGAACTTCCAGGTATACAAGCTGGATTTAGAAAAGGTAGAGGAATCAGAGATCAAATTGCCAACATCTGTTGGACCATAGAGAATGAAAGAGAATTCCAGAAAAAAGTCTACTTCTGCTTCATTGATTACACTAAAGCCTTTTACTGTATGAATCACGACAAGTTGTGGAAAATTCTTAAAGAGATGGGAATACCAGACCACCATGCCTGCCTCCGGAGAAGCTTGTATGTAGGTCAAGAAGCAACAGTTAGAACTGGATATGGAACAACAACCAGTTCAAAATTGGGAAAGGATTATGTCAAGGCTGTATATTGTTACCCTGCTTATTTAACTTCTATGCTGAGTATGTCATACAAAATGCCAGGCTGGATGAAGCTCAAGCTGGAATCAAGATTGCCGGGAGAAATATCAGCAACCTAAGATAGCAGATGACACTACCCTAATGGCAGAAAGTAAAGAGGAACTTAAGAGCCCCTTGATGAAGGTGAAAGAGAGCGAAACAGCTGGCTTAAAACTCAACATTCAAAAAAAATGGCATCCAGTCCCATCACTTTATGGCAAATAGATGAGGAACAATGGAAACAGTGACAGACTTTATTTTCTGGGGCTCCAAAATCACTGCGGATTGTGACTGCAGCCATGAAATTAAAAGACGCTTGCTCCTTGGAAGAAAAGCTATGACAAGCCTAGAAAGTGTATGTATTAAAAAGCAGAGACATCACTTTGCCGACAAAGGTCCATATAGTCAAAGCTATGGTTTTTCTAGTAATCATGTACGGATGTGAGAGTTGGACCATAAAGAAGGCTGAGTGCCAAAGAATTGATACTTTCAAACTATGGTGCTGGAGAAGACTCTTGAGAGTTCCTTCGACAGCAAGGAGATCAAACCGGTCAATCCTAAAGGAATCAACCCTGAATATTCACTGGAAGAACTGATGCTAAAGCTGAAACTCCAATACTTTGGCCACCTGATGTGAAGGGCTGACTCATTGGGAAAGACCCTGACGTTGGGAAAGACTGAGGGCAGGAGGAGAAGCGGGCGACAGAGGATCAGATGGTTGGATGGCATCACCGACTCAATGGACATGAGTTTGAGCAAACTCCTGGAGATGGTGAATGATAGAGAAGAAGCCTGGTGTGCTGCAGTCCTCTGGGTCACAAAGAGTTGGATAAGACTGAATAACTGAACAACAACGATTTAAAGATTATGTTTGTAACATCTGCCTGCAATGGTAGGCTGGACATTGTGAGAGACACAGGTGATTCAGAGAGCATGAAGACCCCACTAAATCTCAGTGTCTGAGAGGAGAGAAAATATAGACACGAAGACTTTTGAAGTAAGATACGACTATTACAGAGCTGAGGCTGAACAAAGGAGCACACAGTCTGATAAGGTACAAGTGGTAAAAACCCAGGGTAATAAACTATGCTTCTCTAAGAATTCTGTTTCCAACCCAGAACCACATGTAACCCATCAAACTGCCAGCCATCCAGCTGCAGCTCCAGCCAGTGTCTGGTTCTGATTCTAGACTTTTAGCTTCATGTGGCCCCAGGAAAGCTAAAATTGCCCTCCAAGATCTTTCGTTTTCAAGATTCTGATGGCAAGCTGCCAAGCAGATAGGGATTTAGGATTGTAGGTTGCTGGGGGCAATGTCACAGCTCTGTGGATCCTAGATGGAAACCGACTATGAGATCAGTCAATAACCTGGATGCTGTTTAGACGGAGTTCACTTGCTTGAGACTGCAGATTCTATCAGAGGAACGTCAAACAGAATGTGCCAACTCAGCCTCTAAGGGCTGACCCAGAACCAGAGGAATCTCAGCAATAGACCCCTTCGGCTTTGCTGATAAACTCCTCCTGTCAGATCTCCCCTGAGCTAATAAGCAGCCTAACAGTCTGAACTCAGTGAATTTCATACTGCAGTGTGGCCATGTTAAGAGGCTAATACTTCTTAGCAAAGGGATAGAGACAATTTCTGTGGTCACCTTAAATTTTAAAACTTTAAAATAAAGCAAAATTATGTACATTAAAATTAAAACAGCTTTGCTGAATAGTCATCACATGTGTCCTGAATCTCAAGGGCATCTCAAAAACAGTGTGACTGTAAATAGTTAAGATCTTGACGTGCTCCAGTTATAATAGGTCATTAGACAAATCTAGTTTAATATTTGTCAAAATTAGTATGTCTCCTGGATGTCTGGAACTTGGTTTACTGAAAAACTCCAGTTTCAAAGGTCCTCTTGAAGTCAATGATCCATTACTGAGCTGTACATTTTTATCACTTGGTTGAGGAGTTGTACCTTTTACCCTTAAAATACGATAGAGAGGAGAAAGAAATAAAAAGCAGTTGACATTATTCATTGTATCAGAGAATATGTGTTTTACATTGGCAATTTCTTTTTCCAAATCCATAACTTTATTCATTTCCAAAGAAAGCTGGTTTTCATCTATGGGCAGTCCTCTTTCCTGACGAATCAATTTGGCCACAGAAATCATAAAATCCACATATGCCGTACAAGCCTGTAAGAAATAAATAACAGTACATCACTGAAGAACCTTCTAAATATTCATCATGGCACTTAAAATTAAAATTTATTTTCAATTCAATATTCATTTTTGGTAACAGATGAAGCACAAAATAGAAATTCGTTTCTGAATCTTAAAAGAAATGCCCTGCTCAGATTCTCAAACTCAGTGTGTGTTTGAATCATAACAGATTCTCAATGTACCTTTGAATTAGAACAGGACAATGAGGGATCACTCTAAAAGTACTACGTCATTTAAAACCATTTGGTTATGGAGATTTTATAATCTTCAACTTTTAACCAAGTTATATTGCTTTAATAAGAATGCAGTTGCAAAACACTTGGTAAGCATTAAACTAGTATATTTTTCTTAAAAATACATTCTTTTGCCAAATTTCCTTTTATCAGGTTTTCTCTGCTCATATAAATTTTTTTTTCAACTATCCATGAAGAGATGGCCACAAGCATATCACATTATCAAGACATCTTTTAATTGTCTCCTCTAGCCAAGCAGTATTTTCTTTTAACAAGACTCTTTTCCCATGAGCTCCTCCAAGACACATCTGTGAGCTTTAATTAATTCCAAGGCTGGTTCTCGTTACTATGAAATTTCTAATATGCCATTTTGACTATCAGCTTTCTTCCAAGAACTCAAATTCTTCCATTTTATCTTCACACACATTTAACTGTATGAAGATAAGCTATAACCTAGTTATGTTATTGACCTTTTACAGAATATATAAATCATTGTATTCAAGTCCTGAGTGGCACTGAACCCAGGAAATTGAATACCACTTTCATAAATCTCAGCCCATTGCTATTTAGTTATTATCTATCAGCAGTTTAAATAACTTATGATCCCACCACATTAAAATTTACTCAAAATTTCAAGTCCCAGCATCAGTTTGGGAAGGGCTTCCCTGGTGGCTCAGTGGTAAAGAATCCACCTGCCAATGCAGGAGACTAGGGTTCAATCCCTGGGTCAGGAAGATCTCCTTGAGCAGGAAATGGCAATCCACTCTAATATCCTTGCTTGGGACATCCCATGGGCGGAAGAGCCTGATGGGCTGGTCCATGAGGTAGCAAAAAAATCGGACACAACAGCAACTAGAAGACTACAATCAGGAAGGCCACACCACACGTTTGGGACCAATGGGTGGTTCTGAGCTTCAAATATTTGTCCACACAGGATAAATATGAAGAAGAGCTGAAGAGTACTTAACCCTTTCACAGTTTCCAGGGGGTTTTACAACCCTACTGATTATCAGTGAAAGGGGCATCCTTCTTGCAACTTTGAGTGAAAAGGCACATTTAAATTCACAGTGACTCATTAAGAGGATCACACAAAAAATTTGTAGGGAAATGAAAATATTTTACCAAACAAGAACCTAAGCAAAATGTAAGCTGTTATTAATTTGAAATTCAAGAGGACATCTTTAAGTAACGTTTAGATACTGGTATTCCATGACCATTATTAAATGCTAAGTAAACAATTTCCTGGGGAGAGGGCTCTCTCTTCCAAGGATACCCTGCAATTAGGAGGCTGTCTAACTAGCATCTCTATCCTGGATCTGCTACTCAATAAAATGTCATCTGTTTCTGTATTAAACACTTAATCACTAAGGTAACAGGGTTAAAAGGATGTTTTTATGTACAGTCCTGCCAACTCCATTCTTTTCCTGTTAAAAAGTAATCAGAATTCTTGTTTCACTTTGAAGAAAACAAACATGTCTGAGTTCATACCTAATGGGACCAATTATTCCAAAGTACAAGTACGTGGTGTTTTGAATTAACTGTATTTCAAATCATATAAATTCATCTGCATTCAGCAGGAAATTACTACTGACTGCAAAGAAATGGTAATCTGAATTTTCCAATATCAATCTCTAAGATTTTTTTTGTACACTTTTTTGTTAATGAGGTGAGAAAACAATAGCAAGAGTGCTCTCCTCCATTTCATTGACTCTGCAATGGTGTTACTGCAGTGTCTTCATCCCTAAAGATGTATTTAAAAGCTACAGAACTTGGCAAGCACAAGAACTTTGTACAATGCTTCCCATCTGCTGAACTGGTAAAGCTTCCCAGAAAGCTAGAAGTATATGATATCATGGACTTCTGGGATGTTTGAATATTAAATACAATTAACATAGAATACACTCTTTCCTTTAATGAGCTCCATTACCTGGCAAAATTTTACAGTGTGACTGACTAAAACATGTTTCAGTATCTGTTTTTTTTTTAATTGGAGGACAATTGCTTTACAATGTTGTATTAGTTTTTGCCATACAACATGAATCAGCCGTAAGTATATATATATATTTTTTTATATATCCCTTCCCTCTTGAGCCTTCCACCCACCACCACCCCTATCCCACCCCTCTAGGTCATCACAGAGCACCAGGCTGAGCTCCCGGGGTTAAATAGCAACTTCCCACTAGCCAGCTATTTTATACATGGTAATGTATGTACTTCAATGCTACTTTCAATTTATCCTACTCTCTCCTTCTTCCACTGTGTCCACAAGTCTGTTCTCTACATCTGCATCTCTATTCTTGCCCTGCAAATAAGTTCATCAGTACCATTTTTTCTAGACTCCATATGTATGTGTTAATATGGTATTTGTTTTTCTCTTTGGAGATTTCCTTCAAAAACTAGGAATAAAACTGCCATATGACCCAATAATCCCACTACTGGGCATAGATTCTGAGAAACCATAATTCAAAAAGACACATGTATCCCAAAGTGTTCATCACAGCAGTACCTATAACAGCCAGGACATGGAAGCAAGCTAGATGTCTATTGATAGATAATTGGATAAAGAAGTTGTGGCATATATGTACAATGGAATATTGCATGCTTGGCCACTCAGTGGTCAGTCTTTGTGACCCCATGGACTATAGCCTGCCGGGCTTCTCTGTCCATGGGATTTTCCAGGTCAGAATACTGGAGTGGGTTGCCATTTCCCCTCCAAGAGATCTTCCTGACCCAGGGATCCAACTATCTTCTTTGACAGTTGTAAGGTAGCCTAGTTGAAGCTTTGATACAGTGAATTCTTTGTGTGACAAAAAAAATAAAACACAGAAAACAAAAAAAACCTAAATATCTACGTAGTCTTTCCTTTAAAAATAAAACATTATAAATCCCATTGCTTGTAATAGCAGGTTCAAAGATGATAACTGGTTTTAAATGGTTGGGTAAAATCCACAATAGCAGTTTTGTGAGCTTTTAAGTTATACACTGTTGGTGAGGTATTTACCAGTACCCAACACCAGGAACTGTCACTCTAATTCTTTATTTTGCAAGACCAGGCAATAATATTTATATGTTGGCTCTGTTCAGAAATTGAATTCCTTCTGCTTAGAAAAAAAGCTGCTATTTGTTGGAGTTGCCAAAGAGCAAGACAGCAATGCCATTCAACTATTGTCCTTCACACTTAATATCTCTGTTAATAAGTAACAGCAAGTCCCAGGGAGGAACAGAGAGCGCTCTGGAAACACTGCCTGATATTTGTGCACCTTGGTGTGCCGACAACCACGGACCAGAGGTTTCATTTCTGGGACACCTCAGCCTTAGCAATTTTCTGCCCTTCCCTTTCCCAGATATCATGTGGAGCATTAAGCAACTGAAAAGTCACAGAACTGTCTTATTCCTAACCCCTGATGCCAGGGGTGTTGTTTAATAGTGTTACACAGGATGTTTCGTGAGGGAACACACAGGGCCCCCACCAGGAGAGATGTTTCCTCTCAGAAGACTGTGAAGTTTGTTCCACTTGACGAAGCATGTCAGGGATCATGCAGCTGCCACAACACAGAGACTTGCTCCCCAAAGACGGATACAGACACACAGAAACACACAGCAATTCCTGGAGACGGGAAGTGAGAAAGTCCCCAGATGCTAGCAGGGTTCAGAAACAGGAGAAACATAGGACACGAGAGAATCCACTGCAGACGAACATGGGGGTGGTCAGAGGCTTTGGTCAGGTTATTAATGAGAGCACCTGCAGATTCACATGAGAATTTATTGTGTAACTTCTAAGGTTTGTTGCTTATGTTTGGGAAGGTGCATGTACTTCTTTTTACAAAGTTCAGTTGATCTAAAAAATTTCCCTTGTCATACCCACTAAGTCCCAAGTTCAAAAGCTCCTTTATGTTTTGTTAAACACAGATACTTGGGTGAAACCTCCTGACTATTAGTCACCTGGTGCCCAGAAAGAACAAAACAAGGTCAGCAGTTTCCCTTGCAGGATCTGTTTTTACCAAGTCAACCAAGCAGCAGTCAGAGCAATCCTTTTAAAAACCAAATCAAATCACATCTAAATTATCCACTGACCCAGAACGCCAGTCATTCACCTTTTATAACACTGCCTCCGTTCACCTATTTCCTTAAATTATTTTTCATCGTCTATCTCCTCTGATTCGAACCATGAGAATTCTATGTGAATTAAAGGCCATTTCTGCCTTGTTTCCTTGATATCCTTCCTGTCCAGAGGAGTATCTGTCACATAGTAGAAGCTCAATAAAAATATAGTTAAATTGTAAGTATACTGAGTAAATTTCCCTCACTGTCATCAGCCTTCTAATCGTAGTCCAAGTCCAGAGCAGTTTCTCTGAGCTTGCATTTTGGGTAAGCAGGCAAACAGAATCCTCTCTTGGTTTACCCTAAGTTCTAAAACCTGCTCATCTAAAGGACTGAAAATCTCAGTTTGTGCTATTTCCAGAGTAGGTAGAGCTTAGAGAATTTCCCTGGATTGTGATTTCTCTTATTTAGTACACAAGCCTTGGATCATCTCTTTTGGGCTTCTAACCATCTCAGCCATATTCTAAGTCCTCTGTCTTCATCCCTAAAGTGTTTTCTTTTTTCCTTTTCTTTTTTTAAATGAACATCACTTTTTCTAATTGCTCTCAATTTCTTCATAACTCTCACCTCCCTCTTCCTACCCTGCCATGCCGCACAGCAATATACTATACAGCTTCTAACCTCGAACTCCTTTGCTACCTCCTCAGGCTTTCATCAACTAGATGAGAGATTTTCTCACTTTTACTTTAGCCCTGAAATGCTCTATTCAGATGAATGTTCTGTTAATGTATAAACAAGTAAAATAAATCTTGAAGAATGTATACATGAAGGTGTGGCTACACAGAGCACTGTTTCTGGCACATGAAAGTGGTCTGAACATTCAGAAACCACTACTGTGGCTTATTCTACCTTCTCAGACCAACACAGAACATAAACATAGCTACAATCCAATTATGCTCCAATATTTGGTTACCTAACCTGTAGATTTCCTTATGAAGGAGGAAAAGATAACAATTAGCCTTGAAGCACTAAGGAGGTAGAGAAAGAGAAGGTTTGAAACCAATTCCATTCTCCTGAATAGAGTTTAAAAACTCTTCTGAAGGTGTGATTTTTCAAGAAAATTAAGGTTGCTATTCCTTTCAGTGAATCAGTATGCAAGCACTTTCTTACACGAAGTAGTTGGTTGGTTCCATTTTAAAATTCTGTGAATGGATGATTTTTTTTTTTATGGGCAGTGGGTATCTCTCATATTGTTTTCCTAGCATAGAAAAATATATACTCTTGTACTGGGTAGAGTTGTTTCAAATCTCATTACTTCTGTCCTCTAACGTAGTGGTGTGTCATTAAGCGACATCTTCAGATAATCAGAATACCCAGAAATAAAGTTCTATCTCTCCAGCAAGGGTGGCTCCTTGATGAACCCATTTTGAGAGCACAATTAAATCTCAATTTTTAAAATAAATGTATATATTTGTTCAGTATCTATACAAATGTAGATGTGGCCTTCCACCTAATATTTGGCCAGAGGGACACTGTGTTATCAGTTTTACACTATAAACTCCTGGAAAAAGACAGTGCTTGTCTGGTTTGACACCTTGGGTCATCCACATGAGCCAGCTTAATTCACTGTTTTCAATGAGAACTGCTCTCCAGGTTTGTTTGTTTTTTTAAGGAATTGCACCATCTAGAAGTAAAACTAGTTGGGAATCAGAAGACAGGATCATGACCAGGGGAGCTACACAGTAGCTATTTCTCGCCAACTTCTCACGACAGAACCCTCTGTTCTCTTTCTTCTTGGTGGAGAAGGGGTCTACTTTCCTGAGTCACTGAGATGGGCTGACAGTACCAACTAGCTAATCAGAGAGCCTGGTTCCCTGGACACAGTGCTTGGGCAAGAGAAGGGCAGGTGGCCCAGTCAGGATCAGAGCCCTTTCCTCAGAAATCGATAGACCATAACAGAGATGGGATTTCTTTTCTCTAGATTGCAAAGCTTCCAGGGATCATCGTTGATGCTGCAACAGAGATAGTCTGCTAAAAAAGGACTCCAACACAGCAGAAAGTAGAGCCCTGAGAATGGGAAAAAGAGTTAAGATGATTCAATTGTACCCCTGGAACCAATCATGCTTGATTCATCCCTGGAACTTTACAGTTAGGTGTGGCAAACAAAAAGAAAACGTTTTTTACAGAATTTAAGTTAGAGTAGGTTTCTATTGCATATAATTAATGTTCCTGACACATGGATCTTCTAATTCACGACTTGAGGAAATCATTTTACTTAATTGGGTCTCTATTCTCTTATTTCTAAAATGAGGGGTTGTGCCTGACTTCAGACTATACTACAAAGCCACAGTCATCAAGACAGTATGGTACTGGCACAAAGACAGAAATATAGATCAATGGAACAGAATAGAAAGCCCAGAGATAAATCCACGAACTTATGGACACCTTATCTTTGACAAAGGAGGCAAGGATATACAATGGAAAAAAGACAACCTCTTTAACAAGTGGTGCTGGGAAAACTGGTCAACCACTTGTAAAAGAATGAAACTAGAACACTTTCTAACACCATACACAAAAATAAACTCAAAATGGATTAAAGATCTAAATGTAAGACCAGAAACTATAAAACTCCTAGAGGAGAACATAGGCAAAACACTCTCCGACATAAACCACAGCAAGATCCTCTATGACCCACCTCCCAGAATATTGGAAATAAAAGCAAAACTAAACAAATGGGACCTAATGAAACTTAAAAGCTTTTGCACTACAAAGGAAACTATAAGTAAGGTGAAAAGACAGCCCTCAGATTGGGAGAAAATAATAGCAAATGAAGAAACAAAGGATTAATCTCAAAAATATACAAGCAACTCTTGAAGCTCAATTCCAGAAAAATAAATGACCCAATCACAAAATGGGCCAAAGAACTAAACAGACATTTCTCCAAAGAAGACATACAGATGGCTAACAAACACATGAAAAGATGCTCAACATCACTCATTATCAGAGAAATGCAAATCAAAACCACAATGAGGTACCATTACACGCCAGTCAGGATGGCTGCTATCCAAAAGTCTACAAGCAATAAATGCTGGAGAGGGTGTGGAGAAAAGGGAACCCTCTTACACTGTTGGTGGGAATGCAAACTAGTACAGCCGCTATGGAGAACAGTGTGGAGATTTCTTAAAAAACTGGAAATAGAACTGCCATACGACCCAGCAATCCCACTTCTGGGCATACACACTGAGGAAACCAGATCTGAAAGAGACACGTGCACCCCAATGTTCATCGCAGCACTGTTTATAATAGCCAGGACATGGAAGCAACCTAGATGCCCATCAGCAGATGAATGGATAAGGAAGCTGTGGTACATATACACCATGGAATATTACTCAGCCGTTAAAAAGAATTCATTTGAACCAGTTCTAATGAGATGGATGAAACTGGAGCCCATTATACAGAGTGAAGTAAGCCAGAAAGATAAAGAACATTACAGCATACTAACACATATATATGGAATTTAGAAAGATGGTAACGACAACCCTATATGCAAAACAGCAAAAGAAACACAGATGTACAGAACAGACTTTTGAACTCTGTGGGAGAAGGTGAGGGTGGGATGTTTCAAAAGAACAGCATGTATACTATCTATGGTGAAACAGATCACCAGCCCAGGTGGGATGCATGAGACAAGTGCTCGGGCCTGGTGCACTGGGAAGACCCAGAGGAATCGGGTGGAGAGGGAGGGGGGAGGAGGGATCGGGATGGGGAATACGTGTAAATCTATGGCTGATTCATATCAATGTATGACAAAACCCACTGAAAAAATAAATAAATAAATAAATAAATAAAATGAGGGGTTGAACTAAACTCTTTAATGTCCCATTTAGCTTTTAAAGTCTGTGCATAAGTAAATATAATAAGAAAATATATGATACTATCATGTAAAAAATACAAGAATATATTTCTTTGAGTTGCTATTGTCTTTAAGGCCTATTCCCTCTTTAGGAGGGAAAGTACAGAAAACAAAAAGGGACTGAGGTATTTAAGTTCAGAACAATAACCAGAGGACACAATATGCATTTCTCAAAACATAACATTCAACATTTCTAAATAAAAGCACAAGAGTTTGAAAAGCAGCGAGTTTTTTGTTTTTGTTTTAACCAGAGAAAAATAGGTTTTGTTTTAAGGAAGGAGGTTAGACATAGTTCTTGAAAAAAATGCATTACCTATTTTCATCACTTAGTGGTGTAATGGCACATTTTACTATTTTGAATGCCAAACAAATATTAGAACACAAAAATTCCATTCCTAGGATATCAGAAGCCCCCAAATACTTCAGTGTAGTGGAATGGACTTCCTTGTAACTACAGGTGCTATTTTCATTGCTCATAAGAAGTCTGGTTGTAGAATTGTAAGATGATTCCCTAGAAAGAGGGATCAAAAAAGACCTGCGGGAAATGGCCTTAGGTAATGATTTGATCAAGGAAATCTATAATTAGGGTCCCTTTGATCAGAAAGGGATGCTTCCTCTTCCCCAGCCCCTGAGACATATCTGCAAACCGGATGCCATTTCATAGTGTGAAAATCACTGGCTAGAGTGACAGACAAAGAAGCCAGTCTTCTCTAGTCAAAGATAAAGCACCTTTCCTGTCTTCCCTGATACCTTCCCTCTCAACCATGCATCCATAGATTCCGCAATAGACATTAAATAAAAAGAGTATATAGAAATCTGCATGCTGTGAGAACATATATGTTCTTCATCTAGACAAAAGCTCCAGGAAAGCCCTTCGCGAGTAAGTAAAAGTCAAACTTAGACTATAGGGATTAGGAGAAAAACAGGAGGGCTGGCCAGATGGCGTGTGCATGTGTGTGTGTGTGTGTGTGTGTGTGTGTGTGTGTAGTCGTCCTGGCAAAGGAAACAGCATACATAAAAGTATATAAGTGAACAACCTAGAGGGGTGGGATGGGCTAGGGGTGGGAGGAAGGCTCAAGAGGAAGGGGACATAAGGATACCTATGGCTGTTTCATGTTATTTATGTCAGAAACCAACACAGGACTGTAAGCAATTATACACCAATTAAAAATAAACAAATTTTAGAAAGAATTAATAAAGTATATAAGTGAGAAAACCAATGAAAACCATTGTTATACTGATACAATAATGTTGAGATTTATTCTAGCTTTATAAATCCTCCAGTAGTGTTATTTTGTTATCCTATCCTTTTCACCATTTTTTATCCATGAATGATAAAACCCTAAAAAAAAAAAGTACTTAAAGGGATTGAATTCTTTCAGAGATAGCAAAGTAGTGGAAAAACTAGAATGAACTTTTATTTGATAGCTGGCTGGGGATGCAGATGAAACTAAGTGAGGGATTACAGGTAGTAATGACTGGGAAAGAGTAGCAAATATCATGAGGGAAATAGGTAGAAAATTGGAATTTTCTCCATAGTTATATACTCTTCCCCCTCCCTCTAACGCTCCAAAAGAATGGATTTTAAGATGGGGAAGAGTACAGAAATGTTTTAGCAATTACCCATTTTCAGGATGACAGAATTTCATCTCATAAAAAAAAAAGAATTCCATATTATATGCAGACTCCTTGCAACTGGAAGGACGTTGCTTGGAGCTTGGAGCACTAAGCTGAGACGTATTCTGAGGTCGGAGGTTAGGAGGAAGGAGTGCAGTGACCTTATAGCCATAGTTATGGAAGCATGCTGGGTGTTGCTTCTCTTATCCAGATCATGGGAGGGCACCTAATTTGAGCTAATAATAACTTCCTAGCTGAAAGTGCTAGTGCTACTGAGTTTTCTAAATCATTTGTTCACTTAAAGAACTCTACTACTATGAAATACTACTCTTAGCAAGTTGGAATGATGTGTGGAAGGAACAGAGGATAGGGACTAAAGTTCTATCTCTGGTTCTACTATTGTTTGACTGAGGGTTCTGACAAAGACTGACAATCTCTGGGCCTTGGATTTCTCACTCATGAACTCTAATCACGTTACTAATTCCAGATTTAATTTCCACTCCATTGTTTGACTATAAGTATTTTCCCAACCAGTGGATGCAATGAGTAGAGACTGCCAAATGTAAATATCTTTGGTCTGAGCTCCTCTTCTTTTCAGTAATAGAACCTTGTTCCCATTAACCAAATTTTAAGAAGGCATACACATGGCCATTTGTTTAATACTACATTTCTCAGCCTCACTGATACTTAGCTGTGTCCACATGACAATATACTAAGCAATGAAAGGTATACAACTTCTGTGTCACTTACGTAACAAGAAATTGCTTGTCTATCACTACCTCTTTTCTTTTTCCTATGAACTGAAATGTGAACAGGGCACTGGTGAACCAACTTTGACCAAACAGACTACAAATAAAACACTTGAGGAGGTCGATATTAGAGCAATAGGTCAAAAAAAACAGTGCTCCTGGCCATTCCCTTGAAGACAGCTTCCTACCTCTCCGGAGACAGAAATGAGCTTCTTGCTTGCTTGCTTGCTTGTATTTTTCAGTCTCTTTTTTACCACAATTTAGTTAGGACCCCAACTAATTTACAAACTCAAATGTCTAGAGGAACCACAAAGTCAATAAAAATCAATGAATTATCTCGATGAGGACTGCCCAAGTCTGGAGAACAAAGGCCCTATCTGAAGGAACAACCATAAAAAAACTCTGTCCCACAACCACATGGGGATGTAGGTCTAGGGTTTCCAATTCTGCTAATTTATCAGGAGATCTGGATTCTCAAGTAAAATCTTCAATTTTTATAAAATCTTGGCAACTAATATAAAAATTTTTAAAAATTAGCCACAGGTTAAACAAAATGCCTCTCTATGACTCAAACCTATAACCTAGATTATGACATTCTATTAATTATGAGACAATATTGAATACAAAATGCACAAATACACCATCCCCTTAACAACAGGATCCTTTCCAAAAGAAAAAATGCCAAAAGGAAACTTTATCACATTACGTGTATACACTGACTGCCAGGTATACCTTGATATCAGGAATGTTAAAATACAAAAAATACGCATCCTTTTTGTTGTTGTTTAGTTGCCAAGTCATGTCTGACTCTTTTGAGTCCCCATGGACTGGAGCCCGCCAGGCTCCTCTGTCCACAGATTTCCCAGGCAAGAGTACTGGAGTGGGCAGCCATTTCCTCCTCCAGAGGATCATCCTGGACCAGGGACTGAACCGACATCTCCTGGATTGGCAGGCAAATTTTTTGCCACAGAGTCACCAGGGAAGTCCTCACACATCTTTATAAGGTTGGATAAATTTAGTATGTTTTTAGGACAAAATCCTAAATTTGACAAACATTCCAGTTAATACCAATGAAAATGTAGCATAATGAGCCAAAATTCTTCAGTCACCCTCAACTCTGCAATAGGAAGCAGCTAGACAGCTTGTAAAGCCAACAACTGCAACCCACACGATACCTGCATTATCAAGAACTCAAATATCCCACACCCATTTGATTGTCTATGACATTAATTGTGGACTTTTATATTTATCTTTTTCTTCATTTCAATGCTGTGTAGCCACTCATAAAGATACTTTATAGTGAATTTATTCCATGGCTTTTGAACTTAATAATGCAGCAAAATGCACACTCAGTATGAACATAAAGAGCTAATATTTTAATTAAGAAGTAATTCCAGTCACACCACCTCTGACCCATTAGAATCAAAGGTAACTAAACTTACTTCTGAGCCTCAAATTAGGAAAGAAAACATTTATGGAACCAAAACCTTCCCCAAATACTTAATACATTACACTGCTAAGTTTATCTTCTGTGGTTCCTTTATATCAACAAGCAAGTGCACACCCACACCAGCTTGAGCAAGGCAAGGCTGTGAGACAATAAGAAGCGGTGTTGTGGGGTGTGATGGACAGAGTCAGAAGGTGGCCACAAAGGTTTGTCTGAACCCAGTGCCCCATGCGGATAGCCCTCTGAAAGTCAAATAGGAAGGCTCTAGAAGAATGGTGCTGAGTCCAATGTATGTACTTACTGGACCATTCCCCAGTCTTCACTGGCACTGACCTAGACCATGATTCACCTGCTCATTTTTTAAATCATTCAAATTTATAGAGAAAATAAGACATTTAAAATTGGCTTTTCAGGGAGAATGGATACACCATGATATGGTTGTTGATAACACCCTCAGATATGCAGATGACACCACTTTAACGGCAGAAAGTGAAGAACTAAAGAGCCTCTTAATGATGGTGAAAGAGGAGAGTTAAAAAAACTGGCTTAAAACTCAACATTAGAAAACCGAAGATTATAGAATCTGGTCCCATTACTTCATGGGAAACAGAAGGGAAAAAAGTGGAAACACAACAGATTTTATTTTCTTGGGCTCCAAAATCACTGTGACAGCAGCCATGAAATTAAAAGACGCTTGCTCCTTGGAAGAAAAGTTATGACAAACCTAGACAGAGTATTAAAAAGCAGAGACATTATTTTGCCAACAAAGGTTCGTATAGTCAAAGTTGTGGTTTTTCCAGTAGTCATGTACAGATGTGAGAGTTGGACCATAAAGAAAGCTAAGCACCAAAGAATTGATGTTTTTCAACTGTGGTACTAGAGAAGACTCTTAGGAGTCCCTTGGACAGCAAGATCAAACCAGTCAATCCTGAGGAAAATCAACCCTGAATATTCCTTGGACGGACTGATGCTGAAGTTGAAGCTCTAATACTCCGGCTACCTGATGTGAAGAGCTGACTCATTAGAAAAGACCCTGATGCTGGGAAAGATTGAGGACACGAGAAGGGTGTGACAGAGGATGAGAAAGTTGGAATGCATCATCGACTCAATGGACATGAGTTTAAGCAAATTGTGGGAGATAGGGGCAGGGAAGCCGGGTATGTTGCAGTTCATGGGTCACAAAGCGTAGGACAGGGCTTTCACAAAGGGTAGGACAGAGCTTAGTGACTGAACAACATTCGTATGCTGAGCCCCTTTATTGTTCACCTGAAACTATTACAACATTGTTAATGGGTTATACTCCAACATAAAATAAAAAGTTAAAAATAAATAAGTAAATAAAATTGACTTTTAAAAATGGGCCACACGACTTAAATACTGAGAATCAAGACACAAACAAGGAATTTCAAGTTTCTTTGTTTCTTAAAAGCTCTTCATTTGTTCTGTTGAGAATACTCAGTCAGTCAAAGGAAGCTCACTATTATGTATGATTTTCAGTATCTGCCTGAGTGAAGAAGATAGAGGGTTTAGTTTAAATTCTGTAGCTTAGTTTTGTTGGTTTTTTGTTTCTGTTTTTACCTCTTTATATGCTGCAGTGCATTCATAGTAGTCTCTGGAAGGCAGGCCAAGTTGAGGCTGGTCAATCTATAAAAAACGTACAAAGAAGAAAATATTCAGTTGATATAGAACAGTTTGACAAATTATAAGCATGCCTACCTATGTGTAAGCACGATCTTAGTGTTCTTGCTCTATATAACAAGCTAACACTGAGTGAATATACAATTAAGAAGTGGTTTCCACAATACTTCTCAGTGTTAAACTGATGGGTAGGTGAGACAATCTGGAAGATCATACTACAGATATTTGAGAGAAACCAATGAAATCTTAAACCCACAAAAACCATATGGGGAAGGAGTTGAATGTATAACAATGGGAGAGATGAACAAATACACATTAGAATCTAGGACTGGGGAGTTTTATACTTTTATAGGACATTTCAGGTCCCTGAGCTTCTAATATACTCCCTTGCTGGATGTTTTCTTCTGCTCCTACCCTTAACTGTAATGGAAAAAAAAAAACCCAAAAAACCAAAAAACAAATAAAAGGTAGAAAACCTCTATGGTGACTCAAGAAATTCTAAGCTAGTAGAAATCTTGCCAGAGATTTTTTTGAGACTCTCTACCCTAAGAGGGGGCTTCCTCGGTAGCTCAGTTGGTAAAGAATCTGCCTGCAATGCAGGAGATGGGGGTTCAGTCCCTGGGTCGGGAAGATTCCACGGAGAAGGGAATGTGTTAGTATTTTTGCCTGGAGAATCCCTATGGAAGAGGAGCCTTGTGGGCTATAGTCCATGAGGTGACAAAGAGCCGGACATGACTGAGCAACTTACACACACACACACGCCCTAAGAGGACAGAGGAGATTCCTCTTCGGTTCTCTTCGGAGCTGCCCTGCTGAGGATGTCAGCAGACCCAGCTGCCAACTGAGCGTATGAAAGAGATAACCCATCTCTGCTCCAGCACATCCACTCCACCCTGGATCCCCCACGAAAGCTCCTAGACATCCTCGAAACTTTGTAGGTGTCAGGAACCCTCTGGCCCTTATTAATTCCTGAATATTCAGGAATTAAGAGGAGAGGCATGCCTTTCCCAGGGCTGAGGAATCCAGGCATTTCTCATTAAGGTGATAAGTACCCTCTTCCTTTTTACGAGCCAAACGGTAAAAGGTGATAGTTTGCAACTCTCTCTTTGATAGGGATCATCTTATGTTTTGTAAGTCTGGAATTTTAATCTTTATCTTTGCTGAGAATAACTACAATATATATGCCCACGCCATGTTGATTAAGACACCTTTGCTCCATCAGAACTTGGGTCCCCGTGTCTTTCTTTCTTTCTGTCTTCCTCTCTCTATTTCTCTATTTCTGGCTAATTCCTTGGAGCTCGGAGGCCCGCTGAACTCACTTTCTTGCCCGGGCTTCTAAGACCCTCTGGAGAAGGCGCCCCGTGCCTTCACCCACTCAAGAGGGCGCCCGGTGCCTACGTGCAGCAGCGCGACCCCTAAGAACAGGGCTCTATTGGCTTTCTGCCTAAACCAGGGGATGTCAGCCTCTTTCTCTCTCTTACTTTCTTATCGTCGACTCCGGACCACCAGGTTCCGGTCCATTAAAGGACCAACAGTGAGATTCCCTCCTACGTGCTGCACGGTAAGTGGGTAAAGTAAACTAGAGCATTTGTGGGCGGAAGTGGCGATCCTAGCAGGGTAAAGATACAGAACCCAGAAGACTGGCGGGGAGAGAGCCAGAAGGCATCCCCACAGGAGGGCCCTGTTCCTTCTCCAACCTTCTGAGCCTCCTTAGCAGCCCTCATAGGGTGATCAAGCAGGATGCTGGCATTCCACAGCCAAGGGAGAGACTCTAGGAAGACAGAAAGGGTCCACTGCAGACAAGAGTCAGGTTCAATTGTCTTCATGGTTTTAATAAAAATGACCATAACAATTTATATAACTGTGCCATACATAAGCTTCTGTGACCTGTAACTTTTGGTAGTTTCTTTTACAGGAGACTAAAGAAAAGCTCTGTAAATGTTTTACTCCATTCTGAACATACTTATTAAGTACTTATCTCATCTTAGGAGATGTCTTAGGTTAAACGAAATGAATAGTTTATACTCTAAAAAAAAATCAAATAAGGCCCTTTAAGAAGAAAGACATTTTGCTTACTTTAACTGGGAAAAAAAAGTACAGATGTAGCAAGCACCAAATTATGTTCAAAATCCCATTTTTATGATCTTTTTGGAGTCAATTAGGAATTTCTGATTTCCAACCTGTATTACTTATATAAACTAGACCATGCTCCTTTCATGAACATACAGAGAAATCAAGTGCTTTTTCTAAATTGTTGTTGTTTAGTCACTAAGTTGTGTCCAACTCTTTGTGACCCCATGGACTGTAGCCCACCAGGCTCCTCTGTCCCTGGGATTCTCCAAGCCAAGAATACTGGAGTGGGCTGCCATGCCCTCCTCCAGGGGATCTTCCTGCCCCAGGGATCAAAGTCAAGTCTCCTGTATTGGCAGGTGAATTCTTTACCACTGGAAGCCCCTTTTCTAAACAGGAGAGACCTGAAGTCTTTAATTTCTTATCATTTATTTTTATAAAGGGAGAGCTATCTAAACAAAGATAGCAGAAAGGACAGTTGAATGTCTAACACACAGCATCAAGAAAACAGTTTCAAAATTGGAAATCCAGGTATCTGTCCTTGAATTTATTACCACTTTGTTCCTACAATTCAAATAAGAACAAGCCTTATTTCTAAATATCAATAACACCAATGCGTGTGAATGTTTTATCACAATTTAAAGATAACTCTGGCTGCTGGCCATACAAACTTACATGAATTATATGATTCGTAGAGTTTTTATCATCAGTGCCAACAAAAAAATTAATAATGACTTTTTTTCCGTATTTAGAATTCAGTTGTGCAATAGATTTCTCAGCTGTCCAAGAAGAACCTGAAGAAATGAAAGGTGAAGTAGTATCATTAGATGCTTAATGCATTAATATGATACTATAGTACAGTAATAACAGATTTTACACAGACGTAATTTTTTTAAAGGGAAGACCGTCTCACCATATTTTTGCTCCCAGTTGTCCAGCGCCACCGGCCAGTCGTAAATATCTGGCAACAGTCTGAGTAGAGGTTCTCCGCCTCGGCTCTCAATAGCAGCTTTTAAAAATAATGAATATAAATATATTATGAAGTCTATGCATATTTTGGCATACTCCAAATAAAATAAAATAAAGAGCACTTACTTTCATTTATACAAGATCTATATAACATTTTTGCTTTCTGCACCGCTATTATATCTTCAGTTTTGGGTTCCTGAAGGACATCTGAAATGGAGTGTTGGTAAAATGCATCAGTATAATCGCTCATGTGCAGCTCTAAATAACATTTTCCATGCAAGTTTGGTTAAAAAAAAAAAAAGCTTACATGTGTTCATACCTCTCCCATTCCAAAACCCTATGGGAAAAACCAAACTCCTTATCAGATCATTATTCCTGGTGTAGAAGGAGGAGTTACTTTGATTAGCCAACTTAAATGAAAGTCTTTTTGACTAGATTATTAGTTTCTGGTGAACAGTAATACATACTGCTCTGCCGTACAGAAGTTACTTTTTCTGATATTGAGATTAAAAAGAAAACAAATTTGTTTTTGGAATTTGGAATTTAATATGATAGTCTTCTTGATGGTTGGAGGGTAATTATTTTTGTGTGATCATACTGTTCATGCTCCAAATGAAATGTTCTACTTGCTTGGATATTAAAAAATAGTAAAAAAAAAATTTTTTTTATTTTTACAAAGTAACTTCTAAACGAGAACACAGAATGTAGGATAACAAAGGACTAGACACAACTTCCTCAACTTCCCAGGGAGGATGTCTTGATTATATCTGGATTAGAACAGATTTACCTAGTCTGGGAAGGCAAATCTTGGTAATATCTTACAGCAACTTCAACACAGGGCCAGGGTAGAAAGACATGCATGTCCTGTTTAGTGGCAATCATTTAATTTCTCCTGTAAAATGCATAAAGATGCCACTTTCATGGATAATAAAACATTTATCATGTTACATGCAAATGAAAGCAGGAATGCTGAAATGCCAACATATTTCATTTTGGTGTCTTCCATCCTTAGAGTGACTCAGCAATGGTCCACAAAACTTGGAGGGATTATCAACTTTTAATTTTGTGTGACATTCCCCGTAATGGCTTTTACACTCCCAAGTAAAATCTTGAAAATGGATGTTATTTAGTTGCTAAGTTGTATCTGACTCTTTTGTGACCCCATAGACTATGGCCCACCAGGCTCTTCTGTCCATGGGATTTCCCAGGCAAGGATAATGGAGTGGGTTGCCATTTCCTTCTTCAGGGGAATCTTCCTGACCCAGGGGCTCGAACCCACATCTCCTTCACTGGCAGACAGATTCTCTACCACTGAGCCACCTGGGAAGGCCTTAAAATGGATATATGAAGACAGAAATCTTTGATACATAGACTTAAACTTCACTAACCTTTCAAAACGACTTCTAATTCATCTCTTAAAATGTCAAAGTTACTGTAACGAGAGCTGGTCTCAGGAATGACGTTGCGTTTCAACCAGCCTCCGCAAGCATATTTGAAAAAGTTTGTACAAGGCTCAACAGAGGCATCCATGTTCTGGATCAGTCGAGCGGCTGAAAGACCAGAGAAAGGATGAGATAAAGTGAAGGGTTTGTTTCATAAGTAGTTTGGACGGGGAGAAAAAAAGAGACACGTTACTTCTTTATGATCAAGTCAACTGAACCGATGCTCTTCTTTTCACTTGTGGAACTGTGGACTTAGTTTGAATGATGAATATTATGGCTGGTTTTATTCTTGAGAGGTCTGGGTCCTCCTATCCTGCATCTTACCTCTTTCTTTAAATAACCAAGCATCTCACTAGTTTCTACCTCAGATGAAAGAAAGAATGCAGGCCTGCCTTAGCCGTTTCTGGGCCTGGGCCTGGAGTCACCCTTCACTCTGATAACTTTGGCTGCTGACTTTGTTCTTCAAGGTGCTGTGACCTTTGAACATGTCTGAGGCTCTAAGGCATGTGGGATTGTTAATAGATTTTAGTGTTTCAGTAAAGATCTGAAGCTACAGTTAATACCTCTTGGCCTCTACTTACAAAACTGCAATTCATACTGGATATCCAATTTGCATTTGTGTATGTAGAGTCTGTCATTATAAAATTAGCTGTAAGCTTGTTAGTTTTTCTTTCATCCATGATTTTATCTTTGATAATTATGATGAAAAAACAAATCAACCAATGTTGATTGTTGTTATTTACAATGTGCAAAACACGACTATACTAGGTGTCTCAGTTAATAGAAAGGGACATAAAGAGAAGATGTACAAAGAGAAAAATATTATATTATCTACAGGACTGCTATGCTCACAATTTCTACATCTGGAATAGTGAGAAAACCCTACCACTGCCCTCCCCACATTCTTTCTCATACAAGTTGAACTGTTCTGCAGGGAAAACAAAAGAGCAATTGAGAATTCATCTGCATCAAGAGAGTATAAGTTCTCAAGTGAGCTTTTGAAAATCCTTTGCCTTTTGAATAAATTAATTAATTAAACACTTTTAAAGAACTGCTGAGCTGTGTGGATTTTCCAGCTTGGAATGGTAAATCTATCTGCCAGCTGAGCCTCGAGCCCCCACTTCTGACCACTTCTGGACACATTTGCCTGGCTGTCATCTTAGTCTCCATCTCTTTAAGACTAAACCCTCTGTTCAGTTCAGTTCAGTCACTCAGTCATGTCCGACTCTTTGCAACCCCATGAATCTCAGCACGCCAGGCCTCCCTGTCCATCACCAACTCCCGGAGTTTACCCTAACTCATGTCCATCAAGTTGGTGATGCCATCCAGCCATCTAATCCTCTGTCATCCCCTTCTCCTCCTGCCTACAATCCCTCCCAGCATCAGGGTCTTTTCCAATGAGTCAACACTTCACATGAGGTGGCCAAAGTACTGGAGTTTCAGCTTCATCATCAATCCTTCCAAAGAACACCCAGGAATGATCTCCTTTAGGATGGACTGTTTGGATTTCCTTGCAGTCCAAGGGACTCTCAAGAGTCTTCTCCAACACCACAGTTCAAAAACATCAATTCTTTGGTGCTCAGCTTTCTCCACAGTCCAACTCTCACATCCGTACATGACCACTGGAAAAGCCATAGCCTTGACTACATGGACCTTTGTTGGCAAAGTAATGTCTCTGCTTTTAATTTGCTGCCTAAGTTGGCCATAACTTTCCTTCCAAGGAGTAAGCGTCTTTTAATTTCATGGCTGCAATCACCATCTGCAGTGATTTTGGAGCCCCCAAAAATAAAGCCTGCCACTGTTTCCACTGTTTCCCCATCTATTTGCCATTAAGTGATGGGACCAGATGCCATGATCTTAGTTTTCTGAATGTTGAGCTTTAAGCCAACTTTTTCACTCTCCTCTTTCACTTTCATCAAGACGCTCTTTAGTTCCTCTTCACTTTCTGCCATAAGGGTGGTGTCATCTGCATATCTGAGGTTACTGATATTTCTCCCGGCAAACTGGATTCGAGCTCGTGCTTCCTCCAGCCCAGCATTTCTCATGATGTACTCTGCATATAAGTTAAATAAGCAGGGTGACAATATACAGCCTTGATGTACTCCTTTTCCTATTTGGAACCAGTCTGTTGTTCCATGTCCAGTTCTAACTGTTGCTTCCTGACCTACGTACAGGTTTCTCAAGAGGCAGGTCAGGTGGTCTGGTATTCCCATCTCTTTCAGAATTTTCCACAGTTTATTGTGGTCCACACAGTCAAAGGCTTTGGCATAGTCCATAAAGCAGAAATAGATGGT
Source organism: Cervus elaphus (assembly GCF_910594005.1). Lineage (NCBI taxonomy): Eukaryota > Metazoa > Chordata > Mammalia > Artiodactyla > Cervidae > Cervus > Cervus elaphus. The sequence continues at coordinate 9,185,370 of NC_057833.1, read as the reverse complement.
TTTCTGGAACTCTCTTGCTTTTTTGATGATCCAGCAGATGTTGGCAATTTGATCTCTGGTTCCTCTGCCTTTTCTAAAACCAGCTTGAACAGCTGGAAGTTCACAGTTCACGTGTTGCTGAAGCCTGGCTCGGAGAATTTTAAGCATTACTTTACTAGCATGTGAGATGAGTACAACTGTGCGGTAGTTTGAGCATTCTTTGTATTGCCTCCAAACCAGTCTTCTCTGGATGTTTGTACTTTGGCATGCAGTACAATTGTTATCACAGCCTCCCAGGTTTGAAATCTTGAGTAGAATTCTGTATTTCATGCTCTCTCTTGGGCTATCAGTAACTCTTCTGCCTCTTTCCTATACTCTAGACAATCAATGTCAACCTAGTTTACATCTTCATCCCTTTTGACTAGATGTCACCCAACTACTCCTCTTGCTATTCATAGTATTATCTCTCTACTTCTATACACATGTTGCACATCTTTCACAGGTTAAACTTCCCCAAAGACCCTTTTGCTCTAGCTACTCCCTTGCTCAAAAATGTCAGTGGCTTGACACTGCCCAGGTTAAATTACGAACTCTTTAACTTGGCTAATCAAAAGTCTCTACCTTCTCTCGTTTCTCCTCTCTGGGTTTTCACAAAAACACTGTACTTCAGCCAGGTGGGTTTTGCCGCATGGACCACAAACTCCTGTGCTTCTCTACCCTGCATCTTTGTTTCTCTCCTCCTCACTCCCCGCTTTTAAATAACAGTTTTATTGGGGTACAGTTCCTTTGCACTGTTGTGTTAGTTTCCCTGCACAGCAGAGTGAATCAGCTGCACATAAATATATATTCCCCCTTTGTCACCACAGAGCCGCGGGTAGAGTTCCCTGGGCCATAGAGTAGGTTCCTGTCAGTTATTTATTTTATACATAGTAGCATATACATGTCAATCCCAGTCTCCCAGTTCATCCCACCTTCTCTTCCCTCACCTTGGTATCCATACGTTTGTGTCTTTATTTCTGCTTTGCAAATAGGGCCATCTGTACCATTTTCCTAGATTCCACATACATGTGTTAATATACGATTTTTTTTTCGTCCTTCTGACTTACTTCCCACTGTATGACATACTCAGAGTTTACCCACGTCTCTGCAAATGGCACAATTTCGTTCCTTTTTTATGGCTGAGTAGAAACTTGACCCTTTTAACTTCTCCTCCCATTCCTTCCAAATTCTAAACCCACTATTCAAGGTTCACCTTCTGTCCCATCTCTTCCAAACCATAGGGAAAATTTCTTTCTCTGAACTCCTGGGAGGTCACTGTCTCACTCAGTCTTAAATGCTCTAGATTAAGCTGTTTTGAAGTTCTTATATGAATACCTGCTGAGTCTTCCTAACCATTCTGTTGATGAACTCAACCTCTTTGTACCCCTGTCACCTGGAATGTTCAGTAAAATGCGTTGTTTGTGTGATGACATTACTGAGTCATCAATGAGTCCCTTTACTTGTTCCTCCTACACGTCTCCTTCCCCAGTTCCCGCAGCTCAGACCAGTTCTCATTTCAAAGCCTCCAGAGTCAATGGACTGAAGTCAATACTTGCAGTTCCCACTGTTCCCACTCTTTCTCGGTCCTTCCTCTCTAAGGGTCTATTCATGCCTTTTCACCAAAGTATGGCCCCAGGCCACTCCCCATGCCATCCATCCTGTGTGTCAACTGGATTCACACCATCCTAGCATTTCAGCATGCCGTTTTCCACTCCAAAGTATTCAATATTTCCACTCCAAAGTATTCAATATTCCACTACAAAGTATTCCAATCCTCTCACATTCATAATAAAATCCAGATTCATAGCACATTCTAACCTTAATATACCTAGAGAAGCTTCTCTCACCACTTTCTTACATGAGCCATCTGCCCCAATTAAATGAATGTATTCATTTTATGCTATGAAACATCTTACGGTTCTCCATTTCTGTAACTTTGACTATGTTGCCTCAACCCTTGTCAAAATATCCTTTTTTATTTTTTCACATTCAGAAATTTCAGGCTCATTCACGGCCCAGTTCAAATCATTTTTCTTCATGAAGGACTGTCTCTACAAAGCCCATACTGGCTGACATTCATTTTTCTGTTGGAAAACCCATTGCCTCTTCACCTGGATTGTGGTTCCTGTAAAGGTAGAGATACAATTTCCAGTTTTCTCTCAGAGCCTGACATTGTGCTCGATCAAGACTTGTCAGTAAAAACTCTAACTTGAAACCTCAGGTAAAGATTAAGAAATGGATCCTAAAAAGGTAGAGAGAAAATGAAAATCTCTTAAACTTTTAAGGAAATGAAGATATGATGACAGGGGAAATAAAAATAAAGACCCTAAATAGTAGAAGATTATTATGTAAAGTGAAAAGCCAGAAAACTGGAACCTGAAATGACTACTACCTAAAGACATTCTCAGCACACATTTTTTTAGTGATTTTATGCAACTCTTGTCTTTCAACATACTTTAAAAAAATGTAAGCTGAATGTTGTAAAGGCGACCACCATTTTGAAGGCACTTCTACTTTCTTCTATTCTCTGAGGAAACAGATGGCTTCTATCCTAACACCACAAAGAGCCACAGACTCCTCGTTAGGAGGGCATCGAACACATACTGATCCACCCTGAATGAAAAGGAGGAGCAGTGGCTGAAGTCCCACATTCATGAGTGCGGATACAGTCCACGTTCACACAGCCTCACCTCCCACAACGAAAAAGACGATCCTTCCCATCTTAGGTTGAATTCCTCACTTGATACCCAGTGAAACCACTTACATCTGGACAACAAACCAAAGAAGCAGCATTCAAGCAATCTGTGAGGTTATGTGCAGGAGAGAGAGAGCGAGCGAGCACACCTCTGCCAACCCCTTCTGTGCCACTTTTAAAGTTTCCCTTTGACCAGAGAGCTCATCGGAGCACAGGCGCTTCCAATCACATCAAAGAAAGCTCTGTTCTGATGAATATTTCGGGGCCATGGGCCAAGGCAAGTCATGGGCTCGCACTTTCATGCTGGGGCTTTGATCAACCTTCCTTTAATCTCTTATCGTGGGTTTTGATTCTCGTTTTGCACCTTATCCTCTGGACCTCCTCTCTGCGGGCTTTCCTTTGAAGTCAGCGGTAGACTCATGGGTAGGAGGGCCATAGGAAACAGACGCACCACTGTCAAACTGATTGTAATTGTTTTTATATTTTGCACTTTGTTTTGAATTACTCAACCTCTCCACAAAGCCACACCTGGGGCTCTTCAGATGTTTCCTAATCTGTGGGTTTCTGACTTCTGAGTAAACAAATGTGCTTTAAAAACAAACAAAATTATTTTACCTTCATAAGCAGACATAAAAATGATGTAGTAAATGCCAATGTATTGACACGAAATGCTGTTGACCAGATGTTTATAAAGGTGAAAGAAAGTGTATATTATGATTTTTTGAAAATCTGTATAAAAACAGAGAAAGTCTAAAAGGTCTTTACAGCAATTATATCCGGGTAGAGGGATTATGAGAGTGTTTAATTTTGTTTTATTTGCTTATCTCTATTTTCCAATTTGTATTAGATGCACATGCTTTGCTTTTACAATAAGAAAAGAGTTTATTTTTAATTTAAGAAAATAGTCACACAAAGACAAGAAAAGTAATCTTTTATTAATAATGAGCTTATTTCTCACGAATGACAATTTTGAGTGTTCTAGGCTGATAATAAATGGCACACCGTTTTTTTTTCTCCAACTAATCTTTTTGTAACATTTGCCCAACTTATTTGACCATAGGAATTTAAAAACAAGCTCAACTACCATCTGGGAAGTTATTAATTGCTGTATTCATTACCAGGGTCTATGGTATGCATATGGATTAGAAGACGCTGCATAAGCTGAGAAAATGTTTAGAGTTCTTAAATCAGACTTGTTTTGAATCCCTGAACTTCCCCACTTTTTAGTTGTAAAAGACAAGTAGTTCCTGGACTTCCCTGGTAGTCCAGTGGTTATGAATCTGCCTTCCAATGCAGGGGACACAGGTTTGATCTCCGGTCAGGGAAGTAAGATCCCACATGCTGCAAAGCAACTAAGCCTGCACTCAGACACCGCAACTACTGAAGCCCACACACTGCAGAACCTGTGGTCCACAACTAGAGAAAGCCTGAGCACCACAAGGAAGACCCAGGACAGCCAAACAGAAAACAAGCCAAAAAGGTAGCTTCCCCAAGATCCAGGAGCTAGTAAGTGACGGAGACCCAGAACTTACACTTGGGTGTGTGTGGCTCCCCGCTCACACTCTCCCCTCCACACTCTGGCCATGGCCGGAGTGTGTGAGATGAAGTGAGCGTGCTCCATCCCTCTCTCCCCCTCCACTTCTTCCCAATTACCCTTTATTCTCCCCTTGCCCTGCCCTCTTCTTCACTTCCTCTCCTCCCCTCAATGTTGAGCTTATCACCAGAAACTAGTGCAGAGTCCAAGAAAGGAGAAGGCATCAGAATTTGGAGTCTGTAGGGGCCAGGGAGAAGGACAGGGAAAGAAACATGAATTCTTCACAGAGGAGTGAGCAGACAGAGGCACACCCAGCAGAGCCCTTCCTGAGGTGGACCCGTAGCAGGGTTCTTGCCTAACCCTCCTCTAGATAGAGCAGGATGATGGAGAGTGAAAATTTTCCGTGATATATTTAACAGCAACAACTTTCAACTCTGGTTAACCATGTGAATCACCTTAGAAGCCTTTTAAATATAAAGATGCCAAGGATCGATCTCTGATCAATCAAAACCTTTGAGGTGGTTCCAGCATCTTTTAAGGCTTCCTGAGTGATTCTAATGTCCATCCAAGGGAAGAACTATCAGATTAGACAATAGAGAAACATGGAAAATGAAAACAAGAGAACTCAGTGTCAGCAAGTAAAGACAGTCCCATGCTTAGATATGTGTGTGTGTGCGCTCAGCTGTGTCCAACTCTTTGCGACCCGACTGACCCATGGACTCTAGCCTGTCAGGCTCTGCGATCAATGAAACTTTCAAGGGAAGAATACTGGAGTGGGTTGGCCTTTCCATGGACCAGGCCTATTTCTTCTCGCCTTTCCAACCTATAAGTGTGAAATGGGCTCGTGTCATGACAACCCATATTTCTAAGTGCACTGATCCTTTCCGAGTCCTGGGCCCAGTATGGCAGGGAGTCACACAAGTGTCTTTTGTACAAGCCTACTCTCCTTAGGCCCCCACTATACTGGCTTTACCTCCACAACCTCTTTTCCTGGATCTCATCCACAACCTCTGGTGCAGGGAACACGCCCTCTTCCATCAGTCACTGTCTTCGACCGAGTCCCAAGAGGGCTCAGGGCCCCTCCAGGTGAGAAGCTCTCTTGATTTTATTCTCCATGCCTTCCTCTCCCAAGAACCACAAGGACCAGTGGGCCTGGTTTGGGAGGAGGGCCACGATAGCAAAAACTGGACTGCATACAGAATCACTTCTCTGATGGGAAAGGCTTTCTTCAACAGACATTTTTGCTGAGCTTGACTTTTTATTCCTGAGATAAGCTCTCTATCTCAGGAGGACCCTGGCCCTTTCAGCAAACAGACCCAAGATACAACCACTCCACTAGTTATCAGACATGATTAGGCATTGTGGAATTCTAGCTTCACTGGAGACCAGCTACTGGTCTACCTCAAGAAGCGGCAATCCATGGTCTGACTTTGAATGCCAATGGCTTCCAATGTCTTAGAATCCCCCTTTTTTATCTATACACCACACTTTCAAATAACATCAATGGTTTGCTGACTGAAAATGGAATTTGGGGCACTATCAAAAGAAAGATTTCTAAGTTTATACATGTACATTCCATAGAGGCCAGATGTCTGGTCCTGTGTGTATGAATGTGTATGTGTATTTTAAAGAGACTTCTGCATGTGTCAAGTGCTCCTAGGAAGACTCTCAGGAAAATAATGTAAATCTGAAATAAATGATTGCCACTGGATAGCAAGAAGCTTTGTGCTGTGGCATTTTGTTATGGGTTTAATTTTCTTTAATGTTTATCTTTACTTAGATCACTGATACATTCCCGTGCAAATGAATGAACAGGAATTATGAATAGGGTTCAGACTTAAACTGAAGAAAGTAGGGAAAACCACTAAACCATTCAAATCAAATCCCTTATGATTATACAGTGGAAGCGAGAAGTAGATTCAAGGGATTAGATCTGGTGGACACAGTGCCTGATAACTATGGATGGAGGTTCGTGACATTGTACAGGAGGCAGTGATCAAATCATCCCCAAGAAAACAAATGTAAAAAGGCAAAATGGTGGTCTGAGGAGGACTTACAAATATCTGTGAAAAGAGAGAAGCTAAAGGCAAAGGAGGAAAAGAAAGATATACCCAATCGAATGCAGAGTTCCAAAGAATAGCAAGTAGAGATAAGAAAGCCTTCCTCAGTGATCAGTGCAAAGAAATAGAGGAAAATAATAGAATGGGAAAGACTAGAGATCTCTTCAAGAAAATTAGAGATACCAAGGGAATATTTCATGCAAAGATGGGCACAATAAAGGACAGAAATGGTATAGACCTAACAGAAGCAGAAGATATTAAGAAGAGATGGCAAGAATACACAGAAGAACTATACAAAAAAGATCTTCATGACCCAGATAATCACAATGGTGTGATCACTCACCTAGAGCCAGACATCCTGGAATGTGAAGTCAAGTGGGCCTTAGGAAGCATCACTACAAACAAAGCTAGTGGAGGTGATGGAATTCCAGTTGAGCTATTTCAAATCCTGGAAGATGATGCTGTGAAAGTGCTGCACTCAATATGCCAGCAAATTTGGAAAACTCAACAGTGGCTAAAGGACTAGAAAAGGTCAGTTTTCATTCCAATCCCAAAGAAAGTCAATGCCAAAGAATGCTCAAACTACCGCACAATTGCACTCATCTCAGTCACTTCAGTTCAGTCGCTCAGTTGTGTCCGGCTCTTTGTGACCCCATGGACTGCAGCACGCCAGGCCTCCCTGTCCATCACCAGCTCCCAGGGTTTACCCAAACTCAAGTCCATTGAGTCGGTGATGCCGACCAACCATCTCATCCTCTGTCGTTCCCTTCTCCTCCCACCCTCAATCTTTCCCAGCATCAGGGTCTTTTCAAATGAGTCAGTTCTTTGCATCAGGTGGCCAAAGTACTGGAGTTTCAGCTTCAGCATCAGTCCTTCCAATGAACACCCAGGACTGATCTCCTTTAGGATGGACTGGATCCTTTAGGATCTCCTTGCAATCCAAGGGACTCTCAAGAGTCTCCTCCAATGCCACAGGTCAAAAGCATCAATTCTTCAGTGCTCAGCTTTCGTTATAGTCCAACTCTCACATCCATACATGACCACTGGAAAAACAATAGCCTTGACTAGACGGACCTTTGTTGGCAAAGTAATGTCTCTGCTTTTTAATATGCTGTCTAGGTTGGTCATAGTTTTTCTTCAAAGGAGCAGGCATCTTTTAATTTCATGGCTGCAGTCACCATCTGCAGTGATTTTGGAACCCCCAAAAATAAAGCCTGCCACTGTTTCCACTGTTTCCCCATCTATTTGCCATGAAGTGATGAGACCAGATGCCATGATCTTAATTTTCTGAATGTTCAGCTTTAAGCCAACTTTTTCACTCTCCTCCTTCCCTTTTATCAAGAGGCTCTTTAGTTCTTCTTCACTTTCTGCCATAAGGGTGGTGTCATCTACATACCTGAGGTTATTGATATTTCTCCTGGCAACCTTGATTCCAACTTGTGTTTCTTCCAGCCCAGCATTTCTCATGATGTACTCTGCATATAAGTTAAATAAGCAGGGTGACAATATAGAGCTTTGACGTACTCCTTTTCCTATTTGGAACCAGTCTGTTGTTCCATGTCCAGTTTTAACTGTTGCTTCCTGACCTGCATACAGGTTTCTCAAGAGGCAGGTCAGGTGGTCTGGTATTTCCATCTCCTTCAGAATTTTCCAGAGTTTGTTGTGATCCACACAAAGGCTTTGGCATAGTCAATAAAGCAGAAATAGATGTTTTTCTGGAACGCTTTTTCGATGATCCAGCAGATGTTGGCAACTTGATCTCTGGTTCCTCTGCCTTTTCTAAAACCAGCTTGAACATCTGGAAGTTCACAGTTCCTACGTGCTAGTAAAGTAATGCTCAAAATTCTCCAAGCCAGGCTTCAACAGTACATGAACTGTACTGTTCCAAATAGTGTTCCAAGTAGACTGGTTCCAAATAGGGAAAGGAGTACGTCAAGGCTGTATATTGTCACCCTGCTTATTTAACTTATATGCAGAGTACATCATGAGAAATGCTGGGCTGGAGGAAGCATAAGCCAGAATCAGGATTACCAGGAGAAATACCAATAACCTCAGATATGCAGATGTAATCACCCTTATGGCAGAAAGTGAAGAAAAACTAAAGAGCCTCTTAATGAAAGTCAAGAGGAGAGCGAAAAAGTTGGCGTAAAGCTCAACATTCAGAAAACTAAGACCATGGCATCTGGTCCCATCACTTCATGGCAAATAGATGGGGAAACAGTGGCAGACTTTATTTTTGGGGCTCCAAAATCACTGCAGATGGTGACTGCGGCCATGAAATTAAAAGACGCTTGCTTCTTGGAAGAAAAGTTATGACCAACCTAGATAGCATATTAAAAAGCAGAGACATTACTTTGCCAACAATGGTCCCCTTAGTCAAAGCTATTGTTTTTCCATAGCTTTGTGAGAGCTGGACTATAAAGGAAGCTGAGCACTGAAGAATTGATGATTTTGACCTGTGGTGTTTGAGAAGACTTTTGAGAGTCCCTTGGACTGCAAGGGGATCCAATTAGTTCATCACAAAGGAAATCATCCCTGAATATTCATTGGAAGGACTGATGCTGAAGCTGAAACTCCAATACTTTGGCCACCTGATGTGAAGAACTGACTCATTAGAAAAGACCCTCATGCTGGGAAAGATTGAAAGTGGGAGGAGAAGGGGATGACAGAGGATGAGATGGTTGGATAGCATCACCGACTTGATGGACATGAGTTTGGGTAAACCCTGGGAGCTGGTGATGGATAGGGAGGCCTGGCGTGCTGCAGTCCATGGGGTCACAAAGCGTCGGACATGACTGAGCGACCGAACTCAACTGATTATTAGGGTGAATTTCTATTATTTGATGGATTTGCTCTAAAGTCAACAGTAACACTGAATTAACAAATACTGATACTGTATAGCTCAGGGAACTCAGTGCTCTGTGGTGACCTTAATGGGAAGGAAACTGAAAAAAGGGGATATATGTATATGTATAGCGGATTCACTTTGCAGTACAGTAGAAACTAACACAAATTGTAAAGCAACTATACTCCAATAAAAGTGAATTTAAAAAAATTCTGAGGCATTGACCCTTGGAAAATACAATATTAGGTTCCTATGAGCCTCTGATCACACAGCATTTTCATCAACTGATCAATATATAACCTCGTTTTATGTGTTCCTGTTTAAGTTCTGATTTAATATCTATATCATTGACTTGTTAACACTGAAGTCAGAGCCAACAGCACTGCAACTCATACCTGAATGAAGCTTACGGATCACATGTCTTTTCTCTGTAAGGCACATCGCGGCCTTCTTGCAGTTAGGAACACTAGACAGCACTTCAGCACTAGGCCTGGGGACCATTTTAAACAATAAAATAATTAACAGATAGTATAAAAAATGTGAAACATGTGGCAGTAAAAAGACCAAGAGAAGGACCCTCATTTACAATCCCATTGGACATCAGCAGGGTACACATATGCCGGTGACAGAAATCTTTCATCAGTCTATAAATGATCTCGAAAGTGTGAAGACTGATTTGGAGGTTACAAATAAATTTTAGCCAGTAGGCAAATCAGCAAATAGAAAATTTGTAAATGATTAGGGTCAACTACACTTTTGTCCATTTTTTTCTTTCAGGCTTTTAAAAAATATCCAGGAAAATGTGCAAAACAAGCAACAATATTAAGTGGAAATGGATTCAAATGTTTCTTTCTCAGTTACTATTGTATTATTAAAAACTCCTGACCACTATATGTTTTAGTGTTGAACATTTTAAATAGACTAGGCATCTATTTATTTATAACATAATGAAACATTCCTGACTTGGTGGCAAAATTTCTTCATTGACTCTTCTTTCCCTGCTTAAGTCAGGTTTAAGGAAGCTGTTATGACCAAAACTGCTTTCAGCTTATTCTCTCTCTGAATCAGCCTACGCCCTTGGTTTTCTGCTCCCAACCACACGACATTTCATTTTGGTACATTCAAAATTACTATAATCATCCGCCTGGTCTATGACCATTTTGGAAGTGTCCAGAAGACATCAGAGAAATGCTGGGCATCTAGGAGCAAACACTCCTGTGAAGACCAGAGGACATTCATTTCTGACTCAACCTCCTATCCTGTCTGCTTCATTAACAGATATGAAGCTTGGTACTCGGGTTTCCCTGGTGGCTCAGTGGTAAAAGACCCACCTGTCAATGCAGGAGACACAAGAGACGCGGGCCCCATCCCTGGGTGGGGAAGATCCCCTGGAGAAGGAAATGGCAACCCACTGCAGTATTCTTGCCTGGGAAATCCCATGGACAGAGGAGCCTGGCGGGCTACAGTCCAAAGGGTTGCAGAGTCGGACACGACTAAGCAAGTAAACAACAACAAACCACAAAGCTCGCTATTACTTACTAGGCAGTTTTTGACAATTTAAAAATCTCCTTTGACAATATTCTGAAAGTACTGCTGACCTCATTCCCCTGCTGCCACCCTCCTCCCACCATCTCCCAACCAAAATTAAGGCGAAGTCAGAACGTTTTGAAAGAACACAAGGAAAATGCAATGTAATTACAATGGGTCACAAAGGACTCCATTCAGAAGGCAGCAATGTAGAAACTAGAATCTGGGGGACCATTTGTAAAGAGAAAATGACTGAACATTAGCAAGCACACAGACTAATGCTAATAAAACCAAACAGTTTTCATTATAAATGTTCAGATTCTTGCAAAATTCAACCCTCCCTTTTAAATGAAATCCCTGTTTCAAATGGCTTTTCTGATACCTTGGTTAAAGAAAGGCTGGGGGGAAGCAGGTGAGGGTATACCTGACGCTAGATATAATCAGGATGTAATAAGAACTGCTAGTTAATCGTTTAGTCAAACACTCCCTGTCAACCACTGGGTAGGTTCAAGCTAAGCCAAAGTCAAGTCTTGCACTAGTCCAACTGGTCAGCGCCAAAAGCCACATGTATACCACTGTTCAGAAATTGTGGATTTACACAGGCACATTTGAAGAAACTTTCAAGATAGTGAATTTTCTCTGTAGAGTTGAAACTCCCAGGAAAGGAGATTTACTTTTTGTGTTGAAGAGTAATTAGTTTAAAATTATATTTCATATACAAGATGCCTGTGTGCTCAGCCAGGTCTAACTCTTTGTGACCCCATGCACTGTAGCCCGCCAGACTCCTCTGTCCAGGCAAGAATACTGGAGTGGGTTGCCATTTCCTCCTTCAGGGGATCTTCCCAACCCGGGGATTGAATTCTGCGTATGGCACACCTCCTGCATTGGCAGGCAGATTCTTTACCACTGTACCACGGGACCAGTTTACCTTGAATGCAGAGGCACAAACACACACGCACAACCACACCCCCATAGGCTCCATACCCTCATATACACAGACACAAGCTATACACAGTTAACCTGGAATCCATTTGCTATCAGATTCACAGAGAAACTCACTGTCAAGTTTATAGGTAAAATATAAACTATAGGATTTTAATTAAGGTTCAGCCAAAGATGCGTATGTCATAATAACAATAAAAAGTCAGTGTTTGACATGTGTTAGGCACCAAGCGCTTACCTCATGCATTTGCTTCAAACTTTAGGTCTGAAGTATGGCAACAATATTTTTGTCCCCACTTTTTGTGCTTGGTCGCCCAGTCATGTCCGACTCTTTGCAACCCCATGGACTGTAGCCCGCCAGGTTCCTCTGTCCGTGGGGATTCTCCAGGCAAGAATACTGGAGAGGGTTGCCATGCCTTCCTCCAGGGGATCGTCCTAATCCAGGGATCGAACTCAGGTCTCCTGCATTGCAGGCAGATTCTTTACCGTCTGAGCCAACAGGGAAGCCCACTTTAGAACTATAGTAATTGAGGATAAGGAATCTGTATGCAAAGTCACACTGTTGGTAAGTAGCAAAGCTGAAGGTTTTAATTATTTTTCTCTCTTACAATATCTTCCCATTGCTCTATAAACAGGACATATTACCTTTATTTTAAGGAAACCTAGGCACTGAGTGATTACATGCTTGAAGTTATCAATATGACTTCAGAGAGAGCTTAGGTCTAACTTTAAGCTTATGTCTTTCTACAGAATCATCCTTCCATAACTCCAAATAACACTAAAAAACATTTTGAAAGCTGCACAGAGAGAGAGAATCCAAATTAAATTATATAGCAGTCACTGTTTTTTTGATGCCCAATTAAGATTTTAATCACTTCATAACATGAGTATAGCTACATAAAGTTTTTCACCTCGTTTGACCCTAGACTTTAGAACTTGTATAGATAATTACAGGAATCTCAAGTCTAATGGACCTACAGTAATAATCCTTAGTTGGCGTTTCCAAATTAGTGAAATTCTTCAGCCTTATCTTACAGCCCATTTAAATGAATGGCTCATAGCCAAGAGAGGATAGTCAATAATTTTCCAGTAGGGATTCCTCCAAAATTCACAACCCAAAACATTCTGTTAACAAATTGAAGCCCTGAAACTGTGTTACAATTAAGTTAAAGTGCCCTAAGTCTAAAAATAAATTTTCTTTTTCAAGTCCAATTTGCATTTTAAATCCTAAAAGATTCTCTGCTGGCAAAAAGCTATTAAAGATTATACTGCAATTTAAATACAATATATCACTTAAAATAAGTTATCAAGGCTGCATGTTGATTATAATATTAATGAATAATAATGTTCCTCATTTAAGGAAAGATACAGAAGGTTATGAAAAGGCTACACTGTTCCCTTAGCAACTTTATTAGGTAGATCTCAAACTCTGGACACTGGTGGGTATCTCTGAGGAGAAAGCAATGAGATTACATAGCCATGTTTCTCCCATTTAAAAATTTTGCTATTTTGGATCATGCTGTTGAACACAAGTGATCAGTCCAACTTCAATGATATACAATTACTTGGAATAATTCAAAACATTCTGCCTTTGTGTCAATTTTGGGTAGGGAGTGGTGCAAGATCACAATGAAGGATAAACTGGGTCACTCACTGGTGCTTTAGAATACTGCCTAAAGTGAAGTCAAAATTATAAAAACAAAACAAAACTCTAGTGGGCACTATGACATTGAGTCATAATATTAACAAATTAGGCATTTAGGTAGTGTAAGGCTCCATATGATTATCTTTTTTAAACCTATTTCTCTTCTATTACAGAAGACCCAGAGGATTATGTTAAATCATTTGCCTTCTTCAAAAAAGATTTTTTTCTTTGTGGACCATGAAAAGACTCTGAAACTTTTCAACAACTATTTTTGAGTACCCCTACATGTCTGACACTATTGGGATCTGAATATATGTCATGGTGCATAAACAGATATAATCCCTGCCCCCACAGAATCTGCAGGGTTTCCTCTGACACAGACTATTTCTTTCATGGTGCACATGAATTCCTATAAAGTAACTATTTCTAGAAAGGAAGGGTTGTTATGCCCTACTCTCATTTCCAATTCCCGAGCTTCTCCAGCATCCAGCTGACAGGTAAAGCTCCTATTTTCTATAACTCAGAGATAAGGAGACACTTGCAGTGTGCTTCAATAAATGAGCTTATGATGGGTGATTGTGTGGACTAACCAGGAGTCTGAATGAGCACACTGAGTGAAACAACCTGGGACAGAGGAATCATCAAGGATGACGGTCCAAAACCAGCCACACTTAGCCAAACAGAGACATTCAAGAGAAGGTGAGCATGGGGTCTCATTAAAGGAGAGCAGAGATGAGTTACTGAGAAGGGAGAAGCTCTGAGAGAGCTGGTGTTGGAAAAGAAAGGCCAAATCAGTGGAGATTTTGGCCATATGAAGCTGGAAATGCTTATGTAAGTAGGAAATTAGTTACAAAATCTCCCTAAAACAGGAAAACAGTGGGAAGAGAAATACATACAGAAACTGTCTCCTTGTTGGCCCAGTTCTAGCTTAGGAGGGTAAAATTAACAAGGAAAATTAAACCACCAAGAAGAGAATAATTACTGCTGGCAAAAGAGATAGATCAGACAGAAAAGGGTTAAACTCGGGAAATTTGATGGGGAGATACAAAACTAAGAAATCTGATTTACATATATGGAACAGTCAGAATGAGACCGCTTCAGGTACCCGGAAAACACCTTGCCTGGACAACAGTGGCTTTGTAACCAAGATAAGGAACCTGACAGAAAAAATATAAACAAATATAAAATGTAAATAAACTATATAAATATAAAACATAAAATATTCATATACACAATCAGTATTTATTGGTGACTTAACTATTTGTGATGTACCTTGTTAGCTGCCAGGAACAGACTGATGAGTAAGATAGAAATAGCTATCATAGTGGGGCAAATCTAGACATTGGACAACTATCTACAAGTGTGATGTGAGTTATGGGTAAGCATATAGGACATGTTGGGAGCAAAGGAGTTAGCTAGGCAAAGGTGGAAGAGGGAAGACATTTCATTCATTCATTCATTCAACAGATAGTGGAGTCAGGAACAGAGTTGTGGTCCAGGCAGAGAAGGTGAGTGACAGGCTCGACGAAAGAAGCAACTGAAAGAGGACTGGCATGTAGAGCGGCTCTCTGTGAGTATGGAAAGGTAGGTCATCCTCAGAAGGAAGGATACGGGATGGATAAAGAATGAAGGGCTAGATCCCCACGGCTTCAACATCCCCAGGGCAGAGCATCCCTGAGGAGGAGCCCTGCCTCTTCAACTGGTGGAAAGAGATCTGTGGGAACCAATAAGCAGGGGCGTGGCCTTTGTCACCCTGTCCGGTTTAGGGAAGGGAGTTGATCACAGGAAAGGATTTCCTCTTGCTGAGGTTGCAGGAAATAGCCAGCCTTGTCCTAGAAGTCCTCATCATGTGCATCTAGTAGAAATTGGCCTTTTGATCCTCAATCTATCTGTATGTCTGGTCAGAGAGTTATAAACTATCTTTCAGCACATGCCCTTGGCCAGTCAACTTAGGCTCTCAGAAGCCCTTGCTTGGACAAGGCCTCCTCATGAATTCAGACAGAGTTCTCATGGATTACAGATATTAAGCTGCTGGTTGACTTCTTCTGTAAGATTCATACATAAAGGCATCATTTGTATGACTGTATGGCTAGGTTAGAGATGGAGCTTCAGACTATCAATCATGCATTAAGTTATCAGTATGAGATGTGCAGTTTCTAACAATTACCTCAAAGTATATTTCCAGGTAATCCACAGACTATAAAAGCAATAATAATTACAAGTACACCCTTTACCCACAGGAACGATCCTAATTCCAATACCTTGCACAATGACTAGTCCATAACAGACACTCCCAAAGAACCCTTCCTTCTCGCCTTCTGTTAGTGAATTATCACTACCTGTTATTTTAAAGCTGTACTTTTACTTACTTGTATCAGAATCTTAAGATATTTTGATACTGGCTTCTTTTTTCCTGTTATTACAATTAAATATGGCTTTTATCGTTCATTTAAAGTCAGATAGGCAGTTATCTGAAACATTTTGAACTTTTGACACATAGATTTTCTTGTATTGAAATAAAACAAGACAAAAAACTGATTCCTCCCTCTCTAAATTTTTTAAATTAACACGCGTGATTGGCTGATAGTTGAGAGAAAAGCCAGATCCTTCGCTTTCTGTGTCAGCATACAACATCACTGAGCTGTTTCTTCGTCAGCAAATGAAGAAACATTTTCCTTCCATATAAGATGGTTGTCATGCACCACTAAAGTGGGCTCAGGTAGAAGTAGTCTGAGCCAATCCAGGGAGACTGAATCCCAGTTTAGATAGACTATGAGTGATCAGCAGCAGAGGAAGTTCCTGGCTAATAACAATGGAAAGAAGCTACCCAGGGACAAGAAGCAGCAGGCAGCTGTGATGAGGGCACAGTACCCAGCAGACTGTGTGCAAAAGGCAACAAGGTTAAGAGCTAAGCTAGGTTCCAGTCCCAGAAGACAGGGGAGAAAGAGCAGAAACTCAATTTCCAGAACTGGGGGATGAGCCAGGAGTGAGGTCCCAAGGGACAGGTAGGAACCCAGTCACTAGACTGGGGTCAGAGGCAGTTCACCAGGCGCGAGACTGACCAGACACGGGAGCCAGAGCCAATGACCTTAGCTTAGTAAGTGCCTGGGGCTGGAATGGAGCTGATCCTGCAACAAGGGCCTGCATGGAACTCAGCCAGTTTGTCAGCTTTGCAAATCTTTCCACTTCTTTAAGTTTATTACCATAGTTGTTGAAATATATCATGTTTCATAGCATCTGTAGCTACTACCTTATATTCTCTTTTCGAGATTCATATTTGCATGGATATGAGTTTAAGGAGACTATCAAGGTTTCACTTGTACCATTTTTTCTCAACACATTGTCACTTCCTTGCTACAGAATATTATACGCAGGGCCTAGAGAAACATTCTGCTCAGTTAATGACTTTTTAAAAAATATTGCTTTTTATTTCTCTGAACAAATATAATTTTAATACTTTGCTTCTTGGTTTCTAAGTTAGTGAATTCATTAATTGCTATATACCTATGTTTGGAGATAATGAATTCATTCTGGCTTCAGATTGGCAAGAGGTATCAGAAACATCTTAATTTCACTCAATTAATTTCATTAAAGCAGAAAATTAAGTCCCTATATTTAACAAAAACTTTCTTTTCTGGGAGTATTTTTAAAGAACTACTAGATCCCCAACCACATTTTATTATAAGTCTTTAATGATTTGCGAGTTCTTTAAATAAGAAATTCTCTGAAGTTCAATAAAGTCTTAATTAACAAGGGAAACTACTTAAGAGATATGGCCTAAGCCATCTTCACCACTTAATGGTTGGCTTGTTTATTTTTGCTTTAAGCATCAAGCCCAAAGAAACAGAGGTACTGCTGGTCATTGGTTACCTGCTAATCGATTTCAATTTGATTTCCCAATCCACCTAGTCTGTGCTATGGACCAAACCCCTGTTTATTAGTTTCAGGCTAAGGTACTACTTTGAAAAGTTTTAAAGACATGTTGTGTCTAAAATGTGACAATTTTGTTTGGGCTTTTTTTTCCTTTTAATTTTGAAGGAAGATTATGCCTCTGAAAAATGTTTAAACAAACATTTTGCTTTAAGAACTCACTGGTTCACTTTGAGTTTTCATCTAGGCTGATAAAAAAATAAAATAAAAATGAATACATGACTAATTCTAATTCCATCAAATGGAGTTCCCACACAACGTGCTGGACAGGTGGCCCTTCACCACCTCCTCTTACCCGCTGCCCCTAACCCACTGGGGTAATAAAATAACTGATGACACATGTAAGTCGAAAACCCTAACCAGAGTGGGCTAATTTCCAAAGTACAAATGATACATTTTATTTCACCTCTGAAAACAAAAACAAAAATGTCCACATCTAATGAGAAACTGAACAACTATTCCAAACTTCACCTGGAAATAGTATATAAATAATTTCTTCACAGTAAGGCAGGGTATAGAGAAGGGTTTGGAAAGATACCTTTCATGAAATATTTTCCCATACTTACTTTAATAAAACATTATAATCATTGCCACTGTGTCTGGCAGCACTAACTTCTAGATCGGGTGGCCCATACTATGATTCTAGAATCTGATTCCTATCAGCAAACATTTATCTCCATTCAGAAGGGTATCTCCTGCAAGTCTGCCTTTAGAGAGGGAAAGAAAGCATTTTGGGTTGTGTGAGGAAGCAGGATCAGAAGAACATTTTTCTAGAATTATCTTGGACAAGAAGGCATGATTTATTAAGCCCTAAGCTTACTCACTAAGCTGCCCACAATGCAGGAGATCCGGATTCAATCCCTGAGTCGGGAAGATCCTCTGGAGGAGGAAATGACAACCCATTCCAGTATTCTTGCCTGAAGAAATCCATGGACAGAGGAGCCTGGTGGGCTACAGTCCATGGGGTCACAGGGCTGGACATGACTGAGTGACTAACTCACACACAGCCTACTCACAGGACGCTACCCCCGTTCTCTGATTTAAGGGAGGTCCCTTTCCCTGAAGCTCTCTCCCTCAGCACTCCACACACTGAAAAACGAAACCAGCCTCCTACGGTCACTCTACGCAGCTTCAGATCATTCCTATCCACTGGGTTTATTTAGGCTTCTGCTAGCTGACCATCCCCATCTCATCTGCTTTATCTCTGTCATCTACTAAATTCCTAGACATTCATCTTTATTAAAGACTCAACATCTCGCTCAGTCTTCCCTACCACAAATGTTCTACCATGTACCCAGATAACATCAGGGACTACGTGGACAATCTCTGCTACTATCTGACTTAAGAATTTCTTAACCTTACAAAGTCTCATGACCTTCACCTCCATTCCACATTCATATCTGCATTTTCAGGGTGATGTTCTGATGTTATCATATGGAATAGTTACCTTTGAAATCTTTTACTTGCGTCATCTACACATCGGCCTTCCCATTCTCAGAAGCTTTTTCACTTCTTTAGTCCCTCTGCACTGGCTCTTCCACTCTCCTGAGAATTCTTACTTCAGGTCTGCTCTGCTTTTCCTTGGCTTTTCTTTTACCTTCTATTAGGTTACATCCTATGGTGCCATCATTTAAACTGTCATCTCACCAGAGAATCTCATTCCCTTCCCCGTGCAAATGAGCCCACCCTGAATGTTCCCCACCACCTACCTTTTCCCTTCCAACTTTAAGTTAAGATATTTCAGAATATTTTTATAGAATTACTGATTGACTTGTTTATTGTCAGTCTCCCTTTTTACTGCATGCTCATTATGAGCAGGGACTTTGTGTTGTTTACTTCTACATCTGCAGCAACTGGAACAATGTTCAGTAAATATCTGTGGAAGACATTATCTGTGATGCTGGGAAAGCCCTGTAACTGCTTAGCTTAATGCCATTTCAAATAATAAAACTTTAACAGGGCCATTAATTCTGTGCAAAGCCTTTCTACACGGCCCTGGTTAGTCTTTCCTTTCACTCCACACACTGGCCCTTTCCAGCCTTCAAAACTCTTAATTTCTCTTACAAAGAGAAAACCTAAAGTAACTGGGTGACGTATCACACAGGTTCCCATCCTTGCCAGCCTCTAACCATACTAGCATTCACACTATCATTGCCGCCGTCCCCCTGGTAAGAGAAGAAGAGGGGTTCCTCCTCTGTTTAAGAGTAACCCTGCTATCTTTTCTCTGGATGTATCCTCTTTTATGTCCCCAGGGACAGATCCATCATTTTTCCCATCTTCCAATGGACATGAATTTGAGTAAACTCCAGGAGTTGGTGATGGACAGGGAGGCCTGACGTGCTGCGATTCATGGCATTGCAGAGTTGGACACGACTGAGCGCCTGAACTGAACTGAACTGAACTGAATGGAATCTTCAATCTCTTCCTTCATTTTTTTAAAGTTTTTTTTTTAATGTGGACCATTCTTGAAAGTCTTTATTGAATTTGTTACATTTTGCTTCTGCTTTAGGTTTTGGCTTTTTGGCCGTGAGGTATGTAGGATCTTAGGTCTAGTACCAGGGATCAAACCCACACCCCTTGCATTGCAAGGCAAAGTCTTAACCACTGGACCACCAGGGAAATCCCAACCTCTTCCTTTCTGCTTTCATTTCTGTCTTATCAACCTCTCAGCTGCATTTAACTCCAATGATCAGACTCTAGCTTTTAACATACTCTCTAATTTCTTCCCCTGTGTCCCCTGGCTGAGTGACTGGCAACACTTACCATCTAGTTTCCCAAGCCAGAAACGTCAGTTACATTTTACTCACTTCTTTTTCACAACCTCACATATTTACTTTATGCCTTATATTTATTCCTAAAGATCTCTCAAATCCATCTATTCTCTCTACCCTGTTACCATCAAATCCAGGCAACCATTAGGGTTATGGTTAAGGGACAGTAGACTCATTCCCTGCCCAAGGCCCTTCTTCAGCTACAGTCAGTGAACCTTCTCAACAATTCTGATCTTCACTGGAAACTTCATTCCATAACTTTTCATTGCTATTAGTAGAAGGTTCAAACACTTTACCATGGAAATTACCACGGACTACAGAATCCTGTGCCAATGCTGACATACCCTTATCACCCCTACTCTCACATCCACACACACGTCCTCTCTGACTAAGCCCTAAAGTCATTATTCTAGTTCTTTGATCTTGCTAAGCTCTCCCTCATACCCAGGACACAGAAATAGTATTCCCTTGTATGGGTAAAGCTCTGTCTCCGCTTCACCAGGTTGGCGTGAGCTAGCAGGCAAGCTTGACAATGTCCCACCTCTGCTTAAAATCCTTTAGATGCTCCCTATAAGATACTTATGCATTTTCTCTAGACTTGAAGAGGAATTACAACCCAGTGCATTCCACATTACACTCCAGTCATCGTGAGCTCCTTGCAGACCCTACACTCACCCAGGCGTACTGCCCCCAGCCGGTACACGTGCTGCCCTCTGCTCCACCGGCCTGCCAGCCCCAGGCTGGCCTTCTGAACCAGCAGGCGATGTTTCCTCTTGCAAATGCTTTCCTGGCCCTGTTACAATCACTAGCGGCCAAGCTATATAAGGATTGATGTGGCCTGGGAGCTCTGTTCTCAGAGCGCCCGCGGAACACTCTGCTTCTCTCTGCCCTAGCGCTTACCCAAACCGCATGGTGACTTTGTTTATTGGTCTGTCCTGCTGACTAGACTGTCACTTTCCTGAGGGCAGGGTATATCTAAGGTCAAGCTCCCAGTGTCTAGAAAAGTGCTCAATATTTAGAAAGTGTTCAATTAATGTTTTGGGGAATTATAAATGAATGAAGAGAGGAATAGATAAGGAAAGATATTGTTCTGAAGTCTCTATGGAAATATCCGTGCCTACATTCTACTAGGAAATTCAAAGGAACAGTCTAGGTTCAGCTTCTCCATTATAATTAGTTTATAAAAAAAAGAAAAAACTGGACCAGTGTCCCTCAGCTCTGACTTAGTTTTCACAGAGTAGCACTGTCCAAAATTGCACCTTTTAAAGCAATCAGTCAGTTACATATAACTTCTTGTAAAAATGCAAATGCCTAGGGAATTTCTATATACCTTAACGTCACTTCATTTACTTCAATTCCTTTTCTACCAATACTCAGCAGAAACCACTCTGCTAAAGGACTGGGAACTTTGTGTGTGAGGGACAAGAGATGGGCTGGCATGGATATATTTTAAGTTTCCCCCATTATCGTAATAAGCAGCCATAGTCGAGAATCACTGTTGCCCAGTGCTTCTCAGTCCTTACTGTGCAGTGTCCTCCCCTGGCAATTTGACTAAAAATCCAGTTGCAGACTCAACAGGTCTGAGTTGGGATCTGAGAATTTGCATTTTTGCAAGTTCCCAGCTGCTGCTGCTGCTGCTGCTATCTGGACCACACTGTTAATAACAAGAATCTAGCTATTCTCCTCTTACTGTAGCCCTCTGGCTTCTTTACTTTTAGGGTTTAATCACTGGGGAGGGAAGGGATAACAGTGAGTGTCTGCAAGGGTGAGCACAGGAGAGCTATGTGTTCAAATCAAAGTGTGCCCGACTGATTTCACACACACCCAAAAATGTGCTTTGCTTTACAGGAAACATGGATGCAAGTGCCCGGCACTAACTTTGCTCATTTTACCTGATTCGCAGGCTGAACTGTCACTTCTTGTGCTAAAATAGAGCACAGTAGTCAAGGAAAATGTTAATAAGAGATGACACATCTTTACCCGAGAGTATCTAAAATATACTACTTTCTCTCTCTCTCCCCCCAACCCCTACCCTCTCTCTTTTTTAGATACACCTTCCACTTAAAAAATACGTTGACTGCCCTTTGATTCTCAATAAATAGATTTCTACCCTTCAAAAAACAGCTTTAAATGGTGCATCTGCAAGTTTCATGAAAGAACATACTAAATGGGTTATATCCGTGCGTTATACCTGTGGTGCATCTCCTTGAAGAATGCATAAGATGAAACAGGCTGTCATTAATCTTTGCTGTTTCTCTGTAAAATGAGACACTTTTAATTTCAGTTTTGTAGATAAGGAAAATGAAATGCAGAGAGCTAAACTGACTTAATTAAGATCACATACTAGCAACACAGGATGTGGCCCAAACTTACATCTCAGTTCTTTCATGCTGTTGGCTTTGTGGAAAAAGAAGCCACAATCTTTCAAAAGATTTTGCCTTAATTATTCATAACACATCTCTTTGAAATAAAGTTTACTCTTTAACAGTCTTTCTCATGCACATATCTATTACTGGAATTTCTCTATATTATAGTCATCTAATTATTAACCTATGTGGCTCATAAAAGAATTCAAAGTGGCCTTACAGGGGGATATATAAAACAAAATCATATACATCAGCTGAGAAAGAAAAAGGAGGGCAGGGATAATGCTAATGAATCAAATGTATACAAGAGGTCCTATAATTAAAGGTTAAAGATAAATCTCTTGACATATTGGTAGTCAGGGTGGAAAGGGAAACAATTCACAGAACTCTCGGGAAAAACTAACACCTTTTCCCAGGAGCACGATTATCCCCAAGAACCACTCTGTGGTAGACCCAGTATCCTGCCTCTGATTAAGAGGTGGTTGATCTACCTGGCCTACCCTACCACATATATCCCCAACTTCCTCTGAAAATGCAACTCCAGCATATGCAAACTGTGCTTCCCATGTCCAATTCTGAAATAATTTTAACTTCCTAGTTGATTTACTATTTCCATAGACTTTTCATCAATATAATGCTAATGTAATCAAATAATAGGTACTCACTCAAACTGAGAAGCTTAAATTATTTAGTGATTTGGTAGGCATAGAAAATGACACATAATTGCTTTGAATTGTGGAAATGGGAATCAATGGACTCAACATTTACTAACAATAGCAAGTAGAAGATCAAAACAGAAGATAATTACTTATAAATGGACACTGGAGAATGGAAAAAAGGGATAAGGGTGATTTTGTTGTTTTTAAACCACATACCATAAAATTCACCCAGTGACTTTTAATACATCTACGTATTTATACAATGATCACCACAATCCAACTCTAGAAACATTCCATCACCCCAGAATGTTTCCTTATGTCCATTTGTGGGAATCCTTGTTCCAATCCCAGCCCACAGGCAAAAGCTATTCCACTTTCTGCCCCTATAGTTTTGCCTTTTCTGTAAAATAAACCTTAAGATACCAAATGAACTTATCAGACATTGCCAATTTTTTTCCCCTTTAACCACTGAATCCAATTTATCTATGTTTTCCATACTTTGACCACGTACTAAAAAGAGATAGTGCATGACTGCTTAAAATCTACCTAGAAGGTAAGAAAAATATGTGATATATGAGTGTATCTATCATATAATTGACTCCCTTTCTTGGAAAGGATCTGATTGACAGATGCTAATTTAGACTGGAGAATTTTTGAGCAAGTATTTCTGTGCAATTGTCAGGAGAATGGTGTCAGGGAAGCCCAAAGCAAATTGCCACATGCCACATTTAAATGAACAAAGCTGTGCTTCGGCAGTCTTCCCACTAAGATACCTGCTGCGTTCTTATTGCCTGAAGGATTTTTTTCGAGCTTAATTACATAATGAAATCGCCTCATCTTCCACTCTGAAAGGCTGTTACCTGGCTGGCAGCCCTCCTGAGCCAGTCTGCAGTCTTCAGCGTACTCATCCAGTTGTGTCCTTCTTCTTCATGGAGGCTTCTCGGGTGTCAACAGACAAGGAAGGCGGGACCATGGCCCATAGCAGTGCAGATGTTCCCTGCTGCTGCCAGGAAAAGGCCAGTTGCTAACAAGATGCTTCACGGAGGGCATTACCAGAATCTGGCCCTTGCAGAAACGATCAGATATTTGGAAGCTTCATTTACTTCAAAGGTTATGGCTCCAGCCACACAAAAGTGATTATATATCAGAATAGGAATACATTATCTCACCAAGCTGAATATATCCATCAAGTGAACAGAATGCCTCCTTTTCCATATTAATATTTAAATACTCATCAAAAGTTTGCTTGGTGAGTAGAGAATTAAAGTAAAGAAAATGGATAGCTCTGAGAGGTTCAGCCAGGTCCTGGTGCTACACAAATCTCTCCCTCAGGACTGCCACAATTGTGCAGTGTACAACCTGCACAACTGTACAGGTGGTCCTGCTCTCTTGGGAACTCTATTGATCATGTATCTGAATTTGGTTTCTCTATCCCCTGGAGAGGTGAGGACCACACTGCTAATGTTTGCTTCTTTAAACTCCTCAATTCCAAGTTGAGTTTGATGTACTAAAATCACTGATAAAGTTGCTTACTGTTCTCAGTAAAGTAGCTTGGTTCTTGGTCAAAGAGATACTCATTCTTCTCATTCCCAGTTTGGATTTAATTATTTCAGTTCTCTGAGAGTCATTTATGTCCTTTAATTCCAAGTTCTATCACGAGAGGATGAAATTTGCTCTCAAATACTGCATGTACAAGCATAGAGCATTAAAAGTTTGACAGATGCCTGATTATCTTTAAGGCAACATGGAGAAGTGGTCATGAATACAGGCTCTAGAGCCAGGCTGCCTGGAGTGCAATGCTAGCTCAAGTTTTGTTCATCTGTAAAAAGAATGTATAATGGTACCTAATTCACAAGGTCACTATGAGGATCAAAGGTAAACTGCCTGCAACAGGGTCAAACACACAAACATTCAATAAGTGTTAGCTACTGTTATTCTATTTTATTATCTCCTATTTTTACTTTATTATATTCTATTATTATTCTCCTGTATTATTATACCCCTCTATTAATCTATTTAACATTTCTTCCTTATCCTTATATGTTACACACAATTTAGTAATAAAAGACTAGTTTAGCAAGAAACACTGGGTATGCATGTTTAACTCTTCAAAGACAGGCCTCAAATAAAGGAACTATAGAAGGGTATATTACTTGTTCCCTATTGCTGCTACAACAAACTGTCACAAAAGCAGTGACTTAACAGAAATGCATTATCTTATGGCTCTGGAGGTCAACAGGGAGGTCAACATTCCTTCTGGATACTCGAGAAAGAACCATGCCTTTCCCTTTTCAGCATCTAGAGGCGACACACGTCATCTGGCTCATGGCTGCATCACTCCAATCCTGGCTTTCTCTGCTTCTTTCTTAGATCTTCTTCTCTGATTCTCACCCTCCTCTTCCCTCCCCCTTATACTGGGTTAGCCAAAAGGTTCATTTGGGGTTTTCTATAAATGGTACCTGAATGGACCTTTCAGCCAACCCAATAAGAACACTTGTGATCACATAAAACCATCCAGATAACTCAGGATAATCTCCCTGGGTTATCCTTAACTTAATAATCACATTTGCAAAGTATCCCTTGACTTATAAGGTAACGCATTCACAGGATCCAAGGACAGGAAGTGGGCATCTCTAGGGAAGCATTATTCTGCCTAGTACAAAGAAATAGCATTAGATGATCTCCTGAGATTATTTAAGCCAGGGGCACTCAACTGGAGACGATGCTGCTGCCCCAGGGAGACAGCTGGCAATGTCTGGAGGCATTTTCTGGTTGTCACCATTGGGAAATAGTGCTACTAGTCACCTAGTGCCAGAAGCCAGGGATGCTATTAAATGTCCTACCGTCCACAGAACAGTCCCCTCCCCACAGCAAAGAATGATCCAGCCCAAAAGGTCAACAGTGATGGAACAGGGAAACCTCGACTTAAAGTTCATGATTCTTCGACATCTCAATAAGGTTTCAGTGCCATGGAAGCCAGTTTCAGGATATAGATTTACAGACATTTGAGAAATCACACTCAGGCTCTATAACTCCACGTTTTTTTACAATCTTGTATGGTAAATAAGAGATGAATAATATTACTCATACTTTAATAATAGGGTTTTGAACACGGCCATAACTTGTTAAGTAGTGTGTGCTTCATTTTAGGTCTGGTGTACTCTTTCATAGTGATGCATTTCTTACACAAGCAAGTTAAAGTATGTATTATAAACATCATTTTGTGTATATTATAAATATTGGGTTGGCTAAAAAGTTTTTCTTTGAGCCCCTTTTTTGGGGGAGAGGGGGCAAGAACACTGGAGTGAGTTGCCGTTCCCTTCTCCAGCAGATCTTCCCGACCCAGCGATTGAACCCGGCTCTCCAGAATTGTAGGCAGAAGTTTTACCGTCTGAGCCACCAGGGAAGTCTATTAAAAAGAGGTGGCAAGAATACACAGAAGAACTGTACAAAAAAGATCTTCACGACCCAGATAATCACAATGTGTGAGCACTCACCTAGAGCCAGACATCCTGGAATATGAAGTCAAATGGGCCTTAGAAAGCATCACTATGAACAAAGCTAGTGGAGGTGATGGATGGAATTCCAGTTGAGATATTTCAAATCCTAAAAGATGATGCTGTGAAAGTGCTGCACTCAATATGCTAGCAAATTTGGAAAACTCAGCAGTGGCCACAGGACTGGAAAAGGTCAGTTTTCACTTCAATCCCAAAGAAAGGCAATGCCAAAGAATGCTCAAACCACTGCACAATTGCACTCATCTCACATGATGCCAGCAAAGCAATGCTCAAAATTCTCCAAGCCAGGCTTCAGCAATACGTGAACCATGAACTTCCAGATGTTCAGGCTGGTTTCAGAAAAGGCAGAGGAACCAGAGATCAAATTGCCAATATCCGCTGGATCATCGAAAAAGCAAGAGAGTTCCAGAAAACCATCTATTTCTGCTTTATGGACTACGCCAAAGCCTTTGTGTGGATCACAATAAACTGTGGAAAATTCTGAAAGAGATGGGCATACCATACCACCTGACCCACCTCTTGAGAAACCTATATGCAGGTCAGGAAGCAACAGTTAGAACTGGACATGGAACAACAGACTGGTTCCAAATAGGAAAAGGAGTACATCAAGGCTGTATATTGTCACCCTGCTTATTTAACTTATATGCAGAGTACATCATGAGAAACGCTGGGCTGGAGGAAGCAACAAGCTGGAATCAAGATTGCCAGGTGAAATATCAATAACCTCAGATATGCAGATGATACCACCCTTATGGCAGAAAGTGAAGAGGAACTAAAAAGCCTCTTGATGAAAGTGAAAGAGGAATGTGAAAAAGTTGGCTTAAAGCTCAACATTCAGAAAACTAAGATCATGGCATCTGGTCCCATCACTTCATGGCAGATAGATGGGGAAACAGTGGAATCAGTGTCAGACTTTTTTTTTGGAGCTCCAAAGTCACTGCAGATTATGACTGCAGCCATGAAATTAAAAGACGCTTACTCCTTGGAAGGAAAGTTATGACAAACCTAGGTAGCATATTAAAAAGCAGAGACATTACTTTGCCAACAAAGGTCCGTCTGGTCAAGGCTAATGGTTTTTCCAGTGGTCATATACAGATGTGAGAGTTGGATTATACAGAAAGCTGAGCGCTGAAAAATTGATGCTTTTGAACTATGGTGTTGGAGAAGACTCTTGAGAGTCCCTTGGACTGCAAGGAGATCCAACCAGTCCATCCTAAAGGAGATCAGTCGTGGGTGTTTGTTGGAAGGACTGATGCTGAAGCTGAAACTCCAATACTTTGGCCACCTCAGGCGAAGAGTTGACTCACTGGAAAAGACCCTGATGCTGGGGGCAGGAGGGGAAAGGGATGACAGAGGATGAGATGGCTGGATGGCATCACCGACTCGACGGGCATGGGTTTGGGTAGACTCCGGGAATTGGTGATGGACAGGGAGGCCTGGCGTGCTGGGACTCATGGGGTCGCAAAGAGTCAGACACGACTGAGCGACTGAACTGAACTGAACTGAAAATTTTTTTCAGATTTTTCCATAACAGCTTATGGAAACCCTGAACTAACCTTTTGACCAAACCAATACTTAAATTTATAGAGGTTTAAAGGACAAACACTAAATTTCAAGATGATCCACAGCCTTCTACAATATTTTATTTTTACCTTAGTATGGCTTGACCTCCATCCCTTGACTTCATAGGATCAAAGAGAGAAGTACAGTTGCCATGACTTTCCCTTCCACGGAGAGAAAGATTTAAGCTAAAGCCAACTTTTACTTAAAATAAGCACTGTGGGTATCCATACCTAACCTTTCCAATGTTCAACAATTTCTGTGCTCAGATTTGAATCCTCCCAACCTTTTAAAGTAATGTATAGAATTGCTGGTGGGAGACTTTATATTTTTTTCAATATCCTTTTCTCCACTTTTCTTTTCTTTTCCATCCATTTCCCTCTTTCACTCTCTCACTTTTTTTCTTTCTAAAATTTCCCCTAGAGTTTTCTTAATCTATAGAAACTTCCAAAAGTGACAGTTGTATTTTCTGACACAGAAAATATTTTCTAACCAGTAGAGTACTCTGTGTGTGTGTGTGTGTGTGTGTGTGTAAGGAGAGCATGAAGACTCTATCCATAAGTGTAAGTTTCACCATTCTCCCCCCAGGGAGGAATAGTAACTAGGAATATGAAAGTATTCTTAACAGCTTGTGAATCAACAAAGCAGAATGAAGAAAAACACACAGCTATTCAGCAATCTTGTTTATCACTGAAGTTATTTCTATTGTATACGTTTCTCTGCCAAGATACGGTTCTGTGAGGTGTTTTTTACATTTGGTATGATTTCTAAGCTACAATTAAAGGATCCAGTTTAAACACATTTTAATGAGTTAAGCCTGGCAACCACCATCAAAAAAAGTCAAAGCCTTACCCCTAAACATTAAGTCACGTGTAAGATTTCAGATTCCAAATGTCACATTGCTCTTTGGGTGGGTATCACTGAAGAAACCTACTCAGATCTCTAGAGTACAATCACCTGTAGGATTTTACACAGTTACGCCTACGGAATCAAAGGATCTAGTTTCTTCAAAAATAAAATCCAAGAAAAAAAAATTAAGAAAGAAAAAAAGAGTGCCTGAGAGAATCTATAGATTAAGAGACTTAATAGGTCTGTCAAGTGTATTGAAAAACAGAGATAATTAGAAGTCAACACATAAGTGGGGGCTTTTCAAAACTGAATAGCATGAGCATATAATAGGGCACCTGGTGGAGAGGAAGGAGAGATGGGACTCAGGGAGAGGGCAAGCAGTAATTCAGACAACTTGAGCACTACCGACTCTAGCAGAAACCCTGGACACCACCCAGCCAAGGGACCTGTGTAGCCATTCCCCTGAGGAATAAGGAAACGCCTTGGTTTCTGGGAAGGCCCTTGGATGGGAAAGTGCATGCTGTTATGCTGAGGAGCAAATGGCTGGTATCCTAAGCTACCCACATCTTGTCCCAGAATGTCTATATGGCTAGTGCCCTTGAGATCCAGTGGTGGGGGGAGGGTAGGCAAGAAGAGCACATATACACTCAGGACATTAGACTATAACCTATAATCCCACAGTTTTCCCATCATTATTCTGCACAAATCAGTAAATAACAAAAAACCACATAAGACAGTCCAACAGAAAGTGTTTAAAACTTATTTGTGACAGGTTATTTCTTAGAAGAGATGTAGACACTAGGAAGTTTAGAACCTCTTGCTAAAGGGCATATATATTATGTCCATATCCAAGGTGTTCACATATCTGCCACCATCTTTTTTCTCTTTGTCAAAATGTTCTTATTTTCACCACACTCTAATTGATATGACTTCTAAAAGCGTCATCTACTTCTCTGTTCCCTTTGCTGATTTTTCTTTTCCTTCTACTCTAATACTTGATGTCCTCTTAATTTCAACCTTATACTTCTCCTTTTAAGAACTCAAATATTCCCAAGGCGTCAACCATCACCTCTTGGCTGACAGACCCTAGATCCACTCCATCTTTACTTTCTTGCTGTCAATCTTCACTTCGATATTACCCCTGACTTGGACCCAACAGGTCTAAATCCACATTAATCACATCCCCCCAGAAAACAAACTCACCTAACTTGGACGTTTCTGTGTGAGCTGCCGGTCTCCCAAGGCCCTTGAGGTTTCACACTCGGTGTCATGTTCAAATTGTTCATATCCTTCATTTAGCAAGTCAGTGCTATTGAGCCAGCCAATTGTTTCATTGCTTTTCCATCCCACTGTAGGTAGCCCTCCTCAGCTCACACCTGAGTTACAGAAGCAGCCCCTACCTGCCTGCTCTCCCTAGCTTCTCACTCGGTCCCCCTACCCTAGCATTCCCAGAATTACCTTCCAACTTTTGCCTTATTGAGTGATCTGTTTAGGAAAATATCCTTTCCACTCCTACTACAAAATTAGGGCTAAACATGAATTCTCAATGCTCTCTGTAACTTTTATCTATCAAGTCTATACTTTCACTGCTTCTCCACATGATTTAGTCCTGTCCTTTCTCCTAGTTTGGAAATTTCTCTTCTGCATCCACTTCCGCGTCCTAGCCCTGCTTTAAGACCTCTCCCAAATATCAGTTTCTCTACCTTGCTTTAGAGGATTACATGTTACTTCCTTCTTCATTCTAAGCCCTCTAATGATCTGCACTGAGAAATTTAAAACTAAATGATATGGTGTGTGCCATTTCAATGTACTGATTTTCTTTCTCCAATTATAAGGCAAGCTTCATAAAGCTAGAGATACAGTTCTCCATCTCTACCCTACCATATACTCTGGAGTTCAAATGAGTGAATTCCTTTATAGAATGAATAAATTAACTATCTACTACTTAAATGTATTTTTATTTTCTTTGACTGTAAATTAATGATTTATAATAAATAAAAATATACACAAATATAGAGATATATTAGCATTTGATTTTTATTTTTTTTTTATTATTTTTTTTTTAGCATTTGATTTTTAAAGTTTATACATTAATTATAAAACTATTTGATTTAAAAACCATATCCTTACCTGATTTTATGCACTCTGATGACTTGCAAATACCGTCTAGAAAAAGAAGGATATATGCATAAATATTTGCAATACATGTTTTCTATTTTCTCCCTACCTTTTCTTCTTTTATAAGCTATCAATTAAATAATTAATTCCTTAGAGCAAGAACTAAACTCTGAGTATTATATACCACTGACAGAAGTTAGAAGAAGATAAAGAGGAATGAAATAAGCAAATCCTAAATTTAAAAATTTTTAAATGAAGAGAATGTATTTCCTATATCATCTCTGACCCCTAAGCCCTTAGTACTATTAAATTGAAATATCAGTTGTTTTAGTCTGATAACCATTTTTTTTCCCCATTTGTGAAAAACTTTTAAGAGTCAAATTAGACCTCTTAAATTCTCATAAAGCTGTTTAGAATTTCAATGACACAACAAAAGTTGACCAAATGAAGTTGGTTTTAAAATTGTGAACATTTTCATCAAGTAAAATTATACATTAGAATCTTCATAAAATAAGTATGAGTGCACTAACTATACTTGGCAATTAATAACTTAGCTCAAGCATAAAAAAACATTGTACTTTAGTCAAAGTTAATTGTTTTGGCATATTGATATTATATTTTATAAATGAATCTTTATATCACAGTCTTTAAGTGTCTCTCTCCTTAACCTATTGTTTAATAGATGGGAAAAGTCTAGGATAAAGACTTCGCTCTCCTCTGCATGCTTGTGGGCATGAGTGTGGGAATAACTCACCATCGTAGGTCGCATAGAGCGCTATCATCGTCACTGCAATGATGGTGAGCAGCAGGACGAGGACAGAAAGGCTGATCTCCAGTGGGGTCCATCTCTGTTTCTTCTTTGGCTTTGGTGTGTTGATATCAGTTATATCCATCTGACTTTCTGATCTGCCCATTACCTAAAATCTGCAAAAAACTTATTTTTTAATTTTTAAAAACTAGTCATAACAAATAGATAGATAAAACGAAGAGATCTATACACAATTTTCTAAATGCCTAACGTAGCTGAATAAAAGTGAAAGGCTAACTCAGTATAAATTAGAAATATAAATTTTTTTGCTGAAAGTCAAAATTTTGATTCTGAAAGCAAAGGGTATATAGTCATATAAATTAGACAGATCCTGGCCACAATCTTTTGGGTTTTTTGACATATCACTAAAGATCCAAGCAAAATTAGACAAGGAAACTTGCTTAAATACATAGAATTTCTTTAGCGGTTCATAAGCAGGTAACTTCTGTACCATTAAGGAAATTTTTAAACTCACCCTTCTGAACTTTGGACAACATCAAAGCTGAATTTTATATCTGTTCCACTGTCTTCCTTTACAAGCTTGGGAAGCAATGTCTAATACTTTGTGGTTTTGACTAGATAATAATTTGAAATATGAATACAGATAAAAACAAAAATGAACAAACATTTGTGGTAGCTTTTTTTTCAGTCTTAAAAAAATCTTTTATTTTTACAGTTCAAAATTACAGCTGCTAACATGAGTATCTATTAACTGGTTAGACTGTCTTGGAAATGGTCATTCACTGGACCAAAAGTCATGGTTTACAACCTGGGATGAGAGATATTAACCACAATCACAGCTTCCTTGTGCAACTAAAGAAGGAAAAAATATGATTAAAAAAAAATTCAACCTTGCAGGTCAAGATAACAAGATACTTATTTAACTTGTTTTTAAATTACTAATATTAATACTTCTACTAATAATAGCTGACATGTATTGAGTACTTCCCCTGTGTCATTCATAGTTCTTAGTGCTTTGTATATGCTAATTTTCTGAATCTTTGTGAGGTGGATTTTAATATTCCAATTCTATACCTTAGGAAAGTGGGGCAAAGAAAAGCCAGGTAACTTGCCCAGAGCTACACAACTAAGAATACATTTACAATGAATACATTTCAAAGAACACAATTACAAAGAATACATTTTGAAAATAAAATTGAATCATCATAGAAAGATAGCTACTTTAAACCTTATTGCAGAAGTCTAGGGGGTAAAATTACGGGGATATAAGCCTAAGTATTAAATTTCATTATGCTTCTTTTAGAGGCCTAGTGACTCTTTATCAGCCATTCACCAAAGCTTAGAACAGACAACTTCAATTTTCCTGGTTGACTGTAGTAAAAAGGATCATAAACGAACAGATTAGCTGTTTATAGCCTGATGCAAATTAAGCATATAATTTAGTTCCCAGATGAAATGACTGCACAGAGATGCTCTTACTGTTAGAAATCTTTGTAATTTTCTGAGAATGTGTTTTGTGGAAACTGAGGCACAGCATAAAGTAGATAAGGATTCTATGTTTAAAGGACAGCCTGGGTGAGCCAGCAGATAACTAGGAATTTAATATGCCTACTGAGTTATTACTAAGTGAACCACAACTGAACTTTAAATTTCTGGATACATATTTTTAAGTATGCTGTCCCTTTGATTACATGAGGCTATAACCAAGGACAGACTATCAAATAAAAATATTTTATTAGACCATGAAAACCGTGTCTACTCAATAAAAACGGAATGTAATGTACCTGAATGTTAAAATGTCTTAATAGTTATGTAACTCATGTTGGCTTCATCTTACAGCCTCTTTCTTGGGTTATGATATGGAATTGCATTGATAGTAGTCCTTGGAGTTTTAACAGGGGAGGTAGGTGGGGAAAGAAAATGTGGAAACAAAGTGAATGCTTGTATGCTGTACAGAAAGGGAAACAATAAAAAGAATAATTTTTCACTTCTCCCAGATGAATTCAAGACTGACTTCAAAAACATCTTAATATTAATCACATCTATTTGAGTATTTCCCTTTCCTGAGTATTTCTCTCCCTTCTCTAATAATAGTTCAGAAGACAATCTAGAGAAACATTCTCCTGATATATTACGACCCACTTCTCTTTTTAGTTCTTTATTAGAAACAACAGTCAGTTTCTCTAGCAAAACTTAGGGCCAGGAACCAGGGCAGCCATGGGGTTAAATTAAAGGTGCTCTTTGGCGCCACCAGGCTTCCAGTATACAGGAGAACTAGTAGGCATGTGTATCTTTCTGCCTTCTAGGGTACTTTTCCCAGGTTTCTCCTCCTTACCCATGAGACTGGGGTACCGAAGAGTTGAGCTCTTAATGAATGGTTCTGCACCTAAGGCAGCAGAAATTATTACAGGGGTAAATGAAGGCAGTGACTGAGGCTTAGTCCTTCTACCTGCATCAGATGAATATCATTTTTTAACTACATGCTAACTCTCCATCTGCCCCTCTTGTAAATGCCTGGTAATTTGCAATCTTTGCTCCTAAGACACATTTTTCAACAGCATTTACCAAAGCAAAAATGAGGCAGGCATGTTTAACCGCCTAATTAACTTTGTCATTCATTTCCAGTCAATTCCAGTGGATTCACTATTTTCTTATATGAAAATAAGTGTCAGTATCTTGAATTTCAGGAAGAAACTTACCACCATCTCTCAGATACTTAGACGCCCAATGCAACCACACCCAACCCATTTTGGAGAGGGGTAAAGGAGGAAATTATACAAAAGAATATAAAAATTATACAGCTGATACTTGTAGTCCCCTATAAAGCAGGATATGCCAAAACATACCTACATCCTTAAAGTATTTCACCTCACTTGGAGATGTGTTGGCAAGTTCAAGCAAAAAAAGTAGACACTTCCACGAGAAGAGAAATAGAACATCTAACCTAACAAACTGCAGACTTCAGACAACATCTCCAAAAGAAAAAATGATTATTTTGCCTAGGTAGAAACTGAGTTTCCAAGCAATATAAAGCAGCATTTTTTTATACCAGTTGAGCATACACATTACTTTTATCACATCATCAAATCAAAGAATCCAGAGGATAACTGGTTGTTAAAAAGAAGTCTATAAATCCAAGCAATGTTCATCTTCACAGTACATTAACATTTCTACTAGTCCCTGAGGTTAGTCTATGCAATTACAGTTTGTATTATGGAAACTGAGGCATAGAAAGCAAGAGAAACAGGTTCCACCTATAGGGGAGTATAATCTACAAAAATAGTGAACCACTATGCTATACACCTGAAACTGATACATATTATAAATCAACTATACTTATATTCAAAAAAGATGGTAACAGGTCCCATATGTCGATGGCAGCGCATATACTAGACGGTAGCTGCAGATATGAGGAGGCGCATAAGCTAGAGAAATCACCTCCTTGTTTCCCCAGACATTAACTTGAAGGTGTTTCCAGGGTCTGTTAATAACACACGGAGTTCTGAACACAAAATCCCACTACATTACTCCCATATGCAGTGTAGCAGCTATACAACAAAAGACACAGCATGGAGCGCAAGAAACTGCGGGGCAGTATTTCTGTAAGGACTGAAACCCAGCAATAATGCAAGGTAGATGCCTTCATAGCCGGTTTGCGGATTAGCAACTTCCAAATGCTGACAATGCAAATCAAGGTACCACTTTTCAGTTTAATAAAATTACTATTTGCATCGTATATCGGGGAGGGGTAGGCTTGATCAAGTGGCTAAAGAGAACAGTTCGGTTGCAATTACCCTTTTGTTCGAATAATACAAACTGGTTGAGACCGATTAAGGAAACTTTCATCTGCTAAAGAACTACCCACCCCACTCCCACCAACCAACCCTCGAGAGATTTAAGCACTCTATCAGCATAAATTATGTAAGAGGAAACTAAGGTTCAAAGCAAGATGAAGAGGTGGGATCATAAAAAGATCTTCAGGTTAGGGAAAGTAAAAATAGAAAAGTGAGCTACAAAAGGGAAGAAAATCTGATAGAAGCCAAAATGAAAACAAACCTTACTTTAAATATACAAAAACACTGTGTCTGTCCAGCGGAATGGCAAA
Source organism: Cervus elaphus (assembly GCF_910594005.1). Classification (NCBI taxonomy): domain Eukaryota; kingdom Metazoa; phylum Chordata; class Mammalia; order Artiodactyla; family Cervidae; genus Cervus; species Cervus elaphus. Next base: position 9,149,459 of record NC_057833.1, on the reverse strand, counting down.
TTCCCAGTCCCCAAATCCCGCTGCAATCTGGTACCGCTGACCTCAGTAACCAGACCTAACTCTCCGAGGAAGAGGCTGCGGGAAAGCTATGGAAATGAACCTGAAGAGGCGACCTCACATCACTTGAAGAGCCCTCCTCCAGGTTACCCTCTCTGCCCTGGTCCCTCACTCTTTAAGTCTCAGTTTCGGCTTTTCCCAGGGCACGCCTCCCTCGCCCGCGGGGTCGCGGGCGCTCTGAACGCGCCGGACCTGAGTCGTCGACCCGGTTCCGCGCACCTCCTGGGCAGCCGCGCCCCGCGGCCAGCTCTGCCCTCCAGCTCCCGTCCCAACAGCTCCCACCGCCCCCGGGGAGATCTCACGCCCTTTGAACCCATCTCCCTCAGCTCCCAGGTGCCAGCTCGCTCTCCCGGGACTCACCCGTGGGATTCGGGGGAAGTTGGCGGCTGCTGAGCAGACACATCCCCAACCAATGAGCGCACGGGGCTGGCGGGCGGCGGGGAGCCCAGCAGCGCGGGTGGGTCGGTGCGTCCGCCCAGGCGCGCCCGGAGCAGCGCGGGCTCCCGGCAGCGGGTGGCAGCGCGGAGCCCAGGCCGGACTCCGGAGAGGTTCCGGGCCCGCCTCGGCCGGGGCCCCGGGGGCGACGGGGAACCAGAGCATCTCTTGACCCGCATCCAGAGAGACTCACCGTGGCCTCTCAGCAGATCCCGCGCCGGGAGTTGGGCGGCTGCTCCCGCCTGCGCTGGGTCCAGCTTCGCCACTTGCACATCTCCGCGCCCCGCGCGTCTGGGCGCTCTCGCCCCCCACCCCCCACCCCGCCTCGCTACTGCAGGACCAGCTAGAGGAGCAGTTCCCTGAGTGACCTGAAGGTTTCCTCTAGGTCTCCCAAATCCTGTCACATCCTGTGGGGGGGCCAGGGCTGGGGGCTAGGGGTTTGAGAAAGTCCTCCCCACCCGCCCCCCACCTCACCCTTCTCTAAAGGTCTTTGCCAAACATTCTTGGAATTGCTTAGCTTCTGGGCTTTCAAGAAAACAATACATTGCCTCTTCGAGATTCTGCTGTGCTGATAAAGGTTCTATTTCTCTTCCTAATGGACCTGAGACAAAAACAATTCTCTTCCTCACACTCTTTCCCTTTTTCTCGCTCCCATCAGCGAAGCTTCCTTCCTTTCTCATTTTTTTCTTTATTTTCTTTCTCTCCTTCATTTATGTGTTTTCTTTTATTCTTTTCTTGCAACCCCTAGCTCCCTTTATTCCTTCTCTCCTTCTGTTCCTTCCCCCCCACTTCCTCTTTGCTTACCCTCTAGTCTCTTTCTTCCCTTCCTTTCTTTTTCTTGGGGATGGCCAGAGCTACATTCTGTACTGAAACTCTTCACTTCCATCTTCTGACTCTAGGGAATCTTGGAATGTGCATACCTGGGGGGGCTGGAATGGGGAGTGAGAAAAAGAAACTCAAGTGTGTCTGCTCTACCTATTAAAATGAGCTATAATGTGTCTGTTGGACCCTCATCATTGTTGGACCTCATTAATGTGGTCACGCAACATACCATTTTCATGTAAGACATACGATACCTTTTCAAGGGCACAAAAAAAGTTTCGAAGAACTAAACCTCTTCTAATTTTTTTTTCTTCAATAATTTTTGGTTCAGTTAATCAACGCCAAGTATATAGGTTTAACATCTATCTTTAACATCGATCTCTTTTTCCTTATGTTTGTCAACATGTATACACATATATATACATATACATATACATATATACACACATATATACACATATATACACACAGGACACATCTTGGGGTATTCATACTGGAATACAGGCTGAGTTTTCCTGAATTTGCCGTTACTGTTTTTAACATCACAATGACTCAGTGCTTGAGAGAAGTCCCTTTGCATTGACAAATTTTGAATCTTTTTCATAACAAAGAAAGCTGAAAAGCTAAGAGAAAAAGTGATACTTGCTAATGAAAGGGTAAATGGGATACAATGGAGAGACATTAAGAAAAAGAACAATCATTATAAAATTAGATTATATAGCAAAATCAGAAGTACTCTCCTCAAACCTCTATTCTCTACTCTTTCTTGATGCATGGTGCAGACAGTACTTAATCCTCACAATATTACAATTTGAATGTAATTATCCCACAAATAAGCATAAGGAGCTCAGCTCAGGAATTTGAACCCAGTTCATTTTGACTCAAATAAGAGTTACTCTTACCCTCACTTTACAGGCAAGATTGAAGCATAGAATGGTGATTTACTCGATCTGTGAGAAATCTAGATTTTCTAACACTCTAAACTTAATTTTTATTACTTTCCAGCTAAATCATTAGAATGTTATTTCAACCTTATATAATTAACAATAAATTAAAATGAGCTAGAAAAGTCTTTTTCTTTTTTTAATGTAGTCAGTCCTCAGTTTCTTCATAAGGAGCCATGTACGTTAAAAGTTTAATACATTTCTTCTGATTTATATGTGATGAAAGTTGGTGGTGGAGGGGGAATACCTTGGCCAGAATAATCACTAAGTTTGCATATCAACAGGAAATGTAAGTAAAACTCAGTCCTGGTCCTAACATTTTTATTTGAATGTTTTAAAGCTAGATTCTGTTTTCAAATTTGCACAAAATTTTTAAAAAGAAAATTTTCCTTTGGAATGTAATATTTATCCTTGCAGTTCAGGAATATCTTATTTCTGGTAGAAACAAAGATGGTCTGATTTGTTTAGAATGCCTCTAAACTTAGAGTTGAAACACAAAAACAAAGGTAATTCATTTAAATTTTCTTAAAAATTAAGATTTGTTAATGAAAAATTTTCAAACTATTCTTAACAGAGCATATGTCATAGATTTAGGTCTATTCAATTGCAATTAAAAAAACAACTTTGCAGGAATCCAATTCAAAGATTCACTTTTGATAAGGTTGTTTCATAGAGAAAAAGACTGGATATAGAGTATGAGTGAAGTTGCTCAGTTGTGTCCGATTCTTTGCAACCCTATGGACTGTAGCCTATCAGGCTCCTCTGTCCATGGAATTTTCCAGGCAAGTGTACTGGAGTGGGTTGCCATTTCCTTCTCCAAGGATATAGAGTATACAGTTAACAACAACAGCAAAAAAAAAGCAAAGTTATTTTTAGAATGAGACTTCTGGCTGTTGGTCAAGTGTGTGTTTCCTACAAGCAATCTTAATCTCATTAAAGTTCCCCAGAAATTTAAGGGTTTTATCAAAAATGCCAAAGCTCTTCCTAGAAAGTGGTTATGTAAATTGGGGAGATTTCTTTTATAACAGATCTAATAAAGAGTCACTAGATAAGGAAACTCAGAAAACTGAGGTTTGTAGAGGTTTTTCAAAGTTAGGTAGTTTGGTGAGTTACAGAGATGGAGGAGAAAATGTTAGGGAACTGTTGGCCAGGCATGAGTTGCTACACAACAGGAGGTCGTGATAAGGAACACAGTGCTGCTGCTGAAAACTAACGGAGAATTTAGGAGGGGTCAAAAAGAGGTGGGAGATACCATCCCCTGATACGTCTTGTAAGACTAACTGGGAGAATTTGGGAGGAGACAAAAGGAGGCAGGGGATGCCAGCCCATAATATGTTCTGCCAACCTTCCAGAAACCCCTGTGCTGGAAACCACTTTAATTAACAGATGTGTGCACTGCCAGGAAGGGTCTTGAATCATTTTGCAGGGAAATGATTGGCCAGAGACAATCCAGAAAGAAAACCCCATCCCCATAAAACCTAAGACTGCAAGCCTCATGACAGCACAGTTCTCCTGAGTCCCCTAACTCTCCTGCTCTCCACCTAGTGCCTATTCCCAGTAAATTCTTTTGCTCTGTTAGCATGTGTTTCTCCTCAGACAATTCATTTCTGAGTGGTAGACAAGAGCCCGCTCTCGGGCCCTGGAAGGGATACCCATTTGGTAACAAAAGGAGTCCTCCCGGCTGCTATGCATAAGTAATCAAGAGTGGGGCGCACGTTCTAGAAGGATCCAGAGTAGATCCTTCAAAGCTGTCCTTGTATGCAACACTTACAAATTCTTGATAAAGTATTTTTTAAAGGCCCTTTAAGTGCACCACTAAGCTAGCAAGAAATGGAAGGGAAAATCTGAAAAGCCAAAAGCTAAGAATCCAGAAAGGCATTTGGGTGATGAAAGTGGTGCTGCCCTGGTGACATTTACCTATCTCAGGAGGTCTTATCAAGCCTAGGTGATCTAGAGCTTCAGTTTTAACAAAATCTGTGACTCCTTACAAAACCTAGTCCAGAACAAGGTGAGAGCCAGGTCAGATTCCTACATAAAGTCGAGGTGACTAAAAAGGAACATCTGCAGTGAAAAGGTGAACTAGTAAAAAAGAAAAAAACTCAAATCCCACTTTCACTCTTTCCTACTCCCTAAACATAAATACATAAATATATTTGTTTTTTAAGCCTCCACTTCAGGTAAGTAAATTTATACCAAAAAGCTTCCAGTGAAAATTCATGATCAGACCAGACCGCAGATGGATATAGGGCTGAGATTTATACTAATTAGGCAGCCTGAAAATTCCCAAGTTAAAAATTCATAGTAAAGTGGTCCCAGCTAAGACTATGTCAAACAAAAATTGAGAGAATTATCACTACCTAACTCTCACTAAAGAAACTTGTTGAGAATGAATTTATGAAACAAAATAATACTAGATATGAGATCTTATATGCAAGAAGAAATAGTAAGCAAAGAAAATAGTAACAATATAGGTAAATCTAAGGAAACACTGATGAGAAAAATGTATGGGAATAAAAAAGATCAACTAAAATACTAGGCAATGGTGATGTGTAATTCAGGAAAGTATTAAATAGAGTTCAAACACTCTAAAGCGCTTACTTAGGTTGTTGGAAAGGAGGATAATGATACTAATTTTAGACCTTATTAAATTAATTATACATGTAAAAAGTACTAGTTAACCATAAAAAAAAATAAAGTGTATAAGGTCAAGTTTTACATAAAGAAAATAACTAGAATTAAATTAAAGGCAATCTAATGATAAGGAAAGAGGAAAAAATGAAATTCTAGAAATAAAATTATAAAAATTAATCCAAATATGTTAATTATGGGCTTCCCAGTTGGCTCAGATGGAAAAGAATACATTAATTATAATAAAGATAATTGGATCCAATTTTCCAATTATAGGACAATGACTGTAATACAACAAATAAAAGCCAGCTATCTTCTGTTTAAGAGACACATGCGTGCTGAGTCGTTTCAGTCGTGTCCGACTCTTTGTGACCCTATGGACTGTAGCCTGCATGCGCCTCTGTCTGTGGGGTTCTCCAGGCAAGAATACTGGAGTGGGTTGCCATTCCCTTCTCCAGGGGGTCTTCCCGATGCAGGGATTGAACCTGGGGTCTCCCACATTGCAGGCAAATTCTTTGCTGTCTCCGGGAAGCCCAAGAGACACACATATAACCTAATAATATAGAATGGTTGAAAGCAAAATAATGTTAAAAAAAGATACTTCAAACAAATGTTAACCAAAAGAGAGCTGGTGTAGCTATATTGTAAACAGACAAAATAAACTTAAAACTTACCAAAGAAAGATAGCAATCAGTTCAGCTGGGTGATACAATTCTAAACTTGATTAGATCCAGTACTATAAAGTTTAAACATGTACTATAAAAAAAAAAATAACAGCAGAATTGAAAGAGGAAAATGATAATTCACCATGATAATGGGTGATTTGAATACATTGTTCATGATATTTGACCAATCATGTATACATAGCAGTAATGATACAAAAGATCTAAAAACAATATTAAAAGCATGCCTAATGGAAATATATTGAATATTTTACCCAAGAACTGGAGAAAATACATTTTTAAAGCATCCACTGAATATTTATAAACATTGATTACATATCAAACCGTTAAACAAGTGCCAATGAATTTCAAAGACTTTTCATTATAAATAACATATTCTTGGAATGTAACACAACTAAAGAAAGCTAAATCAAAACCACATGTACACATAAAAATTGTTTAATGATGCACACAAACACTTTTACATATGTTAAAGACAAGAATACAGGCCCCAAATGGAGTGTAGCATATGTTAATCCCCACAACACTTTAAACTGCAACTGAACTTAATTACAGTTTAGGTTATTCCAGAAATGGAATTTTAAACTAGTCAATCAGGATTGCCTGATCAGCACTGGTTAGCTAATCTGCCTGGTGGACACCTGCCAAAGGAAAATAATCTCGCAATAACTAATCTGTCTTCTTTTTTTTTGTCTAGTACAACTTCCGTGTTCCTCCTTCCAAATCTATAAAATCTCTTACCCTATATAAATCTTCAGAGCTCTTATCTACCTGCTAGGGTGAATGTTTCTGCTTTTAAGAATTGTTGGTTTTTATATCTTACTCAGTTGAATTGTTTTTAAATAAATAACACATGAATCAAACATGAAAGTTAAAAAAAAACAAAACTGGGTGACAATGAAAATACTGCCTATCAATTGACTTATCTAGAGGGAGACTTACAGTCTTAAATGTTTTTAATTTAAAAAGAAAAATGTTGAAACTTCATGAGGTGAGCATTCAACTGAAAAAGTTAAGAAAAGAACAACAGGAAACATTCTAACAAAATGAAAGGAAAGAAATAATTACCTTAGAATAATAAATTCATGAAATATAATAGAAAGTGAAAGTGAAGTCGCTTAGTCCTTGTTCGACTCTTTGCGACCCCATGGACTGTAGCCTACCAGGCTTCTCCATCCATGGGATTTTCCAGGCGAGAGTACTGGAGTAGGTTGCCATTTCCTTCTCCAGGAGATCTTCCTAACCCAAGGATTGAACCCCGGGTCTCCCACATTGTAGGCAGACACTTTACCATCTGAGTCACCAAGAGCAACAAATCCAAAGTAGGATCTTTGAAAAGACAAATAAAACTGGCAAGGCTAAATGTAAGGTAAGAGAGTTAGAGAAGGTGAGGTTCAGAAAAAGAAGGAGACTGGCACTTTCCAGGAACAGATCACCTTTAATGAGGTGAGAAGGGGCAGCAGTCAGATTAGCGAGCTGCTGCACTTACCCAAGAAAAGAGTAAGTATATATAGGCATGTATGTGGAAAGTTACTGTCTTAAGGGGACCTATTCTTCTCCAAGGTTGTTCGGAGTAGTTATCTCTTAAACGGCTGGGGCAAGGAATTTTGGAGATAGACCAGAGGCTGGACCGGCTGGGAACTGGGTGTAATTAACCTTAATGTCCATTTTTTACTCTGGATGAGAGAGTTCTTTGTTTTGCACAGAATGGTGGGGAGGACCTGAAGGGGAGTTTTAACTCCAGGCTATTTTGAGCCATGTAACTTTCCTTCATTAAAAAAGATGGATGAGTCAAGGTTACGGTTGAACCTTGCATGGCTTGAATAAAAGAAAAAAACAAAAAATAAAACAGAAATTAAAAGATAATGAAAACGTTATATGCTGTTATATCCAATATTTTTAAGAAATTAGGTAAAATGAACAGATTCCTAGGACAATACAAATTACAAAAACTGTTTCAAGAATAAATAGAGAACCTAAATAATCTTATAATCATTAAATTAGTTTAACAGTTAGGAATCCTCCCATAAAGAAAAAAGAAATAGGCATAGACATTTTTTAAGGCAAATTCTGCCTTATTAATGGGCAATTCCATTCTCATACAAACTTTCCTAGCAAATAAAATAAGGAACAATATCTCCTAACTCATTTTATGAGATTAATATAACCTTGACACTAATAATAGAAGAGAATCTGAAGGGAAAATTAAGATCAAAGTCATTCATGAGTTTTGAAACAAAACCAAAATAATAGTAAACTGAATGCAGGCAGTATATAAAAATGATCCAAAAACTAGAAATACAAGTTTGTACAATAAGTGTTGTATTTAGAGAACTAAAACAATACAGTTAGAAATTAAACAAAGAAAGAAAGAGAAAGTGAGGAGGCAGGGAAAAGATGGCAGGAAAAAGGAGAAAAGAAAAAAGAAGGAAAGAATGAAGAAGATAATGGCAAACTGTCATTGTTTGAAAATAGTATGGTTGTTACCAAGTCCAAGCTTGCTCTGCTCACTCACTGGACAACAGGCCAAGAAGATTACAAACGAAGTGTTGAGGCAAGGAATAATGACTTTATTCAGAAAGCCGGCAGCCAGAGAAGATAGCAATTAGTGCTACGAAATAATCATCTCATCAGGGTCTAGATGTCAGTTTCTTTTTTAAAATCAGGGAGGGGTAGGAGGTGAGGAAGTAAGGTAAAAAGGCTATTTACCTCACAAAATAGGAGAGGCTGTATTAATTTCTTCTTTTCACTAGCCATCCACAGGTGGGCAGGGTTCTCTGAAGCAGGTCATTATGTAAGATTACATAACAAAAGCTATGGTTAAAATCAAAACAACAGATCCAACATGGAGTCAAAATTGGCCCTTCCCTGCTACACGATCATCAATATAGGAAAATGAATGCAATCAATAAAAAATTGTTAGCATTTGTAAAAGTGTAATAACATCATTGAATATAAAGTCAGTATTAAAAAGCTAATTGTATCTTTATACAGCAGAAATAAAATTTTAGAAAGTGTAACCTTTAAAAGACCTGTCTACAGTAACAAAGATATAGTTTATTTATGGGAGGAATGAAATATTCCTTGCCACATCAGTAAACACGGATGTCCCAGTCATCGGTGACTGCAGCCCTTTAAGGTAAGCCCTAAGGGAAACTCTGGAAGAAGAATATCGTGAACCAGCAGCCATCAGGACTGCAGTCACTCCCTATGGTGAGCCGCAAGGAAGCTCAGAATGTGAAATAGCACAGGATACTGACCCTGGATAGCTGAGATGCACATGAGAGGAATGATTTCAGTGAACCCAGACTCTTGCATCTTCCCATGCATAGAAAAGCACTGAATTCCTGAGTTTAGGCTATCTGGCTTTCTTTAGTTAAAGATAGTCTTTTGATGTTCAGACTATCTGCCCTTTGTTGCAAAACTTCTATATAACCTGCCTCTTCCCCTCATCTGCTTGGAGAAGGTTCCTACAGGGTTACTTGAGCTGCTGTCTCCAGGGCTTGAAGTCCTAAAAATCCACACCAAATAAAACACAACTCTCAACTTTTAGGTTGTGACTATTTTTTAGGTTGATATATGTATAGATAGATAATGATATAATATAATTATGGACATAGAAAGATGTTTTTCCTAGAAGTAAATCTCATAAAAAACATACAAGCTATAAATCTTCCCAAAAGTTATGAAGAAAACCAGGTAAATTGAGGGACAAATCAAGAACTCAGAGTTGAATATTTAATATTATAAGAATATCAATTCTTAATCTATAGATTAAATTAGATGTCAATCAAATGCCCAAAATATTTTTTTGAAATATGATAAGCTGATTGTAAAATAATCACAAAAGAAACAGAAAATTATAACTGAGACAATCCTGAAAATGGGCAAGGTAGAAGGAATTTAACCTTCTAGAAGATAACTTACAAATTAATTTTAATAGTAATTTACTAATTAGCAATAGTTTATGGTTCAAAGAAAATGTATCAAATGAAATAGGGATAGAAAGTGTGGACTCATTTTTTTAAGAAAACTTGATATATCCATAGAGTTGGCTTATAGATAGAGAAAGAATTTAAAATTATTTAAATAGTGATAAAACCTCAGATGGAAAATATACTGCATTTCTATACAGTACAAAAAATTAGCTATATGTGAATTAGAAATTTAAATGTGGTAAGCAAAAATTTTCAAAGTGTTAAAAGTGTTAGAAATAAATATAAAAGAATATCTTATGAAATGGAATTATTTCAAAGCCCCCAAAGTTCAAAACCTAAAGAGACTGATAAATATAATTACAAATTGAATTCTATTTGCTTACCAGAAAAAAAAAAAAACCTGTAAAAAAAATAAAAAGACAAGTAATGCACTAGGGAAAGATATCTCCAACACATAAAAGTGGAAAATCATTAGAGTTTATAAAGATCTGCAAGTAGAAGCCAAATTAATCACTCCAAATGAATAAGAGACATAAACAGACATTAAATAGAAATAGGCTTCCTTGATAGCTCAATTGGTAAAGAATCTGCCAGCCATACAGGAGACCCCAGTTCAATTCCTGGGTTGGGAAGATCCCCTGGAGAAGGGATAAGCTACCCACTCCCATATCCTTGGGCTTCCCTTGTGGCTCAGCTGGTAAAGAATCCACCTGCAGTGTGGGAGACCTGGGTTTGAACCCTGGGTTGGGAAGATCCCCTGGAAAAGGGAAGGTTTCCCATTCCAATATTCTGGCCTAGAGAATTCTGTGGACTGTATAGTCCATGGGGTTGCAAAGAGCTGGACAAGACAGAGCGACTTTCACTTTCATTTTAAATAGAAATGACCACAGCACATAATAAGATACACAATCTCATTAATTAACAGGTAAATATCAATTAAAACTCCAACATAAAACCAAATTTTACTCACCTGACTTCTTACATACCACTGATAAAAGTATTAATTTGTTCAGTCTACCAGGAGGAAAAAACAATTGTCCTTGTAAAGGACAAAAGAGATTATTTTTAATGGAATTGAGGGAATTGGCTAGCACAAAAGTAGGAAAACTTATTCCGTAAAGGACCAGAAAGTTAATATTTTAGGGTTGCCTACATATGTTTGTTGCATTTTTTTTTTCTTTTTTTACAACTCTTTAAAAATGTAAAAAAATTGTATGTGGAATCTAAAAAGCAGGCTACTACTGGATCTGGCTAGCCAGTGGTAACTTGCAGATCCCTGGCTAGCAGATCCTGCAGGACTATCTGATTCTATTGTTCTGTACAACTTTGGTTGACTGTTTATTGGCTATGCTATTTTACAACTCTGCAAAGTTATCCATTTTTTGAAATTGATAGGAAAGTACATGTATTCAAACATTTCATAATTTGTAGGAAACTGATAAAAATCAAAATAATTATTGTTTAAAACAATACAAATAAACTTTTTCTGACAGAAATTCTATTAATTTCCATTGAAAAGATAACCCCAAACATTACACTTAACTGGCACGGGCCAATAAAAATTTTTACTGGCCAATCAGTTCAGTTCAGTTGCTCAGTTGTGTCTGACTCTTTGCGACCCCACAGACTGCTGACAGGCTTCCCTGTCCATCACCAACTCTCAGAGCTTGCTCAAACTCATGTTCATCGAGTTGGTGATGCCATCTAACCATCTCATCCTCTGTCATCCCCTTCTCCTCCCCCTTCAATCTTTCCCAGCATCAGGGTCTTTTCCAATGAGTCAGTTCTTTGAATCAGGTGGCCAAAGTATTGGAGTTTCAGCTTCAGCATCAGTCCTTCCAATGAATATTCAGGACTGATTACCTTTAGGATAGGCTGGTTGGATATCCTTGCAGTCCAAGGGACTTTCAAGAGCCTTCTCCAACACCACAGTTCAAAAGCGTCAGTTTTTCCCCGCTCAGCTTCTTTATAGTCCAACTCTCACATCCATACATGACCACTGGAAAAACCATAGCCTTGACTAGACAGACCTCTGTTGGCAAAGTAATGTCTCTGCCTTTTAATATGGGGTCTAGGTTGGTCATAGTTTTACTTCCAAGGAGCAAATGTCTTCTAATTTCACAGCTGCAGTCACCATCTTCAGTGATTTTGGAGCCCAAGAAATAAAGTCTCTCACTGTTTCCATTGTCCTATTACTGGCTAAAAGAATTTTGAAAAGATAAAAAAAAAAAAACCAACTACACTTTAGCAAATCATTTTGAAAAATTTTTGCATTGTCTAGAAAAATTGAAGTACATGATTGACATTCCAGCAATTCTACCTTCAAATTCATACTTGTGTACATGTGCAGCTGGAGATGTGTGAAAGACTTCATGGCAACATTGTCTATAATAATAATAATATACAAGATACAAAAGTCAACTTATGGAAGATTGGATAAACTATTCTAATACATTCATAAAATGGAGTCCTAGAATGTTACACAGAATGTAAAATAACCAATTGCAGCTAAACAAATCAATATGGATGACTCAGAAAGAAATTTTGAGTGAAAAAGCAAGCAAATCCTTTGCAGGATTGTGTAGATAAAAAGAAAACAAAAGATAAGATGATTAGGTAATCAAGGAAGTCATAGTTTAGTGGCTAAGACAAATACAAACAAACATTTACAATAGAACATAGTTATTTTTATAATTGAGTAATATATAAAGTTCATTTGAAATATGTGACAAGGCATTTTTTTTTTTTTATCATTGGGTACATCAGAACACTTCATCACTTAATATATTTCTTATTTGATTTGAGGTATTTGGCAGATAAAAGAGAGGATAAGAGCAGTCAAGACAGAGAGAACATAGAGAACCTTCTCTATGTCCTGAATATTGTATGAGATACATTGCAATATTTTGATGACTTTGAGTGGTTAGTTATTGCTGAAGTGTAAAAGGCACAGGGAGGGAGGAGAGATGAGGAAGTTTCTCAAGAGAAGACTGAAGAGGTAGGAACCAGATAATGAAATTTGTATGTGCTACAAACTGTTTACGTTTGGTTGCATGCAGTAGATAGCATGGTAAAATCTGCACAAGGGAGCAATGATACCAGAGTGGTACATGAGAATACCTCTGCTGCATGGATGGTAATGGGAAGCATGGCTGGAGGAGGCAAAAATGGAGGCAGAGAGACCTGTTAGAAAGCTAGTGCAATCGTTCTGATGAGAGGTGCCTTAAAAGCAAATGATCTAATGCAATCAAAGGAGAGATTTTTGAGGTGGAATCACAGGACTTTGGATTTTTTTTTTTTAATATTGAAGGTACAGAAGAAGGAATCTAGAATGACTCCTGTAGTTTGGGGCAAGTAGGTGGATCTATCACTTCACTGAGACAGGGAGCATTTGGTGGTGGTGAGTTGTAGATAGAATGTAGAACAAATTGTTGAAATTGCTGCATTTCTGTCAAATGACAGAACATAACAGTGGGATGTTTGTTGTTTCTGACAAACTGGCAAAACATCTAAATATTTGTTATGCGCCAAAGGCAATCATTAATTGTGATTTTGACACAAATAAGGCTCAGAAACATTGTAACACCAAGCTCCACTCATCAAGTAATTTTTTGATTGACTATAATTGACTGAAAATTGCATTTTAAAACATGGAATTAAGCCTCTTCTCTGGCTAAACTGTTCCCTGTGCTCTGACATTGTGGGGCAGGAAAATCCGCCTGGGGACAGGCTGCACTCACCCCTCACATGAGAACGTGACTCAGCTCAGTTACAAAGATGTGCTCATCCCTCACGTCCCCAAGATGATTACATGTTTCATCTCAGCAACACTCTCTAACATTCCACCACTGACGCTGCACTGAGAAGGGGAAGGAGAGGCGGGTTCCCAGCACAGCTTGTGCCGACAGTCGGCATTCGCAAGCCTGGAGCCAGTTCTGGCCTGAGGGAGCCCCGCCTGCAGCCGGCACTCTGAGGATGCCCATCACCACATACCAAGGAACATGTGCATCTGATTCACTCCCCTTAGACCTCTCGGATGCATTTCCTGTGGACATCTGTGGCCTTGGCTCTTGAGTAAGAGTGGGGAGTTGAATACTACAAAGCAACAGCCACGGGAAGAATCCAGACTGGGGACAGCTGTTCAGCCTTGGAACAATTTACCTTTAAATATCTGGTACTTTCTGACTCTGACTGTGGAGGGGGAAGAGGGATGTTTGCAAATAGTCAAAACTAGGAGAAGCACGATAAAGGAAAGAAATGTATCTTCTAAGCAACCCTGAAAGGGCTGGTATCTTACCAAGCTGGTATCTTACCTTGATATACTCATATTTTAAATATCACTGATTCCCGACTTCTTTTGAATGTCTAACGTTTCCAGCAAAAGTGCCAAGTGAAATAGAAATATCTTGATTTTAGACTCATGTTTTCTGCTTTAGTTTCTACCAATTCATTTGCAAAGATAAAGCTGAACTTTAACCCCATCCATCTTAATCCTTTCCACCAGTCATTCTTACCAATCAGATTATTACATTTACCTACATTCTTTAAGTTCAATTGTAAAGAAAACTTAGAAAAATTCAATCTGATCTGTACAAGTAGATGTATGTACCTAGTGGCTTTTAGTGTATATTTTTAATAATGTTTAAAATTTCTGAATGCCAATTCCTAAATAAAACTGACTGCTCATTGCTAGAAGATATTTTTTAATGTAAAAAATCTTTTCAAGTATAGTGATTTGGGAATATTACTTCACAAGTTTGTTCAATACACATTAATGCATTGTAACTTTCAAAACTGGGCCAGGAAAATTAAAGACATTTCACTAGGGCAAAATTGATGTAATTGAAAGCTTCAGAAATATTAAGCTGTGTGGTCTGCCATGTTTTTACTTCTATCAAACTAATTGCATCTGTGCACAGAGTCAGACACAACTGAAGTGACTTAGCACGTATGCATACATTGGAGAAGGACATGGCAACCCGCTCCAGTGTTCTTGCCTGGAGAATCCCAGGGACAGAGGAGCCTGGTGGGCTGCCGTCTATGGGGTCGCACAGAGTCAGACACGACTGAAGCGACTTAGCAGCAGCAGCAGCAGCAGCAGACAAGTTATTGTCTCTTCCCCTAGTCCACCTGTGATATCTGTTGGTTTTGGGTAGAGGTGGCAGTTACATTCCAAAGGGAAAATAATCTCTTCCTGTTCTCTCTGGTTATGCTCATTTCCGGCTGTTTCTGGAGCTGGGTAGGAAGGCAAATCCCAAAGAGGTGTTTTTGCTGGGGTTGCCTGACATCACAAAGATAAGGAATAGGTTCAGTCTCATTCTTGCCAAATTGAGTCAGTATCTGGGTATTAAAATAGCCGAAGGTAATGGAGCCTATTCTCAGTTTGTTAAGCTGATGGTATTGCTTCTTACTCATCTGAGACTCAATGAGTTTCTTTCTGCTAAGGAATTCAGGGCCAGATTAATTTCTCCAGGAACTCTTTGAAGTAGGTGTTAATATAAAAGTAAAAAAGATTTCTCCATAAAGTACAATTTTTCCCCTCCTCCAGTATCTTCAATAAATTGCTAGGGCACCATTTCACATTCTAGCAAGAAATTAATACTCCTCTAAAGTGCCTCAGAGCAAACGGGTCAGGTTAGTGGTCTTTAATTACAGGGATGTTCATCTTCCCTCTAGCCTTATCCTGGGCCTGGACAAAGCTCTCAACTCTGAGCTGTCCACTCTGTTACTGAAAGCCCTCAATTTTCTCCATTATTTCTTCTCCTGAAATCCTTAACACATATGTTTCTTGAACTTTTAACTCTCAGCTTCTGCCACGCTATGCTAATACTGTGCCTACGCCGGCCTTGCCTGTCGTCTTTTCCCTCTGTGTGTCTAGTAAACAACGCATCTTTTCTTCTCTTTTCATCTCCCTACTGTTCCTTCCTTAATTATTTTTATCCATTCCCATTATCTCAGCTATGATCTCATCATGACAGACAACTGTCAAACTGATGTCAGTCTGTCCAGTGTATTTCCTGAGTGGTAGACCCGCCCTTCTTTCCATCTGCAGGACACTCCACACACCCATGCTCTTATGAACCCATACATTTTATAGAATCACCATTGTCCCAGCTCACCTAGGCTTTACACATTCAAGCGATCTTTAATGACTTCTTTATTTCTAACCATACAATAGGTTTCCAAGTCCTCATGTTTTTACCTCTATAGGATCTGCTGAATTCTTCCCCTATGCCCCATTCCAAAGCTAACATTAACCAGCATGAATGCTCTTACTTTTTCTGAATTATTATACTAACATTTTAACTATTATTCTTACAAATGCACAATTTCATCTTTTCTTTATGCCAAATTATTGTTCACTTTACTCTCTGGTAGATTGTTTTAAATAGAAGCTCAGATTATTTCACTCGTCAGCTGTTCAAAAACTTTCAATAATTCTCTACTGCTGTAGACTTTTGTGGTCTCAAATGTTACTCATGCTACACTAAATTTAGTAAAACTTGTTAAGTGTGTGGTGGGCCAACTAGAATGGGAAAGGTGTTTACAAGTCCAGAGACTTCAAGCAAAGTAGTTGATAATAACACTGATGATGCTGTATCAGGCAAGCTTATGGTATCCAAGTTTTGGGGGGGGGGGTTATTTTGGCTTCAGCAACTTTATTAATGTTTAATTGACATATATTTAAGTGTACAGCTTGATACATTTTGGCATATGCACATATCAATGGAAGAATCATTGTAAGATAATAAATTTATCCATCACTCTCCAAAAATTCCTTCTGCCCCTTGATAATCTTTCTCTCTTGCCCTCCTCTATCTTTCTTTTATCCTCAGGCAACATTTCACTGGCTCTCTGTCACTATACAATGGGCCCCCTGGGGGCTCAGACGGTAAAGAGTCTGCCCACAATGTGGGAGACCTCGGTTTGAACCCCTGGTTGGGAAGATCCCCTGGAGAAGGAAATGGCAACCCACTCCAGTACTCTTGCCTAGAAAATGCCATGGATGGAGGACCCTGGTGGGCTACAGTCCAGGGGGTCGCAAAGAGTCAGACACAGCTGAGCGACTTCAGTCACTATATGATAGCTTTCACTTTCTAGAATTTTATGTAAATGTAATCACATACATATATGTATATTTATTAATATGTAGTTAGTTACTTAGATTTATAAAAGTATAAATCTGGCTTTGCCTGGCTTTTTCACTTAAAATAGTTATTCATCCATTTAATAGCATAAGTCCATTCTTTTTTTTTTTTTAAGTTGTTGAGTGGTGTTCCATTGTATGGATACACCACAGTTTGCTTACCCATTAGTCTTTGTGCTGTTTCCCATTTAGGCTATGACAAATAAAACTGCTATGAAAATTAGTGTGCAAGTCTTTACATGAGCATATGCTTTCATTTCTCTTGGATAAATACCTAGGAATACAATGATTGGATATGGTAGTCATGTTTAACTTTTCAACAAACTGCCAAACTGTTTTTCAAAGTGGCTGTAGCTTTCTTTCTTCTCACCAGTAATGTACAAAGGTTCCCTTTGGTCCACCTCCTTGCCAACACTGGCATGGTCAGTCTTTTAATTTCAGCCATTGGATCAGATACGTAGTAATGCCTCATTGTGATTTCAATTTATGTATTATTTTAAGCACTAGTGACTTTGCATCTTTCCATGTGCTGTCTTCTTATCCTTATATTTTGCTTGTTAAAGTGTCTATTAAAAAATAATTTTTAAAAACGTTCAATAAGGTAATATTCCATTGATACTCAGATATGCCAAACTCACTAACATAATATACAAATGTGACTAGCAGAAAGCAGCTCTATAGCACAGGGAACTCAGCTCAGTGCTCAGAGATGGCCTAGAGCCTAGAGGGGTGGGATGGGGGGGTGGATGGGTGGGAGGCTAAAAGGTGGGGGATATATATATATATACTTACAGCTGATTCATGTTGTTGTACAAGCAGAAACCAGCACAACATTGTAAAGGAATTTTCCTCCAAATATATGTATATATATACACACACACATACACGACTGAAATTTGGGAAAAGCTGCTTTAATATGTATCCTAGTTACTTTAAAACTATGCTCCACAGGAAACGAGAGTTTACATGGGGGTGCCTTCACTATTGGCAACTGGTAAGCGAGGAGAGATGAGCAAACAAGTTTAGGGTGCCCAGCCTTGGGGTCAGTCATAACAGCTTGTATTATTTATTTATAGGAGATAGGAAACATTAGAAAATTCAAAGACGGCAATAATCATCTGTGCTCATCTGTGCTATCATTTCCTTTCAATGTACATTCTGTACTCTTTTTCTTTGTCTATATGTGTTATTTTGGGGCTTTCCTGATGGCTCAGTGGTAAAGAAACTGCCTCCCAATGCAGGAGACGCAGGTTCAATCCCTGAGTTGCGACGATCCCCTGGAGAAGGAAATGGCAACCCACTCCAGTATTCTTGCCTGGGAAACCCCATGGATAGAAGAACCTGGTGGGCTACAGTCTATGGAGTCTCAAAGAGTCAGACACCGCTTAGCGACTAAACAACAACAACATATTATTTTATAAATGAGATTGTGTCATTATTCTATATATTTCTTTAAGAAGTAAATACTGGAAAACACTTATTTTCTGTCATTACGTAGTCTTTGAAAGTTGATTTTTGAAACAGAGTACTTAAACTGGGAGCCTCAGTTTCACTTCTACAAAATGAGAGGTGGACTATATGATATCTAGCATACTTTCTTGCTCTAACACTCCTTGACTCATTAAGTGAATCAGCTAGAAGCTCCTGAGTGGCTTAAAAATATCAATCCCTCCTTATTCGTCCTGGAAGGCACTATACATATGGAGCTGCCCATGCCAAAGTAGCTCCATATACAGCAGAGATAGTAATTAGGAACATCAGCCCATATCGGTACAATTCGGGTTCATATTTAAAGCCACTGTTCTTTTGTAACCACGGTGTCTCACTATGTATGGAAAGCTTCTTCTAGTTAATCTCTGACCTCTCACTTCACCGCAGCCTTGGTTGCTCTGGACAATGACCGCCTGTGTCTTTAAGGCACCTCCTAGCGCTCTACACGGTAGATTGTGTTTATGTCATAAGGCTCATGTTTTAAGTTAGATAGTTCAAAACTTACCCTGATGAAAGAATGCCCAAAGTGGTCAATTTAAAAAAAAAAAGAAGAGTTCACACAGATTATCTTTGAAGAAACTGCCAAACGCTACTTTATTGGGCTTAATAGTGTTCCCACTCCAAATTCATGTCTTTTTGGAACCTCAGACTAAGAATTTATTTGGAAATAGGGTCATTGCAGGTACAATTAATTAAGATGTGGCCCAACTGGAGTGCATGCATGCTCAGGCACTCGGCTGTGTCCGTCTCTGTTACCCCATGGACCATAGCCCTCCAGGCTCCTCTGTCTAGGGGATTTCCCAGGCCAGAATACTAGAGTAGGTAGCCATTTCCTTCTCCAGGGGATCTTCCCGACCCAGGGACTGAGCCTGTATTTCCTGTGTCTCTTGCACTGCAGGTGGATTCTTTACCACTGAGCCACCTGGGAAGTCTTGGGATAGAATGAGTCTTAATTTAACATGCCTGGTGTCCTTGAAGAAGAAAGACTCAGAGCAGAGTCACAGGAAGAAGGTGAGCATGCGGCAGTCAAGGCAAGGATGAGCTTGGTGCTTCTACAAGCCAAGGAATGCCAAGGGTTGCTAACAAGTACCAGAAGCTAGAAGAGGCAAGAAGGAATTCTCCCTTACAGGCTTTACAGGGAGCCTGGCCCTACTTACACTGGGCTTCTGAATTTCTAGCTTCTAGAGCTGTGATACAATAAATTTCGTGATTGTTTTAAGTGGCCAGTGGTGGTACTTTGCTAAAGATCTCCTTGGGAAACTGGTCCAGATACATAGGAGCTCACCTGAGTAGACTACAGGGAAAGATTTTCTAGGTAAAGGTACCAGTGTATTCAAAGGCAAAGGAATAGAAGAGTATGCAGGGTCCCATTAACACAACTGAATTGTAATTCAACATGTTATGTGTGGTTAAATGAATAATAAATACAATCAGTATGTGATGTTCCTCATCATGCTGTACAATTGAGCATATGCCACAGAATGAACATGGGAAATGAGACACAGACTTTAGCCTGTTTTTTTGTTTTTTTTTTTTAAGCTGGTCACTATGCCTCTCATCATTGAGTATTTTGCAAATTGGAGGGTTAATACAGTTGTTAAATATAGTTTTGTAAAAAACACCATGGCCCCAAACACTTCATCTGGTACTCAATTGAAGAAACAGGTATCTATTCCAATATGAACTAAAACTGGATATCTTAATTACTCAGAGATCATTAATAGGTTTCCAGTTAACATCTTTCTAATGGTTTACAAGAGTAATTTTGGCTCTACCTAATTTTTGTCTATCACTGGATTGACCTACAGATTCTATTTCACTGTAAAATGTTATGTAATGACAAGCTCTCTGTTTCTATACTCCTCAAAATTGGAGGGCAGGGTGTAGGTCATTAACAGGTAAGCAATTATTATTTTCTTCTTTATCAGGTCAATGAAATATTGAGAAAGTTTACAAAGCTATTTTTCAGTTTGTTCTTGTATGATCCTTTTAAAGATACTAAGAACTGCCACATATATTAAATAGCTACATATATTTACCCACATTTATATAGCATATGAACATATATATGTATTTGTGTGTGTATATGTACAGTGGGGAAGCTGAGATGGGAGAAATTAGGAATTTTCTGAAGCTCATAGATTAATAATGATAAAATCTAGCATATTAATTTAAGTATTCTAACTTCAAATTTAGCGCCTTTCCCACTTGAGTTTGATGACTAATTATACATACATGATTTTCAAGCAAAGAGGTTCTCAACCAGGAATTTTTTGTTTTCCAGGCAATATTTGACAATGTCTAGAGACATTTTTAGTTGTCTCACTGAGGGGATACTGCTGGCATCTGATGAACAGAGGTCAAGATAACCTCTGAAAATTTTACTATATATAGGATATTTTCTCAGAGAAAGTTATTCAGTCCAAAATGTCAAGAGCTAAGGTTGGAAAACTGTGATCTAGCATAATGGCTAATAATAAATATCTTTATTAAATATTTATCAGATACCAAGCATTGTGTTAAATAAATCATTTCTAAACAATGTTTCTTTATCCTCAAGATATTCTTGATTTATTTGAATTTATTATGAATACCATTTTACAAATGAGGAAACTAAAGGTTGGAGAAATTAATCTGTCCCAGCAAATGATGGGCTACAAGTCAAGCACGGGTGGTTTTGTTGCCAAAGACTCTACGTTTAACTGCTACATTCTAACTGTCTCACTGACAGAAAGGTCATCATATGACACTGTGTGATTCTAAATAATTCTTGTTAAATATTATTTTATAGTTTGGTTGCTTTTGCCTGATAACAACTATTGCATCTTTTATAAGATGATGATATGGTATAAAATTTGCTGAGATCAGTTGGCATAACAAAATCAATCACATAATGAACACAGGATCCTGTTATCTTGCCTTAAAAATAAATATTTCTAAAAAAAATAAAATTAAGTAAAAATAAATATTTCTTTCTGAATTGTACCTTGAAAAGCTAGAAATACAATTTTTAAATCCTTTTTACCTCTTTTAAGATAAAATTTATAAACTAAATCTATGATCAGCAACTTCTTTTCAGCTATACCATGGTTAAGAAATTAAAAAAAAAAAATGACCAAAAGACCTTATGTGTTTGAATTAGAAAGAATTTGTTTATCTATAATAGCAGACAAATGTGCTCAGTCACTTCAGTTGTGTCTGATTCTTTGTGACCCTATGGACCGTAGCCTGCCAGGCTCCTTTGTCCATGGGATTCTCCAGGCAAGAATCCTGGAGTAGGTTGCCCTGCCCTCCTCCAAAAGTGAAAGTCACTCAGTCGTGTCCGACTCTTTGCCACCCCATGGACTATGCAGTCTGTGGAATTCTCCAGGCCAGAATACTGGAGTGGGTAGCCTTTCCCTTCTTCCGGTGATCCTCTCAACCCAGGGATAGGATCCGGGTCTCCTGTATTGCAGGTGGATTCTTTACCAACTGAGCTACCTAGGAAGCTCCAGCAGACTGCATAATTCCGAACAAAATTTCTACTGTGAACAACAGAAAAAGCAAGGAAGACAATATAATAAAAATAGTGGAACATCAAAGGGTCAAAATCCAGGAGAAAAAGATCACCTAGGAATTGAGCCCTCAATTTGGAGCACTGTTCCTCCAGGGTCATATGCTCATTTTTGAAGAGATGTCTGAGAGCCTGAGATGCAACAGTGTTTTTCACAGTTTTGCAAAACTAGATTTTAAAAAAAGTAATAATTGAGTATAGCACCAGCCAATAGAAAACAAATGAAACAGTAAATGTCTCACTGCTTTGAGTTGAGACCACACCTTAAGAATTAAAGTGTTTGAAAATAACGTGTTTCTTCTAGGAACTGAAGTTCAGTGTAAAACATATCTGTCCCTTAAATTGAATTAAGGTAACCCAGGATCGTTAGCCCCTCACCAGTAAAGAAACCCATTTCAATATTCTTGCCTGGAAAATTCCATAGACAGAGGATCCTGGTGGGCCCTCTGAGTCACAAAGAGTCACAGGAGGTCACAAAGAGTCACAGGGGGTCACAAAGAGTCAGACA
Source organism: Cervus elaphus (assembly GCF_910594005.1). Classification (NCBI taxonomy): domain Eukaryota; kingdom Metazoa; phylum Chordata; class Mammalia; order Artiodactyla; family Cervidae; genus Cervus; species Cervus elaphus. The sequence continues at coordinate 9,127,253 of NC_057833.1, read as the reverse complement.
CAGCTGAGCATGCACACAGCAGTAAAGAAGCAAATCTAGACCCTCCATGGTTTAGAAAAATTATTTTGAAAAATAGTATTATACTGTGCTTAGAATTGTTCCACAATTTTTAATACATAATTTTTAGCACTCAGTCAAAAATAAACAGGCACATGAGTAAAACAGAGAAAAGAAACAAAATACTGGATAAACAACACATAGTAGAAGTGACTGAGAAGTAATGGATACTGGAATTATCAAAAATAGATTTTAAAATAATTGTGATTATTATGATCCAAGACATAAAAGGCAAGCTTGAGTACTTTTTCATACAGCTGGAAACTTTAAAAAAGAAAGAACTAAATTGAAGATAAATATAGGATTATTTACCTTGAATCTAAGTCAGAAAAACAATCAAATCAAAACAAAACAAAAGTTATCCAGAACAAAACACCGGGAAACAAAGGGGTGGACAATAAAGAAAAGAAGGTAAAAGGCAGGAGGATACAGAACAGACTGAGAAGATCTAACATACTTGTAACTGAAGTCCCAGAGGAAGAGAAAGTAGGGTAGAAACTTTGTTTGGAGATAGTGCCTGAGAATTTTCCAAAACTGATAAAAGGTATCAATCAACTAATTCAGAAAGCTGAAGCTAAATTTAAAAAGAAATGCATATGAAAGGAATGGTTTCAGTGAGCCCAGACTCCTGTACCTTCCTATACACAGAAAAGATAAGTCCTCGAGGTCAGTAGATGTCCAGTATGTCTTATGGGGAAGAGTGGAGAAACACTCCAGAGGGAATGAAGAGGCTAGGCCAAAGTGGAAACAGTGCTCAAATGTGGATGTGTCTGATGGTGAAAGTAAAGTTGGATGCTGGAAAGAACAATATCGCAGAAGAACCTGGAATGTTAGATTCATGAAACAAGGTAAACTGGAAACAGTCAAGCAGAAAATGGCAAGACTGAGCATTAAATTCTTAGGAATCAGTGAATTAAAATGGACAGGAATGGGTAAATTTAATTCAGATCACCATTACATCTACCACTGTGGGAAAGAACCCCTTTGAAGAAATGGGGTAGCCTTCATAGTCAATAAGAGTCCAAAATGCAGTACTTGGGTGCAATCTCAAAAACAACAGAATGACCTTGGTTCATTTCCAAGGCAAACCATTCAACATCATAGTGATCAAAGTCTATGCCACAACCACTGATGCCAAAGAAGCTGAACTCAAATGGTTCTGTGAAGATCTATGAGAACTTCTGGAACTAACATCCAAAAAAGGTGTCCTTTTCACCATAGGGAATTGGAATACAGAAGTAGGAAGGGATACCTGGAGTAAGAGGCAAGTTTGGCATTGGAGTACAAAATGCAGCAGGGCAAAGGCTAACCGAGCTTTGTCAAGAAAACACACTGGTCATAGCAAACACACTCTTCAAACACCACCGAAGATGACACGACACATGGACATCACCAGATGGTCAATACCACCTCCCTGGTGGCTCAGATGGTATATAATCTGCCTGCAATGCAGGAGACCTGGGTTTGAACCCTGGGTCAGGAAGATCCCCTGGAGAAGAGAATGGCTGCCCACTGCAATATTCTTGCCTGGAGGATGCCCTGAATAGAGGAGCCTGGCGGACTACAGTTCATGCAGTGTCAAAGAGTCAGACATGACTGAGCAACTGACACTTTTTCACACATACTTTGGCTTTGGAATACAAAATGAAGTAGGGCAAAGGCTAACAGAGTTTGCCAAGAGAACATACTGGTCATAGCAAACATCCTCTTCCAACAACACAAGAGACAACTCTACGAATGGATGGCACCAGATGGTCAATACTGAAATCAGATTGATCATATTTTTTGCACCCAAATATAGAGAAGCTGTATATAGTCAGCAAAAAGTGAGCTAACTGTGGCTCAGATCAATGGCTCCTTATTGCAAAATTTTGGCTTAAATTGAAGAAAGTAGGGGAAACCACCAGGCTATTAAGGTAGGACATAAATCAAATCCCTTAGGATTATACAGTGAGAGTGATGAATAGATTCATATGACTAGATCTGGTAGACAGAGTGACTTAAGAACAACTGATGGAGGTTCATAACGTTGTACAAGAGGTGGTGATCAAAGCCATCTCAAAGAAAAAGAAATATAAGGAGGCAATGTGGTTATCTGAGCAGTCTTTACAAATAGGTGAGAAAAGCAAAGAAGTGCAAGGGAAAGGAGAAAAGGAAAGATATACTCAGCTGAGTGCACAATTCCAGAGGAGAGCAGGAGAGATAGGAAAGCCTTTGGGCTTCTCTGGTGGCTCAGACTATAAAGAATCTGTCTGCAATTCAGGAGATCCAGGCTCCATCCCTGGGTTGGGAAGATACCCTGGAGGAGGGAATGGCCACCCACTCCATTATTCTTGTCTGGAGAATTCCATGAACAGAGGAGACTCACAGAACAGACTCACAAAGAGTCTGACATGACTAAGCAACTAACGCTTTCTTAAGTGAACAATACAAAGAAATAGAGCAAAGCAATAAAATGGGGAAAACTAGGGATCTCTTCATGGTGAAGGCAATGGCACCCCACTCCAGTACTCTTGCCTGGAAAATCCCATGGATGGAGGAGCCTGGTAGGCTGCAGTCCATGGGGTCACGAAGAGTCAGACATGACTGAGCGACTTCACTTTCACTTTTCACTTTTATGCATTGGAGAAGGAAATGGCAACCCACTCCAGTGTTCTTGCCTGGAGAATCCCAGGGATGGGGTTGCACAGAGTCGGACATGACTGAAGTGACTTAGCAGCAGTAGCAGGGATCTCTTCAAGAAAACTGGAGATACCAAGGAAACATTTCAGGCAAAGATGGGTACAGATAAAGGACAGAAATAGCAAGGACCTAACAGAAGCAGAAAAGATTAAGAAGAGGTGGCAAGAATACACAGAACTATACAAAAAAGGTCTTAATGACCCATATAACCATGATAGGGTGGTCACTCACCTAGAGCCACACATTGTTTAGTGTGAAGTCAAGTGGTTCTTAGGAAGCATTACTATGAACAAAGTTAGTGGAGGTGATGGAATCCCAGCTGAGCTATTTCAAATCCTAAAATATGATGCTGTTAAAGTGCTGCACTCAATATGCCAGCAAATTTGGAAAACTCAGCAGTGGCCACAGGATTGGAAAAGGTCAGTTTTCATTCCAATCCCAAAGAAAGGCAATGCCAAAGAATGTTCAAACTACCACACAATTGTGCTCATTGGACATGCTAGCAAGGTAATGCTCAAAATCCTTCAAGCTAGGCTTCAATAGTACATGAACCGAGAACTTCCAGATTTATAACATGGGTTTAGAAAAGGCAGAGGAACCAGAGATCAAATTGCCAACATTTGTATCATAGAAAAAGCAGGGGAATTCCAAAAATCATCTACTTCTGTTTCATTGGCTATGTGAAAGATTTTGACTGCATGGATCACAACAAATGGTGGAAAATTCTTAAAGAGATTGGGATACCAGATCATCTTACCTATCTCCTGAGAAACCTGTTTGTGTGTCAAGAAACAACAGAACCAGACATGGAACAAGTGACTAGTTCAAAATTGGGAAACAAGTATGTCTGGGCTGTATATTGTCACCCTGCTTGTTTACCATATATAATAGAACATCATGAAAAATGCCAGGCTGGATGAATCTCAATCTGGAATCAAGATTGCTGGAAGAAATATCAACAACCTCAGATACTCAGATAGCACTGTAATGTTAAAAAGTGAAGAGGAAATAAAGATCCTCTTGATGAGGATAAAAGAGGAGAGTAAAACATTTGGCTTAAGACTCAACCTTCAGAAAACAAGATCATGGCATCTGGTCCCATCTCTACATGGTAAATACATTGGGAAAAAGTGGAAACAGTGACAGATTTTATTTTCTTGTACTCCAAAATCACTGCAGATGGTGAGTGTAGCCATGAAATTAAAAGACACTTGCTCCTTGGAAGGGAAGTTTTCACAAACCTAGATAGCATATTAAAAAGGAGAAACATCACTTTGCCAACAAAGGTGCGTATAGTCAAAGCTATGTTTTTTCCAGTAGCCATGTAGTTGAGAGTTGGACCACAAAGAAGGCTGAGTGTAGGAGACACAGGTTCCATCCCTGTGTCAGGAAGATACCCTGGAGAAGGAAATGCAACCCACTTCTGTATTCTTGCCTGGGAAATCCCTGGACAGAGGAGCCTTGGGGACTATCACCCATGGGGTCACAAATGAGTCAGACATGACTTCACAACTAAACAACAATATCATAATAACCATGTTGAGGGCTAAAGTCAAGGAGATACATCCCAAAAGCAGTTAACAGAGAAGCAGTGGGGTTGGGGAGACAGGAATTTACCTGGAGTTTTGTCAGTATTGTCAACTGTTTCTCTAAAGTTTCATTTCTGTTCTCTTTTCTTCTCAGATGCCTGGTTACTTTAAATTGAGTGTCACAAAAATTTTGTGATATAGCTCCAAGCCTGTAAGTATATTACCTTCCTCCATAAAGATTTATGTTCATTTCTTACAGGTAACTAGGGACAAACACTCTGGAACTCAAAGAACTAACAATTAGGGTAAAAGCTGAATTTTCAACATGAAGAATGGAAGCCCAAAGGCAATGGAAAGATAGTCTTTAAAGTTTTGAACGAATTTTGTTGTTGCTTAGTCACTAAGTCATACCCAACTCTTTTGCAACCTCTGACCTGGACTTTAGCCTGCTAAGCTCCTCTCTCTGTCCATGGGATTTCCCAGGCAAGAATACTGGGGTGGATTGTCATTTCCTTCTCCAGGGAGTTTTCTCAACCTAGAGATTGAGATTGAATCTATTTCAATCTCAACCAGGGATTGAATCTCTCTCTCCTGCTTAGCAAGGGTATTCTTTGCACTGAGTCACCAAGGAAGCCTTTTTGAAAGAATAGTTTCCAGGTTGATTCAGTCATGTCCGACTCTTTGTGACCCTATAGACTGTAGCCTGCCAGGCTCCTCTGTCCTTGGGATTCTCCAGGTAAGAATACTGGAGTGGGTTGCTGTACCCTCCTCCAAAGGATCTTCCTGACCCAGAGATCAAATCTGCATCTCTTATGTCTTCTGTACTGGCTGGCGGGTTCTTTATCACTAGCATCACCTGAAAAGCCCCTAAACTAAAGGTATTTGTTACCAAAAGATCCATACTTTGCCTATGGAAAAGGATGCAGGTGAAAGTTCAAAAAGGCTGGAAGGAATGATGAGCAAGACGAAGGTAAACAGGTAAATCTATATAAATGTTAAGTGTTTGAAAATTAACTCTAGAAAAAATTACAATATATAACAAGGATGCCAACTGCCACCATTTAAATTTAAAGCATGAAAGAAAATATTCTAACTAAGGCAATTAGTCAGAATGAAGAAATAAAGTGTTACAAGTTTTAGAAAGGAACAAATGTAGCTGTTGTTATGTAATGTTATATACCTAGAAAATCTAAAAGAACCTATAGATAAATTGTTAGAATTAATAGATGTGCTTATTAAGGATAAAAATATAAAAAGCAAATATAAAAAATCAAATGCATTTCTATACCTGTAACAAATACAAGTTTATAATTGTGATATTCTGATATTTTTAGTAAGAAATACATATTTGATATTTGTTTCTATCTGGCACATAACTAGTGAAACCCTCAGAATTTCCAAAGTGATGAGCATAATAAAGGTGTCTTTGTTAATGAGGTGACTTTTGGAAAGCCCCTAGTCATCTAACGGTGGGAGTTGGTTGCCTGAGAAACCAACTGGGGTTGGAACTTTCAGTTCCACTTCTACCCCTGGCCTCTGGGGAAGGGAGTGGGGCTGGAAATTGAGTTTAATAACCGAGGACTAAAGATTTCATTGATCATGCCTAGGTAATGAGGTCTCTATAAAATCTCAAAGTTATCAGGGTTTGGAGAGCTTCTGGGTTGGTGACACATGGAGATTGGGGGAGAGTGGTGCTCAGAGAAGGCATTGACACTCCTCATCCTTTCTTCATGCCTTGCCCTGGTGGATCTCTCCCATTGGGCTCTTCCTGAATTATACCCTTTTATGATAAATCAGGTTTGATCCCTGGGTCAGGAGGATCCCCTGGAGAAGGGAATGGCTACCCATTCCAGTATTCTTGCCTGCAGACTTTTATAGGCAGAGGAGCCTGGCAGGCCACAGTCCATGGGGTTGCAAACAGACATGGCTGAACAACTAGCACTTTCACTTTTTTTTTCACTTTTCATACTAAATCAGTAACCTTGTGAGTAAACTGGTTTCCCGAGTTCTGTGAATGGCTCTACCAAATTAACTGAAACCAAAGAGGGGGGTCACGGGAAACTGACTGATAGCCAGTTTGTTAGTAGCACAGGCAATAATCCGGACTTGCTATTAGCACCTGAAATGGAGAGCAGTTTTGTAGGACTGAACTCTTAACCATGGAATCTGATGCTGTCTGCAGGTATATGTGTCAGAATTGAGTTAAATTTACAGACACATAGCTGGTGCCAGGGAACTGTTCAGGAAAAAAACAAACCACACTTCAAAAATATTGTCAGGATCTTAGTAATAAATGGTTGCTATGGTAAGAGTCCCCTACATGACTTCTTAACTCAGAATGAAGTTGTTAAAGAATGTGTGATACTTTTTATTTGTATGGCTGGAACATGTAGCCTTTTAATATGCTATATGACAAATATCCTTTTATAAATATAAGGCATACCTTAGACCAAGTTCTAAAACATTCGGGTTTATCTTTAGCCCTCCTTGCATCAAGTCCCCTTCCCAACTCACCCTCATTGAGAAAGTTTTGTTCTTTCTCAACGTCATCAGGACCTCAGGACATTCCTTCCATTACAGCCATCAGTATCTATCTGCCCTCTGGGAAGGATCTGAGGATTCTAAAATCTTGACATATTAGGTCTGGGAAAAGTCTTAGGTTATCTTGTTCAACCCCTCACATTTTACAAGTGAATAAACTGAAGACAAAAGAGGCCAATATACTTGCTCTAAACCACCTGCTCTATGGGAGAGAAGCCTTAGTAAACCACAGGCATTTCAATGAGCAGATTAAGAGCGCTTCCAGCTATAAAGAAGGATCTTTAATAACAGGGTTTCAGCTTTTCGCTAGCCCAAAGGGACCTTTGCAGATCAGAGGCAGTTTTATATATACAAAACTGCATTCTTTTGCTGCAACTCTCAGGACATTGATTTTCCCTCAGTTTCCCAAAGATCAAGAATGAAGGTCTATTCTTGACGTCAATAACCTCTGACCAAGCGACCTAAACTAATTTTAGGTGGCATATAGTTACCTTCTACCCTTATCCTTATCATTCAAGAGAGTGATCAACTGAGTAGCAACTCCTACTTTCAGACGCTGGATCTAGTTGCCCCTTAGCCAAACCCATTCGACAACCTCTTTACTGACTTCACATTATTAACTTTTTTTGCCTCTGTTCACTATATTTTTTTTTATTAATAATGGTAACTGTTGCTTCTTCCTTTTTTTTTTAAAATCACCATTTTATTTTTTTATTTTTTTTTCATTTATTTTTTTTTTAGTTGGAGGCTAATTACTTTACAATATTGCAGTGGTTTTTGCCATACATTGACATGTTGCTTCTTTCACATATGATTTATTCTGTTCTCTGAGAATGATTACATAAAATTGCTTTCTGATTGAATGAATACATAAAATTTTAATTTACTTAAAATGTAAGAATTGCATAAATTGTCTTTACTCTTGAGGTTCTTTGATTTTCTTTAAAAAACCCTCTTTTGGTCATGATATATATATATTTTTTCTTCTTCAGCCTTTATATACTTTTGAGCTAAACTTGCTAGCAATTTATCTCAGATGGTGGCATCTTCATTAAAAAATGAAGGAGGGGTGTAACTTCTGTTTTCTATGAAAGGCACACAGTATAATGGTTGATAGCTTGTCTTCTAGAATCAAGTTACTTGACTTGCATTCCAGTTCTACAATTTACTAATTGTGAAATCTTGGAGAAGTTATTTAGCATCTCTGTGTCTAACTTTTCTTATCTGCAAAGTTTTAATATGCACCTATCTCATAAGCATTTTGTGAGAATTAAATGTATTTATATTCCTAGGACCCTTAAATAATGCTTATTGTATACTAAAAGCTCATTTTCAGTATTAGCTATTGAGAATTGGAATATTTTCTGCCATATCAATAAACAAGGATGTCACAGTCATCAGTGATTCTAGGTCTCCAATGTAAGTTCCTGAGTGCTAAGGGCATTCAGGGAGGAGAGAAATACCAGTCCTCTAATAGCCACCAGATTGCAGTCATTCCCTGTGGTGAGCCCAAGGAGCTCAGGATAGCACAGGTTCCTGGCCTCAGGATAGCTGAGGTGCATATGAAAGGAATGATTTCAGTGAACTCAGACTCTTGCATCTTTCCATACATAGAAAAGCACTAAATTCCTTCACTTAGGATATCTGGTTTCCTTCAACTAACAATCATCTTTTGATGTTCAGACTACCTGCCCTTTGTTGCAAAACTTCTATGTCACCTGACTCCTCCCCTCGCCTCCTAGTTTTCTCAGAGTCACTTGAGATACTGTCTCCCAGGCTTGAAGTCCTAAAAATTCCCACCAAATAAAATATAACTCAACTTTTTTTTTTTTTAATAACTCAACTTTTAGGCTGTGAATATTTTTTAAGTTGACACTATCATTCTCTAACAATGTTTTGGTATCAATATGCTAACTTCACAAAATATACTTGGAAGTGATCCTTCTTTTTCTAGATCTGGAAACACTTTCAAAAGCAGCAGAATTATTTATTCCTTGAAGATTTAAAATAACTCAGTTATGAAATCATTCGGAACCTGAATCCGTTGGAGAGAGTAGTGTAACATTTTGGGTCAATCATGATTGGGCATCTTTATTAAAAGTCTTGACAATTTTAACTTCATGTTAATGTATTAATACTATTGTTATTATTTATAGGAGTTCATAAAAGCTTTTTGTTTTTAAGTCAACTACCTCCTAACGTGTTTTAAAAGATATGGTAACTAAGTTAGTTGGTAGTTAAGTAAACTTGATTTGGCTTTCTGGGGAAAGACAGTGAAAAAAGTTATATTTTAGATCCTTCTTTGTCCAAAAATAAAACAATTAAAAGTAAGTTTCAAACACTGACAACTATAGAAATGGATGAAGGAAAATTTTAGTATGGCAGCAGGAGTTCAATAAATAGATATAAAACCAAGCTGGTTCAAAATTGGGAAAGGAGTATGTTGAGGCTGTATATTTTCACCCTGCTTATTTAAATTATATTCACTGTACATCATGTGAAATGCAAGGTTGGATGAAGCAAAAGCTGGGATCAAGGTTGCCAGGAGAAATATCAATAATCTCAGCTATGCAGACGACACCACCCTTATGGCAGAAAGTGAAGAAGAACTAAAGAGTCTTTTGATGAAGGTGAAAGAGGAGAGTGAAAAAGCTGGTTTAAAACTCAACGTTCAAAAAACAAAGATCATGGAATCTGGTCCCATCACTTCATGGCAAGTAGATGGGGAAACAATGGAGACAATGACAGACTTTATTTTCCTGGGCTCCAAAATCACTGCAGATGGTGACTGCAGCCATGAAATTTAAAGACGCTTGCTCCTTGGAAGAAAAGCTATGACACACTTAGACAGCATATTAAAAAGTGGAAACATTGCTGACAAAGCTCTGTCTAGTCAAAGCTATGGTTTTTCTAGTAATCATGTATGGATGTGAGAGTTGGACCATAAAGAAGGCTGAGTGCCAAAGAATTGATGTTTTTGAACTGTGGTGTTGGAGAAGACTCTTGAGAGCCCCTTGGACTGCAAGGAGATCAAACAAGTCAATCCTAAAGGAAATCAACCCTGAATATTCATTGGAATGACTGATGCTGAGGCTGAAACTCCAATACTTTGGCCACCTGATGAGAAGAGCCAACTCATTAGAAAAGGCCCTGGTGCTGGGAAAGATTGAAGGCAGGAGGAGAAGGGAACAACAGAAGATGAGATGGTTGGATGACATCACCAACTCAATGGACATGAGTCTGAGCAAGCTCTGGGAGTTGGTGATGGACAGGCAAGCCTGGTGTGCTGCAGTCCATGGGGTCGCAAAGAATCAGACAAGACTGAGCAACTGACCTGAACTGAACTGAAAGGCAGAATACAATAGGCATTGTGGACTTCATCCATCCTGTAAGCAGTCAGGAGAAAGAAAATGAATTACATCCTTAAAAAGATCACTGATCTCCACCCTTTCACTCTTCACCTCCCCTCCCATGCAAGAATACTGGAGTGGACTGCCATTTCCTTCTCCAGGGGATCCTCCCATCCCAGGGATCAAACCTGGGTCTCCTGCATTGCAGGCAGATTCTTTACTGTCTGAGCCACAAAGGAATCCTAAGAGTAGGCCTGAGTAAAAAAATAGATAAATAAAAATTCCAAAAACCTGTGTCCTGGCTAGGAGCAGGGAACTAAGGCAATTTTAGAAAAGACAATTTTTGTAATTTTTTCCTCCAAAATGTACATTTAGAAAAATGCATACATCATAAATGCATAAATCAGGAAAATGCATTAGTGCACATCCCAATGAATTTTCACAAAATTAAGACATTCATGCAATCACATCAAGAGCAGAGTATCCCTAGTGCCTTAGGCATCTTTCTGGGCTCCCTTCTAGTTATTTCCTATTTCTCCCCAGAGTGACTATTGTTTAACTTCTAACTCCATAGATTAATCCTGTCTGCTTTTGAATTTATATATTTGGAGGATTTATGTAATAAATTCTTTTTTAGTGTGATTGAGATGCCATAAAAAGTATCATAATCTGGGCAGCTTAAATGACAGAAATTTAATTTCTAATAGCTCTGAAGGCCAGAAGACCTAGATCACGGCCCCAGCATATTCAGCTTGTGGCAGGAGCTCTCTTGGCTTGCAGGTGGCTATCTTCTTGCTGTGTGCTCACAAGACAGAGATGGAGAGAAACTGCAAGCAAGCAAGATCCCCAGTGTCTCTTAAGAACATTAATGCTATCTAATTGTGGCCCCATTTTTGACTTTCAGTTCAGTTCAGTCACTCAGTCGTGTCCGACTCTTTGCTACCCCATGAATTGCAGCACGCCAGGCCTCCCTGTCCATCACCAACTCCCGGAGTTTACTCAGACTCATGTCCATCGAGTCAGTGATGCCATGCAGCCTCTGTTGTCCCCTTCTCCTCCTGCCCCCAATCCCTCCCAGCATTAGGTTCTTTTCCAATGAATCAACTCTTCGCATGAGGTGGCCAAAGTACTGGAGTTTCAGCTTCATCATCAATCCTTCCAATGAACACCCAGGACTGATCTCCTTTAGGATGGACTGGTTGGATCTCCTAGCAGTCCAAGGGACTCTCAAGAGTCTTTTCCAACACTACGGTTCAAAAACATCAATTCTTTGGTGCTCAGTTTTCTTTATAGTCCAACTCTCACATCCATACATGACCACTGGAAAAACCATAGCCTTGACTAGACGGACCATTGTTTAACATTAATAATCTCTTAAAGGTTCTACGGGTTACGTAGGTGGCTCAGAGGTAAAGAATCTGCCTGTCAATGCAGGAGACTCAGGTTTGAGCCCTGGGTCAGGAATATCTCCTGGAGAAGGAAATGGCAACTCACTCCAGTATTCTTGTCTAGAAAATCCCATGGACAGAGGAGCCTGGTGGGCTACAGTCAATGGGGTCACAAAAGAGTTGGACATGATTTAGCACTACAGTCAATGGGGTCACAAAAGAGTTGGACATGATTTAGCGACTAAACAATAACAAAATGGCTCTATCTCCAAACACGTCATATTGGGGGTTAAGACGTCAGTGTATGAATTTTGCATCAACACATTCAATCCGTCAGAGATTTCTCTCTTTTTTGTTCATCATTATCTTTGTGAGAATTCATCCATGTTGTTGAATGTAGTTTTAGTTTGTTTATTCTTTTTGAAAGTGAAAGTCTTTCAGTCGTGTACAACTCTTTGTGACCCCATGGACTATACAGTCCATGGAATTCTCCAGGCCAGAATACTGGAGTGGGTAGCCTTTCCCTTCTCCAGGGGATCTTCCCAACCCAGGGATTGAACCCATGTCTCCCACATTGCCCGCAGATTCTTTCGCAGATGAGCCACAAGGGAATCCACTGTGGTATATTCCATTGTGTGAGCGTATCACAATTTATAGTTGAGACATTCTTAAGCAGGTCCCAGTTTACAAATGATATGAATCTTTTGTATGTCTTTTAGTGAAAGTGTGAATACACTTCTGTTTGGTATATATCTAGAAGTTGAAGTATACATACAGTCAGGTTTAATAGGTGCTAACAATTTCCCATGATGGCTGAACTAATTAATATCAACAATCTATAAGATTTCTGATTATTCCAGATCCTTGAAAACTCAGTCATTTTCCTTCTAGCTATATGTTTTTTATTGGCCATTTGGATATCCTCTTTTGTGGAGGTACTCATTGAAGCCTCAGTCCACTTTCTTATATGGCGAATTTCTAACAAAATGATATGAGAGGGAACATAGGCCAGGTCATCTACCTATAGTTGTCTAAAGCTGGACTTAACTCTTTCAATTCATGCATAATTAGGAAAATGAGGGTATTCACACCAAAGCTCTGAGGAAGAAAAAAATTGGGTCTTAGCACCATGGAAAGAAGACAAGGAGAATGTATCAAAGTTATTTAGGACCAAAAGAAGGTTTTGACAAAACAACATAAATGAGTAATAAAGACAAAAAGAAATGATAGGAAAGCAACATAAAAATTGTTACAATAAAAAAACATTAAAGAAAAGAATATAGTGTAAAAAACTCCAATAGATGAAATAACTCATATAAAAAAGGCCAAAGAAATAAAAGCAAATTCCACACTGTATTAGTGTCCTAGGGCTGTCACAGCACATTACCACAATCTGGATGACTCAAAACAACGGAAATGTATTCTAGATGAATAATTTCTGGTCATTGCTGGAAATCCTTGGCAGTCTTCGCTGTGTCTAGACTGGTAAAACCAGAAAACAAGTTCCATGCACGCTCAGTTGTGTCCCGCTGTACTGTAGCCTGTCAGGCTCCTCTTTCTGTGGAATCTTCCAGGCAAGAATACTGGAGTGGGTTGCCATATCCTACTCTAGGGGAGTCTTCCATACCCAACAATCAAACCCATGTCTCCTGTGTCTTCTGCATTAGCAGGCAGGTTCTTTATCACTGAGGCACCTGTAAAGCCAGAAAACAAGCTATCCACTTCCAAAATATAATAGTGGAACAGGCATAGGATAAACATTCCTATTCCCATAGGGAGGTGGTGGAAGGAATAAAGGGGTCACTGATCCCAAGCAAATCTGAAATCCAGTAGGACAAATTCCATTAAGTTCAAAGGCTGAGAATAATCATCTAAGATTTGATGCTCTGTCCTCTGGGCCTATATCAGTTGGTTTACCCTTTCAGCCTGTGGCAATGATTCTACTTTTTTTTTTTTTTTGCTGGTCTCTGCCTTTACATCTATCTGCAGCACTCCCCTGGATTCATTTTTTTTTTTTAATTGACAGTTAGTACACTTTTACAGCCAAGTAGCTTTGTCAGTCCATTTTTTGTTTGTATAGTCCCAGAAGTCTGACAGTCTTCCTTCATTTTGTCCCACCATTATTTCTTTCAGTACAGGCTGGCAATGTTTCTGCTAGTATAATAGTTTCAAAAGCTGTGTTGGTCTCCCACACAATTCATAGTAATCTGTTCCATCAGACAAGAAAGTCCTCCATAGACCTTTCCTTGATAACCCGATCTTTATTCTTGGCTTTTGTTGACATGGTTGATTTGATTCACATGTTATTAATATATACCTAATCTCTTTAGCAGGAATTTGTCCAGAATGCTTGATTCTGTCTCTAGCGCATGCCTTCGGTATCGAATGAGAATTTTCCAAATCATCAAATTCTGGTTCCTTATTGTTTAACAATTGCTTTTCAATTAATCCCTTTCCTCTCACATTTTACTATAAACAGCAAGAAGGAACTAGGTAAAACCTTTCATACTTTTCTTAGAAGTATCCTCAGCTAAATATCCAAGTTCTCAACTTAGAGGTTTTATTTTCCACCAAACTATAGAACACATTTCAGCCAAAGTTTCTTTGCTTTCTAAGAAGGACAATTTTTCTTCCATTTGACACTAATATATCCTTCATTTATTTCTGCGATCTCACCAAAAGCATCTTTTATGTTCATTGTTGTTGTTCAGTCGCCAAGTCATGTCTGACTCGTTGAGATCCCATGGACTGCAGCACACCAGGCTTCCCTGTCCTTCACCATCTCCCAGAGTTTGCTCAAATTCATGTCCACTGAGTCAATGATGCTATCCAACCATCTCATCCTCTGTTGCCCTCTTTTCCTCTTCCCCTCAATCTTTTCCAGCTTCAGGGTCTTTCCCAACGAGTCGGCTCTTTGTATTAGGTGGCCAAAGTATTGGAGCTTCAGCTTCAGCATCAGTCAGTCCTTCCAATGAATGTTCAGGACTGATTTCCTTCAGGATGGACTGGTTGGATCTCTTTGCTGTCCTAGGGACTCTCAAGAGGTTTCTCCAACACCGTAATTGGAAAGCATCAATTCTTTGGCACTCAGCTTCCATTATAGTTCAACTCTTATGTCCATACATGACTAGCGGAAAAACCACAGCTTTGACTATACAGACTTTTGTCAGCAAAGTAATATCTCTACTTTTTAATACACTGTTTATTTTGTCATAGCTTTCCTTCCAAGGAGCAAGCGTCTTTTAATTTCATAGCTGCAGTCACTGTCCACAGGGATTTTGGAGCCCAAGAAAGTAAAACCTGTCACTGTTTCCACTTTTCCCCTTTTCCCCTTCTATTTGCCACGGAGTGATGGGACCAGGTGCCATGATCTTCGTTTTTTGAATGTTGAGCTTTAAGTCAGCTTTTTCACTCTCCTCATTCATAGTTCTACCCAAATTCTGTTCATAATGATATGTGCATTTGCTGAGATTTTTTTCTCCATCATGCTCCTAACTTCCATCTGAGTCCTGATCAGAATTGCCTTTCACATACATATTTCTACTAATCATCTCTTCAAGGCAATCTAGACTTTTTCCAAGAAGTGCCTCAAAATTCTTCCAGCCTCTATCCATTTCCCAATTCTAAAGTGATTTCCACATATTTAGATATTTGTTACTGCAACACCTCACTTTCTAGTACCAACATAAGGTGTAAATCACTAGTGTTGCAATAACAAGTCATCACAAACTAAGTAGCTTGAAAAAACACAGGGGTATTATTCTCATACCTCCCGAGGCCAGGAGAACAAAATCAACAAGGTTAGTTCTTTCTGGAGTTTGCGGGAGAAACTCTCCCATACTTCTTTCCTAATTTCCTGTGACTGTTGGCAGTCCTTGGCATTCCTTGGCTCATAGAAGCACTCATTACTCCTCCCTGTATCCATCTTCACATGGCCTTCCTTGCCTTCATCTCCGTGTCTCTCTGTCCTTTTCTGTCTTAAATGAAAGCAACCTCATAGGATTTAGGACCCGCTCTAATCCAGCATGATCTTATCTCAATTATTAGATTAATCACATCTGCAAAGACCCTATTTCCAAAGGAAGTCATATTCTGAGGTTTTGGATAGATATGAATTTTTGTGGGGGAGCAGACACTATTCAACCTATGACAGATACCATGGGAGATTTGACCACAGGGAGATCAAGAAAAGCATGAATTCATGAATAAAAAATAAATGAGTAACAGAAAAAGATGAAATGTGAGATTTCAGGACTAAGAAAACAAACTGAGGGTGCTTAATACAAAAGTCATGAATAAATTAGAATTAGTAAGGATTAGAATAGAAATGTTAAAGACAGACTTTTTGGGAAAGGTTTGGGATAATCACGGTGGTTACATATAAAAGAGACAAAGAGATTAAAGCAATTAGAGGGCACATAATAAAGAACAAAAATAAATTCCACACAAAGATCTTCAGCATCTATGAATAAGATAAACTAAATACTGAAATAGAAAAAAGTACTCAAAGTTAGAATAATGAGTATTTTTATAAGTGGAAGGGAAGAACTGAAACTACAGATGAAAGTGCTCATCATGTTCTACGAAAAACTAATGCAAGGTATTCATTATCAAGGGATATTCTGAAGACTATACTAAAATTCAAGGCCAAAATTTTTGTAAGGATGTAGGTTTTAAAAGTCTGCATTCAGGACATTGCAAGCTTTCTCTGATTTTACCCTGAGGCAATTTCTATTGAGCTCTGAGGAAAGAGTTAATAAAAAAAGTTTTACAAGTCTTGTTAAGTAAGCACAAAGGCAAAGAGTATAAAACCAATGCAACAATGTCAAGAAATATTCTCACTGTATTCCATGTCTCCCTATGATTATAATGAAAACAACAACTCTGAACAACAAACAAACAAAAATGTTCTGAATTGTTCAAGGACTCCAAAAAGAAACAAAACCAATTAAATGTTGGAGAGTAAAAACTGTGTGAAATAATTCACATGGGGTGACTTCCCATTTATTCATGAATTTATCTTTCCTCTGTGACTCTATGCATGTACAGGTTTGACCTCAACCAACACATAGCAAGGTCTTCCAAATGGAACTGAGATTTAAACCACATGTACAAACTCAGCTTTAACCCAAAAATATGCCCTTTTGGAACAATGCCTACATAAGAACAACCCACACAAAAGCTTAAAAAGAGCTGAGTTGAAAACTGGACTACTCAAAAAAGTCTTGTACTAACACATGAACTTTAAATGCATGGGCCAGACCTAAAACAGATTAGCAAAGTCTCAGAAAACTGCACAGAGGTTTGAATTACCATTCATAAATATAAAACAGATTTTACTGTTTAAAATCATATTGGTTTCTCTAGAGGATCACAATAGGACTCAGTCTACACAACATACCTTTTGTAATATCCAGGATACAATAGAAAATTACTCTACATACAGAGAACCAAGAATATATGTCTAACTCTCAAAAAAAAAAAAAGAAGGAACAGCTGTCTTCCCTGAGATATACATAGGTGTTGGAATCATAGCTATTGTATAGCTATACAACATGATGTAGAAAACCTCAACTGAAAAAACAAAATGGAATGAATAAAAGTCTCATGTGATTAGTAGAGAATATAAAAAAGAAGCACAAGAAAATTTTAGAAGTGATAAATATGATAAACTAAAATAAAACCCTTACTGACAGTTAGGTTTGCAAGTGGGATGGAAATAACAGAGGAACAAATCAGTAAACCTGAAGGTAAGTCAATACAAGTTATCCAATTTGAAAAATAAAGAGAAAAAAGATTAAAAATATTTTTTTAAACTGTCATCTCTCAGGAACCAATGAGATACCTCAAAAGATCTAACATGCATGAATAGACTCCCACAGAGTCAGTGCAAGAGATACAGAGGCACAAAAAATAGTTGAAGAAAATAATAGCTGAAAAATTTTAAATTTGGTGAAAGACATAAATGTATTTATTTAAGAAGATCAGCAAACCCCAGACAGGATAAACTCAAAAAATACCATGGAAAACAAGGGAAGTAAGAAAATACTTTGGACTGAATTATAATTCAAAGTAACATATCAAAGTTTATGAGATAAAGCTAAAGCTGCAATGAGAGGGAAACTTGAAATTTTGAATACTGATATTAGAAAAGGACAAATATTTAAATCAATGCCTAACATTTAAAAATAAACTGGGACTTCTCTGGTGGTACAGTGGATAAGAATCCTCCTGTCAATTCAGTGGACATAGGTTCAATCCCTGGTCTGGGAAGATCCCAGATGCTGTGGAGCAAATAAGCACATACATCACAACTACTGAGTCTAGAGCCTTCAAGCCACAACTGCCGAGCCTGTGTGCTGTAACTATCAAAGTGCATGTGCCGAGAGCCGGTGCTCCCGCCCAAGAGGAGCCATCAAACTGAGAAGCCCGCACACCTCAGTTAAAGAGTAGCTCCTGCCAGCTGCAACCAGAGAGTCTGCATGCAGCAACAAAGACCCAGAATAGCCAAAAATACATTTTAAAAATAAACCAAAAGTCAGTAGAAGAAAGGAAATAATGAAGATAAGAATGGAAACAGACAAGAGGGAAAATTAACAAAAAGTTCGTTCATTGAAAAGACTTAAAAAAATCAACCAACTCTTAGGCAAAGTGTTCAAGAATAAAAGAAAAAGAAAACAACAATCAATTGTTATAATGGGAAATAAAAAATAGATCAGCAAAGAGCATATAATTATTGAAGGATAATTAATTTTAAAAAAATCCTCAAACCAAAACTACCTGAAAATTCATACATTTATAATTCCTTTTTGGTAAGGAAGAAATCAAACCAAATTTGCTGAAAACATATTAATAGTACTCTCTGAAAAAATGGTCCAAATGGTTTTATAGATAATTTCAACCTAATTTACAATATCTTAATGAACACTGAGGAAGGAGGGCTTCCCAGGTGGCGCTAGTGGTACAGAACGTGCCTACCATTGCAGGAGACATAAGAGACGCAGGCTTGATCCCTGGGTTGGGAAGATCCCCCTGGAGGAGAGCATGACAACCCACTCCAGTATTCTTGCCTGGAGAAGCCTGTGGACAGAGGAGCCTGGTGGGCATGGGGTCACAAGCAGTCGGACATGACTGAGGCGACTTAACACACACAAATGAAGGAAAGCTTTCAACTTTTACTTGCTAGATCAGGAGAAAAGTAATAACAAAATTTGCCCCTCCTTCATTACAAAGCTAATCTCACTTATAATATTGATACAAATACCTTTTTAAAATGTATAAATAGCATAAAGTGGACAATTAAGGAATACCACTTTCTGGCCTGGTGAGGCACACACCAAGAATGCAAAATTGTTTGCACATCAGGAAATTAATTAATATAATTCCTCATAATACTGGGCTAAAGGAGGAAAAATGATTATCTTATTCTCAATAGGGTATTTGTTGAAGATATTTGACAACAGCATAAAGAATCTACTTAATAAACATTCAAATTAGAGTCAGGAGAAAGGTAAGGATTTCTATTGTTAGGTCTATTACTAATATTGTTCAGGAAGGAATAGCCAATACAAATTAAACAAGAAAAATTAGTAGTATAAATACTGGAAGGAAAAAAAGAAATGGAAAAACGGAGAAAAAAATTCGTTGCAGGTGAAATGATTTATCTACCTAGAAAATTTAAAATAATCACCCCAAAACCCTTTTATAATTAATAGAATAATTTTTTTAAAGATGGCTACTTACAAAATTAATTCACAAAAGTTAGAAACTTTCATAAGAGTACACAACAGCATATTAGATAAAAATGGAAGAAATGATCTCATTTACAATGGCTATAAAAAGATAAATAATCAGAAACTTATAGAATTTCTAAGACTTTTATAAATGCATCTAAAAAATTCTATTGAGATTGATAGAGGAAATGATACTCTATGGATAGGTTAAAAAATGATCACTTAATGATAAATTATTAACTTAAGTCAATCAATCTCATTACAACACTAGAAGATTTTATGGGAAATCAGACAAAATTTTTGTAAATATGTGAAATATGGAGAGTTTTAGAAAAGAAAAGCAATGAAAGAAGACTAGTCGAGGGACTTCCCCTGGGAGTCCAGAGGTTAAGAATCTGCATGCCAATGCAGGAGACAAGGGTTTGACTCTTGGTCTGGAAACTAAGATCCTACAAGCCGTGGGGCAACTAAGCCCCTGCACCGCAACTATTAAGCCTGTGATCCAGAGCCTGGGAGCTGCAGCTACTGAAACCCACGTGCCCTAGAGCCCAGGCTCCAGAACAAGAAAAACCACCGCAATGAGAAGCTCACGTGCCACAATTAGAGAAAGCCCAGATGCGGCAGTAAAGAGCCCATGCACTGCAACAAAGACCCAGAGTAGCCAAAAATAAACAAATCAATTTTTAAAGAATTAAAGAAAAAAGACTAGTCTACCAGATAATAGAATATGTAATCAAGTCAAAAAAGAAAAAAAAATAACAACCTAAAAGAATTTGGTAGTATAGAAGAAATAGATATAGGAAACATAAAAAAGAGTCCAGTAATAGATAAATTCAAGGGAAAATCAGTGTATTATGAGGGTGGCATATACAAACAGAGGAGAAAGAATAGATTCACAAATAATGTTGAAAAAATATGATAGTATTTTGTAAAAAAAATAAGGTTGATTCCTTAATGTCAAAATAATTTCTAGGTACATCAGAGATTTAAAAACAAAATTATAAAATTACTAGAAGAAAAGTTGGATAAACTTATGTATAATCTTTTGCTATGAGGAGATTATAAGTAGGACACAAAAACACTAAAGCCATAAATGAAAAAGTTTAAAAATTGCACTGCAAAAAGACTGTAAAAGCAATTTTACAAGAGAAAAAAAGCAAAAAAAATACCCCCAAAATGATTAACTTGGAAAAATATTTGTAAGAGATAGAATTTACAAATGGTGATTTTTCTAAATTTACAAATGGTTTACATAAATTGTCACATAAAGGAAAATATAGAAGAAAAACATATAAAGGTGATAAATGTGTGTGTGTGTGCTCAGTCATGTCTGACTCTTTGAGACCCCATGGACTATATAGCCCGTTAGGCTTCTCTGTCCATGGGATTCCTAGGCAAGAACACTGGAGTGGGTTGCCATTTCCTTCTCCATATCTCTTGTGTTGCATTAACACTGCTGAGCCACCGGAGTAGTCCTTAAAGGTGATAGTCGCTTAAGGGAAAAAAGAAATATAAATGGGTAAAAAACATGAAAAATATTCACTATCATTCATAATCAGTTAGCAAAAGCAAAAATGGTGTTTTCTTTCATCTTTTAGATTAAAAATTTTGTTTTAAGTTTACTAACATTCAGTTTTGGAGAGGCTATGAAGAAATTCATGTATTTCTTCATGAATTCATGTGTTTGGAGAGGTTATGTAGAGAAGTTCATGTATTTTTGGTGGGAAAATAAAATATACAATTTCTTTGAAAGGTCATTTTGGCAATGATTATTCAAATTGAACAATATGAAGATTCAAACACTCTTTGCCATATAATGCAATTTGTGTAAAACATTAAACACACGTGTAACCTGTGTGTGTGTGTATGTGTATATTTTTCCCTTATTCCCTGAAGGATCTATAAGAAATTATTCTTACTAGTTACATTTGGGGAGAAAGATTGGGTGTGAAATGGGAAGAGAGATCTTCTTTTCATTGTATATGCTTTTGCCTACTGATTTTTAAATTTTTTTATTATAGGTCTATATCACCTAAAATAAAAATTAGCCAGACCCCCAACCTTTACATACACACACACACACAAAAAAAAAAAAAATTAAAAAGTGGCTGACAGAAGGAATTCCATTATAAAAATTGTCTTCAACTAGTTTGTATCAATTGTTCTGAACTTTTCTGACAGGAGAATTTGAAAGAGAAGGTGGGAACACTCTCATTCCTGACTGTTTATGAACTTTATTTCAGCAAAGATGAAAACCAGAATGGTCATTATGACAGGCAACTCCATTTGACTAATTTCCCTAAACTCCTGAATTGAAATACTATTTTGTTAAGATAATCTTTCAGAGCTAAGTCGTGTTTCTGTAAAATGAAAAAGTTCAATTTCAAGAAGATTAAAAGAAGTGGCTCAATAAGAGTCTAGAAACATGTAGAGTTTTCAACTGTTTCTTCTTCCAGGTTAAGACAGTACAATGCTGCTGACAATTTCCATTTCCCTTTGACTCAAAATGAGCATACTTTTCAGTGGTTTAAACTGACACGCGGGCTTTAGGTCTTTGACATTTATGGTGAGGTACTCGAGAATTTAATTTTTTTTCAATTTTCTTCCTATTTCCTCACCTCTCACTCTTTGTCTCTGTTAAAACTGAAGACAATTCCCTCTTCTCAGTCACTTTTCTAAGATGCTGCTCTGTGCACTTCTGTTTAAAGAGAAACCCTAGAGTTTGAAGACCATTTTCAAAAGGGCTTTGGGTAAGTAGGCTGAAATGCCTTTAATATGCTGCAAAATGATCTGAACCACCATCTCAGATATAATAGTGACAATTGCCTGTTTTGCTTGCTTTATCTTATGGAAAAATCCTTCCTTTCTCAGAAAACTAAATTTATGGATTTTTTTAAAGATATAAGCAATTTTGTATCATAAGAAATGCAACACAGCTCTCTGCTAGCCTTCTACGAAATCCCTTTTTAAAATTTGGTACAGTAGGAACAGTCAAGAAAGCAAAGAACTTGTGACCTTTAAATGCTTGTGGCTTTTGTATGATCTTTATTCTGGAATCAAGTTTAAGGTCTTCTCTTCCACTATATTTAATACTGCCTGCCTGGGCATTCTTTGTCACATGGATTACTTTTATCTTTTTATAATACTTATCACTCCCTAAAATATTTTTGCTGTAATTGTTTATGAGCTGTCTTGTTTACAGAGTTAGGAGTAAATTTCCCATGAAGCTAGTGAAATTTAAGCTTCAGAGCCCTGTCTTTCTTGAAAGTGGAAGTTACTCAGTTATGTCCAACACTTTGTGACCCCATGCACTGTAGCCCGTCAGGCTCCTCTGTTCATGGAATTCTCCAGACAAGAATACTGGAGTGGATAGCCATTCCCTTCTCCAGAGGATCTTCCTGACTCCTGCATTGCAGGTGGATTCTTTACTGTCTCAATCACCAGGGAAGCTCTGTCTAATTGGAGCCCTATAACTGCTGGGAGCTTCTGTAAGCTTTGCAGTGTTCATGATGAACAGGGGAAGGCAAGGTGTATCAGGAAGCCTTAGCATGGAAGCATGTCTAGCGATTTGCTGAAGGATTTCTCAGAAGAAAGGGGTCTGAAACTCCGAGGCCAAGAAAGTGCTTAAAATTTCTTCTCTTATTCTAAATAACCACTAACTTTTATATCTACTTTTGTAATCACAATTTATAGTATTTTTTTTTTCTTAGTGAGAGCAGGCCACACTTATGTTAGCTTCAGGCTTTATGAATCCTGAGTATGTTGCTGACAAGAACACAAGCCCTGTGAAAAGACCATGAACGTGCTTTCACTATTGTTACCACAAAGCCTAGAACAGTGCTTGGCACACAGCAGGTACTGCATAAATCTTTGTTGACTGAATGATGAGATGTGGGAGATGAGAGAGAAGAGCATTCCAGTCAAGAGTGCAGATATGGGAACAGACATGACTTGTTCCAGACGTCAAGGAAAATTCTGTGTTGTTGGAACATGTGGAATGATGAGGAGAGGCGAGATGCTTGGAGGCATATGCAGGGCCCAGAAAATTCTAGATGCACTGGAATATTTTACGTGTGTAACATGACTGGCTTTAAATAGACTTTAGTTAGAATGTAGAAAATATATTGAGGGAGAGGTTATAGGGTAAACAGGTCTGCTGGGCTTTGATATTGGTGACATGGACTAGAATGACGATCATAGAGATCATAGATTCAGAGTGAGAGAAGTAATTCAGAATGAATAAGGGAGATCAAAGTAACAGTATTTTCTGATGCACTTATATATATATACATAATATACACATATAACATATCTATCAGTTTAATTCAGTTCAGTTGCTTGGTTGTGTCTGACTCTTTGCAACCCCATGGACTGAAGCACGCCAGGCTTGCCTGTCCATCACCAACTCCCAGAGCTTGCTCAAACTCATGTCCATCGACTTGGTGATGCCAGCCAACCATCTCATCCTCTGTTGTTCCCTTCTCCTCCTGCCTTCAATCTTTCCCAGCATCAGGGTCTTTTCCAATGAGTCGGCCCTTCTCATCAAGTGGCCAAAGTATTGGAGCTTCAGCTTCAGCATCAATACTTCCAATGAATATTCAGGGTTGATTTCCTTTAGGACTGACTGGTTTGATCTCTTTGCAGTCCAAGGGACTCTCAAGCATCTTCTCCAACACATTTCAAAAGCATTTATTCTTCAGCGCTCAGCTTTCTTTATAGTCCAACTCTCACATCCATACATGACTCCTGGAAAAAAAATAGCTTTGACTAGATGGGCAATTATTGGCAAAGTAATGTCTCTGCTTTTTAATATGCTGTCTGGGTGTTTCATAGCTTTTCTTCCAAGGAGCAAGTGCCTTCTGATTTCATGGCTGCAGTCACCATCTGCAGTGATTTTGGAGCCCAAGAAAATAAAGCCTGTCACTGTTTCAATTGTTTCTCCATCTATTTGCCATGGAGTGATAGGACCAGATGCCATGATCTTAGTTTTTTTAATGTTGTATGTGTGTGTGTGTATATATATATTTAATCTCATATATATACATTATTCATTTTCTGAACCATTTAAGAGTAAGTTGCAGAAATAATGTCCCTTTCTTCTCAAATATTTCATTGTGCATTTTCTAAAACCAAGCAATTCTCTTACAGAGCCATGAATGAGTGAGTGTTAATCGCTCAGTCGTATCCGACTCTTCACAATCCCATGGAGCCCGCCAGGCTCCTCTGTCCATGGGATTCTCCAGGCAAGAATACTGGAGTGGGTTGCCATTTCTTCCTCCAGGGGATCTTCCAGACCCAGGGATCAAACCTGTGTCTCTCATGTCTCCTGCATTGCAGGCGGATTCTTTATACTGAGCTACCAGGGAAGCCCTACAGAGACATAGTTAAATGATTAAAATCAGGAAATTATCTTCAATAAAAGTGAAGTCACTCAGTCGTGTCCAACTCTTCGTGACCCCATGGACTGTAGCCTACCAGGCTCCTCTGTCCATGGGATTTTCCAGGCAAGGGTACTGGAGTGGGTTGCCATTTCCTTCTCCAGGGGATCTGCCAGACCCAGGGGTTGAACCTGGGTCTCCTGTATTGCAGGCAGATGCTTTACAATCTGAGCCCCTAGGGAAGCCCCTTTATCTTCAGTACAATAGCACAATTGAATTGGCAAATTTTATGGTCATACTTTTGGCCAATTAAAAAAAATTAGAAGATCTAAGCTTATTAACTTTTCCCAACAATATTATTGGAATGAAAATGG
The DNA here is from genome assembly GCF_910594005.1 of Cervus elaphus. Lineage (NCBI taxonomy): Eukaryota > Metazoa > Chordata > Mammalia > Artiodactyla > Cervidae > Cervus > Cervus elaphus. The sequence continues at coordinate 9,102,221 of NC_057833.1, read as the reverse complement.
CCATTTAAAAAAATGAGAGCTACTTATTCAGTATCAACTCACTATCATTTTGCATGATCATTATCCTCAAGCATGCATCCAGTGCAACTACCTGGCAATTCTACTACATTTCTCTAACCTATTTAATTCTTACTCTCACGGAGACCCGTGTTCAGTCCCTGGTTCGGGAAGAGGACTGCCATGAGGGCATGGCAACCCATTCCAGTACTCTTACTTGGAGAATCCAGTGGTCAGAGGAGCCTAGTGGGCTACGGTCCATAGAGTCGCAAAGTCAGACACGACTTACTGACTAAACCACCACCACCACATAATTGATACCTTTTCCACTTTCATCAAGTTTTTGCAATTTTCTTGCCCCTCTTCACTTTCAGCTGGTGGTCCAACTTCTTCCTTCACTGAGAAAATAGAAGCTCCCAGAAGAGCCCCACCCCCCCACATTCCTACCACAAATCCTGTCAAACCACCTTGTACCACATCCTCTGCCTTAGTATCCTACTACTAGGAAGGAGTTATTTCCCCTTCTACCTGTAGCTGACTCTTCTGCTTGGCACTGGGTCTAACTGCTATCTTCATTTGTCCCCTCCAGGATTTGCATTTTTCAATTTCCTCTCCTCACTTTTGCATCATCAAGATTTTCTTCTTCATTTAGGTCATCCACATCATCATACAAACCTGACTTCATCTGCTGCTACTGCAGCTAAGTCGCTTCCATTGTGTCTGACTCTGTGCGACCCCATAGACAGCAGCCCACCAGGCTCCGCCACCCTGGGATTCTCCAGGTAAGAACACTGGAGTGGGTTGCCATTTCCTTCTCCAATGCATGAAAGTGAAGAGTGAAAGCGAAGTCGCTAGTCGTGTCCGACTCTTCGAGACCCCATGGACTGCAGCCTTCCAGGCTCCTCCGTCCATGGGATTTTCCAGGCAAGAGTACTGGAGTGGGTTGCCATTGCCTTCTCTGTGACTTCATCTACCACCACCACTATCACTCCCAGCTACTACCTGATCCCTCAAAACAAACACAGCTAATGAGGTGTGTACACTTTCATTCTCCACTTTCTCTTCTCCCTTTTTCCCTTGATCCCACTCTATTAGCTCTAATAACCTACTATGGTTCCACCATAGCTCTTCTTATCATCAACAACCCACGTCGCCAAATCCCATGAGCATTTCCCAGCTCTCACCTCATTTGACCTACCAGCAGCGTTTGACATAGTTGATCACTCCCTCCTTGGAATACTTTCTTCCCTTAGTTTTTAGGACACTCCTTTTTATGATTTTCCTCTTTCAAGGATTATTTCTTTTCAGTCTCCTTTGTTGGTTCTTCCTCATCTTTCTGAGCTCTAAACTTCTGGCTCAGTGCTCTGATTTTTTTTCTCTTCCTGTTTCCATCCTGCATGAATTCACTTAGTGAATTAAGGTTTGAATATCATTGGTATAGTGCTATTTGCTGGTGGCAAAGCAGAGTGTTACAGTCAAATGCTCAGGAGCTGGATTACCTGGTTTTGAAACTTGTCTTTCACCACTTACTAGCTCTTTATTTAATAGACAAAATAGTTAACTTCTCTGTGCCTCAGTTTCCTCATCTGTTAAGTGGGGATAATTATAGTACTTTCTCACCAATTCTTTGAGACTTTATATTAGTCAATTTTAACCTGGAAAACACTTGAAGTATTTACAACAAATGGAATTTAATGTACTTGTTAGTAAGAAAACTAATTAGAAGCTGAGACGTCAACAAAGGGCTAGTGAGAAGATCCAGACGTTAGTAACACAATAAGCCACTACCACTACCTGGAGGGACAAAGCAAGACTTCGTGTAAAATTAATATTCAAGACAGTGTAATACTGTCATGAGAATACATAAAGATCGATTCAACAGAACGGAGCATCCAAAAATAGTCTCTCACATTTACAGTCAATTGAATTTTGAAAAAAGTGTCAACATTACTCAGTGGAGGAAGTAAATTATTTTCAAAAACTGGTGCTATAAAAACTGCATATCCATTTGGGAAAAATAAACTACATCATATATGAAGACTAACTTGAAATAAATCACAGAGCTAAACTTGAAAGTTAAAATTATAAAATATCTAGAAGAAAACATAGAAGACATCTTGCAACTTTGGAGTATGTAAAAGATTTTTTGGACATAAAATATACAAACCATAGAAGAAATGTGATAAATCAGGCTTCAACAAAATCAAAAGTTCTGCTTTTCAACAGACACTGTTCTTCAAAAGAAAAGGCAAACCACAAACTGGAGAAAATATTTACAATGCATGCATCTGACAAAGGAATAGTATTCAGAATTCAGTGGTATTCAGAAGACATTTTCCATGCATGTGTCTGGAAGAGGAGCAGTGTTCAGAACTCTTGTGTGTATGTGTGTTAGTTGCTCCATCGTGTCTGACTCTCTGCAGCCCCATGGACTGTAGCCCACCAGTCTACTCTGTCCACGCAATTCTCCAGGCAAGGATACTGGAGTGCGTTGCTATTTCCTTCTCCAGAGGCTCTTCCTGACCCAGGGATCCAACTCAGTCTCCTGCATTGCAAGTGGATTCTTTACTGTCTGAGCCACCAAGGAAGGTCAGTAAGAACTCTTATGACTCAGTAATAAAAAGGCACATGATGCCCAGCGGTAAGAGGAAACAAACTACTGATACAACATGCATGAAATCACAAAATGTTGGTCTTGACTGAAAGAAGTCAGTCCAAAGGTTATATGCTATAGCACAGTCTATGCTCTGGGGACAGAAAACGGAGCAGTTGCCTGGGGCCTGTAGTGGCTGGGGAGAGGACTCGGACAGGTTCTGGAGGTAAAGGTAAACACTCTCTGTCTTGCGTGCAATGATAGTTACACAAGTGTATACATTTGTCAAAACACATCAAACTGAACACTTTAAATTGGTATGTCTAATTGTTTATGAATTATACCTCAATGAAGTCTATTTTTAAAAAATTAAAAAGAATTTAACGTGTTCAAATATGAATTATTAATTTTTTCCTGAAAACTGCGGTTTTCACAATCTTCCCCATCTCAAAACATGACAAATATATTTCTCCTGTTGCTCAGGCCGTAAATACTGGAGTCTTTCATGACATTCTGTGTCACATATCACTTCCAACCCTTTAAAAAATTCCACCACTTTTACCTTCAGAATACATTCTTTTGATGGGACCATAAATCAGTGTAACCACTGTGGGAAAAAGTATGGGAGTTCCAAACAAAAACACTAATTTGAAAAAGAGATATGTATCATGGTGTTCTCTGTAGCATATTTATAGTAGCCTAGATATGGAAACAAGCGAAGTGTCCAACAATGAATGAATGAATGAAAAAGTTGTAAAGAACTTTCAGTTTCCTTGAACTGTGCCTTAACAAACCTGAACTTATGTTAGTCATATATACAATGGAATATTATTCAGCCCTAAAATAGAATGTAATCTTGCCATTTGTGACAGCACAGACAGACCTCAACAGAGAAAGACAAATAGCCATATAATCTCCTTTATATGTGGAATTTAAATAGACAAACTCAAACTCATAGATACAGAGAACAGATTGGTGGCTTTAAGAGTTGGGGGTGGGGAGTAGGAGAAATGGGTGAGCTGAGTTTAAATAAATTAAATACAAATCTTAAAATGTAAATATTATATGGAAGTATACATACATATATAAATGTTATATATATATATATATATATATGTATGTATGTATATAAGAGAGAGAGAAAGAGAGAGCTATCTCCTGATATTTTCACGTCTCCCCTTCACCACAGCTGAACTGGTTCAGGATTATCACAGCTGTGTCTCCTGAGTGTTTTTGCTTTGCTTTTCTGAGTGGTCTTCTTTCTTCTATTTTTGCTCCCTTTCCTTCACCTGCACGGTTCTTCTCAGCAACCACCAGGTCATTCATAGTAACTTTCCGCTCAGAACTCTCTGTTGGTAACTTGTCAAACCCAGAATAAGAGACAACTTTCTCACTGGCCGATGAGGCTTAGCGCTCGTCGTCAGCCCCCATTCCCTGCTCATCGCCTTCACTCTCGTCAATGCCCCTTGCACCCGCTGGGATCCCTGCCGTTCCTCGGACACCAAGAAGGCTCTGTCATCAAGGTCTTTGTGCTGGCTCCTCCCTGAAGGAGACGCGCCCTCCTGGTACACTCACAGCTCGGCCACTCACTTCCCTCAGGTCCTCCTTCCGGGCCACCTTCTCAGAGAAGGCTTCACCCACTGTTCACGAAATAGCACTCCTAATAATCTCTGCTCCCTTTCGTTCCTTTATTTTTATTCTCAGCCTTTACAACTCCCAGAATTATTTGTTTAATTGCTTTTTTTTGGGTCTCTTCCTCACATGAAATATAACAGAATTAGAATTTTGTTTTCATTTTTATTATATCTCTAGCACCTGGAAAATACACTCAGCAAATATTTATTTTTTCATTATTCATATATAATGTATATAATGACTGCTTTCCATTACAATAGGTAAGTATATTTAAAATATATTTGTATTATATGTAATACTTGTTATAGGAATATTATTATTATTATATTTGTTAATTATTGTTAATAATTTAATTATTATTAAACAAACATGCAATGAACTTTTTAATGAATGGATAAATGGCTTTACTCTGGAGTCATTATACACATATGTATTTTTTATATTTTCTCCCTTATTGGTGGCACAGCGGTAAAGAATCCAGCTGTCGATGCAGAAGACACAAGAGGCAGATTTGATCTCTGGGCTGGGAAGAACCCCTGGAGTAGCCTTAACTGTTCCAGTAATGTTGCCTGAAAAATTCCATGGACAGACAAGCCTGATGGGCTACAGTCCATGGGGCCATAAGAAGTCAGACACAACTGAGCACCCACACACCATTCTTTATTTTTCATCCATCGTGGTTCCCTGAAATAATCATCTGTCTTCATGTTTCTTTGAGTGTCTCCATCAGAGTCAGTGAACACATTGAGTGGGCCTTGTCATGTTCCCTCCCTGAGTCCATGGGAAACAGAAGTAACTCATCCTGGTTTCTTTCCCATGAGCTAGTATACTTTTTACCATTCTGCTCGACCCAGAACTCCAGGCAGCCACCTCTAGTTGATGAGATCTGGCAGGGCAGGCAATATGAAACCTGTTTGTTATCCTGGATATAAATTTAAACTTTCTTTTGTTGTTGTTTTAGGCTTCATTTCCAAACTGACCAAGAGACCTAGACCCATGGGGTAAAATGGAAATCACATGTTCTCCAAAATCCTTCCAGTTTTGTTAGGAAGGACCAAAGAGGCAAATTGTGTGTTAATGACTACTGCATATTTTATTAAGACCCTAGGGGGTTGGTTTCAAAATAAAACTCCTGCTTTTCCTTCATCTGTGCCTTAACAAAAATCTCAACTTAATTGAGTCATATTCCTCCTTAGCCTCCTGAGGTCTAATCAATCACAGATCGCTAAGGCATATACAGAAAATCTTAAAAATTGTTTGCTTTGTTTATATGGAGAGCCCTTTATGAACAAAGCTCTGGACCTCTTCTGAAGTGAGGCAGATTGTAAAAAGTTAGAGACACATCACTTCCAATCTTTGGCTCCTAAAATCAAATTGATAACTATGGTCCTTATTTCTAATGAGGTTTCTGGGTGTACAGTAAGATATTTATTATTACCAGGAGATCACTGGGACAGGAAAAGCATACCTGGAGGGAAAAATAAATCTCAGCAAACAGCCCATGCACATTCTGCCATGTGTCTAAGACTCAGGAATTTACTAGTGGTAACTTTTTCTTCTGGTTGAGGAACACACTTGCCCAAATCCTCTTCATGATTTATGGTAATGACCTCAGATAGGTTAAAGTCCTCCTATACTAGTTTCTCTCCATAGACAGTAACTCAAAACTTGAATCTCATTGTTGAGATGAAGACGTTTCTTAGATAAGACTCTGAAGAAAAGATCTTTTCCTTGTACATTCTAAAAATCTGCAGCTTGAATCTTTTAGACAATTGGCCAAGTTTTCCATATCCATTAATTTAGATACTACTCTAATTTTGGATCTGTTGGTATCTTTGGTTTAAGGAATATCTCTCAGTGTCAGTGAATTAATTTCCATATTACTTTTAAGTTTATTCAGGCCCAAGGGAAGATAATTACATGGTATTTTAATTAACCTTTAATTAGCCTTTTTGTGGTTACTGATCACTAATAGATTAATGTTTAGAAATAGAACAGAGATGTATCTGTTCATTTTATTCACTATAAACTGAATACCCTTTTTGAAGTGTCCACAATTGTTTCATGGTTGCATTTTGTTATTAGTTTAGTGTGCTATGTCAGCCCTGAAGAATTGGTTGAATGTTTTAGCATCAACAGGAAACAATGTTTAACAACAACAACAACAACAAATGTTGTGTCTTAACATTGAATTGGCTCTTACTTTATCCTCGAACTTTAAAAACATAATCTCTTCAATAAACAGTGTTGGATAAACTGGACAGCTATATGCAAAAGAATGAAACTGGGTGAATTTCTGCACCCAGTTACAGAAATCTGCACCCAGATACACAGAAATCAACTCAAAGTGGGTTATACACTTAAGTGTAAGACCTGAAACCATAAAACTTCTAGGAAAAAACATAGACAGTAGCTCTCTGACATTGATGGTATCATTAGTTTCTTAGATCTGTCTCCTTAGGCAAGGGAAACAAAAGCAAAAATAAGCAAATGAAACTACATCAAACTAAACAGCCTTTGCATATCAACAAAACAAAATGGCCATCTACTGAATGGTAGATAATATTTTCAAATGATATGTAGTTAACATCAAAAGTTTATTTTGAATATTCATAAAACTTAGTAACCAAAAAAAAAAAAAAGGAAGAAAGAAACCAATAAAAAATTGTAGAGGACCTAAACAGTTTTTCCAACAAACATTACAGATGGCCACGGAAAGAAAGAAACTAATCAAAAATGGTAGAGGACCTAAATAGAAGTTTTTCCAACAAACATATACAGATGGCCACAGACACATGAAAAGATGGTCAACAAAGCTAATCATCAGGGAAATGTAAATCAAAACCACTCTAAGTTATGACCTCACACATGTCAGAATAGCTATCATCAAAGAGTCAAAAATGAAAGTGTTGAATTGGATGCAGAGAAAAGGGAAACTTTGTGTGTTATGGGTGGAAATGTAAATTGGTGTAGCCTCTGTGGAAAATGGTACAAAATAAAAAATAGAACTACCATACAATTCAGCATTCTACTTCTGGGCATTTATTCAGAGAGACCGAAAACACTAATACAAAAAGATAGATGCCACCCCAATTCATTGTAGCACTACTTAAAATAGTTGAGACATGGCCTTTCCAGGTGGCACAGAGGTAAAGAATCTGTTTGCCAATGCAGGAGGCACAGGTTCAGTCCCTGAGTCAGGAAGATCCCCTGGAGAAGGAAATGGCAACCTGCTCCAGTGTTCTTGCCTGGGAAATCCCATGGACAGAGGAGCCTGGCAGGCTACAGTCCATGAAGCTGCAGAGAGTTGGACATGATTGAGTACACACGCTTCAACCAATCAAGTTATGGAAGCAACCTGTGTTCATGGACAGAAGACAGAGTACACACACACATACTACAGATGGAAATATTAATCAGCCAATAAAAGGAACAAAATTTTGCCATCTGTGACAATATGGATGAATCTAGATGGTATTATACTATGTTAAACGGGTCAGACTAAAACAAATACTGTGTGATTTCACTTATTTGTAGAATTCAAAAAAAAGAATATAACAAAGCAGAAACAGATTCATATACAAACTGGTGGTTCCAGGACAGAGAGAGTAAAGGGATGAACAAAATAGGAAGGGGGTTAAAAGGAACAAACTTTCAGTTATAAAATAAAGCTACTTCCCAGTGATGTATAAAAAGTAAGTCACTGGGAAGTAATATACAGCATAGAAAATATAGTCAATAATATTGCAATAACTTTGCATGAGACAGACAGTAACCAGATTGGGGTAATCATTTTGTAATGTATAAAAATACTGAATCACTATGTAATATATCTGAAATCAACATAATATTGTAAGTTAATTATACTTCAATAGAAAAAAACTACTGAAATAATATACATTCTCATCAAACTATGAATTTTCATTTTATTGGTATTTATATCAATTGACATTTCAATTTGATCTATTAAAATGAAGTATGTTGTTCATAGCTCCTACCATGGTTTTGAACGGATGACAGTTGTTTTTGAAATATATAACTTGCAAATATGGAAAAGCTTAAAATACATTTACCCTTGAAGGTAAGAAATACTGTCTTCTAACATTAGCAATATATCAAGAGATTCCAATGTATTTGCTTCTTTTCACACTCACAGTGGTTTATCAGAAGACTGTAAAGACACAGTGATATCTAGAATCATTTTACTCAAGTCTGAGTTTGATCCTGAACTTTTGAGACAGTCATAATTTGTTTAGAGTAATTGTTCCAGAAGAGAAAGTTATTTCTCTTCTCTGACTCTCAGCTTCCCCTTCTATAAAATGTGGATAGTCTTCTTCCAAGAATGTGATCAGACATAAAAGTAGAAACATGGGAAGCAGGTAGTGGAGTATTTGGTACACTCTATGGTCTTCTTCCCTGATGATGTGCCAGCTATACTTGTGGCCTTTCTTTTCCCAGTTCCTGTCTTTAGACTGCTCTGACTGTCCTCTCTACTCCCAGATCTTACGTGACAGGCTCTTTTCCAACATTTAGATCTCACCTCATTAGAGAAGAATCATCCACTCTAACCTCCATCCCTAATCTGCTGCAAAACAACATATCATTTTATGGTCCTTTTAGCCCATATACTAGACACTATTGCCTTGTTTTTCTGGTTACTTGATTATTTTCTGTCTCTTTAGAGAATTAAAGATCTAACAGAGGGCATTGTCTCTATTTCTTTTCACGAAATCACCTGAGCCTAGAAGAGGGCTGACAAATAATAAGCAATTAAATGAATGAATAAATGGTGGTCATCACCCCTTTTCTGTAGCTGAGTTCATTGGCATTCCAAAAGAAAAGCAGAACCATCTTTGTAGTGTGGCATTTACCCATGCATAAATAGATTGCTAGAAATCAGTATATAGATAACTTAAAACGAGCAAAATAATCAAACTTTTATTTGATTGTGCTGATGAAAAGTGAAAACATACTGGAGGTAAATTTCACTCATTCTTTCAATAAACCTCTTTGAGCAAATATTATGTGCTAAGGATTGAGCCAGTTACTGAGTTTAAGATATAGAAAGGAAAGAATTCATATATTTAAAAAGCACCTAATCCAACCTAATCTAGGCCATTTATGCATTTAATCTGTTGTCTTTAAGCCATCTATGTCTCTAATGCTGTTAAAATGCTATATAAATGCAATGCCAAGGGATTCGGTGGAAGGAACCCCAAGGCAAAGAAACCTCTATAGCAGTGATATTTGAGCTGGATCTCAAAGACTGAGTGGAGGTTTTCAGGGTAGAGAAAGGAGAAAGAGCATTGAGGAAAGAAACCAGCATGAGCAAAGACCCAGAAGGGTCCTGGCATTCTATGTGTATATGGGACTGGGGAGATCGTGGGGAAGAATTATCCAACAGTCTTCAAGTCTGAATAGCACAGGAAGTGGCAGGACTAGAAAGGTAAATTGGAGCCATGAAGAACCATGAATACTTTACCCAGGGCTTTAGACTCTAAAATGTAGGCAATGACGAGTGTAAACTTGATCAAATCTGCATTGTAGAAAGATTTAGATGACTGTGTAGAAAGGGAAGCACTGTGCAGAAGAAAGGAGAGAGACAGGAGGCATTACAAGTTTAGAGCTGGACTCCTTTTTAACAGTCCAGGCAAGAAATCAAGAAGCCCTGAATCGGTGAAAGTCTGTAGTAAAATCTGAAGAGAAGGATGGAGTTGAGGGAAATTCATCAGGGTAGCTTTGTTAAACTAAAGATGATTCTGGAAAGGGCTAAGTATATTGACAAATAGTAGAAATTCCAAATACTAGACGTCAATATTTGGAATGTTAGGAGGTGTCTGCAAGATACTTAGACTTACAGATCTACTGGGGAGTTTAATATTTGAATGAATGAAAGCTAGAATTTGAACGTTAGAATTACTGAGTGGTCAGATGGACAGAAGAAAGTAGTGAGCCTGGAAAATTCTTGTTCAGAGATATAAAGGAAGAAAGAGTCAGGAAATATCAACCTATCCCTGGGCATACGTCTTTCTACATCTTTATTTATCAAGAGCACGCTCAAATATTTAGATATTTATATTAGGCTTATTTTTCTTACAAGGAAGCAGGATTCTGTAGTTGAGTTAATTAAGCATTTAATTAAATGCAACAATGATAAAATAGTTTGATACTCAAATAATAATCATTTATTAATTGCTTACTATGTCTAGGCACTAAGATAAGCTTTTTCCATGAATTAACTCCTTTAATCCTCATTTTGTGAAGCAGTTACTATTATTGTTCTCTCCATTTTACAGAAGAGGAAGCAAAGGCACAGAGAGGATAAAGAATTTGCCCAAGTCACACAGCCAACCAGTTGTGGAAATGGGATTTAAATCCCGGCCCCCTGGACAACCTGATGCCTCTCTGACGTCCAATAGCATGTTTCTCATGTCAGTTAGACTCTGTGGCATCAGGCAAGCTCCCAAGCTCCTGAGTGTGGTATATTTTAGGGAAACATGTTCTTCACCTCTTTACTTCTTTTAACTACTTGAGTTGTCTGACATAGGCTGCAAGGGCCTTCATGAACGGATACCCACAAACTGCTAGCATTCAAATTTTTGTGGCAGCAGTTTTCCCAGAGACTAGCATGGGGCAAGCAGGCAGTAGACCAAATCAATCCGGGTGCTGCCAGGATGCTCACAGCTGCATTGGCCAGAGGTGCAGAATCTGTGAGTGGTCCTCACAGAGGCCTCTCTTAGGAATTTCCACTGTCTCTAAGGCTTGCAAAAATCTGATACCTGGTGTGTTAATCTCTACAAAAGTCTGACACCACCTGGATCCTACTTTGTCTCTATCTTTGCTTACACACCTCCCTTACACCTGAGGTCAGGTTTCAGGAGAATAAATTAGGAGCCCATCACAGTTTATCTCTGGCCATCATGCAGGCATAGTCAGCAGAGCAGACACTCTGTTAATATGTCTGTTTTATTTGTCTTCTCCATTGGTGAGCACATGGCCACCGAGGCTAGGCTGCCCATCCCGGTGCTCTCAGAGTCGGCAGTAGAGATGTGAATGTCACAGACATTCTGCTCCATTTTCTCAGGAAACTGCATCTCTCATCATCTGTCCCTCAGACCATTCCTAACAAGCCCAATCGTTTTTTTTTTTTTTTTCTTCCAGAGGCCTCCAACTATTTGGAGACAGGTATTACATTCAGCAGGTCTTGCTTCTCGAGTTAAGAAATCCTGGTTTTTCAACTTCTTCTCATGTAATGTGATTTTCAGTGGCTTCATAGCTCTTTCTGTGCATCCAAAGATATTCGCTACAATTCTCCTCTACTTGTATACAGATAGGGCTACTTTTTTGTTGTTGCTGTTGTTCATTCATCAAGTTATGTCCGAAGTCCATGGACTGTAGCCCGCCAGGCTCCTCTATCCATAGAATACTCCAGCGAAGAGTACTGCAGTGGGTTGCCACTTCCTTCTCTGGGGGATCTTCCCAATCCAGGGATTGAACCTGCATCTCCCGAATTGGCAGGTGGACTCTTTACCACTGAGCAACCAGGGAAGCTCCAGGACCACTTTTATTTACTGTTAAATAAAATTTTCTATTATGGTTTCTACACATATTAATATGAATCTTTATAGGAAATTTATCCTTTTTGATGAAAATTTCTGTTTCCGTGTTACACTCAAATACCTAAATTCCTTAACCACAATTGCCAAATCAGGGCAATATCAATGGAAAAGTGTCCAAAAAACAGCCACATGTTAATAATAGCAATTCCAACAGAAAAAAAAAAAATGAAATAATATCATTATGTGAGACTAAGACTGAATAACATGAAAGTTGCCCTTTTTTTTAAACAACTTTATTTATCCTCTCCTTAGACTACCAGCCTTATTTATTATTTTTGTGCAAATAATATGAGTTATCACATATACTAAATTAAGCATAGGCAGAGAATATTTTGGCTTCTCTGATAGCTCAGGTGGTAAAGAATTTCCCTGCAATGCAGGAGACTGGGATGCAATCCTTGGGTGATCCCCTGGAGAAGGGAATGGCTACCCACTCCAGTATTCTTGCCTGGAGAATTCCATGAAAAGAGGAGCCTGGTGAGCTGCAGTCCATGGGGTCGCAAAGAGTCAGACACGACTGAGTGACTAAGACACACAGGGAATATGTAGAACAGCATAAGGAGAAATGCTAATAGCATAGTATATATCAGTGCAGAACAGATTTCACGACTCCAAGTAAACTTTGGTAGTAATAATTAATAAAAATTAGTAATAATAATAAAAATTTTTAATAATAAAATTTAGCAACAATAATTAAAAAAAAATAGAACTGAACTATTCAAAGCCAAGAGCCTGGGTGGTGTAAATTCCTCCAAACTCAAACACTGTCCATCTTTATATACACACTTGGCACAAATCTCTCAGGGCAGGCACCAATCCAGCCACTGCAGGCACAAACTCCTACCGGATAAGGAGTCCCACGCCTCAGTTCCCAGCACTGACAGCGGACAGCCCTAATTCACCCTCAGTGAGGGTGCCATACCATTGTTCCCGACACTAAAAACCCCACTGCTTGCTTTTATTCCCACCACATTCCAGAGTTCCAACTCGTGTTCCGAGTAGTTTCCAAGAACGTCTTTGTGTCCTTATCTCGGTGTCCTCCGAGGCTGTAAACGCCCTGCCCAGCACCCTTACCCCCTCGGGTGGCAGCTGAGCCATCTTTGGAGCCGAGCTCCGTGCTGGTTCCTCTCCTTCCTTGCTGCACTGGACCAGCTCAGCTCCAGGTTCAGCTGTGCATTTCCCTGAAGACCCGGGTGTTCTCTTGCTTTGCCTTACAGCCACTCTCTTTCTGAGCTTCGGAACTTGACGCCTGGCTGCTAAGAGAGAGGGATTCTCTACAGACCACTCCCTATGATTCTGACCTTTTCTATCAGCAGGCTTCAGTGAAGAGCTCTTAGAAAGTGCCCAGTGTAATGTTCTTTGTGGTAGTAGTTTCATTATCCTGTTATCCCTTTTAATCCGAAGCTTTTTTTTTTTCAAAACAAAATCTTAATGAGAAACTCAGAATATTAATGATATAAAACTGAGGAGCAGATTCAGATGTTGTGGGCTGAAGTCCTAGTTGTCTTCTCTCCAGACCAATGATCGAAGGGAACTTGGAAACTCTATGAAGAGCAATGTCTTAACCAGCATCCTTTAAGTCAACATAAAGTCTTCTTACTTCTTTCTTCCTTCCCCCCTCCCCTCTTTTTTATTTATTTATTTTTTTGTACAAGTGTGTGTTAGTCTCTCTGTTGAGTCCGACTCTTTGTGACCCCACGGACTGTAGCCCGCCAGGCTCCTCCATTCATGGGATTTTCCAGGCAAGAATATTGGAGTAGGTTTTCATTACCTTCTCCAGGGGATATTCCTGAGCCAGGGATCAAACCTGGGTCTCCCCCATTGCAGGCAGACTCTTTACCATCTGAGTCACCAGGAAAGCCTAGTGCATAAACTTCACTTTTCCTTTGTAGTCCTAAAACTTCCTTTCCAGTTTATTCTGAAAATATTGTTTTGTCTTTCCCTTCTTTGTTAACAGATCCTTTAACGTTGCCTGCACAAAAACACTGATTTTACTGAATTTAGATCATTTCCCTGTACTATTTTTATTTTTTCAGTAAGTGTTTACTGAATACTTAGTATGTTACTGGTACTAGAAAAACAAACAAAACCCCCTGTACTTATGGTATTCCCATTGCAGCTGGGGTAAAACAGATGATAGGCATAATAAAGAAGTCAATTACTTATTAGAAATTCATAAAGAGTAGAGAGATAAATAGATTAGGGAGGTGCATATGGAGTTGGGGAGAATTGTTCCCGTTTTAAATTGTGCACTGCAAGGAAGGAGCAGCAGCAATCTAGGGGAGCAGCGTGGAGGGCTGGGAGGGGCCTCCCCAGGCGGCAGCACATTCGGCAAGCTGGAGGAAGAGCAAAGAAGGCCGGGTGGATGGAGGGGTGTGAGCACAGCTCAAAGCATGAGATGGGCTCAAAGGGACACACAGGCCAATCTTGCAGAGCCTTCGAAACGGTTACGAGGACCAGGGCTTTTGTCCTGAGTAAGAATGGGAGTCATTGAAGAGTTCCGATGATAACATACTCCGGCTTATACTCTTCAAATATCACGTGGTTGCCAGATGTGAACAGACTGCAGGAGAGCAAAGGTGGAAGAAGGGGGCTGTGAAACTGTAACTCAGATCGGGACTTGAAGCCACAATCTTTTAACTGAGAGCACACATGTGGTCTCGGGACTTAATGAAACGCAGTTCTTGATATCTTGTCACAGAAAGAATTCAGTGGGAGACAAAGTCATAGATAAGCGAATTTGTTTAGGAAAAAATACTACACAGAGTGTGGGACATCTCAGAAGGTAAGAGGTACCAGGGTATGGGGTTGTCAGTTTTTACAGAGGTGGGTAATTTCATAGGCTAATGAGTGAGGGGAGTATTTCAGCTATTTGGGGGGAAGGGTGGGGATTTCATGAAAACTGGGACACCACCCACCTCTTGATCTTTTATGGTCAGCCTTGAAACTGTCATGACGCCTGTGGTTGTGTTATTTAGCTTACTAAAGTGTTATAGTGAATGTGTCCTGAGGCTCAAGGTCTACTGGAAGTCTCACCAGTCATTGGACCTAGTTGGTTCTTATGAGTTTATCTTGGGTCCTTGTGACAATGTCATTCTTTCAAAGGTTTTGCCCTGCCCACTACCCTCATCTTTCAGCCATTACTTTATAAAAAATTTTGATTCTCTAATTTATTTCAATTGATATATTGTTGTTTTGTTTACAATTAACATATTTAACTACAATTAACTACAATTAATAATTAACTACAATTAATATACTGTAGTTGTCAGTTATGTCCAACTCTTTGCAACCCAAAGGACTGTAGCTTGCCAGACTCCCCTGTCCACTGGATTTTCCAGGCAAGAACAGTAGAGCGGGTTGCCATTTCCTTCTGCAAGGAATCTTCCCAATCCAGGGATCAAACTTGCATCTTTTGCATTGCAGGCAGATGCTTTATCAACAGTTCAGCAGTAAAGCATCTGCCCGCAATGCAGGAGGAGACCATGAACAATGCAGGAGACGTGGGTTTGAGCCCTGGGTCAGGAAGATCCCTTGGAGAAAGAAATGGCAACCCACTCCAGCATTCTTGCCTGGGAAATCCCATGGACAGAGGAGCCTGGTGGGCTACAGTCCATGGGGTTGCAAGAGTCAGACATGACTTAGCAACTGAACCACCACCAACACATTGCTAGCCTCTTACTTTTGCCAGGCACTGGGTTAGTGCTAAGGAGAGGATAGTTAACAAGGTCCAGGAATTTTTTTGGATCAGTCTCTTTCCCCAGCAAGTTCTAGTTTAGACATCTGTATACATTAAGCAACTTTAATTTTTGTGTGTGTGTGTACCACGTCTAGGGAAGAATGGGCATAAAATTTTCTATTCTGATTTAATTAAGAAATCTTTGAATGTACTCAGCAG
Source organism: Cervus elaphus (assembly GCF_910594005.1). Taxonomy (NCBI): domain Eukaryota; kingdom Metazoa; phylum Chordata; class Mammalia; order Artiodactyla; family Cervidae; genus Cervus; species Cervus elaphus. The sequence continues at coordinate 9,086,479 of NC_057833.1, read as the reverse complement.
CTCTAAAAAAGTCTGCCCAATTATGCTAAGTGAAAGAAGTCAGACAAGAAAAACAAATACTGTATATCCCTTATATGTAGAATCTAAAAAATACAGCAAACTAATAAATAAAATAAAAAAGAAGCATACTCACAGATACAGAGAACAAACTAGTGGTTACCTGTGGGGAGAGGTTAGACAAGAGCGGCAATACAGAGGTAGACAGGGAAAAGGGGTAATTCCAGGATTATACAAAATCATGTGTGTAAAACTTCTGAAGATTGTAAAGCATCACAGAATTTAAATAATCTTTTACCCAATAAGAAATAAAAACATTAAAAAAATTTAAAATTATTTAAAAAAAAAAGTCTGCCCACATCTCTTAAATAATCTAATTTCCTGAAATCTGACTCTGGTTTAATGAGACTGCTGAAGATTATCTGCTCCAGCAGTTTGTGCATGTGTACATGTTGCTCAAATTGTGTCTGACACTTTGTGACCCCATGGACTGTAGTCCACAAGGCTGCTCTGTCCATGGAATTTTCTAGGCAAGGACACTGGAGTGGGTTGTTATTTCCTCCTCCAGAGGATTTTCCCAACCCACAGATCAAACCCAAGTATCTTGTGTCTCCAGTCCTGGAAGGCAGATTCTTTATCACCAGTGACACCTGAGAAGCTTCGATAGTTTCATTCCAGTAAAAAGAAAGCAATTCATTTGCCTAACACATGGTTACACAGTTGACAATCTTATATAATTAGCAAGACTTATCAAGTTCCTACTTGAACACCAGTGAAAGTAGATGGAATCATTCTGGGATAAAAGTCGTTAGAATTTGCAGCTTCATCAATTATTCATATTATGACTTTGAACTTAACAGGCAAAATCCTTAGTCTGTTTGACCCTTAGCTTCATCCTCTATCAAATTGACATGGGAATTGCTTAGGTTTTTCTCTTGCTAATGACAAGGTTAAATAGGTCCCTGCAGAGGTTGGTCAGCCTGTTTCTGGCTAAGATCCCAAGCTTTCTAAAAGGCCAGGAAAACCCTGGAGAGACTCTAAAACTGCTAACAGATTCTGCAGAGATCCTAAGAACTGCCTTCACAGACCCAACTTCATACTCACAGCTTTTTCTAATGGTAACAAGGTGTAGGAGACAGGGCTGTCTCAGGAGAGTGAAGTCGTTAACTGTGCATCGACCAACAAGAAGAAAATGTACCAGAGAGCGTAGTCTTTGTCATCCATTAGCACCGATTTTTAACAAGTGTTACTGCGTGTCATATAGCAAATAGCAGTTTGATTCCAAGATCCTTATCTCGGTTTTTATTGGCCTTTAGGTTCCTACAAGTAAGAGACAAGGACCTAAACCTAACTAAATTAATCTAACAAGTGTTTAGTAGGTATTCTTTGCGACATAGGATTATGTAGTATCAGAGGATTTCTGTAATGCTGGTTTATGAATGATTATCTATTAATAAATTTCCTTGTCAAGTATAAGAATGAAGGAAGAAGGAACTAGGAAATTATTGTACTCTACCATTTCATGAAAAAAATGAATAGATTTGCTGGAAATACTTATAAAATCATATAAGTACTGATTCATGTAATTAAAATTATAATGCCTACTGAAAGTCTGTTTAGAAGTAGTTGTGTTGCCGAAAGACAGGTCTCTGCTCACCATTGCTGAATATAAATATGGAGACAGAGTTTTGGAGGAGAAGAAAGGAGTAGCTTTATTGCTTTCCCTGGCAGAGGGGACCACAGCAAGCTAATGCTTTCAAGACTGTCCCCCTTCTTGGGAAGCTGGAAGAGGTCTTATAGTTTTAGGATGGAAAATGGGACTGAAGATAAGGGTCAAGGTTGATGGGGTCCTGCATTTTTCTCCTCCTGGGAGCATTGAGATCATCAGGGCTGGCATCAGGCGATTCCAAGACAGGTTCTGATGGTCCTTGAGATCATCTTCTGGTGACATTCTTTCTGGAATGAAGACTGTTGCCCTGGAAGGGTAAACCTCAGGTGTAGCTGGAGGGCAATCATTTTTAGAAAGCAATCAAGCAAGAAAGAGAGACAGAACAAATGGTAGGTTAAATGAGAGAACAAGGGCTGGATAAGGGCTGCCATAATAGGGTGTCTCAATTAGCTTTTCCTAGAGCAGTTGTGTGTTGATTATTAGATTGAAAATATGTTTTCATTAATACTAAACAATGTAACAATACAAGGAAGACTTAGACTACATATCTGATGACCTTAATTGTGTCCCTCTCTAAATTCATATAACCCCAGTACTTCTCACTGGAGAGAGCCTCTGGAGAGATGACTGTGCTGTATGCTGCGCTCACTTTTGTCTCACTTGTTGGACTCTATATAGCCCACCAGGCTCCTCTCTCCATGGATTTTCCAGACAAGAATACCTGTGGCCATTTCCTACTCCCAGGGATCTTTCTGGCCCAAGGATCAAACCCGCCTCTTTTGAGTCTCCTGTATTGTCAGGCAGATTTTTGACCACTGTGCCACCTGTGAGGCTTAAGTTAAAATGAGGCTGTTGGGGGGGCCTAGTCCATTGTGACTGGTATTGAAACTGAATAGGACCAAATAGGGTGCCTGAGCACAAAAGCCTTTCTTTGTTCCCTGAATTCCAAAGGATAGGTTCAAACATTTGCTAATCAGGAAAGGGAGGGGATGTAGAAAAAAGGGAAGAGCAGTCAAGAAACAATAGTACAGCCTTGGGGCAGGGTCCTGGTTCTTCCTCAAGAGGTATTCACAACAATATCTTTGAGCTCTTCTGCAGAACTAAAATCTCCACCAAATAGATGATGTTCCGGAGAGGATGTCACAGTTCAGTAACCTCAAGAACCAAGAACCACAGATTATGAGAACATGAGATGCCAGGAGATCTCAGATTAAAGGAATACAGGGCTTGCATGCAGCCTGGTCCTTAGAAACAACCCTGTCCCTTGGCTATAAAACTCCTCACAAACCCCATCAGTTTGGGGCACAGAGTTTTGGGGGCAAGAACCTGCTGTGTCTACCTTTGCCTATCAAAAGTGAAAGTGAAAGTGAAGTTGCTCAGTTGTGTCTGACTCTTCGCAACCCCATGGACTGTAGCCTACCAGGCTCCATCCATGGAAAATCCATGGGATTTTCCAGGCAAGAGTACTGGAATGGGTTGCCATTTCCATCTCCAGGGGATCTTCCCGACCCAGGGATCAAACCCAGGTCTCCCCCATTGTAGGCAGATGCTTTTACCATCTGAGCCATCAGGGAAGTCCTATCAAAGCAATAAGGCTATTCTTTACTACTTCACCCAAAACTCTGTCTCCAAGATTTTACTCGGTACCAGTGCTCACAAAGGCTAAGTTTTGGCATCAGTATCCTTATAAAAAGAGGAAATCTGGGCACACCAAGAGACACCAAAGGCGTGTATGCACAGATCGAAGGCCATATGAAGAGGCAGCAGGGAGGTGGCCATCTGCAAGCCAAGAAGAGAGGCTTCAGGAGAAACTGTGTTGGCAACTTAATCTTGAACTTCCATCCTCCAGAACTGTGAGAAAATAGATTTCTTTTGTTTAAGACACCATAGACTGTGGTATTTTGCTATGGCAGGCTTAGCAAACTAATACAATATAGTAAGGAAAAGCAATCACTTGGAAGATAGAAAATTTAGAGGACTTTAGGAATATTGCAGGTAACAAATGTAATAAAATTGAAGAAAAAAATTCATTGAAAAAAATAGTTCTTACTCATTATATTTCTGTGTTTCCTTAAAAATTCTCTTTAAATTTCTTATCAATTAAACTATATTTATCAGTTTCTAAAATGTCTTGGAGACTATAAGGATGGCTTTAAATTTTTATAGAATGTTAATGTTAAATTCTTTCAGAGTGACTAAAGATGGAAATAATACAATATACAAATGTGAATCTTCAGGTTTCAAAATGAAACAAACCATCAAACCACAGAATTAGGAAATTAAGGAAAAATAGCAGGAGAATTTTACCAGAATGGCTATAGTGAATAAAAGACAAAGGAAACACTGTTTCAAAATCTCATTATTTCCAGAATGGCAGTGTAAGGAGATCTAAGGACCCAATGCCCTACAAAAGCAACCATAAGTAGTAGCCAGTAATAACTGAACAATATAATCAACACAGGATTGAACTGACACTACTCAGCACTCCACTCAGCAGAGCAAATACATGCTTGTTCAAGCACTCGTGAAAAACAAACGAAACCACAACTCCCCCAAGCTGATAGATATATCCATGCTTATTCTGCTCATGAAAAAGTGAAAGGGAAGTCGCTCAGTTGGGTCCGACTCTCTGCGACCCCATGGGCCGTAGCCTACCATGGGATTTTCCAGGCAAGAGTACTGGAGTGGGTTGCCATTTCCTTCTCCAGAGGATCTTCCCAATCCAGGGATCGAACCCGGGTCTCCTGCGCTGTAGGCAGACGCTTTACCGTCTGAGCCGCCAGGGAAGCCCCTCTGCTGCTCACACATATGTTCACGTGTGTATTATATCTATACACACATGTAGATAGATATCCACATATCTATATCTGTGTGTGTGTGTTCCCAGGTGCTTAGTCGTGTCCGACTCTTGAGACTCCCCAGACTGTAGCCCACCAGGTTCCTTTGTCCATGGAATTCTCCAGGCAAGAATCCTGCAGAGGGTTTCAGTATTTCCTACTCCAGAGGATCTTCCCGACCCAGGGACCGATTCCGCGTTTCTTGCGCCTTCCGTATTGGCAGGCAGGGTCTTTACAACTGCGCCACCTAGAGGCTATGTCTGTATCTATACTCTCTCTGAAAAGTGAAAGTGAAAGGGAAGTCGCGATCGACTCTTCGCGAGTCCGTGGACTGTAGCCCACCAGGCTCCTCCGTCCATGAGATTCTCCAGGCAAGAATACTGCAGTGAGTTGCCATTTCTTTCTCCAGGGGATCTTCCCAACCCAGGGATCGAACCCGGGTCTCCCGCATTGTGGGCAGACGCTTTAACCTCTGAGCCACCAGGAAAGCCCATCTCTAGCGCCCAAGAATACATTGATACGTAAAGAGAAAACATGATTAGAACAGCAGTTTGATTACCAAATTTTTCAAATAGCTACATGAAACAGTCGAGACTAAGTCTAATCCTCCAATTTCACAAAATTTTCTCAGAAAATTAAGCAACTTTCCCAGTGTCACCGAGCAAGCAAATGGCAGAACAAGGACCAGAGGCCTTCATCTCCTGACTTCAGGTCTCGCGCCGCTTCTCCAGTCTAAACTGCGCTACAGACTTTTCCCGATTAGCAGGGCAGAGGGCACATTCCTATTTACTGTGCAGTTCTATTTGGTTTATGCCTATCATTTGGAATCTTCACTGAAACGGCAAAAGCAGCAGTGGATCTGTGAAAGCAGTTTTACTCAGTGTGGGCGGCTCTCTGAAGGGCTTTGTCTACTTACACTTCAAGGAACTGTGACGCAAAGGTCAGATGGTGGACATGATTTTCACCTACAGGAATTTGCACTAAGGGATTTTTTTGGTACTAATTTTTTTGTACTAAGGGATATTTTTACTTGCAACAGAAGCAACTTGTAACAATTCTCAGTGGGTAAAGAATGCCTGCCATGCAGGAGACACTCAAGAATCAGGTTACATCCCTAGGTCAAGAAGATCCTGCGGAGGAGGAAAATGGCAACCCACTCCAGTATTTTTGCCTGAAAAATCTCATGGACGGAGGAGCCTGGCAGGCTACAGTCCTTGGGGTTGCAAAAGAGTCAGACAGGACTAAACAAGTAAGCACGCATGCACTGCTTTCCTTCCTTACAAAGCGATGATTGTGAACCTTTGAAACAATTACTTAAATATATGTGTGTGCGGGTGGAGGATTTGAAAATCAAATCACATAGTTCAGCTAAATATAGCTTTTGTCAGGAGAAGTAATTTGTAAGCAAGTAAAAATTAAGATCTAGAATTCACTGTAGATGATAACTTGGAAATAATGTCTACTCTTTCCAGAGAACTTTCAGGCTGCGACTACTGTACATCAACCCACACTGACACAGTGATGTGTAACTCTTGAAAGATATCACCACTACAGAGAACAAATGTATACATCATTCCGCTTTATACTGTGGTTCTTAAAAATGTAAAAACAATATAAGCTAATCAAGCTTGAAAGGCTTTGGGGTTCAACCTAGAAACAAGAGTTTAGTCTTTTGTGAATGATTCATCCACATTAACTATAAATGAAAAGGGTCTGCCATTTTCATTCTGGTCAAGGATAGCATTACTTCTTATGGTACTATCTGTGTGGATGAACGTACATGAAATGTCCAATCTGCACCCCATTCCCTCTTCTACTTAGCATTTCTGGGCAGTGGTGAATCCCAGTTTGTAAATTATCTTACTCTTTGCCATCATGCTTTTCTTTTTTCCTTCAGAATCTAAGTATCTTGTCTGAAGTTGAATCTGTTGTTCCACATTTTGAATTTAATTCAAATATCATTTTCCCTCAGTTTTATGTGTGTCTATATGCACTTTTACATTCATCAATTAGCTGTTTATGGAAGTTTGCTGTCTTCCACATGGACATTTATGTTTAATTTGGCCCTTATTGGTCCCTTTGGACTTTTTGTTGATATCATATATATAAAATATTGGCAGAGAAATTCATAACCTAATTTATGATAGGCAATATTTTCTCATTTGAAAAGAAAAAGTGTTCAATTTGGGCAGTGCCTCCTAGGCCACATGTCAGACAGGGTACCCTGGATGGATGAGTTACACACTTGCCCAGCTTCTCATTTAATAATATTAACTGTGCAGCCAGTAATTATAGTAGACCAATAAATACAGTATGAACTTTTAAATTTAAATGTGTAGGAGATGCTTCCTGCCTAAATACAATATTTTAAAACTTTGCATTATTCCATTAGGAAATATTTATTGAGTCCCCTCTATGAAAAAATTGCAGGAGCCTATTAAATATGCTTTTAGGTTTTAGATCATGAGTTTCAAATGAAACAAGTCAAAATAGCTTTATCTTGTTTGACACCCCCCCACCCCAACTAGCTTCTTCCATAGTTATTCATGTATCATGCTGAAAGAAATCATGAGGGGACTAGGGGGAAGAATTTATCCCATAGGAAAAATAAAGCAAAGTAAAACAGACTCTAAAATAGGAAAACAGGAAGAAGCTTTTAAAATTGTGTATTTTGTTTTCAAAGAACAGGTATCCATACACTTCCGCATACCCTCCATGAGCATTAACTAAAAGGAACTTTGGTATTTAATCAGCAACAGGCTTTGTTCTCTTTGGATAACTTGGGGAACATTGTCATGTGCCTTGTGAAAATAATGACGTTCTCCCTTATTTAAAAAATACAGACGAAACTACAATGCTGTTTCTTGGCCCTCCAGCAATGAGGAATCTTGATCAACTGATACATGTACTTGTCAGTAGCACAAAGATAGTGTAGACATTTAATAGCTATTGTAGAGCTTTGAGAGAGATAGCAAGGCTATTAGAACCAGAGAAAGGTACTTTAAATACTTAAGGTACTTTAAGGTGGGTTTATCCTCATTTTGTCACCTATACATACAGAAAATGCTTATTAATTCTTGGATTAACCAGTACATCTAGTTTCCACATAATGCCATGCAACAAAGTTTTTATAGCATTTTGCAGTCATTTTCAAAGGAGATACAGAAAAATCATGTAGGATGGAAGATGCTCAGAATATGGTAAGACTGTTTCTCCAGACTGCAAACAGAAAGGACACTGAACTCATAAATTTTAGCAACAATTAGGCCTTTGTACTATGTCATGAGAGTCTATTAGATGTGTATCTTTACCTCCTCACAGGCTCATTCCTCACTGCTGGCAAATTTATTAGACATAATACCCAGGATCATAAAGGAAAGCACTTTTTTTTCCCATTGTTATGCTTACAGGATAAAAAAATTTTTTTTCACCTTGAGCCATTGGAAGCAAATCAAAGTAAGAAATATAAGTTACTCTAAAGGGAGGTCTGAGCATAGTTCAGAAGTAAGGAACAAGAATGAAAATGAGAAAAGTGTACATTTCACTTCTTGATTCAAAATAAGCCTTTCCAGTTGTCTTCCCTAAAAATCCTAAATACAGCTCTAGTATTGCCTTCAATGTCACTTTTTTTTTGTAGAGTGTGTCACAATTTCTGTATCCTAACCTCAACTCTACAAGATCATGTCAACTTTAAGTTTACAATTTTAAGAAAAATTAAAATAAATAAACTACATATTCTGGTTGCATATACCAGAACTTTGTTTTAGGTCTGGCTATTCATTGGGTTTCCCTGGTGGCTCAGACTGTAAAGAATCCACCTACAATGCGGGAGACCTGGGTTCAATCCTCGGGTGGGGAAGATCACCTGGAGGAGGGCATAGTAACCCACTCCAGTATTCTTGCCTGGAGAATCCCCATGGACAGAGGATCTTGGTAGGCTATAGTCTGTGGGGTTGCAAAGAGTCAGACATGACCAAGTGACTAAACACATTCATTGGATGCGTAGGGAGGATATATTCATGGGGTAACTGGGATGGACCCTGGGACAAAAGAATTGATGCTGGGCATAAAGCTAAGGCAGAGCCTGGCCTCCAACAGGTGTGGCTAGCTTATCTATGATTGGAGCCTCCCTGTACTCTGGGGTTTTCCACTGGGAGGTTAGAGTTCAGGGGAGACATTTTCAGTACTTGATTGTCAGATCTTTTGGCCATTCCTTCTACAGGAATGGAATGATAATGGAAGGAAGAATAGGAGTGTAGCTCTCTTGTCACTGAGGGTGACAGTGGTGGCTGACACCAGGACTTGAGGTGAGAAGAGTTTAAAAATAAAATTCAAAGCAGAAGATAAGGTCTAGGGACTGCTCAAGATGGGTAGTGAGGAATACTGAACTCAGAGGCCATGCGGACACCAAAGGTTAGCTTTATCAGTCCTTGTCTGATTTAAGGAAACATGGGGAGCAAAACAGGAGCCTAGAAAGTTTCTATATTATTATATTGCTTCATATCAAATCACAAAGATTGCAAGAGTGAAAGCAAACTAATCCCCTTTCTAAGTTTTATCAGTGCATTTATTGCTATAGGTTGCTTTTTCAGAGAGAGATTGCCACATGTATCCCTGAGTCAGGAAGACCCGCTGGAGGAGAAAATAGCAACCCACTCCAGGATTCTTGCCAGGGAAGTTCCCTGGACAAAGGAACCTGGTGGGCTACAGTCCATGGGGTCACAAAGAGTAGGACATGACTTAGCAGCTCAGCACATGCTCATGCACTACCAATGTATATTAAAGGACAATTATTGTATCTCAGAAACCTTAAGTAGAATGATTCCTCTGAATACTATATGTGTAACTTTTGTTTTCTAGAAGAAGCCAAGCTTCACAGAAGTTAAAGAAGTTGCCTAAGGTGACACATTAAATCATAGACCCAAGATTCAGTGTCATGGCAAACGGTTGTGATTTTCCTGCCACGCCATGTGTACTTTTATTTGCTAATTTTTGCTGGTCTGATTTTTTCATGTGCCCAGGGTGCCTATTAGTCTAGTTCATTGAATTCTTAAGCTACTCTTCCACTTTTTTGATATTCTGTGGATTGCAATGACAACTAGGATGTCCCTGAGGCAGAAGTGTCCTCTTGTGTGTTCAGCCTCATGGAAACCAGTACCCAACCCATGTGGCTAAGACCCAGGGATTGACTCTGCCACACTTCAGAGCCGTTGACAAAATTGTTCACAGCTGTCTGGGGTTTAAGAACTCAGCTTTGAGAACGGACACTTTCTCATTCTCTTTTTAAAGAGACAACTGTGCCTCCTTTTCTTCTGCACTTCTAGGGTTCCCTCTGCTTTGAAAATGGCCCCTACATTTGCAGTTTGGCCTCACTAATATCTCCACTCTTGCATTCTTCTCAGACTTAACTTTCATTTTTAACTGTGGCAGAATAGCTTCTCATACCATTTGAACCTTTTCAGATGACACAAAAGAAGAGATATCATTACATCTCTTGTGAAACGAGACACTCGGCCACTTAGAAATGCTTCTCTGTTATTGCATTTAATTGGAAGGGGTGGCCTATTAGCACTGATGGTGGAAGAAAATGACCTCTGCATTCAACATGAAAAGGTATTGTGAACTACTTGAGGTAGATGACTTATCAAATGATTGAGGTTAACTGATGTCAGCAGTTTTCAGAGTGTTGATATCAGAAATCAAAACGAAAATAAAATTACATATGGAAATATATTTAGTAAACAGAAGAATTTTGAAGATTGTCAGCTCTAATGAACAAATACATAAGAACTTAATTTTATTCTCACCCAAGTGCTTGCACCAACCTTGAAACGCCACGGATGTATCAGTTTACAAAATGAGTATTTAAAATCTTACTAAATAAAATTTCTCTCTATGGCATTATTTTTTAATTCCTCAAAACTATTGCTGCCACAAGAGCTCCAATTACTTTTTTCTAGAGTTGGTTATTATAAAGTTTCTAGTTTTTAATTTCCTCATGCTGCATAAAGGACCCTAAACCACAACAATTTATAATTTGTCTGGCCTACAACTGAGTACTGTTTAAGGAACTAATTGTAGAGAAGCCACATGACAATAATTAAAATGTTTCATGTCACACTGTGAATTTCCAAAATATTCAACAGCTTGTTCTAAATAAGTGCTAAAAAATAAATATATTGTTTGGACTACATTAGGTATTAAACCTTCTTTTCTTTTTCCTCCAACAAGTTTTTAAGAGGCCAAGGATTTCTACAGAAATAGAGTTTAAAGCATTCACTGTGCTAGCATAGTATGATTCTAGGCAAAATAACAACCTGCATCTGTGAAGAGGTCACATTAGCTGTGTACATTAAAAATATACTGCCAATCACCTGTGAGATTTAAAATTTCCTAGTAGTTCCATTAAAAAAAGGGAAAAATGTGAAGTTAATTTAATAATATCTTGGTGTGTACGTGTGTGTGTGCTCAGTTGCTAAGTTGTGTCCTACTCTTTGTGACCCTGTGGACTGTAGCCCACCAGGCTCCTCTGTCCATAGGATTTTCCAGGCAAGAATACTTGAGTTGGTTGCCATTTCCTCCTCCAGAGGATATTCCTGACCCAGGGACCAAACCTGTCTCTCTGGAATTGGCAGGCAGATTCTTCATCACTGAGCCGCAAGGGAGGCCCATTTTATTAATCCAGTATGTCAAAAACATGAACAATTCAACATGTAATCAATTTTTTAAATTATTAATAAAAATCTTGCTTTTATTTGTACTAAATTTTTGAAGTTTGGTGAATATTTTATGCTTACAACACCTCTCACTTTTACTTGCAACACTTAAAATACGGCCAGTCTCAATATGGACTGGCTGTATTTTAAGTGTTAAATACCCGCATATTGTTAATGGTTACTGTATTGAACAACCTATGGTTATGCTAATAATAGAGGTAATCTGTTAAAAGAACGTGAAGGCGATGTGGCCGGCAGCACAGAGTTAAGACCCTGAGCTCGCCTCCTGCCATGGACACACCAAAATTACAGCTATTATAGAGTAACTATCCATGAGAATGGCCTGAAGACTAGCAGAAAGATTTTCCACATCTGAAGTTCTAAAGAAGGAACCAGAGCAAGATAGGCAGGAGGGCAAAGATGTGATCCAGCCAAGGCCTACCCTTTCTGGCAGGCAAACCACAAATAGGAGGATAATCACCAATGCAGAGTTTGCCCCCAAGGATCAGGAGTCTGAGCGCCACATCAGGCAGTCGGCTTGGGGGCCCTGCACGGGAAAGATGAGCCCCTATAATGTCTGGCTCTGAAGGTCAGATTGCTTCCACGCAGGAGAGACGGAGGGCGTTATGAAACAGCGACTCTTCTCTTAAGGGACACATGCAAACTCTAACATATGCCGAGTCCGAGCACAGAAGCAATAATCTGAAAGCTCTTTACTGATCTTGGAGAGACTCCTGGCAAGGTGAGAGGAAATTGGTACTCCCTCTGAGAACGCAGATGTTGGTGACAGCCGTTTGGGGAAGCTTGTTGTACCATGAAGAAACTGGTGTTGACAAGTGCCATTTTGGAGTCTTGTAGCCTGTTAATGCTGGGGGCTTTCCCACCCACCAGTGGGCCAGCACCAGTCCCAACACCCCCCGAACCTTGTGGCCAACTGCTTAGAGAACTGCCCCTTCCCACTGGTAGGTTGGCACCAACTCCAGATATGTCCATAGTAGAAGGGCCCATGCAATTCACATAGGGAGTGCCGCAGAACAGATAGCTCTGGTGGTTAAAGGGAAGTATGCTGCTGTGTCCTATAGCATGCTTCCTACATATGCTAGGAGTAGGAGAGGTGACTTCTCTAAGTAGGAAATGCAGGAAATGTAACTAACCTACCTAATAAACAGAAATAAACACAGAGAATTAGGGGAAAATGAGGAGACAGAGGAATATGTTCTGAATGAAGGAAAAAACATAACCTCAGAAGAAGAACTAAGCAAAGTGAAGATAAGTGATTTACTTGCTAAAGGGTTCAAGGTAATGATCATAAAGATGTGCAACAAAGTTGGGAGAAGAATTGATGCAAATAGTGATAATTTTAGCAAAACTTTAAGAAATATAAAAAAGAGCTAGACAGAGCTGAAGAATACAGTAAATGAGATTAAAAAAAAAAAAAAAAAACACAGTAAAACAACAAAAGCAGTAGATTAGATGGTACAAAGAAATGGATCAGCAAAACGGGAGCCAAACTAGTGGAAATCATAGGAGCTGAAGAGAGAGAGAAAAAGAAAAAGAACTAAAATAAATGAGAATAAGAGACCTTTGGTACAACATCACATATAATAACATTTGCATTATGAGGAGGAGTGTCAGAAGGTGAAGAGAGAGACAGAAAGAAAAGGGCAAAGAACTTACTTAAAGAAATAATAGCTAAAAGCTTCTCTGACACTTTAGAGAGGCAGAGAAAGGAGGAAGATATTCAGGTTCAGGAAACACAGAGAATCCCAAACAAGATAAAACCAAAAAGGTCTACACGAAGACACATTATAATTAAAATGGCAAAAATAAAAGTCAAAGAGAGAACCTTAAAATCTGGAAGATAAAAGCCGCTAGTTATGTACAAGGAAACTCCTGTAAGATTATTAGCTAACTTTTCTCAAAACACTTGTAGGCTAGAAGGGAGTGGCACAATATGTTTAAAGTGATGAAAGAAAAAAAGAAAAAGAAAAAAATAAAACAAAAAACCCCTAATACCCATCAAGTCTGTCATTCAGATTTGAAGGTGAGATAGAGTGTTAAGCCAACTCAAAAGATTTCAGAGCACTAAGCCAGCTTTATAAGAAATATTAAGGGACTTGTCTAAACAGAAAAGACCACAAATGGAAATATGAAAGTTACAAAAGGAAGATTCTCATTGGTAAAAGGAAACATATGCAAATGTAGCAGATCAACCACTTACAAAGCTATGAGGAAGGTTAGAAGATAAAAGTAGTAAAATCAGCTCTATCCACAATTAGTAGTTAAGGGGAAAACAGAAAACTAAAAGACGTAAAATATGATATGACAAACATCAAACCTGGAAGGGAGAGTAAAAAACGAAGGGTGGTTAGACTCCATGTAAGCTGAAGGGATCACCAACTTGAAATTATGTTTGTGCGTATGCTCAGTTGCTTCAGGTGTGTCTGACTCTGTGCGACCCCGTGGACTGTAGCCCGCCAGGCTCCTCTGCCCATGGGATTCTCCAGGCAAGAATACTGGAGTGGGTTGGCATGTCCTTCTGCAGGGCTCTTTCCAACCCAGGGATCAAATCTGTGGCTTCTGCATTGGCAGACAGGTTCTTTACCACTAGTGCCACCTAGGAAGCTCAACTGAAAAGTATATGTACTTATAATTGTTTATATATTTATATGTATATGTATGTGTATATACATAAATATATACATGGATGTATTTATTGCTATATATGTACCTCATCAAGAGGCTTTTTAGTTCCTCTTCACTTTCTGCCATAAGGGTGGTGTTATCTGCACATCTGAGGTTACTGATATTTCTCCCAGCAATCTTGATTCCAGCTTGTGCTTCTTCCAGCCCAGCGTTTCTCATAATGTATTCTGCATATAAGTTAAATAAGCAGGGTGACAATATACAGCCTTGACGTACTCCTTTTTTCCTATTTGGAACCAGTCTGTGGTTCCATGTCCAGATCTAACTGTTGATTCCTGACCTGCATATAGGTTTCTCAAGAGGCAGGTCAGGTGGTCTGGTATTCCCATCTCTTTCAGAATTTTCCACAGTTTATTGTGATCCACACAGTCAAAGGCTTTGGCGTAGTCAATAAAGCAGAAATAGATGTTTTTCTGGAACTCTCTTGCTTTTTCAATGATCCAGCAGATATTGGCAATTTGATCTCTGGTTCCTCTGCCTTTTCTAAAACCAGCTTGAACATCTGGAAGTTCACGGTTCACATATTGCTGAAGCCTGGCTTGGAGAATTTTGAGCATTACTTTACTAGCGTGTGAGATGAGTGCAGTTGTGTGGTAGTTTGAGCATTCTTTGGCATTGCCTTTCTTAGGGATTGGAATGAAAACTGACCTTTTCCAGTCCTGTGGCCACTGCTGAGTTTTCCAAATTTGCTGGCATATTGAGTGCAGCACTTTCACAGCATCATCTTTTAGGATTTGAAAGTGAAAGAGGAGAGTGAAAAAGTTGGCTTAAAGTTCAACATTCAGAAAATTAAGATCTTGGCATCTGGTCCCATCACTTCATGGCAAATAGATGGGGAAACAGTGGAAACAGTGTCAGACTTTATTTTTTTGGGCTCCAAAATCACCGCAGATGGTGATTGCAGCCATGAAATTAAAAGACACTTACTCCTTGGAAGGAAAGTTATGACCAACCTAGATAGCATATTAAAAAGCAGAGACATTACTTTGCCAACAAAGGTCCGTCTGGTCAAGGCTATGGTTTTTCCAGTGGTCATGTATGGATGTGAGAGTTGGACTGTGAAGAAAGCTGAGTGCTGAAGAATTGATGCTTTTGAACTGTGGTGTTGGAGAAGACTCTTGAGAGTCCCTTGGACTGCAAGAAGACCCACCCAGTCCATTCTAAAGGAGATCAGTCGTGGGTGTTCGTTGGAAGGACTGATGCTGAAGCTGAAACTCCAATACTTTGCCCACCTCATGTGAAGAGTTGACTCATTGGAAAAGACCCTGATGCTGGGAGGGATTGGGGGCAGGAGGAGAAGGGGATGACAGAGGATGAGATGGCTGGATGGCATCCCCGACTCGATGGACATGAGTTTGAGTAAACTCTGGGAGTTGGTGATGGACAGGGAGGCCTGGCGTGCTGAGATTCATGGGGTCGCAAGGATCAGACACAACTGAGTGACTGAACTGAACTGATGTACCTCATGGGGACCACAAACCAAAAAGCTATAATAAATACACACAGACACACACACAAAGAGAAAGGAATTCAATACTAACACTCAAGGACAATGACAATGAATAGGAAAAGAAGAAACAAAAAGGAACTACAGAAACGACCAGAAAGTAATTTAAAAAGTGGCATTAAGTACATCAGTCAGTTCTGTCACTCAGTCGTGTCTGACTCTTTGTGACCCCATGAATCGCAGCACGCCAGGCCTCCCTGCCCATCACCAACTCCCGGAGTTTACTCAAACTCATGTCCATCCAGCCATCTCATCCTCTGTCATCCTCTGTCATCCTCTTCTCCTCCTGCCGCCAATCCCTCCCAGCATCAGGGTCTTTTCCAATGAGTCACCTCTTTGCATGAGATGGCAAAGTATTGGAGTTTCAGCTTCAGCATCAGTCCTTCCAATGAACACCCAGGACTGATCTCCTTTAGTATGGACTGGTTGGATCTCCTTGCATTCCAAGGGACTCTCAAGAGTCTTCTCCAACACCACAGTTCAAATGCATCAATTCTTCGGCGCTCAGCTTTCTTCACAGTCCAACTCTCACATTCTTACATGACCACTGGAAAAACCATAGTCTTGACTAGACGGACCTCTGTTGGCAAAGTAACATACCTACCAAAATTTAAATGTAGTTGGACTAAATGTTCTATTGAAAAGACAGCATGGCTAAATGAATAAAAAAATAACACCCCCATATATGCTGCTTGTAAGAGACTCACTTGTCACCTAATGATGCACAGACTGAAAGTGAGGGGATACAAAAGATATTTCATGCAAATGGAAATAAAAGAGAGCTGAGGTAGCAATACTTAATTCAGAGATAATAGATCTTAGAACAAAGACTGTAACAATAGACAAAGATGGACATTATATAATGATCAAGGGATCAATCCAATAAAAAGATATAAGAATTATAAATATGCATATACCCAACATAGGAGCACCTAAATGCATAAAGCAAGTTTCAACAAATATAAAGGGAGAAACTTACAGCAACACAGTATTAGTAGGAAAATTTAACACCTCAGTTACATCAAAGGACAGATCATCCAGACAGAAGATGATCTGTATAGAAATACTGGTCTTAAATGACACACTACACCAGATGGCCTTAATAGGTATCCATAGAACATTTCATCGTAAAGCAGTAAAACATGCATTCTTTTCACATGGGCTTCCCAGGTGGCACTAGAAAAAACAGAAAATTAAAGGCCAATATGCCTGATGAATATAGATGCAAAAATCCTTAACTAAATATGAGCAAATGGAATTCAACAATACCTTAAAAGAATAATACACTATGATCAAGTTGGATTTGTTCCAGGGATACAAGAATGGTTCAGTATTCACAAATTAAACAATATGATACACTACATTTACAAGTTGAGCAATAGAAACTATATGATCATCTCAATAGATTCAGAAATATATTGGACAAAATTCAACACCCATTTACGATAAAAGTTTCATCAAAGTGGGTATCAAGAGGACATACCTCAACATAATAAAGATGAGGTATGGCAAATCTACAGCCAATATCATACTCAATGGTAAAAAAAACTGAAAACATTTTTAAGGAAGAAGACAAGGATGCCAACATCACCACTTTTATTCTACATAGTATTAAAAGTCCTAGTCACAGCAATGAGACAAAAAAAAAAAAAATCCAAATTGGAAATGAAGTAAAATGGTCACTGTTTGCAGATAGCATGCTACTATATAAAAGTATTAGAACTAATAAATAGATTCAGTGAAGTTGCATATGATGTAAAATTAACATACACAAGTCTGTTGCATTCCTATACAGGAACAATGAAGTAGTCAAAAGACAAATTAAGAAGACAGTACTATTTATAATTATACGAAAAAGATTGAAATATCTAAGAACACATCTAACCAAAAAGACCTGTACTCAAAACTATAAGATATTGATGAAATAAGTTGAAGATGAAACAAATGGATAGCTATACAATGCAGATAACTATCCAAATACCAAAGGCATTTTTCACAGAAGTTCAACAAATAATTATAAAATTTGTATGGAACCATGTTAGCCAATTTTAAGAAAGAAGAACAAAGTTAGAAGTATCATGCTCATTGATTTTAAATTAAACTACAAAGCTACAGTTATAAAAATACTACAGCACAGGCACCAAACAAGACATCAAGATCAATTCAACTGAATAGACAGCCCAGGAATAAACCCACCCTAATATGGTCAATTAATCTATGGCAAAGTAGGCAAGAATATGCAATGGGGAAAAGACTGGATTTTCAAAAAATTGTGTTGTGAAAACTAGATAGCTATATGCAAAAGAATCAAATTGGACTACTTTCTCATACCATATAGTCAGACATGACTGAGCACACACACACACACATACTCATACCATATACAAAAATAAACTAAAAATTGATTAAAGACACATTTAACTTAAATTTTAGACATTAATCTGTAAAACTTCTAGAAGGAACCATAGGTGATATGCTCTTTGACATTGGTCTTAGCAATATTTCTTTGCTAAGCAATGTCTATCTCCCCACACAAGGGAAACAAAAGAAAAAAAAATAAACAAATGGGACTCCATCAAACTAAAAACCTTTCTTCACATTAAAGGAAAGTGTAAACAAAACAAAAATGTAGCCTTTTCAGTGGGAGAATATATTTGCAAACAATATATCTGATGAGGAATTAAAATCCAAAATATACAAGGAGCTCAACAGCTCAACATCAAAAAACGCCCAAACAACTCAGTTTTAACAATGAGCAGAGGAACTAAATAAGCATTTTTCCAGATAAGATATACAGATAGCCACAGATACATGAAAAGAGTCTCAGCATCCCTAATCATCAGGGAGATGCGAATCAAAACCACAATGAGATACCACCTCACACCTGTCAGAACTTGTGTGGGCCTAGTTCCTCGGTTGTGTCCAACTCTTTCTGACCCCATGGACTGTAATCCACTAGGCTCCTCTGTCCATGGGATTCTCCAGGCAAGAATGCTGTAATGGGGAGCCATTTCCTTCTCCACGGTATCTTCCCAACCGAGGGATTGAACCTGGGTCTCCTGAATTGCAGGTGGATTCTTTACCATCTGAGCCACCAGGGAAACCCAATAACTTTGTGTGCATGATCAGTCACTTCAGTTGCATCTGACTCTTTGGGAACCCATGGACTGTAGCTGACCAGGCTCCTCTGTCCATGGAATTCTCTAGGCAAGAGTACTGGAGTGGGTTGCCATTCCCTTCTTCAGGCGATCTTTCTGACCCATGGATTGAACCCGGGTCTTCTGCATTGGCAGGTGGATTCTTTACTCACTGCACCACCAGGGAAGCCTGATCTAGCAATTTTACTTCTGGGTATTTACCCAAAGAAAGCAAAAACACTACTTTGAGAAGATATAAGCATTTCAATGTTCATCACACCATTATATATGAAAGCAAAGATATGAAGCAACCTGAGTGACCATCGATAGGCAAATGGATAAAGATATGGTGAAAGTGAAAGTGATGTCGCTCAATCGCGTCCGACTCTTTGCGACCCCATGGACTGTAGACTACAACGCTTCTCTGTTCATGGGATTTTCCAGGCAAGAATAATGGAGTGGGTTGCCATTCCCTACTCCAGAGGATCTTCCCAACCCAAGGATTGAACCTGGGTCTCCCGCATTGTAGGCAGATGCTTTAGCATCTGAGCCACCAGGGAAGCCATATGGTATATATACATATATACACACACACTAGAATAGAGTAAGTGAAATGGATTAAAAGGAGTAAACCTGTTTTATAATTAAAAGTCATGGGGATGCAATATACAGCATAAGGAATGTGGTCAACAATATTGTAGTAACTTTACATAGGGACAGATCGTACTAGACTCATTATCATGGTGATCATTTCATATGTGAATGCCAAATTATGTATCACACCTGAAACTAACAAATCATCTATATTTGAATTTAAAAAGAAAATAAAAAGAAGTGAGAACAGTTATTCAGAGCTCATCTTGTATTAAACAACATTTCCAATATGTGTGTGTGTGTGTGTGTGTGTGTGTCTGTGTGTGTGTGTGTGTCTGTATGTTTGTTCCTCAGTCATGTCTGACTCCATGTGACCCAAGGACTGTAGCCCGCCAGGCTCCTCCGTCCATGGAACTCTCCAGGCAAAATTACTGGAGTGGGTTGCCATGTCCTGGATTATCCCCAGGAAGATCTTCCTGACCCAGGAATTGAAGCCGGGTCTCCCGCATTACAGGCTGAGTGTTCACCATGTGAGCGACCCAGGAAGCCCCTCCAATACATGTAGTTCTGTTTTATTCTACGCTATAAATATTTTAGAACAACTGCTAAATTCAAGACAACGTTTTGGGACTATGACAACTAAATATATTAATAAAACAAAACCAGTTCCTGTCCTCAAGGAATTTGCTATCTGGTAATATGCAGAAGTTCTGTAAACTGTACTAGCATTTGCTATTCAATGAACATATGTCAGGAATAGTGCTGAGCAATTAAAATTGAATTCTTCCCTCATTGTGAAACATATCATTAAAGGTATTATCTTGTTAAATTTTGTACAAGCAGAATAAAAATAAAAATATTTCTGAGTTATATACTTGCTCATATGTATGGCAGGAATGATGGTAGATTTTAAATGCATTTTATAAATACCTAAAAGGTTGGGTTAAAAGAGTATTACATTAAGTTTTTCAACTTTTTAATTTCACACTTATATGAATTTATTCATAAATTTATTTTATAATTATTATTTATGTTTATTTAATAAGAAATTCTAATCAAGCAGTAGTGGCCTAGCTTTTCTAAACATTGAACTAAAAATTATTGAAAAAATGAAAAATTGTTTTCTGAAAAAAATTGCTTTCTGAAAACACTGTATTAAACACTGTGCTAATTATTATCAGGAAAAAATAATTGGACACAGATCCCACTCTCAAGACACTTCTATATTTAATTAAAAAATTGGAACCTGTAAGCAACTAAATATTGCCAGGAAGGAGGTGACAAGTGTTTTAAGAGAGCCAGGAAGGTGCTATACATGTTCATTAGAATGAAAGAAAACAGATGAGAAATTAGTGTTGTACTTGAATTAAAAAAAAAAAAAAACAATTTGATGTTTTAATCTGAAAAGGTGCAAAAAATAAAATATTATTTGAAACCACTTCAGCCATCTACCATCATTTCCTTCTTCTCTGGATGAGCCTTTTCCTCCTCTGCTTCTCCCTTCAAGATGCTTAAATATAGGAGGAGGGAAGGGGTTTGCAAGTCCTCATGGTGATAGGAAAAAGCAGGATTGTTATGGACTGAATTGTGTTAAAACTCCTTCAGTTCATACGCTGAAGCCTTAATCTCCAAGGTGACTGAATTTGGAGAAAGGGCCTTAAGGAGGTAATTAAGGTTAAGTGAGGTCATAGGTGTTAGCCCTATTCTGATAAGACTAATGTCCTTAAGAGATGATGAAGAGACACCCCAGAGAGCTCTCCCTGTCTCTGTACTCGAGCACAGAGGAAAGACCAGGCGAACACACAGCGAGAAGGCAACCATCGTCAAGCCAGGGAGAGAGCTCTCACCAGAAACCAACCCTGATGGCACATGATCTTGGATTTCAGCCTCCGGAACTGTAAGAAAATACATTTCTCTAGTATTGCCACTAGTCTGGAGTATACTGTTATGGCAGCCTTAGCCAGTTAATGCATGGTTCCATGGAAGGAGGTGCTAATATTGATTGGTTGTTAACATTCACTTAGGTTTGTTTTTCTGGAGTGATGTCAGGGTATGGTGGTGGTAAGGACCACAATCTTTGGGCCCTGGGAACACTGACAGGCAGACTCTTAACCCTCACTTTATTTAGACATCTTTTCTCTATAGGATTTTCTTTCAGTGGCAACAGGTGTTTAATTTTCAAAACTGCAATCCCAGGAAGGAGAAAAAGTGGAAAGTACAAGCTAGTAGAAGAGGTGAAGAGAAAGATAAGAAAAGCTAGTAAAAACTTTATTCTTGTATATAGTGACTTAGAAGATGCATGATAGCACAGATGCATTTCTGCTATGTAGAAACAGACATGCTAAATGCTAAATGATTGGAAAGCTAGAATCTTGGTACATACCATGCCAACTCAAACTACTAATGGAAAGTATTTATAGGTACTAATTCTGTTTAATAGTGACATTTATTTACTATATGCCAGAACTTAAGCCACAAATTTTTACATATTTCTGTTTATTAAATTCTTATAAGAAGCTTATAGGTGAGTCATTATTAGCATCTCATTTAGCAGGTGAGGTGTAAGAGATTTTAGAATGTCACAGTATTCAGCGATAGAACTAGGATTTAAATCCAGATATATCTTAAGTCTGAAGTCTTGGCCACTACAATGTGTGTTCTCTTAGAAACAAATGAAGAAATGAATATACTTTTAATATGACTTCTCCAAATAAGGTGGTAACATTTGGCATCTTACCCTCCCTCATAAAGCTGAGTATTTCTGGTATGTTATATAGATGATTGTGATATTTAGTGGTCAATGTGTGTATGTTTGGAAGTACATTCTAAAAGAATTAGAATTAAAGATTAATCATAATTAAAATGTTTTGTAAGTTTTGGGGCCACAAAACAAAGGAAAATAAACAAGGTACTAATAAATCTCTTCCTGGGGTCCTTTTCTGGTTTCGCTGTTTTATCAGATGACATGGAACATTATTTTAAAATTCCAAGGCAGAATGAAATAACTTACCCATTTATCAAAAGAGAGCCATGTTTAAAGTATGGCTTTTTCAGAAATCATACTCTGAGAGGCAATGTTTCTAAATTTTCATTAAAAAAAATTGTCTTTAATGGCAGGTTCTAAAATTTTTACTGTGTTCTTTTAAATTTGTTTTTCTATTTTTCTCAAAAGGATATGCAGTTACTAAGTTTACATGTACTTTATCTGAGTTTCGTTTGAGGATTTATCTCAATTACTCTGCCAAGATTTATTTTTCACATCCTGATAGTCTTATCAAACTAAGAGAGAGCATGACTTGTCTCCTGATTACCAAGAAAGGAAACATCCAGGTTGGTTTCGGTCCATTCACAACATGTTGTTAAAGAGGAAGCTGGTTATTAAAGAGAGTTTGAAGGGAAAGCTACAAATTCTTTAGACTGTCATAGACAGTTTACGGAATTGGAGAAATTCCTACCCACAAAACACCAAATCAGTGATTTTTGTATCCTACAAGTCTCATTGCTACATTTATATATCTGTTCAAACCTAATCATAGCAATACCAAGGCACAGAAGTAAATTGGAAAGGGAATTAATTACCCTCTACTCAGCTTAAACTACTACTTCAGGGTGAATATGAATAAGTACTAAAGTATTAACTATGGAAACAAACAAACAAAAACTTTAGCTTATTAAATGGAGATAAAGTATAATTTTTTTCCCAAACAGAATTTCTCAAAAAGTGTTTCACAGAACAGAAGAACATTAATCTCCTTTCCAGGCTCTCATAAATTGGGGAAACTATCATAGGGGCTTCCCAGATGGTGCTCGTGGTAAAGAACCCATCTGCCAATGGAAGAGACATAAGAGATGTGGGTTCAATCCCTGGGTCTGGAAGATCCCCCGGGGAAGAGAATGGCTAACCACTCCAGTATTTTCACCTGGAGAATCCCGTGGACCGAGAAGCACGTCAGGCTATGGTCCATAAGGTTGCAAAAGAGTTGGATATGACTGAAGGAATTTAGCACTCATATACCATAGTTCACCACTCTCTAGGAGATTAACAAGTAGTGGTTTTAAAGAGCCTTGTCGTTAGAGAACCACTTTAAAGTCACTTAGCTTGAGTTTTTTCATCTTCTTGGAGCACAGAACTTTTTTGGAATCCTACTAACAATATTTCTGGCACATGCCTAGGGTAATGTTACTATAACCTCATCATTCCAATTCTGTTTCAGGAGTATTAGATTATAATACTAAATTAATTTAACCAAACATTTTGCTTTTCCACTGAGAGGATTTGACCAAAAAGTGAACCATTGGAAGGTAATTGTCAGAATTTGATTTTTCAAAAAAGAATTGAAAAAAAAAAAGAAAACACAAAGAAATAAAGCTGGGCATCTTGTCAGAGGACAGATCAGCCAGGGCCTTATAAATAATATGACCTTTCATCCTGAGCAGGATTGTGCGCACTGGTCCTGTGTAATTATTAGTAATGTTCTCCTTTACTCTCAAAAATGTCCTGCTATGCACAATAAATTACATGTTCATTCACTTCTGCGCCCCTCTAAAAATCCGATGAGTCTCTCATATGCACAAGATTCTGCTTTTATCTCTAGTTGAGGAGTGGGGCGGTGGGATAGTGGGCAGGAAAGCCAGTAGAAATTAACCTAAAATGTTGGGGCCTCGAACAAAAATTTGGAAGAAAGTTATGGTGAATGTTGCTAGATAAATTTTACTGTCAAAACATGAATGGCTAACTAATAATTAAGAGAATGGAGCAGAAGTTTAGATAAATTAGGAAGTTTGTTTGTTAAAGAGATAAGTAAGTGAAAATGGGTCAGGTATGATGAAGACCATGACGATAGCCCTTCAAATAAATACAGAATGGCCTTGGAGATGACACAGATGTTCCACAGTGTTTCCTAGTATCTTTGAGGCAGGGGTTATCTCCTGGGAAACTTGAGCTGACAGCTCAGTCCATTGTCTAGATGGGTGGTTTTATGTATCAGATGCTTGGTGTTAACTATAGGTCACTGTCAAGGTCATGATGACTATGTAGATGGACCAAAATGACATCTCATATACATTGGAGATTTAAGAAGTCTGCCTACAATGCCAAAGGGAAAAGGATATTTTGTTTTCTTTTTTTAGCAGTTGGTTATTTACAAAATTATGTCCCTACACCAGAACTTTGATTCTATTGAATAGGAAATGCAGACAACAGTTAAAAAAAAAAGGCAAAAACCCACAAAGAGAAAGTTACTTCTAACTCCTTCTCCCCCATCAGATCACATCTAGACGGATACTTATTCTAAATAAGTATATATTTAAAATGAATCTTGACTTTCTTGAATGTCTAATGCCACTTCTACGGCTCACATCCCATATTTTCTTGTCTATACTGTTGTGTGCTGTGTGTATATAGATATATGCTGCTGCTGCTGCTGCTAAGTCGCTTCAGTCGTGTCCGACTCTGTGCGACCCCATAGACGGCAGCCCACCAGGCTCCACCGTCCCTGGGATTCTCCAGGGAAGAACACTGGAGTGGGTTGCCATTTCCTTCTCCAATGCATGAGAGTGAAAAGTAAGAGCGAAGTCACTCAGTCGTGTCCGACTCTTCGAGACCCCATGGACTGCAGCCCTCCAGGCTCCTCTGTCCATGGGATTTCCCAAGCAAGAATGTTGGAATGGGTTGTCATTTCCTTCTCCTTATATATATTATACCATATATATAGTAACTATATGAAAGTGAAAGTGTTAGTCCCTTAGTCATGTCCAACTCTTTACAACCCCATCAAATATAGCCCACCGGTTCCTCTGTCTATGGGATTCTCTAGGCAAGAATAATGGAGTGGATTGCCACTATTCTCCAGGGTATCTTCCTGACCCAGGGATCAAATCTGGGTCTCTTACTCTGTAGGCAGATGCTTTATTATCTGAGTCACCAGGGAAGGTCCTATATACTATGCTATACAGATAAATACTATATACTACATATATATATATGTATCTTAATACTATGTGTGCTCAGTCGCTAAGTCATGTCTGACTCCTCGCGACCCCATGGACTGCAGCCCTCCAGGGTTGCCATGTCCCCGCCCAGGGAAATCTTCCCAACTCAGGGATTGAACCCAGGTCTCCTGCATTGCAGGTGGATTCTTTACTGTCTGAGCCACCAGGAAAGCCCAAGAATACTGCTGTGGGTAGCCTATCCCTTCTCCAGGAGAACTTCCTGACCCAGGAATCAAACTGGGGTCTCCCGCATTGCAGGTAGATTCTTTTCCAACTGATCTCCCAGGAACCCCCATAATACTATATATACATAGTATATAAATAGCCTCCAGCTTTGTCACTGGACTCCACTTCACTCCTCCCGAATATATTCTTTAGTATTTCACAGGAGAATGCTAAGAACAATTATTTAAAAATAATTTTGATTACATCACCTCCTTGTTTAAGCACTTAATATTGTGACCCATATATATTAAAAGCAGACTACCACATAGTTATTTTATGTATCACCAAATTAAAAAATGCTACAAAATAATTCTTTCTCATTAGACTTTTTCTATCTAAAGATATTTTAATATTTATTTGGCCAAATTTTTATTATATATCATTTCTGTAAATGCACAAGGAAGAAAATATAAGCTGTTGGTATTGGCAATACAATTATGTAATAATTCCCACTATAAGACTCTGTTCATTGAAAGATACATTCTGATGCTAGAATTGTAAAAAATGTACATCCTAGAATCAGTAAAAGATGGGGACTGTCCACCATATGACCCAGCAATTGCACTCGTTGGTATTTACTCAAAAAGGTGGAAAATTTTTGTCTACACAAAAATTTGCAGAGATATTTATAGCTGCTTTCAAAATTGTCAAGATTGGAAGCAACCAAGTTATCCTTTAGTAGGTGAATGGATTTTAAAAAAACTGTGATATATCCAGACAATGAACTAATATTCAGCACTAAAAATAAATGAGCTATCAAGTCATGAAAGGACATGAAGGAAAATTAAATGCATATTTCTAAATGAAAGAAGCCAACATGAAAAGGTCACCATATGATTTCAACTATGAATTTGATATTCTGGAAAAGGCAAAACTATGGAGACAGTAAAATGATCAGTGGTCGTCGGGGTAGGGGGAGTCAGGAGAGTGACCGTGGGGGGTGGTGACCATGGGGAAGGGTATGCATGTGTTGGGGCAGGAGGAGTATGGGAAATCTCTGGGTCTTTCCCTGAATTTTATTGCGAATCTTAAATGACTCTCTAAGAAAATAAATAAATAAAGTTTAAATTTAAAACATATGGTGAATACTAGTTTCACAACTCACTCTCCTCCTCCTCAGCCCTCTCACCATTTACATAGGAAAAATAAAGTGTGACTCCCTCAGCTTGACATTCATGAATTTTCATTTCATAGTATGGCCCATAACTATGTTTTCAACCCAGCTTCTTTCCATTCACTAGTGTGTCGACACACGTGCACTTTCACACTCCTCTGCTTTTTGTCCCTTTCCTTCTCTGATGTCCTAGATTTAATGCCTCCTTTGTTTCCTCTCTCCACCCTAACCGTCCTAGCTCCTCCCTACTGTCCCCACAGCATTATCTGCACACTGATGGTGTACGGCTTGATCTCCTTGTTCTGTAGTTAGCAGAATACATGCCATTGACCAAGTCTTTGTACAGGGCCTGGAGGGAAGGAGATGCTCCATAAACATATTTTGACTGAATTGAACTAAAATAAAATGGGAAGAAATTAATTCAAGGATAAAATAGTAAAATACATACAAAGCATTCTATCATTATCATCATCATGAACCAAACAAGACCATCTATCTGTATTTAAAATGATTAAAAATAGGCCTTGCCACTGTAGGTGACAAGCTTAGTGTTTAATATTTTTTTCTTTTCCTCAGGTGAAAACTTGCTAGGTGACTAGGAGTGATACTAAAAGTCTTAGACAGGGAGCAGTGGCTGAAGGTCCCTGGGCTGCCTCAAGGTTATAGCACTGGGCTTCTCCTTTACCCTATGTCCAAGGGCAAATGAGAAGCCCCAGCAAGATGGTAGGAGGGGTGAAATTGCATTTAGAATCAAACCCCATGCCTGCCAGAGACACTCAGAGGACTCAAACATATTTTGTGTGCACCAGGACCCAGAGACCCCACAAAGACTGAGAAAGAACTGTGTTTGAGCATCTCCTGTGGAGGTACGGGTCAGCAGTGGACTGCCGCAGGGTCAGGGGCTCTGGCTGCAGACTTGGGTATGGCATAAGCCCTCCCATAAGAGGGGGTCGCCATTGACCCCACTATAGAGCTTCCAGAACTTACACAGGACTGGGGAAACAGACTCTTGGCAGCACAAACAGAACTTTGTGCACACTAGGACCCAGAAGAAAGGGGCAGTGACCCCACAAGAGACTGACCCAGACTTGCCCGTGAGAGACCAGGAGTCTCCCATGGAGGCGTGGGTCAGCGGTGGCCCGCTGCAGGGCTGGGGACACTGAGTGCAGCAGTGCATGCTTGGGACCTTTTGAAGGAGGTCAAAATTTCCTTCATCACCTCCACCATAGTTTGGCCTCAGGTCAAATAAAGGGAGGGAACACAGCCCAGCCCTTCAACAGAAAATTGGATTAAAGATTTATTCAGCATGGCTCTGCCCATCAGAACAAGACCCAGTTTCCCCCTCAGTCAGTCTCTCCCATCAGGAAGCTTCCATAAGCCTCTTATCCTTCACCATCAGAGGAGAGACAGGATGAAAACCACAATCACAGGAAACTAACTAATCTGATCTCATGGACCATAGCCTTGTCTAATTCAATGAAACTATGAGCCATGCCACATAGGTCCAACAAAGATGGACGAATCATGGCAGAGAGTTCTGACAAAACATGGTCCACTGGAGAAAGGAATGGCAAACCACTTTAGATTTCTTGCCTTAAAAACCCCATGAACTCTATGAAAAGGCAAAAAGATAGGACACTGAAAGATGAGTTCCCCAGGTTGGTAGGTGCCCAATACGCTACTGGAGATCAGTGGAGCGCTAACTCCAGAAAGAATGAAGTGACGGAGTCAAAGCAGAAACAACACCCAGTTGTGGTTGTGACTGGTGATGGAAGCAAAGTCCAATGCTGCAAAGAGCAATATTGCATAGGAACCTGGAATGTTAGGTCCATGAATCCAGGCAAATTGGAAGTAGTCAATCAGGAGATGGCAAGAGTGAACATAGACATTTTAGGAATCAGTGAACTAA
This sequence comes from Cervus elaphus, assembly GCF_910594005.1. NCBI lineage: Eukaryota > Metazoa > Chordata > Mammalia > Artiodactyla > Cervidae > Cervus > Cervus elaphus. The sequence goes on along the minus strand of NC_057833.1, from coordinate 9,058,077 downwards.
AATGGACTGGAATGGGTGAATTAAAGTCAGATGAACATTACATCTACTACTGTGGGCAAGAATCCCTTTGAAGAAATGGAGTAGTCATCACAGTCAACAAGAGAGTCCAAAATGCAGTACTTGGATGCAATCTCAAAAATGACAGAATGGTCTCTCTTCGTTTCCAAGGCAAACCATTTAGTATCATAGTAATCCAAGTCTATGTCCCAAACAGTAATGCTGAAGAAGCTGAAGTTGAACGGTTCTCTGAATACCTCAAGACCTTCTAGAACTAACAGCCAAAAAAGATGCCCTTTTCATTATAGGGGACTGGAATGCAAAAGTAGGAAGTCAAGAAACATCTGGAATAAGAGGCAAATTTGGCCTTGGAGTATAGGATGAAGCAGGGCAAAGGCTAACAGAGTTTTAATAAGAGAATGCACTGGTCATAGCAAACACCCTCTTCCAACAACACAAGAGAAGATTCTACACATGGACATCACCAGATGGACAATACCAAAATCCGATTGGTTATATTCTTTGCAGTCAAAGATGGAGAAGCTCTATACAGTCAGCGAAAACAAGACTGGGAGCTGACTGTGGCTCAGATCATGAGCTCCTAATTGCCAAATTCAGACTTAAATTAAACAAAGTAGGGAAAACCACTGACCATGCAGATGTGACCTAAATCAAATGACCTAAAACCTGATAGACAGAGTACCTGAAGATCTATGGACAGAGATTCAAACATTGTACAGGAGGCAGTGATTAAGACCATCCCCAAGAAAAAGAAATGCAAAAAGGCAAAATGACTGTCTGAGGAGGCCTTACAAATATCTGAGAAAAGAAGAGACAGGAAAGACAAAGGAGAAAAGGAAAAATATACCCATTTGAATGCAGAGTTCCAAAGAATAGCAAGGAGAGATAAGAAAGCCTTCCTCAGCGATCAATGCAAAGAAATAGAGGAAAACAATAGAATGGGAAAGACTAAAGATCTCCTAAGAAATATAGAGATACCAAGGGAACATTTCATGCAAAGAGCTCAATAAAGGACAGAAATGGTATGGACCTAACAGAAGCAGAAGATATTAAGAAGAGGTGGCAAGAATACACAGAAGAACTGTACAAAAAATATATTCATGACCCAGATAATCACCATGGTGTGATCACTCACCTAGAGCCAGACATCCTGGAATGTGAAGTCAAGTGATGCTTCCTAAGGAGGAAATGCTGTGGAAGTGCTGCACTCAATACGCCAGCAAATTTGGAAAACTCAGCAGCAGCCACAGGACTGGAAAAGGTCAGTTTTCATTCCAATCCCAAAGAAAGGCAATCCCAAAGAATGCTCACACTACCACACAGTTGCATTCATCTCACACGCTAGCAAAGTAATTCTGAAAATTCTCCAAGCCAGGTTTCAACAGTACATGAACCGTGACTTCCAGATGTTCAAGCTGGATTTGGAAAAGTCAGAGGAACCAGAGATGAAATTGCCAACATCTGTTGGATCATCAAAAAAGCAAGAGAGTTCCAGAAAAACATCTATTTCTGCTTTATTGAATATGCCAAAGCCTTTGACTGTGTGGATCACAACAAACTATGAAAAATTCTGAAAGAGATGGGAATACCAGACCACCTGACCTGCCTCCTGAGAAATCCATATGCAGGTCAAGAAGTAACAGTTAGAACTGAACATGGAACAACAGACTGGTTCCAAATTGAGAAAGGAGTCCGTCAAGGCTGTATATTGTCACTCTGCTTATTTAACTTATATGCAGAGTACATCATGAGTAAAGCTGGACTGGATGAAACACAAGCTGGAATCAAGGTTTCCCAGAGAAATATCAATAAGCTCAGATATGCAAATGACACCACCCTTATGGCAGAAAGTGAGAAAGAACTAAAGAGCCTCTTGATGAACGTGAAAGAGGAGAGTGAAAAAGTTGGCTTAAAGCTCAACATTCAGAAAACTAAGATCATGGCATCTGGTCCCATCACTTCATGGCAAATAGATGCAGAAACAGTGTCAGACTTTTGGGCTTCAAAATCACTATAGATGGTGATTGCAACTGCAGCCATGAAATTAAAAGATGCTTGCTCCTTGGAAGAAACGTTACGACCAACCTAGATAGCGTATTAAAAAGCAGAGACATTACTTTGCCAACAAAGGTCTGTCTAGTCAAAGCTATGATTTTTCCTGTAGTCATGTGTGGATGTGAGAGTTGGACTGTGAAGAAAGCTGAGCACTGAAGAACTGATGCTTTTGAACTGTGGTGTTGGAGAAGACTCTTGAGAATCCCTTGGACTGCAAGGAGATCCAACCAGTCCAGGAGATCAGTCCTGAATATTCATTGGAAGGACTGATGCTGAAACTGAAACTCTAATACTTTGGCCACCTGATGCAAAGAACTGACTCATTTGAAAAGACCCTGATGCTGGGATAGAATGAAGGCAGGAGGAGAAGGGGACAACAGAGGATGAGATGGTTGGATGACATCACTGACTCAATGGTCATGAGTCTGAGTAAGCTCTGGGAGTTGGTAATGGACAGGGAGGCCTGCAAGCCGCAGTCCATGGTGTTGCAAAGATTCAGGCATGGCTGAACTGAACTCAACTTGGCAGAGGCTGTTACTAGGAGGTGAGGAACTGGGCCTTCACTGAAGTCAAGTGTATGTAAACCTGTGCAAAGGGACAAATACTCCCTCTGTTCCTCATCTCTCTAGGCTTATTTGCCCTAGAATATTTAGAACTGTTGTGTAGCTTGCTATTAAAGGCCTTATTCCAAGAATTGTTTCTTTTGATTATTTAATACTTTTGTTTTCATGAATAATGCTCTTTTAATGGACAGAAACACCTCCCACAATATCTCACCTCCCTTCTCTCTTTGTGCATAAAAAGTATTATATGTCATTTGTAATCCTTGCCTTCTTTTAACACTTGAAAAATGTTGTCCTCTCAGGTACATAAACCAATATCTAACTAAAGTTAGACACAAGTGGCTTTTGACTAAAGTGACCATAACATTTTTAATAAAAATATGCTTTTGAATGAAGCAAGTTAAAATATGCAAGTCATGAATTGAATTACATGTCCTTTGATTTATAGAGAATTATTTGAGGTGTTTCCTGACAATCTGTACTCATTTGTTCATTATTTATAGTACCAGTTATTGTCTTTTCCAGATAAAGTTTCATTCCCAGTGGCACTGAAAACATATTTTGAATAAATTTTGGCAAGAACAAAGGCATAAATTCTTGAACTTTGTTCAGTCAGAACAGAGTTGTATGCTTCATTCAAAAACTAGTGCACTAAAGCAGTGTCATTTTTCATACTATTCTACTGGTTTTATAGTAGTGATTCTTTAAAACAGTGGATCTACGTAGGTTTCAAGACTTAGCTGGCAGTTTTCTGGATATGGTAAGATACAGGAGCAAGTTGATGAAGTTCAGTTAGCCAGTTACTCTTTCATATTCACAATATTGATTCTTGATCCACCCAGGTGTTAAGCCTCTCTGTTGCAATACATTCTTATTCATATATTCAAAGTAAAAACGATCTAAGAATTAAATGTTCCTGTTGTTTTCAAATATAATTCTTTGGGAATTTTTTTCAAGATAGTATTTGTATTTATTTGAGACATATATACTGAGTCAAAATTTGTTAAACAAACAACAATCAAAAAAATGTACTGGAGCATCTATTCTGACTATGTCTAGGCTAATTATTGACATAAGTCCATGGTGGCTCAGTGGTAGAGAATCTGTCTGCCAATGCCTGCCAGTTCAGGCAGCTCAGGTTTGATCCTTGGAAGATCCCCTGTAAAAGGAAGTGGCAACCCACTCCGGTATTCTTGCCTGGAGAATTCCATGGACAGAGGAGCTGGGTGGGCTCCATGGGGTCTCAAAAGAGTCAGACATGACTTAGTGACTAAACAACAACAACAAATTAGTGACATAGCTAAGTTTTAGAACTCAAGTGTGTGGAACTACAGCTTACTTGATCCTATGTCATATCATGGTAAAATCAGAAAACCTGAGAAATTGCTGTCACCACTAAATTGCCCATGTGATGTAGGCCCCTTTGCTGCCAGGTAATGAAATGGTTCTCTGTTGGCAATGGATCTGGACACAGTCCTGTTAGTCATGGGTAACAGTCATCACCCAATCCTGTGCAAAGAACAAGCTCGCTTCTTCAAAAAAAATTAAAACTTCTATCAGAATCAGTATCAGTTCAGTGGCTCAGTCATGTCTGACTCTTTGCAATCCCATGGACTGCAGCACATCAGGCTTTCCTGTCCATCATCAACTCCTGAAGCTTGCTCAAACTCATGTCCATCGAGTTGGTGACACCAGCCAACCAACTCATCCTCTGTCATCCCCTTCTCCTCCCGCCTTCAATCTTTCCCAGCATCATTCAATCTTTCCCAGCATAAAACTTCTAATAAATGTTTAAATAAGAAGGATGCTTTTGAAGTCCACTTCTGATTTATTTCTCATTTAAGTAATCTTAGATTTATTTCCAAGTGATATAGCATAGTAAAATGGGCTCCTTTCCCCTAGCTTAAATATTTGTCGAATTTGTTGAGTGGATGTATTTCATCTCTCTGTAGCTTCCCAAGTACCTCACACAGGTCCTGGCCCATGACAGGGTCTCTACCAATAGTGATAAAATTCAATTTGTCTGGAGTTTATTCCCGCTTCCTCTCTTTTCCCCTTTCTTATTTTCTTTTCCTTGTCCATCCCCTCCTTGTCTTTATGAATCTCTTTCTTTATTTCCTTACTCCTCTTTTTTTAAAAATTATTTTTCCAAAGGCATGCTATTAATTATCCTTAAATTTAGTTTCATGTGATTTTCCCAGCAATTTCATAGGGTCAGTACCTTGGGCAATTTTTAAGAAAATGTCAGTCAAGTCTTCTAAAATCCAACTTTATATAAATCTTCATATGAATCTTCATATTAATTTTAAATTTATATAATCTTTATATAGATCTTTAGTTATAACCGATAGTTTGTTCTAGGAATCTTATTAGTGTTATTGAAAGAAATCAGCAATCATGGCAAATTTTCAGCTCCTCTGGATACTTCATGCTATCAACTAAGTAAACAGTTCTGTTGCCCAGGCTACTTACATCTGCTGTCCGTCTACATATCCAGAGGTCCAGTAAGGAGAATGTAGAAAGCTGTTTCCTGCTTCGCCAGGGCAGAGACTGGGGCAGGCATTATTCCATATCACACCGCACTGACCGATGACAATATGAGAAGCTCAATGTGCTCTCCTTACACTCCTAGACAGGTTTACAGACAGATTACTTGTGGAAATCTCACACAAGTTAAGCAGGGATTTGCCTCTGTACAGACTCATGGTCAAGACACCGAAGAATTCAATAAACAGCTGTCTGTTGAGTGACTGAACAAGGATTCAAAAGACATGTTCCCTAGATAGTTTAGAAGAAATGTATATTTTTTTTGGGATTGCACTCTCAATGCTTATTGTTTGCAGAGGATTTTTTTAAATCAGCTATGTCCTTGAGAACTTGGCAGACAATAGTAGTTTATGTGTTCACAGTGTTTGTTAGTTTATATATCACATTCCCATTTATTTTCTTCCTTTTAATTTTGACCATATGAGGAGAGTTTATTTTCACATAAACAGCATATATATATCAGGTTTATTTGTTTTACTAAAAGTCCTATGGGGACTTTGATCATTTGGCATCACAAGACCTTACACATTTTAGAGTCACTGTGTCATATATTCAAATATTTATAGGTGAAAGCATTCTTATTCATCTGTTATTTAAAAAATGGTACACTTAAAGTTTGTTCTCACTAACCAGGCAGGATGTTACAGTGGGAAAGGTATGGATTTTGAGTTTTGAATTCTGGTTTTGTCACATATTAATAGTATGACCTTGGGTTACTTATTAACCTGACTCTCATTTTTTTCATCTAAACATCATAACAATCATTCTATACAGGTACTGTTATGACAACATGAAATGATGTAGATAACATGCCAGAGATGCAATAGGTGTCAATAGAGTCAGCTTCTTGTCAGGATTACTCTGCATCTCTAAACTATCTTTCCAACACATCTCTAGACTATCTTTCCCAATCTCTTTATTCATGAATGAATGACATTCTCTGAGACATAAGCAGTGAACAATGCTGTCTACGGCTTTGAGGAAACAAAAAAGTATTCTGTCCATGCTGAAATCAAACCTGGAGCTCTGACCTCATGAGCAGACAGCAAAGAAGGCTAACAAGCTGCAGGCTTGGGTGGTTTGTCATTTGAACCACTGAGGGAAGTCTCAAGACTCACGTGTCTTCCTTATCCATGTCTCAGAGAAACTCCGGTGCACTGAAACCTCTCTAACATTGAGATTTGCCTCTGTTCTGGCATAATTGTGCCTCAGTCCACTCTCCTAGTGCAGATGGAACAAATGCAAGCCATTACACAGGCTGAACAACTATGGAGCACACCCGATTCTATCTTGAGTATCGTCTTGCTGATTAAAAACTCTCACACTTGAGGGAGAGGTTTGATTAAAGAAGGAATTAATATATGCATTTTGGAAGAAAGTTTACTAGAAAATTCTTTTCTTCAACTCACTGATGACCATGAAGAATTATTGGTGAAGTTCCAACCATCAGTGAAAATTTAATAGTGGTATTATTGAGTAATGTGATTATGAGTGATTTTTTCATCTTTGTTTCATTGTGCTTTTCTGTATTTTCTTTAAAAAAACAGAATGGGATGGGGCAGTCAATAAACCAGCCTATCAATAATCAATCAACCCATATGGAAAAGAAATATTCTTTTGAGAATTCTTTTCAGATGAAATGAAAATATCTTCACTTAACTCCTAGAAATTGCTTTTGCTAGAAGAAGTACTTTTGTCCATCTACGTTCTGAGTCTTTTCTGTTCAGAAGTTAGATTTTCTTTTCCTGAAACAGCTCTTTCTGCCCATCCATGGATCTCATCAGCACAATCTGTAGTATTTGTATGCAGCTGGCTTTCCCTGTTTTTACTTTTGAATGGGTAGCTTATTTCTTTCCAGCAGTTTCTTTTCTTTTTTTTTTTAAAAAATTGACCCAAAATGGGTGCAGATGTGGTAAGCATATGCTGAAAGTTGTTGAATATTATTTTCACCCTGAAGAAAGGCCTGACATAAGCAGTTTCAGATTGTGTGAATTCTTGATTTCACAATGGCCTTCCAACACCACCTCTGCTGCCAGTGATAACAGGAACCAGTGAGAGAGCTTGGGAGGTAAACCACAGATTTACTTTGTTTCCAAGAATTGGTGACCTCATGTTTCTTGGTGTGTGAGTTTGTGAAATGCAGAGGTGTAAAATGAAGTTTTCATTTTCAAAATTGGTACTAGGGTCTAAATCTAAGTGTAAGTTATTTTCCCTTATATTTTTCCCTGTATTTTTCAGTACATACTTGTAGAAGCCAACTTCTGTTTTTTGCTTATTTACACCAAAAATAATATCTTTGTGCCAATCCTAAATTCTGAATCTTTGTTTTCTTTCCTAATGTCTTTCTGTTAGCTGCATAGTATACTGAAGGACCATTAAGCTGGGAATCAAAAAGCCTGCATTTTCCCTCTTATTTTGTGATATGAATATATTGAAAATATGCTAAAAAAATTTAGCAATTGAAAATTGCTAAAACAAAAAACAAGAATGTTAACTTCTACCTAATTCTAACTCACAACTGCCAACCATATTGCTCATGGATTTTTTTCCAATACTTATAGAAACATGTTGAGGCAGGAGATAGGTGGGCCTCAGGCCGAAAAATTTCTCCCCTGTGGATAGAAACTTCATAAAAGCAAGATGATGGAAGAGGCTGGACCATGACCAGATGAGAGATAAAAGGCCACATATTCTGTTCCTCATTCTTGAAGTTAAGGAGACTTCCCCAGCTACACCTGTGCAGAAAGGCTCAGAGGTCAAAAGAGAGGGAATGTCTGAGTGATGTCAGCCTACCCACAGGCTCTTCACTAGAATCCATTTTGGTTAGGAGATGCGTGTGCATACATGGGAGGACTCTGAGATAAACCAAAAACAGACTCAGAACCAGGCTAAGCAAGATGATTGGCTAAAGGAAAACTGGGAAAAAATGCTCCATAAAAGTGATTTCAAACCATCACAAGGACACAGCTCTCTCTGAGGCCACCTGTGTGTCTATCCACACGTACCATACTCTTTCTTCTTGCTGCTGCTGCTGCTAAGTCGCTTCAGTTGTGTCCGACTCTGTGCGACCCCAAAGACGGCAGCCCACCAGGCTCTGCTGTCCACAGGATTCTCTAGGCAAGAACACTGGAGTGTGCTGCCCTTTCCCTCTCCAGTGTTCTTCCTAATAAACACTTAACTTTCTTCATTACTTTCCATCTCTATGTGGAAATTCATGTCTACCCAGCTAATAGGCCAAAGCCTTGCCGCTGGCCACTGCCCTTGGTGGCCTAGTGACTAGATTCAGTGTTTTTCCTGCAGGGGCCTGACCTCAACTTCTGGTTGGGAACCCAAGCCCTGCTTCAAGCTGCTGCAGGCCTAGGCCATCCAAGATCAATGTCATTAAATAGAGTTAACTTGACTATATATATATTTCTTGTCTGAGTATTAAAACTATTTATTCCAGAGATTCTCAAGAGAAGGTTTTCATGTTTTCAGAGAAGAATTTCTTTACCTGGGGAACCCAATGACTTCTTTAGTAATGAAGGATAATCAAATAACTGATTTAGTTAATATTTCTTTATATTGCTAAACATCCAAGAGCAAGATTAATGTACTCATAGATCTGAAGCTAACCAACTATACTCCAATATAAAATAAAACAATTAAAAAAGATTAATATATTCATTCATTCACTTATTTACAAAAACATAGTGACAACCACATACCAAATACTTTGCCAGGGATCAGGGATACAGTGACCAATTGGGGGAACATAGCTCCTGCTGTCATATTATCTGCAGGTCTTATAAAAGAAATGTTAGTTGTGTCCAACTCTTTGAGACCCCAAGTACTGTAGCCTGCCAGGCTCCTCTGTCCATGAGATTCTCCAAGCAAGAATACTGTAGCGTGTAGCTCTTCTCTTCTCCGGGGGATCTTCCTGACCCAGGGATCAATCCTGGGTCATCTCCTCCACTGCAGGGGGATTCGTTACCACCTGAGTCACCAGGGGGGCACAGGTCAGTATGGAGAGCAACAAATAAATGACTGCAGTAAGCGTGACTGGAGGATCACCTGAACCGAGACGTAGGGGTCAGGAAATAGGTCTGGAGCAAGAGAGAGACCTGAAAAGGAGCAGAAAATGAGATGTGAGTAGAACTTTGTATCATTGAGAAAGGGATAGTGACAGAGTGTGCATGTGTTTGAAAGTGAAGGAAAAGAAAGAGAAAAAGCTAGCTAGCTAATGGTTTAAGTCTACATTTGGAATGAATTAAAATAACAATAAAAGCTGGTGGAAATTCATTCCACAATCATCATTAGGCTCTTACACGCTTACTGGCCAGTTCCAAGCTTTGCTTTCTTGGAACACAGAAAGAGAATTTAATAAATTTCCCCTTAGGGGGAGGAGAAAGTTAATAGACCACTAAAGAGGCCTAATTTACCTCCCAGCACTCGATTAATCAGAGTTAAAATAGGGCAATTAAGATATGGATGCCATGTTTAAATGCTAGAAAGGATACTCAGGGTAAACCTACTCCAGTGTTCTTGCCTGGAGAATCCCCATGGACAGAGGAGCCTGGTGGGCTACAGTCCATGGGGTCTCAAAGAGTTGGACACGACTGAGTGACTAAGCACAGCACAGCAGCATGCTCAGTGTAATTCTAAAAGATCGAAGTCCTTCCGAAAACACTAGAGTTTGTTCAGTGCACTGAAGCTTTAATTTCTCAAGGACCCCACACACTGGTCTTAGGTAAAAAGAGGAGAAAGCAAGCCATGCCATTCTGCTTCTCATCATCAGGCACAATCCTCAGTGTATTAGGTTGTTTGGTCTGGCTGGAGTGAGGATCAAATTCATGTTGTAAGAGGTAAACCAGATGATCTTTATGAAATATGTGTAAAATTTCTCTGGCCAGCTCCAAATAGATGAATCAAATTGACTTCTTCCTAGAGAGCCATGTTCCTAATCCTTAGATGATTCTTCCTGCTTTTTTAGCCTATTTTCCTAATTTTTCATTTGGATTATTATTATATAATATCTTTTCTCACACATCTCAGAGCCCAAGTAGATCTCCTGGAGTTGGCTCTAGGTCCCATCATGGTCCTTTAGCATTTTGCAGAAAGAACAAATCCAGTTTTAAAACACCTGGTTTTGGAGGGTTTTGAAGTTCCATAAGACCTTTAAGATGCCTAAATTTCCATTCAAGGACTGAGACATGGATTGCTTTAAATTATTCAAAAGATAGAGGATGCCTCAACAGGATACTTCAAACTTAGGATTTATTTATTCATTCAAGATATATTTACTGAATATCTATTATGTATGTACCAAACAGTGTTTTAGGTATCATGTCATATGACTGAAAGCCTATCCTTGGCTGATTCTGAGTCAGAATTTCAATATCATCAGACAAAATCTGCTGATCTTTCAAACATGGCAGAGACGATCAACATCCTGGCTCTCCCACTCGGAAGCTGTGTGACCCTGGACTCCTCTCTGAGCCTCGGTTCTCACACCCCTCATGGTCCAGCAACTTCTACATTCATCAGCAGACTGGAAGAGACTGCACGCGACAAGACAAATAGAGGGAGGAGCTGCTTTGAGCTCTCGTCACTCACTGTTCACCTGCCAAGTATTATCTTCCAGGGCCAGCTAAGCTAGTGGGCGGCCTAGAATAGTCCCATTAGTAGTCACTACATTAACTCCTACTCTTACATCAGACTTCCTCCAGAAGCCTGCCTTGACATCTTCTGCGATGACATGCCCCTGATATGAGTTTCTATGGTGCCCTGCCCTACTTCTAATATATGCCTTACCACAATTCTATCATGAAAGATGTTTGGCTTACCATCTATCTCCCTGTGAGAATGTAATCTTCAAGAGGGCAATTGACATGTGTCTTCTGCTTTCTGGTATATCCGCAATATTTAACAGAGTCCACCTGTCATTAAATAAGTGACAAATGTATGTCTGTATACAAAGACATCACTTAGCTGACAAACGTCCATATACTCAAAGCTATGATTTTTCCAGTAGTCATGTATGGATGTGAGAGTTGGACCCTAAAGAGGGCTGAGTGCTGAAGAATTGATGCTTTCAAATTGTGGTGCTGGAGAAGACTCTTGAAGTCCCTTGGACTGCAAGGAGGTCAAACCAGTCAATCCAAAAGGAAATCAACACTGAATAGTCATTGGAAGGACTGATGCTGAAGCTGAAGCTCCAATACTTTGGCCACCTAATGAGAAAAGCCAACTCATTGAAAAAGATCTTGATGCTGGGAAAGATTGAAGGCTTTGCTTTATTAAATAAAGACAAACAGAAGCTGCTAGCAGTGCTATTGATAGAGATTTCTGTTTGAAAATGAAATTTGGGGCATCTGTTCTCCCCTGCTGTATTTTACTTTGAAAAGAACATCTATTTTGTTTTTTAAAATTATTTTTCTCAAAAGATAATGCATACATATGGTGAAAAGGTAAACATTAAAAAAGGGCACTTTTTAACACATGGTAGCATACTGTGTATATCTCTGTGTACTTCACTTCTTCACTGAAAGTAATATATCTTCAATAGAATAGAAAATATATATTTAGTAATATTAATGATTACATGTAATTTCATTTTATTTGTAACATATAATTGGTAGGTTTAATAATATGCTAACCACAGAAAAAGTAATCTAACATCAGGATTACATTGTTTACCTGGCAACACAAATACATTTTAACAAATATAGTTAATCAAGCAAAACAACTGTTAAAAATAGAATTCCCATAGAGTAGAAAAGTACAATTTATTTTTATATTGAAAGCAATATAAGTACCTAAAAGTTCCATTCCTGTTATTGTGAAACATTGCAGCCAAGTATCATTTACAGTCACTCTAAGAGTGACTTTAGAGATGATTTAGTGGAGTGATTTTACAGTACATTTTCAGGTGTGTGTGTGTGTGTGTATGAGTTTTTTTTTTTCAAAAGCAAGCTTATACAGAGACATAATAATGTCTTGCTTATTGAACACCTACTTTGGGCCTGGAAAATTATGAGCATTTTAAATTATTATCTTATTCCTTATAATAATCTTAGAGATAGGTACCATTATATTGATTTTATAGGTGAGAAACATAAATGCAAACTCTGTGGCATTTTATTAATCACAGCCCGAGCAGTTCAATATACTTGTCCTCCTAATAATCTGGAAACTAAGAGTCAAAGCCTGGCACACACAGGGGGCATCCCTGAGGGAACTGGCTCTGGTTGATATCCTTGTGACTATGCCCTGCTAATGGACATTTTGCTTATTTCCAACAAACACTGTATCAATGAATTTTCTTGTAAATATATGTTCATATATCTATCATATGGATAAATCTATGTGAATATATATATATATATATGTTCACTTGGGGGTATATTTTAGTATGTATTTCTAGAAATGAAATTGCTGGTTAATTTAGAAAATTGCTGAAAGTGTTAGCCACTCAGTCACATCTGACTCTTTAATGACCTTATGGACTGTAGCCCTGCCAGGTTCCTCTGACCATGGAATTCTTCAGGCAGGAATACTGGAGTGGGTTGCCATTCCTTTCTACAGGCAGAAAATTGCTACATGTATGTTAACATTCTTCATAAAATACATTTTAAAAAACTCATTGGTCAAAGCTACACTTGTGGAAAACACTAGTGTTGGCTGAACTCATTTTGGCTTCTGGACCTTGCTTTTGAAGGAAAAAAGTTTCAAAGTAGAAAGTATTTTAAATTCTTTAGGGAGAGGTAATTTGAAACATTCCATCACCTGATAAATGAAGCCCAAAGCCACAAAGGGCAGAAATGTCCAAGAAGCTCTGAAAACAGCTTTAGGTGTGAGCAACACTGGAGAGCACCATTGCTGAAAATCGAGGTTTAAAATGATGCCTTTTCCCTCAGGCATCCTTTGCCCACAGAACTTATCCATGATGACAGTTTATATTCATTCCTTCAGGAATAATTACTGTGCCTCCATGTGGAAGTTTTCTCATTCCAAAGAAGCAGGATTATCCATCATATCAGTGTGATATGGTTTTGCCAGATGCCAGATGAATTAACAAATGGTATTCAATATACACATTCATCAATTCTGACTACTGCTTAAATAAAATCACACCGGTATATCTTTGGAAAATACTAGTGGGCTTTGAACATATTTTAAAAATTGTGCTGATAGATATATGGTTCTTCTAGCCACTTAAAGAAATTTTAGATTAAAATAGTTTTTGTTGAAAGCTAGCTCTTCTTGAATATAAATTGAGAAAAGCCAGAGGCAGAAATTTTCAAACTTGAGCATACATCAGAATCACCTGGAGGGTTTGTTAAAACACTTTACTGGGCTGCACCCCAAAATTTTGCACTCAGTAAGTTTAGAGTGGTACTGTGGTTCTGCATTTCTAACAAGTTTTCAGGCAGTGCTGGTGTTCCTGGTCTGGAAATCATACTTGAGAATGGCTTCTCTTGACACGTCTTTTACAAAATTTAAGTCACATATGAATCACATAGAGATCCTTTAAAAACACAGATTCAGATCCAGTAGGAACTCAAGATTCTGCATTTTGACAAGCTCCTAGGTGCTGCTGATGCCTTCTGATCTGCGCAATTTTGAGCATCAGGATTCTACATAAAGTGTAGAACATTGTAGTTAGTTGACAATTTAGGGTGTTCCTGATTAAAAGATAAAGGTACTTAGAGAAATGTGTGGACTTTACCCACTCTCTCCCAGTTTTTCTGTCAAAATGTTAATGAACGCTTTGAATCTGATTGCCATGCCTTTTAACATAACTTGGCCAATGGTCCTCTCCTCCAGGAAACTTAATCCTTTGGAACCATTCTTTCCAATTCCTAATTTTCCTGAGGCTTAGTTTGATAGAATTTCAACTACTTTTCAACAAAGAGAAACTGGACATGGAATATTTTTGGCCATTGAGATTATATAGAAGCAGAAATTGAAGCTTAGAGTAGACAAGTAATTTACCTAAGACAAGAAACCAAAGCAAGTTGGCTACTTTCTGTTTGTTTAGGAGAGGCAGTATGGTGACGATAGATTCTAGACTGTGATAAAGAGAGAAGGCCATACTTTGATAACATGGTGATAGCGTTAGGAGTAGGGTGTGGCCTTGGTAGAAGCTGGTGGTCAAGAGTGGGGCAGTTATCCATACACCTACATTTTTGAACTCAGAGCTTTGGATTAAGAAAGGAGAAGGCTCCGTTTCCAAGCTTCAAAACAAAGTATTAATAGAAGGATTTCAGGCTTCAGGTATCAGATTCCAGGATTCACCCCTCTGTCCTACACCTCACATACTAGTTTGTTGTTGTTGAGTCACTAAGTCATGTCTGACTCTTCTGCGACCCCATGGACTATAGCCCACCAAGCTCCTCTGTCCATGGGATTTCCCAGGCAAGAATACTGGAGCTGGTTGCTGTTTCCTTCTCCAGGGGATCTTTTTGACTCAGGGATTGAACCTGCATCTCGTGCATTGCAGGCTGATTCTTTGCTATTGAACACCAGGGAAGCTCACATACTAGTTTACATCAGTTCATATTCAGATTATTAGGGTCTGGGGAATTGAATCATAGAACCACAGACTCAGAGTTGGGAAGAAGCTTAAGGGATTCAAGCCGTTTCTCCTCTGAGACTGTGATTCAGCACTAACAAAACTCACAAGGAACAGGTTTATAACCCATGAGTAAGATTACATGTGCTGGAGATCAGAACACTTACACCTCAAATATGGAGATCCTCTGACTAGCATTAATAAAACAGTAACTGAAAGAAAAGCTTGATAAGCAGGGAATCAATTAGAGCTGGGGAATTGAGAATTTTGTGAGACATTTCACCCAAACACGAAGAATCTGAGGACTAACTTGTTCCCCTATTAATATTGCAACTATTACCTCTAGATTTTCTGAACTGGCTCTAGATCAAAGCATTCTATCTATTGTACTCAGGTCTCCTTCTCAGGCTGCATGTAACAAATTTTGGTTTGAAGAATACAATGAACATAACTGGAGAATTCACCTTCCCTGAGGGTGGCATCTTTTCATCCCCAGGGAGTTTCTCTCTGTCCCTTGGAAAGAGCAGAAGGCCCACAGTGGGCCTTGTCTCTCTGTCCTGCTCTCCTGGCTCTGGGCTCTGTGCTCATAGACTCATACTTGAAGTCCTCAGGCTTTAGCGTCAAATACTGGCTAAGATTTCTGAGCCTCATGTCATATATGATTCACAATTTCTGGGGACTCAGAAAGAAGGTTAGCCCATAGTACAGCAAAGAATGAAATATAGGCTTACAAGAGGGGAGAGTACTCCAGCTGTTTTGGGGAAAGGGTGGGAATTCCTAGGAACTGGGCCACTGCTCACTAGTTGACCTTTTATGGTGAGCCTTGGAACTGTCATGGCACCCATGGGTGTGTCATTGAACATGTTCATGTTTTACAGTAAGCATATTGTGAGGCTCAATGTCTATGAGTCAATGTGGAAATTGACTCATTCGCCTTCTTGGACATAGTTGGTTCTAACCAGTTTCTTTTAAAGGTTGTGTCCTGCCCCCTTCCCTTCTGTGTTTTTTTTTCCCCTTTATTTTTGTTTTGGCAGAATAATTATCTTTAATTATACTAATTACATAAATGGATAAAAATGAATGATTAGGGCATTACTCTGAAAACAATAGCTCTATATTAATGACTGGATCTTCTTGCAACTTATCTTTACCATCCCCCTACTTCTTTTTTTTTTTTTAATGTTCTAAGATTTATTTATTTTTTAATTTATTTATTTTAATTGGAGGCTAATTACTTTACAGTATTGTAGTGGTTTTTGCCATACATTGACATGAATCAGCCATGGGTGTACATCTCTTCCCTATCCTGAACCCCCTTCCCACCTCCCTCCCCATCCCATCCCTCAGGGTCATCCCAGTGCACCAGCCCTGAGTACCCTGTCTCATGCATCAAACCTGGACTGGTTATCTGTTTCACATATGATAATATACAAGTTTCAATGCTATTCTCTCAAATCATTCCACCCGCGCCTTCTCCCACAGCGTCCAAAAGACTGTTCTATACATCTGTGTCTCTTTTGCTGTCTCACATATAGGGTCATCATTACCATCTTTCTAAATTCCATATATATGCATTAGTATACTGTATTGGTGTTTTTCTTTCTGACTTACTTCATTCTGTATAGTAGGCTCCAGTTTCATCCACCTCATCAGAACTGATTCAAATGTATTGTTTTTAATGGCTGAGTAATATGTATATGTGTATATGTACCACATGGTGTATATGTACCACAGCTTCCTTATCCATGCATCTGCCAAAGGACATCTAGGTTGGTTCCATGTCCTCGCTATTATAAATAGTGCTGCGATGAACATTGGGGTACATGTATCTCTTTCAGATCTGGTTTCCTCGGTGTGTATGCCCAGGAGTGGGATTGCTGGGTCATATGGCAGTTCTATTTCCAGTTTTTTAAGGAATCTCCACACTGTTCTCCATAGTGGCTGTACTATTTTGCATTCCCACCAACAGTGTAAGAGGGTTCCCTTTTCTCCACACCCTCTCCAGCCTTTATTGTTTGTACACTTTTTGACAGCAGCCATTCTGACTGGCATGAGATGGTACCTCATTGTGGTTTTGATTTGCATTTCTCTAATAATGAGTGGTGTTGAGCATCTTTTCATGTATTTGTTAGCCATCTGTATGTCTTCTTTGCAGAAATGTCTGTTTAGTTCTTTGGCCCATTTTGTGATTGGGTCATTTATTTTTCTGGAATTGAGCTGCAGGAGTTGCTTGTATATTTTTGAGATTAATTCTTTGTCAGTTGCTTCATTTGCTATTATTTTCTCACACTCTGAAGGCTGTCTTTTCACCTTGCTTAGAGTTTCCTGTGTTGTGCAAAAGCTTTTACGTTTCATTAGGTCCCATTTGTTTATTTTTGCTTTTATTTCCATTACTCTGGGAGGTGGATCATAGAGGATCCTGCTGTGATTTATGTCAGAGAGTGTTTTGCCTATGTTTCCCTCTAGGAGTTTTATAGTTTCTGGTCTTACATTTAGATCTTTAATCCATTTTGAGTTTATTTTTGTGTATGGTGTTAGAAAGTGTTCTAGTTTCATTCTTTTACAAGTGGTTGACCAGTTTTCCCAGCACCACTTGTTAAAGAGATTGTCTTTTCTCTATTGTATATTCTTGCCTCCTTTGCCAAAGATAAGGTGCCCATAGGTGCATGGATTTATCTCTGGGCTTTCTATTTTGTTTCATTGATCTATATTTCTGTCTTTGTGCCAGTACCATACTGTCTTGATGACTGTGGCTTTGTAGTATAGTCTGAAGTCTGGCAGGTTGATTCCTCCAGTTCCATTTTTCTTTCTCAAGATTGCTTTAGCTATTCAAGGTTTTTTGTATTTCCATACAAATTGTGAAAATACTTGTTCTAGTTCTCTGAAAAATATCGTTGGTAGCTTGATAGGGCGTGCATTGAATCTATAGATCGCTTTGGGTCGTATACTCATTTTCACTATATTGATTCTTCTGATCCATGAACACGGTATATTTCTCAACCTATTTGTGTCATCTTTGATTTCTTTCATCAGTGTTTTATAGTTTTATACATATAGGTCTTTTGTTTCTTTAGGTAGATTGATTCCTAAGTATTTTATTCTTTTTGTTGCTATGGTGAATGGGATTGTTTCCTTAATTTCTCTTTCTGTTTTCTCATTGTTACTGTATAGGAACGCAAGGGGTTTCTGTATGTTAATTTTATATCCTGCAATTTTACTATATTTGTTGATTAGCTCTAGTAATTTTCCGGTAGAGTCTTTAGGGTTTCCTATGTAGAGGATCATATCTGCAAACAGTGAGAGTTTTACTTCTTCTTTTCCAATCTGGATTCCTTTTATTTCTTTTTCTTCTCTGATTGCTGTGGCTAAAACTTCCAAAACTATGTTGAATAGTAGGGGTGAGAATGGGCAATGTTGTCTTGTTCTTGACTTTAGGGGAAATGCTTTCAATTTTTCACCATTGAGTATAATGTTTGCTGTGGTTTTGTCATATATAGCTTTTACTTTAAGACTACTAATGCTTAAAAAATATATGGCCATTCCCCAAGTCCCAGAATCCTTACAGCATCCCTGCCTTTGTTATCCTTTCTAAAACTGTGTAACCAACTTTAGGCAGATATTAATATGTTTAAGGTTAGTATTATCCTATGTGTATAATAAAAAAATTACTCATTGTTTACTCATTCATTAATGGGTTATTTATTTAGTGAGCATCAGTTGAACTCTGTGTGGATCACAATAAACTGTGGAAAATTCTGAAAGAGATGGGAATACCAGACCACCTGACCTGCTTCTTGAGAAACCTATATGCAGGTCAGGAACCAACAGTTAGAACTGGACGTGGAAAAATGGACTTGTTCCAAATAGGAAAAGGAGTACGACAAGGTTGTATATTGTCACCCTGCACATTTAACTTGTATGAAGAGTACATCATGAGAAATGCTGGGCTGGAGGAAACACAAGCTGGAATCAAGATTGCCAGGAGAAATAACAATAACCTCAGATATGCAGATGACACCACCCTTATGGCAGAAAGTGAAGAGGAATGAAAAAGCCTTTTAAAGACAGTGAAAGGGGAGGGTAAAAAAGTTGGCTTCAAGCTCAACATTCAGAAAACTAAGATCATGGCATCCGGTCCCATCACTTCATGGGAAATAGATGGGGAAACATTGGAACAGTGTCTGACTTCATATTTTTGGGCTCCAAAATCACTGCAGATGGTGATTGCAGCCATGAAATTAAAAGACACTTACTCCTTGGAAGGAAAGTTATGACCAACCTAGATAGCATTTTAAAAAGCAGAGACATTACTTTGCCAACAAAGGTCCCTCTAATCAAGGCTATGGTTTTTCCAGTGGTCATGTATGGATGTAAGAGTTGGACTGTGAAGAAAGCTGAGCGCTGAAGAATTGATGCTTTTGAACTGTGGTGTTGGAGAAAACTCTTGAGAGTCCCTTGGACTGCAAGGAGATCCAACTGGTCCATCCTAAAGGAGATCAGTCCTGGGTGTTCATTTTAAGGACTGATGTTGAAGCTGAAACTCCAATACTTTGGCCACCTGATGCGAAGAACTGACTCATTTGAAAAGACCCTGGTGCTGGGATAGTTTGAAGGTGGGAGAAGGGGATGACAGAGGATGAGGTGGTTGGATGGCATCACCGACTCAATGGACATGAGTTTGGGTAAGCTCTGGGAGTTGGTGATGGACAGGGAAGCCTGGCGTGCTGCAGTCCATGGGGTTGCAAAGAGTCGGACATGACTGAGTGACTGAAGTGAACTGAAATCCAAAAGAAACACCCTATATTACAGGAATATAAAGTCCAGAGGATCTGAGGGTAATGATGCCTAATGACAATGGGAAGACATACATGATAAAAGATATGATATTATACATTTCTTTGGAAAGATGGGCATGGAAAGGCAGGGGTTATGTGGGGCTGTGTCATGGGAATTTTCAAAGAAGAGGTGGCCTTTGTGAAGTTTTAGGAGTGGAAGCCTGTAATCATTTGTGCAAAGCAAAAATAGAGACACAAATGTAGAGAACTAATGTGTGCACACCAAGCCAGGGGCGAGGAGGGTGGGATGAATTGGGGGATTGGGACTGACATATGTACACTATTGATACTTTGTGTAAAAGAGATAACTAATGAGAACCTCCTATACAGCTCAGGGAACTCTATCTACTCAGTGCTCTTTGGTGACCCAGATGGGAAGGAAATCCAAAATAAAGGGGATATATGCATATGTATAGCTGATTCACTTTGCTGTATAGCAGAGGCTAACACAATTTTGTAAAGCAACTTTACTCCAATGAAAATTAATGAAAAGAAAAACAAAAACAATGTGCAGAAGCTTTTCCTGAGCAAAAAAGAAGCAGCAGCCTGTAATCATTCATCCAGGGTGCTTCTAAGTCTTTTGCCTAAGGAGATGGAACAAGAGAATGGGAAGGGAGCTGGAGGGAGACCGGAGGTGGTGGTTAGGGCAACATTGCCTAAAAGCTTTTTATAATTTTATGCATTTCCATAAATAAAAATGTCCAAAAATAATTTGCAGACCTAGAGATACAGCTTTCTAATACAACTTTTCACACAATCAGATATACTTTAATTTTTTTCTGAGTGATCATAAATTCCAACTTATTAAAGTGTGCATTAATGAGGTTTTCATATGGTCATATCCCATTGTCAAGGAAATTGAGGCCTGTGCCAAGAAAGCATCTTCTTTATCAAGTCTATCTATTTTTTATATGTCCTTAAAAAATTTATGTGTGTGTGTTGTGCATTTTTTTCTTTTTAATGGAGTTGTTTAGAGATAAGGAATAATAGTGAATTTAGTCCTCTTGATTTGTCCTTCCTGATAAGAGCTGAGGGTTCTTTAGAAATGTTATCTGCTCTGTGGCTGAAAATAATTTAATAATATTAATACTTTTTAAAAAAAGGGGATTCGATACAATATGGGCTTAAAAATCAGAGGTATTCTTATGGAAGTCTGTGTGTGTGTGTGTGTGTCTGTGTATGTGTGCGTGTGTGTGGTGAGTTAGAAGGAGAGACAGACAGACACAGAGAGATAATCTGATATTTTAAGACAACAAATAAGCCTGGTGTGCCTGTGGGCTTTAGTGCCACCATCATCCCAGAGGCTTATTGTTCCTCTTTTTTATTTAATAGATCCTCAACACTTCTGGCGCCTTATTGGTAAAAAAACAAACAAACAAAAAAAGAAATGCAATGAAATTCATTTAATATCACCCTAAACTATCTGATACATTCAAGCTTCTCTTTAATTTTGAAAAGAACATGATTCTAGATTTTAAAATCCTGCTCAAGTTTGTCCTCACTTTTGTAAGTGAAACCAGTAGTAAAGCTAGCATTGTTTGCTGCTGGCTCTGACAAACACAGGTGAGGGCATTATGAAATAGGTTTTATGATTACCTTAAAAATGCTTTTATCTACCCTTCCTTGCATCTCTAGGCAGTTCCCTCAAAAACTTTATTCTTAACTAAGAGGATTTCAAAGTTTGGTATTTTTGAGAATTACCATAGTGTTTGTATCCTTTAAAAAATAAATTACATTCTTATGCATAAACTAAGGTTAGGAAAGCATGTAATATTTTCTCTCATGTTTTATTGTTTAATAGAAAGGTTAGAATAATAGCACTTTAAATTGAACTCAGATAGCATTTTTAACCAGCTTTTAAGAAACCATACTTCTTGTTCCATTGTTTCTGTACATATTTGAATTACTTTTAAAATTCCAAATTCACCAGGTTCCCCAGAGGTTCCCTTCATGGAGGATGGTGCATTTTCCAGTTAACTCTGCTTAGGGGCTGAAGTTGTTCAAAGCAATTTGTCCAAGTCTGAAGCTGAATTAATGTGGTGCATGGACTATACATTGTATTACATTTAAAAATTCAAGACACAATGCAAACTTTTCAGTTATTCAGAGCCAGGATTAAGGTACAAGTGGAGTAAGTGTGATTTGACATATGATTTGAGGAGAGATGCTGGGAGACACTCTTTCCATTCTACGTCCCTTTTCTCTCTCCTCAGGTCTCTGTTAAAAAGACTTTGAGTCTGGAAGTATGAGAACAGAATGCAAACGCCTTTATAAGGAGTTAGATGCAAAGCAATGATGAATCTATGACTCCTCAGTGGAAGTGTATTCATCAGATTATGTAGCAAGAACTTGATGATGGGGATAATATGGGCAAGTGTTTCATTTATGAGAAGAGTGGAGGAGGGGCAAGCCCTGATTTTCCTGCCCCCATTATTTAAAATCTAGAATGCATGTGAGGGGTTCAGGAACTTTAAAGGGAAAAGGGGATTAAGCAGCTAGTAGAGGGATGAGGGCTTCTGACTTGGCCTGTTTGAGTTGATTCTTCCCGAGAGTCTCTTTCCATCTCTGACCATTGATTCTGTTTCTCAGATTGCCCTTTCTGATCCCCCCACCCCCTCCCCTGCGTTCGCCTCTTAATGAACTTTTTCAATTCTCAGTTTGTCACTTGTTTCCAGAATTCTTCTCCAACCTTCAGTCCTTTCCTCCCTTCTTGATCAACTAAGTGCCTCCCCCTCCACTTCCAGAGAACCATGTGCATCCCTATTGCAGTTAGTGTCCCTTATAGTGATTTGTTTGGTTTTCTCCTCCTTGACAAATTTCAAGCTCTTTAATGGTTGGGATGATGGATCCCTTATTTTTTGGAGGAATGGTATGGTTATTTAACAAATGTGGGATAAATACATTTCAATACTGCTCGCAAATGTTTCCTGACTTATCCCCTGTATTTGAAGATAAGCAGTGCTATATCATCCTCCACTTCAATGTCCAGTGGAAATATATAATATTTTGTAGACATGTTAGTCATCACTATTTTTTTTTTCACTCTGAGTTCCTCACAATCCTTATAGAATGGAAACTGCATGTGTAGAGTCTAATAATATATTCATCACTGTCCTCTGGCCCTCCAGTTAAAACCACCCCATTCCCTTTCACCATCTCATTTAGAACATGGATGGATGGCTGTTCCTTGCTTCATAAAGCAACAGCTACCAGCATGAAAACCTCCTACTCCTCATCTTTTTGCTTACTTGATTTTACTCCCCTATTCCTTTAAAAGAGACTCCTTCAACATGCTCTTCTTCATCTCATTTATTCTATATCTTTTGAGAGATTTCTCCATCATGTTCCTCTTCTTTTCAATATCTTCAATTGCTCTAGTGAGTCTTTCCTTTCAGCATGTAAATATACGCAAATCTCCTTACATAAAAAACTCTCTTAATCACAAGTGTTCATATATCTCTGTTCTTCCTCCATATCTATTCAATAAAATAATAATCATTACTTGAAATCTTACACTCATTTTTCGTTTACAATGAATCACCATTGCCAAAGCCAATGTTCATTTAAGTTTTTATCCCTACTTTACCACTGCTGCATTTGACTGTGATGACCACAACCACATCTTTTGAATTTTCTGATTTTTATTATGTGTTTTTTAGTTGGAGTATAATTGCTTTACAATGTTGTTTCTGCTGTACAATAGTGTGAATCCGCTACATGTATATATCCCCTCTGTTTTGAGACTTCCCCCCACACCCACCCACTCTTGTGAATTTTTCGATCTTTAGAAAATATTCCCCTGCTTCTTCCTGATTTCTATTTAAGTCTCCAGCCAGTCATTGAGCCTACTCTATGAGCCTCTTTTTCCACTTGCTGTTTAAATGCTGATGCTTTCCAAGTTCCTGCTCTTGGCTTGCTTCTTTTCTCATTTTACATACTCTGAAAGGGTAATGTCTTTATACACACCACATCCATGACCAACTATGCTGGGGAGGAATTTTCTCAGCATAGTCGGGTATGTCTAGTTGAGATGAAACACTGCCTTCACTGTGCCTAGTCTAAAACTTGGGAGTTGTCTTGAGTTTTTCCTCTCTGTCAGTCCTGTATCTAACAGTTTACAACTGATTAGGGGTTGGAAGCTGAGGCTGAACAGCTTCCTTCTGCTGTTTCCTCCAAATGAGTGGATCAGGTTGAAGGGCAGGGCTCTGGACTTCGCTGACGGAGAAACAGGACCAGAGACTGACGAGGTTCGGGAGCATTATGTTTGACCTTGCCCTTGTGGGGAGAGTGTGCATGGGTGGAGTCTTTTCAGGATGTGTTGCTCTCCTAAGAGCCTGCTGCAAGCTCCCAGGGCACCCTACCATATCAGCCATGTGTCTCCTCGTCTGTCCTCTCTTACCCAGCACCAGGCCTTCCCCCCAATTCCCTTTCTTTCCTTTGCTCCCTTCCCTCTCACAGATGTGTCCTTTCTCCACAGTGGAGAAAGAATTATATTTTTCAATGGACTAGACAGAGAAGATCTTTCCTTCTGCTTTAAGCGTAGATTTTTAGGATTGAACTTTCTTATCTTTGAATCAAAATCTTCAGATAGAAACAAAAGGGGGTCAGGACTTCCCAGATGGTCCAGTGGCTAAGACTCCACACTCCCAGTGCAGGGAGCCTGGGTTCAATTCCTCATCAGGGAACTAGATTCCATGTGCTGCAACTAAGAGTTTGCATGCCACAAACGAAAGATGCTACAGTGAAGATCGAAGATCCTGTGTGCTATAATTACAACCCAGCATAGCCAAATAAATAAATTAAACAAATATTAAAAAAAAATAAAGAGGGTCATTTTTACCTTGCTTGGTTCTCTATGAATACAATTTTCTCTGGGAAATATGCAAAGAAGTAGGTAGCCAAAAACAAGATTCAATTATTCATGATCTCTGGTCAATACAATTTTAATGTAAGTATCTCTTCCTTTTCACTCTCAGCCACCAGCTGTTTTGATTCTACCTCCTAGCTATGCCAAGAGTCTGACTCTAGGGTGGAATGCAAAATTATCACATTCTTTATAACCCTCACATCAAAAGGCACAAGAGTATTTCTTTATCCCTTGAATCTGGTAAATTTGTGACTTTCTTTGACTCACAAAATGAGACACAGGCAACAAATATCGTTTGCTCTCTGACACTCACAGCAGTGTTTGCCCCAGGAGATCCTGCATATTTCTTCTTCATCTTTTGGAGCCCTGCCTCCAGCACATGAAGGACCCCTGGTCAACCTGCAGGAGGATAAGACTTGATAGGTATCAGAAAGGAGCTCTCACAGCAGAACCTCAGAGCGGCCAGCTCTCAGCTGACCATCTAGCTGACCACATGTACATGGACCACCCGGCTGAGGGCAGAATCCCTTAGAATCCCTGCTAAGATCAGACCAAACTGGACCTGTGGAATCACAAGCTAATTAGGGCTTCTCAACCTCAGAACACTGACAGTTTAGATTAGATGGTTCTTGGAGGGTGGTGGAGCTCTCCTGTGTGCTGTTGGAGGTTTAGTGAAATCCCTGGCTTCTACTCACTGATGCTGCTAGTACTGTTCTTCATTGTGATGACCAAAAATATTTCAAGACACTGACAAATGTCCCCTGATGATCGTGGTGGGGAAAAACCCTCCCCTCCCATAGATAAGAAAAATAAATGCTTGTTGCTCCACACCTCTAAGATTTAGAGGAGGTTGTGGTAGAGAAAAAACTACTTAACACAGTTCCCTTCTTTCTAGATCCATTCTCATTGTCTTTGTCTTAGGTCAAGTTCCTATAACTTTGTTGTTGTTGTTCAGTCTCTAAGTTGTGTCTGACTCTTTGCGAGCCCATTAGCTGCAGCACACCAGGCTTCTCTGGCCATCACTATTTCCCTGAGTTTGCTCAAACTCATGTCCAGCCAACCATCTCATCCTCTGTTGCTTCATTCTCCTCTTGCCCACAGTTTTTCCCAGCATCAGGATCTTTTCCAATGAGTCAGCTCTTGCTGCTGCTGCTAAGTCGCTTCAGTCGTGTCCGACTCTGTGCAACCCCATAGACGGCAGCCCACCAGGCTCCCCCGTCCCTGGGATTCTCCAGGCAAGAACACTGGAGTGGGTTGCCATTTCCTTCTCCAATGAATCAAAGTAAAAAGTGAAAGTGAAGTCCCTCAGTCATGTCTGACTCTTTGGGACCCCGTGGATTGCAGCCCACCAAAGTCCTCCGTCCATGGGCTTTTCCAGGCAAGAGTACTGGAGTGGGGTGCCATTGCCTTCTCCAGAGTCAGCTCTTAGTTGTGCCTAAATCATTGCCAGTTGCCTAACCAAGTTATTTCCTGTGATTTGTTCCTTTAATCTAGCCTATCCGTTTCCATCAGGGGTTAAACAAATGCAAACGCAAACTTGATCACATCATTTCATACTTAAATAAATTTTACCAATGTCTCATTGCCTACATGGTAAAATTCCAAACTTCTGGTATACAAAGTCCATCCTAATCTAGAATTTCTACTAATATAAATATGATTTCCCACCCTCTCCCCCATACACAAGTTAATTTTCAGTGCTGTCACAATATTTACTGCTCTGGAATGTGTGTTATGTTTCCATGCTTTGTACCTGAGAGTTAAATTTAAGTAATTCAGATTCTCCTTTCTACTACCAATGTTCTGAAGGATTTCATAGTATAAGCTAATTGCATCCTGATAGCTTCCCAGTAACTTATTTTTTAAAAAACAAATCTTGGTTTATGCACAGACAAGTATACACATATGCATGTATAATTGCATATACACATGCAATGTATATAGAGTGAAAATCTAATAAGATCAGAATTCAAATTTCAGACTTCTAAAGGGAATTTTGAGGAAATTTATAGGCACCCCCTGAAGTATTTTATCAACTCCAAAATCTCAGAATATACCGTAGTGTCGTAGATAACTGTTTTAAAGCATTCATTTAATAGGCAAATAACCCAAATTCTTTTTAGAAAATTACCTTCCTTCCACGTGTGCAAGACTAATACAGCAATCAATCAAGGTATTTTGCCCCACCCCAGCTAAGGGGTGGAGTTGTGAATTAAACTTGGCCCAGAGGGGATGCTGACTATGGAGCAGAATGATGCAAAAACCTAAAAACTGATGGGAGTCTCCTCACCCTGTGGTGGTCGATTAACTCCTTCACCCTGGTCCAGTTCCTGATGCACTAATTCCTGTTATTTTTCAAGCCTAATGCAGGCTTCTCTTTGGTTCTATAAATTGCTTGTGATTCTTACAATATATTCCTTTTATGCTTTTGTAAGGATATTCTTTTTTCTTCCTGTTGGAGAAATCTCCTTGAGAGTCTATTTTCAATGATAGTTCCAACTAGTTTCTACTCTTGTTATAAATAATTGTATTGAATTAATTTGCAGCTATTTCATAATACATAGTTGTTTCCCAATGGCTCAGCGGGTGAAGAATCCACCTGCAATGCAGAAGACAGGAGACACGGGTTCGATCCCTGGGTCAGGAAGATCCCCTGGAGGAGGAAATGGCAACCCACTCCAGTATTCTTGCCTGGAAAATCCCATGGACAGAGGAGTCTGGTGGGTTATAGTCCAAAGGGTTGCAAAGAGTTGGACATGACTGGGGAGTGACTGAGCACATAATACATATCTTTGATTAAATTCATGTGGGTTTCCCTCAAGCCATTTTGTAACAGTTTATTATATCTTTGCTATAGATGCATTTTCTAGGTGCTCCAAGATTTTTTTTAAATTGAAGTATAGTTGATTTATAATAAGATGTTAGTTTCAGTGTACAGCAAAGTGATTCAATACACACGTATATATATACAAACACATATGCATTCTTTTTCAGATTCTTTTTCACTATATCTTATTTCAAGATATTGAATAATTGTTCTCTGGGCTATTCAATAATTCCTTGCTGTTTGTCTATTTTATACATAGTAGTGTGTAGCTGGGCTTCCCTGGGCTCAGCTGGTAAAGAAGTCCACCTGCAATGCAGGAGACCCTGATTCGATTCCTGGTTCAGGAAGGTCCCCTGGAGAAGGGATAGGTTGCCCACACCAGTATTCTTGGGCTTCCCTGGTGGCCCAGACTGTAAAGAATCCACCTACAATGCAGGAGACCTGGGTTCAATCCCTGGGTTGGAAAGATGCCCTGGAGGAGGACATGGCAACCTACTCTAGTTTTCTTGCCTGGAGAATCCCCATGGACAAAAGTGCCTGGTGGGCTACGGTCAATGGAGTCGGACATAATTGAGTGACTAAACACAGCACAGCACAGTGTATATCTGCTAATCTCAAACTCCTAATTTATCCCTCCCTCACTGTCTGCTTTGGTAACTGTAAGTTTGTTTTCTGGGTTTGTTTCTGTTTTGTAAATAAATTAATCTGTATTTTGTATATTCTACATGTGTGGTATTATATGATATCTGTTTTTCTCTGTTTGACTGACTTAGCATAATAATTTCTAGGTCCATCCATATTGCTGCAAATGGCATTGTTTCATTAAAAAATTAAACAATGCCATTTATATATATATATATAAACAATGCCATATATATATATATGCAGGAGGGGTGTTAGTTGCTCAGTCCTGTCTGACTTTTTGTGACTCCATGGACTGTAGCCTGCCAGGCTTCTCTGTCCATGGGGTTCTCCAGGCAAGTATACTGGAGTGGGTTGCCATATACCAATCTTCTTTATCTATTTATCTATTGATGGACATTCACATTGCTTCCATGTGTTGGCTATTGCAAATAGTGCTGCTATGAACACTGTGTTGCATGTATCTTTTCAAATATGAGTTTTCATCTTTTCTAGATATATGCCTGGGAATAGCACTGCTGAATCATTTGGTAACTTTATTTCTAGTTTTTTAAGGCAATTGCATAGTCTTTTCCATAGTAGCTTAGGTGCTTCAAGTATTATAAATTTGATTAGTATGGGCCAGAAGTCAGGAATCAGGCAGTTTAGAGGTTCTCCATAATATGTTGTATATAACTTCTGTTTTGTGCTCTCATATGCGAGCAGAAGCAATGTTAGGAATAGTCTTCCTCTGGCCTGCAATGGGACTCCTTCAGACTTGCTCAGGTTTCTGAGAGACATGAGGATGTTCTCTTTAAGTAGTTATTAGTCCTGTTCACTAATATTCCCTGTTATCTCCTGTTTGGGGCATATGGAGTTGTATTTCTCACCCTCATTGCGTCTGAGTGGGGCAGTGTAATTGGTTTTGGCTGATACGTCGGAGCAGAAGTAATATGTGTCACAATACTTAGAAAATCATTTAATAGCCTGAGAACGTTCAGAATTCTCTTTTCTCTCTGGCATGTTTGAGACGGTAGGGGCTCTACCAAGACTGTGAGATGGTGGGTGTCCTCTGAATGAATACTCTGAGCCAAGTAGGTAAACAAGCAGATTGAAAAAGAAGAAAAACTTTACTTTAAACCAATAAAGCTTTGCTGTTGCTACTGCAGCATATTGTGGGTTTCTTTTCTGCCTGATAGATCTCTCTTTCTGGAGAGCAATTCTCTTGAAATCTCTACCTTTTCTCCTAATGATAAAACTGTTGGACAAGTAAGAAGAAGAGCTTGAAGCTCCCATTGCCACTCTTGCCAACATCCAGATCTTCCATCTCAGCCTTCCATAGACATTTTGAAAACACACATCATCTTCCTTCCTTCCTTTCCTACCTATCTCCACAGCCCCGTAAATCTCCTGAAAGCTTGAAAGCGTCTTAGACAAATTTCCATCAACCAAATCTTCACTCCTAAAAGGTAGGAAAAAAAAATTGCTCCTACCCTACCTTATTTTAGCTTTAAAAATTCTTTCTTTTTGCCTAACAAAATTTCTAACCCTCCAATTTGTTTTATATCTTCTTACAAAAGGAGAGAATAGTATTTGTCTCCTTTACTGACCCCTAGACTTAGTAATACTTTCCCTTGCTCCTTCAGTCTTTACATTTCTTTCTATCACTGTTAGTTTGATCTTGATGCCTGACATGTCCTTCTTGTGGAGAAGATGAAAGTGACCTGGGCTTGGGGACACAACATATGCCTTCCCTGACATCTTCTACTTCCAGAATGCTCTGATATTAAAAGAAGAGCTCTTGCAATTGGCACTCACACTAACACTGTCCAAACTGCATTTATGAAAGTGCAATAACCCACAAGATCTATAATTCCAAAAGGGTTATACATCTGCAAGTTGACAGGAAGCCTACAGGAAGTTTTTTTCTTCTACTCTTTCCATTTAGCTTGTGCTAAGTGGCCCAGTAGAGACCAATGAAAGCATGGAAGCAGAAGGAAAAGAGTGGAGTTATAAGTGACAGGTAACAATGAAGGAAAAAAATAGTAAAGGCCATAGTTTAATGGTTTTCTTCACTGGTTACCATGCACAACTGAGATTTTTTTTTTTTTTTAATTCAGGTTGAATTCTTTTAAAAAATGCTGATCCTAGGAAAAAGTTAAAAAGAAAAAGCATTTGTTTTTAATGGAAAAAGATGTTGTATAGGTAAAATTAAATAGTTCACATACTTGGTTGACTGGCTGAACTGTTGGGAATGTTCTGTTGAAAAACGTTCTAAGGCTCTGGTTTGACCCAGTAGTGATTGAACAGCCGTGATGGCCAAGGGCTTGAGTGCTCCAAATTTGTCATCCTTATTCTGGATATCTGAGAAACAATCTTATACATTCTTGTACAACAGGAAGAAAAGGGACTGTACTCTATACTCAAAATACAATGGTCCATTTTTCCCTTTAACATCTCCAGAAAAAAGTTAAATTGCACATTTTCATCTGCCACAGGTTTCTTTTAGGTCCAGAACGTCCAAAAGCTAATCTGGAAAGCAACATCGTATGGTAGACTTTTTGCACTTTTTCAGGACAGTCTTTGTTTGTCTTTATTGAACTCTCACATAGATCTCCAGTACAAAATAAGGAACAATCGGAACTATTTTGTTTAAAGATGAAACAGTGGTATAAGACCCAAATTTCTTAGACCTCTTTCTCTTGCCCTTTGGAATGCTGGAGGATCCGTGGGGCTTTCTCAAACATGATCAAAAACCTCAGAAGTGACATTTGGGCCAGGTAGACTTGGCTTTAAATCTCTTGCTTTCTTCCTAGCCATGTAAAACCTTGAGTGAGCTGTTAGCTTATCTAAGGCCTGTTTCCCTTATCTGTTAAATAGAGATAACAGTCCTCAGATTACAAAATTGTGAGATTGAATTGAGATAGCAGAACACAGTAGATGCTCAGCAAAGATTATTTCTGTTTCCTCTCTTGCTTGAAGCTAAATCCAACAAATACCTCCAATCCTTTATGGCAATGATTCAACGTAATTTGCTGCCATTATCCTTCAAATACTTGTGGAGTATAATAGATTTTCTTTAGCTTTTCTTTGTTGCTCAAATCAGTCCTGATTTTCTGTCCTTTTAAAAAATCTTGTTATTCATTAATCTGGTGAAACAATGGATAAAAATATTTTCTTTATTTTATATTTGTCAAATTCTCATTAATGGCAATATTTTACTTTTACTAATTCATATAATCAATACCACAATATGAGAACTACTCTGTTGTATATACTTTAGTTTGTTTATTTAATGAGTGGTGTTCAATGTATCTTCTACAATTGCTTAATGTGTATTTTGATAGTTTTCCTTTTCATAAAAGAGTACCCTAGAGTTTGTCTTTTACATAGATACTACTTCCATGTGTTTTAAGATTA
The DNA here is from genome assembly GCF_910594005.1 of Cervus elaphus. Classification (NCBI taxonomy): domain Eukaryota; kingdom Metazoa; phylum Chordata; class Mammalia; order Artiodactyla; family Cervidae; genus Cervus; species Cervus elaphus. The sequence continues at coordinate 9,026,768 of NC_057833.1, read as the reverse complement.
TACATTGTTATGTATCATGTGCATGTATGTTCTTGATGTGAAGAAAGCATTAGTGAAAATATGAAATTACAACTTAAAGTACTTTTCTCTGTACAAAACTTGTCCAATGAATAACAGGATGCTATTTGTAAAGCTTTTTTTTTCTCATATTCCTTAGACTCAACTGTTACAAGATGCTTTTTTTTTTTTTTTTTTATCTTCCTTTTATCTTAGCCCATTATTGGAAATTTTGCCATAGTCTCTAAATATTGTAGGTTATTTAATACTGAACATCATAATGTCTCTGTAATACATGTTTGCACTCATGCCTACTCTCTGCTTTCCTTCCTTAATATTATTGTTTAATTGTCAAAAAATTTGGAAAATAGATTCAGTGAAGAAAGTTAACAGTTCCTAGACTGACCTTAAAAAAAAATCACTTCGAAACAACATGAATGGACTTGATTGGGGTTACACTAAATGAAGTTAGACAAGGAAAGACAAATACTATATGATATCATTTATATGTGAAACCTAAAAATTACAACATACTAGTGAGTATAACAAAAAATAAACAGACTCACAGATACAGGGAACAAATTAGTTGTTACTAGTGGAGAGAGGAAAGGGAAGCGGGGGTAATATAAGGGTAGAGGAGTAAGAAGTACAAACTCTTAGGTATAAAATAAGTTACAAAGTTACAATGCAGAGAACATAGCCAATATTTTTAACACCTATAAATAGAGTATAACCTTTAAAAATTGTAAGTCACTACACCGTACACTTGTAACTTAAATTGTACATCAACTAAACATCAATAAATAAAGAAAAAATCACTGTCCTATTTATTTATAGACTTACCAAATACTGATTTTTATGGGACTAAGCCCTGGAAAAGTCCTATCTATTTAAAAATAGAGAGAGATTGAGCAGAATTTTTGTAAATAACTTAAGAATTTATTTTGGCCTTCTTCATTAGATAAGGGACTATTTTAATCTGAATTCCCTGCCTAATAAAAGCACAGTCTTTTTTTTCACTGCCAATGATTTTATTACATATTTGCTATTATAATATGGAAGAACATTTATGATGAAATCAATTCCTTAAGAATTAGGTATTCCTTTTTTTTTTTAAATTTTGTTTTGTATTGGGATATAGCTGATTAACAATGTTTATGATAGTTTCAGATGAACAGCTAAGGGACTCAACCATACACATGAAAGTATCCTTTCTCCCCTAAACCTCCTTTCCATCCAGGCTACCACATAGCATTGAGCAGAACTCTATGTAAAAGTACAATCTTTGATGCCATTCTTTTGTTATAATTTCTCAACAAAGTGTAGTGCATAAATGAAGGAAATCTGGAGTGACTTTGCTGACCAGGGTGATTACAATGTATAAATAAATACCTCTTATAAATAACACATAAACAGGAGGAGTTTAACAAAAATTCCAGCTTCCATGATGACCAGAGAAAATATGATGAGAAGAAAAAAATTACCTGAGAATGAAATTATGAGATTATATATATATATATATGAAGTCACTCAGTCATGTCTGACTCTTTGTGACCATTGACCATAGCCTGCCAGGCTCCTCCGTCCATGGGATTTTCCAGGCAAGAATACTGGAGTGGGTTACCATTTCCTTCCCCAAATTATGAGATTGGAAAGATCTAAAATGAACACTTTTTAGTAACCAAAGACAAGTTTACATTCCTGACCCATTAGCTAACTCTAAAAAGGAACTTGACATTCTAGTAAGAGGAGCTGTTTGAAGAGTTTAGACATCTAATTTTTTTTGAGTAGATATTTAGATGAAAGAGAATTGATGAACATTTTTAACCAAAATTATTTTCTTGGTGACAGAATTTAATGGAAGAAATGTACCCTCTAGAAAAATAGGCTAGGGGAAAACAGCTGGAGTTTTTCTTATAAATGAAGTGCCTGAAGGTAATCTTAATATACTTTGTTAAATGTTTCCAAATAGTTATAAACAAACAGGTCTCCACATCTTTGAACTAAACAGACCAAGTTATTAAGGAAACTCAAAGTGGGTCCAAGCTGGTGAGTGGTTCTGGGCCATGTGATCCAAAGAATTAAATTTCAGTCATCATTTCCTAAACAAAATGAATCTGAGGTTCTTATGTGGGCAAAATTTCTCATCTCAATTTTGAGTGCTGCTTTTGAAAGGCCCTGTATTGGAGCCCAAGAGAGTTTTGATTTGAGAATGACAGGAAATGTTTTTCCATCTTTGAATAAAATTCAAACTTTTTATAACATGATCATATGGATTTTCTATAACTACTTTGCTTTAATAATTTATTTGTACAGTAGGGTAAATAATTCAGGGCACAGAATGAAAAAGGGATGCGTGCGTGTGTGTAAAACTGTGTGGGGAACTTTTACTAGTAATTGGAGCCTTTTTTGATCCCTAAGCAATGTAGTAGAGAGGAGTCATTTAGATGGGCATTTTGCTGTTGCTTAAGTAAGGAGTGTGTCATTTGCAGAATTATCCCGAAAGAAAAAAAGTCTTGTGGTTGAGGCCTTCTTCTTAGCTAAGAAACAAATTGGCATTTTACTGCTAGATTGAAAAACATCTGAGGAAATTTCTCTCTGTAATTTAGAAGTATTATTTTTATCTAACAGGCAAAATTTTCTTTATTTTGATTATATGCATACTAATATGTAGCATTTAAATATCCAATATTCAAATATTGTTAAAAAAAAAAAAAAAAGACCCTTGGTTTTGGAATCAGGAGACCAGTTTGACCCTCTTCTGCAAAAAAAAAAAAAAAAAAAAAAAAAATCCCTTTAAAGCTTGTGGCTTTCACTTTTAGTGTTTAGTCAAAGTTTCATAAGTTTTACATCCCATGTATGAGACCATTTAATAAAAGAGTGGCAGATGCTTTTTCAGATTAGAAAAATTAATTTTACATTAAGAACCACAGAGATGTCATAAATTTTTATAGAAAGACAATTGTCTTCTACAAAATCTTGCTCCCATACACCTGTAAGTAAAATATTGGAGCATGTAAATATACATTTCTTTGTCTATTTATGTACCACATTATAAAGCACACAAATAAGGTGACGGTATGAGGTAAAAAGGGCTTCCCTGCTGGCTCAGTGGTAAAGAATCCTCCTGCCAGTGCAGGAAACCTGGGTTCAATCCCTGGGTCAGGAAGATTCCCTGGAGAAGGAAATGGCAACCCACTCTAGTATTCTTGCCTGAGGAATCCCATGGACAGAGGAGTCTGGCAGGCTACAGCCCATGGGGTTGCAAGAGTTGGATGCAACTTTGGAAACTAAACAATGGCAACGATGAGGTAAAAATAAAATAGCACTTTTTCACACCTAAAGGAGTGAATGCAATCACTACTGATTGGAAAAATAAAGAAAAATGTAATATAGCAATTTCTTTCTTTCTTCTTCTTTTTTTTTTAACTTTTGGACCATAACACACAACATGTGGGATTTTAGTTCCCCAACCAGGGTTCAAACTCATGCCCCCTGCAGTGGAAGCTCAGAGTCTTAATTGCTAGACCACCAGGTAAGTCCCTGTGGCAGTTTCTGCCACAGCTCTGGAGAGTCCTTCTAAGGCAGGGGACACATGCAGAATAGTTTCTGTGGCCTAACAGGTGAACATGGCAGGGGAGATATAGGTGCTCCACATACCCACAGGGTGACCTTCAACACTCACTTGAAGCAGAGTCCCTTCTATGCTTTTTAAAAACACTGATGCCCCTGCTCTGTCTTCAGGGATTTGGTTTTCATTAGTCTGGCAGGGGAGGGACTAGGCATGGATTTAAAAAAAAAAATCTTCCTGGGAGAGATCAGTGTTCAGCTGGGGTTGAGAATCACTACCTCAGGCCCCGGGCAGCTCTTCTCCCTTGTGTGGGCCCTGCAGGGAGTTTCTAGGGGGAAGCGGTGCTGAACCATAGTTCCTGGTTGGGACAGTGCCATGGTTGAGAGGCACAGGAGAAGCAGTGATATGACTGCCATCTCACGGGAATGTATTCATTTGAATCGGGACAAGCAACAACCATCCTTTGAGATGGTGCCCAGCAAAGGTTGTGCAGCTGAGGGTGAAGGTATAATTGGTTTAAGAGCTCTGGTAAGTCATCAGGGGAATGCTTCCAGAGGTTGAGACCCCAAGTCTGCAGGCAGGAACAAGGACTATCTATTGCAGCTTAAATTAATGTCATTCCTGTGTCATTAAGCCTTCCACAGCCCGAGGACACCAGGGGAAACTCAGGTTACAGCATTAATATTGTAACAATAAGCAACTTTTACAGAGAGCTTCACAGCTTACAAAGCTCTTTTGTATATATTATGTTACTTGATCCACACTTCAACCCTGGGAGGTAGCAGGGTAAATGCTATTAGTTCCAGTCTATAAAGGAAATTAATGAAGTTCAATATTTGTCTGAAGTCATACAATATTAAAAGGCAGAGCCAGAATGCCAACTTACTTCTCCCAGCTCTCCACCTTTTTTCCTTTTTTACCAAAACTTGGACTGGTAGAAAGTGCTTGGTGATACACAGATCAGGATTCCTATGAATGTGTGTAGTTATTGATTTGTTTAGAAATGGGATAAATCTCTCTTAGGACTTAACTATTTTTATTCTTCACCACGGCCAGAGCTAACAATATTCAGCCATACCAGCTGTTAAAATGCTGAAAGACCTTTTGCTCATTTAGTAAATAGTTAAACCCTCTACTACCACAACCCCTTGTGGCCCAGTTCTTCCCCTGGACTCTGTTAGACCTCCTAACGGTCCAACAAAGAAGGAGTTAATTTCTGGCACAGCAAGGGCATTCCTGGCCCTGGTTCCACATTGGAAACCAGTGTAAGTGCCTGTGCTATTAAATTTGTGGTTGTTAAATATTAGAAATATTACCCTTCCTCATAGGCATTCATTTTCAAATCCAGGGGTTTTACAAATTAATTTCATTGATAGTAACAAGGCCTGGAGGATGGATCAGCAAAGCATTGATCCATATATCTATCCAACAATTCATCCAATCTGTGATCAAGTTCTACGGATTCTGCTTCCTATATCCTCTCTGTCTCTACTTCAACCAACACCTCCTTAATTCAGTTTTTACCACCCTTCACTTAGACTCTTGCTATGTAGTCCCTGTTCCTTATCTAACCCTCTCTAATTTGTAAAGTTTAAATCTGGTGGTATCCCTATCAGTTTGGACTTTGTCAAAGGTTGCCCTTTACTAACAGGATTTTTTCCTAAACTTCATTGAGCTTTAATTAATACAGAACATTGTGTAAGTTTAAGGTGTACAGAGTGATGATTCAATACATTTATGTATTATAAAATGATTACCACAATAAGGTTAGTTAACACATCTACCACCTCACCTTGTTACCTTTTTTCCCCTGTAGTAACATGTAAGATCTAATTTCTTAGCAATTTTCAACTACACAATACAGTATTATTGACTATAGTCACCATGCTGTCCATTAGATTCCTGGAACTTCATCTTATAACTAGAATTTTGTACCCTCTGATCAACATCTCCCCATTTCTCCCACTCCCCAGCCCCCGGCAACCACCATTCTACTCTCCACTGCTGTGAGTTCACAGGGTATTGTTTAAGCTTCTGACTTGGGATACAAGGCCCTCTGCTCTGACTTGCGCTGTCTTCGGCTTGATAGGTCACTGAACACAGTTCCTTTTGTATCTGATGCCCACAGCACAGCAAAGTACCCCAAGTTCTCCAAACGTTCCACACTGCTGTTTCCCACCACTGTACCCTGACTCATATGACTCTCCCTCTCGGGCCCACACTACCTCTGCTTGTGATGGAAACTAGCACTTTCTCTAGGTTTAGCCCAAGTCTCACTTTCTCCACGTCAGCATCCTGACTCCTTGTGGCCCCATGCAACTGTCAGCCCTTACCTCTTTGTGAACCGGGTGTATTCCATGTATACTTCCACCACAGCACCTACTAAGCTTTGCTACATTTGTTGCTCTGGTGGCCCTCTCTTTTACACTGTATGTGCTCCTTGAGGGTATGAATTATGTCTTATTAGTCTTATCTCCAGCACCTAAAAGAGTGTCTGAATACTAAGTATTTAATAAGTGCTTACTAAACAAATATTTTGGGTTTCCCTGGTGCCTCAGTGGTAAAGAATCTGCCTGCCAAGCAGGAGACATGCGTTTGATCCCTGGGTGGGGAAGATTCCCTGAAGAAGGGAATGGCAACCCACTCCAATATTCTTGTCTGGGAAATCCCAGGAACAGAGAAGCCTAGTGGGCTACATTCCATGGGGTCGCAAAAAGAGTTGGGCACAACTTAGCGATTAAACAACAACAACAATAAAACAAACATCTTAATTCACTAGCTCCTGATATGATTCAGAGGCTTTCACTCTGATATAGTCTAGAGCTTCTGAATTTAAAAAAACAGGTTAAAAGTTCTGATAAAAGCTTTCTTTAGTTTCTGTTTCAAATCTATGATAATGATATATCTATAAATGTCAGCTGCCAGACACTGCTAAATGTTTTTAAAACCAGTAGGAGTCCTGAATCCAGAAGCATATGCCAACTTCCAAACTACAAATAAGTATATGCATACTGCAATTAATAGTTTATTTGGAGCTGAATAATCTCTACAAGAATGGAGATACATAATTTTCAATCAGTAAAGGACTAACACTAATTTCTGGCAGTTTTCTCTTTTATGTAGAAAAGGATTTAAAGCATTATTTGGATACTTAAATAGTTAGAAATGCATTTATTTCAGCCATTATTTGGGTATAAGCCTGTGTCATAGCAGGACTAATCTTTTTTTCTCCTCCCAGAACCTGGTCTATAAGCTCAATTGCTGAACGGAATTTGTCAATGGACTTCACTCACTAAGATTCTGTGAAAAGTCACACAGTAAAAGGAACAAAAGGAAAAATAAAAAACATTTTCCTACTTCTATAAATGAGATAAGAGATTTCCATTTTAGAAATTAAAAAGAAAAAAAAATGCCCCTCAATTTATAAGTGCTTGGCTGAACATGTTAATCATAAGCAGCTTATGGTTTGTTTCTGAATACTCTTAACTGCTAAGGCATTTCAATAGTCTCTTCACTATTTATCCTATCTGATAATCTTGAAAGAAACAGACTGTCTGCTGCTGCTGCTGCTAAGTCCTTCAGTCCTGTCCGACTCTGTGCGACCGCATAGACGGCAGCCCACCAGGCTCCCCGTCCCTGGGATTCTCCAGGCAAGAGCACTGGACTGACTGAGGCATGAGCAATTTTTAAGTGAGATAATATGTGTGGAATCTTTTCCTAATGGTTGATGAGGTTAAGGGCATTGCTTCAGATTGCTTTTGAAGAAGATGGGATAAGCATTTCTAGTATCTTATCCATAGTATAAGGAATAAAGATGTGTTCATTTCCAACCCTTCCATTGTATGCCCTGAAATGATCATATAAACTTCTATTAACCTCAAAGTGCAAACAAGGAATTATATGCCAAGAAGTGTGTACATATAAACACATCTAAGTTTGACAGTATAATATGACTTTTAATGTCTTGTCAGAACAATAAAGAACATTGAATAAGAGTACATTTTAAAACATAAATATATATTGACTTTTTAAACTAAAAAGCGCAGCTACTAAGAAACTCCATAAAATTTCAAGAAATTTAGAATGTTATATCCTTTCCTATACTGTGTTTACTTAGTTGAACAAGGTAACTGGTGAGCTTAGAGAAGGGAACTGGAGGACTGGAACTTTTATTATTTGCCAGCAGGGAGACACCAGGGGTAAAGTTAGCCAGAGGGAGTTTTGTTAGCATCTTGGGCAAAGTATGGGTGTCTTTAAAGGATTCTCATGTTTGACACTTTAACTATGTTCCCTGTAGTAGTTTCTGTATCTGCTCAAGGCTGACCCCTAAACCATCTGGTTGGTACTTTGGTTTCAGAGACTCTCCCTCAAATATAGTCTAGAATTTCTGAATTAAAAAACAATCTGGTTAAAAGATCTGACAAAGGTTTTTTCATACTTTGTGATTTGATTTACATAGTGTATTGGAATTAAGTCACTTTTATTTATAATCTCCTGAGCCATGTTAATTAGAGGAAGTAAAGTTTTGTGAAATTGGAATTATTTTGAAAAATTCCAGGATGGATCCAAGCATATCCTTTTCCATTATCTTCTCAACTCTTTGAAAAATTCTGTCTAAGTTTTAGATTATATTGTTGCCAGTTTTCTCCCCACCTAACCAAATATGAAGATCCTCTCTCTTCTTTCTTGAAGACCTTCTTTCCATTTAGAGTTTGATAATACTGGATGGAAATTGATATACTAAATTGTAAGAGGAAAACGTTTATCCACTTCCCCTACTGCTGAAACTTTATGGAAAATACTGACATCCTTTGGTTTGAGATGGGAAATTATTGAAAGAGTCACAAATTATAATACCCATTCAGTTTTAATTTAAAAATACTTAAATTTGGAAGCAAAGAATAAGTTTTCTAGTAGCAATTCTAGTAACTCTAACTAGACTGTAATATCTCACGGGGTGTTTTTCAGATACACAGTAGGTGGGTCATATAATACATCTAGGAGTCTTAGTCCTGATTCTGATATTTGCCTGAATGCTGTATGATCCTAGGCAACTTCTCTGAGCCTCCGTTTTCTCCTCTGGAAAACAGGAATAATAGCGTATGTCCAGTTTTCCTCTATAGGACACATGCAGTTGAGAGGGTCACTTGAGCTGAGGCACAAGAAAGCTCTTTGATAGCAGAGGATGTTGCAGTTCCGTTGCTGAACCAGCAGGAGGCTTGGTCCAGCGCCCAGTTGAAAAATGGTGTCTATATCCTTGCCTCCTCAGCTCACAGCTTCTTGTACAATTTGACTGAGAAGCCGTTTTTGTCTGTGTTCTTTCACCAGCTTGGAAGCCTCAAGTCAGTCTCTTACTTAAAGTAGTGAGTGTTTCTATTGCCTTCTGGCATTGGTTCATTTACTCGGTCTCAGTTCATTTACTCGGTCTCGGTTAAACTCCTGGCTGGGATTGCCTGCTTCGAGCTTTGTCCTGTCCTTTGTTTCGCATTTCTGTCCAGTAACAATGCTGATCTTGTTTTTGAGGTGGGCTATGTTTGGGGTCTCTGTTAGCAATCAGGATGTATTTCAAGTACAGAATATATATCAAAGCCTGAAAACTATGTGGCTAAGTTGACTAAATTTCATTAGTACAAGTGTTTTATAAACTGTCAAGTTCAATCGATATAAGATGCTATGTTTAAGAAAGAAAACCTAAGATTCATCTTTTTATGAACTGTACCTGGCATCACTGAGAATATCTGACAGTTTAACAATTAAGTCACTTCTACAGCGACAAAGATGAGTCAGTTCAGTTCAGTCACTCAGTCGTGTCTGACTCTTTGTGACCCCATGAATCGCAGCAGGCCAGGCCTCCCTGTCCATCACCAACTCCTAGAGTTTACTCAAACTCATGTCCATCGAGTCGGTGATGTCATCCAGCCATCTCATCCTCTGTCGTCCCCTTCTCCTCCTGCCCCCAATCCCTCCCAGCATCAGGGTCTCTTCCAGTGAGTCAACTCTTCTCATGAGGTGGCCAAAGTACTGGAGTTTCAGCTTCAGCATCAGTCCTTCCAATGAACACCCAGGACTGATCTCCTTTAGGATGGACTGATTGGATCTCCTTGCCGTCCAAGGGACTTGCAAGAGTCGTCTCCAACACCACAGTTCAAAAGCATCAATTTTTCAGCGCTCAGCTTTCTTCATAGTCCAACTCTCACATCCATACATGACCACTGGAAAAACCATAGCCTTGACCAGACGGACCTTTGTTGGCAAAGTAACATCTCTGCTTTTTAATATGCTGTCTAGGTTGGTCATAATTTTCCTTCCAAGGACTAAGCGTCTTTTAATTTCATGGCTGCAGTCACCATCTGCAGTGATTTTGGAGCCCCCCAAAATAAAGTCAGGCACTGTTTCCCCATCTATTTCCCATGAGGTGATGAGACTAGATGCCATGATCTTAGTTTTCTGAATGCTGAGCTTGAAGCCAACTTTCCCACTCTTCTCTTTCACTTTCATCAAGAGGCTTTTTATTTCCTCTTCACTACCTGCCATAAAGGTGGTATCATCTGCATATCTGAGGTTACTGATATTTCTCCTGGCAATCATGATTCCAGCTTGTGCTTCTTCTAGCCCAGCATTTCTCATGATGTACGCTGCATATAAGTTAAATAAGCAGGGTGACAATATACAGCCTTGATGTACTCCTTTTCCTATTTGGAACCAATCTGTTGTTCCATGTCCAATTCTAACTGTTGCTTCCTGACCTGCATATAGGTTTCTCAAGAGGCAGGTCAGGTGGTCTGGTATTCCCATCTCTTTCAGAATTTTCCACAGTTTATTGTGATCCACACAGTCAAAGGCTTTGGTGTAGACAAATAAAGCAGACAATTTCTGCTTCTAGACAATAAAGCAGAAATAGATGGTTTTCTGGAACTCTCTTGCTTTTTCGATGATCCAGTGGATGTTGGCAATTTGATCTCTGGTTCCTCTGCCTTTTCTAAAACCAGCTTGAACATCTGGAAGTTCTTGGTTCATGTATTGCTGAAGCCTGACTTGGAGAATTTTGAGCATTACTTTACTAGTGTGTGAGATGAGTGCAATTGTGCGGTAGTTTGAGCATTCTGTAGCATTGCCTTTCTTTGGGATTGGAGTGAAAACTGACCTTTTCCAGTCCTGTGGCCACTGCTGAGTTTTCCAAATTTGCTGGCATATTGAGTGCAGCACTTTCACAGCATCATCTTTCAGGATTTGAAATAGCTCAACTGGAATTCCATCACATCTACTAGCTTTGTTCATAGTGATGCTTTCTAAGGCCCACTTGACTTCACATTCCAGGATGTCTGGCTCTAGGTGAGTGATCACACCGTTGTGATTATCTGGGTCATGAAGATCTTTTTTGTACAGTTCTTCTGTGTATTCTTGCCACCTCTTCTTAATATTTTCTGCTTCTGTTAGGTCCCTACCATTTCTGTCCTTTATTGAGCCCATGTTTGCATGAAATGTTCCCTTGGTATCTCTAATTTTCTTGAAGAGATCTCTAGTCTTTCCCATTCTGTTGTTTTCCTCTATTTCTTTGCACTGATCACTGAGGAAGGCTTTCTTATCTCTCCTGGCTATTCTTTGGAACTCTGCATTCAAATGGGAATATCTTTCCTTTTCTCCTTTGCTTTTCACTTCTCTTCATTTCACAGCTATTTGTAAGACCTCCTCAGACAACCATTTTGCCTTTTTGCATTTCTTTTCCATGGAGATGGTCTTGATCCCTGTCTCCTGTACAATGTCATGAACCTCCGTCCATAGTTCATCAGGCTCTCTGTCTATCAGATCTAGTCCCTTAAATCTATTTCTCACTTCCACTGTATAGTCATAAGGGATTTGATTTAGGTCATACCTGAATGGTCTAGTGGTTATCCCTACTTTCTTCAGTTTAAGTCTGAATTTGGCAATAGGGAGTTCATGATCTGAGCCACAGTCAGCTCCCAGTCTTGTTTTTGCTGACTGTATAGAGCTTCTCCATCTTTGACTGCAAAGAATATAATCACTCTGATTTCGGTGTTGACCATCTGGTGATGTCCATGTGTAGAGTCTTCTCTTGTGTTATTGGAAGAAGGTGTTTGCTATGACCAGTGCGTTCTCTTGGCAAAACTCTATTAGCCTTTGCCCCACTTCATTCTGTACTCCAAGGCCAAATTTGCCTGTTACTCCAGGTGTTTCTTGACTTCCTACTTTTGCATTCCAGTCCCCTATAATGAAAAGGACATTTTTTGGGGGTGTTAGTTCTAAAAGGTCTTGTAGGTCTTCATAGAACCGTTCAAATCCAGCTTCTTCAGTGTTACTGGTTGGGGCATAGGCTTGGATTACCGTGATATTAAATGGTTTGCCTTGGAAACGAACAGAGATCATTCTGTCGTTTTTGAGATTGCATCCAAGTACTGCATTTCAGACTCTTTTGTTGACCATGATGGCTACTCCATTTCTTCTAAGGGATTCCTGCCAACAGTAGTAGATATAATGGTCATCTGAGTTAAATTCACCCATTCCAGGCCATTTTAGTTCGCTGATTCCTAGAATGTTGACATTCACTCTTGCCATCTCCTGTTTGACCACTTCCAATTTGCCTTGATTCATGGACCTAACATTCCAGGTTCCTATGCAATATTGCTCTTTACAGCATCGAACCTTGCTTCTATCACCAGTCACATCCACAACTGGGTATTGTTTTTGCTTTGGTTCCATCCCTTCATTCTTTATGGAGTTATTTCTCCACTGATCTCCAGTATTGGAGATCCACTGATCTCCACTGATCTCCAGTATCTCTCAATATTGGGCACCTACCGACCTGGGGATTTCCTCTTTCAGTATCCTATCATTTTGCCTTCTCATACTGTTCATGGGGTTCTCAAGGCAAGAATACTGAAGTGGTTTGCCATTCCCTTCTCCAGTGGACCACATTCTGTCAGACCTCTCCACCATGACCCGACCATCTTGGGTGGCCCCACACGGCATGGCTTAGTTTCATTGAGTTAGACAAGACTGTGGTCCTGTGATCAGACTGGCTGGCTTTCTGTGGTTATGGTTTTAGTGTGTCTGCCCTCTGATGCCCTCTCGCAACACCTACCGTCTTACTTGGGTTTCTCTTACCCTGGATGTGCAGTATCTCTTCAGGGCTGCTCCAGCAAAGCGCAGACACTGCTCCTTACCTTGGACGAGGGCCATCTTCTCACGGCCGCCCCTCCCGACCTTGAACGTGGAGCAGCTCCTCTCGGCCCTTCTGCGCCCGCGATCAGTGATGTTCAAAGCGTGGTCCTCAAACTGGGTTAGTCTGTGAGCTGTTACTGATTTGGGGCAAGATAAGTTTAGAATGTAAGCATCAGCACTGGGAAACATTTAGAGCAATTTGAAAAAGTAATTTTACATTTGTTGTATCTAACAATGTAAAGGATTAACTTATATTTTTGTTCTTTTAATTTCATTTTTCTTATAGTTTGCAAAATATCTATTTATGATGGATTAGAAATTAAAACAACTAGGCTCTTTACCACAGAAAGTTTGAGAAGTACTGGGTGATACTGCTACTGATGCTTATTATATTTTATAAACTATAAGATTCTATCAGTTTAATTTGTGCTATTATTTTATATATCACAAAAGAAGAAAATAATGCTGCCAGTATATGCCATATCTACACATCACTTACATTTTTAATATTTACTGAAGGAGCTCTTTTGGACTTTGACTCAATTTAAAAAATCATAGATTCCTCTCCTTAAGTATAAAAAGGAAAATATAAATCCACTAAATTAGTAAAGACATTTCTCAGACTTCATGTTCTGAGTCCAATGTTTCTGACTCACCTTTAGCTTGTGTTGTTGATGTCTGTTTTCCACACAATACCATGGAATACTGTGATTTTCCCACATAATTTTGCCCAACACAGTATTGCCCAACATAAAGTATCTTTTTGTAAAACTATTGAGGGTATAGCACTTTAAAAAATATTTCTCCAAAATAATTTGCAGGTTTCCCCCCACAAACTGCAGACCTCAGTTCAGTTCAGTTCAGTCACTCAGTCGTCTCTGACTCTTTGCAACCCCATGAATCACAGCACGCCAGGCCGCCCTGTCCATCACCAACTCCTAGAGTTTACTCAAACTCATGTCCTTCGAGTCGGTGATGTCATCCAGCCATCTCATCCTCTGTTGGCCCCTTCTCCTCCTGCCCACAATCCCTCCCAGCATCAGGGTCTTTTCCAATGAGTCAACTCTTCGCATGAGGTGGCCAAAGTACTGGAGTTTCAGCTTCAGCATCAGTCCTTCCAATGAACACCCAGGACTGATCTCCTTTAGGATGGACTGGTTGGATCTCCTTGCAGTCCAAGGGACTCTCAAGAGTCTTCTTCAACACCATAGTTCAAAAGCATCAATTTTTTGGTGCTCAGCTGTCTTCACAGTCCAGCTCTCACATCCATACATGACCACTGGAAGAAGTGGTCAATAGATAGCTTTATGTATTTTGGGAACAAACGGTAACATTTTTATACTTGTTTTAGCCTTTCTTAGATTCTAGAAAGCATTTGATGGATGAAAAAATGGAACTGTGATATCCCTTCAAAGATGAATATCTGCTTCTTCAATGGCAGATGTATACCCAACTGCTCTGTTTCCATACCTTTCTACAGACACAGCATCTTCTTTGTTTTAATACTGAGTTATACTGTCATCTTTTAATAGATATTTATTATGGCAATTAAACTCAACACATATAATATTAACCAGGCATTTAACTCAATGATGGCAATTTGAAAGCTGGGAAAGGATTGAGCTGTAGCGTGTTTAGGCAAGGCCTGGCTCATTGTGATTTACAATTTCAGATTGTAAAATGCATCCTAAGAGATGCTAAAATGTTGAAGAAACAGAAGAGTCTTTAAATTGATGAAATATGGTAATGTGAATTTAATGCCTTTTAAGAAGGAGCTGTCATTTTACTGGGATGATTTAGAAACATGTAGGTTCAAGATTAATATTTATTTCTAGGAGAGGCACTAAGGTTATTTAATACATCTAAATTTTATTAATTGAACTTAAAGGAGTATGTGTATGGAGACTATAGCATTCTATTGATTAATCCAACTAGCCTACTACAGAGTTTACTAAATACCTAAGTGATTTAATTTATTGAATTACTTACTCCAAAGACAAAGTGTATCTAGAACTCCATAACACTCAGCACTTACTGTGTATAAGTCATTACTTACAGTAACCTTATATATTGGGTAACTATTGGTTTCCTTATTTGTAAGACTTGGCAATAAGGGTACAGAGAGGTCAGCAAGTTGTGGAGCCAGCACTCAAACCTATATGTTTGGCCCAAGAGTCCAAAGTTTGAGCTGTTAACTTACGCTATGTTGCTTTTCAACTAGTGAAGTTATTTTCTCTACATTTCTGACTTTCAAAAGATCCCATAGTTGATTAAAAAAATAATTCCCTAAAACTTTCCAGATCATGAAAGCATGTAATGGGGGGAAAAAACAACCTTGAATTTAAACAAACAAACCAACTGGGCTAGTCAAGGTCTTGAGTATGAGTGGAAACAGCTGAAGAAAATGTGGTCCAATGAGAGCCTTTATCAAGTCTTGGTAATAAATGCCCTTGGCAAACAAACACAATCAGAGCAAACATTACTTTCCAGTACCACTGAAAGGACAAAATGTTGGCAGGGACTATGGAAATGTGGTGACTAGTAATTGTTCAGTTGAAGGGGAATATAAACTGGGACTAACATAGAATTTGGATGCCAAACAAAACTATTACAATGAAATTCTAGGAGACTAAATGTAAACCAAAACACGCCCAGGCTACAGTGTTTCCCCGCTATTGTATATACAAAGGTGAAATTGAATCTCCGAGGACAACAAGGCAAGTAATGACATCAGCTGCTTCTCAGAGAGAAAACCTAATCAAAATGAAACTGAGTTTGTCAAAACTCAATTGTCTGAAGTAGATGCATTTCCTCTTGTTAGAGGATTTAAATAGATTCTTCTTTACTCAAAATACAGAGTACAAAAATATCCACTGGCCAAATATAAATGAATCTTAGGCTTCTCTGTAGACCTTTATTTAAGAAATGCAATGAATAAAATACTTAAACAACAGGGGATTTATATGTCATAAAAGGATGCAGTTATATTTTGTAGAGAATTTAGTTTCCCGTGAGTTGTGACTTTCCAGATTATTGTTTATGTGGTTGTGTTCTAAGAAACTTGAAAGTAAATTGTAGTTCATGACCAAGTAAATATGAATAGAATAAATGAATAGAAAAATAATATTTGGAATGATAACATAAATCAATACCAAAAATTTTCCTTTACCAAATTGTTTAAACTGACACAACTTTTCACTTCTATCAGTACTGCTTTTTAAAAATCCTTGCATCATTTAGGAAAAAATATACACCATAATATATTAAAAGACAACCCATTCTGGTTGGAAGGTAAGATTACAACTCTAATTTGTATTTTAAGACACGTGGTGTAATGGTACCTCACTGTGGTTTTGATTTGCATTTCTCTGATAATGAGTGATGTTGAGCATCTTTTCATGTATTTGTTAGCCATCTGTATGTCTTCTTTGGAGAAATGTCTGTTTAGTTCTTTGGCCCATTTTTTGATTGGGTCATTTATTTTTCTGGAATTGAGCTGCAGGAGTTGCTTGTATATTTTTGAGATTAATCCTTTGTCTGTTGCTTCATTTGCTATTATTTTCTCCCAATCTGAGGGCTGTCTTTTCACCTTGCTTATAGTTTCCTTTGTTGTGCAAAAGCTTTTAAGTTTAATTAGGTCCCATTTGTTTATTTTTGCTTTTATTTCAAATATTCTGGGAGGTGGGTCATAGAGCATCAGCAGATGAATGGATAAGGAAGCTGTGGTACATATACACCATGAAATATTACTCAGCCATTAAAAAGAACTCATTTGAATCAGTTCTAATGAGATGGATGAAACTGGAGCCCATTATACAGAGTGAAGTAAGCCAGAAAGATAAAGACCAATACAGTATACTAACGCATATATATGGAATTTAAAAAGATGGTAACGATAACCCTATACACAAAACAGAAAAAGAGACACAGATGTACAGAACAGACTTTTGGACTCTGTGGGAGAAGGCGAGGGTGGGATGTTTCGAGAGAACAGCATTGAAACATGTATATTATCTAGGGTGAAACAGATCACCAGCCCAGGCTGGATGCATGAGACAAGTGCTCGGGCCTGGTGCACTAGGAAAACCCAGAGGGATCGGGTGGAGAGGGAGGTGGGAGGGGGGATCGGGATGGGGAATACATGTAAATCCATGGCTGATTCATGTCAATGTATGGCAAAAACCACTACAATATTGTAAAGTAATTAGCCTCCAATTAATAAAAATAAATGAGAAAAAAAGAAAAAAAGACACGTGGTGGACTTCTCTGGAAGTCCAGTGGTGAAGACTGCACTTCCACTGCAGGGGGCACAGGTTTGATCCCTGGTTGGGTAGCTAAGATCTCACATGCTGTGTCACATGGCCAAAAAATTTAAAAACCACACACATACAGAAAAGCAACCCCAAATATTTGGTGATGAAAAGATACAAACTTCCAGCTATAAATAAATCTAAGTGATATAATGTATAGCAAGATGACTATAGTTAACAATAATGCATTGTATGTTTGAAAGTTGCCAAGAGGTAAATGTTAAGTGTTTTCATCACTAGAAAAATTTAGATTTGTGTGTGGTAATGGATATAAAAATAAATTTATCATGATAATCATTTCATAGTATACATATATTAAATCATTTTGTTGTACAACTAAAGTTAATACAATGTTATATGTCAATTATATTTCAAATAAATTTTTTCTAAAAATTGGAATTTCAAAGGATGAAAAATTTTAAATATATACTTACATAAACATTATTGTGAAGCATATTTAAATCTATAAAATTAAGACATTATGCCTTATTAATTTTTGTAACTTGTATTGGCCCAGGAACCTTTACTTAGTCAGTGTTGCAGAGTATAGTGGCCTTTCTGCAAGGAGGATGAATTCCACTCTCTAATGGTAAATTATGGCTGAGTCAAGGTGCCAGATATTTGGTCAAACACTATTCCATATATTTCTGTGAACACGTTTTTCATTTTATTTTTAACTGAGACATAGTTGACTCACAATGTTATGTTAGCTTTAGGAGTACAACATAGCAATTCAATATTTTATACATTATAGTTCATTTGAAGTTATTATAAAATAACTGGCCATATTCCCTGTGGAATACATTACATTCTTGTATACTATTTTATGTATTTATAGTAATTTTTACCTCTTAATTTCCTTCCCTGTTTTCCTCCTGCCCCAACCCACCTATCCACTGGTAACTACCACTAGTTTGTTCTTTGTGAGTCTATTCCTGTTTTGTTATACTCATTTGTTTATTTTTTAGATTCCACATATAATTGAAAACATGTACTGTTTGTCTTTTTTTTCTTTGACTTATTAAATTGAGTGTAATACCCTCCAGGGCCAATCATATATATATACACCACATCTTTGTCTATTCATTTGTTGATGGACACTTAGGTTGCTTCTGTATTTGGCTATTGTAAATAATGCTGCTATGAACATTGGTACACATATATCTCTTCAAGTTAGAGTTTTCATTTTCTTTGGATAAATACCCATGAGTGTAATTGATAGATCATATAACAGTTATTTTTTTTTTAACAGTTATATTTTTAAGTTTTTGAGGAACCTCCATACTGTTTTCCATAATGGCAATGTCAATATACATATTCACCAACTGTGCACAAGGGTTCCATCTCTTCACATCCTCACCAATATTATTATTTGTTTTCATTTTGATAATAGCCATTCTGCCAGGGGTGAGGTGATATTTCATTTCAGCTTTGATTTCCTCTCCCACGATGATTAGTGATATTGAACATTTTCTTACATGCTCGTTGGCCATCTGGATCTTCTTTGGAGAAATGTCTATTCAGATCTTCTGCCCATTTTTTAATTGGGTTATTTGCCTTTTGGCTGCTTGGTTGCATAAATTCTTTATATATTCCTGATATTAGCCCCTCATCAGACATCAGTTCAGTTCAGTCGCTCAGTCATGTCCAACTCTTTGCGACCCCATGGACTACAGCACGCCAGGCTTCCTTGACCATCACCAACTCCTGGAGCTTATTCAAACTCTTGTCCATTGAGTCAGTGATTCCATCCAACCATCCTACCTCTGTCACCCCCTTCTCCTCCCGTCTTCAATCTTTCCCAGTATCAGAGTCTTTTCAAATGAGTCAGTTCTTCGCATCAGGTGGCCAAAGTATTGGAGTTTCAGCTTCAGCATCAATCCTTCCAATGAATATTCGGGATTGATTTTCTTTAGGATTGACTCATTTGATATCCTTGCAGTCCAAGGGACTCTCTAGAGTCTTCTCCAATACCATAGTTCAAAAGCATCGATTCTTTGGCGCTCAGCTTTCTTTATACTCCAACTCTCACATCCATACGTGACTACTAGAAAAACCATAGCTTTGACTAGACGGACTTTGTTGGCAAAGTAATGTCTCTGCATTTTAATATGCTGTCTAGTTTGGTCATAGCTTTTCTTCCAAGGAGTAAGCATCTTTTAATTTCATGGCTGCAGTCACCATCTGCAGTGATTTTGGAGTCCAGAAAAATAAAGTCTCACTATTTCCATTGTCTTCCCACCTATTTACCATGAAGTGATCGGACCAGATGCCATGATCTTAGTTTTCTGAATGTTGAGTTTTAAGCCAACTTTTTCACTCTCTTTCACTTTCATCAAGAGGCTCTTTAGTTCTTCTTCGCTTTCTGCCATAAGGGTGGTGTCATCTGTAGATCTGAGGTTATTGATATTTCTCCTGGCAATCTGAGTGCAGCAGTGCTTGCATGGGACCTTTTGAAGGTGACCATTATCTTCATTACCTCCACCATAGTTTGTTCTCAGGTCAAACAACAGGGAGGGAGACCAGCCCTGCCCATCAACAGAAAATTGGATTAAAGATTTACTGAGCTTGGCCCCGCCCCACCCATCAGAAGAAGAACCAGTTTTCCCCACAGTCAGTCTCTCCCCTCAGGAAGGTTCCATAAGCCCCTTATCCTTATCCCTCAGAGGGCAAAAAGAATGAAAACCACAATCACAGAAAACTAATCATCAGACATATCCTTTGCAAATATCTTTTCCTATTCATTAGTCTTTTTGTTTTGTTGATGGTTTCCTTTGTTGTGCAAAAGCTATTAAGTTTGATTAGGTTACATTTGTTTATTTTTGCTTTTATTTCCCTTGCTTGAAAAGGCAGGCTCAAAGATATATGGCTAAGACCTATGTTAAAGAGTGAGCTGCCTGTTCTCTTCTAAGAGATTTAGGGCTTCCAGTCTCACATTTAGGTCTTTAATCCATTGTTTATTTTTGTATAGGGTATGAGAAAATGTTCTAATTTCATTCTTTTACATGTAGCTCTTCAGTGTTCCCAACATCACTTATTAAATAGACTATCTTTCCCCCATTGTATATTCTTGCCTGCTTTGTCACAGATTAATTGAGCAAATAAGTGTATGAATTTATTTCTGGTGCTCTCTATTCTATTCCATTGATCTGTGTCTACTTTTGTAGCAGTACCTTACTGATTTGATTACTATAGCTTTATAGCATAGTCTGAAGCCACAGAGTATGATACTACCAGCTTTGTTCTTTTTTATCAAGATTCCTTTGGCTATTTGGGGTGTTTGGTGGTTCCACACAAATTTTAGACGTATTTGTTCTAGTTCTGTGGAAAATGTCATGAGTATTTTGACAAGGATTGCATTAAATATGTAGATTGCTTTTGATAGTGTGGACATTTTAACAGTATTAATTCTTTCCATCCATAAATATGGGATATCTTTTCATTTGTATCATTTTCAATTTCCCTCATCAATGTTTTATAGTTTCCAAGTATAGGTCTTTCATGTCCTTGGCTAAATTTATTCCTAGGTATTTTATTCATTTTGATGAGACTGTGAATGGGATTGTTTTCTTGCTTTCTCTTTCTGATAGTTCATTTTTAGTACATAGAAAAGCAGCATATTTCTGTATATTAATCTTATATCCAGCAACTTTACTAATTCACTTATATTTCTAATTGTTTCTTGGTGGAGACTTCAGAAATTTATATATAGTATCATGACATCCGAGGATAATGATGGTTTTACTTCTTTTCTTCCAATTTTGTTGACTTTTATTTCTCTTCCTTGTCTGATTGATTTGGCTAGAACTTTTGATACTATGTTAAATAAAAATGGTGAGAGTGGTCATCTTTGTCTTGTTCCTGATCTTAGAGGAAAGGTTTTCAACTTTCATCACTAAGTACAATGTTAACTGTGGGTTAGTCATAAATAGCCTTATATTCTTCTATACCAACTTTATTGAGATTTTTTATCATGACTGGATGTTGTTTGATTTTTATTCTTTGTTTATTAATGTGGTGTATCATATAGATTGATGTGTATATATTGAACCATCCATGGATCCCTGGTCTAAAACCCAATTGATTCAATGTATGATACAGTATGAACTGTATAAATGAATTCAGTTTACTAATATTTTGTTGAGGACTTTTGCATCTATCTTCATGAGGGATATTGGCCTGTATAATTTTATTATAATTTTTTTTTTTTTTTTTGGGAATGTCTTTGTCTGGTTTTGGTATCAGGGTGGTGGCCTCATAGAATGGATTTGAAAAGTGTTTCCTCCTCTTAAATTTTTTAGAATGGTTTGAGAGAGCTAGGTATTAACTCTACTTATGTGTTTGGCAGAAAGCTAGGTATTAACTCTACTTATGTGTTTGGCAGAAATCACAGAAGCCCTTAGGATCTGGAACTTTGTTGGGAATTTTTTGATTAGTGATTCAATTTCAGTGCTAGTAATCAATATGTTCAGATTATTTAGTTCTTTCTTATTCAGTCTTGGAAGATCACTTCTTTTTTTTTTTTTTTCCCCTAGGAATTCATCCATTTCTTCTGGGTTGTCCAATTTGTTGGTATATAAATATGCAGAGAATTCTCTTGTTTGTATTTCTGTGATATTGGTGGTTGTTTCACTATTTTCATTTCTGATTTTATTGATTTGGGCTCTCTTTTTTTCTTGATGAGTTTTGCTAAAGGCTTATCAATTTTGTTCATTTTTTCCAAAAAGCTGGATCATGGTTTCATTGGTCTTTTCTTCTATTTTTAAATTTTTTTGGTTTAAATTTTTTTTTCCACTTCGATATTTTTTATTTTGCTGACTTTGGGTTTGGTTTATTCTTCTTTTTCTAGTTCCTTTAGATGGTGGATTCAGTATTTTATTTGAGAATATTTTTGTTTCTTGTGTTAGGCCTGTATCTCTATACATTTCCTCTCAGAACTGCTTGTGCTGTGTCTCATATATTTTGGAAAGTTGTGCTTTTATTTTAGTGTGTGTCAAGATATTTTCTGATTTCCTCTTTGATTTCCTCATTGACTTATTGGTTTTTTAGTAGAGGTGCTCTTTATTCTCCATGTATTCGTGTTTTATCCATTTTTCTTTCTGTAATTGATTTCTAGTGTCATACTGTTGTGATCGGCAATGTACTTGATACAATTCCTGTCTTCTTAAATTTGTTGTGACCTTCTCTGTGGCCTACTGTGTTATCTATCCTGGAGAATGTTCCATGTGTATTTAAAAATAATGCATATTCTGCTGTTTCTAGATGGAATTCACTGTATATATTTATTAAATTAACTGGTCTAATGTGTCATTTAAAATTTCAGAGACTGAAATTATCTCACCTCTCCCCTACCAAGCAAGAGAAAATTCTTCCAGCAGACTGCCTTTGGACTCAAGCTGCTGTTCTCTTGGTCTCCAGCCTGTCTTGGAGATTTTGAGTTTACCAAGCCTATACCATTGCTTCAGTCAAATGCATTGTTTCCTGATCTGGTTTCACAAGTATGTCTAGTGCATGAAAGCTCATTGAGCTGGGCTCTATGAATAGGCATTTTTCTATGTGTTCATCAAACTTCATTAAAAAGTTAACAAAAAATGGCTTCAAATTTGGAAAGTGTGTCCCTATACAAATTCTAAAAGAAGTGAAGCTAATTGTTATATAAACCAATTGTGACTATAGAAGTGAGAACTGGGAGCAACCACTTTATAATCAACAAAGACATAGGTTAGTACTTCAGATTGCTTAGAAATTTTGCATTATGTTCATGAGGAGATATTATTGTGTAGTTCTCCTGTTTTGTTTTTTGTGTGAAGTTCTCAGATTTTATTTTTAGGGTAATGCTGACATCATAGAATAAATTGGGAAGTGTTTCTTTCCTCTCAATTTTCTCAAAGATCTTCAGGGTTAGTAGTATTTCTTATGTCAATATTTGGTAGAATATTCTATATGGGAAAGTTTTTAACGATAAACTCAATATTTTAAAAGATACTGAACTATTCCAGTTACCAACTTTTCGAGTGAGGGTTGGTAGACATTCAATGACTTTTTTCCTTTTCATCTAGTTAATTTCGTTGGCATAACATTGTTCATAACAATCCTTTATTATTGTTTTTATATCTATTAATATCCTTTAAGTGTCTGTAGGATATAAGATGATGTTGCCTTTATCATTTCTGATATTGGTAATTTATGTCTTTACTTTGTTTTTACTGGTCAGACAGGTTTATAAACCACAAGCTTTTGATTTCATTGATTTCCTCTACTGTTTTTCTGGATTTTACTCGTTTTGTCTTTGATCATTTCCTTTTTTCTGCTTAGTTTGTGTTTAATTTGGTTTTCTTTATGTAGAAGTTGAAGTTCTTGATTTATTTCCTTTTTTATTTTCAAATATAACCATAGTTGCTATAATTTTCCCCTAAGTATTGCTTTAGCATCATCCCACATTTTTATTCAGTTCAAAGTATCTTCTGTTTTTTAAAACATTTCTTCTTTGACTTCTGGGCTATTTAGAAGTATAATATTTAATTTTCAAATATTTGACATTTTTCACGTCTTTCTATTATTGATTTTAACTACAATATGGTTACACAACATATTCTGTATAACAGAAATACTCTCAAGTTTAATAAAACTTGTTTTTTGCCCTGAATATGATTTATTTTTAATAAATGCTTAATGTGCACTTGAAAAAATGTGCATTTTGTTTCTAGGTGAACAGCCTATAATTTTTAATTGGATAAGTTTGGTTAATAGTGTTATCCAAGTGTTCTACATCCTTACTGATTTTCTGTCTACTCGTTCTATCAGTTATTAAGAGTGATATGTTAAAAACTCCATCTATAATTGTAAGTATGTCGATTTTTCTTTGCAGATTTATTGTTTTCTTACATGTAATTTGAAGCTCTATTATTAGGTATAAAACCATTAGAATTCTATGTCTTTTGAATGAATTGAGTCTTCTATCATTTATCAAATGGGTCTCTATCCTTGATAAATATCCTTTGCCCTAAAATCTATATTATCTGACATTAATGTTTGTGATTAATGATAGCATAGTATATCTTTTCCTATTGTTTAGCATTTGGCCTATTTGTGTTTTTATATTTAAAGTAGGTTTCTTCTAAGTAGCATATATTTGAGTCTTGTTCTTTTTTAAAATCCAATTTTTGCCTTTTAATTGGAATATTTTGATCATTAATGATTAATGTGATTCCTGATATAGCTGAGTACAAATCTACCATCTTATCATTTGTTTTCTATTTTTCCCTATGTTCCTTATCCCCCTTCATTGCTTTTTTTGGCTTCTTCTGGATTAACTATTTTCTTAAAATTTTTATTTATTTAGTTATTTATTTGGCTAACCTGGGTCTTCACTGGTGTGTGGGCTGTTCTCTAGTTTCGGTGAGCAGGGACTACTTTCTACTCGAGGTGCACACGTTTCTCAGCGCAGTGGCTTCTCTCTTGTTGCAAAGCACAGGCTCCAGCATGTTTGGGCATCAACAGTCGTGGCACGTGGGCTCAGCAGCTGTGGCTCCTGGGTTCTAGAGCACAGGCTCAGTGGTGGTGCACAGGATTTGTTGCCCTGCAGCATGTGGGATCTTCCCAGACTAGGGATCAAACTTGTGTCTCCTGCATTGGCAAGCAGATTTTTTTTTACCACTGGACCACCAGGGAACCCTGGATTAACTATTTTTTAGTCTTTCATTTTATCTCTTCTATTGACTTATTGTTTATAATTCTTTTGTGTGTTTGTGTGTGTGTGTGTGTGTATAGGGTTGCTTTAGGTTAATGGCACCCCACTCCAGTACTCTTGCCTGGAAAATCCCATGGACGGAGGAGCCTGGTAGGCTGCAGTCCATGGGGTCACGAAGAGTCGGACATGACTGAGCGACTTCACTTTCACTTTTCACTTCTATGCATTGGAGAAGGAAACGGCAACCTACTCCAGTGTTCTTGCCTGGAGAATCCCAGGGATGGGGTCGCACAGAGTCGGACACGACTGAAGTGACTTAGCAGTAGCAGCAGGTTCAAAGCATTTATGTTTAACTTACCACAGTTTGCTCTAAATGACATACCACTTCATGTGTAATATAAGAACTCTATAACAGTGTACTTCCATACCTCCCCTCCTTGTGTTTGTGATATTGTTATCATACATTTCACTTCTACATGTTATAGACCCTATAATACACTGCTATTATTTTTCTTTAAACAGACTATTATCTTTTAAAGACATTTAAATAATAATATAGTAGGCTCTTCCACTTACTTATGTAATTACTATTTTTCTGCTTCTCATTCCTTTGCATGGATCCATATTTTCATCTGATGTCATTTTCCTTCTGCTTAAAATACTTTAGTACTTTTTAGAGCAGAAAATCCACTAGTAATAAATTCTCCTAGCTTTTGTATGTTAGAAACGTTTTAATTTAACCTTTGTTTTGAAAGATATTTTTCTTGAGTAAAGAATTCTAAGTTGACAAGTTTTTAAAAACTTCAAAGTCTGATCTATAGTCTGTAGTATCTTCTTAGTTCTTACTAACACCAAACCTAATTTCCGGTGCTTAAAATTTAAGGCTCATCCTGTAAATTGACTGATTTTCCCTCTACTTCTTAAAAGTAATCCTCAAGCTGAGAAATGCTATTCTTCCTAATCCTATGTTTATTCTTCTTCCTTTCTCTGTAACTTTACCTCCTTCATCCTTCAAATTCTTTCAAAAGTTTAAAGTCTTACCTTCTCTAAGAGGCCTTTCCTTTATTTACCTTTCTTTTCATCACCATCTGCTTTTACAGCTCTTGAACCATCAGAATTTTCATCTTTAATTATATACAGCATTTTATGCAGTTCTTCCTGATCTTATCTTGCTTATTGATGAAAGCTTTTTAAGAAAACTGAGTAAATTACATTGTTTATGTTCTCTGTACATCTCCTTTCTGTATTAACTGCTCCAAGCAATTTTGTAGGTGCCTTTTAAGGGCTTGATTAACAAGGGTCTTGATAATTCACTGAACTAGGTGTTATCTCTGGGAAAGTGAAAGTATTAACTGGGTCAGAAGATGAACTAGAAAGGCCAGTTTTCCCAACTCTAATCACAGCAAAAGATTTGCTTTCCAAATAGAAACATTGAGCTTTAGGGGAAAGAATTGCTATTTAAAAACTAGGGTATACTTTTAGCTTCCATGATTTTCATAATAGTTAGTGATCAAGTGGCTAGACTAATTTTCTAGAAGGGATTGTGATGCTCATTTGGCCAGAACATTTTTTACAGCTGATGAGGACAAGTTAATAGTTGTTCTTGTAAAATATGGGTTCTGTTAGACATCCTTAAGATTCCTACCAAGTAAGTTTCACAGATAGGAAGACAGAGATCTGAAATACTGACACTTTTTTACATTCTCAGTTTCCAGGTTTAGAAATAACATTTCTTTCTAGCCATGGATGTTCCACATTGATTTTAGGTGCACTCATGCCAAGATTTGTCAGATACTAAATATATATGTATATATGTCTCAAATTGAATAAATAAAAATGTAATCATGATAAATTGACCATTTTGGGTTTCCACACATCATCTTAACTTCTTAGCTGTAATGCCCATTAATAAAGACCTCCTAGGAATGATAAAAATATTTATAAATACTTTAAATTTTACACCAACATCAGTTGCCAGTTTAGCCGTTTTTGCCCCCTATTTAACAACAACAATCAGTTCTGCGTTTGATCAGATTTATGACTCAAGCCACATAAGGTATTCACTCAACTACTACATTACAAATCCTAACAGAAAGACTCATTATGTTTAAAAAAACACTGAATTTATACCAATTAATTTAACCTATTTTTAATATACAAATACTTCCCTGTATTATATCATGAGACATACATTCCCCCTCTGGATGAGGCTGGTAATGTTAAAAATAGAACAAGATAAGAACCCAATCCATTTATGTCAAAATCATAGGATTTCATTCAAAGTTGTCTAGGGAGATGTACCATGAGCTAGTATGCACTTCCCAAATGAATACAAGGAACTAACTCCCTTCTGTTCTGTCAAATGAATACAAGGAACTAACTCCCTTCTCTTCTGACTTGATAGTGTGTGTTTGAGATCTAAACATATGAGAAATAAGCCAATAAGTAAGTGCAAAGTTTTACAGCCTATGGCATGTTTTATATATGCCTGGTGGCTCAGAGGTTAAAGCGTCTGCCTGCAATGCGGGAGACCTGGGTTTGATCCCTGGGTCAGGAATATCCCCTGGAGAAGGAAATGGAAACCCACTCCAGTATTCTTGCCTGGAGAATCCCATGGACGGAGGAGCCTGTTGGGCTACAGTCCACAGGGTCGCGAAGAGTCGGACACGACTGAGCAACTTCACTATCTATTGGGATAATTAGTTATCCTATTCTATTTGTCAAATTACTCACGCTATTACACACTTATGGAAGTGACAACCTAATCCCTTTCCTCTAAGAACACATGCCTACAATTAAGGCAGGCGCTCGACACCTATATTTGTTTTCAGTTCAGTTCAGTTCAGTCACTCAGTCGTGTCCGACTCTTTGTGACCCCATGAATCGCAGCACGCCAGGCCTCCCTGTCCATCACAAACTCCCAGAGTTTACTCAAACTCATGCCCATCGAGTCGGTGATGCCATCCAGCCATCTCATCCTCTGTTGGCCCCTTCTCCTCCTGCCCACAATCCCTCCCAGCATCAGGGTCTTTTCCAATGAGTCAGTTCTCATTGAGGTGGCCAAAGTATTGGAGTTTCAGCTTCAGCATCAGTCCTTCCAATGAACACCCAGGACTGATCTCCCTTAGGATGGACTGGTTGGATCTCCTTGCAGTCTAAGGGATTCTCAAGATTCTTCTCCAACACCACAGTTCAGAAGCATCAATTTTTCGGTGCTCAGCTTTCTTCACAGTCCAACTCTCACATCCATACATGACCACTGGAAAAACCATAGCCTTGACCAGACGGACCTTTGTTGGCAAAGTAATGTCTCTGCTTTTTAATATGCTATCTAGGTTGGTCATAACTTTCCTTCCAAGGAGTAAGCATCTTTTAAATTCACTGTAATTTCTAGCAGAGTTGATTAGATCAGGATTAGATATCTGACCTAACCTAAGCTCATCCATTTCTTGTGAAAGTTGGGAACTGAACTTGGAGCAACAGTTAATCTCTGTGTGGGACTTAAACTGCATCCTTGTAACAATTTGCTATGTGAATGAAGCAGAGAAAATCAGTTTTAAGAGGGGGGTAGAGAGTCCTCAGTTCAGTTCAGTTGTTCTGTTGTGTCCCACTCTTTGTAACCCCACAGACTGCAGCTCGCCAGGCTTCCCTGTCCATCACCAACTCCTGGAGCTTACTCAAACATGTCCATCAACTTGGTGATGCCATCCAACCATCTCATCCTCTGTTGTCCCCTTCTCCTCCCACCTTCTATCTTTCCCAGCAACAAGGTCTTTTAAAATAAGTCAGTTCCTTCGCATCAGGTGGCCAAAGTACTGGAGTTTCAGCTTCAGCATCAGTCCTTCTAATGAATATTCAGGACTGATTGCCTTTAGGATGGAATGCTTGGATCTCCTTTCAGTCCAAGGGACCCTCAAGAGTCTTGCCAACCACAGTTCAAAAGCATCAATTCTTTGGCACTCAGCTTTCTTTATAGTCCAACTCTCACATTCATACATGACCACTGGAAAAACCATAGCTTTGACTACACAGACCTGTGTTGGCAAAGTAATGTCTCTGTTCTTTAATATGTTATCTAGATTGGTCATAGCTTTTCTTCCAAGGAGCAAAAGTAGTTTAATTTTATGGCTGCAAGTCACCATCTGCAGTGATTTTGCAGCCCCACAAAATAAAGTCTGTCACTGTTTCCACTGTCTCCTCATCTACTTGCCATGAAGTGATGGGACCAGATGCTATGATCTTAGTTTTCTGAATGTTGAGTTGAACACAGTCCCGCCCTTCAACAGGAAATTGAATTAAAATTTTACTGAGCATCAGAAGAAGATCCAGTTTACCCCTCAGTCAGTCTCTCCCACCAGGAAGCTTCCATAAACCTCCTATCCTTCTCCATCAGAAGGAAGACAGAATGAAAGCAAAAATTGCAAAAACTAACCAATCTGATAATGTGGATCACAACTTTGTCTAACTCAATGAAACTACGAGCCATGCCATGTAGGGCCACCCAAGATGGATGGGTGATGGTAGAGAGTTCTGACAAAACGTGGTCCACTGGAGAAGGGAATGGAAAACCACTTCAGTATTCTTACCTGGAGAACCCCATGAACAGTATGAAAAAGAAAAAAGATAGGACATTGAAAGATGAATTTCCCAGGTCAGTAGGTGCCCAATATGCTACTGGAGAACAGTGGGGAAATAACTCCAGAAAGAATGAAGAGATGGAGCCAAAGCAAAAACACCACCCAGTTATGACTTGTGATGGAATTAAAATACAATGCTGTAAAGAGCAATATTGCATAGGAACCTGGAATGTTAGGTCCATGAATCAAGGCAAATTGGAAGTGGTCAAAGAGGAGATGGCAAGAGTGAATATTGATATTTTAGGAATCAGTTCAGTTCAGTTCATTTGCTGAGTCGTGTTTGACTCTGCAACCCCATGAACTGCAGCACGCCAGGCCCCCCTGTCCATCACCAACTCCCAGAGTCTACCCAGACCCATGTTCATCAAGTCGGTGATGCCATTCAACCATCTCATCCTCATCTCATCCTCGTCCCCTTCTCCTCCTTCCCTCAATCCCTCCCAGCATCAGGGTCTTTTGTAATGAGTTGGCTCTTCGCATGAGGTGGCCAAAGTATTGGAGTTTCAGCTTCAGCATCAGTCCCTCCAATGAACACCCAGGGCTGATCTCCTTTAGGATGGACTGGTTGGATCTCCTTGAAGTCCAAGGGACTCTCAAGAGTCTTCTCCAACACTACAGTTCAAAAGCATCAATTCTTCGGTGCTCAGCTTTCTTCACAGTCCAACTCTCACATCCATACATGACCACTGGAAAAACCATACCCTTGACTAGATGGACCTTTGTTGACAAAGTAATGTGTCTGCTTTTTAATATGCTGTCTACGTTGGTCATAACCTTCCTTCCAAGGACTAAGCGTCTTTTAATTTCATGGCTGCAGTCACCATCTGCAGTGATTTTGGAGCCCAAAAAACTAAAGTCAGCCACTGTTTCCACTGTTACCCCATCTATTTTTTATGAAGTGATGGGACCAGATGCCATGATCTTAGTTTTCTGAATGTTGAGCTTTAAGCCAACTTTTTCACTCTCCTCTTTCACTTTCATCAAGAGGCTCTTTAGTTCCTCTTCACTTTCTGCCATAAGGGTGGTGTCATCTGCATATCTGAGGTTATTGATATTTCTCCCAGCAGTCTTGATTCCAGCTTGTGCTTCCTCCAGCCCAGCATTTCTCATGATGTACTCTGCATATAAGTTAAATAAGCAGGGTGACAATATACAGCCTTGACCTTCTCCTTTTCCTATTTGGAACCAGTCTGTTGTTTCATGTCCAGTTCTAACTGTTGTTTCCTGACCTGCATACAGGTTTCTCAGGAGTCAGGTTAGGTGGGCCGGTATTCCCATCTCTTTCAGAATTTTCCACAGTTTATTGTGATCCACACAGTCAAAGGCTTTGGCATAGTCAATAAAGCAGAAATAGATGTTTTTCTGGAACTCTTTTGCTTGGTGAAATGTATTAAAAGACAGTATATGGCCTGTTTGAGGGACAGTGAGAAAGAGAATTGGTATGTGTTGAGACCCAAGAAGCATAGAGGGACCACATCATTTCAGGACTGAGAGGTCATGTATTTTATACTGGAGAGGGTGTGGAGAAAAGGGAACCATCCTACAGTATTGGTAGAAGTGTAAATAGGTGCAGCCACTATGGAGAACAGTCTGGAGGTTTCTCAAAAAACTTAAAATAGAGCTACCATACGACCCGGCAATCCTTCTCTTGGACATATATACAGAGAAAAACATGATCAAAAAGGATACATGCACCCCAGTGTTTATTGCAGCACTATTTACAATAGCCACAACATGGAAGCAAACTAAATGTCTATTGAAAGAGGAACGGATGAAGAAGAAATGGCACATATACATAACAGAATATTACTCAGTCATTAAAAAGAATGAAATAATGCCATTTTGCAGCAACATGGATGGACCTAGTGACTGTCACACTGAGTGAAGTAAGTCAGAGAGGCAGAAATATCATATGACATCCTTTATATGTGGAATCTAAAAAGAAATGATGTAAATGAACTTACGAAACAGAAAGAGACTTACAGACTCAGAGAATGAGTTTATGGTTGCCAGGGGGAAGGGAAAGTTAGGGAGTGTGGGATGGCCATGAATACACTGCTATATTTAAAAATGGATAGCCAACTAGCACGTACTGTAAAGTGCATGGACCCCTGCTCAGTGGATTGGAGGGGGTTTAGAGAAGAAAGGATAGGTGTATGTGTCTAGCTGGGTCCCTTCTCCGTTCACCTGACACTATCACAGCATTGTTAATTGGCTACACCCCCATACAAAATAAAAAATTTTAAATGTGACCAAAAAATAAAAAGAGAGACAGTGTAGTGATTGTAGTGTTTATGAGCCCAGCCTTGGAGCCAGATTCCCTGGGTTGAAATCATTGTTTTCTGTGACTGTGAGCTGGTTTCTGTGTTTGAGTATCCATATCTAAAGAATGGAATTCATAGTAAAAAAACTAAGCTCATAGACTTCTTGAGAGGATTAAATAGGTTAAAATACATGAAGTATTGAGAACAGTGGCTGATCCATATTAAATACTATGTAAATCTTTATAATTATATAGCTTTAAATTTTGTTTTATCTTTTTCCTTGATATACTTTGAGTTCTTTCCCTGTATCTTGATTTCTATCTTGCACAATCATCCCAAGACAATCAGTTAAAACAAGTTACAGTTCTATTTCGAAGAAGCCACTTCTTTGGAATGAACAGAATACACTTTAGAATCATGCTATGTCAGGAATTACTAGAGAGACACTAAGTATCATAGACATCTTTTTCATACAATTTCAGGAATGAGACTTCCAGTTATAGGTATGTAACTCCAACAAAGAAGTTGTGTTTTTCCTGAAACTACCCCTGATGTGGGACTTTCATGGGATTACACCTTTGACAAAAGGTAACCAATTGAAAGATTGAAGGCAGGAGGCTGAGTTGGTTGGATGACATAACCAACTTGATGGACATGAGTTTGAGCAAGCTCCGGGCGTTGGTGATGGACAGGGGAGCCTGGTGTGCTGCGGTCCATGGGGTTGCAAAGGGTCAGACATGACTGAGTGACTGAACTAAACGGAACCAACTCTGAATTAGGCATCTAGTTTATGACTAAATGTCTAGTACACCCTGTTGATAGACTGGCTGTAAATTTCTCCAACACTGTGTATCTCAGTGACTTCTACAGGGTCATTCTACTATGGCCCATTAGCTGATGAGTGTTGTTCTGTAGAGACTCATTAACTCTGTCACACAATGAAGACCTTTAAAACATTTGTACCGTAAAAAACATTTTCTGTGCATCTTTGACAGAATATAGGCAAGAACAGAGTTTTGAACTAAGGACAAAATCTAACGGAGAAAGTTTTAAGAACAAAAATAGGTTCTTAAGGAATACTTGGAGACAGTTCAATTCCATTACTTAATTATGTTTTTTGAAGGGCACACCACTGCCAAGATATGAAATAACCAAGAGGAATAACCAGGTGATGACAAACTTTTCCAGTAATAGCGACAAATGATATCATTTTCTTCCAAACCAAGCTCTGAATATTTTAAAAGGGAGGCCTGGTAACATTGCAGTATCTAGAAGAAAATTAAAAGGTAGGGAGCCATCCTCCCTAGTGACTAATTATACCTCGAAGACTGTGGAAGATTGAAAGCTATCTAGATGTTTCAGATGTGAAAGGAATTTTGAGGTGTCTGATAAAGAA
The DNA here is from genome assembly GCF_910594005.1 of Cervus elaphus. NCBI lineage: Eukaryota > Metazoa > Chordata > Mammalia > Artiodactyla > Cervidae > Cervus > Cervus elaphus. The sequence continues at coordinate 8,993,723 of NC_057833.1, read as the reverse complement.
AACACATTAATTAGAATGACATGTAATTAGAGCTTTAAAAATTAATATAGCTTCTGATGTTCATTTAGTTTAAAATAAGAAACATTTAAAATTATAAAAGAACAAAATGCTATTAAAACAAAACAACAGTCTGGGATCAGAGTCATAATGTAATGAGACATTTTCATGGTGAGGAATAGGAAAAATATTGTTGATTTTACCTTTACAGTAAAACTAAAAATTCTCACAAGATCATGTGTTAGAACTGTTTCTAATCAATTACAACATTCATATTCTGATATTAATTTTTGAGCTATTTGATGCTAATTCAGACTTCCAAAGTGAAGTTAAAAGAACCACATTTAACTTAGCTTTGAACATTTGAAGTGTTATCTTCAAAAAATGATAGCTAAACATTTCCCAAAGGCTTTGCATCCAAGTTATATGGAGGAATAAATACAGCTTTGACAATGATCAGGCAGAAAAGATTTGTCCAAATTAGCTAAAATAGAATCTGAGTAATGAATATCTTTTATCAATGTAGTGACTGACTTCTGCTGCTGCCAAAATGATGTAAGATTGGTCATGCTTCATAGTGTGCATGACCTTGCTGGATGGGGCTGGTGCAGTGGAGCTCTTAGCTCCGTGTTCACTTGGGAGGCTGTTTTCCCTGATACAGTTATCTCTGGATGGTCAGGACAATAGGAAGATGACACAGTTATGGAATGTCCAGAGTAGCAGCCTGGGTTTCCTCAATCAGCCCTCAGTTCTCAGTTCACAGAACTCATGAAGCAACCCCATACACAGAAGGGCAAAAATGGGTCAGAATGCTAAGCTTTGTAGTTTTTTTTTATTCTGAGAGCTTTATAACTGACTTTACATGACTGCAATAAACTTTTGAATTTGCATCATCATTTTAATGTAGCAAGCAAAATATTACACATACCCACTCCACTATCGGTTTAGATTCTCCTCATACCCACTCTATAAAATTACCAATTACATCATAACAATATTACTAATTTATTTAATTACCTGTTAGACTCCAGTTTAATCATCTGAAATCTATTTTGTTTTTTCTTACTAATTTATATAATTATTTTTTATTGATTTTTAACTAGCTTGCATTTATGCAATTCATTTGGGGCTTCCCAGGTGGCACTAGTGATAAACATCCTGCCTGTCAATGCAGGAGACTTAAGAGATAGGGGTTCTGTCTCTGGGTCGGGGAGATCCCCTGGAGGAGGGCACGGCAACCCACCCTAGTGTTCTTGCTTGGAGAACCCCATGAACAGAGGAGCTTGGCAGACTATAGTCCATAGGGTTGCAAAGAGTCAGACATGACTAGAGTGACATAGCATGAACACATGAAATTTATTTAGTTCCTTCATAACTTTTATTCTTACTCTATCTTGTCTATTTTTTTTTATTATTTGCCTTTTTATCTGGTAGTATCTTCTTTCAGTTTACTTCATTTTCAAAATTATCAGCTAATATATTAGGTTCCCTCCCTTTAAAAAAAATTTTGTATTACTCTCCTAGCTTATTAAACTAAAAGCAGGAATATGACCCATGCCATAAAGTGGAAGATGGAAAGTTAATTTGTGCTTCAAGAAGGAAGGATGATGATTTCTGTCTATGCTTTTCTGACCCTTTTAACATAATCAAACTTCTGCCTAGTTTAAATTAGCAATTTTTTTTTTTCTTTTTGGTAAGTGTATTTAATAGTAAAACTTTGAATTTCACTCATAAAGAATAGTCAATTCAACCTTTTAGGCTTCAAATTATCACATGTGTGTAATTCAGGCCTTGCTTTATATATTACTGGTAGTGAAATTTTCCTATGAATTCTACCTGGTGATTTCACGTACTTGTATTATCTTTAATGGAGGGTTTGTCAGAATGTTTTTATACATTTAAATTGTGCTTTCATGTGTTTGTTTATTAAATTATAATTGACATGTTAGTTTCAGATGTACAACAATGATCCAATATTTGTATATATTGTAAAATAATTACAATAAGTCTAGTTAATATCCATCACCATACATAGTTACAAAAAATTTATTTTCTTGTTATTAGAATCATATATTTACTTTAGAACTAAGGGAATAATGCACAAACTCAAGGGGAAATATATAGAGAGTATCCTTTCTAGATTTCAATAAACCAAACAATGAACAAAAGAACAGATAGGAAAAAGAATAATTCACTACTGAGTCACACATTTCTTTCAACTGTAAAGTCAAATACTAGTAGCATCTTCTACTTGAGCTTGTCTTTGTTCTTTCATAATCAAGTCTTCAACTTTTCTGTACAACATAGGACGACAAGTTTGTTTGCAAGGGAACTCACTGATGTTAGCCAAATATTTGAACATACCCAAAGCAAAAACAATAAATGTAGAAACTCACACTAAGAAGTGGAATATAGTTAGGATCCAAAGAGAACTGACCCCAAGTTTTCATATATAATGATTTTTGCAGATGCTAGTTAATGATTTTCACTTCTGCTTTTTTTGCGCAAGCCCTGGAATTCATCAGATCTGGAAACAAATGTTTCAACAGTTCCCAGAGAATTTCTGGCCTACCCATCTCCAGGAAGTTATGGGAGTCTCATGAGGAATCCCGTTCTTGTAATAGTTATGGTCCATTTTGCAAATTCCAAAAGGTTGAATTAGGGTCAGCGGCAGCTACTATTAATTTGTTGCCCACGAAGTACCAGACACTGTGCTAAGCACTTTCCATACGTCCTAACATTTATGTCTTATAACAACTTTATTAAATAGATACTATTTACCATATTTTCTAATAAGAACTCTGCAGCTCAGTTAACTTACCTCAAGCTCACACAGCCAGAAAGTAGAGCTGGGACTGGAATTCAGGTCTTTAAGACTATATTCTTAACCACCAGTTAACATTGCCCCATTAAATACAGCACAATTGTAAATACAAATTTAACCCTGGAGAGGAGCAGGCATATAAGATTGTCAATTATTTTCAAATTAAACCTGAATTGATTGGTAAATAAGCAGATGCATTCGGAAAAAATTCTTCATTATTTTTTCTGTGATCCTACCAGCATAATTTGAAATTTAGTGATACACACTACCATTTCAATATCTATGGGCAAGGACAGGATAGAAGTCATCTGCTAAGGATATAAGATATCAAGTGATAAAATCAAGAATTTCAATGTAAAAATTACATCTAGTATAATTAAAGTTGCACAAATCCAAACAGGTTAAATACCCACATGTATAACTTTCCTTTAGGATTCCGGGCTTGCCTTGGCTTAAGCATCCTAGGGTTTCTATCTCTCTCCCCTTGGCTTCTCCCTTACCCTCTTGTTGTCAGGTCCTTCTCTCTTTTTAATGACAATTAACTCAAGAAATATTTCTTAAAAAACATAAAATTTTAGTACAATTCTGCTCAAAATATCTGAGTTTGTAGATAAAATCAAAACATGTTCTGTGTAGAAGTGTCTGAGGTACGCTCTTATTTCTTATAATTTGTGCACTTCAACTTTCACTGGCTCTTCCTGAAGGCTGAATATCTTCTTACAAACCCACTCGTTTAATTTCAGACTGTTTGTATCATAGTCAGAACAGCACCATGTTGTTCACAGGCTTGGGTTCTCCGTTGTCCCCGACTGGAGGGCTGACCTCCAGAGGCTCTCTGGAAAATAGCATAATCCAGTTTTGTTCAGCAATCATCAATGAAGGCTGCTATATGCTGGGAAGTATGTTGAGTGCGTGTGTGAGTGCTCAGTCGCTCAGGTGTGTCAGACTCTTTGTGACCTCACGGACTGTAACCCATGCGTTACAGCCTGCCAGGCTCCTCTGTCCATGGGAGTATCCAGGCAAGAATACCGAAGCAAGTTGCCGTTTCCTCCCCTAGGAGATCTTCTCGACCCAGGGATCAAACCCGCATCTTCTGTGTCTCCTGCGTTGGCCGGTGGAGTCGTTGCCGCAGAGCCACCTGGGGGACCGGGTGAGTTGGGTGCTGGTGTATAATTGCAGAAGAGACGCAAGTCCTTTCCGAGCACTTACAAGTTGGTGGATCAACTTTTCCTGCTCAGCTACCAGTTATTCCCTGGTTCCCACACTCCATCCAAACCAAATTTTCGTCTCTGCTGCCCTTTATATTCAGTTAAACCTGGAACGTTAGTTAAGAGCTATGACTGAATGCTCCAAATAGACTTTCCTCTATCACAGCCCTCTGTGGTTTCCTCCTAAAATGTACCTTTGACGAACATCTACTCCTTTCAGTAGGATCCTATCTTAGCCCTGCCAGCCACTGTGTTCTTTGATTAATTTTACCCTGCTGACATTCAAGTTAGATTGTCTTTCTTAATGCAAAGAAGCGGATAACAAATCATACGCTAACATTCTATAGGGGGGAGTTTGCTGCTTTTCTGTCTTGAGGGTTAAAAATTTTCTATCTTATTAGTGGGCAGGAAGTAGTGAAGCATGGGGGTCTGGAGTCAGGTTGCTTTGGTTCAAATTCTGACACACACTATCCCTAACTGTAATCTTGTGCCAATTTCAACTCTTTGGTCCTCACTGTTCTATACTGTTAAACTAGCTTAATAAACAGATCCTACCTATTAGGATCATTGGAGATTTAAGTGGGATCCAGTATGTAAATAATTCAGAAGAGCATAGATAAAAAGGTAAATAACTCTCTGTTATTAAAAATAATTCTCATATTTTTATGGCTTCAATGTAAATGGGTATGAAATTGGCCCAGAATTTAAAATTTGCTGTGGTCCCATATATCAAGATTTCCAAGTAATTATAACACAAAAACTAAGTTCTAGTGGTTTGATCTAATATCTCCACTTGAAAAATATATCAGAAAGAAATAATCCAAGATACAGACAGACTTAGGCACAGAAATATTAATCACTTAAAAGGATGTAAAACTACCTCTAGATTTACCTGTCATTTAGACATTAAATATATTAATATACTGGTAAATATACTGAAATCATATATATTAATTAGAAAAATTTTCATGAATAGAGTTTTAATGGATGTCTATTATATAATTTACTAGTATCAGGCAACACTGTTTTGGGCTTCCCTTGTGGCTCAGACGGTAAAGCGTCTGCCTACAATGTGGGAGACTGGGGTTCAATCCTTGGTTCGGGAAGATCCCCTGGAGAAGGAAATGGCAACCCACTCCAGTATTCTTGCCTGGAAAATCCCATGGATGGAGGAGCCTGGTATGCTGCAGTCCATGGGGTCGCAAAGAATTGGACACGACTGAGCGACTTCACTTTCATATACTATTTATTTAAAATTCATTAAAACACTATATACATATGTTCTCTAATGAGTGAGAATGCTCATAACAAGTGAAAAAATTGGTTAGAAAATTGAATATATAATACAGACACAACTCAGAAAACAAGCATAGAAGGAGAGAAATATATCAAATTTAAGTTAACTCTTGGTGGTAAGACTATGGGTGATTTCTATATTTGCCTGATTTTAAACTAATTTATTCTGTGTAATGGGCTTAGAAAATTTATAATCTGAATAAAAAATACTTTTTTAAAACATTGACTTGAATAGTCCCATAGTTTTAAACATACTCTTTGGAAAATTGAAATCTAGTGGGAATTTTATTTATCGTTAAGTTTTTTGGAAAATTCTAAAATGTTTGAGAGAGGGGACTGCCTCTTTTTAATAATCTTACTCATTTAGTAAAATGCTTTATACCCCGTTAATTTTCATGATTGTTGACATGCCAATAGACTGGTTGAGGAAATCTTTAGACTTTTAAATTTTATTAGTCAAGCTGTTGAACAAATGGAAAAATTACAAGAGCTCTTTATTATACATGTGAATCTTTTTCTGGTTCCGTCTTTATTTTTCTCTTTTATGAGGCTACTGGGCCTGATTAAAATCAGCACACTACATATTGTGCATTTTTACTGATCTAACAGTAGATGTAAAAAAGTCCTGAAGGACTAAGGGAGGAAAAATGTGAAGAGGCTGTAGCAGAAGCTCCTAGAAGCAGCATTAGCGGCACTGGGATGGTTGGGAGCTGCGCAGTATTCACAGAAAGTTTCCCTGGAGGGTGAAAGGGGCTAGGTTTCTGCTCTTGGACCTAGAAAGGAGAGGTGAAGTTTACTTGGCCTGCCCCTACAACAACTTCTCAATAATAATCTCATCAGGCTGTTCATCACCACCTGCCATCCAACATGGCACCTGGGGCCTGAAACAGCCCCAAATGGGTAGAGTCAGAAGATGGCTAAGAAGTTGCAAATCCACTGCTGGGTATAATTTCACCAGGAGCCCAGAGACCTAGTTCTGATTCTTCCCTTCCTTCTAGCAATAGAGACTGACCTGTTCAGAGAGCAGTTTTCCTAGGACCACCCCAGTTCCGATGTGAAACCACATCACCCCTTCTAACTTCTCCACTATTCTCCTTCCCTGTGCCTGTGCGTCAAGTCTTTGCTTAGATGCTATTAGACAATAAACAAAGGAAAAGCAGAATAATAGAAGAAAATACCAGTTTGGGCAGGAAAAGGCACAATAAAGATTCTCAGCAAAGGCGGCAGAGTCCTCTAGATCAAGCTGGATGTGGCACTGATGTGTTTTGACTTCTTTGCTGATTTCTGAAGATATCTTACTTTTAAAGTGATTTTTTTCGTTCCTTCTGCTTATCATCCTCATCATCTGCTATATTGTGTCTCAGTTCAATTCAGTCGCTCAGTCATGTCTGACTCTTTGCGACCCCATGAACTGCAGCACACCAGGCCTCCCTGTCCATCACCAACTCCTGGAGTCCACCCAAACCCATGTCTATTGAGTTGGTGATGCCATCTAACCATCTCATCCTCTGTTGTCCCCTTCTCCTCCTGCCCTTAATCCCTCCCAGCATCAGGGTCTTTTCAAATGAGTCAGCTCTTTGCATCAGGTGGCCAAAGTATTGGAGTTGCAGCTTCAAAATCAGTCCTTCCAATGAACACCCAGGACTGATTTCCTTTAGGATGGACTGGTTGGATCTCCTTGCAGTCCAAGGGACTCTCAAGAGTGTCTAACAATGTCTAACACCGTGTCTAATAATGTCTAAAAGTGTCTAACAGTGGACAAAATGCTTTCATGTATATTACTTCATTTAAACCTCACATGCACCTTATAAAAAATGCATTTTTTTTTTTTTTGCAGATGAAGAATCTAGAACTCAGAGATTGAATGATCTTTCCAGCTGGTAACCAAAAGTGACTCAAGCTCATACCTCCTGATTGTTGTTCACCCATTTGGTTCTATAATTGACCCATTATCCTATCAATTGTCCCAAATGACAAAAGTTTGGAGCTGACTTTTTTCCCCACTAAGGTGTATCCCAAATTCTCTGAAATCTTCCTTGGCCACTTTGCTATACTCTAGTTGTCGATGCTTATAAAACTCAGAAGCCTAAGTAGAATAGGGAGGATTATGAGAGATTGCTGCTTGGGTTCAGGATATGATTTTAACCTATTTGCACTATTCTAAAGTGGTAGATTGTTGGCAATAATTCTACTCTTAAGTCTTTCTTGATATATTTTCAATAAGTATATAGTTTTCCCAGTGCTTCACCGTTGGTAGTAAAAGAAGAAGAAGAAGAAGAAAAAGTGCTGTTTGAGGCCCAGAAGTAAAGACTAAGAAGGTTATGGTCAAAAAATATATTGTCAAAGTTCCTCAAATTTTACATAGGACTAATAAATATTTCCAATTCCCAGAACCCATGTTGGTTCTCTTCAAAGAACTCCAAGCCCTGTTTATAACTCGAAATACCTCTTTTATTCTAACACCTTGGTGACAGATTCTGAAAACACAGAGCTGCCAAGTGTCAACATTTTGTGGCAAGGGTTTCAAATAGCTTTTCCTCCTGAGAATTTTCCCCAGTTTTCCCCGTTACTGGTTCTGGCGCTCAAAGAAAGGCAGGGCTGTCTGTTATTTCTTAGACCTGGATGAGAAAGTACTCAGCCCTTTTTCTTTTAGGGGATGGTAATGTTATTCAATGGCAAAAGTGCAAGAGGAATGAGAATTCGCAAACTTGGCTGTAATTTTGTCTAAGTTGGCTCATTCAATACAATACAACAAATCTTCGAAGGTTGTAAAAAAGAATTAACAAAATTATATTATTTTGAGTTTCACTGAAACATATTTTTATAGGATTTCATGCTTTTGATTCAAACATTTATTGGAGACCTACTCTGTACAGGGCACTGAGGGAATAAAAAGATTACTTATTCAACCATGTTCTTCCATTATCCTTTCCAACACCTACCCCAAAATCACGTACAGTTATCACCTTGTATGCTTCAATGGTGGCCAACATTTACTTTGATCACAATAGTTACATAAAAATATCTATTGAAGGTTTCCTAACTAGTGGACAGTGTACTGGGTCTTGAGATATAGCATTCCCCCTACTAAGCTGTGGGTAATCTGAGGGCTGAGATTTAAACAGAAAACACATGACTTAAAATTATATTGGCTAGGACTTCCCTGCTGGTGCAGGGGATAAGAATCTACTTGCCAATGCGGTGGACATGAGCTCGTTCCCTGATCTGGGAAGATTCCACATGTCTCTGAGCAGCTTGGCCCCTGTGCCACAACTACTAAGCCCAGGCTCTAGAGCCCACGAGCCACAACTACTGAGCCCACAGGCTTCAACTACTGAAGTCTGAGTGCCTCGCGCCTGTGCTCTGCAATAGAAGAAGTTGCTGCAATGAGAAGCCCATGCACCACAACTAAAGAATATCCCCCACTTGCTGCAGTTAGAAAAAGTCTGCTCAAAGCAACAAAGACCCAGCGCAGCCACAAATAAATGAAATTATATATTGAAAACAATTGTATTGGCTAGGTCCACTGAACAAAAGGAGAAGGTGTTGATTCAGGGAAAGACAGGAACTAGGAGAAGGTGGCAGGAAATGGTCTCTTCCATTTAAAATTAAAATTATAGGCTTTAGGGCTTTCTATTTGGAATAAGATGTATAGTTCTTCAAAGGAGAATCTAGTTCGCTTGGCTTAACTCATAAGCCTATCACTTAACTAGAGATGCTTGAAGAGACGACCTTGGCACACACATCAGTGAGGCAGGATTCACGCAAAGGGCTGAGAATTCATCAAGAGGAACGGATGCCGACAACAGAAACTCAACAAATATACCGTGTACATGGCAATGCTACACAAAGATCTTGTACGTCTAGGTTCTGAAACTTAGTAGGGGAATCCTTATTTAGGTTTATTCCAGAAGAATTAATTTCCTTCTGCTAGCCAGCTTTTCTCAGTTGCCCTGGACTTCTTTCAGGAATAGTCTGGAATAAATGCGCACGAGCCCATTGCCGATATGTGATACTAAACACAGGAGACTAAGAACAGGTAAGCCAGAGAATTCTTAAACAACAATAAACACTTCTGGCACTATGGTCATCTAAGGCTTCCTTTGCTTTCATCTGCATCTGTGCTGAGTTATGTATTTTTTGCTGAATAAATAAATACTTTATCCTTGTAATTCAGAAAAGTGAACTCCGTCACTCAAGTCCTCATTCTTTTAAGCTCGATCAAGCTAAGCTAAATACTTTCTTCTGGCCTAAAAACTTATGATACTCAGGTATGTAGGTTCTTATTTTCCCTTCAGAAACCTTAACTTTCGGTCAGATTTGGTCCAAGGGGGAACAAAAATGAAAATAGGTCACGTTTAACTTTAGTGGTTATTCTTTTCCTTTTACTGCTGTTTGTTTCCTCATGTCTATTTTAACATTTCCTTTTTCCCCTTTAGTGAGCTAAATAGTGTAAAAAGTGAACTGACACTTTTTTTTTTTTAGGATAGTAAGTCTGAGGGATACAGACATTTTATCCCGAGTTCCATTTTATGTGAGATTTGTGAGTACAAATCTCACATTTTCTATGGTCCATAAGGGTGGTTTTGCTTTTAACTATGAGAAAATGTACTCATATAGACTGGCCAATCTGACAGTCTTAAGATTTGTATAGCCTGTCTCTTCTCAGTCCTGAGGGCTCAGTCATTCATTCCTCAGCAAGAGGGGCCTTCCAGGGCTGTTCATACCATACAGCACAAACTACATCTGATTATGTGATACAATATGAGTTCTGTTGATCAAATCAAGGTTCTCAACAGTTTACAGTAATTTTTCAATGGCTCACAGAAATTTTTTTTTCTTGTAAATTCAAATATAAGTGATTTTTTAAAATTCCTAAATGGGTTATGATTGTCCTCATATATTTTTTATTTCTTGTTTTTCTGCCTTGTTAAATTATGGCAACCCCTGCTCCTTTTTTCTTAGAGCAGTCCTTTGGGCCTTTATTTCTCAATTACTCTCCTATCATTTGAGTGGCTGAATAGATTTCTTCACCAAATACAGAGCTTCATATCTAGAGTAAAAGTATTTTCCAGTGAAGCTCTGGGACTCTCTGGTGATCAATAGAATTTTCCCTGGTTGATATTTTATAATATTTATGATGCATGGTAAAAAAAAAAAAAAAACTATGAATATGATTGTATTTCTAGCTTTACCTACCTTCAGAGAATTTTTAAAGATTGCTTGTTTAACTCCTCTGGCAACCAACATCTGTATTAAATTGCTTTTGTTAATAGTATAAGATTCTTACACAATTAGAAGGACCACAAGCAATGCTATCTTATAGAGATTTTGTAACCTTGAATATGGTTGACCTAGGTTTGGGAGAAATATTAAAAATAGCTATTGAGAATCTACTCTCAAAACTTTTTTTTAAAACTTATTGCTACTATTTTACCCCATTTGCTTTATCATTTGTTATTTACTTTCATTGAATACCTACTCTTTTACCATGGCCTTTATCTGCTTGTCAGTTCTAATCCTCACCCCAACCATAGGTGACATCAATCATATTTTAATAATAAGTGAGCTAAGGCTTTAAGAGATAAAGCAGACATCTGTATTTTTTGCCTTTTCTTCTCCTTAGAAGAATATCCTCATTTTCCTTTGGAGAACTCTTACTGTCCATCCATGTGCTCAAACAGTTGGATCATTCCTTGGCTCTAGACCTGGGTTCCTACTCCAGGCTTAGCAAATGAGGGCAGTGGATTCTCTTTGCTAGAGTGATTGGCTCAGAGATGTGCATATGACCCAACTCAGGTAAATTAGAGACAATCAGCATTAGCCTGAGGACAGTTTTCTGGAAAAACTGGGAAAGAAATTCTCTTTCACTTGGAGTTGTTAAGCTATGGAATGTAAGTTTGGAGCTGCTAGAGATCTTTTTCCTACCACAAATAGAAATATTGTAAGATTTGAGCATAAAGCCAACAGAGAGGAAGGAGGATTGACAGAAATAACTGGGGATTCCTGGAATCAGTATTTACAAGATAATGACTTAATCATGTGAGCCAACAGTACCCTTTCTGGTCAGAGACGGTTGAGGTAGGATTCTGTCACTTGCCACTGAAAACACTCTGACTAATCAAGAAACTATGCTCTTCTCCACGGTTACAATAAGACTATTAGGTGTCAGGAGATGGGATTTGAACTAAGTTCTGTCTTAAGTCAAACTCCTCTTGAATTTTTTGAGTACAGACTATGCCTTCTAATAGTCGTTGAGAAATCAAGAACAAGGAGGAGAAAAGTGTACACATGAGATTTTTAAGAAGCGTATCTCAGTAAACCAGTTCAATTTTTAACAGACCTGGCCCTCGAGTCCTTGCAGAATACCATACTCAGTACTATGGCAAATGAAAAAGGAAGTAGAAATCAGAATAACTCCCTGTGTAAGTTATAAATTAATATAGGAAAAAAGACAAAAAAGTCATAAAAAGTAACGTAGGAAAAAAGACAAATTGAGAAGTTTGAAATGGATGAAAAATTAATAAAACATTTCAGTAGGTGATACAGTAAAAGGCCATATTGTATCTTAGAATCATCACCCATTTCTGGTGTTTCCAACACGATCCACAGAGTAAATTTGCCTCAGACCCTTTAGGTGTATAACACTAGAGTCATCTGCAGTTCTCTCTTGCCTCCATCAGAAACTCTCTGTGTCATGATGGTTCTGTTTCTAGAACCTTATTTTGTGTTTTATATTTCCACCAGCCTGGGCATTTTTATATTGAGCCAGGACTGCTGCAATAATATATTTGCTATACTTCTGTTTTCAAGCTGGGGACCTTGTAACCCAAGAATGTACTAATCTAGTATGTTTAAAACTATTTTTATATTAAACCAGGACTGCTGCAATAATGTAATTGCTGTATTTCTGCTTTCAAGCTGTGGACTTTGTAACCCAAGAATGTACTAATTTAGTGTGTTTAAAACTATGGGCCACTATCCATAAGTATATCGTAGGATTGATTTACTTGATTATGATGAGTAGTTCTTTTTAAATAGAATAGAATAGAAGTATAGTAAGGGTAGGTATTATAGCATAACAGTTCTCTTCACATAAATGTAGCTATGATTATTGATATAGATATAGGTAATGAAGATGATCTAGGTATATGATGTAAATGTATGTGTGTATGCTGAGTTGTTATGTAAAATATATTTCTTATAAAGTAAGTTATGAGCAAAAAACGTTTGAAAGCCAATGAACTGGACAGAGCAGCAATCAGCAATCAATCAAAGAGCATTTGTTAACAAAGTATCTAACTTGTGCAAGCACTGCTATATAGGAATTGTCATTTTAAAGTCCAAATTTGCCTTTTTTATTGTCGTTGCTGGGAAAATTACAGTAAATATAAATTTCCATAAGTTGTAAGCACTTTCAAATGTACTTCAAAGTTGGCCACCAGATGATGCTTACTGTGAAATGATCCTCATCTGTTACTGTTCTCTGAGCTCTGCTCCTCTCTGCCAAGTGAGAACACTACCTCCGATCAGAATCTTGTTCAAAACACATCCCCTCCACAAAACTGTGAGGAACTTTGTCCTTGGGAAAAGTTAGCTTACATCTCATTTGATTAAAATTCTTTAAGTTATTACTAAAACAGTGTGATTACTATAGAATATACAGAGAAAAAAGAAAGAAAAGGAAAATCATTCATACTAATCTAGAATTATTAACTATAAATCACCTCTAGATGGCCATGGAAAAAATTTCATTTTGAGATGGTGAGAATCATAATTCCCACCCCCAGTATTCCCAATTAAAACTTGAATAAAATATAACCAATTCAGTCATAAATCATTGATAATTGAACAACTAGCAATTATCACTCCTTAGTTTTACATACCAAAAGAACAGAGGTTTGACCAAGATTACTTAACATTGATTGTGCATGAGTGCGAAGTCGCTTCAGTCATGTCCAACTTTGCGACCCTATAGACCATAGCCTGCCAGCCTCCTCTGTTCATAGCGTTCTCCAGGCAAGAATGCTGGAGTGCGTTACCATGCTCTCCTCCAGGATATCGTCCTGACCCAGGGTTTGAGCCCCGTCTCTTAAGTCTCCTGCATTGGCAGGCAGGTTCTTTACCACTAGCGCCACCTGGGAATCCCTGTAATTACTTATAAGTGATTAAAGGACATGTATAAGAATTGATACAACTTACTAGTTTCATTACTAGTCTGTGTCAATTTTGCTTTGATTCAGAAAAGCTGACTTTCAGTGTCACAATGTTTTGGGTTGGCAAAACTACAGTTTACACAGCGCTTAAACCTGATGAGGAAGGAATGAAATCTGCGAAAACATGTTGAAAATGTTAAACTAACCTTTAGAGAAAAACAGGATTCCATCTGTGACTCTAGTTCATTTCTACAGTCTCCCTCCTATCCCCAAACCATTTCTGTCAACCATCTTCCTAAATAAATTAATGATAAAGCTAGCAAGAATAGCAAGAGTTTTACTGAATGCTGATCTTTTTTCTTTCCTTTGCTTGAATATCATGGGAAGTAAATCTGAGGTTATGAATACTAAATTTCATGGCCTGGTTAACAGTCTTATCCCTGTGTCCTGTCCCCACATTTCTGGGCCAGGTTTGGAGCGCCCAGTAATGTTAAATGGTGCTTTGCCCTGAGGCAGGAAACTGATGGGTTTTAGGAACAGAATGAGGATTTGCCCAGTGGGAATGAGTAAAGGAAAAGGAAGTTAGATTTTGTTAAAGAAGCAAAAAAGTGTGTCGAGAAGTTGAAATAAAACTTTTTCAGATATCTTTGTTATTTGATATAGAAGCTGTGGCAACGTTTGACTTTAGTGATTTCAAAGTTTTCATTCAATTGCCTTTTAGAAATAGTAGTATCTGTAAGCAGTAGTGGCCTGTGGTCTCTTTAGTCTTTTTTGAAAGTCTTTTCTTATCAGAGATCATAAAAACTTGTGATAGGAATTTAACAAAACACTGTTTAAGAAATTAAGATTCCATCTTGGACGTTCTTATGGCGGGAAAGAGAAAAAAAGTCACCGTGTACTTCCGCAAATATGACCCTTAGAGAACTAGGATATGACCAAAGATATGCAAAGGAACTTATTTTACATACCTCTAGAAAAGTTCCGTAAAACAAAGGGCAGAGCCAGCTTTTGGCTGAATGTCTACCAAAACAAAAGCCAAAAAGGCAAAGAAAGCCACCATTTTAGAAAACCACAAAGATTAGTATCCTAGGCTTATTGTCCAGCTTGTTTTCTATGGAATTTGCATGGGGATATATTGCGTTTTACCTCAGGCAAGTCAATTAGTTTGGAAAGCCCTTGCATGGCCTGCCTCTTTCCAGGGAAAGGACGAAAGGCAGCATCCACTGGGCTGAACCATTTGAAATTGCTGGCAATAAATAGTAGGCACCTTAGATATATTATTACTGCTTTAATCCCTACAATTCTGCTTTGGGGTAAGCATTACTGCCTGCCTGAATCTGGCCAGAAAGGGAATCAGAAAAGTAATGTAATTTACCTAAACTAGGATCACTTGGCAGTGTAGGAGTTGGAGTTCAAATAAAATCTGACTCTGAAACAAGTGATGAGTTAGTTGATCAGAAAACAAAAGTTCTAAAGACATTCCTGAAATGTTTCCTTGGAGGTCCAAAATTAAAAGTGATTCACTAAATGTATTAAGGTAGAAAAAAGATCTAGGGTTCCACGGTGGCTCAGACAGTAAAGAATCTGCCTGTGATTCAGGAGACATGGGTTTGATCCCTGGGTCAGGAAGATCCCCTGAAGAAGGGAATGGCTACCCACTCCAGTATTCTTGCCTGGAGAATTCCATAAACAGAGGAGCCTGAAGGGCTACAGTGCATGGGGTCCCAAAGAATCAGACACGACTGAGCAACTAAGCATGTGCATGCGCGTGTGTGCACGCACAGAGAGAGAGAGAGAGAGAGAGAGAGATCTACTGTCTTTGGGAAGAAAAGGGGAAAGAATGAGGGAAAGCTAAGTGTAGTGTGGGAGACTGAAATTAATTACTTCAGCAAAGGACAGAGTCAATCTTGATCAAGTTGTATACCTGGGACAAAATAAGAGCAATCATTTGCTTCATAATGAAGAAAAGCAAGATGCAGTATATACATGCAATGGTAATTTGGAATGCAAAAGGAAATTAAGAAATTAAAGAAAATGAAGATTGTTGTTTTAAAATAGTCTTAAAATTGTACTGTAAACAGTGAGAGGATCTTTTAACCATATCTAGCGAATCAGACCCAAATTACTTAGGTTGATCAAAAAGTAATTGCAATTTTGGACCATGAATTTTAAATCATTATAACTAGGCTCAAATACATTTCTATTAATTAAAATAAGAACCATTATAATCAACACATTTTTGCCAATGAGAAATAAGTTTGTTTATTTCTATAGCATAAAAATCTGTGCTTTGGGATTCAAAGAACTCTTGGAAAGCATATTCTGGCTCCTGTTGGTTATGGAAGCATTGTTCCTGCAAAAAGTTGTTGAGATGCTTGAAGAAGTAGTAGTCATTTGGTGAGAGATCAGGTAAATTTGGTGGATGAGATAAAATTTGTAGCCCCATTCGTTCAACTTTTGAGGCATTGGTTTAACAACATGCACGTGTGTAGATATGGAGACTTGCGCCCTTTTCTGTTGACCAATGCCAGCTTCAGGCATGACAGCTTTCAGTGCGTCTCATTGATTTGCTGAGCACACTTCTCAGATGTAATGGTTTCACCGACATTCAGCAAGCTGTAGATGGTCACCAGACCACTGAGCAGTGACCATGACCTTTTCTGGTGCAAGTTTGGCTTTGGCAATTGCTTTGGAGCTTCTTCTTAGTCCAACCACTGAGCTGGTTATCACTGGTTGTCACATAAAATCCACTTTTTGTAGAAAGCCACAATCTGATTGAGAAATGTTTCATTGTTGTTGCATGGAATAAGAGAAGATGACACTTTAAAACGACAATTTTTTTTAATCTGTGGTCAGTTTATAAGGCACTCATGTATTGAACTTTTTCACCTTTCCAATTTGCTTGAAATGCTGAATGACTGTAGAATAGTCGAGTTTGAGTTCTTTGGCAGCTTCTCGTGTAGTTGTAAGAGGATCAGCTTTAATGATCCTCTCCGTTGGTCATTGTCAACTTCCGATGGCCAGCCACTGTGCTCATATCTTCAGGGCTCTTGTCTCCTTTGCAAAACTTCTTTAACCACCACTGCACTGTACGTTCATCAGCAGTTCCTGAACCAAATACATTGTTGATGTTGCGAGTTGTCTCTGCTGATTTACAACCCATTTTGGACTTGAATAAGAAAACTGCTCAAATTTGCTTTTTGCCTAACTTCATTTCCCTAGTCTAAAACAAATATAAAATAAATAGCAAGTAATGTCATTAGCAAAAAAAAAAAAAAGTGAGAAATGCACATTAAAATGATATATAACATAACCATATTTATATAAGAGTGCATTCCAATATAGAAACGCAAAGGTCAACCATGTGAAACCGCAATTACTTTTGCACCAACCTAATACCATGCAAAATATTTCTACCTCTAAACTCATTACCTATACCCACTATGGTGGGTTGCCATTTCTTTTTACAAAATTATGACTGTAGGACATTAATTATTTTGTCAACTGTAGGGAACAAATGCATCAATTTTCTGAGTTCACCTACTGATAATCAGATGTAGTCAGGTTATACTTTTTGCAACCTCAAATGTTTGCTCTGCTTTCTAAAGGACTTAGAGGGATTCATTCAGTCAGTTACTTTATTATAGATAGTTTCTCAACTCTGAGATTTACCAAATACACTGAAGAAATACGTTTTCTGTCTTTCATTGAGCCTATTATGTATGCAAATAATCAGCCAATTTAGAAAAAAAATTCACCAAAAGGCAAACTTACTATATCTCTATATATTTGATCTCTGCCACTTAGCTGAGTAAAATGTGTTCAGTTAAGTTACTCAAGAAATGGTATGTCCACTTGAAACAGTCTAGAAGTGAGTTAACCAGGATTCCTGTATTATTCATGGACTCTGTGGTGTGTCGTGACATAAAGTCATAGACAAAAAACTATTACTTTTGTAACTCTTAATGATAATATTTTTTCATTTCAAAAATTTTATTTACTTTAAATCTACATTAGGGATCGAATATCTACAGCTGGGCTGTAAACAAAATAATTGTAATAGTATCTCTGAAAATAGAAAAAAAAAAAACACTAGTAAACAGCAAACCTTAATGTTGCTCAAAATAAGATTAAATGATTTAAAATACCACAAGTGAAAAACTATTAGGGAAATACAGTCAACTTTCACATATTAGTACGTTGCTTTTTTGCTGTTTTGTTTTGCATTATCAATCTTCATTTTTAAAATTTCTTTCCTATCCTGACTTTTTAATCACCTAACTGTTCCAGAGAAAGTTTCCAAAGGCTTGGTAATAACAAGCTGAACGGAAAAGAAGCTCTGAAACTGAATTAAAGCTTAACTTAATTACAATAACGGACAGGGCTGGACTAGCATTAGTACCACTTGCCTTGAAGTAAAATTTGAGGGGCCCTCAAAAAATAAAGTTTTAATGCAATGTTTAATGCAATACACAAAACATCCATGATGAACAAAATAAAAATTTTAAATAAAGGCAAGCTGTTGTTTATTTGTTTTACCACCCTTTATTGTTGCACAACTATTTCCAATCAGCTCATGGTTCCCAGCCAGCACCCCTCGTGCCCTCTGACAGGTGGTCTATGAGAGTTGACACTTGTATGTGAACAGTGTTTTGATCAGAGAATTTTATTAACTTTTTTTACTTGGTTCAAACAGGGAAAGATATAATACATAATTTTTCTTTTGTCCTACTCCAACCTGGTCTGTTTAGTCAAAGCTATGATTTGTCCAGTAGTCATGAATAGATGTGAGAGTTGAACTATAAAGAAAGCTTAGCAGCAAAAAATTGATGCTTTTAAACTGTGGTATTGGAGAGGACTCTTGAGAATCCCTTGGAGTGCAAGGAGATCAAATGAGTAAATCCTAAAGGAAATCAGTCCTGAATATTCATTGGAAAGACTAATGCTGAAGCTGAAACTCCAATATTTTGGCCACCTGATGCGAAGAACATTGGAAAAGACTCTGATGCTGGGAAAGATTGAAGACAGGAGGAGAAGGGGATAACAGAGGATGAGATGGTTGGATGGCATTACCAACGCGATGGACATGAGTTAGAGCAAGCTCCGGGAGCTGGTGATGGACAGGGAATACTGGCGTGCTGCAGTCCATGGGTTCGTGAAGAGTGGGACATGACTGAGCGACTGGACTGAACCCGAACTTGGCTCTGCTCAGCACTGTTAATGAAGTGAGTCCCAATCAGCTGATAATTCAGACTTCATCAGCATTTACCTTTGGGTTTGAAAATGAGTGCATTTAATATCCTGAGAATTTGCTGCAGACAAAGCTTGGAATTATTTCATGGAGAAATTATTCCTTTAGATTAGGAGTTTAAACATGTTCTAGTTTTCCTAGCAACATTTTGGAGTGCCAAGGTCAATTTTGGCACTGCTCTAAGCCGAAAGATATATGACTAATCCCTAGTGTGGGGCCTGATGTGGATTAGCTGCCCAATGCATGTTTTCTGATCTCTCAGATTCTCACAGGTGGAAAAAAACACTGTGGTTTTAGTTGTTAAGTAGAAAGTAATAGCAATAACAAACAGTAATCCTTCAAATTTATTAAGAACACTTGAAGTCCTTAAATTACTGCACTTGGTAACCTTAAAAGTGAATTCTTTGCTAGTCTTTTCTATTTTTTTTTCAAGGCTATTTAGTCCTGGGTCCCATCTCTCAAAATCAAAATTAAGTATAACTAAGAATCCATTTCTCGGCTCCTTTCTCCTGTAAGCAAAGACTAAAAGATATACCATGTAGGTTTCTGTGAGATTCTGCTTTATCTCAATGTGTGAAACCCCTTGAGGTCTTGTTCAGTGCCTTAACCATATTTTTCTTTAAAAATGCATATGGAATTACATGCTATGGTTTGATTGTAGCAACAATCTGACTACCAATTTTTGCCATTTTTTCCCTAGGCTTCAAGGGGATGGTAGCTTTCATGTGCCTGGCTAGTTTCAGCTTGGAGCAACACAATTCTTCATGTGGAAACAATTAAAAATACCTGGAGAGAGCCAAATCGCCAGAAAACTCCACCTGCACCAAGCTCTGTGAGATCCCAGGGAGAAGTTCAAAAGAGTTTTAGGCAAAATAGTCTTGTTGCCTGGCTAGAAGGGTTCAAAGTAGCCTGAATCCCTCTCCCACCCATATGAAGATCTTTTTTTCCTGCATACAATATCAAAAAAGTAAAACAAAGCAAACCTAAACTCAGAAGTAGAAGATAATAGCAAGTTGTATTACAATTTCATTCAGTGAAAGGTTAGAGAGGAACTTGTCATTCAGTAGCTTGAAGATCTCCTACAACTGCACTCTACGTTTCTGGTATTTCTCCTTTTCCCTTCTGTTTGTCAAATTTATCCCTGAAACAGAAAAATAACATAACCTCGAATAATAATAATGGTGGGGATTTTAGATCTCGTTATGACTCACAGATCACAGATTAGGGGATGGGAGATTTTAAGGCACATTATAGAAGCAACCACCTTGAGGACAGGTAGTCACAGAAACAAGCCAAGGAATAAGAAGGTTAATGTAGAAGGTTTTCAAATGGCACATTCACCTTTTGGTTTTAAGGGCAGTCCAAGAAAATACTTCTAAAGCAACGCTGTTGAGGATGTACAATGATGTGTATATGCAATTTTTATACAATCTTCAAAGTATGTAACTAGCCTCTGGAAAATAAAAAGTCAAATGTTTGATGCTGCTTAAAACATAGTAGGGTGTCATGTTCATAGCAGGTATTTAGTACTTCTGAGGTTCAATTTTGTTACTGATTTTGCTTACGTTTGTTTTTGTTGTTCAGTTCCTCAGTCGTGTCTGACTCTTTGTGACCCCAAGGACTTGCAGCACACCAGGCTTCCTTGTTTTTCACTATCTCCCGGAGTTTGCTGAGACTCACGTCCATTGAGTCGGTGGTGCCACCCAACCATCTCATCCTCTGCTTACGTCCAAACCTCTGAGAAGCAATATGCTATGTGGCTTTGAGTTTTGCTCAGTAGAGAAATGATTTTTTTCCCCAAATCAAAAGCTTTTTTTCTTTTAACTATAAAATCATTAATAATCCTATTATATTTAAAACATATTCATTAGTCATTTCTATATAAATAATGGATTCCTTGGTGGTGTTTCCTTAAGGGATTCAAAATCTAAACTGAAACACTATTCTGTCTGCTTGCCAAAAAATAACTACAAACTTTACAAAACAATGTTAGTTATATAGGGAAAAAATTTAGCCATGTATTACTGATTTTGCAGAGATAATTTTGTAGAAATAGTCTCTAACAAAGCTAGCTTACAACGTCCTAAAACACAAAGTTATTAAAGGAAATATTTTTGATGACTTGAGCATAGAACAATTTGACCTGGGTTTTGAAAGCCATGGAGCTTGTTTTAAAAGTGATAGGTAGTGATGCGGCTGGTATTACTGCTGTTCTAAAGAGAAGAAGAATTTAAATAACATTTTAAACTTGAAACCCATGAATTGAAATGGAAGGAGAGTCTGTGAAAGAGGCTGTAATAGCTTAGGATCAGTCGCATTTTCTCTCAGTCTAGTTGTCTGGGATGATAATGGGTCAAAAACCTTAATGTGCAACATTTGGAAATAAAAATTTTAGGACTTCCAGATCCTTTCAGTGGATCCACAATAGAACGTTCATGTTGTTCATCCAGGGGAAGAACGTAGAACAGAGTAAGAACAGGCTTACTCAGATCAGTGCATTGCTCCACGAGAGAAGAGAAATCTCAGGCTTCCCCATGTTATTAAAGGCGTCTCTGTGAAAATACTGACATTTAGTTTGGTATTCATCTGGATGTTGACAAGCTGTCAACTCCCCAGGTCAATTTGAGTCATGTTAAAAATACTTTGGTATGTGTGGTTTGTTGACTGCAGGTGTTTGGCTGTGAAAGCTGAGGAAGCACAGACATGCAGCTAGAACACTGCTGATATGATGGGTTTACAACGATTCGGAGGGAAGCGGAGAGAAAACATTGTTTATTACCAATTTATTTATTTCCTTTTCACAAGTGTCTTTGTGAAGCCAAACATCTGGGTAAAAAACCCAAAAGCCTTAGAGAATCCTTTGCAAATATTTTTTTTCTTCACTCATCCAATCGTTTATTTGTTCAACAAATATTTATTGCGTGTTTATTATAGACAAGGTCTTTCTGCCAAAGAGCTTAGAAGGCGAGAAAGTTATGCACATATACTAATATTATTATAGAAATCAGAAATAAATTGGAGGGTGCCACAGGAGAGATGTAAAGAAACTGTTATACCTGAGCAGCTTACTTATGCATAGCTGGGAGATTCAGGGATACCCTCTTGACAAGATGGCATTGAGCAGAGTTAAAAGGTTTTCATTCTAACTGAAGTTGAGGCTGTGTAACAGAGACACTTTTGATTGTAAAATGCAGAGAACACAACTAAAACTTGAATTAGGATGCAGGGAAGGGCAAAATCTATAAAGTATGCTGGTGCTCATTTAAATGTGCTCTGAATACAGTGGGAGCATGTTCTGCAAGTTGGGAAGAGGACTGGTGTGCTTACTCCACAGTGTGCGAAGAGACTGGCTTGTAAAGCTGTATCTATCCAACAATAGCCTAAGATGTAAGGCTGTAAAGATAGATGCAGCTGCAAATGTCAGAAAAAGGATTTAACAGAACACAGAACAAAAAAAAAAAGTAGGAAATAGAAAACTATTGCAGTAGCAAAAGCAAGGAAAGATAGAGTGTTTGGATTATGATCATGAGAGCGACGTTAGAGGGATGGGAATGTATTCTAGATCTGCCAGTTGTAGAACCAACAGCACTTGGCATCCAATTTGAATGCAAATGTTGATGAGTTTCATCAATATTTCTGTCATAAACTAAATTAGTATACAGGAACATATGTGTGAGGAATGAGGCTGCATTCACTTTGGTGCATACTGAGCTTCAAGCGTAGGTAGGATATACAAGTGGAAACAGGGAGCAGCTTTTTGGATATTAGCGCTGGAGCAATGTCAGGATGGCGTCACAGATCTAGGAGCTTGCAGAAGTGATAATATTAACAGTAGTCTAGTGAATGTCAGGAGAGTATTGTTGCATGAGAAGGAAGACGAGAAGATGATCAAAATATCTGATGACTTAGAAACCAGGACTTTAGAAAGGTATAGATGTTTCGTTCTCCTAAACCAACTGAAAACCTACTTGAATTTTCACTTAATTTACCTAGTTTTATAGATGGGGACATTTATGTTTGTGATTTTAAAATTTAGTATTATATATGGGGAAGTGTGGTGATTTTTAGCCACACTTTCCCATATACAGTGCAATATCACATCTTTAAATCTTTACTTTTTCAGTCTGAAAAGTTTGAAAAATCCAAGGATTTTTTTTGCCTAATTGATCTCAAGTACAGACATAATTCATTCAGTCTTATGTGTTATGCCAAGCATATTTTGATATTTTGTATGTTGGAGATCAAACCAGTCAGTCTTGAAGGAAATCAACACTGAATTTTCATTGGAAGGACTATGACTGAAGCTGAAGCTCCAATACTTTGGCTACCTGCTGCAAAGAGCTGACTCACTGGAAAAGACCCTGATGCTGGGAAAGACTGAAGGCAAAAGAGGAGAGGGTGGCAGAGGATGAGATGGTTAGATAGTGTCACTGACTCAATGGACAGAATTTAAGCAAACTCCAGGAGATAGTGGAGGAGAGAGGAGTCTGGTGTGCTATGGTTCATGGGGTTGCAAAGAATCAGAAATGACTTAGCAACTGAACAATGACATCAACAACATAGGTCTTCTAAAGTACTTATTAAACCTCTATCTGGCTTCTTTATTGTTGATACTTGTAAGCTGCTCTAAATTTATAGTAAACATTTGAGAACATATTTTTATATAATTTGTATTGGTTAGCATTTGGAAAAAGGATATTTCAAAATGCAAGGCCAGAACAGTATTTGGTCATCTAATGTAGATTTAGCATATATGTATATACTTCCCTTGTGTTGATATCACTCACAAATACCTTTGAAATAATCTTAGTATATAAAGTAATCTCATTCAAGACAGTTTGTATATATGTTAGTGAAAGCAGAAAGTAAGGTGCCTCATACACAGTAGGCATTTAATAAGTGCTAATTGAAGTTAAAGTGACCTAAAAAGGAGATTGGCACTTATTAATACCCTAGAAATGTTAATGTTGCCTACCTCTGTAAATGGAGAAACAGATCACTGTGGAGGGATGGACTGATGGAATAACTAATAATCGCCATGGTTAGAAAACAATATTTTCAAAATAATATGTCATCTGTGCATGGAAATATGTCTATGCTAACAAGATAACTCCACTCAAAACAATAAATAATTTGACATCTGTGTTGGAAGTACGGGAAAAAATACTAAAGAAATTCAGTTAAAGATTTTTAACAGAGTTAAATGATGAACACATTTCATAGACAGCAAGATAAAAGAAAATATGGTATATCTGAGTATATTTTGCTTCCTAGAATGCATTATTATACAAGGTTCTCGAAATTGTATTTTAGGGAGAATAAATGTAATTTTGAATGGCTATGAAAATTATTCATCCTAGAAACTGGGAGATAGACTAAAGGTTTATTTGTAGTAAATTCCTCTAGTATTGTGGATCTTTAAAGCTTATTTGGGTCAATTTACCTTTCATGCCAGAAATAATAATAAATTAAAGATATTTTATTATTGCAGAGTTGAGTTAAAATTAGCTTTTTAAAAATGCATTGTCCTCTCAGTTTAGTGTATTTCTTTAACAAGACAACTGTAATTTTGCACTTGCAAGTCGCTTGAAAAAAATCTATAATTTTTAAGTACAATATAATCAATACTACAATGATCATATTTTCTGATCTACATGTCCTCAGCTTAACTTCCAAATATAAAATTGTTTTCACAAAATAGAAAGGAACATGAGCATTTGGGAGGTTTTGTTAATGACAATATAAAAACAAGTAAGTTTCACTAAAAATTGCACAATAGTTTTTTTCTTAGGACTTTAATCTCTCCACCTCCATCTTCACATGGTCTTCTTTTCTGTCTCTGGGGACAATAATTTTAAGCCAGATTGCCTGTGTTCTCTCAAGGAATAAGTGAAATCATTATATGAATAAACTCTTTTCCCTTTCTCTGTAGGTAAATTCTTAAGACAAACCATACTTCACTTTCAAGTGAATTTTGGGTAAACATTTTATCTTTTTTTTTCTTCATGTGTGTCATCCTTGAAAGCTCAGAGAACTAACTCAATGCTTAGGAAATGTTTCTCTTCTAATCAAAAACATAAGAGCTGAAAGAATGCTTATTTTAAGGGAAATTTAATTATATATTTTTGGATTACTTAATTCCTTATACACACATGTTGTTTTGTATAAACTCAAAGGAAGTCTTTGAGTCTTTGTTTTAAGAACAGGAAGTTCTATTTTCCCAAGGATAAGGGAGTTTCAGGTTTTACTTAAAATTAAATTACAACTCATATTTGAGGAAAATTGGCAAAAATCTGGCAATATGTCAACAGTGGAAAACAAAAGCAGCTTTTGATTTGTTGGTCCCTAACAAAATAGTCAATAGACAATACAATCCATTTTCTTTATGATTGACAACTGAGCCATCACGAATTTCTGAGAAAAAAACTTGCAAATTGGAAAAAATTTTTAATATAAAATTTTATCACAAGTATACAACCACAATAACTTACTTTCTTAAGTGCCAGGTGCTTTGAGAAGGGCTCTACAAACTTGATGTAATTTAATCTCAACAGCAGTAGGAGGCAGATGCTATTATATGAGAAGACTAAGCAAGAAAAATCTTAGGCAACATTTCCAGTTTATAGAGCTGGCAAGAAGTGGATCTGGGATTTGAACCTGAGGATGTGTCAGTGGGGCAGGCTCTTATCCAGGTATTATGATGCATTCCATTAAAATGCAAATGTATATAAGGGAAGAGCATGAATAGGGATGATCAGTTTAACCTCTGGTGAAAATGCTTTTTGGTATCCCTTCAATTCAGTGTGGAAAGTGGACATTTTCTTAATTCTAACATATTACCTTTATACTTGTGATTTTTAAATATTTTCTAGGTTTCTGATTGCTTTAGCAATTAGACAAAATCTAAGGATACTCTTTCCATAAAAAACGCATGATCATAAACCATTGCTTAGAGTTTCAGAAGGATCACAGATAAAAGCCTCATCTAGCCCTCTCCTGGTAATATCACCTTCCTGGAAAATGAAATTTTGATTTATCACCAGGATGGAGAGTCCTATTTATCCTATATACTTCTTTATTTATTAGATGTGTTACTTATTAGATCAGTAAAACTGCCTTGCTCAGTTACACTTGATCTTTTGTAGATAGAAAACTCATCAACTTAAACAAGTACCTGTTTATGGCAGAAGGAAGATGTTTGAACTGAATTGGATAATCTCAAACACCACTTGAAAAGCTGACCTGAATTTCAATGATGCATTCTAAATTTCACTGTATAAATGCCTGAATCCAACTAACTGTGAGTTCTCAAACTCAAAATGGGATTAAATGTGTGACTTGAAGTTTAAATTTACCTTTTTCCAGTTATCCCTTGCTTAGTAGAGTCCTGTCCCTGCAAGTTATAGATTCACCCCAGCACTCCCTGGGCTGTGATGCCAAATGCCAGGATGGAAGAGCTGTCAGCTTGACAGGATACCAGTGGTTTTCTTCGCCCTATCAAATGGAATTGTTCTCAAAGATTATATATAGCACTTGGAACATAACTATGAAGCCTGACTTCTATACACCGAGTCATGAGCTTTCTAAATTGCTACCACTGTGTTGGTCTATGGCCACTTCCTGACACCCGGGTACACCAGCTTTGATTCTTTTCACTGCATCCCAGGAGGACCAGCAGCACCGGCATCTGGCACATGGACTTTCTTTGTTCCATTCCCTCCACGCTTGGTCCCTCACATTCAGCAGAACTCTAACCACTAGTGGACCTGTGACTTGGTAATTGGGAACAGCCAGGTCTTCCTCTATAAGAGCTTGGAGGGGGATTCCTTATCCTTGTGTTTATGTGTCTCATTTCTGCTTGTCTTTCTATGCCTCAGTTTCCTCTTCTACAAAGTTGGGAGAATAATAGGATGATCAGTTAAGACTAAATGAGTTAATGCATATGAAGAACTGAGAAGAATGTCTGGCACTATTGAGATGTTGTGTTGGTTGTTACTAACTGCATTGTTAGTATTATTACTTCCCAGGCTTGGGCTCAGTCAAGAATGGCATGTGGTCATTTCTCAGCCACAGTTAATGGTAGCTACAGTTAATAATAGCCCGTTTGAGTGGGAAAATTCAAATATATTCATTTGGATATTTTTTGTGATTTTCACTATGTGCCAGGCACAGTGTTATTTGCTGACAACTTCCTATAATCTAATAAAGTCAGAGGAGTTGTGTTCAAACAGTAACTAAAAGTGTCACACAGATAAACTTAGATAAACTTAGAATTCAATGTAAAGCATGGCTAGACACTTGGTCAGGGGCCTGAATGACATTGCTTTGTCTACCTTGGCGGAAGTAAGGTTCCCTTCCCTACTGAATTCTGGCCCTTTTAACTGACAACACTTACACTTTGTTCTCTTCTCTGCTTGAGGAGAGCACATGTTTCTGCATGGTTTCATCTTATTTTTTTCTCTGAGCTTCCTTCAGACAACCACTTCACTAGTTTAGATCAGTTTAATCATTTCCCGGGTGTGGTAAACAATCTTGCTATACCCTTCTTTTTCTGTATGTATTTTTTAATTTATTTTTTTATTGAGGCATAATTGTTCACAGAATGTTGCTGTTTTCTGTCAAACTGAACATGAATCAGCCATAGGTAAACATATGTCCCCTCCCTTTTGAACCTCCCTCCCATCTCCCACTCCATCCCACCCCTCTAGAGTATACAGAGTCCCTGTTTGAGTTTTCTGAGCCATACAGCAAAATCCCGTTGGCTATCTATTTTACATATGGTAATGTAAGTTTCCATATTACTCTTCCAACTCACCCTCTCCTCCCCTCCCCAAGTCCGTAAGTCTATTCTCTATGTCTGTTTCTCTATTTTTGTCCTGTAAATAAATTCTTCAGTACCATTTTTCTAGATTCCATATATATGTGTTAGAATACAATATTTATCTTTCTCTTTCTGACTCACTTCACTCTGTATAATAGATTCTAGGTTAATCCACCTCATCAGAACTGACTCAAAGATATTCCTTTTTAGGAGTGAGTGATATTCCATCATGTATATGCACCACAACTTCTTTATCCATTCATCTGTTGATGGACATCTAGGTTGCTTCCATGTTCTAGTTATTGTAAACAGTGCTGCAATGAACAATGGGATACATGTGTCTTTTTCAATTTTGGTTTCCTCAGAGTCTAGGAGTGGGATTGCTGGGTCATATGGTGGCTTTATTTGTAGTTTTTAAGGAATCTCCATACTGTCTTCCATAGTGGCTGTATCAATTTATATTCCCACCAATAGTACACATGGACCTCACCAGATGGTCGACACCAAAATCAGATTGATTATATTCTTTGCAGCCAAACATGGAGAAGCTCTATACAGTCAGCAAAAACAAGACTGGGAGCTGACTGTGGCTCAGCTCATGAACTCCTTATTGCCAAATTAGACTGAAATTGAAGAAAGTAGAGAAAACCACTAGACCATTCAGGTATGACCTAAATCAAATCCCTTATGATTATACAGTGGAAGTGAGAAATAGATTTAAGGGACTAGATCTGATAGACAGAGAGCCTGATGAACTATGGACGGAGGTTCATGACATTGTACAGGACACAGGAATCAAGACATTCCTCAAGAAAAAGAAGTGCAAAAAAGCAAAATGGCTGTCTGAGGAGGCCTTAAAATAGCTGTGAAAAGACGGGAAGTGAAAAGTGAAGGAGAAAAGGAAAGATATACCCATTTGAATGCAGAGTTCCAAAGAATAGCCAGGAGAGATAAGAAAGCCTTCCTCAGTGACCAACACAAAGAAATAGAGGAAAACAATAGAATGGGAAAGACTAGAGATCTCTTCAAGAAAATTAGATACCAAGGGAATAGTTCATGCAAAGATGGGATCAATAAAGGACAGAAATGGTATGGACATAACAGAAGCAGAAGATATTAAGAAGAGGTGGCAAGAATACACAGAAGAACTGTACATAAAAGATCTTCATGATCCAGATAATCATGATGGTGTGATCACTCACCTAGAACCAGACATCCTGCAATGCAAAGTCAAGTGGGCCTTAGGAAGCACCACTATGAACAAAGCTAGTGGAGGTGATGGAATCCCAGTTGAGCTATTTCAAATCCTGGAAGATGATGCTGTGAAAGTGCTGCACTCAGTATGCCAGCAAATCTGGAAAACTCAGCAGTGGCCACCGGCCTGAAAAGGTCAGTTTTCATTCCACTCCCAAAGAAAGGCAACACCAAAGAATGCTCTAACTACTGCACAATTGCACTAATCTCACACATTACTTACTTACTTTAAGTAAAGTAATGCTTAAAATTCTCCAAGCCAGGCTTCAGCAATACATGACCCATGAACCTCCAGATGTTCAAGCTGGTTTTAGAGAAGGCAGAGGAACCAGAGATCAAATTGCCAACATCTGATGGATCATCAAAAAAGCAAGAGAGTTCCAGAAAAACATCTATTTCTGCTTTATTGACTATGCCAAAGCCTTTGACTGTGTGGATCACAATAAACTGTGGAAATTCTGAAAGAGACAGGCATACCAGACCACCTGACCTGCCTCTTGAGAAACTTGTATGCAGGTCAGGAAGCAACAATTAGAACTGGACATGGACCAACAGACTGGTTCCAAATAGGAAAAGGAGTACGTCAAGACTATATATTGCTTATTTAACTTCTATGCAGAGTACATCACAAGAAACGCTGGGCTGGAAGAAGCACAAGCTGGAACCAAGCACAAACTGGGAGAAATGTCAATAACCACAGATATGCAGATGACACCACCTTTATGACAGAAAGGGAAGAAGAACTAAAGAGCCTCTTGAAGAAAGTGAAAGAGGAGAGTGAAAAAGTTGGCTTAAAGCTCAACATTCAGAAAACTAAGATCATGGCATCCGGTCCCATCACTTCATGGGAGATAGATGGAGAAACAGTGGAAACAGTGGCTGACTTTATTTTTCCGGGCTCCAAAATCACTGCAGATGGTGACTGCAGCCATGAAATTAAAAGACGCTTAGTCCTTGGGAGGAAAATCATGACCAACCTAGACAGCATATTAAAAAGCAGAGATGTTACTTTGCCAACAAAGGTCTGTCTAGTCAAGGCTATGGTTTTTCCAGTGGTCATGCATGGATGTGAGAGTTGGACTGTAAAGAGAGCTGAATGCCAAAGAATTGATGTTTTTGAACTGTGGTGTTGGAGAAGACTCTTGAGAGTCACTTGGACTGCAAGGAGATCCAGCCAGTCTATCCTAAAGGAGATCAGTCCTGGGTGTTCATTGGAAGGACTGATGTTGAAGCTGAAATTCCAATACTTTGGCCACCTGATGCGAAGAACTGACTCATTGGAAAAGACCCTGATGCTGGGAAAGATTGAGGGTAGGAGGAGAAGGGGACGACGGAGGATGAGATGGTTGGATGGCATCACTGACTTGATGGACATGGGTTTGGGTGGACTCCGGGAGTTGGTGATAGACAGGGAGGCCTGGCGTGCTGCGGTTCATGGGGTTGTAAAGACTCAGACATGACTGAGTGACTGAACTGAACTGAACCAACAGTGCAATCGCCTTCCCTTTCTCCACACCCTCTCCAGCATTTATTGTTTGTAGACTTTTTGATGATGGCCATTCTGAGTAGTGTGAGGTGATATCTCATTGTGGTTTTGATTTGCATTTCTCTAATAATGACTGATGTTGGGCATCTTTTCATGTGTTTGTTAGCCATCTGTATGTCTCCTTCGGAGAAATATCTGCTTAAGTCTTTTCCCCACTTTTTAATTGGGTTGTTTCTGTTCCTGGCATTGTGTTGTATGGGAGGCTTGCATATTTTGGAAATTAATCCTTCGTCAGTTGTTTCATTTCCTATTATTTTCTCCCATTCTGAGGGTTGTCTTTTCACCTTGCCTATAGTTTCCTTTGCTGTGCAAAAGCTTTTAGGTTTAATCAGGTCCCATTTGTTTACTTTTGTTTTTATTTCCATTACTCTCGAGGTGGGTCATAGAGGATCTTGCTTTGATTTATGTCTGCCTATGTTTTCCTCTAAGAGTTTTATAGTTTATGGTCTTACATTTAGGTCTTTAATCCCTTTTGAATTTATCTTTGTGTATGGTGTCAGAAAGTATTCTAATTTCATTCTTTTACATGTAGCTGCCCAGTTTTCCCAGCACCATTTATTGAAGAGGCTGTCTTTGCCCCATTGTATATTTTTGCCTCCTTTGTCAAAAATAAGGTACCCATAGGTGCATGGGTGTATTTCTGGGCTTTCTGTCTTGTTCCATTGGTCTATATTTCTGATTTTGTGCCAGTACCACACTGTCTTCATGACTATAGCTTTGTAGTATAATCTGAAGTCAGGAAGGTTGATTCCCTCCAGCTCCATTCTTCTTTCTCAAGACTGCTTTGGCTATTCGGGGTCTTTTTTGTTTCCATATGAATTGTGAAATTTTTTGTTCTAATTCTGTGAAAAATGCCATTGGTAATTTGATAGGGCTCACATTGAATCTGTAGATTGCATTTGGTAGTATAGTCATTTTCACAATATTGATCCTTCCTACCCAGGGACATGGAATATCTCTCCATCTGTTTATGTCATCTTTGATTACCATCTGAGCCAGCAGGGAAGTCTTTCTTTCATTAGCGTCTTATAATTTTCTGTGTACAGTTCTTTTGTCTCCTTGGGTTAGTTTATTTCTAGATATTTAATTCTTTTTGTTGCAATGGTGAATGGGTTTGATTCCTTAATTTCTCTTTCTGATTTTTTCATTGTTAGTATATAGAAATGCAACTGATTTCTGTGTATTGGTTTTGTATCCCGCAACTTTGTTAAATTCACTGCTTAGCTCTAGTAATTTTTTGATACTATCTTTAGGGCTTTTTATGTACAGTATCATATCATCTGCAAACAGTGAGAGCTTTACTTCTTTTCCGATCTGGATTCCTTTTATTTCTTTTACTTTGATTGCTATAGCTAGGACTTCCAGAACTATGTTGAACAATGCTATGCCCTTCTTAACCTGTTTATCATGGTTCTTGACATCTACTGGTCAAGTAAGTTGATTCAGCCTAATGGATTTGTTTAGTGTTTAAATTGTGTCATGTATAATGGTAAAAAGGTGACTATAAGCCATTTTTTTCCTTGAGAAGACTTATAGTTGGAGGAGAAAGACCCAAAAATAGGGCATTTCAATATGTTATGGTGAGTCTGAGTGCACAAGATGCCTTGGCACCCATCCATGTCACAGCTTCCCCTCCTGCCCCTGTTTCTCATTACAGCATGCACCACCCATTATGTGAAAACCTGGTGTTCCTGACTCACAATCTGTAGGTGTTACGCTTTTAAGTCTTTTTCCAGTACTAGTAATGGGTTGTACTGAATCATTTATTTACATTTCCTTGGCCAGTTTATTTTGACATATGACATATATTTACTGATGGAAAAAACACACGCAGTTTGTGAGTACAGTGTAATGTTTTTCCCTCGAAACATAAGAGAGACGTCATTTAAGTTTTACTGGCTGAATAGTTAGCCTGGTGTTTTTAAATGGGTCCAAAATAGTACATGCTATGTACATCACTTCTGTGTGTATGTATGAGTGTAGGCAAACATATTATGAAGAATGTGAAGAACATAGGAACATCTATTCAATGCATAATTTGAATAATATTTGAAGCAAAAGAAAATAAGTGAAACATCATTAATTTGGAGTCTTTCACATGTTTATGGCCAAATTTATTTTTCAGGACTCAGCATCTATACCTTGGGGCTTCCCTCATAGCTCAGTTGGTAAAGAATCTGCCTGCAATGCAGGAGACTCCAGTTCGATACCTGGGTCAGGAAGATCCACTGGAGAAGGGATAGGCTACCCACTCCAGTATTCTTGGGCTTCCCTGGTGGCTCAGCTGGCAAAGAATCCACCTGCAATGCGGGAGACCTGGGTTCGATCCCTGGGTTGGTAAGATCCCCTGGAGAAAGGAAAGGCTATGCACTCCACTATTCTGGCCTGGAGAATTCCATGGGCTGTATAGTCCACAGGGTCACAAATAGTCCAACATGACTGAGCGACTTTCACTTCATCTATACCTTCATTAATCCTTAGTGCCTCCTATAAAATAATATCTCATTGCACGTATTTTTTAATCAAACTGGGTCTAGGTTCAGTCAATATTCAATGTTATAGGAATTGCTTTCACTTTATTGATTTTGCATTGCTTATCTAGTTCTAGAATAACATTTGGTTCTTTTACATTAATTTATTTATTTTTTGGTTGCCCTGGATCGTCACTGCTGCACGTGGGTTTTCTCTAGTTGTGGAAAGCGGGGGCTACTTTTCCTTATGGTGGACAGGCTTCTCATTGCAGTGGCTTCTCGTTGCAGAGTACAGGCTCTAAGAGTAGGGGCTTCAGTAGTTGTGGCATGTGGGCTCCATAGCTGTGGCACATGGGCTTTAGTTGCCTGCAGCATGTGGAATCTTCCCGGGACCAAACTCATGTCCCCTGCATTGGCAGGTGGATTCTTATCCACTGTACCACCAGGGAAGTCCTAGAATAACATTTTCTTATAGTTGTTGTGTCTGCAATTCTGGTTATTTCCACAAGGAGAGTGGAAATATGACTTTGTAGAACCACAAATTAGATTTGCCCATATTAGGATACATAATAGTAACATATTAGCACATGATCCTATCTTTCACATGATGCTTTGGCCAAAATATAACTCTTAGTTTTTCTCCTGCTTGTCTTCTGAGTGCTGCTTTCGGCACAGTGCTGTATTTTTGGTCCCCCTGTTGGCATCTTTAGCATTTCCGAGGATTCTCTCCTTGGCTCATTCCATCTAACTTTTTCTTACATATGCTCCATTGGTTATCTCATTCACTCCTATGACTTTTAAGTAACACCCATTAGATATTGAACCCCTGATCTGTATCTCCAGGATGGATCTTTAGGGCTTCCTAATGAAATCACCAGGATTTCTCACTGGCACTAAAAGCCTTATCTGACTCTACTGAAACCCATCACTTGTTCCTCCTCCTCAACCCCTTCACTATGCAGCATCATTCCTCTAGACAGAAACCAAAAGTTACCACCGATGCTCTTTCTCCTCCACCTTCCACATGATGTCCTATCACTCAACCCCAATGGCCCTCCTCATTATCTCTGCATCCCTGACACTATTTTCATTGAAGCCTTTCTTTTTCCTTACCTGCATGACAGGTAAGGCCTTATATCTTTAACTTCTTTCTTCTACCTTCTACATTATCATGAGTGTCATTTCTCAAAAGCACGCATCCTTCAGTATGACTCATCCCCATGGCCTGCAGGATAAGGTTCTAACTATTCAGCAGGACCTACAAAACCCACTTCCACATTTGACTGAGCAAGCCACCTCGTCTCTGGGCTCTGGTCTCCTCACAATACTTCAGTATGTCCTTCACCTTAGACCCTTCACATTTCCCGAGATGGTCTCTGGCCTTTGATTTTTTTATTTTTGTATTTTGTTGTTTTTGTATTTGTATTTTGTTTGCGCTGTTTATTCTGTGTGGACTGTCCTCTCTCTTCCTTCTTCTCTGCCTAGAAAACTTTCCTTCATTTTTCAAGGCTCATCGCAGATCTCACCTGCTTGAGATGCGTTCTCCATCATTCCCACTCAGTTTGGGCCGCTCCCTGCACTGTGCTTCCACAGCACTTCTTCCCTAGGACATGTTCAACATCCAGAACTCAGGGCTTTTTCTTTTCTTAAAATCCATAAAAGTTTGAGCTCTGGTTGGATAGGGAACTTCAAGCCAGCCAACATTTTTCTATTATCTAACACAGTGTCTGTCATATAGAAGGCTCCCTCAACTATGAACAATATGTCAACTTTATAGCAATAGTAAAAGAAATATCAAAAAAGTGCTATGTGGCTTTTTTTCTCATATCCATCCTCAGCTGGATCAGTCATTGATAGGTCCATCTTTTGGCTTCCTCATTCTCCTCTAATGCTAACTTTCACTTTTCAATGTATTGGCTTTTAGTATTGCAAAGTATTATAACTTGATATGCATATATGTTCCTGGTGGTTTGGGATGATATTAATATTTTAAGCTTAAACTTTTGAGTTTAATAGCCTGTCTTTCTCTAAATTAGATCCATCAGTGAGATAGTTCTGTGTTCCCCCTTAGTGTTCCCACCACTGAAATGCCCTCACTATTCAATCCTAATTGGAAATATTTTGGGGGCAGAAGTGGCTTTTTGTGACTCTAACTTTACATTAATCTAAGGAAGGACTCTGAACCACATTCACCTGCCTTAGTGGTTGCCCCATCTTTATTTTTGTGTGTGTGACCTGAATTTATAAATCAAGATCAGCAGATCTAATTTTTCTCAAACCATCCTAAACTATCATGATCCTCTCTTTCCAGTGAGAACAAGATTTTCCTCACAATTTGTCCTTCTCACTCTACCAACTCCTCCTTCTTGATGGAAACTTCATATACACTGAAGTGGGTCTACGTGTTCTGCTATTATTTCTAAAGCTATATTTTGTCAGATACATGCTTTCTGTTCACAAAGAAGCATTGCTATTTTCTTCTGAGTGTACTGGAGCAGAGGGCAGACTATCCTTCTAAGCAAAAACATAAAGCAGTTTTTAACATATGCTGATAAGGAATGTAGGCCCCAAAGATATTTCCTTTTGTGATAAATCAAACTCTAATTCATGAATTAAAAAAAAAAATTCCTTCTGACTGTGGACAAGAATTTCTAGTGTGTGTGTGTGTGTGTGTGTATGTGTGTGTGTGTGGACACTGACAGAGTGGGGAATAGAACAAATCATGGCCCCAAATTTCTTTTAACAATTAATGTGTATATCTATGTCTCCTTTCTTTCCCCAATCTGGCTTCCTTATGGCTTTTTATAATTTTATTTGTTTCCGCCTTTACTACTAATGCATGAATCTGCCTCTGCTAAACCATCTTTTTATATAGAAAGTAAAAGTTGTAAAATATAAACACATTTTCAAGTAAACAACAGTAGGCTAATATTTATTGAACACTTACCATGTACCAGGCACTCTAATAAGCACTTTACACAGATTGTCTCATTTTGGTTATGAATTATAATCAAAGTGGAAATACTAAATGAAATGCTTAAAAGCAAAGTGGAAGCAATACATTTGTAAAACGTAGAAACAGCCTGAATAATTTCTTTTGTTTTTATAAAACCACAGACTTCAGTCTGCTTTTTATCCTCAGTTACCACAGACAAATTAATCACACTCTCTTTTCTTGCTTTCATTTTAGTCAGAAAACATTAACGGAATATTTAGTATTTCTGGGATACCAGTCCACAGCCATGCATTCTAAGTGTATCATGGGCTACATATGCTCAGGAGAATTATGAACAGTTACAGGAAACTAGACCTAGAGAAAAAAAGACTTATTTACCCATCTGAGTTGTCAGCTATTTTAACCCTGTAAAACAGGGTGTATTATGTTAGTATGTCTATTTTTAGTCAGTCTAAAGTAGCAAATTCAGTACTGCTAATTGTTTAGCAGTAAATAGCAAAGAAGAAATGAAGAGATGCAAAAATGTCTTCTTTCAAAGAATCTGAGAATTTGAAGTGATTTTACAGAATTGAAAGTGAAGCCCAGAAACTTTGGACATTCTGTAGAGCCACACAACCCATGAGCAGCAGGTGAGGTTCGAACCCGTGTCTTCTGCCTCATGTGCAACTGTCTTTTGACTTTAGAAAATACCTTTTCCTTCAATTTCTCCCTTTCCATCTGATTTCCTTATGCTGATTTTACTTATGTATTTTTGTAACAACATGAAACCTTTTATTATTTTCTTTATTCTATTTCAAATTTGTCTTCTTGGTTTCTCTATACCCAGTTGCCTGGGTTCTTTTCTTTTCTTGGTTTATAAAAGGTTTTATTCCCCTGAAGAATTTCTTTTCTTGGTTTATAAAAGGTTTTATTCCCCTGAAGAATTTCTTTACTTTCAGTATTTCAATAGTTCTTAATTACCTCTTACTTTTTCTATTTCCACTTGGGGTCTCCAAAAGGGGCTTAGAAATGTTAAAACATTGAATGTCAGCTCTCCAAATCAAATCAGCCAAAGTAACAATGACTGAAAGCCAACAAAGATGGAAAATGCTATTTAGCAAATACGTTCATCTGAGGTTTGAGTTTGCCTTTTTTTTTTTTTTTGGTGCTACAGCTGCAGCAGCTGAATCCTGTATGTTGAAATTTGGATGTTTTTCATTTTGGAAGATAGTGGTAAATCTGAGAGTAGAATAGTTATTCCAACAAAAACTGTTTTCAAAAGTATGTATTACATAAGAGAGAATAAATATGGCAGTATTGGGTTTATTGCTTTTAACTAATAATTTAGCAGTTAGTTAGTATACAATCTGGTACTT
Source organism: Cervus elaphus (assembly GCF_910594005.1). Taxonomy (NCBI): domain Eukaryota; kingdom Metazoa; phylum Chordata; class Mammalia; order Artiodactyla; family Cervidae; genus Cervus; species Cervus elaphus. The sequence goes on along the minus strand of NC_057833.1, from coordinate 8,956,588 downwards.
ATTCTCTGGCTATTCTACATTGGTTCTATGTTATCCAACTAGAGTGCCACGAGGCACTACTGTGATTGGTTTATACACTAATTTTAAGTTTTAAATGTACTGGTACTAGACAGATATTTTTTCAAATAGGAATTGGAAACATTTTGGGGGCAGAAGTGAGATATTCAGTATAGCTCATTAGTTGAGAAATGCAAATCAAATCTACAATGAGGTATAACCTCACACCACTCAGAATGGCCATTATCAAAAAGTCTACAAATAGTAAATGCTGGAGAGGGTGTGAAGAAAAGAGAATCCTCTTGCACTGTCAGTGGGAATGTAAGTTGGTACAGCCACTATGTAAAACAGTATGGAGGGTCCTTAAAAAACTGAAACTGGAGTTACCATATGATCCAACAATCCCACTCCTGGGCATATATCCTGAGAAAATCAAGTTGAAGATACACAGCCCCCAGTGTTCATAGCAATACTATTTACAAGCCAAGACATGGAAGCAACCTAAATGTCCAATGGCAGATGAATGGATAAACAAGATGTGGTACATATATAAAATCTACTATTACCCAGTCATAAAATAGAATGAAATAATGCCATGTGGAGCAAAATGGATGGACCCAGAGATTATCATACTAAAAGAGGTAAGTCAGAGAAAGAAAAATATACCACTTAGATGTGGAATCTAAAATATGATACAAATGAACTTGTTTGAAAAACAGAAACAAATTCACAGACATAGAAAACATACTTATGGTTACCAAAGGGGAAGAGGGTGAGGGATAAGTTGGGAGTTTGGGATCAGCAGATACAAACTACTATATATGAAATACATAAACAACAAGGTCCTACTGTATAGCACAGGGAACTATAGTCAATATCTTAGACTATAATTGAGAAGAATATAAAAAAGACTGTATTTATATATGTATGTATAACTGAATCAGTTTGCTTTACACCAGAAACTAACACAAACTTGTAAAGTAACTGTAATTTTTAAAAACTGTACCAGTATTGCAAGTATGCATTTAACATGACATACATCTACTCAAATAAATTCCATTTCCTCTCTTGTCTGAATCACTTTTAAGCATCAAGTTCAAATAAGAGGGCCGAGACTGACCTATATGCCCCTTTGACTGAAGAAACATAAAATGCTTCCTCGCATAGGAACTGAGATATGGTAAGATTCCCTTCATCTCTCTCTTATTTCCCACGGCGATCTCCTCTAGCCTGTCCCTGTGACCTGCACACTGAGGCCTGCGATGTAACACACGGAGGCGGAGACCGGAGAGGCGCCGAGGGAGGCTCGGGGGAGGACTCGTGAGCACAGGCACCTCCGCGCTTCAGTCACCATCACCACCATTGTTAACATGCAGTGGCTTGTTCAAGCTGTCTTGGGAAAATTTTTTAAAAACACACAAAAACCTGAGGTATTTAAAAGCACTTTTCAGCTGTGTGTGCATGTGTGTTTGGTTATTTTGTTTGGCCCAGAGAGAATTAAAGGGACCAAGGGAATGTTCACTCACCCTATCCAACTTTGTCATTTCGCAGTCAAGTGTCATTTCTGATCACTGGTCTAGTTAAACACGTGCACACAGCACATAATTGTCTGGGTTGATCTGAACAACACTTCCTCACATTCCTGGCAGCAGTTATGACCAGAACAGGACATTCATGAGAAAGGAGCCTTGGGTCACAACATGCTCAGTGTAGAAAGGAATCCAGAAAGAGGGTTTAGTGGAAATGAGGAAGTAGCTCTAAAAGAAATAGCATACAGTCACCTCTTCTTTGTACTCCTCTCAATGATGGCTTTTATAAGAATTTTATTTTGTTTCTTATAGACCTGCCTTTAATAGCATATACTCCCCCCCTAAATTGTTCATTCAAATCTACATTACAACTGACTTAAAGAAAGAACACTGAAGCATCTAGCTAGGAAAAGAGAATTTTTATAGATAAATAGAGAACAGTACATTTTGCAATTTAAGGAAAATTCCCCTGCTACTCCAGTCCATACTTGTTTTGCCCTTCTTTGCCTTCTGCAGCATTTTAATCTGCCCCACTGAATAAGTCCTGACTGTCTACTGTATTCTATTTATGCCAGTTCAAAACAGACAATAATATATAATCAAATAAGGCAATGTTCGTGACTATGCTTTGTAAACAATCAAGTACTGTGTTACGTATTTAAATTTGTATGTTACTTCTGGTTCTTAATTCATGTGATAATTACTTTAAAATTCTCTCATATCTAGCATTGCACTGGACAAAATGAGGGTCTATATTATTGATTCACTAAATAATTATTAAGTATATTTTTTAAAAATTATGATCAACCATTGAAGAACATTATGACTCAATGCTAATATTCTTTAAGGATGATCCTTTAATGCCAGATATGCCTTCTGAGAGAAGCATTCAATTTCAAAGGCAAGAGTTCAATTTCCCTTATTCCTAAATTCATGTTTCTTTTCTCCTTTGAATGAATTAGTTAGATTTTTCAATTAGAAAATGACAATTATTTCTACATTGTTACATAGGTTTTAAAGATACCAAAAGACTTCAACAAAAACAAGGTAATTTTAAAAATTGATTCCAATGACTATTAATAATCCCTGAAAAGTAATCTCCTTGAAGACAGAGACTCTCCTGATATTATCTTTGAATTGTTTTTGGAACCTGGAAAACTATATTATAGAGGCAGGCTTAATTAGAGTATGTTAAACAAATGAATAGAAGTCCTAGAGTAGGGAAGTGCATCTGTGACCAGCAGACCTTAGTCTGCAACCACTGCTACCAAAGGAGAATTAGCATTATGAAAGGCATCTGGTTCTCAAATGAGAAATAGCGTGCAAATGGGTTTTATTTTAGAAATCAGACTCCTGGGTTAATAAATTTGTCTATTACAGATTTCCTATGAAAATGACTTGTTAACTTTCATTCTGTGATGGAGGTTTTATGTTGTACAATACTTAGGTTTGTTTTAATAAGGACATCCAGTTGGAATTGCTACATTATTGAATGTTGTCTTAATAACGAAACTGTGCCTAAATTAATTGGAAAAGACAAAGCATATACAAAATAGAGAAGGGAGAAATATCAATAATAGCAGGAAAAATCTAACCTGCAGACAAAGGATTTCTTGGTGCTAAACTCTTAAAAAATACTTCAAAAGAAGTATTATAGGGCACTTTTATAGGACAACACTATATGCATTATCTTCCTATCTCCTTTGTTAAATCCAGTTCCTATTCCTGCTCTGTGCTATTTCCCAAGATTTTCTCCTCCCTCAATTTGCTCTATTTATCCCATTTCCCACTGAGGCCAGCGCTAGAGTTTGAGTACAAGTCCATATTTGCAGCTACATGCAGGAGATTTCTTTTTTAACATCTTATTCTCATCTCAAATCCAAGAACAGAAAATCTGAACTCCTTCTTTCAAAATAACTGCTGTATTATACCACCTTACTTATTTTCCTCTTTGTTCAGTCACCTATTAGGAGAGCTTGGTCTCATTCTTCTTTTATTTGCTATAGTTAAATTCTCTCCAAAACATTTATCCTTTCAAACAGGTGTGGGATATTTGTAGGCATAAAGACACATTTACAAGAGTTCCCCTCCCTGATAGCAGTAAAGCTAACCAAAAGAACTTTTTTAAAAAAGAACTAAAACCATCTGTGATGACCTTTAGAAAGGTCTTAACCTCGTAATAAAAACCCAACAACATCATCAAGATGCCAGTTCAGTCTGATTTATACAGGACACTAGTTTCTCAACACAGTACAATAATTGTCACTTAAGTGAAATAAACAAAAATGTTGCAGAAACAAGCAAACACATGAATATGTAGGGCTTTAAAAATATTAACACTTACTATCTAGAGAGGCATAGTCTATAAACATGAATGAACTGTGGGAAAGAACAGAAATATTGTCTTGAGTCAATTCCTCAACTACAACTCAGCCAGAATCTGAGAAAGCCCTAAACTAAGCAGGTTCTTACATAAGAGGGGTATGATCTAAAAGCAGGTCTACTGTGAAACAAACTTCAGACAACAAAAGATCAAACACTCAAGGACTAGAAACAGAGCACAGAATGTCAATCTGGCTGACTTTTCATTCAGAAGTGGACAGGCTGAAGCAGGAGAACAAACCAATTCCCAGCAACACCATCTGTACTGTTGTGGTACATCAGGCCTGCTAGATGTGGAGCCTGGACTTCCAATAAACTGTGAGAGAAACAGCAGGAGAAATCTCTTTGACCACACTGCCTATGTCCCCGCTCCCCTTCCTTTGGTCCTCAGAAAATGAATAAGAACTTAAGCCTGCAAACTTCCATCTATATAGTTTGTGAAGAGGAAGGTCTGAAGGGAGTCATGGAGATGTCTGCCTCCTTATTTTAAAGAAAATAGCAAATAGATGGGGAAACAGTGGAAACAGTGGCAGACTTTATTTTGGGGGCTCCAAAATTACTGCAGATGGTGACGGCAGTCATGCAATTAAAAGACACTTGCTCCTTGGAAGAAAAGTTATGACCAGCCTAGACAGCATATTAAAAAGCAGACATATTACTTTGCCAACAAAGGTCCATCTAGTCAAAGCTGTGGTTTATTCCAGTAGTCATGTATGAATGTGAGAGTTGGACTATAAAGAGAGCTGAGTGCCAAAGAATTGATGCTTTTGAACTGTGGTGTTGGAGAAAACTCTTGAAAGTCCCTTGGACTGCAAGGAGATTCAACCAGTCCATCCTAAAGGAGATCAGTCCTGAGTGTTCACTGGAAGGACTGATGTTGAAGCTGAAACTCCAATACTTTGACCACCTGATGCAAAGAACTGACTCACTGGAAAAGACCCTGATGCTGGCAAAGATTGAAGGCATGAGGAAAAGGGGACGACAGAGGATGAGATGGTTGGATGGCATCACCGACTCCATGGACATGAGTTTGAGCAAGCTCCGGGAGTTGATGAGGGACAGGGAGGCCTGGCGTGCTGCAGTCTATGGGGTCACAAAGAGTTGAACATGACTGAGCAACTGGAATGAATTGAGCAGAACATGTAGGTATGCCCCCCGTCAAAGGTAAGGAAGTTGCATGAGGGAAAGTACCATATGACTTTGTTCATCATTCTATGCCCATTTTAATATCTTGTGGATATTAAAAGACATAACATATTTAACTTACTCAGCACATGACTCTGCTGGTTATTCTCTGTTTGGTCCCCCAGATTGGTTCTCAAGCAATGCCATTTTTCTCCTCTTACCTCTTCAGACCAAGGAAGCCGTAAGTGTTCCCCATTGTTGCTGGTCTCTGGGCTTCTCACCATCCTTTATTGGTTTCCTTAGTCCTGACCACAGCTCTGTAAAGGCTACTTAGGTAAACACTTCTTCAATCTTCTGAATTGGATTTTTTTTTTTTTTTTTGCTAATAGAATTTTGAGTGATTCAGGGCCTAGAAATAAAGAATAATTTAAGAAGGGTTAACTTTTGGTGGTGATAATTAGCAGGAGTAGTTGTATTGGTGGTAGTCATAGCAATAATAGAGTAGTACCAGTAAGTCAGTGGCAACTGTTACTATTACTGTTATGAGCAGATCAAAATATAGAAGAAAATCTGCTAAACCAAAAAAAGTTCCCAAAACGAATATTATATTTCCTAAGATGGGAGACAAGCCTAGACCATAACAGTTTTGCATCATCAAGAAAATTGAAGATGATGTGGAAATTTTTTATTCCAAATGTCTTTAAAATTTGGTGTAAAATGATCCATCAATATTTACAACAATACTAAGGAGAGAACTAGTGAAGAAAAATGTTGTTCTAAAATATAAGAATTAATTTTAAACCAGGACACATCCAGATAATAGAATCAGGAACTGACTTGAGAACTTCATTTTAAAAATACCCAGAAAAAATTCTTAACCAAGAATTATAAAATAGACATTAGATTCCAATATATGGATATTTGATTTTCTGAAAAACAAAACAGAAAAAATATTCAAAGAAATACAAGAATTAAAATACTTTAATGAATTAACATGGTTCTTAATTCAGAAACTCTCACTGTCCATTAGAGACAAAGAGACAAGACAGAGAAGGAGAGAGAGGTAATACTGGTGAATCATTTGCAATGATTTTAGAAGATCATTCCTTCTGCAGGTAAAAGAAGTGGATCAACACAAAGATTAACAAGTGATATCAGACTTCTCTTTTAGCAATTTTGGATATAGGAAAGCAATAAAAATATTATTAACAGGTATTGAATATAAAATTGTGAACCAAGGATTAAATATTCAATTAAGCTTTCCACATATCAATTTAGAAAAATAGGCTTGAATACATGAAAGTCTGTATGTGTCTGTTCTAGAAAAATTATTTGCAAGTGCATTCTAGTCACACCAAAAAATGCATTAAAATGAAGAATTCGCAAATGAGCAAGCCAAGGGACTATAATGGTGAGTACGAGGTGATAAAATTGTTTTAACTTCTTTAAGTATCATGGTAAAAAACCAACAGATGTGTCTTCATACTCAAGTTTGTAAATGGAGAGATGTGTCTTAATGGGCAAAAGCAAACACTAAGGGAAAATATTAGATAATCTGTACCTTGCCGATTACTTAAGGAATGTGTGTTGATTTGCGGTAGTGGATGAGGATGTCTATGATGCAGTCACAGGGGTAAAGAAAACAAATAAAAGAGATTGTATCACAAAATATTAAAACCAAAGGAAAGAAAAATAAAATGAAGGATGTAAAGTCAAATATGCCTGTTAGTAATAGTCATAAGTGAAATAGTCATCTTTTAAAGACACTTTAGAAAGGAGTTAACACCTATTCTTCACCATAATCAAGAGGGATTTACCCCAGGTTTGCAAGGATTTTTCCATATCCACCAACCACAGACCAATCCACATTAACAAAATTTAAGAATGAAAACCATATAATCATTTTAATAGGTGCAGAAAGAGTTTTTGATAAAATTCAGCATCCATTTTATGATAAAAGTCTTCAGAAAGTGGACAGAGGAAACATACCTCAACATAATAAAGGCCATATATTAATATGACAAAACCACAGCTTGCTCCATGGAAGAAAGGTTATAACAAACCTAGACAGCATATTAAAAAGCAGAGACATCACTTTGCCAAAAAAGGTCCATCTAGTCAAAGCTATGTTTTTTCCAGTACTCATGTATGAATGTGAGACCATAAAGAAGGCTGAGTGCTGAAGAATTGATGCTTTCGAATTGTGGTGTTAGAAGAGACTCTTGAGAGTCCCTTGGATAGCAAGGAGATCAAACCAGCCAATCCTAAAGGAAATCAATCCTGAATATTCATTGGAAGGACTGATGCTGAAGCTGAAGCTCCAATATTTTGACCACCTGATGCGAAGAGCTGACTCATTAAAAAAGACCCTGATGCTGGGAAAGACTGAGGACAGGAGGAGAAGGGTTGGACAGAGGATCAGATGTTTGGATGGCACTATAAACTCAATGGACATGAGTTTGAACAAACCCTGGGAGATGGTGAAGGACAGGGAAGTCTGGTGTGCTGCAGCTCATGGGGTTGCAAATAGTCGGACACGACTGGGTGCCTGAACAACAACAGCAGCTAACAAAATACTCAATGGTTAAAGCTGATAGCATGTCCTCTAAGATCAGTTATAAGACAAGGATTCCCCACTCTCATGACTTTTATTCAACATAGGTTTGTAAGTCCTTAGCTACAGCCATCAGACAAGAAAAATAAATAAAATGAATCCAACCTAGAAGAAAGAACTAGACCTATAAATGCTTGCCTAAACATAAAATCCTAAAGACACCACTAGAAAACTCAAGCTCATAAATGAATTCGATCAAATTGCTGGATACATAACTATTATATAGAAATCTGTTGCTTTTCTGTACACTAACAATGAAATATCAGAAAGAGAAATTAAGGAAACAATCCCATTTACCATCACATCTAAATAAAAATGCCTAGGAATAAACCTACAGAGGCAAAAGGCCTGTACTCCTAAAACTGTAAGATGCGGATGAAAGAAACTGAAGATGACACAAACAGACGGAAAGACATACCATGTTTTGCACTAGAAGAATAAATATTATTAAAATGACCATACCACCCAAGCAGATCTACAGTTTCAATGCAATCCCTATCAAATTAACAGTCCCATTTTTCATAGAACTATAAAGAAATGTTTAAATTTGAATGGAAACACAGAAGACCCTGAATAGCCAGAACAATCTTGAGAAAGAAAAATGGAGCTAGAGGAATCATGCTCCCTGACTTTAGACTATACTACAAAGTTATGGTAAATCAAAACAATATGGTACTGGCACATAGACACACAGGTCAATGGAAAAGGATAGAAAGCCCAGAAATAAATCCACACACTTAGTTGCTCAGACAGTATAGAATCTGCCTGCAATGTGGGAGACCTGGGTTTGATCCCTATGTTGGGAAGATCCCCTGGAGGAGGTCATGGCATCTGACTCCAGGATTCTTGCCTGGATTATCCCCATGGACAGAGTAGCCTGGCAGGTTACAGTCCATGGGGTCACAAAGAGTTGGACATGACTAAGCAACTAAGCATCACGCACCACGATCAATTAATCTATGACAAAGGATGCAAAATATACCACTTCAATAAGTGGTGCTGGGAAAATTAGACAACTATATGTAAAAGAATGAAATGAGAACATTCTCTAACTCCCTATTAAAAAAAAAAGATCTCAAAATGTATTAAAGATCTAAATGTAAGACCAGATACTATTAAGCTCCTAGAGGAAAACATAGGCAGAATACCCCTCGAGACAAATCACAGCACTATTTTTAGGGGGGATCAGTAGGCCACAGTGAACCAAGAACATCTAGATGTGCAAGCTGGGTTTCAGACAGAGGAACCAGAGATCAAATTGCTAACATTCATTGGATAATGGGGAAAGCAAGGGAGTTCCAGAAAATATCTACTTCAGCTTCATTGACTATGCTAAAGCCTTTGACTGTGTGGATCACAACAAACTACGGAAAATTCTTAAAGAGATGGGAGTACCAGACTACTTTACCTCTCTCCTAAGAAACCTGTATGTGGGTCAAGAAGCAACAGTCAGAACCAGATATGGGACAACTCATCTTGGAATGTGAAGTCAAGTGGGTCTTAGGAAGCATCACTACGAACAAAGCTAGTGCAGGTGATGGAATCCCAGTTGAGCTATTCCAAATCCTAAAAGATGATGCTGTGAAAGTGCTGCACTCAATATGCCAGCATTTGGAAAACTCAGCAGTGGCCACAGGACTGGAAAAGGTCAGTTTTCATTCCAATCCCAAAGAAAGGCAATGCCAAGAATGCTCAAATTACCACACAATTGCACTCATCTCACACGCTAGCAAAGTAATGCTCAAAATTCTCCAAGCCAGGCTTCAGCAATACATGAACCATGAACTTCCAGATGTTCAAGATGGTTTTAGAAAAGGCAAGGAACCAGAGATCAAATTGCCAATATCCACTGGATCATTGAAAAAGCAAGAGAGTTCCAGAAAAACATCTACTTCTGCTTTATTGATTATGCCAAAGCCTTTGACTGTGTGGATCAGAATAAACTGTGAAAAATTCTGAAAGAGATGGGAATACCAGACCACCTGACCTGTCTCTTGAGAAACCTGTATGCAGGTCAGGAAGCAACAGTTAGGACTGGGCATGGAACAACAGACTGGTTCCAAATAGGAAAAGGAGTACATCAAGGCTGTATATTGTCACCCTGCTTATTTAACTTATATGCAGAGTACATCATGAGAAACGCTGGACTGGATGAAGCACAAGCTGGAGTCAAGATTGCCAGGAGAAATATCAATAACCTCAGATATGCAGATGACACCACCCTTATGGCAGAAAGTGAAGAAGAACTAAAGAGCCTCTTGAAGAAAGTGAAAGAGGAGAGTGAAAAAGTTGGCTTAAAGCTCAACATTCAGAAAACGAAGATCATGGCATCTGGTTCCATCACTTCAGGGCAAATCAATGGGGAAACAGTGGCAGATGTTATTTTTTTGGGTTCCAAAATCACTGCAGATGGTGGGAGATTGCAGCCATGAAATTAAAAAGCACTTACTCCTTGGAAGGAAAGTTATGACCAACCTAGACAGCATATTAAAAAGCAGAGATATTACTTTGTCAACAAAGGTCCGTCTAGTCAAGGCTATGGTTTTCCCAGTAGTCATGTATGGATATGAGAATTGGACTCTAAAGAAAGCTGAGTGCCGAAGAATTGATGCTTTTGAACTGTGGTGTTGGAGAAGACTCTTGAGAGTCCCTTGGACTGCAAGGAGATCCAACAAGTCCATCCTAAAGGAGATCAGTCCTGGGTGTTCATTGGAAGGACTGATTTTGAAGCTGAAACTCCAATACTTTGGCCACCTGATGCGAAGAGCTAACTCATTTGAAAAGACCCTGATGCTGGGAAAGATTGAAGGCAAGAGGAAAAGGGGATGACAGAGGATGAGATGGTTGGATGGCATCACTGACTCAATGGAGAAGAGTTTGACTAGGCTCCAGGAGTTGGTGATGGACAGGGAGGCCTGGCATGCTGTGGTCCATGGCATCCCGAAGAGTCGGACATGACTGAGCGACTGAACTGAACTGATCTGACTTGTTCAAAACCGGGAAAGGAGTACAATAAAACTGTATATTGTTACCCTGTTTATTTAACTTATATGCACAGTATATCATGTGAAATGCTGGGCTGGATGAAGCACAAGCTGGAATCAAGATTGTCAGGTGAAATATCAACAACCTCTGAAGTGCAGATGATACCACTCTAATGGCAGAAAGTGAAAAGGAACTAAAGAGCCTCTTGAGGAGGTGACAGAGGAGCATTAAAAGCTGGCTAAAAACTCAACAATCAAAAAACTAAGATCACGGCCTCTAGTCCCATCATTACACAGCAAATAAAAGGGGAAAAATTGAAAGCAGTGACAGACTTTATTTTCTTGGGTTCTAAATTAACTGTTGATGGCAACTGCAGCTGTGAAATTAAAAAATGCTTGCTCGTTGGAAAGAAAGCTATGACAAACATAGACAGTGTATTAAAAAGCAGAGACATGACTTTGCTGACAAAGGCCTGTATAGTCAAAACTATGGTTTTCCCAGTGGTTGTGTATGGATGTGAGAGCCGGGCCACAAATCAGACTGAGCACCAAAGTTCTGTGCTTTCACATTGTGGTGATGAAGACTCCTGAGAGTCCCTTAGCAAGGAGATTAAAGCTGTCAATGCTAAAGGAAGTTAATCCAGAATATTCACTGGAAAGACTGTTGCTGAAGGTCCAATACTTCAGCAACCTGATGTGAAGAGCTGACTCATTGGAAAAGACCTGGTGCTGGGAAAAACTGAAGGCAAAAGGAGAAGGGGGCAGCAGAGGATGAGATGGTTAGATGGCATCACTGACTCAACGGACATGAATTTGAGAAAACTTCAGGAGATAGTGGAGGACAGAGGGGCCTAGCAGGCTACAGTCCATGGGGTCACAAAGAGTTGGATATGACTTAGCGACTGAACAACAGCCTAAAATAATGAAAATGAAAACAAAAATAAACAAGTGGGGCCTAATTAAATTTAAAAGCTTTTGCGCCTAAAGAAAACCATAAACAAAATGAAAAGGCAATCCACCAAATGTGAGAAAATATTTGCAAATGATGTGACTGACAAGGGATTAATTTCTAAAATATTCTATCAGCTCATACAGCTTAATATAAAGAAAAACCCAATTAAAAAATGAGCAGAAAATAGGCAGTTCTAAGGTCTAAATATGCAGTTCTAAAGTCTAAATAGCAGTCTAAACAGGCAGTTCTCCAAGGAAGACATATAGATGGCCAATAGGCACATGAGAAGATACTGAATATTCCTTATTATTAGACAAATGCAAATCTAAACTACAATGATGTATCATCTCACACCACTCAGAATGGCCAAAAAGTCTCCATTAATAAATGCTGGAAAGGGTCTAGAGAAAAGGGAACCCTCCTACACTGTTGGTAGGAATGTAAATTGTTTCAGTCACTATGGAAAACAGTATGGAGGTTCTTTAAAAAATTAAAAATAGAGTTACTGTATGACCCTGCAATCTTACTCCTGGGCATGTATCTGAAGAAAACTCAAATTTGAAGATAAATGCACCCCAGTGTTCATGGCAGAAGTATTTACAATAGTCAAGACATGGAAGTAACCTACATGTCCATCAATAGGTGATGGATAAAGATGTGATATACAGACACACACACACACACAGAGTGGAATATTACTCAGCCATAAGAAGAGTGAAATAATGCCATTTACAGCAACATGAATGGACCTAGAAATTACCATATTGAGTGAAGTAAATCAGAGAAAAATAAATATCATATGATATCACTTATATGTGGAATTTAAAAACAATGATACCAAGGAACTTATTTACAAAACACAAATGACTCACAGACAAAACAAATAAACTTTTGGTTACCAAGGGGACACTGTTTCCTTTCTAAAATTGCTTGTTCTGAGTCTCATTTGTGTGTGTGTTTATACCATTTGGTGTTTTTATTTTTTCTTTCCTTTAAATATTATTGGGCATTTTTCTGTCACTCAGCATGTTATTTGTAACAATCTGGTCCTTTGAAACCTTGCTTTTAAGGTTTGTTAAAGCGATTCTGGACAGACTTCAGCCTAGGGTAAATTTGGCCCCATCACTGAGGTAATGCTTTATTAGGACTGACACATTTTCTGCTTACTAGTAAGGCTCTCTACCCTAGCCGCTGGGAGTACAAACTCTGCTTGTCCTGTGTGCACTCTTGGGATTATTCTGCGTCTTCCTTTCCAGTGGTTCTCTCCCCAGTTTGGGGCTGCTTCCCAATACACAGGTGCAGACCAGCGCTGAGCCAGGAACTTGAGGGGACATTTCAGCACATCTCCTACGCTCTCTTCATACAGCTCTCTCCTTCCTGGTGCTCGGCCTTGCAAATCCTATTTATCTTGGCTTTTCCTGAACTTTAAATTCTTAAACTCAGCAAGTCTTCCACGTTCTGCCTTCCTTCTGTTGATATTCAGAAACTTGCTCTGAGAGCATTCATAGGTCTCAATTTACTTGTTTCCCTTTTCTTACAAACCACTGGCCTGTGTTATCTGTCGTTCAATGCCTGAAAACTATTGTTTCATATATTCTGTATAATTTTCTAGTTGTGCAATGTGGGAGAAAAATCCCCATCTCTGTCATTCCATCATACAGAAGCAGATGTCTTCATGCTGAAATCAGACAAACTGGATTTAAGGTACAAATCTTTAAGGTGGACTGTTATAATTATAACTCATCACCCATTTCACAAATTTTGGCTGTCTACCATGTGCTGACACTTTTCTGTAACTGAGTAATTTTAAGAGTCAATATTTCTGCTCTCAGAAAATTTCTAATAGAATGCAGAAATAGATGAATAAATATCTCAAAATAAAATGATCAATATTGAGTGTTGTATTATCAAAATTTAATAAATTTCATTGCTTCAAAAATAGTGAGTGCTTAGAGAGAAGAAAAGAAGGTTGATATATAGTTAAATATAAAGTGCCTGTCTGATCAGAGATTCCTGAGACACTGCTATTTCAGCTAAGATAAAAATACAAGAAGGAAACTGCCATGCACAAAACTGGGCAAAGAGCATCCCAGAAAGTGGAAATCACTAATGCAGACACTCAAATAGTGAAAAACCTTGACCTACTTGAGAAGTAAGGAAATGGCCAGCGTGTTCGGAGGCGGTGGGGAAAGAGGAGAAAGATACCGATAGACAGGCTCAAGCCGAATCTGTATACTTTCTGAGCAGAGCTAAAAGTATGAATTTACTCTAAGTGGGGTAGGGACGGAAATCTGTTTGAAGGGTTAAGCAGTGAGGCTCATTCAACTAAACAACAGTGTTATTTTTAAATACTATGTGAGAACCAAGAGTAGAATCAGGAGATCACTTGATAATTCATTTCAGTAATCTAGGCAAGATCTAACTGGCTTAGATTAGGATTGTTAGTGGAAAGAGTGCAAAGTGAATGGATTTAAAATTAGTGTAGACAATGGAATATGGTTCAGTCATAAAAAATAATAAAATAATTCCATCTGCAGCAAAATGGATGGACCAAGAGATTATCATACTAAGTGATGTAAATCAGAGAAAGACAAATATAATATTTCTTATATGTGGAATTTAAAAGAAATATACAAGTTAACATATTTACAAAATAGAAAGAGACTCATAGACATAGAAATCAGATTATGGTTGCCAAAGGAGAAAGTAGGGGGAGGCATAAATTCGGAGTTTGGGGTTAACATACACACACTACTGTACATAAAACAGATAATGGCAAGGACCTACTCAACAGCACAGGGAACTCTATCCAGTGTTCTGCGTTAAACTATATGGGGAATAATCTGAAATAGAATAGATATGTGTATATGATTAACTGAATTGGGCTTCACTGGTGGCTCAAATGGTAAAGAATCTGCCTGAAATGCAGGACACCTGGGTTCAATCCCTGGAAAATCCCCTGGAGAAGGGAATGGCAACCCACTCCAATATTCTTGCCTGGAGAATTCCATGGACCAACGAGCCGGGTGAGCTACACTCTATGGGGTTTCAAAGAGTTGGACAAAGATACAAAGAAAGTGTGTAGACCTAACAGAAGCAGAAGATATTAAGAAGTAGCAAGAATACACAGAAGCAATGTACAAAAAAAGGTCTTGGTGACCTGGATAAACACAATGGTGTGATCATTCACCTAGAGCAAGACATCCTGGAGTGTGAAGTTAAGTGGGCTTTAGGAACCATTTCTGCCAACAAGCTAGTAGAGGTGATAGAATTCCAGCTGAGCTTTTTAAAATCCTAAAAGGTGATGCTGTTAAAGTGCTGCACTCAATATGCCAGTAAATTTGGAAAACTTAGCAGTGGCCACAGGACTGGAAAAGGTCAGTTTTCACTTCAATTGCAAAGAAGGGCAATGCCAAAGAATGTTCAAACTACCACACAATTGTGCTCACTTCACATGCTAGCAAGGTAATATTCAAAGTCCTTTAAGCTAGGCTTCAGTAGTACATGAAACAAGAACTTACAGATGTATAACCTGAATTTAGAAAAGGTTGAGGAACCAGAGATAAAATTGCCAACATCCATTGGCTCATAGATAAAGAAAGGAAATTCCAGAAAAAGTATTTACTTCTGCTTCATTGATGATGCCAAAGCTTTGACTGTGTGGATTACAAACAGTGAGAATACAAGACCACCTTAACCAGCCTCCTGAGAAACCTGTATCCAGATCAAGAAGCAACAGTTAGAAATGACATGGAACAACGGACTGGTTCAAAACTGGGAAATTAGAATGTCAAGGCTGTATATTGTCACCCTCCTTATTTAACTTCTATGCAGAGTATATCATGCAAAATGCCGGGCTGGATGAAGCACAAGCTGGAATCAAGATTGCCAGGAGAAATATCAATAACCTCGATATGCAGATGAAACTACCCTAATGACAGAAAGTGAAGAGGAACTAAAGAGCCTCTTGATGAAGGTGAAAGAGGAGAGTGAAAAAGCTGTCTTAAAACTCAACATTAAAAAAACTAGGATCATGGTATCTGGTCCTAATACTTCATGACAAATAAATGAGGAAACAATACAAACAGGGACAGATTTTATTTTCTTGGACTTCAAAATCACTATGGACAGCAACTGCAGCAATGAAATTAAAAGACACTTGCTCCTTGGAAGAAAAGCTATGACAAAACTAGACAGTGTATTAAAAAGCAGAAGCATCACTTTGCCAACAAATGTCCATATAATCAAAGCTATGGTTTTTCCAGCATTCATGTGCAGATGTGACAGCTGGACCATAAAGAAGTCTGAACGCCAGAGAATTGATGCTTTCAAACTGTGGTATTGGAGAAAATTCTTGACAGTCCCTTGAACTACAAGGAGATAAAACCAATCAATTATGAAGGAAATCAGTCCTGAATATCCATTGGAAAGATTGATGCTGAAGCTCTAATACTTCGGCTACCTGATGCGAAGAGCTGACTCATTGGAAGAGACCCTGATGCTGGGAAAGATTGGGGGCAGGAAGAGAAGGGGGTGACAGAGCATGAGATTGTTGGATGGCATCATTGACTCAATGGACATGAGTTTGAACAAACTCTGGGAGACAGGGAGGGAAGGACAAGGAAGACTGAAGTGCTGCAGTCCATGGGGTCACAAAGAGTTGCCACAATTGAGTGAATGAACAACAAATAACTGAATCACTTTGCTGTACATCTGAAACTAACACAACTTTGTAAATCAACTATACTCCAACATAAAATAAAAATTATTAAAAGCAAAGGCACATTGGAGATACCCAGGGAAATATGAAGAATGGTGAGGATATTAGATGATAATAAAAATTTTCTGCTAATTTTGCTAGATATCACTATCAATACTGTGGTTATATAAGAAAATACCATTTTTATAGCAGTGCTTCTTAAATATTTAAGAATGGGGTTTGCTTTAAAAGAAACACTGTAAATATGGCAGAATCTTATAATTGTTAAAAATCTAGATGCTGAGGGGAAAAAAAAACTTCAAATTACAAATAACTGCTAAGTGATTTACACTATTTCATAGCACAAAAAAAGTTTCGCAAGTGGTGCTAGTGGTAAAGAACCTGCCTGGCAATACAGGACATGCAGGTTCGATCCCTGGATTAGGAAGAGCCCCTGGAGGAGGGCATGGCAACCCACTCGAGTATTCTAGCCTGGAGAATCTCATAGAAAGAGGAGCTGGTAGGCTACAGTCCACAGGGTCACAAAGAGTCGGACACATGGAAGTGACTTAGCATGTATGCAGAACATAAAGAACAAAAGCTAGCTCCACGTTTTAAATGAAGTCAACAAAACTCAAAAATATTATTTATCAATAAAAACAAAAAAGGGTAAAATTTCAGCCCAGCCCCACTTTTAAATATTCATATAGGTATCCTAAAAAAAATATTAACAATTAGACTCCAGGAAAATATATATCCATGATCAACACAGACTCAATCCAAGAATGCTAGGCAATTCAGTAGAAAATCTATTGATGTAAATGATCACTATGATAATGAACAAGTGAGGAATATTATTGTTCCCATAGATTTCCCAAAAAGTATTTAGTAAAACTCACTATTCATTTCTGATTTTTTAATGAAAGGATTATATGGGTTTTACCTAACACACTACATGCTCTCACATACACACACATACAAACTCATGGTATATATTCTATACATAAAACTGAAAGTCTGTACTGGGCTTAATTATGTATCTAAGAAGGTTAATTCTGGAAGATATGATCAAATAATCTTAGGAATTTCTCCATTATGAATATCCTTAAAAGTTTTTGAAATGTAAAAGACATAAAAGACGTCTTAAGAACTCTGAATCACTGTATCAAAGAAAATTGTTTAAACTATTTAATGAATAAACTAACAAATCTGAGACCTCTTTTCCCAGCTCACCTATTATCATGGTCCAGAAGATTTTCTTCTCTTATTATCAGTTCTGAATATCTGTACTAAAAAAATTCCATTCACATCAAGAACATGATTGTCATCTAGCCATTGCAATTAGATAATAGAATAAAGTATGATATCTTGCTATTAAAGAAGTGAAATTATTATTATACAGATAATATACTTGAATAGAATTTTTAAGAAAACATTGAAAAATATAAGATAAGTTGAGAGTTTAGTAGATCAGTGGAATAGGATAGAAAACCCAGAAATAAACCCATGCACTTATGGTCAGTTAATCTATGACTAACAACAGACTGGTTCCAAATTGGGAAAGGAGTACATCAAGGTTGTATATTGTCATCCTGCTTATTTAACTTATATGCAGAGTACATCATGAGAAATGCCAGGCTGAATGAAGCACAAGCTGGAATCAAGATTGCTGGGAGAAATATGAATAACCTCAAATATGCAGATGACACTACCCTTAGGGTAGAAAGCAAAGAAGAACTAAAGAGTCTCTTGATGAAAGTGAAAGAGGAGAGTGAAAAAGTTGGTTTAAAACTAAACATTCAGAAAATGAAAATCATGGCATCTGGTCCTATCAATTCATGGAAAATAGATGGGAAAACAATGGAAAGAGTGAGACACTTTATTTTGGGGGGTCTCCAAAATCACTGCAAATGGTGACTGCAGCCATGAACTTAAAAGATGCTTGCTCACTGGAAGAAAAGCTATGACCAACCTAGACAGCATATCAAAAAGCAGAGATTACTTTGCCAACAACTAGGTCTGTCTAGTCAAAGCTATGGTTTTTCCAGTAGTCATGTATGGGTGTGACAGGTGGACTATAAAGAAAGCTGAGCACCAAAGCATTGATGCTTTTGAACTGTGGTGGTGGACTCTTGAGATTCCTTGGACTGCAAGGAAATCAAACCAGTCAATCCTAAAGGAAATCAGTCCTGAATATTCATTAGAAGGACTGATGCTGAAGCTGAAACTCCAATACTTTGGCCACCTGATGGGAAGAACTGACTCCTAGGAAAAGACTTTGATGCTGGGGAAGGTTGAAGCGGCGAGGAGAAGGGATGACAGAGGACGAGATGGTTGGATAGCATCACCAACTCGATGGACATGTGTTTGAGCATACCCTGGGAGCTGATGATGGACAGGGAAGCCTGGCATGCTGCAATCCATGGGTCTGCAAGGAGCGACTGAACTGAACTGAAAGAGCTTTCCAGGTGGCGCTAGTGGTAAAGAATCCGCTTGCCAATACAGGTGACGCAGGAGGCGCAGTTCCGATCCCTGGATCAGGAAGATCCCCTGGAGAAGGAAATGGCAATGCACTCCAGTTTTCTTGCCTGGAGAATCTCATGGACAGAGGAGCCTGGCGCGCTCAGTCCATAGGGTCACACAGAGTCGGACACGACTGAAGCGACTTAGCACACAAAGAGGCAAGACTACAGAGTATTGGAAAGACAGTCTTTTCAACAAATGGTGCCGGGAAAGCTAGACAGTTACATGCTAAAAAAAAAAAAAAAAAAAAATGAAACTAGATAATTCTTTAACACCATACACAAATATAAGCTCAAAATGAATTAAAGACCTAAATGTGCAACCCAAAATATAAAACTCCTAGAGTCAGACAAAGAAGGAGAAATATCATATGATATCCTTTATATATGAAATCTAGAAAGAAATGATACAAATGAGCTAACTTATAAAAGAGAAAGAGATTCATGGTCTCAGAGAATGAAATTCTGGTTACCAGGGGGAAGGATGGGGGGAAGGGATAGTTAGGGAGTTTTGGATGGACATATACATACTGCTATAAATAAAATGGATAACCAACAAGGACCTACTGTATAGTACATGGAACTCTGTTCAATGTTATGTGGCAGCCTGATGGGAGGGGAGTTTAGCTGAGAATGGATACATGTAAATGTGTGGCTGAGACCCTTCACTGTTCACCTGAGACTGTCATAACATTGTTAATCGACTATACCCCAAGATAAAATAAAAAGTTTAAAAAGAAGAAGAAAAATATGAGGCAAACTAAGAGTTTATAAAGGTGCCCAATAATAAAGTTAACATGTAAAAAGATAATTTTTAATAAGTAAAAATTAATTAGAAAATATAATAGGATATAATTTATAATATTAATAATCCAAAATATCAAATTATCTAATTAATAATAGAAACATGGAGCACAAGTATGAGGAAAACTCAAACTACTAAGGTCCATAAAAGACGTAAATAAAAAGACAGTTCTTAATCTTACATCTAATGATAAATATTTTTAAAATGTCAGTTCTTCCTATGAGGGTTATAAATGCATTCAGTTCAGTTCAGTTCAGTCGCTCAGTCGTGTCTGACTCTACACCAACTGGATGTTTTCTTAATTTGACAAAAATGATTCTAAACTTTAACTGGAAGTATAAATGTGGAAAAACTTTGAGAGAATTCTGAAGAAAAAAAGAAGTATATGCTTTCATATAGAAAAATATATTACTAAACAGCATTTATAAAAATAACTGTGTGGTATAGAAATAGATTAATGCAGCTGACCAGAGCAACTATGAAATTAACTTAAACATGTGAGAATTTAATGTAATAAATATGACATCTAAAGTGATGTGGAGGGAGAAAGATTCATTACGCAAAAAAGATAATGATATGATAACTGAGTAACAATTTAGAAAAATAAAACATTCAAAATATATTCTGGGTTCACCAAATATTTGAGGAAAATTAAATCCTAAAATTATTAGAATAATGTATAAGTCAAAATTTGTACAGTATCTTGTTGAGGACGTTCTTTCTAAGCTTCTAAGCATAATACACATACACAAAACAAAAGGAGACAGGGAGTGAGAAAGAAGAAAAGAAAGTATGAACAGATCTTGACCAAATAACAAAGAGCTGCAGAAATACGATAAGTGAGTTTGAAGATAACCTCAGGAACTAAAAAGAAATATTTATAATACTTATCACATATAAAGAGTTAATTTCTCTAATTTCAATAAATTGACTAAAAATATAATAAAACTATACACATCATGATAGGAAGAAAGACAGAAGAGTTGAAAGGCATTTCAGAAAGGAAAAGTGTATATGACCAATGAACATTTGAAAGGATATCCATCTCAAAGAAAGACACTAGGAATGAATGTTTTGAAGAATGAAACGCATGACAAAACTCAATATTTATAAGGTTTTGGAAACTTTATAGGCAGTCTTAGTTGAAATATACGTTTGAGTGACTTTTTAAAACAGCATTTAAAATATTTATGAAAATGGAAAAAACATCTTTTTTTTAGACTAGTGATCCAGCTACTATTAATAAAAACAAGAAAATAATCCTGCAAGCAACTCGACACTCAAATGAGAAGTGCATGGTTAATTTTGGTGTATTCTGTCAGTTTTGACATTAGCATTTTGGTATTTTCAATTAATGAACTCAGATTCTATTCTTTCTTTATGTTCTGAAACATTTTAGTAAAGAGTAGAGACAACTGAAATGTTTATCAAAAGAGGCAAAAGAAAGCTACAATATCATTAAAATTGTTGACGCAAATCTTTATTGATATTGTTGAATTTTAAAATGCAGGTTAGAAAACATTTCTAGTGATACAAGTTTTAAATTTGTAAAATTCTCTTTTAAACCTTTGAATTCCCTAATCTCTTCTCTGGGGAATAGCAGGTATTCAACAAATATTGAACAATTAACTAATTAATTATTTCTATAAATTTTGCTTCAGGTTCAATATCAAGATTTTTTAAGTTTAATGTTAAAATGAAATTATTTTAGTTCACATTTATAAACACATAAAGTTCATTGAAAATTAGAGTGAACATTGGATTCATTACCTTTTCTGCTTTAATACTGAAGAGACTACTGGAAACAAACATCACCATTAATCAACTCACTGAATTTAATTGAAATAAATTATACATATATAATTATATGTATATATATATATACATATATACATATATATATATACATATATACATATATATATATACATTGTACATATATATCCATGAAAAAGAATGTCAGCAAGCATGTTCATCTAATGGTTTGTAAGTTTTTGCCCTGAGTTTTGGAATTTGGAGAGATTTTGTTTATTTTTACAAATATTCAGTATTATTTTTATGGTTAGTAAAACAGTGAAGCATTTAAATTTAGGGGAAAAGATGGATATAACTTCATTTTAAAGTGGAACCGACAGAAAATAATTATGGAAAAGGCCTTTATCTTGAGGAACTAGGTCACCAAAGTCTAGGATAGCTTCAGGAGACTGGAGAGAAGCCAGACTGTAGGACTTTAAGAAAAGAATAAGTAACAGAAGAGGTAGAAGAGAAGAATTTGGAAATTTTTGGACTATTTGTCACTTTCCTCCTAGTCCATTAAGTCCTTTGTTTTGCTCTAGTTTTAGCTCCCTATTTCCTTGCTCACATCACACTGAGTGATTTATATCACTTCCTGTGAGGAGGACTGCAGGCATAGAAAATATTTCTTATGTAGGTTAAAAATGCATAAACAAGGTCTTGAAGAGAAGTATCATGTACAGGAGCATGAAGTATATTCATTTAAATGATACTTTGCTATTCCTTTTCAAAACTGACTTTTGAAAATCACTTTGTGTGTGCCTTTTGTGTGTCTTCCGTCAAATTCCTAGTCATCTGCTGTTTTCTCTGTAACCTGCAGTCTTTCATCCATCTTTTATACTTACCTCAGTTGTTTTCATTCTTTCTATCATTGCTTCCTTATTTGGGGGGCCTATATGACATAATAAAACTGGAGCCTTAGTGTTATTTTCCTGAGTGAAAGTGTATTAGGCGGAATACAGTAACCAAGTTTTATTTGTAAAAAACACAGCACATTAAAACAACAACAAAGGAATACAATCCCTATCAAGCTACCAACGGTATTTTTCAAAGAACTAGACCAAAGAATTTCACAATTTGTATGGAAATACAAAAAACCTCGAATAGCCAAAGTAATCTTGAGAAAGAAGAATGGAACTGGAGGAATCAACCTGCCTGACTTCAGACTCTACTACAAAGCCACAGTCATCAAGACAGTATGGTACTGGCACAAAGACAGAAATATAGATCAATGGAACAGAATAGAAAGCCCAGAGATAAATCCCCGAACCTATGGACACCTTATCTTTGACAAAGGAGGCAAGGATATACAATGGAAAAAAGACAACCTCTTTAACAAGTGGTGCTGGGAAAACTGGTCAACCACTTGTAAAAGAATGAAACTAGAACACTTTCTAACACCATACACAAAAATAAACTCAAAATGGATTAAAGATCTAAATGTAAGACCAGAAACTATAAAACTCCTAGAGGAGAACATAGGCAAAACACTCTCCGACATAAATCACAGCAAGATCCTCTATGACCCACCTCCCAGAATATTGGAAATAAAAGCAAAACTAAACAAATGGGACCTAATGAAACTTAAAAGCTTTTGCACAACAAAGGAAACTATAAGTAAGGTGAAAAGACAGCCCTCAGATTGGGAGAAAATAATAGCAAATGAAGAAACAGACAAAGGATTAATCTCAAAAATATACAAGCAATTCCTGCAGCTCAATTCCAGAAAAATAAATGACCCAATCAAAAAATGGGCCAAAGAACTAAACAGACATTTCTCCAAGGAAGACATACAGATGGCTAACAAACACATGAAAAGATGCTCAACATCACTCATTATTAGAGAAATGCAAATCAAAACCACAATGAGGTACCATTACACGCCAGTCAGGATGGCTGCTATCCAAAAGTCTACAAGCAATAAATGCTGGAGAGGGTGTGGAGAAAAGGGAACCCTCTTACACTGTTGGTGGGAATGCAAACTAGTACAGCCGCTATGGAAAACAGTGTGGAGATTTCTTAAAAAACTGGAAATAGAACTGCCATATGACCCAGCAATCCCACTTCTGGGCATACACACTGAGGAAACCAGATCTGAAAGAGACACGTGCACCCCAATGTTCATCGCAGCACTGTTTATAATAGCCAGGACATGGAAGCAACCTAGATGCCCATCAGCAGATGAATGGATAAGGAAGCTGTGGTACATATACACCATGGAATATTACTCAGCCATTAAAAAGAATTCATTTGAATCAGTCCTAATGAGATGGATGAAACTGGAGCCCCTTATACAGAGTGAAGTAAGCCAGAAAGATAAAGAACATTACAGCATACTAACACATATATATGGAATTTAGAAAGATGGTAACGATAACCCTATATGCAAAACAGAAAAAGAGACACAGATGTACAGAACAGACTTTTGAACTCTGTGGGAGAATGTGAGGGTGGGATATTTCAAAAGAACAGCATGTATACTATCTATGGTGAAACAGATCACCAGCCCAGGTTGGGTGCATGAGACAAGTGCTCGGGCCTGGTGCACTGGGAAGACCCAGAGGAATCGGGTGGAGAGGGAGGTGGGAGGGGGGATTGGGATGGGGAATACGTGTAAATCTATGGCTGATTCATATCAATGTATGACAAAACCCACTGAAATGTTGTGAAGTAATTAGCCTCCAACTAATAAAAAAATAAATAAATAAATAAATAAAAGAAAAAAAAAAACAAAAAAACAACAAAGGAAGGATGAACTAAAGAAATAAGACCACACAGAGTTGATACCATCTGATAAACAAATGGTGTATGTTGGGTATTTATCCAAGTAATGGATGGATGTCATTTACACTTTCATCCTTTTTTAACAATACTGGTATTATTCCAGTTCAGTTGCTCAGTCATGTTAAACTCTGCAACCCCATGGACTGCACCATGCCAGGCCTCTCTGTCCATCACCAACACCCAGAGTTTACTCAGACTCATTCCCATTGAGTCAGGGATACCATCCAACCATCTCATCCTCTGTTGTCCCCTTCTCCTCCTGCCTTCAATCTTTCCCAGCATTAGGGTCTTTTCCAATGAGTCAGTTCTTTACATCAGGTGGCCAAAGTATTGGAGCTTCAGCTTCAACATCAGTCCTTCTGATGAATATTCAGGACTGATTGCCTTTAGGATGGACTGGTTGGATCTCCTTGCCGTCCAAGGGACTCTCAAGAGTCTTCTCCAACACCACCGTTCAAAAGCATCAATTCTTCGGTGTTCAGCTTTCTTTATAGGCCAACTCTCACATCCATACATGACTACTGGAAAAACCATAGCCTTGACTAGACAGACCTTTGTTGGCAAGGTTGTCTCTGCTTTTTAATATGCTGTCTAGGTTGGTCATAACTTTTCTTCCAAGGAGTAAGCGTCTTTTAATTTCATGGCTGCAGTCACCATCTGCAGTGATTTTGGAGCCCCCCAAAATAAAGTCTGTCACTGTTTCTCCATCTATTTGCCATGAAATTATGGGACCAGATGCCATGATCTTCGTTTTCTGAATGTTGAGTTTTAAGCCAGATTTTTCACTCTCCTCTTTCCCTTTCATCGAGAGGCTTTTTAGTTTTTCTTTGTTTTCTGCCATAAGGGTGGTGTGATCTGCAGATCTAAGGTTATTGATATTTCTCCCGGCAATCTTGACTCCAGCTTGTGCTTCACCCAGCCCAGCATTTCATGTGATATACTCTGCATATAAGTTAAATAAGCATGGTGACAATATACAGCCTTGATATATTCCTTTCCCGATCTGGAACCAGTCTGTTCCATGTCCAGTTCTAACTGTTGCTTCCTAACCTGCATACAGATTTCTCAGGAGGCAGGTCAGGTGGTCTGGTATTCCCATCTCTTTCAGAATTTTCCACAGTTTGTTGTGGTCCACACAGTCAAAGGCTTTGGCATAGTCAATAAAGCAGAAGTAGATGTTTTTCTGGAACTCTCTTGCTTTTTTGATGATCCAACGGATGTTGGCAATTTGACCTCTGGTTCCTCTGGCTTTTCTAAATCCAGCTTGTACATCTGGAAGTTCAGGGTTCATGTACTGTTGAAGCCTGATAACTGATATAAGGATTACCATTTTGCATGGGGGAGGGGCAGGAGAAAGGCACTGCGCTGTATAATAGTAATCTGTTCTTATTTATTGGAAGTCCTAGTATGTTGTTTGCTCCCGTGTTTACTCCCAGTTCTGTTGCTGCTCTCCCTCCAGGTGATGCCCTTGGTTCTGTCTCCACAGCTCCGCTCACTGGGTCTACAACAGACGCCTCCCAACAGCCTCCTTTCCTTTGATCTGGCTCCCTCCTAAAATGGATTCTACATGCAGCAGCCAGAGATGTCTTTCTAGATGCTAATTTAAACATAGTAGTTTTCAGCTTAAAACTCTTAAATGTCTTCCAATGTTACTCAGCAGAAAAATTATATCATTAAATCTAAAATTAAATTTTAAATTAAAAATTGTTAAAATTGTTAACATGACCTATGAGGTTCTGTATGACCTGGCCTGGGTCAGTTTTCACTTGTATCCTCTGGAAGACCTTCTCTTGTACTTGCAGCAGATAATCTGATTCTCTGGCTAACTGCCTCTTCCAACCTTCTTTGGTGTGGCCTCTTGAACAAAAAAACTGAAAAGCTCAAAATTGTACTACTCATATTTCCTTGCTGCCTGTATTCTGAATGTGACTTGTGTTTATCAAATATAAGCTCCCATGGATGGTTTGATTTCAGAACTGAGTTAACTGAAGACAAAAGCAGGGTGCAAGGCACCCATTTTTATGGTATATATCTTAGCAGAGGGGATATGATCCTGTGGTCAGCAGTAAGAATGGTCCAGTTCTGTGGTGTTGCTTTGGAGACAGTTCATGGCAGCTCATTTTAGGGTCTGTGGTTTCACCACTCATTTTGAAAACCATTAAATATTCTATAATAAATATCTTTCTGCTTAAGCTATCTAATATAGCTTCTGCTATCCGCAGCCTGAACCTTGACTGGTATAGGGCCTGTCCTCAGTGTAAATCAGGCCCTCTGTTGCAGTCTTTTATTATACTTGATATTTCTTTCAGAGTACTTGTTATAATTTATAATTACATATTTACTTGAATATTTGTCTCAGTTGCTAGATTCTCAGCTTCATGAGAATATGGTAGGTGTTTAATACATAATGGTTGAAGAAGTTAGTAAAAAAAAAAAAAGCAAAATTTTTTGAGATTCTTCTTTATTTAATGCCTGATTATCTGCTTTCCTTGGGTTCCAGAACTTTAGATATATTTGTTGTTTGGATGTAACTACTGTAGAGGCCCTTGGAGAGCAAGGAGGTGAAACCAGTCAATCCTAAAGGAAATCAACATTGACTATTCATTGGAAGGACTGATGCTGAAACTGAAGCTCCAATACTTTGGCCACCTGATGTGAAGAACTGACTCATTGGAAAAGACTAATGCTGGGAAAGATTGTGGGCAGGAGGAAAAGGGGGTAACAGAAGATGAGGTGGTTGGATGGCATCACTGACTCAATGGACATGAGTTTGAGCAAACTCTGGGAGATAGTGAAGGACAGGGAAGCCTGGCATGCTGCAATCTATGGGGTCACAAAAAGTCAGACATGACTTAGATATTGAACAACAACAACAACTGTTAGTGAGCATCCTTATTCATTTTACATCCATCCAAAGCAATCTTGCATTATTTTACCTCAGCAGTACAGACTCCCTAGCAGTTCCTTCTTGAATCTGATCTCACTACAATGACTAGGGTTAAATTAAATTTTCACAACATCCACTATTGAAGATAAAATGTATGTTGCAGAGAAAGTGTATGGATAGTTGAGCACAAGAAATCTGGCATGAGATTTGGATAATTTGATCAATGTGTACCTGCTGTCTGAATTTTCTGATACCAACTAAGAAAATGAAAAAAAGGCCAGTGACAGGAAAGAGTAGAATTATTATTGAAATATGTTTTTTCCTCTATTTTATCATATGCTTTCCAAATTGGACAAATCAGAACAGATGTTTTATGTTAAAGGATGAAAAATATTTAGATTTAGAAAACCATCCATTGTTTTCCATCTCATATGAAGAAGATCAGTGAATAGATGCTGCAAATAGATGAAACGAAAGGAAATAAGGCAGCTAAATCATGGAAAGACTGAGCTAGCAGTCTCAGAAGTCTTACCTTTTATGATTGGCATTTACAAATGTTCTCATATGCAGATCTAACTCATCTTTTGGTGACCTTTGAAACCAGCAAATCTGTTCTTCTTCCCAGATTCCTTATTTCAGGCAATGAAATTATCCACCCAGAAACCCATCAACCTTCATTCTTCTCTCTTCCTCATGGATGCATCTGCTCCATCCAATTTGTCAATAGCCACAGTTCTTAAAATTTTCCTCTTAATCTTTTTCTTTTGCTCTATTTTTGTCAGTATTATCAAAACAGTATCCTAATTGGGTTTCCATCACTTCAATTTAAAATGATATGTCTAAAATCCAAATATTATCATGCTACTCCCCTGCTTAGAATCCTTTAGTGGCCTCCCTTTTTAATCAGCCCAGATGCTTTATGATTGCTTGTCATGCCTTACACTCCCCCATCCATGCACACTTTGCCCTGTCTTCACTGAAATGCTTTAAATTCCCAGAATGCACTAGGTCATCTCCCTGCTCCCCAGCCCCCAGGTTCTGGCACACACTGTTCTACATCCCTGATATCCCATCCTGCACTCTTTGCTTGGCTAACTCCAACTCATTTTACAGTTCAGAGTTCAGTATAGGCATCACTTCTTTTAAGAAACCTTTCCCAAACTTTCATAACTTGGTTACATTTTAGCCTCATAGTTTCCTAAATTTTCTATCCCCACCCTAATTTGGCTTACAAGGTGGTACAGTGGTAAAGAACCTGCCTGAAAATGCAGAAGATGCAAGAGCTGCAGGTTTGATCCCTGAGTTGGGAGGATCTCCTGGAGAAGGAAATGGCAACTCACTCCAGTGTTCTTGCCTGGAAAATCCCACGAACAGAGGAAACTTGCGGCCGATAGTCCATGGGGTCACAAAAGAGTTGGACATGACTGAGTGACTGAGCACCCTAATTTATCACCCTCCTGAATTTCCCTCTTTACATTCTTGTCTATAACCATTAGGATTAAGTTTAGCATTAAAAATAATAACAACAGTTATTTAAACAAGTTGGAGGTTTATTTTTATCTTTTGTAAAGAAAACCCAGAAGTGAGCAGTCCTGAACTTGTGTTTCAGCTTCAAGCTCATCAGATTTATAGGACCCTTCAATTTTTGTGAACTGAAACACTCAGCATATGGTTTCCATACCTAAAGTTGCCACATATCCAAGATAACTCCAGCCATCACATCTGCTTATCAGACAGCAGGAAGGAAGAGAATGCAATAGATAAAAAGTATATTCAAGCTGTTAAGTTTCCTTCTAAGGTACTTTCCTGGAAGTCTCACACAATACCTTAGCTCACTTCTTGTTGTCTAACCCTAAGTACAGGAGTGACTAGGAAATATTATATTCTAATTGGGCACATTGCGGCTTGGCTTTATATTGTGATTCTACTAGAAAGGAAGAAAGGAAGGAGGGATATTGAGTAGGCATCCAGCAATCACTGCTACCCTGGGTTATCTACACTGTAAGGACAGAGATTGTCTCATCTGGCAAAGAATCTGCCTGCAATGCAGGAGACCTGGGTTTGATTCCTGGGCCGGAAGAAACTCTGGAGGAGGAAATGGCAACCCACTCCAGTATTCCTCCCTGGAGAATCCCATGGACAGAGGAGCCTGGCAAGCTGTAATCCATGGGGTCGCAAAGAGTTGGACACAACTGAGCAACTACACTACCACCACCATCATAGTCAGGCATGAGTGCCACACCAGACACTGAAAAGATGCTCAGTAAACACTGGCTGAACTAAATATCTAATAGTTTACAGATAAACAGTGCAACATCGGTCATGCTAATATATTCGATTGTGGTTCCTTATGTATGAAACAGAGAGTCTCCAAAGTATATTTGTTTTTGAAGCTGTGTAATTCATTTTATTTTCTAAATAAAATGTTACCTAGAACCCAGTATGAAGCAACAGAGATGGAATGTTCATGCTAGAGACATGCAGGCTGCATGCTTAGTTGACTTATACTCTTAAATTTCCTAAGAGGAGCCCTGGGATATTTCCTTGGAACTCATCAACTTTGCTAATGACAATTTGAAAACAATTGAACGCATGATCCCACCAGCACAGGAGTTTATGAACCTAACAACAGAAAAAAAGTTCTATCATATTACCATGAAATAATCAACCCAATTGGTTTTCAGTAAAAACTACCAACTTCACTAAAAATGGAGCTACCATATTACCCAGCAGTCCTATTTCAGGGAATATATCTGGATAAAAGCATAGTTCAAAATGATAGATGCACCCCAATGTTCACAGCAGCATTATTTACAATAGCCAATAGATCGAAGTAGTCTAAATGTCCTTTGACAGATGAATGGATAAAGTAGACGTGGTATTTATATACACAATGGCATATTAATCAGTCACTAAAAAGAATGAAATAATGCCATTTGCAGCAACAGGGATGAGCCTCGAGATTATCACACTAAGTAAAGCAAGCCAGAGAAAGAAACCTATCTTATGATATCACTTACATGCAGAATATTAAAAAATTATACAAGTGAACTTATTTATAAAACATAAACAGAGAATGAACCTGTGGTTACCAGGGGGGAAGTGTGAAGTGATAGATTGGGAGTTAATATGTACATGGGATCGTAGGTACACGCCGCTATATTTAAAACAGATAACCAACTAAGGACCTACCATAAGAAAAAGAAATTAAAAAAAAAGAAAAAGAAATTAAGCCAACTTCTTAAGTCTCTGAGAATTATATCATCCATTCTTGGAACACAGAAAGGCTGTGTCAAAATGTTGAGGTAAGGAAGGATGGCATTGTGAGAGAAAACACAAAACAGAAGTCTGTAGTCTATACTGAATACTGAAAAGCAGACGCACAGTCCCTTTAATTTCAGTTGTGCTTCTCCTTCAAGCTGTAGGTCATCCTCTAGTTCATTCATAAAGTCTTCATTGATATCCCCTGACTGTCCTCTTCTAGACTAGATGCAGGGACTGAGTGGCACTTGAAGACCATCTGCTCTAGAGGAGACAAGAGTATATGGCATTGAGGAGTGAAGCTGGAATGAAGAAAATCAAGCAGATAGTGGATTCCAGTTATTCTTCAGACAACTAAAAATTAAGTATTAGGCAAAAAGATGAACTGAAATATTAGCACAGAGCTAATAGATTTTTAAAAAAAGGTAAGAGAGTGCACAGAGTAGCTAGAACGTAGGGACTTTTTATGAGATACCTGTGGCCACCACTGTAATAGCTACAGTTTATTGTAATTCTGATACGTGCTAATACTTTTATATGAATTTTATATATGCTATTCTTAATCCTCATAGCAACCTTAAAAGAATGCTATTATTATCCAATTTTAAAAATACCGAAGCTATGATTTTAAAAAGAGAAATAAATTCTTCACATTTGGGTTAGAAACAAGGGACTATAAAATTGTAGTTCAGGATACCTTATTTCAGTGCTACCCCATGTTCTTTACAACACCAAGGTGATGCCGTGATTGCTGAATTATAGTGCTCTCAACTAAGGTCCTCTTCTTTGCTCAATTTGGCTAACTGCTTTGCAGAGATAGGTTTAAAACATCTCCTACAACTAGTGTATTTTAGGGTGAGGACTGCAAAACTTGGTATTTAATAGTAATTATTTCTATTTACTCTCACATTATGAACTCAGAAGTTTACACAAACATTAACTCATAAGCCATGAGCAAATGGGTGGTAAACAATATTGGCATTTATTATTTTTGATATTGGTATTTATTTTCATAGTGTAGTCTGTCTCCTTCTTTTATCATCTCCTAAACATAGCATCATACTCCTATTGGAAGAACCTCCTTTCATTGCTCAGAAACAACCTTATCTCAGTGCACAAGGACTTCCTATTGGGGATAAGATTATGAGTTTGAATAGCAATTAATTAAGGAAAAAAAGATGCTAGAGTAGTCCTTCCCCATTCATCACCACCCCACCACCCATATAGTTACTTCTTTTTCATCTTACATTTCCTCCTGTTTCCTCACTGCCTAGATTTCCACTCTCATCCATCGCTGGAAACCAGGGTGAACCCAGCGGTAACTAAATCACTGGACCCTCTCATCTCCATCTAATTCATTGGTTGCTGACTGACTGAAAGGCCAACTTCTTTTTAGACTATTTCTGTTAAGTTCATCAATGAATCATGCATCATCAAACAAATAGCCACTGGATCTGCTTAATAAAGAGCCAACTGTTACCAAAGCAGAGCACTTGCACTTTTTCCTGGAGAAGTGGGTAGAAAGTTGCCCAAACCTTTCACAGCTGGGCAGGACTACCACTTGAGTGACCCAGTTTATCAGACTGTCTGAAATACTTTATAGCTTGACCTTCCTCCCTCCCATAGGTGGACTGCCTCAGGCTCCTTCCCACTGACAACTCTTTATTTTCAGTTGAGCACCTTTCCCAGCCTTCTGGATTCTGAGGCTTCAAAGAACAAGATGGCATATGGAATAATAATAAAAAAAAAAACTATCTCAAGATTTTGTAACTAAGTAACAAGATCAATTATTCATGCAATTTAAACAGAATAATTTACTTTCATTATTACTTCCATTACTATTATTATTTACTGACTTATTCAAATATTTTAAAATCAGTGTGTGTGTGTGTGTGTGTGTGTTTTGTAACTTCAATCATATAAACCATTGACTCAAGTTATTCTGGGTGAGTAGAAATTACAAAAATTTTTAAATAGGCCCAATATACAAGAATTTGATTTTGAAATCCTATACTAGTTGAATTTCAAGCTCCTCTCAGGAACACATAGAAGGAGACAAAGGGCTCGTGATTTTTGAATATTTCAGTCACTCCTCACTGGATTATGTTAGCACTTTTTGTGCATATGGTAAGCTACATTCTGCCATGCCTGCAGTCATTCATGTTTTTAAAAAAATGATCATTTTTTTGATTATCCTTATACACTTAGCATGGTGGTGGGTACATCCATGGCACTCAGTAAAAATGTACTTTGAGATCTATTTTGAAATGTATGACATTCTAGTGGGCTGGTTAAATAAATACCAGCTTCTCTTACTTCTTACACTAGTAATAATAATATAATATATTTCATGGAACATTAACAGTAGAACTTTGTTTTGGGATAGCCTTTCTCAAATAGCAAATAATGGGCTATTTTAAAAGGCCCCAGACATTTATATTCAGTGCATCTGCTTCTTAATTGCTCTGAAAATCTCTCCCTCTCAGTCTAAGTGTTCTAAGTGGAATTTCCCGAAGTGTAAGCAAGAGTTCAAAACTGACCACAAAGAAGCCAAAGCGGAAGAAATTAAAAATGTGACTCCCTGCCATCCTGTAATGTTCTTATAGTAAAGCGGAAATACTGTGCTCTCTCCCTTAACTATTCTTTGGCTGATGGTTTTTCTTGGGAATACATTTTCTTAGAGAAATCCTAAGAACACATATTTCCTTGAAAGGATGTATGCTTTTGTTGGTATATGTTGACTTAGGAAGAAGATGAAAGAAGTGTGGAAGACTAGAAAGACCCTGCAGTTAGTGCAGGGAAGCAGGGAGTAGGGAGGGATTTGTGTTTGCAAGTCGCTATTTTGGCTAAGTGCTAGCACATAATCTGGCTTTTATTATCTTAGGTGATATTATTGCCCATTTTATGGATGAGGAAATCACTTAAAGGCTAATTAAATCACTTAAATGTACATTTTTTAAGCAAAAAGGTAGAACTTGAGGTTAACAGATTAAAACAGAACAGTCAGGCTTTTGAGAATGAGCATCTGTGTGGCTTCTCTTCATCAATCAACAGATAGATAACCTGGACTGGATTTCAGTGGGGCAGGCATGAGTGCTACACTCGGGCTTCATCTCCTTTAACTGATGTCCAGTTAACAAAGGATTAATACCATAAGCAGAGAGGCAGCTTCACATGTGACTGCCTCTAGAAAAGGAGGCACATAGCTTTCAATTAACACTCAAATGTTAATAGCAGTTATGGTACTATGCTTATCAAGCATGGGTCAAGCTGTTTACATATAATTTCTATCTGATCCACAATAACCTTAAAAAATATTATCATTTCCATTTTAAACATGAAGCACTGTGACTTAGAGAAAGTAGATAATTATCATATACTAGATGGAAAGGCCAGTATTTGACACCAAGTTACATCTAGTAGCAGTCGTTTATCAGCATCACTTATGAGATGAAAAGTAATTATTATCTGGGCATTAATTGGTTTTGGAGCCACCTAGCCCCACAAGGTTAGTATTTTTTGGTAATCTTACTCTATTTCCCTACTCTGAGCCCATGTGCTTTTCTAAGGTTGACTAGGTTTCCAGATGCACGAGGGGACTCAAATGGATCTGAATTGGTCAGCATGTCCCATTTTGTCCATAATAATGGGTTCATTATAGGCTTGTATGCAAATGATGGCTGATAAATCATGAGTTAGTATTCGGACTTCTGGGAAAGAGAAGTTTTCTCTATTTCCTGCAGACTTGATAGTAAGAGACTATGGATCTGGAGTGCAGTTATCTTGTGACGACCCAGATGAGTCTAAGGTTACCAGTGCCTATTTTCTGGTGTGTGAGAATGAAGAACAGAGTCAACTCTCATGAGTCTGAACAGAGAGAGGAATTCTGATGGTTATTTGCTCCTGAATCAAGCTGTACCAGAAGATATCATTACTAAAAGACTCTTGCAATTATGACACAATTTTTATTTGTCTCTTTATGGCAATGTAAGTTGTCTTCTGCTGCTTCCAAGTCAATGAATCCTGGTATTTTAATTTTATTCAAAAATCACTGACTATAAAAGAAGTAACTGGTAAACAAGACAACACTAAAATTAACTTCTATATGTGAAAAGTCATCATAAACTGGACAAGTCTCAAACAGCAAAAACAATACATAAAATTGAAGGATTAGTATCTAGACTATATATGTAGAGAATTCTTATAAATCAAAAGATAATGAGAAACTAAGGCATTTATTTTTACAGTAAAGTTGTATTATTTATGTAAAATTTCTAAGAAGAACACAAAAAGTATAGAAAGAAGTTAAATGAAAAATGGTCTCTGTTTATCATCCTAGCTTCAGTCCCATTTGCCTACGAGATATTACATTTTTAACCTTTTTTTTTTCATTGTCTTGGCTGCTCTACCAGAATAAATACTGAAATATACAGTTTATATTATTAAAACTGTGTCATGGTGGGGGTATACAAATGAGGCAGGACCACCCAGCCTGGCTATTCCATACACAACAGTGGTCTCCAAACTTTTTGGTCCCTGGGACCAGGTTCAAAGAAGAAAATTTTTTTATGGACCTGGGCAGGGGTGGTTGAGATGATTCAAGTGTGTTAGATTTATTGTGCACTTTATTTCTATTATTATTACTACATCAGCTCCACCTGAGATCATCAGGCATCAGATCACAGAGGCGGGGGACCCCTGACAAACAGTACACAGCCCATAGCACATTCACCTGCTAAGCCTGTTGACCTGGACATTGCAGGCTTTCCCCTCAGCTGCAGGCATCCTGAGTGCCCTGAGTGGCCTTTTCTTCTCAAGTCAATCTTCAATCTTTATGTGTGATCTTCAGAACTTTGTCCCAATGATGAGTGCACTAATTTCACCCCTTCCCATTTTCAGTGTTGCTACGGATTCAATGTCAGTGGTACACCTTTATTTTTTTACTTCCATGGAATCTAGTAAGAAAGGTAAATGAGTTTCTCCAGGCTTTCATCTGGAAGCTGTGGTAGGGAGAAGTTCTCAAATGATCCCTAAATGCCGGCCATGCGTGTACACACTCTTTCTCCCACTATTTACTCAAACACTAATCAAGGTGTTAAGTGATTTTGCAAATATAAATAAAGTCCCAAATCAGCTAACTTTAAGATTGTCTGAATGAACCCGCTTGAATCACACCAACCCTTAAATCTGAGTCTATATGTTAGAGATGGAAGAGGGCAGCACTTTGAAGACTGGAAATGATTCTATCCATTATTACTGGCTTGAGGATGGAGGGAGCCATATGGAAAGGAATATAGGTGATCTCTAGGAGCTGAGAGGAGTCTCCAGCTTATAGCCAACAAGGAAACAGGGTCCTTAGTTCTATAATTGCAAGGAAATGAATTCTACAAACAACCTGATGAACTCGGAAACAGATTCTTCCTCAGAGCTTCCAGAGAGGAAGTCAGCCCAGTTGATCTTGATTTCAGTTTTTGAACTTTTAACAGAAAACCGAGCCATGGCATGCTTAGGTTTCTGACCTACAGAAGTGTAAGCTAATATATGGCTGCTGTTTTAAGTCACTTTGTGGCAATTTTTTAAGCAGCAATAAAAAATGAATTTAAAGTCCAACTTAAATACTAACCTCAGAAATTTAAAAGCTCCGTAAATGTTTCTGAAAGGCCTCCAAGTTTTAAGTTCTGGATAATGCATTTTACTACCTTTTGTTTATGCTTGTATCCTGAAAGCAATTCTCCTTTGGAAGGTTTTCTTAGTGAGGAAGCACTGTGGGACTAAATTGTGGGAATCACTATCTTGGTTCACAAAGAGAAATTTGGTAGTAATCTTAGAAGCCTTGAAGGTTGAGAAAAGCTGAGAGTACTGCCTTGATGGTGAATTTTACGTCAGGTCAAGTTTTAGTCATTTATTGGGGCTTCCCTGGTGGCTCAGATGGTAAAGAATCTGCCAGCAATGCAGGAGACCTGAGTTCGATTCCTGGGTGAGGAAGATCTCCTGGAGTAGAGAATGGCTACCAACTGCAGTACTCTTGCCTGGAGAACTCCATGGACAGAGGAGCCTGGTGGGCTACAGTCATAATGGTCACTGAATTTAAAATACCTAGCCAACAATATATATTATATATAACTGAATCACTTTGTTGTACATCTGAACTTAACACAACATTGTAAATCAACAATACTTCAAAAAATTTTAAATAGAATTAAAAACTCAGTTGAAGTAAAAAAAAAATAATAAGACAAATATCCCAAGAAATTACTATAATAAATTGAAATGTACTGAGGCAAAAAGATTAAATTCAGCTTCAGTCATATTTTAAAGATAATATGAAATATAGTATAAGGAAGAGATATCTACTATTTCTTAGAAATTTGAGTGGTATTATTGATTGCTAATAGGTTAATAACTTTTACCAGTGTATTGTCAACTTTATTCATACCAAAAATATTTCTTATAATATCTCTATTGTTCTAACCATCATACAACACATTTTATTGATTACATTCTTCAAATATTTCACCTAACCTTCAGGCTGAGAAATTACTTTGAATTATCCTAAAAAAAGTGAAGAGAAATTTATAGAGTGAAGAGATGAAAGGGTAAGATAGATAATGTAGGTGAGTAGTGATGGGATAGATGATCAGAAAATTAAATCAGGTAAATTAAGTCTTGGGCATTATTTCAATATGACAAATGGATCAACGTGAGTAGTCTACACATCACTTCTTTTCCAAAAATTATCAGGGAGTTACTGAGACAAAAACCTAGTGGAGTAAATACCTATGGAATCTGAACCATAAAATTAACTAGAAGGTTATTAATTGCTGCTTCTATTGTACCTAACTCAATCTTTCTAGCACTACTCAGTTAAATCAAACCTAATTATAGATACATGAAAATATAATCAACTTAGAATACCACTAATCTGAAAGATTACTTTTCTACATCTGGGATAATCATAAATTTCTTAAAGAAAGATGTTGAATTTTCTTTTGTACTCTAAATTTCTATGTTCCATACAAAAGGCATGTCTTAAATAAATGCTTGTTGATTAAAGAGTAAATAACAAAATAATATGGAAAATTTTTAGAGATGATGGTTTTAGCCTCTAAATATGTATTTGGACCCCAAATCTTTACATCCTGACCTGCCCTTGAATTCACATCTGCTAACCTATGAAATCAAGACTTAAGTTTCTGATAGTTCACAGTAATCATCTAAAACTCATCTGTTTTTTCCCCCTCAATCATTCTCACATTAATGAAGCTCACTCTTAGAGGTTCTTGAATTGTTCTACTGGCTCTGTTATGACCAAAACACCCTCCTTCAAGTGGTCTCCAGAAACTAAACTTCTCATCCTGATTTGCCAACTGATACCCCATTCAACCTACTAGCTTTACGTGGGAGGAGGATGGCTTGATTCTGGCAAACTCTTTGAGCAAATCAGCTCTAATTTTCCTATCAATGTTAATTTTAAAGGAACATCATTAATCTTTAAGAGTCCAAGTCTGTAGGAGAAAAATATAATGGGTAAATCTCTCCTCCCCTTTCTACATGCCTCCAGATACGTGGATATTGTTAGGTAAAAGCTGTAAAAAAAAATTTCCTTTCTTAGCCCTGCTTGTCTTAGTCTCATTGCCTATGGTCCTGACCTATAGAACTGGTTTACCTTTCCATATTTTCCCAGCAGCTGCAATATCAAATGCTATGCTTTCTGTTTTACTTCATTTTATGGAAAATTAATATAGTAGAAACGTGAAAACTGAAGATTTCTTCTGAATGGATGGGAATGAGTTCTACCGGTATAGAGACAGTCGATCTATTATGGTGGTTTCCTGCAATATGTAATCTATAGTTCTGATACTTCACCGCATTTGATTTTGATCAATGATTAAATTAGAAGTGTAGTAACATGGAGTAAACTATCTCTCTGAGAAAAAATACTTTATTTCATCATGTTATTTAAACCTGGGAATTAACTGTTGTTCAAACCAGTAAAACAGATAATTATATAGTAACATTTTTCACTTCAGTTCAGTTCAGTTACTCAGTTGTGTTCGACTCTTTGCAACCGCATGGACTGCAGCACGCCAGGTTTCCTTGTCTATCACCAACTTCTGAAGCTTACTCAAACTTATGTCCATCGAGTTAGTGATGCCATCCAACCATCTCATCCTCTGTCAGCCCCTTCTCCTCCCACCTTAAATCTTTCTCAGTATCAGGGTCTTTTCCAATGAGTCAGTTCTTCGCATCAGGTGGCCAAAGTATTGGATTTTCATCTTCAGTATTAGTCCTTCCAATGAATATTCAGGACTGATTTCCTTTAGGATTGACTGATTGGATCTCCTCGCAGTCCAAGGGACTCTCAAGAGTCTTCTCCAACACCACAATTCAAAAGCATGAATTCTTCAGTGCTCATCTTTCTTTATAACCAACTCTTATATCCATACATGACTGCTGGAAAAGCCATAGCTTTGACTAGACGGACCTTGTTGGCAAAGTAATGCCTGTGCTTTTTAATATGCTGTCTAGGTTGGCCAGAGCTTTTCTTCCAAGGAGTAAGCATCTTTTAATTTCATGGCTGCAGTCACCATCTGCAGTGACTTTGGAGCCCCCCAAAATAAAGTCTCTCACTGTTTCCATTGTTTCCCCATCTATTTGCCATGAAGTGATGGGACCAGATGCCATGATTTTCATTTTCTTAATGTTGAATTTTAAGCCAAATTTTTCACTCTCCTCTTTCACTTTCATCAAGAGCCTCTTTAGTTCTTCTTCACTTTCTGCCATAGGGGTGGTGTCATCTGCGTATCTGAGGTTACTGATATTTCTCCTGGCAATCTTGACTCCAGTTTGTGCTTCCTCCAGCCCAGCGTTTCTCATGATGTACTCTGCATATAAGTTAAATAAGTAGGGTAACAAGACACAGCCTTGATGTACTCCTTTCCCGATTTGGAACCAGTCTGTTGTTCCATGTCCAGTTCTAACTGTTGCTTCTTGATCTGCGTACAGATTTCTCAGGAGGCAGGTCAGGTGGTCTGGAAGTCCCATCTCTTTCAGAATTTTCCACAGTTTGTGGTGATCCACACCATCAAAGGCTTTGGCATAGTCAATAAAGCAGAAGTAGATGTTTTCCTGGAACTCTCCTGCTTTTTTGATAATCCAACGGATGTTGGCAATTTGATTTCTGGTTCCTCTGTCTTTTCTCAACCAGCTTGAAGATCTGGAAGTTCATGATTCACAAACTGTTGAAGCCTGGCTTGGAGAATTTCGAGTGCTACTTTACTAGCATGAGATGAGTGGAATTGTGCAGTAGTTAGAACATTCTTTGGCATTGCCTTTATTTGGGTTTGGAATGAAAACTGATCTTTTCCATTCTTGTGGCCACTGCTGAGTTTTCCAAATTTGCTGGCATACTGAATGCAGCACTTTGACAGCATCATCTTTTAGAATTTGAAATAGCTCAATTGGTATTCCATCACCTCCACTAGCTTCATTCATAGTGATGCTTCCTAAGCATCACTTGACTTCGCATTCCAGGATGTCTGGCTCTAGGTGAGTGATCACACCATCATGGTTATCTGGGTCATGGAGATCTTTTCTGTACAGTTCTTCTGTGTATTGTTTCCATCTCTTCTTAATATCTTCTGCTTCTGATAGGTCCATACCATTTCTGTCCTTTATTGAGCCCATCTTTGCATGCAGTTTCCTTGGTAGCTCTAATTTTCTTGAAGAGATTTCTAGTCTTTCCCATTCTATTGTTTTCCTCTATTTCTTTGCATTTAACACTAAGGAAGGTTTTCTTATCTCTCCTTGCTTTTCTTTGGAACTCTGCATTCAAATGGGAATAATTTTCCTTTTCTCCTTTGCCTTTAGCTTCTCTTCTTTTTTCAGCTCTTTGTAAGGCCTCCTCAGACAACCATTTTGCCTTTTTGCATGTTTTTTTCTTGGGGATGGTCTTATTCACTGCCTCCTGTATAATGTCACAAACCTCCATCCATAGTTCTTCAGGCGCTCTGTCTATCAGATTTAATCCCTTGAATCTGTTTGTCACTTCCTCTGTATAATTGTAAGGGATATGATTTAGTTCATACCTGAATGACCTAGTGGATTTCCCTACTTTATTCAACTTAAGTCTGAATTTTGCAATAAGTAGTTCATGATCTGTGCCATGGTCTGCTCCCGGTCTTGTTTTTGCTGACTCTATAGAGCTCTCCATCTTTGGCTGCAAAGAATATAATCAATCTGATTTTGGTATTGACCATCTATCTGTTGATGTTCATGTGTAGTGTCTTTTCTTGTGTTGTTGGAAGAGGGTGTTGCTATGACCAGTGTGTTCTCTTGGCAAAACTCTGTCATCCTTTGACCTGCATCATTTTGTACTCCAAGACTAAGTTTGCCTGTTACTCCAGGTATCTCTTGACTTCCTGTTTTTGCATTCCAGTCCCCTATAATGAAAAGGACATCTTTTTTGGGTGTTAGTTCTAGAAGGTCTTCTAGGTCTTGATAGAACCATTCAACTTCAGCTTCTTCAGTGTTACTGGTTGGAGCATAGGCTTGGATTACTGTGATATTGAATGGTTTGCCTTGGAAATGAACAGAGATCATTCTGTCATTTTTGAGATTGCATCTAAGTACTGTTTTTTGGACTGTTTACTTGACTACGAGGGCTACTCCATTTCTTCTAAGGCATCTTGCCCACAGTAGTAGATATAATGGTCATTTGAGTTAAATTCACCCATTATTGTCTATTTTAGTGCACTGATTCCTAAAATGTCTATGTTCACTCTTGCCATCTCCTGTTTGACCACTTTCAATTTATCTTGATTCATGGACCTAACATTCCAGGTTCTTATGCAATATTGTTCTTTACACCATCAGACTTTACTTCCATCACTAGTCACATCCACAACTGGGTGTTGTTTTTGCTTTGGCTCTGTGTGTTCATTCTTTCTATAGTTATTTCTCCAGGGTTCTCCAGTAGCATACTGGGCACCTACCAACCTGGGTAGTTCATCTTTCAGTGTCCTATCTTTTTGCCTTTTCTTACTGCTCATGGTATAGTATTCAGTAATATTTTAGAGTATGATGTTATTCTTCCCCATCCATACCTCCAAGTTTTAATTCGGGATCCAGTTACCTTTGGGTTTCACATTAGTGAGTCATAATCTTAACACAAAAGGTTTCTAGCACAATTAAAAGTCAAATTCTATTTAATTTCAATATAAACAAAAGGCTATATTACATTATAAAGTCAACTTAATCTTATATTAATGTTGACTGAGTTTTTGTATCTTTTGTTTTACATATTTGGGCTCTTATCATTCTGAAAGAAATAGTTTTGTTGTGAGATGATACTGAAGGTAAGAATATAATGCCTCATGATTTCCCAGTAGAAATTTAGTGTGGGAACTTGTAGTAATAAAAATAAGATTGCTATGCATTTTAATTATTATTTTTTCATATAGTAAATTAAAATGATGTTTCTCTCTTAAGTAATAGGAATACAATCTCTGTAATGAAAGTTTGGAACATTCCCTTGATAAATACAAACAGCATACTAATTTCTCACCCTTTCTCAATATTAAAAAGTATTTATTAGTCATATTTTATAATATTATCCAGAAAGATACAATTTAGAAAGAAAAACAATAATTTCAGAGGAAAATTCTACCTATTAAATAGTTCACAAAAATATGTACTATGTTTTTTTTTCCCCTGTAAACTGCTATCTTGACCTACACTATCCTTACCTCATAACCCAGCTATTTATAGATTGAGTTTATAAAAGAGATGTATTTTTTTTTAAGAACTTTGAGATGACTTAGTTCAAGACAAAAAGCAACTGAAAGAACATTTTCTTAATTTCTGGTAATTTTTATGATTAGTAGTTGTTTGGGCAAAGGATTCATTTATCAAATCTGACTACTTTTGTTAGTTTAATCAAAACAAAGGAATTCATGAGGTATTCTATATTTTAAACCATATGTTTGACATTTAGAGAAGGGTTAACACCTATCATTCTGAAACGATTTCAAAAAATTGCAGAGTAGGAAACACTTCCAAACTCATTGTATGAGGTCATTATCACTCTGATACAAAACCAGACAAAGATACCACAATAAAAGAAATTTACAGGCCTGTATTACTGAACATGAACACATAAATCTTCAACAAAATACCAGCAAACTAAATCCAACAATATATTAAAAGGATCATGTACCATGATCAAGTGGCATTTATCCCAGGAATGCAAAGATTTTCCAGTATCCACAAATCAATCAGTGTGGATAATATTGATACACTACATTAATAAACTGAAGAATAAAAACCATATGATCATCTCAATAGTTTCAGAGAAAACTCTTGATAAAATTCAACATCCATTTATGATAAAAACTCTCCAGAAAGTGGGCATAGAGGGAACCTACCTCAACATAATAAAGATCATATATGAAAGACCTACAGCTAATATCATACTGAATGATGAAAAGTCAAAAGTGTTTCCTTGAAGATCAGGAACAAAGACAAGGATGACTACTCTCTCCACATTTAATGAACATAGTTTTGGAAGTCCTAGCCATGGACTAAATAAAATAAATAAAAATAAATAAAAAGAATCCAAACTGAACAAGAGGAATTAAAACTGTCACTGCTTGCAGATGACTTGATACTATACGAAGAAAATACTCAAGATGCTACCAGAAAACTACTAGAGCTCTGCAATGCATTCAGTAAAGTCAGAGAATACAAAATTGATACACAAAAATCTGTTGCATTTCTGTACCCTAATGACAAAAGATCAGGAAAAGAAATTAAGAAAAAAATCCCACTTACCATTGAATCAAAAAGAATAAAGTACCTAGGAAAATACTTCTACCTAAGGAGGCAAAAGACCTGTACTCCAAAACCTATAAAATGTTGATGAAATAAATTAAAGATGACACAAATAGATGGAAATATATGCCATGTTCTTAGGCTGGAAGAATCAATATCATTAAAATGACTATAATGCATAAGGCAATCTACAGATTCAATGCAATCCCTACCAAATTACCAATGGTATTTTTGCAGATATAAAGCAAAAACCTTAAAATAAGTGTGGAGACACAGAAGACTGAATAGGCAAAGCAATCTTGAGAAAGAAAAATGGAGGAGGGATCAGGTTCCCTGATTTCAGACTATACTATAAAGCTATAGTATCAAAAAAGCATGGTGCTGGCACATAAACAGAAAACAAAGATGAGTGGCACAGCAAAGAAAGCCCCAAATTAAACCCACGCACCTGTGGTCAATTAATCTACAACAGAGGAGGCAAGAATACATAAAGGGGAAAAGACTGACCCTTCAATAATTGTGTTGGGAAAACCAGACAGCCAAGGCAAAAGGATGAAATTAGAACATTCTGTAACATCGTTACATAAAAATAAACTCAAAATGGGTTAGAGACCAAAATCTAAGACCAGATACTACAAAACCCTTAGAAGAAAATATAAACAGAACTCTCTTTGACATAAATTGCAGCAATACCTATTTGGATCCACCTCCTAGGGTAATGGAAACAAACCCCAAATTAAATAAATGGAACCAATGGGGTGGAGAGGGAGGTGGGAGGGGGGATCGGGATGGGGAATACGTGTAAATCTATGGCTGATTCATATCAATGTATGACAAAACCCACTGAAAAAAAAATAAAGGAAAAAAAAAAGTGAATTTCTAGGTCAACTCCAAAAAAAAAAATAAAAAATAAAATAAAAAAATAAAAAAATAAATGGAACCTAATTAAACCCAAAGCTTCTGCATGGCAAGGAAAACCATAAATAAAACCAAAAAAGCAACCCACAGAATTGGAGAAAGTATTTGCAAATGATACAATCAACAAGGAATTAATGTCCAAAATTTACGGACAACTCATGTAGCTCAATATAAAACAAAATAAAACAATAACCCAATCAAATAATAGGCAAAGATCTAAACAGACATTTCTCCAAAGAAGACATACAGATGGCCAAAGATACATGAAAACATGCTCACCGTCACTAATTATTAGAGAAATGCAAATAAAATCTACAATGAGGTATCACCTCACACTGATCAGAATGCGCATCATCAAAAAGTTTACAAACAATAAATGCTGGGAGAGAGTATGGAAAAAAGAACACTCTTCCAAAGTTTGTGAGAATATAAATTGGTACCACCACAATGGAGAACAGTACGGTGATTCCTTAAAAAAAAAAACAAAAAAACTAGAAATAGAGCTACTATATGACCCTGCAATCCAACTCCTAGGCATATGTCTGGAGAAAACCGTAATTTGAAAAGATACATGCACCCCAAGTTCATTGCTGCACTATTTATGCTAGCCAAGACAAGGAAGCATTCTTGTCCATGGATAGATGAAGGGATAAAGAAGATCTGGTACATGTATACAATGGAGTACTCAGCCATTAAAAAGAATGGAATAATGCCATTTGCAGCAACATGGAGTGACCTAGAGATTATCATACTAAGTGAAGCAAATCAGACAGAGAAAGAGAAATATCATATGATATCACTTAAATGTGGAATCCAAAATGTGAAACAAATGAACTTATTTACAAAATGTATTTTCAGACTTAGAAAACTAATTTATGGAGAAAGGTGGAGGGGAATAAATTAGGAAGT
This sequence comes from Cervus elaphus, assembly GCF_910594005.1. Classification (NCBI taxonomy): domain Eukaryota; kingdom Metazoa; phylum Chordata; class Mammalia; order Artiodactyla; family Cervidae; genus Cervus; species Cervus elaphus. The sequence continues at coordinate 8,911,595 of NC_057833.1, read as the reverse complement.
TGATATTAGCATGTCAAAAGCTATGTAATATAATGTATAATATATAAGTATAATATAATGCAAATATATATGAAATATATATATATGAATATATATATAATGTAAATGTAAATATAATATAATGTATATTAGCATATACATATTACCATATCTAAAACAGATAATCAAAAAAGACCTATTATACAGCACAGGGAACTCTATTCAAAACTCTCTAATAACCTATATGGGAAAAGGAACTGAAAAAGAATAGATATATGTATATGTAAGTGACTTAGTACAGCACAGCACATAACTGAATCATTTGCTCTATAGCTGACACTAACACAACATTGTAAGTCAATTATACTCCAATATAAAATAAAAATCTGAAACAGGAATATACACCCTAAAACATAAATCACTTGTTTGAACATCACACATTTTAAAAGTACTTATGAATATAAAATAGGAAAATAAAACAATCATAAATATTTGATAACAAGAAATAGAATTATATTTTTCAAATGACAAGATTAAATACTTATGAAACTGAGGGACACTAGTAAAAACAATGTATAGAGTGAATTTTAAAGCTTTGTTATTAGAGTCAAGCACATGTACTTTTATTATGTTCTTTCAATGAACTTTCCCTTTTGTTATTGTTCAGTCGCTAAGTCACCTCCAACTCTTTGAGACTCCTTAGACTGTAGCACAGCAGGCTCCTCTGTCCTCCACTATCTCCCGGAGTTTGCTCAGATTCATGTCCATTGAATCAGTGATGCTCTCTAACCATCTCATCCTCTACTGTCCCCTTCTTTTGCCTTCAATCTTTCCCAGCATCAGGGTCTTTTCCAATGAGTCGGCTCTTCACATTAGGTGACTGAAGTATTGGAGCTTCAGCTTCAGCATTACACCTTCCAATGAATATTCAGGGTTGATTTCCTTTAAGATTGACAGGTTTGATCTCCTTGCAGTCCAAGGGACTCTCATGAATCTTCTCTGGCACCACAATTTGAAAGCAACAGCTCTTCAGTACTCATTTACCATTATGAAACACTGCTCTGTATTTCTAGTAATATTCAAGGTAACTAGCAATGTGGTGTTCAGTGTCCTAAATTTATCTGATACTAAGAAATTTGCACTTGCTTTATTATCATTAGTGTTAGTAACCTATATCTTACTCATACTTTTATGTCTATTCCATTTGTAACTTTGTATTAATCTATGTTTCTTATGGACAATATATAGCTTAGTCTTGGTTGGTTTGTCTATTCTCTCAGTCTCTGCCTTTTAATTATAATATTTATAATACTTATGTTTAATGCTATCAACATTATTGAATTTAAACCTTTCATCATGCTGTTTTCTCTTTTTCCATCTGATCTTTATTACTATATATATTTTTTCTTGCCTTCTTTTGCATTAGTTGAGGATTTTGTCTGCACTCTTGACTTATTATTTATAACTTTTATTAATTGATTGCTCTATGGCTTATAATATGAATATCTAAGTTATAGCTTTTTAAAAATAATATTATTCTATTAATATTTTGTATATTATGTAAGAACTATTCAACAATATACTTTTCTTCTCCCTCCTATTTCTACTTATAAGTCTCATAATATATTATTATTATTGCTTTAAGCAATTATTTATTTATGTAAAACTTTTCACTGAGATAAAATTCATGTAACCTAAAATGAATCATTTTAAAGTATACAACTCAGTGACTTTTAGTAAATTTACAATGTTGTGCAACCACTGTCATATCTATTTCCAGAATATTTTCATTATCTCCAAATAACCCTGTACCTGTTAGCAGTGACTCCCAGTTCCCTTCCCCTGTCACATGGAAACCACTAATCTTTCTGTCTCTATAGATTTGCCTATTCTGGGTATTTTGTATAATTGGAATCATAATATTTAGCTTTTTTGTGTTTGGTTTCTTGCAATATATGATGTTTCCAAAGCTCATCCGTATTGTAGCGTGTATCAAGTCCATTCTTTTTGAGTGTGATTCCATTGTATGTAGTCCTATAGATATCCTATTTATCTGTTATATTCTAGTGGACATGAGTTGTTTTTAACTTTTATTCCTTTTTGTCACTGAATAATATTTCGTTGCATGTATATACCACATTTTAAAATCTACCAGTTGGGAATTTGGGTCGTTTCCACTTTTGTGTATTTATGAATAATTTTGCTATGAATATACACATATATATATATACACACATATATATATACATATATATATTTATGTATGTGTGTGTGAACATATGCTTTCACTTTGCTTGGATATGTACCTAGAAGTGGAATTTTGAAGTAATGTGGTAAGCTCTATGATGAACTATGAAACCATCGTCTACATTCGCTACACCATTTTACCATCTCCAACAGCAATGAATAATGGTTTCAATTTCTCCACACTCTTACCAACAATTGATTTCCTTTTTAATTTTATGATTATAGCCATCCTAATGAGTGTAAAATGGTATTTCATTATTGTTTTGATTTGCATTTCCCTAATGACTAATGATGTTGAGTATATTTTCGTGTGATTATTGGTCATTTTCCTATCTTCTTTGGAGAACTGTCTATTCTCCAAAAGTCTATTTTGCTTATTTTAAAATTGGGTTCTTTTTTTTTATTGTTGAGTTTTAATAGCTTTTTCAAAAAAATACTTAAGATACTAGAGTCACTGTATATATTATTTACAAATTTTTTTCCTATTGTATAGGTTATGGTTTCACTTTCTTCATAGTGCCTTTTGATGCATAAAAGTTAATTTTGATAAAGTCTAATCAATCATTTATTTTTTAAAAAATTAAATAATGAGGAAAAACATTATATATTTACCTACATATTAACCATTCTAGTTCTATTCATTTCTATAAGTAGAATTGAAATTCTATATAACATTTTCTTCCAGCTTCAAGATTTTCCCTAGTATATTTATTGTGCATATCTGTTGGTGACAAAGCCCTTCAAATTTTGTTTAGTAGAGGGAGGTGAGATAGTTAGCTTTGCTTTTTAATATCTCTGTACTGTATTGCTTCATTTTATAACAAGCATGTTTTAATATTATCAAACAAAAATTTTAAAAGAGAAAACCATATTCAACTTCAACAAGGGTTAAATTTGCTCTTTAAGGCAATTTTGCCCTTAAATTAGCATGTTACTCATTGCAAAGAAAATAACAAAATTTTTTGTTTGCTCTTAAGTTTTACCAGATTGGAGTTTCTGTCCTGCTATTTCTTTTAAACCCACTTATTGAATATATTCTGAATAAGAAATCCACTGAGACATTTCTTAGATGGACAAATAGAGTCAAAATGAGGAAAAACCACTCAAAGAAATTTAGGTCTATCAGGTCTATGATTATGACTATTTGTATGGAAAGGTTTCAAAATAGCACATATTTTCTAACTTAATTTCTTTATTATCAAATTTTCTTACATTTATTCAATGGGAATAATACAAAGTATGGAATGATGTTGATAATATAAAGTTGTTTTTGGTTCACAATTGTGTAACTTCGAGTAAGAGAAATTCTACAGGGAAAAATGTTGAAAGCAGTATAAAAATATTGTAGGCTTCCCCCCAGACACTTGAGAATTATTCATGATGCTATTTAACTTCATTAGCATATCACAGGCACTTTCTATATCCAGTCTGGAGGAAGAAGTAGAAATGTAATTCAGTATTTATCATTTGAGTGATTTACAGTCTTAAGTAAACAACTGTTATTTCATAAACTGAGTTACATTCTGACAGATTGAGTTTTCCTACAGGTTATGAAAAAGAACTAAATTTTTAAAGTGTTTTTGATCTATATAGATAACTCAGCCATACACTATGATTTATAGGAGGGAATGGTATTTATTGTGATTTGAGGACATGTTTTTATCCATTCTCTATAGCAACTGGATGACTAATTCTGTGAATGTGTGTCTTACTTATAGTGTAGCTGCAATGGACATTATATCAGAATCCATAATTTTGAGTTCTAGATATATTATTATTAACTAGTGGGATGAGATTGAGTAAGTCATTCAAAAATTTCCAAATCTGAGATTACTCACATTTAAAATGAGAGCACAGTTATGACTCTACCCATCACACAAGACTGATGAGAAATCAAAATAATGTTTATAAAAGCAGTTTGTAAACTATAATATTCCACACAAATGTATCATTATCATCTTAATCATCATTGTACCATCTTCATCCATTACTTTAAAAAAAATCTACCTTCTCTTAGAAGAGACTGTATTTTATGTATAAACAAGAAATTCCATATTCCTATCCCCTTCCATAAAAAATGAAAGAGAAAAAAAATGGAGGAAAGTCTGGTTTAATATTTTAAACATGGAACAATATAGCTTATGTGTGGAATCTAAAGAAAAAATGATACAAATGGACTTATTTACAAAAGTGAAGCAGACTCACAGACTTAGAAAATGAACTATGGTCACCAAAGGGGAAGGTGGAGGGAAGGGATAGATTGGAACTTTGGGATTGACATGTACATACTGCTATATTTAAAATAGATAACCATCAAGGACCTAATGTAACAAAAGTAAAAAATAAAATAATTTAATTAATAGATTAGGACATTTGTGTTTTCCATAAAAAGGATAATACTGACTTAAGAACTCAGTTTCCCCTTAATGTCTTCACTACCGCCTAGCTCAAACTGTTGTCTTGCTAGCATTGTCCAGGAGGCATATCTTATCGCCTCACCTCTGGTCTCTGCACTCCCCAGTCTGTTCTCCATTCTACCACAAGATTTGCCTTAATAAATGTGATCAGATTATTCATTAATTTGTTGGCATTTAAATCCAAACTTTTAAATTGAAACATGGTTGATATACAATATTATGTTGCTTTCAGATGTACTACATAGTTCATTTATATTTGCATATTATGAAATGATTACCACTATTAATTTAGTAACCCTATGTCCCTATACAAAGTTATTAAAATTTATTCCTAATGCTATGTATTACATCCCTGTGGCTTATTTATTTTGTTAACAGGAGGTTTGTATCTCTTAATACCCTTAACCTATTCCCGTCTTTTCCCTTGACTCCTCCTCTCTGGCAACCATCCATTGGTTCTCTGCATCTATGAAACTGTTTCCTTTTCTTTGTTTGAATTTTTATATTCCACATATAAGTAATATTATATGGTATTTGTTTTTCTCTGTCTGACTTGTTTCACTTAGCACAATACCCTCTAAAGCCATTTATGATGTCATAAATGTCAAGATTTATTTTTTCTGGCTGACTAATATTCCATTATACATATACCACATCTTATTTATCTATTGGTGGTTATTTAGCTTGCTTCCATGTCTTGGATATTGTAAATAGTGCTACAAGGAACATAAGGTGGCATAGGGATGCATATATCTTTTTGAATTAGTGTTTTTGTTTCCTTTGGATAAAAATCCAGAAGCAGATTTGATGGATAGTATGCAACCCACCCCAGTACTCTTGCCTAAAAAATTCCATGGACGGAGGAACCTGGCGGGCTATAGTCCATGGGGTCACAAAGAGTCGGACACGACTGAGCGACTTCACTTATGGTCATTCCAGTTTTTATTTGTAAAGGAATCCTATTTTACATAGTGGCTACCCCAATTTATTACTCCAGTATTATTCCAATATTAATATTCATTCCAGTTCTGTGAAAAATTCCATTGATACTTTGATAAGGATTTCACTGAATCTGTAGGTTGCCTTGAATGGTATGGTCATTTTAACAATATTAATTCTTCCATTGATGAGTGCAGTATATTTTTCAATTCATTTGTGTTGTCTTCACTTTCTTTCATTATTGTCTTATAGTTTTATGAGTACAGGACTTTTACCACCTAGATTAGACCTAAGCATTTTATTCTTTTTGATGAAACTGTGCATCAAATTGTTTTCCTAATTTCTCTTTTAGATAGTTAATTGTTAGTATATAAAAATGCAGCAGATTTTTGTATATTAATTTTTTATCCTGTTATCTTTTGTATCTCGATTCTTTTATTTGTTATAATAATTTTTTCATGGCATCTTTAGAACTTTCTATATATAATGTCATGTCATCTGCAGCAACAATTTTACTTCTTTACTTCCAATTTGAATTTCTATTATCTCTTTTTCTTGTCTGATCACTGTGACTAGGACTTCCAATACTATGTTGAATAAAAGTGGTGAGAATGGGCATCCTTATTTTGTTCCTGATCTTAGGGAAAGTGCTTTCACATTTTCAGTGTTGAATATAATGTTGGCTATGGGTTTGACATATGTGACTTTTGTCATGTCCAGCTTTGTCCCTTCTATAACCTCTTAGTTGAGGATTTTTTAAATCATAAGTGGATGTTGAACTTTGTCTAAAGCTTTTTCTCTACCTATTGGGATGATCATGATTTTTATTCTTCAAATTGTTAATGTTGTGTATCAACATTGACTGACTTGTGGATATTGAATCATCCTTGCATCCCTGGAATAAACCCTACTTGATCAAAGTGTATGATTCTTTTAATGTATTGTTGAATTTGGTTTACTAGTATTTTGTTGAGTATTTTTACATCTATGTTTATCAGTGATACTGGATTGTGATTTTCTTTGTGTGTGTGTGGTATCTTTATCTAACTCTGAAAATCCAAACTTTTTAACTTGTTTTAGAAGACTTGACCTAACCTTTCTCTACAGTTTCTGAAACCTCCCTAGTGAGCACTACTTATAGTCAAAATACCCAGGATTAATGTAAAATGCTATATAAGATTTATTTCTGTTTATCATCTGAACATTTTAAGAATTTTTAAATAATTCTTTAATACCTCCTGCCACATTTTAAACACCTCTCTTTTCTAACTGTGTATTTCATGACTTTAATACCAATGACTTTTAAGTTAGATATTATTTTTTTCCAAGTGAGGAAATTAAAGCATCAGCAAATCAAATCCCAGAACCTAGAACATACACTTAGTAAGCAATGCCTAAATATGCTAGATACCTGAGCTCTAACACATCACTTCCTTTGTATGTAATTCTTAAAGATTGTAATCTTGGGGATTTTTTTCTGAATATAAAACCATAATATTTTGTAAGCAAACATAACTAAATCCTTTCATAAAATGATAAATATTTGGTTACATTTTCATCTAGTAATTATTTTTTTTAATTTATTTATTATTTAAATATTTATTTTATTTGTTTATTTATTTATTTTTGGATGTGCTGGGTTTTCACTGCTGCATGGGCTTTTCTCTATTTGTGGCGGTCAGGGGCTACTCTTTGTTATGGTGCACGGGCTTCTCATTGTGGCAGCTTCTCTTGTTGCAGAGCACAGACTCTAGAGCGTGCAGGCTTCAGCAGTTAGAGCGTACAGTTTCCGCAGGTGCAGCTTGCGGGCTCTAGAGCATGGGTTCAGTAGCTGTGGCGCATGGGCTTAGTTTCCCCAGGGTATGTGGAGTCCTCCTGCACCTGGGATCTAACCCGTGTCCCCTGCATTGGCAGGCAGATTCTTACTGCACTACTAGGGACATCCCCTAGAGTAGTTATTTTTAAATTATCTATTTTTAATATGTAAATTTTTAGCATTTTACTTGATATTATGAGTATTTTGCATGTCATTAACTGTACTTTAAGTAATTTAATGACTGTATACTATGTCATCATATAGGATGCAATTTATTTAATTGATTTTCTTTGTTCAAATATTTATATTTTAGGACTTTTGTGGCATACTTCCAAATTATTCTCACTTACTGTTTCATCATCAATTTTTTACAACATTAAAAGAGATTAATTTCTTAATGGAGGACTCATCTCCATTGTATATACTTTTACATACTCATTGTATATACTTTTCCTGCTATGTTGTTACCATAATTGATTTTAATAATTTATATGAACTATTGCAATAGCTTCACAAATTATTTTCTCTTTTCCATACTTACTGTTAATACATTCTTCAAACAGCAACTCTAAAATTTTAAATATTTTAACATTTTTATTTAGATATAACATAATGGTGAATATAATGAAACTCACCATTTTAAAGTATACAATTCAGTTGTTTATAGTATATTCACAAAACTGTGTACCAGTCACTACTATCTAATTTATGAACATTTTCATCAAAAGTGCCACATAACCCAGAAATAAACACACACATCTACGGTCAATAGATCTATGATAAAGGGGGCAAGAATATACAATGGAGAATAGACATTAACTGGTGCTTGGAAAACTGTATAGCTAAATGTTTAAAAAATGAAATGAGAACATTCTCTAACACCATATACAATAAGCTAAAAATAGATTGAAGATCTAAATATGGACCAGATACTATAAAACCCCTAGAGGAAAACATATGAAGAATACTTTTTGAATTAAATCACAGCAAATTTTTTTTGGATCCATCTCCTAGAGTAATGGAAATAAAAACAAAACTAAACAAATAGGACCTAACTAAATTTAAAAGCTTTTGCACAGAAGGGGAAACCATAGATAAAATGAAGAGACAACCAATGGAGTGGGAGAAAATATTTACAAGTGCTATTACTGATAAGGGATTACTTTTCCAGATATATAAACTGTTCATACAGCATAATATCAGAAAACAAACACAATCAAAAATGGGCAGATGACCTAAATAGACATTTCTCCAAAGAAGACATACAGATGTCTAACAAGCACATGAATGTTGCTAATTATTAGAAAAATGCAAATCAAAACTACGATGAGGTATCACCTTATACTGGTAAGAAAGGTCATTATTAAAATGTCTACAAATAATAAATGTTGGAGAGGGTGGGGAGAAAAGGGAACCCTCCTACACTGTTGGTGGGAAGGCATAATGAGTTGGTACAGTCACTATGAAAAACAGTATGGCGATTCTTTAAACCTAAAAATAGAGTTACTATATGATCCTCCATTTCAATTCCTGAGCATATATCCAGAAAAAAAAAAGAAAACTCTAATTTACAAAGCTACATGCATCCCAGTGTTCACAGCTGCACTACTCACAATTGCCAAGACATGGAAGCAACCCAGGTGTCACTAGACAGATGAGTGAATAAAGAAGATTAGGAAAATATACACAATGGGGTATTACTCAGCCATAGAAACAGTAAAATAATGCCATTTGCAGCAACATGGATTAACATAATAAATGAAGTAGATCAGACAGAGAAAGACACATGTTATATAACATCACTTATATGTGAAATCTAACAACAAAAAAAATTATATACATAAACTTACTATAAAAGAGAAATAGACTCAAACATGGTAAACAAAGTTATGGTTACCAAAGGGAAGAGCAGGAGGTAGGGGAAATAAATTACTAATTTGGGATTGATAGGTAGACACTATATATAGATACATACTGTATAGAACAGGGAACTATATTCAATATCTATCTATTTATCTACATACATACCTACCTACCTACCTATTTGTCTATCTATATGTAAACTGAATCATTTTTGTTGTATACCCAAAACTAATACAACATTGTAAATTAACTATACTTCAATTCTAAAAAATTGAAAAATGAAAACTTCCCAACACTAAAAATAATTTAATAACAGGATGAAAATAAACATTTCACTGAAGAAAGTATTAAGAATAGCTAAATGACACCACTGTTAGGGCAGAAAGTGAAGAACTAAAGAGCCTCTTGATGAAAGCGAAAGAGGCGAGTGAAAAAGTTGGCTTAAAGCTCAACATTCAGAAAACTAAGATCATGGCATCCAGTCCCATCACTTCATGGCAAATAGATGGGGAAACAGTGTCAGACTTTATTTTTCTTGGCTCCAAAATCACTGCAGATGGTGATTGCAGCCATGAAATTAAAAGACCCTTACTCCTTGGAAGGAAAGTTATGACCGAACTAGACAGCATATTAAAAAGCAGAGACATTACTTTGTCAACAAAGGTCTGTCTAGTCAAGGCTATGGTTTTTCCAGTGGTCATGTATAGATGTGAGAGTTGGACTATAAAGAAAGCTGAGTGCCGAAAAATTGATGCTTTTGAACTGTGGTGTTGGAGAGGACTCATCATCTGTCCTTCCAGTGAATATTCAGGACTAATCTCCTTGCAGTCCAAGGGACTCTCAAGAGTCTTCTCCAACACCACAGTTCAGAAGCATCAATTCTTTGGCACTCAGCTTTCTTCACAGTCCAACTTTCACATCCATACATGACATATGGAAAAACCATAGCCTTGACTAGACAGACCTTTGTTGACAAAGTAATGTCTCTGCTTTTTAATATGCTGTCTAGCTGTCTAGATTGGTCATAACTTTCCTTCCAAGGAGTAAGTGTCTTTTAATTTCATGGCTGGCTGTAATCACCGTCTGCAGTGATTTTGGAGCCCAGAAAAATAGTCAGCCACTGTTTCCACTATTTCCCCATCTATTTGCCATGAAGTGATGGGACCAGATGCCATGACCTTAGTTTTCTGAATGTTGAGCTTTAAGCCAACTTTTTCACTCTCCTCTTTCACTCAGTCATTCAGTCATGTCCAACTCTTTGTGACCCATGGACTGTAGGCTGCCAAGCTCCTACTTTACATTTTACATCTAGATTATTATTCATATTGATTTGATTTTTCCATACTGTATAAATAAGGTATTCAATTGAATTTTCCGTAGAGACAGTCAAGTGTTAAAATGCTATTAATAAATTAGTTTATCACTATTTATCTCTGCTGACATAACATATTTCACCTATACAACAAGTTCTTACATATAAATTGTCTGTTTACTCATTAAGTTCTTGGATATGTTGTACTAAATGTATCTTAGATTCTTAATATATTTTGCTGCTCTTGTGAATGGCATCTTACTTCTGTTTTAGTGGGATTTGCTATTTATATTTATGCTGATTTTGCACTGAAAAAACTACCTGAGTTTTAAAAAATTTCCTCCTGAAGTATAACCTTTAATAGAACTGGTAAGGAGGTAATGTGAGTGGCAAATTCTTAGTCTTTGACTAAAAATACCCTCCTTTTATCCACATCTTAATAATATATTTTGTGTATAAAAATTTTTGGTTGATATTTACCTTTAGCACTATGGGAATATTATTCTAGTCTTTTGGGATTTATTTGGACAATTGACTACTGCAAAATAAATTTTTGTTGTTGTTAATTATGGAATTTTCTTTCTGATAGCATTTATATTTTCCTCATTCTTCTTTATTTTCTTTTAGATATGTAAAATTTCACTAGAATGTGGTCAAACTAAAATTCCTTTAAATTATTATAACCAGGACTTTTCCAGTTCTTTTAATTTTAGGATTCACATCTTTTGTAATTGCAGAAAATTCTCAGCCATTTTTAAAATTATGACTTTTCACCATTTGTCTGCTCTTCTGAAACTTCTATTTACACATACTGTCTTTTTATTATTTCTTCAGTGTTTCTTAATCTCTCTCACATTTTTCATCTCTTCAACTTCCTGTGTTAAAATCTAACTAATTCCCTCAAATATTTCTTCAAACACACTGACTCTTCAGCTATGTCTAGTTTATAAATATTTATTGGAGTTGAGTTGATTTACAACCTTGTGTTAATTTTGCAATACAGCACAGTGAATAACATATATAAAGAAATACATATATCCACTCTTTCTTCAACTTTTTTTCTCGTATAGGTCATGGTTGCTGTTCAGTCCCTCAGTCATGTCCAACTCTTGTAGCCCCATGGACTTCAGCACATCATGCTTCCCTGTCCTTCACCATCTCCTAGAGTTTGCCCAAACTCATGTTCAGTGAGTCAATGATGCCATTCGACCATCTCACCCTCTGTCACCCTCTTCTCCTCCTGCCCTCAATCTTTCCCAGCATCAAGGTCTTTTCCAATGAGTTGGCTCTTTTCATCAGGTGGCCAAAGTATTGGAACATCAGCTTCAGAATCAGGCCTTCCAATAAATATTCAGAGTTGATTTCCTTTAGGATTGACTGGTTTGATCTTCTTACACCCTGAGAGACTCTCAAGAGCTTTCTTCAACACCACAGTTGGAAACCATCAATTCTTCAGCTCTCACCTTTTTTTTATGGTCCAACTCTAACATCCATACATGACTACTGGAAAAACCATGGCTTTTACTAGACGGACCTTTGTCAGCAAAGTAATGTCTCTGCTTTTTAATATGCTGTCTAGCTTGGTCATAGCTTTTCTTCCAAGGAGCAAGCTTTTTTTAATTTCATGGCTGCAGTCACTATCCACAGTGATTTTGGAGTCCAAGAAAATAAAGTCTGTCACTGTTTCCCCATCTATTTGCCATGAAGTGATGGGACCAGATGCCATGATCTTAGTTTTCTGAATGTTGAGCTTTAAGCCAACTTCTTCACTCTCCTCTTTCACTTTCATCAAGAAGCTCTATAGTTCCTCTTTGCTTTCTGCCATAAGGGTGGTGTCATCTGCATATCAGAAGTTACTGACATTTCTCTTCAGAATCTTGATTCCAGCTTCAGCTTCATCCAGCCCGGTATTTTGCATGACATTACACTGCATATGTGCTAAATAAGCAGGGTGACAATATACAGCCTTGATGTACTACTTTCTCAATTTGGAACCAGCCCCTTGTTCCACATGTGGTTCTGTTGTTTCTTGACCTGAACACAGGTTTCACAGGGAACAGGTAAGGTGGTTTGAATTTCCACAGTTTGTTATGATCCACACAGTCAAAGGCTTTAGTACAGTCAACGTAGCAGATGTTTTTCTGGAATTCCCTTGCTTTCTCTATGATCCAATGGATGCTGGTAATTAGAACTCTGTTCCTCTGCCTTTTCTAAATCTAGCTTGTACATCTTGAAGTATTTGACTCACTTACTGTTGAAGCCTGGTTTGAAGGATTTTGAGCATTGCCTTGCTAGCATGTGAAATGAAAGTAATTGTATGGTAGTTTAAACATTCTTTCGCATTTCCCTTCTTTGGGATTGGAATGAAAACTGACCTTTTCCAGTCCTATGACCACTGCTGAATTTTCCAAATTTGCTGGCATATTTAGATGCAACACTTTAACAGCAACATCTTTTAGGATTTGAAATAGCTCAGCTGGAATTCTATCACCTCCACTAACTTTGTTCATAGTGATGCTTCCTGAGAGACACTTGACTTCACACTCCAGAATATCTGGCTCTAGGTGAGTGACCACTCTATCATGGTTATCCAGGTCATTAAGACCTTTTTTGTATGGTTCTTCTGCGTATTCTTGCCACCTCTTCTTAATATCTTCTGCTTCAACAGAAGGTCATTGCAGAGTATCGATTAGAGTTCCCTGTGTTATACAGTAGCTCCTTATTAGTTATCTATTTTATAATATATGTATAGTGGTGAGTATATGTCAAACCCAATCTCCCAACTTGTCCCTCTCCTCTTTTCTCTTCTGGTATCTGTAAGTTTGTTTTCCACATCTGTGACCATATTTCTGTTTGTAAATAAGTTCATTTGAATCATCTTTTTAGATTCTGCATGTAAGCAGTATCATATGATATCTGCCTTTCTCCATCTGACTTACTTCACTTAGTATGATAATCTGTAGGTCTACTCATGTCGCTGCAGATAGCATTTTCCATCCTTTTTTATGGCTAAATACTATTCCATTGCATATATTAATATGTACAATATATTCTTTATCCAGTAATCTGTTGATGGACTCTAATCTTCTTTTAAATGAATCCATTGAATGCACTAATGTTTATATTTCTTCAAATTTCTTTTTAGGTTTCTGAACATTCTCTTTATATTTTCTTGAAATTTATCTACCATTTTTGAAATGTATATTATTTTATTCTTTGTGGTTTATATTATTTTTCTTTCAGCTATTTTAAATATAATTCATTTGGAGTCTTACAGAATATTGTTTTATGATCTCAAGCTGCAAGGATGATAACCCTCTTATTTTTGTGTCTGCTGACTTTCTTTCATGGGGAATTTCTCATATTTTTGATTCCATGCTCATCTTCAGTAGAAACAGTTTTTCCTTTAGCAAAATCATGAAGTTTGAGCTGTGAAATCCTCTTTAGAGAATAATTTGCCTCACTGGAAGATAAACTGAGAACAATGTATATATTTGTTGATTAGTTTAAGGATTCATCATCATTCTGGTGAATATAAATTTCAACTTTATACTCACTGTGGTGCAGAGAACACTTTTAGCTTCCATCATCTAGTTGGAAAGATTTTTTTTTTTTTAAGAAATCTTTGGAGACTTTTAAAAATTACCCTTTAGTTGAAGGAATCTTAGATAAAAATCTCAATACATTACTCTCTCTCCACCATTCAGGAATCCAAGGTCATATCTCATATCTCATATTCCCATTCGACATTGAAACTCCAGGCTTTATCCATTAGCGGTTTTTCTTTCCTTTTTTCACTGGAGGATAATTGCTTTAATAATATGGTGCTGGCCTCTGCCACACACCAACATGAACCAGTCACAGGTATACATCTGTCCGCTCCCTCCTGAACTCCTCTCCCATCTCCCAGCCACCCCACCCGTCTGGGTTCACAGAGCACTGGGTTAGGCTCCCTGCGTCACACAGCAAATTCCCACCTGCTATCTGTTTTACGAAGAGTAATGCATATGTTTGCAGGCTGTTCTCTCAATTCATTCCACCCTCTGCTTCTCCTCCTATGTCCACAAGTCTGTTCTCTGTGTCTGCGTCTCCACTGCTGCCCTGCAAACAGGTTCACCAGTACCATCTTTCTAGACTCCATGTTCATGCATTAATATACAACATGTGTCTTCTTCTTTTGACTTACTGCATTCTGCATAACAGGCTGTGGGTTCATCTACCTCAGTAGGGCTGACTCGAATGCATTCTCTTTTTTATAGCTGAGTAATATTCCTTTATATGTATGTGCCTCAATTTCTGTATTCATTCATCTGTCAATGGACATCTAAGTGGCTTTCATATCCTGGCTATTGTAAAAAGTGCTGCCACGAATAGTGGGGTACACGTGTTTCTTTTAATTATGGTTTTCTCAGGGTATAAGCCCAGTAGTGGGATTGTTGGGTCATATGGTAATTCTATTTCTAGTTTTTTAAGGAATCTCCATACTGCTCTCTGTAGTGGCTGTATTAATTTACATTCCCACCAACAGTGCAAGAGGGTTCCCGATATCAAGTACAGTAAAAAAACAAAAACACATGGAGGCTAAACAACAGGCTTCTAAATAACAAACAGGTCATGGGAGACATTAAAAGGGAAATTAAAAATACCAAGAAACAAATGACAATGAAAACACAACCACCCAAAATTTATGGATGCAGCAGAAGTCTTTATAAGAGGAAAGTTTATAGTAATATAAGCCTACATCAAGAAAAGAGAAAAACATCAAATAAACAAATTAACCTTACATCTAAAGCAACTAGAAAAAAGAACAACAACAACAACAACAACAAAACCCCAAAATTAATAGAAGGAAAGAAATCATAAAGATCAGAGCAGAAATAAATGAAAAAGAAAAGGAGATAATAGTGAAGATGAAGAAAACTAAAAGCTTTTTCTTTGAGAAGACAAAATTGACAAACCACTAGCCAGATTCATCTAGGAAAAAAGGGAAAGGTTCAAATCAACAAAATTTGAAATGAAAAAGAAGTCACAACAGACAATGCAGAAATACCAGGATCATAGGAGACCAGTGTGAGCAACTATATGCCAATAAAACGGACAACCTGGAAGAAATGGACAAGTTCTTGGAAAAGTGCAACCTTCCAAAACTGAACCAGGAAGAAATAGAAAGTATGAACAGACCAATAAGAAGCCCCAAAATTGAAATGGTAATCAAAAATCTTCCAACAAACAAAAGCCCAGGGCCAGAAGGCCTCACAGGTGAATTCTACCAAAGGTTTAGAAAATGGCTAACACCTATCTTGCTTAAACTCTTCCAGAAAATTGTAGAGGAAGGAAAACCCCTAAACTCATTCTACAAGGTCACCATCATACTGATGCCAACACCAGACAAAGATATCACAGAAAGGAAAATTATAGGCCAATATCACAGATAAACACAGATGCAAAAATCCTTAACAAAATTTTAGCAAACAGAATCCAACAACACATCAAAATGATCATATGTCATGATCAAGTGGGATTTATCCCAGGGATGCAAAGATTCTTCAATATATGCAAATCAATCAATGCATATTAACAAACTAAAAGATAAAAACCACATGATCATCTCAATAGAAGCAGAAAAAGTTTTTGACAAAATTCAACACACGTTTATGACCAAAAAAAACTCCCCAGAAAGTAGACCTAGAAGGAACCTGCCTCAACATAATAAAGGGCACATACAACAAACCCACAGCAAGCATTATTCTCAGTGGTGAAAAACTTATAGCCATTATTTTTTTTATGTTTATGTCCAGGTTTTTCCTAAGACTACTCAAGTGATAATCCCTGCATTTATGAAACTATTTTCAGTTTACCTGCCTTTTTTAGCTTGCGGATATACTTTGAAAGATATCTTTCAATTTTGTTTTGTTTTAGTTTAGCATTTCTATGTGCTGTTATCAGAGAGCTTCAATACCATCAATGCTATGCATTTCATTCTAAACAGTAGTCAAAGTAGAGCATGTATAATTTCTACATTTTATCGAAGGACAGTTAATTTACAATGCTATGTTAATGTATAGCAAAGTCCTAATTCATCTCTCTCTGCCATTCCCTGTGGGAACCATGAGTTTGGTTTCTATTTCTATGAGTCTATTTCTGTTTGGTAAGTAAGTTCATTTACATCATTTTTTAAGATTACACATATAAATGATATTTAATCAGGTTAGTATGCTCCTTAAATTCAATATTAAAACTTTATACTCAATTTGCTAGGCTGAGAATTCTATGAAAGTTTCTTACCAATATTATTTCTTTTCGTATTTTTCAACAGTTTTTGTTTTATACTCCTTAATGTGTTTTATTGAACATTTTCTTAGCAAAACATGACCTTATGTGTTCCATTTACATTTAAAACCTTAAATTCAAACTTGACTCATTTTGATATTCTGAGTCTTCCTATCTTTCTCCTTACCTATATTTGATAGATATTTAGACACCTTTAAAAGATTCTAAGTCAATATTAAGTGAGTCTCTTATAAACACCATATGATTTAATCTGTCTTTTATACCCTAACGAATATGAATATATGTTATTTGTAAATTTCCAATTGTTGTAGCAGATACATTTAGCTCTTCTATGTTATTTTATACTTAAGAGATTGATTTCTAAACTATCTTACTTCAGTTTCCTTTGTATAATATACAACTTTAATGTCTTCACTCTGATAATTTAGAAGAAATATGTACTACATTTGAATGTATTTCAATAATGTGTATACCCATATTTCTAAATTAATTGGTTAAAATGCCCAAACAATATACATTGTCTCCCTGTACATTTCTATATAATAAAAGTTATAGCTTGATAGCTTTTATATATCCTTGACTAATTTTCTAGTCAAGTATAAACTTGCTTTTGAGGTAATGTTGAATTTCCCCCAAGTTAAACAATTTCTTAATATTTCCCTCAGCATTTTATGCATTTGTAGGGTCTTTTTTCCTGATTAGACTTGCTTAGGGGTCTATTTTACTGCTTTAACTATTGTTTTACCATTAATATTTGATTCCTAGATTTACCTAACAAGTCTACATCTTTTTTTGAAAATGTATTAAATTATTTTTGCTTATTAAATTATGCTATTTTGTCCCTCTTGCTTTCCTTGCTTGTATGCTCTATTTATAACTTCTTCAGTTCTAAGCATTTTTCAATAAAGTAACAATAAATGGACCTCAGAATAGCTTTGCCCTCAATCTCCTGAATTTTAATAATCTTATTGCTGGCATTTTCTAATTATGTGATATTTAAATTTTAAATTTCATCTTTGGCCAAAGAGTTACTAATGATGTTTTTGCTTTTGCTTTTCACTTAGTTAGTTTTTTAAGTACCTTTTTATTAATCATTAATTTATTTTCTATGGTTAGAATATGCGATTTGCTCAATTTCTGCTCTATGGAGTTTGTGAGAACTTTCCAACATATCAAAATCACCTGAAAATACTATGTATTATGTTGTATCTTTTCTCTTTCTAGCAACCTATGTTAATCAAGATTGTCTAAGTGTTTTTTAAAAAATCAATAACAGTTGTACTAGTAGTGTTATTTGCTCAGTCGTGTCTGACTCTATGCAATGCCATGGGCTGTAGCCCTCCAGGTTCCTCTGTCCATTGGATTCTCCAGGCAAGCATACTGGAATAATGGTTGTGGCTTAACTGAAATAATAAAGTTAATTTCCTGTTGCTACAATAGTCTAACACAGCTGTGATTGGACTGTTGATCTGTTCTGAGAAATGGTTCAGGAATCAAGCTTCCTGTTGCCTTCCTAGGGCAGTACTTCTCCAAGAGTAGCAAACTACAAATTGTTATCTGTCTGCAACAAAGTAAGGAGCTTGTATATTTGTTAGTCTCTCAGTAGGGTCCATTTCTTTGTAACTCCATGGACTGTAGCCTGCCAGGCTCCTCTGTCCATGGAATTCTCCAAGCAAGAATCCTGGAGTAGGTATCTATTCCCTTCGCTGGGGGATCTTCCCAACCCAGGACTCAAATCAAGGTCTCCTGCATTGTAGGCAGATTCTTTACTGTCCTAGCCACTGAGCTTGTGAAAGTGAAAGTCGCTCAGTTGTGTCTGACTATTTGCAACCCCATGGACTCTATAGTTCATTTTCTAGGCCAGAATACTGGAGTGGGTAGCCTTTCCCTTCTCCAGCAGAACTTCCCAACCAAGGGATTGAACCCAGGTCTCCCGCATTGCAGGCAGATTCTTTACCAGCTGAACACAAGGGAAGCCAAGAATACTGGAGTGGATAGCCTATCCCTTCTCCAGTGGATTTTCCTGACCCAGGAATCGAACCGGGGTCTGTTGCATTGTAGGTAGATTCTTTACCAACTGAACTATGAGGGACTTTCACTTTCACTATCACACTGTTTAGTTTGGTTGATGTATTATTAATAGCAAGACTTTTTCAATGAAGGAATCAGTGCCTGCCTTAGGAACTTGGGGTTCTTTACTGTGTTCTGTACCAGGGTGAACAGCTGAAAGAATTGTCAGGCTATATTTTTTACTGATAGTGATGCCAAGAGAATGCCAAAGAATGCTCAAACTACCGCCCAATTGCACTCATCTCACATGCTAGTAAAGTAATGCTCAAAATTCTCCAAGCCAGGCTTCAGCAATACATGACCATGAACTTCCAGATGTTCAAGCCAGTTGTAGAAAAGGCAGAGGAACCAGAGATCAAATTGCCAACATCCACTGAATCATCGAAAAAGCAAGAGTGTTCCAGAAAAACATCTACTTCTGCTTTATTGACTATGCCAAAGCCTTTGACTGTGTGGATCACCACAAACTGTGGAAAATTCTTCAAGAGATGGGAATACTAGACCACCTGACCTGCCTCTTGAGAAATCTGTACGCAGGTCAGGAAGTAACAGAACTGGACATGGAACAACAGACTGGTTCCAAATTGGGAAAGGAGTACATCAAGTTTATATATTGTCACCCTGCTTATTTACCTTATATGCAGAGTACATCATGAGAAACACTGGGCTGGATGAAGCACAAGCTGGAATCAAGATTGCCGGGAGAAATATCAATAACCTCAGATATGCAGATGACACCACCCTAATGGCAGAAAACGAAGAACTAAAGAGCCTCTTGAGGAAAGTGAAAGAGGAGACTGAAAAAGTTGGCTTAAAACCATGGCATCCAGTCCCATCACTTCATGGCAAATAGATGGGGAAACAGTGGAAACAGTGACAGACTATTTTTTGGGGCTCCAAAATCACTGTAGATGGTGACTGCAGCTGTGAAATTAAAAGACGTTTACTTCTTAGAAGAAAAGTTATGACCAACCTAGACAGCACACTAAAAAGCAAAGATATTACTTTGCCAACAAAGGTTGGTCTAGTCAAGGCTATAGTTATTCCAGTAGTCATGTATGGATGTGAGAGTGGACTATAAAGAAAGCTAAGAGCCAAAAATTGATGCTTTTTAACTGTGGTGTTGGAGAAGACTCTTGAGAATCCCTTGGGTTGCAAGGAGATCCAACCATTCCATCCTAAAGGAGATCAGTCCTGGGTGTTCATTGGAAGGACTGATGCTGAAGCTGAAGCTCCAATACTTTGGCCACCTCATGCGAAGAACTGACTCATTTGAAAAGGCCTTGATGCTGGGAAAGATTGAAGGTGGAAGGAGAAGGGGACGACAGAGGATGAAATGGTTGGGTGGCATCATCGACTCAATGGACATGAGTTTGGGTAAACTCCAGGAGTTGGTGATGGACAGGGAGGCCTGGCGCGCTGCAGTCCATGGGGTCACAAAGAGTCGGACATGACTGAGCAACTGAACTGAACTGAACTGATGCCAAGTGGTGGTATATATCATTCTTCCCACTTTGCATTGTTCAGAATTCTCATGATCTCATGAAGCTATAAGAAAAACTGGAAAAATATATGATATCTGAGTAAGAAAGAAAACAATAATGGATCTTTGTGAACATAATAATCTCTGCCACAATTTTTTCTGTGTTTTCCATTCCCCATGCTCATCATAGGAATATTTGCATCACTTCTTGTTCTCATCACATTATTAATACACTACATATAGATATTCCTCAACTAATGATGGGATTCAGTTCAGTTCAGTTCAGTTGCTCAGTCATGTCTGATTCTTTGCTACCTCATGGACTGCAACATGCCAGGATTCCTGGTCCATCACCAACTCCCGGCACTTGCTCAAACTCATGTTCATTGAATCAGTGATGTCATCCAACCATCTTGTCACCTGTGGTCCCCTTCTCTTCCTGCATTCATTCTTTCCCAGCATCAGGGTCTTTTCCAAAGAGTCAGCTCTTCACATCAGATGGCCAAAGTATTGGAACCTCAGCTTCAGCATCAGTCCTTCCAATGGACATTCAGGGTTGATTTCTTTCAGGATTGACTGGTTTAATCTCCTTGCAGTCCAAGGAACTCTTAAGAGCCCTCCCCAACACCAAAATTCAAAAGCATCAATTCTCCAGCACTCAGCCTTCTTTATGGTCTAACTCTCACATCCATATATGACTATTGGAAATTTATGATTCAAATTTATAATTCTGAAAGAGCTACTCCAAGAATCTCCAAGCACACAAACAAACCCATCTTAGAGAATCTCTGTGATAACTCAGTCTTAAGTCAGAAATATAAACATAAAAACTAGTGGGCCACAAAAATCTGAAGAAGCAAGTTTACTACAATCAGCCTCACAAGAGTAAATATTTTCTCAGTTCAGTTCAAGCAATTTTACATTTAACTTATGTTTGATTTCCCATTTTGAAAAATAATTGTAATCATTTGCCTAACCTGCTTTGCTGCATAATAGTATATTTTAAAGTGGTTTACTATATTTGAGTAGCTTTGCCAATAACAAATTCCTGATTTGTGGCAGACATATAGTAAAGGTGAAACCCAGACTTGGCTTTTAGAAGCTGCAGTGAAACTCCCATTCCTCTATATATGGAGAACTTTGAAAAAGACAAATTATTGCATAGCATATGAAAGGCTGTTTTCTGAGTGCTATATAGTCCTCATTTTCAAAGACATGGATCATTTATTTTTTTTTCTGGAAAACTTGACCAGGTTATCTCTATTTGGGTGCCAATCACTGACTCTTTACTGTCATGACTTATTAACCCTAATATCGGTTTTAAATGTCACATTAGACCTTAATGATAATATGTGCTATTCTTTTGAAGCAGTTCAATCTGTTTCAAAGTTATTACAAGGACCCAGTTTTCACTGAATTTTCACTATGTCTCTCTCATATGACGAATGTATGTTTTACTACCTTGTATTCGTTCACCATTCCTATCTTTCATTTTTTTAGGTGTAACAATGATAAATTACTCAGTGTCATGGAAACTGAGTTTATTGTCTTCAGAAATAAAGACTAGAACTTTTCAACCTTTTAGTTTTCTTCTTTAAAAAATCAACAACTTCTTTCTCAGAAATACTGAATGAAGCTTGGTAGCCAATGCCTTTTCATGCTCATCTAAGAAAGTTGAATGGAAAGCAATTTCCTCCATTTGGTCAAATTCCTGGATCCCCAAGGGATGAACAGGGCTTAGCCTTGAACTCTTATAGTATAGATTGTGTTAGCAACACATTGGTATCCAGCAGATTTAATCTCAGAAATATTTTAGCATTTTTGTTTATATTTTATTGGTACATGGGCAAATGTTTTCTTTTTTTTCTTGGCTTTTTGTCTGGATTTTCATAAATCTGTGTTTGAAAAGAGTTGAGAAAAATATACAAGACAACTTAATTTTAAAAAATGGAGTGCTGCAGAATTTTATCATCCTTAATTGGCTTTATTTGCTTACATCTACAGCAAGACCTGGTTAGCATATTATTTCAAGATGGCTCATTTTCTCTGTGTCATCACACACCAGCTAGCATGATGTAGTAGATGTAAAATTAAATATGCTTCTAAACACACTTGTGGGTGAAAGATAGTCTTATTTTAGGCAGCAGTCAAGAAATTCTCTTGGCTTTATTGAGAACTGACAACAGAATCTCCATACTATATAAGAAATGTTTAGCAAGGCTATTTCTTAGCCTCCAGGGTTCTGGGGTGAGGAGGTTCTGCACATTTCAGGGACATAGTGGCTACAGGATATAGTTTAAAGGATACTGAGTCAGCAGAGCTGGGCGGTAATGCTGAGATTCTGTCTCAACTCCTTGATCTTAGATTTCGACTATGACCTGGGGAGGCAGGACTATATTGTTACTGAGAGCAATTTCGGCCTCTACAATCATTCAATTTATAACAGACCCTTGAAATGTGTCTTTTTTTTTTTTGTCTGCCTCATGTGCAGCACGTGAGCTCCTAGCTCCCTGGGCAGGGATCAAACCCACACCTCTAGCACTGGAAGCACAAAATGTGTCATTTGTGAAGCTGGATATTCCTCAGTCCAGTTCTAAATTATGACAAATGCTTTAAATTATTTAATTAACAAAATCACTGGGTGACCCATCTATTCACTATTACATATCTGATCTACACAAAATCACCAAGTATTTTCTGGTGAAGGGACTCAGTTTTTCTAAACAGCCTTAGCACTAAGGTTGATGAGACTTCCCTTCCCTGTATAGGCAATTGACACCATTGGGTACCTTTGATCTTCTATTCTGACTTGACTGCATCCTAATGTTTCTGTCAGCCTGCTAAGCACCCTGGATTTCTATCTCCTTAAAGATCTATCCTAGATATTAGAAACATTTTTCCTAAACCATGTGGCTTACTCTTTTATTAAGGCTAATCCCTGGGGCATAAACATGTACATACACACATCCCTTCTGATCTGTCTCTGCAATTTCCCTTCCCCCTTTCTATCATTGCTAGCCTCATCTTTTGAGTCTTTAAACTTTTTCTAATCCATTTTCTGCCTTTTGGAAAATCATGCAGCCCTTTTCTGGGTGCTTATTTCATTTTGAAACACATTCTGAAATATTTTGCTAGTTTATTCCAAAAAGGAGAATGTAACTAATTTCATTGAAAGTTGCTGTTTCCTTTTTTTTTCTCCCTCTTTTACCCTACCTCTAGCTTTCCCCTTCTCTATTACAACCAGATCCCCTTTCAACTGCTGAAAGATCCCCTTTCAACTGCTCTTCCTCTCTGCCGTCCATGTAATTTTTCAGGAACAAATGTGACAGAAAGTTCTCATGTGTTAACTGACAACTGTGATTAATTGATAGTGACTAACCATCAAGAGAAGTGTGTGAAGAAAGATGAAAAGGCTGCATCCACGTTTATTGGGAAGGAGTTCTAAGGTCAGCATAGGTGAAGTTTGCCGTGGGCATGGGACAACTAAATGAAGGAAAAGAGGTACGCTTTTGGAGTCTCCGTACTCTGCCCAGAACTACTCACTATGGGACAGTCCAATCTGAATGCCTTAAAAACAATAACATGTGATGTAATATACTATTTTTACTATTCCAGCCTCCTTTGTAATAATAAGTTCTATTTGTTGATGAGCCGGAAGATTTTAGTGATGACATTTTATGATATAAGTATTGCAGCTTTCCTCTTGAGAAGGGATAGGCTACCCACTCCAGTATTCTTGAGCTTCCCTGGTGGCTTAGTCGGTAAAGAATCCACCTGCAATGAGGGAGACACGGTTTCAGTCCCTGGGTTGGGAAGATCCCCTGGAGGAGGGCATGGCGACCCACTCCAGTATTCTTGCCTGGAGAATCCTCATGGACAGAGGAGCCTGGTGGGCAGCAGTCCATGGGGTTGTAAAGAGTCGGACATGACTGGGCAACCAAGCACAGCACAGCACACGTTGTAGCTTTCATCTTGCTCTAAACTGTATTAAGCAACTTAACCAGTGACGAGAATAGAGTCTGGCCACTTGAGGAGGAGGATGTCTCTGATGAGTATAATAGGAACCAATTGTGTGTGTTAGTCGCCTTCAGCTGTGTCCAACTCTTTGCGACCCCATGGGCCGGAGCCTGCCAGCCTCCTCAGTCCATGCAATTCTTCAGGCAAGAACACTGGAGTGGGTTGCCATTTCCTTCTCCAAGGGATCTTCCTGACCCAGGGATCGAACCCTGGTCTCCTGCATCCCAGGCAGATTCTTTACCATCTGAACCACCAGAGCCAAGAGTCAATTACTCCGAAGATATTTCCTAATACTGAGATACTATGACTCTCGGACAAGTTTGTAGATATTTCTATTATTATCCAAAGATTGAAGGCAGGAGGAGAAGGGGACAACAGAGGATGAGATGGCTGGATGGCATCACCGACTCCATGGACATGAGCTTGAGCAAGCTCCGGGAGTTGGTGCTGGACGGGGAGGCCTGGCGTGCTGCAGTCCATGGGGTCGCAAAGAGTCGGACACGACTGAGCAACTGAACTGAACTGAACTATTATTTAAAGGTCAGTGGTTACCTGAAGATTAGGGGTTGACAAACTTTTCTTTTTTTTGTAAACAGCCAGTTGGTAAGTATTTCAGACTTTCTTGGCTGCTTGTGAGATCTTGATTGCATATTATTCTTTTTCATCAAACACCCTTTGAAAATGGAAAAACTGTTTCTAGAGTATAGGCCAACTTTTGCCAACTTTTTCTTGAGGTTATAAACATCAGAGAAACTGCTGTACATAGAATTTTATGAGTTTTCTCCTCTAAATAAGAATATTCTCACCTAATGGACTTAAAATTTTCAATTACAAAATTTAATTTAAAGATATCCCAAGATATGTGATAGAAAAATACAATTATTTTATGGCAAACAAAGCTTTGATTTTGTCTTCATCGTAAATAAGAACATATTAAAAGTTAAAAAGAAAGTTATTAAAAATATTCCTATTTGAACAAGTTCCCAGAGAGTAAAAGTTTTAAACCACAATGTAAAACTGATCATCATCAAAGTAAGTAACCAAACTCACTCTTTACTTGAAACTCATTGCTTTGCTCACATCTACACCATCTTACTATCTATCAATGTGCAACAAAAGCAGTTTTTAACAAATTCCATTCTGATGAGAACAGACACTAACATGTATCAAATCAACATTCAAAATGCTGCTCGACAGTGATAAGAATCAAATATCGTTTAAACAATACTCCCTTTGTAGATATAAAAGTCTTTTCATCTAGGAAAGAGAAACAACAGATGCTTTCAGAAACAGGAAAATTAGTTGGAAGAGCCTAAACATTCATTAGTAGCTCAGTGGTAAAGATTCTACCTACAATGCAGGTGACCCGGGTTCAACCCCTGGATCACAAAGATCCCCTGGAGAAGGAAATGGCAACCCACTCAAGTATTCTTGCCTGGAGAATTCCATGAACAAAGGAGCCTGTCAGACTATAGTTCATAGGGTGGCAAGAGTCAGACATGATTTAGAGACTTAACATTCATTAGAAATAATCGAAACAAATAGAAAGCTTGATTTGTAGCAGATTTTGATATTATGTTCAATTATTCATAATTGTGAATAAAAAGATTCACAATTTACTACTTGTAAATCATATGCTAATTGAAAATAGGTAACCAATTGGAAATTAACCCACTCTAAGTTGCTACCTTGCCTTTTCTGAATTCTACCTCTTCACATGTAATAGAGATATAATGATAAATGGTTTAGTGATTCTGAAACAAACAAACAAAATATATATAGGTTTAAGTCTTCTCAATTCTAAGTAAGAAGGTCTCTTTTTACTTTTGCAGGCTGTTCATGGTAGGAGAGAATTATGATTTTGTTCTGTAGTGTAAATAAAGTTAGGAGACATTTGTTACAGAATTTCTCAAACCATTTTGTGTTGGAGAGCCTGATCAATCATTCGTGTATGTGGGTTATTATTTTTATGTTGCTCCTTTTTTCCCACCAAATAAACAATTGATAAGTAATCTGACTGAAGATTCAATACAAATCACAAATACACATTCAAGAACAAGAACTACTTGATATTATTTTTAAAACTCCTGGACAGAAAGTTTCAGTTACTTTATGTGTTCCAAAGGAAATCCAATGTACTCAGATCTCAAAAACCTTTTGGTGCAGACTTGTATTTTTAACAAGAGGATAAAAATAAATTACATGTTCTCTTTTCTAAAGGAGGTTTTTTTTTTAACTTAATGTTTCCAATATTAATTTGGTCCCAATTTATGAGTTACTTTATTTGTGGAAAATTACTCTGGGCCAAATACTGAAGCATGGGAAGGTAAACGGGTTTCAGTCTCATCAATTTTGCTTTCTTTTATTTGGTAAAATGCATTTTCATTCAACAAATGTTAATTACTCACCAATTAAATGTAAAGCCCTAAGTTATAATAGGCATATTACAAGCTACCAAGACATTTCAGGGGTGGTCCTTGTTCTAAAAATTCTTAGTTCTCATAAGTATGACAGTTGAGTCATCCAAAATAATATTTAAATAAGCAGACCTATCATCTGATATATTATAAACAAAACAAAACCATTTCTATGTTGATTGTTCACTGGATCTTGGTCTTGCTGTATAATGATTGAGCAGCTGCTGTCTAAATGTGTCCTTCTTAGATTTCTTGTTACATATGTGACAATAAGAAAGCTTACTCTTAAAATTAGTTGCTGATACATGAAGAAGAGAGGGGCACACAGATGCAGTCCGTAAGAAGTTCATAAACTAGAAATAGATTGCCAAGCAACTCTGAAGCCAATTATGAAAATGGAACATTAATAGAAGTGCTTTGAAAACATGCCACATTTCTGAAATAAATAATTCAATCTTTTTAAAGGTCTGTTAATGCTCTAGTGCTCTTATATAGATTATTTACCTAGATATAAAGAAACTTGTGATAGTGTTTTATCATTCTCTTTTATTTAGAAATGATTTTGTATTCTGTGGAGTGTGTAAGGTGTGATTATACATTTGGGGAGCAATTAAAGTTCTTCCTCATCCTTACAGTGACTCCTTCTAGACAGAACCATAAACAAACAGCCTAGTCATCTGTGGGAGCAAGGATGCACATGTTTGATTAATGGTTGGCACCGATGACACCTGGAATCCAAACAGTTGGAGTCATACCTCAGGAAATGCTTCAAGGACACGAGGAAGCACCATCTGAAGCAACACAGATGCTGATAACAGAGACATGGTTACATCCAGGACGAAAACTGTGAATAAAGGAAGTAACTGCATTTAAATAGAAACCAGAGGGCAGAATGCAGAGCAGGAAAGGGGCTAAAAAGGAACAAAGGCAATGGGCCTGGCAAGCAGCACCTGCTGTCACGAGCCACGCCACAGTTCTACCCCTTCCCCTCCTTTTAAGGGTCTCTGGCTGGCTGGCTCCTTTCCAGTCTTCTCTCCTTCAGATGGAGGGCCCCCAGTCATTCTCTCCTTGACCTCTGTTCAGTTAACTGAAGTATCTCCGTGGCTTGCTCATTTAGGATTTCTTTCTTCTTTGCTTTTTTCTTTTTCACTCTTTTTTTTTATTTACAGAGGATGAAATACATATTTCTAAGATTTTTTTTTTTAATGTATGGATTCATTTAAAAGAACTGGATATTTGTGTCTGGATAGTGGCATTTAGACTGACAACACTTTAATGAGCTCTTCCCTGGTGGCTCAGAGGGTAAAGTGTCTGTCTGCAATGCAGGAGACCTGGGTTTGATTCCTGGGTCGGGAAGATCCCCTGGAGAAGGAAATGGCAACCCATTCCAGTACCCTTGCCTGGAAAATCCCATGGACAGAGAAGCCTGGTAGGCTACAGTCCATGGGGTTGCAAAAAGTAGGACACGACTGAGCGATTTCACTTCACTTCACTTCACTTTAATGAGTTAAGACTCACTTATGAAAGCGGTCTATTACTGTGAGTCCCACCTGGCCATGGTAGTCATGGCAGGATTTCTAAGGAAATAGAGGTTAAAACTGTGTATCAAGTATGTTTATGTGTGTTTGTGAGGCTGTTTATTTGTATCTAAAATGAAGCTGATATCACTTTATTGAGGATGGAAACTGACCTCACTGAGAGATGAGATTTTGAAATGACTACTTATGAAGAAGTATCTATGTTTTATAACCATGTAAAGGTTTTTGTCCTTTAGATATATTTTCAAAATTATGTTCTGATATAGCTTGGATATTTATTTTTCAGTCCTCAAAGAAGATTTATTTCAAATGAAAGAAAAGCACATGATCCTACTAATGATGGTTACTGAGGAAACAGACAACATGTAATTATTTTATATGACTCTCAGCTAAGCTAGTGATCTGAAGATAGGAGAGAAAAAGCTTAGTTATCTTCAGAAAGTAAAAACAGAGACATACCTGATAGGTATAAACTATACTCTTACTGAAAGACACAATAATTACAAATATTCATGTTGCTGCTGAGTGAATGCATCATATAGCTATGATTTCTTGTCAGCCTCATGAGTAAATACTATGTAAAAAAAAAATCTACTTTTTTCTATAGTAGAATTAGTGAGAAACTGGATAATAAGTGCTATTAATAGTAAGGTTTTTGACAGTCAAAGTCTCGTTGGTTAGAGAGTTAAAGAAAATCATGACTTAATGGTTTATATATTAAAATATAGATAACTTTCTAAAAAGTGGTTATAAAATTTAAAAATCCTTCATTATTGTCAATGAACTGGTACAGTGTGACCCTAGCCTCGAGTAAAAGTCACTATGGGTCTTCCTAAAGACTGTCCACCTTTGATTATATAGAACCCTTCATTTACTATGAGCTTTAACTCCTTAACCAAAGAGACTATGGCCGTCAAAGGCCTTACTACTAAAAGCACTTACCATACAGTTTCTCCCTAGTTCTACTGTAAAAAGTAGCCACATTTTTCACTCATGAAGCTGATAAGAAATCCTAAGTATATGATATATTCATAGTAAATGAACAAAAATTTATTTAAGTGTGCCCTTGGTATTTGAGATACAATTAAAAAAAAAGAAGAAAACAGTGTCTTCCCTTTTGGAAAGGGAAAGAGAAAATCAAACCACAATTTATTCTGAGAAGGAAAATTTATGAAGAACACATAATTCAGCTTTGGATAGACAGAAAAGGGGTTAGTGCTTTGGTAATGAGTTGCAATAAATTGAAATTAAAACTTTTTAAGTAAGAGAGCAGAGTGGTCAGACGTGTAATAATTTAGAAAGACCTTGTTTTCTACAATGTGGATGATAGATTAGAGGATGACAAGAGTGGAAACAGGAATATCTTTTGTAGATTTTCAGGCCCTTGATGATAATACCCTGATCTAGGCTGGTGACAGTAAGTAAGGAGAGGAAAGAAGAGACTCAAGTATATTTGAGAATAACCAAGAAGTTTTGGTAATTTATTAGATGTGACAGGTGAGGGAAAGAGAGGACTCAAGAATGACATTGAGATCTTGGGCACCTGAGTAGATGTTCAATCAAGTGTATTCAGTAAGTATCTGGATCTATAATCTGAGAGCAGAAATACAGACAAGGATGTTGCCAGCACAGCGATAGTGCTATGTAGATCTGTCTATGGCAGGGAATAATACATCCTGGAAGGGAGCTCAAATGCTTTCAATGGCTGGAGTGAGAACGTGAAATGAAAGTGAAAGTCGCTCAGTCATGTCTGACTCTTTGCAGCTCCATGGACTGTACATTCCATTGAATTCTCCAGGCCAGAACACTGGAGTGGGTAGCCTTTCCCTTCTCCAGAGGGATTTCCCAACCCAGGCATGAAACCCAGGTCTCCCACATTGCAAGCAGATTCCTTACCAGCTGAGCCACCAGCAAAGCCCAAGAATACTGGAATGGGTAGCCTATCCCTTCTCCAGTGGATCTTCCCGACCCACGAATCAAACTAGGGTCTCCTGCATTGCAGGCAGATTATTTGCCGACTGCGCTATGAGGGAAGCCCCTGCTAATGGGAAGATATGGCAAGTTAATAGGAATTCCCCAGGCTTGCAAACTGACTTTTCACTTTCTTTGGTTTCCAAGAAAATCCTTCATGAAAAATTGTGTTAATTTTATGAATTTATTTAAAAAATGTACTTAAAAATAGTAGTAAAATTATTAAAACTATTAACTTATTCTGAGCATACCCTAGATGGAAACATAAATCATATTTCAAAATCTTGCTTTTCTTACTTTTCCATTTTTAAGTGTATTTAATATAATATTTTAAAACAGTGTATATTATCAATCTTAGATGGTTTTATTATAACAGGAATTCCTAGTAGGCAGTCACCAAATATTCATACAAAAACCACAGTGCTCTCCATAAATTAGGCTCAAGGGAGTTCTATAACAGCTAAACATAAGCAGTTCATTTGATTCACTGAAGACAGCCATGGCATAGCTATTTTAACTTGCCCTGTTTGACAACTGTCATTGGCCACTGATGAGCAAGTTATAGCCAATGAACTTTCAGATAAGATTATTTAATTAATTTTAATTTATATAATTTATAATGTCTTTTCCCAACATTTTACTCAAACTCATCAACAATTTGCTCTTGATTTCCCAATGTTTGTCTTTGACCCATATCTATCTTTTGAACTCTAGACAAATTCAATGGGATGTTTTGAGATATTATTTAAAGTTTTCTCCTCAACACTTTCTTATAACTTTTGCTCTGCTATCAATTCAGTCATAATAATTCACTACCTCAGGGGAGGGATGATGCAACAGAAAGCAAAAGTAAATCTTGGGACTTTTGATTTCAACAGCCTCTCTCAGGAGAGTGTAGGGAAGAACTCAGAACATAAAAAATAGATTTAGAAGGATACATGATTAGTCAAAGGGCCCGGGTTTTCCATTATTGAGATTAGATTAAGTGTGTCTTGGCTGGGAAAGAAAATGAGTCAGAGGAAAAGCAGAAAAAGCTGAAATATTTATGGATCCCTGAGATAGATCTCTATGCCCTCCTCTCAGTCACCCCATCACATGAAACCAGAACCAAGTCTTAAGGCAGTATCTGCAAAGAGAACCTATTTCCTAGACCCTCTCTAGACTTCCAGTACTAGGCATCAAGACTTACTAAAAAGCAACATTAATTAAAACAATGAAGTATTGACTAACACACGTCAATAATATAGAATAGAGAGCCCAGAAAGCACCAACAAAATACAGACACTTGATAAATGATACTATGAGGACTGCCAACAAATGGGGGAAAGACAAGTCTTAGCAATAAAATAACTGGGTCAATTAAAATATTAATACTGAAAAAATTGAGACTTTACTCCTACCTCAAACCAAAATATAAATTGTAGGTGTGCAGCATAGTGACCATAGTCAACAGTACTGAATTGTAGACTTGAAAGTTGTTAAGAGAGTAGATCTTAAAAATTTTCACAAACACACACATAACTGAGTTGGTGGATGTGCTAACTAACCGTATTTTGGTAACTGTTTGGCAATATATATGTATATCAAAACATCAACTTGTACACCTTAAACCTGAACAATGTTAATTACATCTCAATAAACATGGGGGGAGAATTTTTCCCTTAAAGATTTGAAATGGTTGCCTCTATTCCTAAACCGGCAAAGGCAGCCTTCACTACAAAGAAGTGTAGTAAAAATTGATACAGGAAAAATACAGTGTAAATATGAATACACAAATTGATAATCAAATAATCTGTATTAACGGCTTGCTAGAAGTCTTTATCCATGGCAGTTGCTATTTGTGTGCTTGTGTGTTAGCCACTCAGCTGGGTCCAGCTCTTTGGGACTCCATGGAGTGTAGCCAACCAGACTTCTCTGTCCATGAAATTCTCCAGGCAATAATACTGGAGTGGGTAGCCGTTCTTTTCTCCAGGGGATCTTTCTGATCCAGGGATCGAACCCAGGTCTCCTGCGTTGCAGGTGGATTCTTCACTGCCTGAACCACCAGCGAGCTGGAAAAGCCTGAGAAGCAGCTAACAACTCTTTGGAGAGTGTGCCAAGACCAATTTGAGAATTTGTGGCTGAGAGACACATTAGGTGAGAGACACATTTGAGTCTCTCTCTATCACATTCATATTTGGCTTTAAGCATGTCCTCCAGAAAGTTCCTCTGCATCGCCAACTGATCCCAAGCACACTTGGCTGCCGGTGTAATGTTACCGCTTCTTCGAGTGTGTGTGTTTTGCAAAGCTGCTTCAGGGTTGCTGTACAATGTTTTCTGACACTCGATCCTTGCTTTTGGTCCATGATGCTCATAGTCTATTATGAAATATAAGAATGTTTGCTATCCACAAGCCTGGAGGAAGCCTGAAGAAGGGACTAGTTTGACAGTTCCAAGTGTGAATTTGGGGCCCAATTTTAATTGTAAAATTTGACATTTTACTGTCTTTTTTTGAGACTTCTTTTCCTTCTTTCCTAGTTTCCTTTTATTTTTTTTACTCAGAGCAAATTAGTGATGTGGTAATGTTTCCCAGGAAGGAGACTTTCCACAGAATACATACTATAAGCAAGATCAAACACAGCCTGAGAAACCACAGACGCTAGAGGGGTGAATCTTGGGGGGTCCAGCTCTAAAAAGCCAAGTCTTCTACTCTCACTTATGGTTTCAGATCGCAGCACAAACCAAGAGCCAAGATGACTTGGGTTTCTATTTTCAGTGTATAATCTGGCTCCTTGAGATGATATTGAGCTATTTATATAACAAAAATCTAGACGCTAAGTCAATACAACTTTTCTGTGATTGTGTTTGCTGTTGCCTTGTTAATGCTGAGGGGGAAAAAAGTTTTACACTGGAATTTTTAAACATGTAATTCTATGTCCACAAACAAGCAACGACATCAAACAATATTCCCTGATCTCATTTTTAAAAATCATTTTGTTATCTCAGGGGTAGTGCGATATAAGCACAAAATGGTTTCCTCCTGGAGTTTATAGTGGTAGCATTTTCTAGGGAACTTATTATGATGGTGTTTCACAAACAACTTGGAGCAGAGACCAGACTTTTGAAGGATAGACATCTGAAGTATGCAAGCTAATTCCTAGGTCAGAAACAAAGCGGGGTGTGGGGGGTGGCAATTTTGAATACAGTGGAGCATCTGTCTCCAGTTTTCCTAGGGAAGAGTGAGAGAGAGATGGGAGAGGGCGCTCAGGGAAAAGGATTGGCAACCATTCAATAAGAAGGTTTACCTCTTTCCCCCCATCAGTCACCCGGGTATTTATTTATTTGTTTGTTTGTTTACCTCTTTCCCCCCATCAGTCACCCGGGTATTTATTTATTTGTTTGTTTGTTTACCTCTTTCCCCCCATCAGTCACCCGGGTATTTATTTATTTGTTTGTTTGTTTACCTCTTTCCCCCCATCAGTCACCCGGGTATTTATTCATTTGTTTGTTTGTTTACCTCTTTCCCCCCATCAGTCACCCGGGTATTTATTCATTTGTTTGTTTGTTTACCTCTTTCCCCCCATCAGTCACCCGGGTATTTATTCATTTGTTTGTTTGTTTACCTCTTTCCCCCCATCAGTCACCCGGGTATTTATTCATTTGTTTGTTTGTTTACCTCTTTCCCCCCATCAGTCACCCGGGTATTTATTCATTTGTTTGTTTGTTTACCTCTTTCCCCCCATCAGTCACCCGGGTATTTATTCATTTGTTTGTTTGTTTACCTCTTTCCCCCCATCAATCACCCGGGTATTTATTCATTTGTTTGTTTGTTTACCTCTTTCCCCCCATCAATCACCCGGGTATTTATTCATTTGTTTGTTTGTTTACCTCTTTCCCCCCATCAATCACCCGGGTATTTATTCATTTATTTGTTTGTTTACCTCTTTCCCCCCATCAATCACCCGGGTATTTATTCCTTTATTTGTTTGTTTACCTCTTTCCCCCCATCAATCACCCGGGTATTTATTCCTTTATTTGTTTGTTTACCTCTTTCCCCCCATCAATCACCCGGGTATTTATTCCTTTATTTGTTTGTTTACCTCTTTCCCCCCATCAATCACCCGGGTATTTATTTCTTTATTTGTTTGTTTACCTCTTTCCCCCCATCAATCACCTGGGTATTTATTTCAATGCCATGCCCTCCTCCAGGGACTCTTCCCAACCCAGGGACAGAACCCGCATCTCTTATGTCTCTTGCACTGGTAGGCAGGTTCTTTAGCACTAGCGCCACATGGGAAGTCTGAGTATTTACTTAGGAGATACAAAGGAGGGTCCTTTACCACTTCTGGTCCTTGAGAACATCTGACAGCATGGGACAAAGCAGAACAGAAGCCAGCCTTAGGGGTCTGAGAGCAAGACACAAGACCAGCTGCCTCTTGATCGTTGCAGCTCTCAGCTATTAGCTGAGCAGTTAAGGCAGAAGAAGCAAGAGATCTGCTCTCACACGCATGTGAAGAGGCTGGTCCACGGTAAAGGAAGCTGACCCACAAAATTACTGTTTGTTTCTGCTCTTCTGTTCCTGTTTTTACTCCCAGGCCAATATGACCTGGGAAATGCAGATTGCATAATCACTGAAATATCCTCTTAAGAAAAAGCACACACGCTCTTCAACTCTCCACTGGCCCATATTCCTTTGCAATTTTCCATGCTCTTAGATAAGGTTTCTTAGATATGCAACACCTCTCTGTTTCCTGAACCACCCACTGCCCCCACCCCCAGCTCTGCTTATTTACATTAGGGAACAGTTCTCATGTGAACCTTAACCCCAAGTCACGTCCTTTATCCTAATAATGATCATTTAAATCCATTTCTTCAACTGCTACCTTATTTATATTTCCCATTATATCCATCTGTCAAGTCACCGAATGTAAGGACCTTGGAGTTATCTCCAAAGCCTCTCTCTGCTTCTTTCTCTGCATCCCACACATCACACATTTTCTCTGCCCTCTCACTGGGGTGTATGCCAATCTCATGCCTCACAGATGACGTTTGCCCTAAACTCTAATGCAGCTTCCTACCTGCAGCCACTGTCCCCTCCAGTCTGTCCTCTGGAAGCTACCAGAATTACGTTTGCAGAATGCAAACCTCATTTTGTCAATTATTTAACTTAAAATTGTCTATAATTCTACAAAGCATATACTAGAGTTCTCAAACTGGAAGTGGGGTGATGAAGAAGTGCATGACCTTCATGGAGGTCTGTGAACCCCCTGAAATTACACTTAGAAAATTGTTTTATGAGCAGTAAGTATGTTTTTCATAAGAACAGTGTCAATAAATTTCAATGGATTCTCAATGTGCTGTGACATGGCCTCCTTTCCCCAAAAATGATATTCTCTGAAACTCATTAGGGTGGCAGGCAAGGCCCTTTACAATCCAGTCAAGTATAGCAGTGTAGTTCAGTGTGAGGCAGAGTAGCATGGGAAGCTGAGGATACGGAAAAATTTTAGAATCAAGGAGTCCTGGGTTTCAGTTCTGGTTTGATCATCTGGTTGGTCTTAGGACTACATTCTCTCTCAGCTTTATTTGGCTTCTCTGGTAAATGGGATAATATTCTTCTAATAGGACTGTTTCAACCTTAAATTTAAAAACTGTTAAGTAACTGAGAAGTAATAGAGATATATTGTATCTTCACCATCATTAAGTTTCTAGACATCTAGAGATGGTATTATTAAAAATAGTACCCTACCCTCCCTAGTGATAAATCACTCCATAGTGATAAATCATTTGAAGTTACTTAGTCTCAAGTTATTTTAAAAATCTATATTCAACTGGCTAAATAATTCAAGGGGATGTATTTGTTCACATAGCTCAAAAAGTTCAGAGGTAGAATACGTTTCAGATATAACTTCTGCTGGACTCTACCTACAATCTTCTACCATACTCTAGATCTGCTCTTCACTGTGCCTCAGCTTTTTACTCAGGCTAGTTTTCTTCATGGTGGCAAAGTGATTGCAGCAGGTCCAGCCCAGCCCTCACAACTATACCTCCCAATACCTAAAACTAGTAAGAGCCTTTCTGTCCTGGAATTGCCAGCCGAACTGAGGTCACTTCATTTGCTGACCCTTGAGCAATCTCTGAAGCCAAGGTTATATCTTTAGTCTTAAGCATCTCTGGAGCCATCTGCAGCCCCAGCGGAAATTCAGGGTTATAGTGAAGGGCAGTGTACTTAAGATATTTAACAATTCAGATGACACAGGCAACAATTAATCTGAATATATACCAGCCCACAGGCAACAGATGCTAGTGCAAACAACCAGTATTTCCAGAGCATGTGATGGAAGCTGAACTTCAGCCTTTCCTGGGAGCAAGATGAAGATGGCAATAGCTGGCTGAGGTGGTAGCGCTAAGGGACCCACTCTGCATACCTACTCAAGAATGAACTAATTCTCACCATTCTTCAGATCATCTTTTGTAGCGAGAAAATCAGCACTCAGGTGGAAGCAAGTACCTTTTCCTTGAAAATGAGGCTATGTACAAAGGGAGAAGAAAAGACACCTCTTTGGTGTCCTATTCTCCCTAAAGGAATAAACCGTTGGGGGAAAAAAATCATGTTTCTAACTGAAAATATTTCAGAGGATTCTACTTTAAAGCTTTGGGTTAGTAATGTACATCTCTCACATATACAGTATTTAGAAATGCATTACTTGTTTAATTATTTCAAGTCATTTTAATAGTTTAGCAATCCTGAATCAATATTTACTGTAATGAGAAGAGTAATTAAAAAAAAAAAATCACTGTTTGCTGTTCTTTAGCTTTCTTTCATATTACATTATTCACAAACCACTTCTCACACCCAACTCAGGAATCCAAAATGTATCAGAAAACAAAGCTTCACATTATGAAGGAGCATAACTGAGTTACTTTTTGTTTCTTCCTTTTTTGCCTCCAAATTTTGCTTCCCTCAGCTAAGGGTCTGGAAGCTTTCCAGACCCCAGCAGGGTGGGGGAGTTGTAACAGGGGTTTGGCATGTGAACCTCATCACAGATTCTTCAAGGGGCTCGTAGGGGGGAGGCGTCAGAGCAATAACGTGCAATAACGGGCCTGCGCTGGAATGTGGGGGAAGAGTGGCCGCTGCACTTTCATCTCATGTAGCATTTTCTTTTGAAAAATCAAATTTAAAAGAGAATATGTGTCCAGATTAGCTGGTTTGGAAACTGTTGGTTACTGTGAAAATACCAAGGGGCAGTAACTTCCAGAGATGGGGTAAATCTGTTACTGTTGTGTTTGCCTCAGAGGGATGCTGTTACCTAGGAGTTCCATAAGATGAACTTATTTTGGAATGTCACATTAAATATATTAGGAGCACATGCCATTGTCTCATTTCACTCATTGATTCATTCACTCATTATCCAATTTTTGCGTGTGCTAAGTCACTCCAGTTGTGTCTGACTCTTAGCAACCCCGTGGACTATATAGCCTGCCAGGCTCTTCTGTCCTTGGGATTCCCCAGGCAAGAATACTGGAGTGGATTGCCATTTCCTCCTTCAGGGGATCTTCCCAGGGATTGAACCCCTGACTCTAATGTCTTCTGCGTTAGCAGGTGGGTTCTTTATCACCAACACCACCTGGGAAGCCCATTATCCCATTTAAGACATGCCTATTGAGCGCCGGTAAGTGTCAGGCAGTTGTAACTCTTGAGGATATGGCATACAACCAAACAGACTAAGTCTGTGACCTCTTGAAGCTTGTATCCTAGGGCAATGTAGACAAGTAAATCTTTAAAATCTCAGACAAATAAACACGAAATGTATCAGGTGGTGATTAGAGAGACTAAAAAAAAAAAAAATGTGTCAGCAGGGTTAAAGAATAGAGTGATGGGGTGGCAAGGTGATCTGTGGAGAAGGCCTGGGAAGATTCACATCTATGTCGAATCCAGAAGAGAACAAGCCCTAAGATATCTGGCTGGAGTGTTCCAGGCCACAGGAACAGATGGCATGCAGTCTTCACAGATAAGCCTCTCGATGATCTTGTGATGGAGGTGGGACAGGCAACTTCGTCTCAGAGACAGCAGGAACTGGGGCTCCAGGAACTGTGTAGCAGGCCCAGGAACAGGCTCATCCTTTCAAACACCCAGCCCTTTGTTCCAGAAAGAACGAGTGCTAGATAAGTGCTTTATGAGAGTTCAGACGTGCTTTTTGAATGAGATGCTTTCTTCACATGAAATTTTAGGTGGAATCTCAATTTGTGTAACAATGGAGCATCTCTGAAAGAAGTGAGCAGAAGCTTTTGCTTACGCCTCATCCCCGACCTTAGCCCACACGCTGAACCTTTCCTCTGAGGAACCTCTGCAGCCCCCCCTAACCTTCTGTGCCTCAGGGAAGGAGGGACTGAGGAGAGGGGCTACTGAAGTACACAGGAGGAAAAACAGAGACACAAGGAGGGTTATGACAAGATCAGCCATCCCCACTTGCTCATAGTCCTGCAAAAGCAGACTGTTTCTTTCTTTCAAGAACCAATTCAAAGTTTCCTCATTTTTGAGAGGAAGGTGCGTTTGATATCTATTGCTCCACAATTAATAGTTTAAAAGAGCTAGTATTTGTCGTTAGTTTCTACGGGTCAGGAATCTAGCTGCAACCTACTTGGACCTCTGACTCAAGGCCTCCGTGAGGCTATGATCAAGGTATTGTCACATCATTCGAGCTGCACAGATCTCTGCTCGGCCGGAGGGGGATATCTTTACAAGCTTGTTTGTGTGGTTGTCTCAAGATCACATTTGCTAGCGGTCGCTGAGCTGAGGAGCTCAGCTTCTTGCTGTCTGCTGGCAGGGAACCCTCAGTGTCTTGTTTCGTGGAGTGAGCTCACTCCATAGGGCAGCTGGTTTCACCCAAAGCAAGAGAGAGAGAGAAAGAAAGCAAGATGAAATTAGAGCCTTGGTGTAACCTAGGCCTGGCGTGCTGCAGTCCATGCAGTCGCAGAGAGTCAGACACGACTGAGCAACTGAACTGAATCTCAGGAATACCATCCCACCACACTCGCTTATTTTATTCACTAGAGGGGAATCACTGAGTCTAACCCACACTCAGGAGGAGAGGATTACACAAAGGTGTGAATGCCTGGAGATAGGGATCACTGGGGCACATTTTAGAGGCTACATAACACAGGGAGGAAAACATAAATGTAGAAGCTACACAAACCCCTGTAATACATGACATGTTTAACCTATGCAATACAGTTTTAGCATTTCTTGCTTCACAACAACCTGAAAATATGCATGCTTCTTTCATCAATTACTTTTAATATGGAGTCCTTGTTTTGTATCCCACCTATTAATATTCTAGTATTAAGAAATAAAATTTCCTTTTGAAAAGGATTTGCCCAGGATTTTCTTGCTTACATGGTTAATTAGAATTTTGCTTCAATACAGATAAACACATAAGTTAGAGGTATTATTAAAAATTATCAACACCTTTTCCAGAAGTACAAAGAAAGCCTCAGTAAATTGCCCTCAAAAGTAGTCATAAACTAGTTTTATGGCCAAAATGAAAAAAAAAAATGCCCTGACCTATTTCTGGGTTTCATAGTTGGCATCATCAAGTAGTCTTTCAAAAGTTACCTCTAAAAGGATGAAGCTGAGTGTACTGAAGAGTTTGTTCACCTGTCTGTATTGTTCACTTAACTGTAACCTTCTTGAGGGCCATCCCTATTCCACAGTGTCTGGAACACCCAAGTGCCCTGCAAGAATATGAGGAATGAGTGGTGCAGAAGTGACTTCATGGAAACCAGAGGAAAATGCTGCCAAAATAGCCAAATTAAACAAATTAAAAAAATTATTACAGTATTTTTGTTATAACATACTTCAGGGAAAAATTCAAGGATTTATATACTAGTTAGCAGTGCCAAAGAGTTTCCTTGGTGGTTTGGGGTAAAGAATCTGCCTGCCCATGCAGGAGATACAGGTTCAATCCCTGGGTCAGGAAGATCCCCTGGAGGGGGAAATGGCAACCCACTTCCATATTCTTTTTTTTTTTTAAATTTATTTTTACTGGAGGACAA
This sequence comes from Cervus elaphus, assembly GCF_910594005.1. Taxonomy (NCBI): domain Eukaryota; kingdom Metazoa; phylum Chordata; class Mammalia; order Artiodactyla; family Cervidae; genus Cervus; species Cervus elaphus. Next base: position 8,871,203 of record NC_057833.1, on the reverse strand, counting down.
TTTCCTTACAATATTGTGTTATTTCTGCCATACATCAACATGAATCAGACATAAGTATACATATGTCCCCTCCCTCTTGAACCTCACTCCCACTTCCGCTCCATTCTGCCCCTCTAGGTTGTCACAGAGCACCAGTTTGAGCTCCCTGCATTATTCAGCGAATTCCCACTACCTATCTGTTTTACACACAGAGTGTATATGTTTCCATGCCACTCTCTCAGTTTGCCCCACCGTTTCCTTCCCCTGCTGTGTCTACAAGTCTATCCTCTCTGTCTGCATCTCCATGACTACCCTGCAAATAGCTTCCTCAGCACCACCTTTCTAGATTCCATATATGTGTATTAATAAAAGATACTTGTTTTTCTCTTTCTGACTTACTTCACTCTGTATGTTAGGCTCTAGGCTCATCTACCTCACTAGAACTGACTCAAATTCATTCCTTTTTATGACTAATACTCCATTGTATATATGTACCACAGCTTCTTTATCCATTCATCTGTCGATGAACATCTAGGTTGCTTCCACGTCCTAGCTATTGTAAATAGTGCTGTGATGAACTTTGCCACTCCAGTATTCTTGCTTAGAAAATGCCATGGATACAGGAGCCTGGCGGGCTACAGTCCATGGATCACAAAAGAGTCAGATAGGACTGAGTGACTAAACAACACCACCAGTTCTAAAGGCTCCTGGACATCAGGTTTTAGCTCCTTCATGTCACCCAAAATATAGATTGTGAACTCAGTGAAGACAGTCCAGAAGCTTCTCTAATGAGTGACATGTATGCTGTGACGGCTCTTGCAATGGAACATGAGGAAGTCAAGAAGATGAAATGAAGGCCTTTCCAACCAATTCAGCAGAAGAATTTTCTGACAGTTTTGCTTAGTTAACTATCCGAGTTTATGAAGACTAAGTAGTACTGAGTGGAGATGCAAGAAAGTTTCTTTCTTGATAGTAATGCTTTTGAAACGGTAGATGTGGACCAGAAGGAAAAACAGCAGGGACGCAGATTCCAGGAAGGAAAAGAGGTGCTGGAGCAGATGTGTCCATCCAAGTGCGGAAGGCATGGAAACTTCCGCTCTCTCCCTTCTCTCCCAGATGACAGAGAAAGGTGGGTGAGGGGGCCACACCCCGCATTTAGCTTCCCAAGTCCCAGATCCTATTTATCATCCTGCTGCGCCATCGGCCTCTCTCGTTCTCTTTCCAGATATTCGCTCTGCCTTTCAGCTAAAAGACTGTGAGTGAGCAGATTCCTGGGCTAGCAAGGATGACCATCATTGGTTAAACTTGGCTTTCCCTCCAATCACCACTGACCTCTTTGCTCCTGACATGACCACCAGCCATGCACAGGGTTTACTCCTAGAAACTAATAGCTAACCACGTTAGGACTGCACAATTGTGTGTGTGTGTGTGTGTGTTGGGGGGGGGTTGTTTGTTTTCTTAAAACAACAACAAAAAAATTGAAGCAATCAAATGCAATGACACCTATTCTGCAAAGCTTTCCCTGATCAATTCCCAGTTGATTTAATGACTTCTCTTTCTAACCTCCCTGCCCGGGTTGCCTCTATGCCGGAGCTCCCCACAATGCACTATCCTCATTGATTTACCTGTTCCTCTCCCAACTAGGTTTTGTGCACTTAGGACCCTGGCGTATTAGATGTGTTGGGTGCCACTAAGCATTTATATTATTTGATGAAAACAATAAACACGGGAATGGAAGAAATAAAGATATAATTAGCAACATCATTCTTTTTCATTCTAAATATGCTTACCCCCTAAACTGCGTGGAAAATAAATAGGTAAGAATTTCTGGATGTTCTCTTATTTTAACAAAATTTTATGAAGTAACTTCTAACCCTAGCACCACTAGCACCATGGGGTTGCAAGAATTGGACATGACTTAGCAACAAAACCACCATCACCATCACCACCAGGTATTTTAGGAATGCCAAAGGGTTGAAACCTGTTACTTGGAAGCAGTGAACTATGTTTTGATAAGCTGTTTATTGGTATTTTTGGGCAGAGATTGAATCTAAACTGACTTCCCTGAGTCAGTGTGACTGTGACAAACACAACATTTGCTTTTCCATTGTGATGCTGTTGTGAACACCAAGGTGATGAAGATTGTGAAACTGTTTCCTAAGTTATAAAGTGCAGTATGCACATTTTCTGCCGAGGGCCTCTTTGGGGAGCAAACAGAGGAAGCAAGAATTGTTTGACCACTGCAAGTATGAGATGTTAACACTCTTTGTTTTAAAAGAGGGACTTTCCAAAATCATAATGCTTGTATGAATCAGAAAAGCACTAAAGTTCAAACCTTCCTTTTATCTTTATTTAATATCTTGAGACTTTGGTGGAGAACAAATTCTGAGTAAACATGCAAAGTGGACTCATATCTCTGGGGCCATTAATGAGTTTTACGTTTCAAGTTAAAGATCTTGGAAGATCTTACAAAACTGAGAGCTCTTGAGAAGAAAGGAATGATTTTAAGCAAATAATCCAAGATTACTGCCAACACTCCCAAAGACATTACATATTTCCACATGAGTAGATGTTTCTGCCTCAGTATGCTATATGCTGTTTCCATGGTAAAACTTCATAGCTCAGTGTAAACACATTCCACTGAACTATAGATATGCTCTGTTACTGGGGGGTGGGGGTACTCCATCCCCAATGGGCCCAGAGTCTCTTGGAAAAGAACCATAAACTGTGCACTCTTTCTTAGATCTTTTTTTATTGTTTTACCATAGACTCACTGCAAGCAGTACCTCTGGAAAGGAAAAGTAGGAGTGGGTTTTCCAGGAGAGAGTCTTGTGGCTTAAAGGAGGTGGTTTATGCTGTAAGAGGTATATATTGACCTTTTTAAGGAAATTTAAGCACCATTTTTCTTTGACCTGAAAAGGGAGAATAAGAAGAAGTGGCTTTTTACTCATGAACACTCCATTGTTAAAAGGAGAGTATAGGAAGTGGGGTAGAGGTGAAACAGGTGAAGGCAGTCAAAAGGTACGAACTTCCAGTTATAAAACAAATAAGTCATGGGGATATAATGAACAGCATTGTGACTATAGTTCATAATTCTATATTGCATATTTGAAAGTTGCTAAGATCTTAAAAGTTGTCATCTCAACAAAAAAAATCTGCAACTATGTATGATGACAGATGTTAACTAGACTTATTGTGGAAATCATTTTGCAATGTATACAAATATCAAGTGATTATGCTGTATAACTATAACTAAGATAATATTATGTCAATTACGTGCATGTATGCTAAGTCACGTCAGTAGTGTCTGACCCCATGTCCTGCAGCTCACCAGGCTCCTCTGTCCATGGGATTCTCCTGGCAAGAATATTGGAGTGAGTTGCCATGCCCGACCGAGGGATAGGACCCACATCTCTTATGTCTCCTCTAGCAGGTTCTTTACCACCAGTGCCACCTTCTTCAATAAAAAAATGAGAGCTTAACTCCCAGTCATCCTTAAGATATCAGTTGGCACTGACCAGGCTCTCCGTCTTCCCAAATTAACTATTGTATGTTCTTGTAATACCATCTCTCTCTCTTTCATAGCCCTTAGCATTGTGGTGCTTTTATGCCTCTGTGTGTGGTTCCTTCACTTAAAAGTAAAGGCTCTAGATCCAAAAACCACATGAGTTAAAATTCCAACTCCATCACTTACTAGCTGGTTAACCAAGCAACTTAATAGCTCTGTACTGCTGTTTCTTCATCTGTAAAATGGGCACATAGTTCCTACCTCACAGAGTTTAGGATTAAACTTGAAGAGAAGATGACATACAGAGCCCTTACAACAATGCCTTCCATATAGTAAGTGCCTAATGAAAAGAAGGTAGAAGTGAAGTTGCTCAGTTGTGTCCAACTCTTTGTGACCCAATGGACTGTAGCCAACCAGGCTCCTCTGTCCATGGAATTCTCCAGGCAAGAATCCTAGCGCGGATAGCCATTCCCTTCTCCAGGGTATCTCCCACACTCAGGGATCAAACCCAGGTCTCTCACACTACAGGCAGATTCTTTACCATCTGAGCCACCAGAGAAGCCCCAAGAATACTGGAGTGGGTAGCCATATCCTTTTCCAGGGGATCTTCCTGACCCAGAGATCGAACCCAGGTCTGCTGCATTGTAGGCAGATTCTTTACCACTGAGCCACCAGTGCTTAATAGACTTTAACTATTTGTATTGTTTTGTTTCAGCTCTGCCAGCTTTAAGTTTTATGAGAGCAGGCACATTATTGCCTAACATTCATCACACGAAAGTACCCTTTTAGGAAACATTTGTTGACTAAAAGAATAAATAACTTAATCTGCAAGATTTCATCCAGGTTTGTATGTATTCCTTTTGTCTGGCAACTCCAGACAATAAAGCAGAGAGCAAAATCATTGTGGGAGACTCTGGTTGAGGTTGGTTCTGGAATACTTGACATTTGACCTCAACTACTTCTTAGATTAACACAAGGGAAAATGAATAAAATGTAACTCATTGTAGACTAAGGGTAATATTTCAAAGAATTCATACATATTTGTTAATTTTTGTGTAATAGCTAAATAAACCATATGTTTTGAGGAAAATGAATACCACTAGAATACATTTTTGGGCTTACCAGGTGGCTAAGTGGTAAAGAATCCGCCACCAATGCAGGAGATGCAGGAGATGTGGATTCTACCCCTGGGTCAGAAAGATCATCTGGAGTAGGAAATGACAACCCACTCCAAGAGTCTTGCCTGGCAAATCTCAGGGACAGAGGAGCCTGGTGGGCTACATGGGGTCACAGAGTCAGACCTGACTCAGTGAGCACCATACAACAACAGAATACATTTTTAGCATGAAGACATGGTGTCTCCAGTATCAAGTAATAACAGTCTATGAGAACCTTTAAGGTCTATTCTCTTAGCAACATCTGAATGTGCAACATGACGTTGTTAACTGTAAGTGAAGCATTAGAAGCTACAGTGACACGTGGTTCAGACTGGCTTTGCCCAAAACAGGCTTTGACGACTTCCTTATAGAGAGCTTTCCTGGCTAACAGCCATGTTTATAATAAACATGGTCATCATCAAATAAAAAGTTAGGAGATGCTTTTTAAAAATGCTTGGTTACAGTATCATCTTAAAAAGAAATAACACTAAGATGTGAAAGCCGAGAGAAAATAAGTCAGTATACTGAGATCATTGTACATAATTCAAAATGGATGATTTTTAAAAAGGGAGCCCTTGAAGGACATACAAAAGGATTATATTACTTTTATGGCTTTCCCTGAGAGTAGCTTCTTTACATTATACCATTTCTGTGAGTGAGGAGCAGCTTTACAAGCACCACTGTGTTATAGTATAGGACAGTAGTGGTAGTTAGTGAGAAGCTTTGGCTTTCTTGTGGCTCTGGCTTTCAGCTCTGGGACCCCTTCTTTGAAAATAGTTTTCTCCCTATCTCCTTGATGATTCTTAAATCTCTTAAAAGAGACAAAGTCTATTTACTCAATGATTGGAATGAAGATTTACAATGCAAATATTCTTATTGACTTCCAGTTAAAATAAGGTATTGATAACTGATGTGGCCATTTCCTGAAGAGATTTTGATGGGAGGCAAAAGAATTGGAAAGCATTTCATGCTATGAACTAAATTAAATTCTAGAAAAGGGAGGCTGTTGACCTCAAAAACAAATGTCAACATAATAATTTTGGCCAACAAAATAATTTTGGCTCTGATTAAACCTGAAGATAAAGCCATAAACGTTTTTTGAAGATAAACTCTTGGAAAAGACTTTTTCCTCTGGATTTTCTTAGCTTCCTTCCACTCTATTATTTTTAATCTACATTATGGGAAAAAAAAACACAATATTGTTACAGCTTGTCAAAGAAAGTTCAGGCTTTTTGCTCCTACTGTTTTTGGCAGAGATCAGAGAATTTCAATAACATAAATATTTTCATTGAATTATTAAAAGCAACAGGCAAAATGACAAGTCATAAACATTTATTTACTCATCTAATGAATAACTGAGTGGATAGAAGAATAAAAAAATGATGAAGGAAGGAACTGACAGTCTTTGGCATGGACACAGCTTTCCACACAGGCAGTCACAGAAGGAAGGGCACTCATGTGCAGAAAGGAATTGGCACATGAAGACTAAATGCAACCATCATGGTAACGACAACCCTATACGCAAAACAGAAAAAGAGACACAGAAGTACAGAACAGACTTTTGAACTCTGTGGGAGAAGGTGAGGGTGGGATGTTGCGAAAGAACAGCATGTATATTATCTATGGTGAAACAGGTCACCAGCCCAGGTGGGATGCATGAGACAAGTGCTCGGGCCTGGTGCACTGGGAAGACCCAGAGGAATCGGGTGGAGAGGGAGGGGGGAGGGGGGATCGGGATGGGGAATATGTGTAGATCTATTGCTGATTCATGTCAATGTGTGACAAAACCCACTGAAAAAATAAATAAATAAAAAAATAAATAAATAAATGCAACCATCATTTATCTCAGTGTTTTCTTTGGCCCAATGGTGGTTTATACTGGCAAAAATGTTGACTTGACTTGTGCTGATTCTTTTCCATTTTAGAGTTTAAGTATAGAAATAATTTTCTATTTAACCCAATAAACTCCATAGTGGGTGATTAAGAGGATACCAATATGTAGGCACTCTGCTCAAGCCTATTATTTCCTAATTGCCTATTATTTCTTAATTTACAGGTTAATTCATTTCTTCTTAATGCATATCCTCCTTGACCATTTTGTAATAATTGACACTCTTGACTACTCTATCATTGAAGACATCTCCTGTAGTTTCTGTATCACTTCACCCTCCAGATTCTTTTCTATAGGTGGCTTTTCTTTTCTAAGCTGTCCCCCAATGATACACATTACTCTGGTTTCAGTTTCCCATCCTGCTCTATTTAATCCCTTTGAGCTCCTACCAATCTTCTCAATAAATTCCTCTAGATTAAAGGCTGTATTTTATAGCCTTAGTCTGCCTCCTGAAATCCTGGTCTACATTTCCAATACTGGGATGAATATTTCTGCCTGGCATTTGCATTGATGATTTACATTTAACAATGAAAGTCATTATTTTTTATGAATCGGTTGCTCCATTTGGGTTCCTTTGTATTTTGAATGTTGTTTCCAAAAGATAGGGCTTCCCTGGTGGCTCAGATGGTAAAGAATCCACCTGAAATGCAGGAGACCTGGGTTCGATCCCTGGGTTGATAAGATTCCCCTGGAGAAGGGAATGGCTACCCACTCCAGTATTCTTGCCTCTTCCATGGACAGAGGAGCCTGGTGGGCTACAGTCCATGGGGTAGCAAAGAGTCAGAGTCACGCAACCAAGTGACTAACATTTTGACTTTTACCAGTAGAAAGGCTGGTGAGTAATAGAATGTGCTGCATCAGGAGTGGCCAGAAAGTGAAAACTAAAGTGGTACTTGGAGGATTAATCCAAAAACCAAGTGAGACAAGAAGTCTGGCCACCATATCCTGCTTCCTGGTGATACTGGAAGTTCTAGATCATCTCAGCTTTAGTGTTTTGTTTTGTTTAGCTGTTTTTGGTTTTCTTTTTGAATTTTTTGTTCCTGGAAAGATGTTCAAGTTTTAGGAGCTTCCATAGGAACTAAAATAATACACATTAGGGTTCTAAGTCAAGGCAAGTTACACAGCGTCCCTGAACGCCACTCTTCTCATCAGTTAAAAGTAATACTGCAACACTCGAACTTTTTTGAAGGGTGAAAACAATATCCATGAAACATATAATACATAGTTGTTCTCAATATGTACTAGCTATTATTAACATTACCACTATTACTTGATTTTCTTAGTTTGAACTTGAGTTGTTTCTATTGTCTTCTTTAACCAATAGCCCCAGGTCTTATTGGACACTAACTCTTGTCAGTTTCTTTTTCTTTTTTTTAAATTTAATTTTGTTTATTTGGCTGCATTCTGTCTTAGTTGTGGCATGTGGGATTTTTCCTAGTTGTGGTACATGAGATCTTTAGTTGCAGCAAGTGGGATCTAGTTCCCTGACCAGGGACTGAACCCAGGCCCTCTGCATTGGGAGCATGGAATCTTAGCCACTGGACCATGAGGGGAAGTCCCTAACTGTGTCAGTTTCATACTATTCTTTATAACTTTTCACTGACTTCACCTTAGGGCAGGTTCTGAAATGCACAACCAAGGTTTCCAGTGGTATCATGACCCAGAGATTCTTTTAACAGCACAGCTCATACTGTGATAGTCCCTACCTACATGCATTGTCATGACTTACCCTTGCTTTCCAGATATGGTCCATTATTCTCAGCATGGCACATGGAACTGTGTACTGTGTGGCCACATCCTAATTTTTCAGTCTAGCATAATTTGTCAACTCATTGCTTTATGAATTTTCTTTACTTTCTTCTATCTCTACACCTTTCATCATATTTCACCCCCTTTTCCCACTACTCTCTCCCTTCCTATTTAGCTAATTAAATCCTACATACTCTTTAAGTTTCAACTTGACTTACTCCTTCAAAAACCTTTACCAAACCACTCAAGCTCACTAGTCTTTGCCTCTGAATTTATAGCATTTACTATCTAAGGCATTTAGTTGGCTGTTTGTCATGTATATATGCTTTGTCAATTTGTAGCCCATATTGTTAATTAATGCTTCCACCATCATCTGTCTGTCATGCCAACTATTTTAAATCATCAACATTGTTGACTCTCCTTGATTTAGGGACCAGTGAAGAGCATGGTCAATCAACTGTGGGATCAGTAATAAAATTTTGCATTTGTCATTCATTCAATATATGTCTTCTTTAATGACCCTAGTATGTACTAGGCCTAATGTTGGCTGTGAGGTTTAAGATAAATCAGACACAGGTTCAAGATCTCACGATCTAATGAGAAATATAGACAGGCAAGTAATTAATTAAATGCAGCATAAATCCTATAAAAGACATTGTCCAAAACCTATGGCATCACAGAAATAGGACACATAATTCTGCATTGGTAGAGGGAGGAGTTGAGGGAATCTTCCCAGAGTGACTAACACTTGAGTTGCTATTAGTAAGATGAGCATGGTTTCTCCATATTGGGAGGCAGTCAGGGAGAGGTTTATAGAAATATGGACCAAGGAAAACATGCAAAGACATGTACCCTGGGAATAATTTGTATGACAGATGTATAAGGTATATAGTTAGTGAGGTCTAGATAGAAGACTAAAGAGAAGGGTCCTAAAATCAAATCATGAAGAAACTACCTGCTGAGAGGTTTGGTCATTGTCTAGAAGGCAATGGTTCAGAGGAAAAACCAATGAAGGATCCTAGGCAGTGGAGGGAAATGATTAATTTGTGTATTATAGGAATATCACTTGGAAAAGGAGAATATGAAAGAGCATGGGGATAAGAAGACATGATAGAAACAAATCTTGATAATCTAAGAAGAGATACAGTGTTGGTAGTACAGAGAATCCATCACATTTAAGGGGTGTTTTAGTGGCAGATTAAATAGGGGAATGTTTAGCACAGGTGAGTTTGTGGGAAAAGTCAGAATAAGCTGTCTCTAACTTACAGATAAATGACAATGCAATTAACTAAGAAAAGGAAGAGAACACTCATAGTTCAGTGTTTGTTTTGGAATATACTTCTCTTCCTCTTATTTTGAAAGGCTATATGTAAACAGAGAAGCCAAAGTCATTTGGGTGTAAAAGGTAATACTGCATGTTTTATTCACACTAATTCTTGGAAACAGCAGGGAGTGAATATCAGTTGGAGAGAATGCATCAAGCATAAACATTTTACTGGTAAATAAGTATATACAGTAATTTAAGATAACATTACATTCCGGCAGTTCTAATTTTTAGTTCTCTATTTTTAATTGAGACCAAAGAATTTAAAGACTAGAACGTAAACCTCTGGGAAAATTTCACGAATTGCTTTAATATCATTATACCACATGATTACACATTCTTACACTGTAATTTTGAGGTTCAGTTAGTTATTCTTAGGGAAAAACAACTTAAGCAATAATATTGATACATGGTTAAAGAAATAACTAATCATGAGTAATTCTTCATGCTAAGTATGAAAAACAGAAATCAGCTTTAATATTTTAGATGCTATTGAAATGAGAGAATGTTGGTTTGTTTGGTATTAGAACTATATAGCCAAGTAATTTAAAACCTGAAAAAGAATATTTAGCTCTGTTCTTTTATTTAACAGATGAGGGAACTAAGAAATATGAATGTTAACTGACGTAACACAGGAAAAAGCTGGGTTTAAAATGACTATCAAATCCTTTGAAAGTTTCTTAAGTGCCAATGACATATAGTTGAAAGGAAAAACTCAGTCCAGTTCAGTTCAGTCGCTCAGTCATGTCTGACTCTTTGTGACCCCATGGACTGCAGCATGCCAGGCCTCCCTGTCCATAACCAACTCCTGGAGTTTACCCAAACTCATGTCCATTGAGTTGGTGATGCCATCCAACCATCTTATCCTCTGTCGTCCCCTTCTCTTCCCACCTTCAATCTTTCCCAGCATCAGGGTCTTTTCCAATGAGTCAGTTCTTCACATCAGGTGGCCAAAGTATTGGAGTTTCAGCTTCAACATCAGTCCTTCCAGTGAACACTCAGGACTTATCTCCTTTAGAATGGACTGGTTGGATCTCCTTGCAGTCCAAGGGACTCTCAAGAGTCTTCTCCAACACCACAGTTAAAAAGCATCAATTCTTTGGTGCTCAGCTTTCTTTATAGTCCAACTCTCATATCCATACATGACTACTGGGACTACCATAGCCTTGACTAGACGAACCTTTGTTGGCAAAGTAATGTCTGCTTTTTAATGTGCTGTCTAGGTTGGTCATAACTTTTCTTCCAGGGAGTAAATCTCTTTTAATTTCATGGCTTTAGTCACCATCTGCAGTGATTTTGGAGCCCCCAAAAATAAAGTCTGCCACTGTTCCCATTGTTTCCCCATCTATTTGCCATGAAGTGATGGGACCACATTCCATGACCTTAGTTTTCTGAATGCTGAGCTTTAAGCCAACTTTTTCACTCTCCTCTTTCACTTTCATCAAGAAGCTCTTTAGTTTTTCTTTGCTTTCTGCAAAGAAAATGGTGTCATCTGCATATCTGAAGTTATTGGTATTTCTCCCGGCAATCTTGATTCCAGCTTGTGCTTCATCCAGCCCAGCGTTTCTCATGATGTACTTTGCCTATAAGTTAAATAAGCAGGTGACAATATACAGCCTTAATGTACTCCTTTTCCTATTTGGAGCCAGTCTCTTGTTCCATGTCCAGTTCTAGCTGTTGCTTCCTGACCTGCATACAGATTCCTCGAGAGGCAGGTCAGGTGGTCTGGTATTCCCATCTCTTTCAGAATTTCCCACAGTTTCTGCTTCCCAGTCCTGTGTAAGCTCTGGCAGCTCTGTGGTGGGATTAATGGCGACCTCCTCCAAGAGGGCTTATGCCATACCCAAGTCGACTGCACCCAGAGCCCCTGACCCTGCGGCAGTCCACTGCTGACCCATCCCTGAACAGGAGATGCTCAAACACAGTTCTGTCTCAGTCTCTGTGGGGTCCCTGAGTCCTGCTGTGCACGAGGTGTGTTTGAGCCCTCTTAGCGTCTCTAGTGGAAATGGGGTTTGATTCTAAGTGCAAATTCGCTCCTCCGACCATCCTGCTGGGGCTTCTCCTTTGCCCTTGCACGTGGGGTATTTCCTCACAGCTACTCCAGCACCTACCACCCTTCTGGGGTTTCTCTGACCTTGGACATGGGGTATCTCCTCTCTGCCGCTCACTGCTGACCCAGGAGAAAGCAGCAGTGACCCCACCAGAGATGCACCCAGACTTGCCCGTGAGTGTCCAGGAGTCTCCAGCAGAGGCGTGGGTCAGTGGTGGCCCGCTGCAGGGTTGGGGGCACTGAGTGTAGCAGTGCATCCATGGGATCTTTTGATGAGGTCACCATTACCGTCATTACCTCCACCATAGTTTGGCCCCAGGTAAATAGCAGGGAGGGAACACATCTCCTCCCATCAACAGAAAATTGGATTAAAGATTTACTGAGCATGGCCCCGCCCATCAGAACAACACCCAGTTTCCCCCTCAGTCAGTCTCTCCCATCTGGAAGCTTCCCTAAGCCTCCTATCCTTCTCCATCAGAGGGCAGATAGACTGAAAACAACAATCACAGGAAACTAACCAATCTAATCACATGGACCACAGCCTTGTCTAACTCAATGAAACTATGAGCCATGCCACGTAGGGCCACCCAAGACGGACAGGAAATGGTGAAGAGTTCTGACAAAATGTGGTCCACTGGAGGAGGGAATGGCAAAACACTTCAGTATTCTTGCCTTGTGAACCCCATCAACAGTATGAAAGGAAAAACTATTTCACATCAAAAGAAATCTATTTTAGTTCCAACTCTAATGCTAGCTTTGTGGCTAAGGGCAAACCGTTTAATCATTGTGACAGTTTCACTGTCTAAATACAAGGATCATATTATTTGTTTCACATGATCATCGTGAGGAACAAACACAATGATGTATGTAAAAACTCTTTGTGTAAACTCTTTAAAGGGCTTCCCTGATACCTCACCTGGTAAAGAAAGCCCCTGCAATGCAGGAGACACCAGTTTGATTTCTGGGTCAGGAACATGCCCTGGAGAAGGGAGAGGCTACCCACTGCAGTATTCTTGGGCTTCCCTTGTGGCTCAGCTGATAAAGAATCTGCCTGCAATGCGGGAGACGTGGGTTTGATCCCTGAATTGGGAAGATCCCCTGGAGAAGGGAAAGGCTACCTACTCCAGTATTCTGGCCTGGAGAATTCCATGGAATCTTTAAAAACACTAAAAAATGTAACATTATATTTGTAGAGTAAATCGTTAGTTACCATTTAATGAAAGAATTTATCTTTTATTGAGCTGCTGCTCTATGACAGGATCTTTTTTGTATACTATTTCATTTCATCCTTATATCAACCCTTGAGGTAGATGCTATTTTCTAGTTTTATAGCTCAAAAAGAAAAGGAATCTCAAAGACTAAATAAACATCTCTAGACCACACCGCAAGCAATTGGAGAATCAACATTTGAAAATGAGTTCACCAGTGGAATGTGTGCGACTACATGATGTTTCTGGCAGTCCTGGAAGAGAAAACCACTCCCTAAGTAGAGGGCAGCTGGTCTGAGGAGGAATGAAGGCTGGGAGAGAGAAACAGGCTTAAAGGACTGGAATGCTGCATGGATTCTAATCCAGACAATAAAGGATAATCCAGGTGAGGCAGGATTATACAGCAAAACATTTAATAACTCATAGTCAGAAGCAGGGCTAGATGAAGACTCAGGGGCATTCAAGAAGGATGATAAATTGGTCTCTTGGAAGGGTTAATAATTGGTGCCCCTTTGAACTTTTATTCTTTGGGTTTTGTTCCACAATTTAAAATCCGGAAGCTGAGAGCTGTGTGGAGAAAGGAGAAGGCCAACACTGACAGTGGGGATCAACCTCCTCTCCCCCATCAAGAAAATTTGAATTTGTTGTCAAAATTACACACTTTTTTAGGCAAAAGAAAAACACCAATTAGAGCAATTTGGCAATTTGGATTGAGTTTGTTTAAGGTATAGGGGTGTGTGTGAATGTGTGTTCGCACATTCTATGAGAGGGAAGGTGTCTGTGAAACTTTCTCCTCTACCCTATTTTAAAGGTATTTTAAAGGTACCTTATTCTACTTTCCAAGAGAGAAGTTCACATAAACAAATTTTTATGTTATTATTTCATCAATAATTCACCACCTCTCAGAGATTCATGCTCCAACAATTCTTTCTTTTACCTTTAATCTGGTTCTTGTCAAAAATGTAAAGTTTGATCCAAAATGAATAATTGGGGAGATTGTGAGGGTTTGTGAGTAGAATGGAGTGGAAGGTGGTCTTCAAATGGAAACTCTGGACAGGTTTAAAAGAGAAGAATAGAAGCTAAGAGCCATCCATATAGAACTGATAAGGACCAATAATTGGCAGAATTTAAACTGGAAAAATAAAAAAAATAACTCTCACAAATTTTAGACTTGGTTCTTCTTCTTACAAACAATGTGATTTTAGGCAAAATCCTTACACCACTTTCATCATCTAAAACCAGGGAATTAAAAATAAATTCTTTGAAGTTTAGCTGATTTACTTAGCCGTGTTGGTTCCTGGTGGCCAGCAGAGTGCCGCAAGTCAGACATTGTTGTGTATCTATTTTACATATGGTTGTTTGTATCTGCTAATCCCAAACTCCTAATTTATTCTCCTCTAACCCCTTTTCACCTTTGGTAACCATTTATTTTCTATGTCTGTGAGTCTGTTTTATAAATAAATTGACTTGTATCATACTTTTTGTTTGGATTACACATACAAGTGATATCATCTATTTGCCTTTCTTTGTGTGACTTACTTCACTCAGTATGATCACCTCTAGGTCTATCCATGTTGCTGCAAATGGTACTGTTTCATTTTTTATGGCTGAATAGTATTCCACTGTATATATACATCACATCTTTATCTATTTGCTAATATTGAGGTTCTTTAAATTGTTTTATATTTTCACACATATGTTTATGTATGAACATAAGTCTAGCCTTGCTGCATGATACACTGTTGTTGCTTTCCAGTCGCTTAGTCCTGTCTGACTCTTTGTGACCCCACAGACTTCAGCACACCAGGCTTCCCTGTCCTTCACCATCTCCTGGAGCTTGCTCAAACTCATGTCCATCAAATCAGTGATGCCATCCAACCATCTCGTCCTCTGTTGTCCCCCTTTCCTGCTGCTTTCAGTCTTTCCTGGCAACAGGGTCTTTTTGTGAGTCAGCTCTTCACATCAGATGGCCAAAAGTATTGGAGCTTCAGCATCAGTCCTTCCAATGAATATTCAGGATTGATTTCCTTGAGGATTGACTGGTTGGATCTCCTTGCAGTCCAAGGAACTCTCAAGAGTCTTCTCCAACACAATTCAAAGGTATCAATTCTTTGGCTCTCAGTCTTTGTTATGGTCCAACTCTCACATCCATACATGACTACTAGAAAAACCATAGCTTTGATGATACAGACCTTTGTCAGCAAAGTAATGTCTCTCCTTTTTAATACACTCTCTAGGTTTCTCATAGCTTTTTTCCAAGGAGCTAGCATTTTAATTTCATGGCTGTAGTCACTGTCTGCAGTGATTTTGGAGCCCAAGAAAATAAAGTCTGTCACTGTTTCCATTGTTTCCCTGTCTATTTTCCATGAAGTGATGGGACCGGATGCCATGAGTTTTTTGAATGCTGAGTTTTAAGCTAGCTCTTTCACTTTCCGCTTTCACATTCATCAAGAGGCTCTTTAGTTCCTCCATTTTCTGCCATAAGGGTGGGGTCATCTGCATATCTGAGGTAATTGATATTTCTCCCTGCAATCTTGATTCCAGCTTGTGCTTCATCCAGTCTGGAATTTTGCATAATGTACTCTGCATATAAGTTAAATAAGCAGGGTGACAATATACTGCTTTGATGTACTCCTTTCCCATTGTTCCAAGTCTGGTTCTAACTGTTGCTTCTTGACCTGCATACAGGTTTCACAGGAGGCAGGTAAAGTGGTCTGGTATTGCTATCTCTTTAAGAATTTTCCACAGAGATGGGAATGGCAAATATACACATATATATCAGCTTCTTTAGGTCAGTTTTTTATATATATTTATTATACAGCCATGACTAGGCACTTTATATATATTAACTCATTTTTTCCTCACAATCCTATTAGGGTAACTGTTAACTTTTCACTTTGCAGATGAGGAAACTGAAGTACAGTAAGTTAGGACATGTAGTCAATGATCAGTAGAGCTGGGATTGGAATCCTGGCAGTCTATTTGCAGAATCTGTCTTAACTTTCCACTGTGATACTTAGCCAATCCATAGAATTGTAGTGAAAATTAAGTGGAACAATTAACCTTTTCTGTAAAACAATTTATCTTATGTATCACTTTCAACATTTTTAGTTTCACAGACTTTGAGAGCCTGATGAAATCATGGATGTTATACCAGCAAAATAAACAGATAAAGATAATGTAAAAATATGTGTGCCATTTTCAAGATTTCACAGACCTCCACAGAAGTTCAATCATGGACATCAGGTTATAAAAAGCCTGACTTAAACTTGGTTGGGTCTCCTAAGCCTCAGTATCTTCCAACCAGAATTAAGACTGAAAATACAGTGATCCACCTCCCAGCTGCCAGTTCTCAGGGCTGAGAGACGTACATATAATCTAGGGAAAATTCCACTTTGGAATGCTTAAGTAGGTGCTATTCAGAAGTCCTGTTTCAAATTTCCTTCAAAAGTACATATTCTGGGTTTAAAATGGAGTAAGAGAAAAAAAGAGTTTGGCTAAAATCTTTCATCTTGGTGGAATCCAAAATATTTGAAAAGTAGTCTGGAGAGGTTGGTGGCATTTAGCCACCCTGAGCTCCAAGAATTGCATCTTGTCAACTTTTGCAAACGTCCCTTTTGACCTCAATTATCTCTACATCCCTTCTTCATTAAAGTACCTTGAGAGCCTAAGGATGGCACCATTCAAGACCACATTAAGGAAAACCATTCCTCCAAGTTGTAGGTTTCAGCACTTTTTCTAACACTCAAAAATTCTGACAAGCAGTTACCAAGTTACTTGAAATTCACTGTGATTCAAATCAACAAGTTCCATAAAGAAAACCTATTGAACAATTAACTGTGGTTTATAATAACTGCTCATATTCTCCCTAACAGACACAACCACAGACACATATTGTCTGCCACCGATTACCAAGACCAGAATGCAAGAAAGAAAAGGCACTGCCAGTTTTGTTTTTTTTGGTTTCTACTGGAAACCAAAACAAAGGTTTTAAACCCTTACACTCTCTTCCATTTCATATTGATAGGTCTAAATACAATTAATGAGCAACTAATGAACAGCTGTGTAATTTAGCAGTATTTTAAATTTTCTTGAGTTGATCCAAAGCAGCTGCACAGATACTGACAAGATGATTTTATGATTTAAAATTTAAGGTGAACAGTTATAGTAGATTTAAGAAATCTCTGTTTAGTAGTCCCAAAATACTATCAAGGGAGGTTTATAATACCTAGAATTAAAAAAAATTTTATGTGAGTCATGTAAGTCAGAAGTCAGCAAGGGAGACTGTGTGTGTTTAAATTGGTCAGTGAATGAACAAAACCTAATTCTTTGCTGCCTGAGATAACTTTACCTACTAAAATGCCACTCAGCTGGTCAAACACGTTTTACCAATTTAAATTCTATTTCTAAATTAGGGGGTTTGCTCCACATGAAAAGTGATTCATAAAGAATTTATAAACACTGATATCTATGCCCCAGAGAAAGTACAGAGAGACCAATTAGCTCAACTCTTAGCGAAACTTAGCAGGTTTTGTTCCAAATAAACATTCTCAAGTCAACACTGTGAATTTAGTAACTTCCCTGTCATACCTCCTAATATTAGCCAAAACTATTGGTCAATAATAGTTCATGAAATGATATAAAAAATTACTTTTATCCTTTGAGGGAAAAGCCATTATGTAATACTGAACTGGTCATATTATTAGGACTCATTAAAAAATAGGTATTTTTCACATATATCAATATGATAGAAACGTCACTCCAAATCTTTCTTGTGATGAGACAAAAACTGAGGAACATACACTTGCCTGACAGAAACAATAGTTATAAAAGTGTATTTGGCTCAAAGAATGTCAGATTCTCTAATATATATTATACATATAATATTAGTGCTAATATTTCACTAATATTTCATATTAGTGCTACCTTTCTGCCTCACACTAATGGGTATAACTCCATTTGCTCCAACATTCATTCATTTATTCATTCAACACATATTTTTAAGTTAACATGCTTTAAAGTAGAAGTCTACAAACTTTTTCTTTAGAGTAACAGTAAACACTTTGGGCTTTGCAAGGTATAGTATCTCTGTCACAGATACTTAATTACGCAGTTGCAGTGTGAAAGCACCACAGGCAATACTGAGATCCTTAAATGTGGCTGTGTTTCAATAAAACTTTATTTTTTATTTACAAAACAGATAGGCCATATTTGTAATCCCTGCTTTAAATAAACACATACTTATCTTGTGCCTATAATGCAAAGTTATTTAAAACATGTAACCTGTGGTCATCAAGTTTACAATCTCTGGGAAAAACAGAGCACACAGTTCAGCTTCTTCCAACTCTAAATAATAATGGCAGCCTAAGCTTAAATGCTTCTATTTTAATTTTACATTCACTGACAATTAGACATTTCAGAATAACAGGAATGTTATTTGCTTCATTAAATAAACAGGCAATTTAACAGCAAAAGAAACCATCAACAAAGTGAAAAGACAACCTATGGAATGGAAGAAAATATTTGCAAATGATGTGACCAGCAAAGGATTAATTTCCAAAATACACAAACCACTCATACAGGTCAATAAAAAAATAATAATAATAAAATAAGCAACCAAATCAAACAGTGGGCAGAAAACCAAAACACAGCTTTTTCCAAAGAAGGCATACAGGTGACTAGTAGGCACATGAAGAAATACTCAGTATTGCTAATTATTAGAGAAAAGCAAATCAAAACAACAGTGAGGCATCACCTCACACTAGTCAGAATGGTCGTCATCAAAATGTCTACAAATAATAAATACTGGAGAGGACATGGAGAAAAGGAAAACCTCCCATACTGCTGCTAGGAATGTAAGTTGGTACAACCACCATGGAGAATAGTACGGAGGTTCCTTAAAAACTAAAAGTGGAGCTACCATATGATCCAGCAGTCATACTCCTGGGCATTTGTCCAGAAAAGACGAAAACTCTAACTCAGAAACATACACATACCCCAGTGTTCACAGCAGCACTACTTACAACAGCCAAAATATGGAAGCAATCTAAATGCCCATGGGCAGATGAATGTATAAAGAAGATGTGGTGCACATATACAATGGAGTACTAATCAGCCATTAAAAAAAGAATGAAATAATGTCATTTTTGGCCACATGGATGGACCTGGAGATTATCATACTAAGTGAAGTAAGACAAAGAAAGACAAATATCATGATACTACTTCAGCGTGGATTCTAAAAAATGATACAAATGAATTTATTTATAAAACAGAAACAGACTCATAGACATAGTAAAATTATGATTTCCAAAGGGGAGAAGAGGAGAGAAATAAACTAGGAGTCTGATACTAACATACACACACTACTATACATGAAATAGATAACCAACATGGACCTACTGTATAATATAATGAACAATATTCAATATCTTGTAATAACCTATAATGGAGAAAGAAGAATTTGAAAAAAATGTGTATATATGTGCGAAATGAAAATATCTCCTGACATATTAGTCATCAAGAAATGTCACAGCCATTGGCAATTTCTGGCCTCCAAATGTGAACGAGCCGCCTCCCGCCCCTATGGTGATGGCTGAGGAGCTGAGGGGATGCAGGAAGCAAGGTGAAAAAGGCAACAGGATGGACCACAGATGGCTGAGGTGCGTACGAAAGGAATGAATTCAGTGAGCCCAGAGGCTGGCATCTTCTCATACACAGTATGCTACATTCCTTAAATTGACACCTGATCTTTGATGTTCAGACTGCCAGCTCCCTTTGTTGCAAACTTGTATATAGCCTGACTTCCCCCCTGCCTCCTTAGAGCAGTTTTCTCAGAGTTACTGAGATGCTGCCTCCTGGGTTTGGAGTCCTAAACCTTCCCACCAAATAAAATAACTCTTTACTTTCAGGTTGTGGCTATAGTCCTAAACATTCCCACCAAATATAATAAATCTACTTTCAGGTCATGACTATATTTTTTAGGCCACATAGTATAACTAAATCACTTTGCTGAACACCCGAAACTAATACAACACTGTAAATCAACTCTACTACAAAAAAAAAAAAAAGTTTAAAGACAGGCAATTTGGCCTTAATCTTGTTTTGTATTCTGAAAATCTGCTTAGCATATTTTTCAAACTGAACAATGACGGAATTGTTTTAATGAAAAGATAAATTTAAAGAATGATTAGGGGCTCTCCGGTGACTCAGTGGTAAAGAATCCACCTGCTAATGCAAGAGACGTGGATTTGATCTCTGATCTGGGAAGATTCCGCATGCCACGGAGCAACGGAGCCTGTGCGCCGCAACTACTGAGCCTTTGCGCCACAGCCTGGGAACCGAGGCTGAGCCCACACGGGGCCGCTCCTGAAGCCTGAAGACCCCGGAGCCCCTGCTTCACCACAGAAGCCACGGAAGCAATCCTTGCACCCCAGCTGGAGCCGCCGCAACTAGAGCAAAGTCCGCACAGCAACGAAAACCCAGCCAGCCAAAAATAAAAACGAAATAAAATTAAAAGAGTAATTAAAATACCATCAATATCAATACTACTACATGAAATTAATAATACCCCATAAAATATTTATTCCATTATCCAATTCAGAGTATGAAGGATTCTTTCGGGAACAGAAACGACAGTAATTTAGGGAAAACTTTCAGTTCATAAAGTAAAGAAATTACTATGAAGCTATGAGTTATTGGCAGAAAATGAGATTTGAAAAATTAAAAAAAAAAACCAAACATGAACAACAGGCTCCTCATCTTTTTCTACAGTCCTACTATAATTTTATGTAGAACCAGCTCCCTCTAGTGGTGACAATCATGCTTTTCACCAAAAAAAGCAAGAGGCCTTCTTGACTATATTAAACCTTCTGGAATCAAATCTAAAAATATACACGTGAAGAGATCAACTTTTATTGAGAAGAAGATAAAAATTCTAACAACTTCATAATTCATTTTTAGAAGTCTTTCTCAATTTAACACTATTTCAAAAACATGGTAATATAGGGAATGATCTTGGTGTTTTCCAATTCAACTTATTCTCTTTGTTTCTGGAAAAGGCAGGCCCAGACAACTGAATGGACTCTTATTTTCAATAGGAGCCAGTTTACAGCTTTAAAAAAATCCATTTAAGAAGTTTATGATTTGATCTAAAGAAATGAATTTTTTAAATGCTAATTTCTGTACCTAGACATAGTCATTTTAATGTGCATTTTAACCATCTAATTCCTTTATTTGATATTGCTGAGGATAAAAACTAAGTGTGTAACTTTAGCAAAGTCAAACATTAGGGACTCCTCACCAGAACCCCTGCAGTTCGACTATGGTTGGTATGATGCAGACCAGCAGTTGGTAACCTTTTCTGCAAAAAAAGAAAAGGGCCAAATAGTAAATATTTTCAGCCTTCCAGACCGTATGGTCTCTGCTGCAACTATTCAGATCTGCTACTGCAGCATGAAAGCAACCAGAGAGAACACAGAGATGAACAAGGGTGGCTGCGTTCTACAAAAAGATAACGTCCAGGAAGAGGTGAACTCGCGACTCTTAACAAAGAAGAATGAACACATTCAAAGATTTTATTCTACATATATAGGGGACTATAAACAGTTCAAAGGAAAAGCAAGAAATGGCATTGTATATGGCGTATACAAATCAAATTACAAATGAAAGCAAAACTTTTTTTTTCATGAAGTGTAAGAAGTCAATGAGAACTGTATTGGACAAGACAGGCGTGCATCTCTGTCATTCATCTACAGCTTACAGAGAGCTGAAAAAATAGCTCAAAGAAAATGAAAGCCCAGAGTCTGATAACTCAAAAGGATGTGCAGTACAGAGACAACGCATATTGTCAATTAATCAGGATATTTTCTACAGTTTTAATAAATGTTTATCAACACTGAGAATTGAATTTTATATAGTTTTCACATCATAAAATATTAGTTATTTCGATTTTAGTTTGTATCTAATAAAAAAAAGGAAACACATGCAGTGAGTGGGATTTGAGCTCTGGATAGTAGTTTGCTTAGCCCTGAACCTCTGATGTTAAGACTGCATTTTCTCAAATAAGAAAACTGGAAGTATGTCATGAAGCAAGTAAATGTATATTTAAAAAGCCAACAGACATAGCTTTGAAATAATCATATCTCTGATACCTTTAGGACCAACTCAGGCAACAGTAAGATGTTTGAAAGGCAGGCCACTAATATTTATCACTAACTTTCAAAATATTTTGTCTGTTGGCAAAAATGGTGTACTTTTGTGTGTAGCTGTGAGTGTAAAACAAAAGAATGCAAGAAGAGGAGTTTTACAAACTAATAGATAAAAGAGAAAATGCCTAAGTATAGAAGATAGAAAGTTAGGATGGTAGAAAGTGGAGAGAAAGAAAATCTAAAAAGGAGTACAAATTTCCTGAGCTTTAATAAAGGAAAAAGAGAGAGAAAAAAAATATTTTAAAAAATCAAGGTAAAAATCGAACTTTGAAAATGCTTACTAGAATTCTACATGCAATTTTATAGGAGATAAATAAGCCATGGCTGTTTCTGTAAAAGTTATTATTTCAAATTAGTGTTTAAAATGAAGAAATTTTGTTTGCTTAAAATATATTTTATAATATATGCTTTTTGTATATTTGTATACTTTTTAAAGAAACATTAATAAAAAATGGCTAGAAACATGAATAAAAATTTCACATAGATAACAATAATGGCCCTTAAACATATGAAAAGATAAACAACATCATTAATACTTAGAAAAATGTAAAATAAATATGCATTGTTTCACCTACCATTTTTACCTAACCCACTTGAAAAAACGAAAATGTAGGATAATGCATTATGTTTGTGAGGATGTAGCTCATTAACTTCTGGCAGAAATAAACAGATACAAACACTTTAGAAGTGAATTTGACAATATCTAACACAAATACATATGCATTTATATTTTGATCCAGAAATTGCACTTTCTGGAATTTACCCTAAGGATACACACTTCTACAGTAAACACACAAATATGTAGTTAACTGTTAGGTAGTTAGAATAGGGAAAAAGTCCAAAATGGTGGTGGCTAAAAGACCTGGAAGGGGAAAGCCCGCGAAAATAGAACAAAGGAAGGTCCGAGGACCAGAGTGAGAACCTCAGGTAAAACAAACAACACTCCTGGCTGGCCCAATTTACATAAGACAGGCCCAGGGACAGATAAACATATAAAAAGAGGAGACAAAGCCCCGCGGGCCCCCCCCCCCCCACCCCCCCCCCCCCACCCCCGCGCAATGGGACGATCTTCTCTTCACGTCTTTGGATCGACATGCCCTCATGCCTCGAAGATGGATTTTCCTGCTATTATCTAAATAAATAGAGCTGTAACACTGATTTATTTAAGAGCTGTAACACGGTCTGTCCTCCGAGAGCTGTGACCCGCCGAGGGGGCTTCAGTGTCCGTCACTCCAAATTTTTGTTGTGACGAGACAAAGAACCGAGGAGCATACACTCGCCTGACATAACCACTGTAGCAGTGTGTTTGAAACTTTATTTTGTATCAGAATAGAGCTGATTAACAATGCTGTGAGGGTTTCAGGTGAGCAGTAAAGAGACTCAGCCACACATACACATGTATCCATTCTCTCCCCAAGTCCCCTCCCATCCAGGCTGTCACATAACACTGATAGTTTCCTGATCTATACAGTAGGTCCTTGTTGGTAATTTATTTTTAATTTAGCAGTGTAACACTATTTATAATGACAAAATATTAAAAAGAATTTAACTGCCTTACATCAGAGTGCTACTGAATGAACCATGACATATCCATGTAATGGCATCTATGCAACTATAAGAAAGAATGAAGAAGACCTCTCTTAACTGATTTAGAGTGATTTCCAGAAATATTAAGTAAAGGAAAAAACCCCACAAGTGAAGAGTATCTATAGTTGCTACTTTTGTACAAGGAAGATTGAGAAATAAAGAGTATACAAGCATCTGCTTATTTGGGCAAAAAGAAACACAGAAAGCATAGTCAAGAAACTAACGAGATTGGCAGCCTATAGGATGTAAGTGAGAAAGAGTAAAAAGGATGAGAGGGAAGAACAGGGTAGGAGGGATGGTTTACTGACACTTCTCTGAGTGTAACTTTGTGCATAGATATTTTTTAGAAACATGACACATGTTACACTCAAAAACCCCCAAATTTAAAAATAAGAAAAGGAGAAAAATCCAAATATAGAATATAAGGAGAACAAGTAAGCCTAACTCTATTGCAAATGAATACCATAACCATCCTGAAGAGGGGAAGGAGGGGAAGGAGTTAACATGAGTAACATTCAGAAACAGTAATCTGGTTTATAACTTCCACCTAAAGATAAAAAGAACAATATTGAATTCTAGTTACTAGGTTTGCTTTTCACAGTGTTACAAGTTAACAATTCCTTAATAAAATCTAGACAGTGTATTAAAAAGCAGAGACATCACTTTGTCAACAAAGGTCTGTCTAGTCAAACATATGGTTTTTCCAGTAGTCATGTACAGATGTGGAATTTGGACCATAAAGGAGGTTGAGTATCGAAGAATTGATGTTTTCGAACTGTGGTGTTGGAGAAGACTCTTCAGAGTCCCTTCGACTGCAAGGAAATCAAACCAGTCAATCCTTAAGGAAATCAGTCCTGAATATTCATTGGAAGGACTGATGCTGAAGCTCCAATTCTTTTACCACCTGATGTGAAAACCCAACTCATTGGAAAAGACGGATGGTGGGAAAGATTGAGGGCAGGAGAAGGGGACGACAGAGGATGAGATGGTTGGATGGCGTCACCAGCTCGATGGAGATGAGTCTGAGCAAGCCCCAGGAGATAGTGAAGGACAGGGAAGCCTGGCGTGCTGCAGTCCATGGGGTCACAAAGAGTCGGACACGACTGAGCGACTGAACAAGAACAAATACAGGATGTGATGCTGAGTAAACAAATATGTTGTGTTTAAAGAGGTCAAGGCTTCTCATTGTCAGGTGAACCGGGGAAGGCTGGAATAAACTCTTTAGTGTTGATTTAGAATTTGAATTATCAGAGTGAACTGAAGGCTTCTACTCTATACGGGTGGTTTTATACATGTTTATATACATACATACATGTATGCGCATATACATACAGGGAGGACAGGTGGGGTGTGTGTATTTCCTGTCCTTGTCTGAAAGGACCTGGATGCAATGACACTTCAGTAGTAATGAGACTGCTTAATGCCTACATCTCGGTTTCTAAATAACTTGCTTCACTGAAAGGAGCCACTCCTTGGAAAAATGGCCAAGTGCAGGGTGAGGCTGATAAAACAAAACGAGCCTGAAACATCTTTCTGTGCCAGAAAGTGAGGAATGAGGTACTAATTTTAAAAATGTCAACGCGTCAAACGATCGAGTTGCCAGCTTAAAGGGGTTCCCGCTGACGAGCATGAGACAAAGTTGAGCAAAATGATGATTATAAAAATTATGACCATTTATAATATTTGAATCTCTGAGTTCATACAAATATAAAAAATAAACACGTAACTCGGGAAAAGAAAGCAGCTCCTGAGCAGAGTGTACTGCTGTGCTCCGTCGCTGAGCTGTGTCCGACTCTGGGGCCCCAGGGACCGCCCTGCACCAGGGAAGCCCAAGAGTGCTGCAGTGGGTAGCCTACCCTTCTCCAGGGGATCTGCCCGACCCAGGAATCGAACCGGGCTCTCCTGCATTGCAGGCGAACTCTTTACCATCTGAGCTAACAGTGGAATGCCAACTAATAAATGCAAAAGTAATGACAGAATTAGAAAATCATCATTTATCAAACAGCATAATTGATTAAGTAAGAATCATCATTGCATGCTAAACCAGTAACAGGAAATTTGATAAACAGGATATTTACATGGTTATAAACTATCTCTTCATAAATTAACAATTACACATAGAAAAAGCAACTACAGCAGAGAAACTTAGACACCACTTAACTGAATGACCAACATCATCATTAGCAGAAATGAGACAGATATCATGAATCTCAATATAACTTGACAGGATGTACGGAGAAGGACATTATATTGTTTCTCCAGTATTCTTGCCAAAAATTTACAGCCTGAATTTAATCATAAGGAAATATTAGACAAGCTCAAATTAAAGAATATTCTACAAAATCTTGCCCTTCATTCTTTAAAGGTGCTAATATCATGAAAGACAAAGAAAGACTGAGAAACTGTTCCAGACTGAAGGAGACTAAGACACACGAGCATTTATGATCCTGCATTGGATCTTGGACCATAAAATTATCTGTTTACTTTTCTAATGAAAGCATTTACAAAAAAGTCTAAACTGAATGTCTGTAGATTAGATACTAGGACTGTATCAATAATTATTTACTGATTTTGGACATTTGCATAAAGATTATTTACAAGATACTCTTATTTATAGGAAAAGAGGCACTGTCTGAACAATTTACGCTCAAGAGGACAGAGAAATTTTTTTCACATAGGTATGTAAGTACATATACACACACGTGCATATGTACAGAGAGCAGAGAGAATAAGAAAGCAAGTGTGGTAACATGTTAATATTTGAATCTGAGTGAAGTTTTATGGCAATTTTTCTAGACAATTTATGAAAATCTTTTGTAAGGGTGAAAACATTTATTTTTTAAAAGTTTTTTAAAAATCTTTTTTGAATCAGATGGAACATTCTCAGCTGCAAATTGGCAAACGACCTGACTAAAGTAGTGAAAATAATAGAGGCTTTTTTATTTCATAAATCAAAAATTCCAGAGGAAAAGTAGATCCAGGAATAGACAATTTTACAGCACATTGATATCATCCAGGACCAAGTTCCTTCTATCTTTCTACTCTGTCAGCAACATGCCCTTGTTCACAAGCTTGCTATAGCAGTTCCAGGCATTATCTGTTCTCACAGATACAGACAATTCCACAATGTCCCTAGTAGATAGATGTCCTTTACATACATGTCACTGGTGAGTTCTGGGTGAAGACATTCAAGTGAGACATCCAGGCTGAAACTAGTCACTTTGAAGAAGGGAATTATCACAGTTGGCTTAGACCAAAATTGATGCCTAATGTTAGGGAGGCAGACATGAAACACACAACTTCCCAGTAACTGCATAATTCTATTAGCAAGAAAGTGGGAGGATGAGGAGGATTGGATAGATCTCTTTGAACACCACTTACTTCATCTACAAAGCATAATATTTATCATTGTGCTTATTTTGTACCAACTCTCAGCCTAATTGTTTGTTTTGCCTTTCCTTAGCATTGACATAGATCAATTACATACCAGATAAAGTAGCTGTTTTTTAATTAAAAAGCAGATTGTACAGATT
Source organism: Cervus elaphus (assembly GCF_910594005.1). Lineage (NCBI taxonomy): Eukaryota > Metazoa > Chordata > Mammalia > Artiodactyla > Cervidae > Cervus > Cervus elaphus. The sequence continues at coordinate 8,844,011 of NC_057833.1, read as the reverse complement.
ATAACAGCCTTTCTGGGAAGTCTGGTTTTGTTGGAGGAGGGGTGGTAACTGTTTGCATGCTTGCTTGCCTTTTTAGTGACAAAATGCTTGATTCATGTAAGTTAAATACTGTAGGATCATACTCTGCCCTAATTTATTTTAATCGATTGTGATTTTACCCATAATTAGTAAGCACAGGGTGCTAGGGGAGGACAGTCTTGGATGGGGGAGGACTGGAGGAGGTTTCTAAGGAGGAGACATCTAAATTGAAAGCTGAAGGATGGCTAAAAGTTGGAAGGCTTGGGTAATCAGTTATGTTATGTTATGATCAAAAGGTGAGACTGAGTGTGGACTACTAGGGAGATTAATAGACGTAAAAGCTGGTGGTTATAGAGCTCAGTAAGGCCACAATAAGACTGTACCAGGCAAAGGGCTTTAAGGCAGGAAGAGAAAGGGCCGACAGAAGATGAGATGGTTGGATCGCATCACCGACTCTACGGACATGAGTTTAAGCGAATTCTGGGAGATAGTGAAGGACGAGGAAGCCTGGTGTACTACAGTCCGTGGGGTCACAAAGAGTTAAGACACAACTGAGTGACTGAGCAACAGCAACAAAAAGACAAAGAGATCTAAGCTCTTTATTTCTTAATTTTGGAAGGGGAATCACTGATGTGTTTAATGTAGGGTAAACTATGTTCAAATATATGCCTTAAGAGAAACCTTCTGGCTCTAGCAGGAAAAACGAAATAAAGGGGAGTGTCTTGGCCCAAGCTGCTGAACGAAATGTCATTTACTAAATGGTTTAAATAAGAGACACGTATTTCTCACAATTTTGGAGGCTAGAAGTCTAAGATCAAGGTTCCGGCATATTCAATTCTTGGGGATAGTCCTTTTCTGACATGCAGTTGGCTCCTTCTCACTGTACCCTCACAGAGTAGAGAAAGGAAGCTTGGGTGTGCTTTTTCCTTCTTTTAAAGGCAGCGATTCCATCATGGAGAATTCACTCTCATGACCTCACTAAACCTAATTAATGTGATGGTGAGATTCCCAAAGTTCCCACCATCACATTAGGAGTTAGGGCTTCAACAAATGAATTTTGGAGGAGCACAATTCAGTCCACAGCAGGGGACAAGAGCAGAAGACAGGATAGCTCTTTGGAAACTACATATTCAGGTGACAACCATACTATAGCAACCCAACTAATGAAAGGATGGTAGGGATGGAGAGCAAGAGGGTCAGAGTAGGGGAGAGTTCTTTTTAAGGACTGAAAGGTTCTGAATATTTTAATTCCTGATGAAATGGATCTAATTGGAAAAGTTTAAGGTAAAAGAGAGGTAGAGGATGGCTCACTGGAAATCACTTGAAAATTGGGAGTGTGTGAGTCCAGGCTTTGGAGGAGGACTCAGACTTAGACAGGAGTGATAAAAGATTAATAGGATTACCAGGGATCATGCTAGTTTGTAAGTGTGATAATGGTTGACTATTCATTCCACAAATGTTTTTAAGATTTATGGTATGTTAAGAACTGGGGATATATCAGGAAACAAAAATACTTTTTGTAATCTGAGTTTGCAAACTAATAAGGTGAGACAGATATTAAGTAAAATACATTTGAAAAATACATATTGTGTTACATGGTAATAAGTGCTCAGAAGAAAATAAATCAAAGAAATGGATGGACTTACAATTTGAAATGGGGTCATGAATGGCCTCTTTGGAAAGGAACAATTGTGTACAGACATAAATGAAGGGAGTAAGAAACTTATCTAGAGAAAGGGAAATCCAGGAAGAGGAACAAGGAGTGTACAGGTCCTAAGACGTGAATATTCTTGGCTAACTGGTGGAAAAAATGAGACCAGTGTGGAGTTTGTGAGGAAAAAAATGGTGGAGATACCCTAAGAGAGGTAATGAGGGTGAGGGCACCAGATTAAATGGGCATTGTAATTACTGGAGTTTTCATAGGATGAACGTAAGGCTTCAGAAGGATCATTCTGGCTGGTGTGTTGATAATGGACCTCAGGGATTGAAAACAGGAGCACTTTCAATACTCCTGGTGAGAGATGGTGGACCAGGTAGAAGCAGCAGAGGTAGGAGCAGAGTTCAGATTCTGATAATGGATTCTCTTTCTCAGTTATTTAGGCTGTTAAGTCAGTTTTTCAAACTCTGGTAAACACGTAAATGTGCATTAAGAGGAAGGTTAAATGGAGAACCTTTAAATAGCAAATGCAGATAAAAGGAGGGAAAAATGACCAAGGAAAAAAGGAAAGAATTGAGGGCAACACTGGGAACTCAACATAGGCTTGAGACATTGAATTATGATTGAAGATGCTCATTTTATATTATCATCAAAATCATTTTAAATAGTTTATGTATGGCTCTTTTGAGGGGAATTTCTTATTAATTCAAGATGTAGAGGTATAGCTGAGCTATTTAAAATCCTAAAAGATGACGTTGGTAAAGTGCTGCACTGAGTATGCCGACAAATTCGGAAAACTCAGGCTTGGCCACAAGACTGTAAAAGGTCAGTTTTCATTGCAGTCCAAAGAAGGGCAATGCCAAAGAATGTTCAAATTACCATATAATTGTGCTCATTTCACATGCTAGTAAGGTTATGCTCAAAATCCTTCAAGCGAGACTTCAGTAGTACATGAACCAAGAACTTGCAGATACACAAGCTGGATTTAGAAAAGGCAGCGGAACCAGAGATCAAATTGCCAACATCTGTTGGATCATAGAAAAAGGAAGAGAATTCCAGAAAAACATATATTTTGCTTCATTGACTACACTAAAGCCTTTGACTGTGGATCCCAATAAACTGTGGAAAATTCTTTAAGAGATGAGAATACCAGACCACCTTTCCTGCCTCCTGAGAAATTTGTGTGCAGGTCAAGAAGCAACAGTTAGAACCAGACATGGAACAATGGACTGGTTCAAATTTGGGAAAGGAGTAAAACAAGGCTGTATATTGTCACCCTGATTATTTAACTTCTCTGTGGGATACATCATATGAAATGCTGGGCTGGATGAATCACAGCTGGAATCAAGATCACTGGAAGAAACGTCAACAACTACAGATATGCAGATGCTACAACTCTAATGGCAGGAAGTGAAGAATAAGTAAAGAACCTCTTGATGAGGGTGAAAGAGAAGAATGAAAAAGCTGGCTTGAAACTCAACATTCAAAAAACTAGGATTATGGCATCCAGTCCCGTCACTTCATGGCAAGTAGAAGGGGAAAAGTGAAAGCAGTGGCAGACTTTATTTTCTTGAGCTCCAAAATCATGGCAGATGGTGACTGCAGCCATGAAATGAAAAGATGCTTGGTCCTTGGAAGGAAGGAAAGCGGTGACAAACCTAGACAGCATATTAAAAAGCAGAGACATCACTTTGCCAGTAAAGGTCTATATAGTCAAAGCTATGGTTTTTCCAGTGATCATGTACAGATGTAAGAATTGGACCCTAAAGAAGGCTGAGTGCCAAAGAACTGATGCTTTCAAACTGTGGTGCTGGGGAAGACTCTTGAGAGTCCCTTGGACTATAATGAGATCAAACCAGTCAATCCTAAAGGAAATCAACCCTGAAAATTCACTGGAAGGACTGATGCTGAAGCTCCAATACTTTTGACTAGCTGATGTGAAGAGCCAACATATTGGAAAAGGCCCTGATGCTAGGAAAGATTGAAGACAAAAGAAGAAAGGGGTAGCAAAGGATGAGATGGTTAGAAATCATCATTGACTCAATGGACAAAAATTCGAGCAAACTCTGGGAGATGGTGAGGGACAGGAAGGCCATGGGGTCGGAAAGAGTTGGACATGACTGGGCAACTGAGCAACAACAACAAAAAGCAGTTAAAACAAACCTGAATATTATGTTAGGGCAAGTGTGTGGCCTGTAGGGGTGTGTAGCAGATCCTAACCTAACACAATGATCCAGAAAAGCCTCCATGAGCCAAAGACACTTAATCTGACACCTGGAGAATAAACAGGAGTTAACCAAACAAAGCTAACATTGTAAAAAGTTTATGACTCTTTCAGGTCTCATATTTAGTAGATGAGCACCACTATAGCTGTGCTGATTACTAAAATTATGAAAACACAGGATCACAATCCCTTATCTAAAATTTCTAAATCAAAATTTTCTGAAAATAAGAATCTTATGTAAATTATCTGACAGCAAAAAATTGAATATGAGATATGGAAGATAAGAGATGAGAGATAAGATATTAGATTATTGATAACTTTATTTTTCCCACTTGGGATGAATATTATTCATTTTGCTGCAGAAATGGTAAGAAGTGTGATTACTGAATATTCTTTCCAAATGCTGCTGTGCTGAGGGTATACATTACATATGTATATATTTATATATATATATCATATTCTCTTTTATTTCATTAACATTTTGTTGTGGAAATTTTCAGTTTAATTTAAAAAGGGATAAAATATAATGAACTCCCATGTTCCCATCACCTAGCTTTAACAATTCTTAATGACCAATTTTGTTTCATCTGTGCCATGACCTAATTCCTGTTATATTGCTTTGAAGGAAACCTAACTCATTATGTTAATAATAATTCCTCAATATCAACATATGGCTAACTGCTTCAGGAATTTCATAGCTTAGTTTTTACAATTTATTATTATAGTCAAGATTCAACAAAGTGCAAATAATTGTCATTGGTTTTGTCTGAAGTCTCTTTTTTAAACAATAATTTCCCCTCCCACCTTTTTGAAAAACCTTTTAGGTTATTTATTGAAGAGGGGCTTCCCAGGAAGTACAGCGGCAAAGAACCCACCTGTCAATACAGGAAATGTAAGAGACACAGACTTGATCCCTGGGTCGTGAAGATCCCTGGGAGAAGGAAACGGCAACTATAGTATTCTCGCCTGGGAAATCCCATGGACAGAGGAGCCTGGTGGCTTCAAAGGGTCGAACACCCACCCCCCTCTCCCCCCAAAAATGAGTCAAACCTAAATGAGCAACTGAACACAAGCACGCATTCATTGGAGAAATCTAGGCATTTGTCTCAGTGCTCCGCAGCCAAAGTTTTGTAGGTTGTATCTTCAGAGTGACATTTAACATGTTCCTTGGACCTCTGTATTTTCTATAAATTGACAGTTGAATATAGAAGCCATAGTATCCGAATTCTGAAACACACCTGGCTCCAAAGAGTTCAGACTAGGGATTATGGGCTTATATTTCTGTACAATGGCAGATTGTAATACTTCATTTCTAAGGCCCAGAAAAATTACTTGCTCCCCATAGCTCTCAGAACATTCAAATGTCCTACAACTAGCTGATGACTGTCACAGAAGGAGATCCTTCAGGACCTAGCAGATCTGAGGCCAGCTTTTGTTCTGATGATCAGTACTCCTTAAATACCACTTGTCATATTTTTAATATCATCACTGAAATTCTTTTAAGAAATATATTCTTCCTTAGCTTCCTCTTTTTTTTGAACACCTTGAGATATATTTCACATATCATAAAATTCACCCATTTACAGTGTACTATTCAATGTTTTTTTTAGTATTTTCACAGTTATATAACAATCATCATAACTTAACTTTAAAACATTTTCATTACCCCCAAAAGAAATTCTGCCCCCATTAGGAGTCACTCCCCTTCCTCCACCCCTAAAACCTAAGCAACCACTAATACACTACAATATCTATGTAGCTTTGTCCAATCTTAACATTTCATATAAATGAAATAATTTTTAAAAAATGGTCTTTTGTGGCTGGCTTCTTTGTGTGTGTGTGCTCAGTTGTGTCTGACTCCACAACCACGTGGACTGTCGCCGACCAAGCTCCTCTGTCCACGGAATTTTCCAGGCAAGAATACTGGAGTGGGTTGCTATTTCGTGCTTCAGGGGATCTTCCAACCCAGAGACTGAACTGGCATCTCCTGGGACTTGTGCATTGGCAGGTGGATTCTTGCCCACTGCACCACCTGGGCTGGTTTCTTTAGTATAGCATAACACTTTCAAATTCATCCGTGTAATAGCAGATATTGACATTTCATTTTCTTTTATTGCTGAACAATTTTCCATTGTATGGATGTACCAGTTTAAGAAAATTCATTTATCAGTTAGTGAATATTTAGGTTATTTCTACTTTGGATATTATAATTAGTATTGCTATAAACATTTGCATACAGGTTTAACTGTTAACATATATTTTCATTTCTCTTGGGTACAGGCACATCTTGTCTTATTGTGCTTCACAAATATTGCTTTTTTTTTTTTTTAAAACAAATTAAAGGTTGTGGCAACCCTGCATTGAACAAGTCTATTGATGATATTTTTTCCAATAGCATTTGCTCACTTCATGTCTCTGTGTCACATTTTGGTAGTTCTCCAAATTTATCAAACTTTTTCATTAATATATTTGTTATAGAGATCTATGATGTTACTATTGATAACAAACACTGACTACAGTGTAGCATAAACATAACTTTTATATGTACTGGGAAACCAAAAAATTGTGAAACTTTATTGGAATATTCGCTTTATTGAAGTGGTCTAGAACAGAAACCTGCAATATCTTTGAAGTATGTCTGTATATACTTAAGAATATATTTGCTTGGACATATAGTGAACATTTTAAAGAACTGCCAAACTGTTTTCCAAAAGTGGCTGTTCCATTTTACAATCCTACTAACAGTGCGTGAGGGTTACGGTTTCTTCACATTTTTATCAATACTTATTACACTCTTTCTTTTCTATTTAAATATCCCAGTAGTATGAAATGGTATCACACTGTGGGTTTGACTTGTATTTCCCTAGTGACTACAGATAATGAGCACTTTTTCATGTATCTATTGGCCAATTACGTATCTTCTTTGGAGAAATGTCTACTCGAATCTTTTGCTCAGTTTTTAATTAGCCTATTTTTCTTTTTATTGTTGAATTGTCAGAGTTCTTTATATATATTCTGCATACAAACTTCTTATTAGATATTTGATTTGAAAATATGTTCTCTCACTGTCTGAATTATATTTTTACATTATTAATAATTCTTTTGAAGCACAAAAAAATTTTTTTTAATTTGATAAAGTTCAATCTATCTTTTTGTCACTTGTGTTTTAAGTGTCATACCTAAGACACCATTGCCTAACTCAAAGTCACACAGTTTTACTCCTGTGTTTTCTTCTAAGAGTTTTAGAGATTTTTGTTGAGTTAATGCTTGTATATGTCAGGAAGTAGAGGGTCCAACTCCATTCTTTTGCATGTGCTTATACCGTTGTCCCATGCTCCCTTAGCTCAGCTGGTAAAGAATCCGCCTGCCATGCAGGAGGCCCTGGTTCAATTCCTGGGTCAGGAAGATCTACTGCGGAAGGAATAGGCTACCCACTCCAGTGTTCCTGGGCTTCCCTGGAGGCTCAGCTGGTAAAGAATCTGCCTGCAATGTGGGACACCTGGGTTCAATCCCTGGGTTGGGAAGATCCCCTGGAGAAGGGAAAGGCTACCCACTCCAGTATTCTGGCCTGGAGAATTCCATGGACTGTATAGTGTGCATGGGGTTGCAGAGAGTCGGACATGATTGAGTGCATTTCACTTTCACATAAGTTGTCCCAGAGCTGTTTATTGAAAAGCCCATATTCCCTCTTCAATTTTTTTGGAAGCTTTGACAAGAATCAATTTACCATATCTGTCAAGGTTTATTTCTAGACTCTCGACTATTCAATGATCTGTATGTCTATCCAGTGTTATACTGTCTTGATTATTATATCTTTATACTAAGTTTTGAATTGGGAAATGTGAGTCCTCCAACTTCATTCTTCTTTTAAATCATTTTGGTTATTCTGTATTCCTCAATTTTTTATATAAAATTTAAGATCACCTTTTCAATTTCTGAAAATAGGCAACTAGAATTTTGATAGGGATTATGTTAGATCTGAAGATCAATTTTGGGAGTATTGCCATTTTTAAATGACATTAAGTTTCAGTTTCATTCAACAGTGTTTTGTAGTTTTCAGTATACAAACTTTGCATTTCTCTCATTCTTAATTACTTTGTTCCTTTGAAGCTATTGTAAATGACATTATTTCTTCTTTATTTTTTTTATGCTATTGTAAGTGACATTATCTCTTCAAGTATTTTTTTCCGTTCTTTCCTCTCTCTTCTCTCCTGGTACTCCTGTTCCACATATGTTGGTGCATATAATGATATCCCACATTTCTCTGAGGCTCTCCTTATTTTTCTTTATTCTATTTTCTTTCTGTTTTTCAGATTGCCTAATCTTTGACCTATCTTAAAGATTCATGATTCTTTATTCTGCATGGTCAAATCTACTCTTAAGCCTCTATAGTGAATTTTTCATTTTAATTATTATACTTTTCTATTCCATAATGGCTGACTTCAAACTGTTGTTGTTTGTTGTTGTTGTTTAACTGCTAAGTCATGTCTGACTCTTTGCAACCCCAAGGACTGTAGCCCACCAAACTCCTCTGTCCATAGCATTGCCCAAGCAAGAATACTAGAGTGGGTTGCCATTCTCTTCTCCAGGGGATCTTCCCGACCCAGGGATCAAACCTGCGTCTCATGCGTTGCAGGCAGATTCTTTACTGCTGAGTCACCTATGACATGATAAAACCAGGTTTGCACAGTTGCTAAAATCTGAGCCACCAGCTCCTTGGTGGCAGTGCAAGCCAACTCTGACACACCAGTTTCCTCACCATGTTTGAGGAGAGATCATTCTGGTCAGAATTTTCGCCCAAAGTGTTGTGGGAAATATTTCCTGTAAAGTCTTACAGTTCTCTCTGATTTTATGTAACTTCCTGCAATTTTCTGGTATCAGTGCAGAGATTCAAATGCCTGTGGGTGGTAAGGAGGAAGCAAAGGTCTTGAGTTATGCTGAGTTTTCTTCCCCTTGAATACCGTGAAGGCCACTTTCCGTTTGGTTGGTTTCTCTACTGCATGCAGGGAGTGGACTTGCCCTGACTCACCTTCTGTGATGTGTGTGTGTGCGCTCACTCAGTCGTGTCTGATTCTTTGTGGCCCCGTGGACTACAGCCTGCCAGGTTCCTCTGTCAGTGAGATTTCCCAGGAAAGAATACTGGAGTGGGTTGCCATTTCCTTCTCCAGAGGATCTTCCCAACCCAGGGATTGAACCCATGTCTCATGCATTGGCAGGAGGTTTCTTTACCACTGAGCAACCTGAGATAGACAGTAATGCCTTCTGTATCAGAGAGAAATTCCCTTACATTTCTCAGTGAGAAGAGGTTGAGAGAGAAACCTGCCACCCACAAGGTTTTTACTTGCTTTGTGTAGCTCTTTCGGGGTGGGACAGGTTTAGTATTTCTCATCTATCTCTTGGTCTGCACTTACCCCCACCCCTTATCACATAAATTAGGAAAGTCACATATTTTCAGTGAAAATCCCCTAACTCCCCAGGACATACACTGCTTTCTTAACCCCAACTGTCTGGTCCCATCTGCATTATATATGGCAGATATATTAAATGTCTGTGGCATGTACATGGTACACTGCTTAAGTTTCTATTGATGCCAGAGATTCTCTCCTTTTTGCATTTTTTCCTTTTCATTTCAGTCAAGTCTTAGAGAAAAAAAGGGATAGTTTTCTTTCACAAATTTTTATTTTATGATTTTTATTACCCCTAAGCATTGTGACAAAGGATCCAAAATATTTTAGTTGGAAGAATTTAAGATCACTTCATACAACCTTGCATTTTATAATGAAGAGAAAGGCCCACAGCAACTTTAAACAAAGATTGAATTTACCTGTTTTGATGCCTGGCCCAGCACTTTTTAAATACAGTGTAAAGTATGCAGGTCTTATTGCAATGGTATGCTTTTCCTATTGGAATTCAATATGACAGTCTTCTCTTCAACCTATAGGAGGAACTATCACATTTTAAAGTTTTCTTCTAAGTAGTCCTCTTTCCAACTTGAATTTGCCAGATTTCAAGTTTAAACACAATTATATCATGATAGTGTTAAAATCTTTTGAAATAGTTATATCATACATATATTCACACAACTTCAATTATATGAATAGGACAGTGATGCCTTAATGATACTATTTTGTATATCTAATCTAATTAGTTTCTTTTTACAGATTACATAGGCAGATAAAAATGATTAAACACAAGGTTTTCAAAAAGGTGTGGAAAAAAACCCAAATCCTTTCATCAGGGTAACCTCGCTTTCTTATTAATCTTTTCTGAGAGGAGATAATATCTTTTCCTTCACTTGATAATGATGAATTAGCTAATACCATATGCTCTTTATCACTTATGCCATTTAGTTTTATTTCATTTGAACTGATTATTTTAACTTCAGAAAAAAGTCATTTTAGATAATGCATAATAGACATATATAACTATAAAACATGTTATATTAAACTATAATATACTATAAAATATTCAGAGAAATTAAGCTTCTTGAGAGAGGTTCAAAAGAATTTCAGTAATAAGCTAATAAAGGAAAAAAATCTTCTTGGTTGCATTGAATAAAAAACAAGTGATAAAAAATTAAATTATAGGCTAAAACTTCTGGTATTACAAATCTATTGAAAATACAGAGTATATTGCTATATAAACTCTAAGCCTCAATATATTTATATTCAATTAAACCCACCAAAATATCATAGTTCTAGATTAGTTACAGTTGGAAATTTTTCCAAAAGCCTTGTTCATGATATCAAGTAGCATTTTACTGTGTTCTTAAATGGATTAAACCTCATCCATTGAAAATAAGGGAAACTCTGAAAAATAATTTCCTTTTCTTATTAAAAAAAAGACAGGAAGGAAGAAAAGAACTGAAGAGAAAGAGAAGAGACAGAATAAACAAATATTAATTGAAAAATTTGCTAAATTTTTAAATAGTTGCATTATTTGCTCAGGGTATAATTTTCATAATGAATTTATATTTATGTGATATGTTAAAAAGGAGAAATAAAGGGCAATAACTCCTATTGAATGGATAGTCTCCTATTAAAATTGTGCTTTTGTACTTCATACTGAATCAAATGCCAAGTCTCAATTATTTATGCTGATGGTATATGGTACAAAATATAACTGAAGTTCTTATTGAAGACAAGTTACTTTGGTTTTTAAACTTAATCATTAGTTTCAAAGTCTTCCACACTGAATGCTTTGCCAAGACAGTTAAAACTGCAGTTCAGACTGTTCGCCACTGCGTTTCTGTCCTGTTTCATCAAACGACAGCAATGTCGGTGAGAGGCGTCGTGGAAAGGGAGTGAATGGAGAACAGGAGTCTGAGGGTTTGCTAACCAGGCTTAAGTAACGGAAGCTTGGTTGCATTTGAAAGCTGATGTAATGATGCAGAAATAGGAAAGGTGATTTTTTTTAAAGAAAGCTGAATTGGAAAACACAAAGAGGGATATTCTTTCTGACAAAATAAAGCTAAAAATAAGTATGTCTTAAATAGACACTTATTTTTAGCTTTATTTTGCCTTAAAAAAAAACTATTTCTGACGTTATTTTTTAAAAGTTTAGTATATGTGATACACACTGGAGTATATAGATAGATTGCCTTTAGGACCTTTGGGCAGCCTATTATGGATTGTTATCTGTAATTTGCTTTTTCCAGTTATATTAAAGAAGGGAACTGTTTCATAGCATTTCATGCCTTTTCACAATTAATTCCAAATTGACAAATTATACTTTATTCGGGGCAATCAACTCAAGTCAGCTTGATTACTGACAAAAGACATTCAAAGAAGAAATGTTAAACCAGAACTTTCATTCCAGAGAATAAATAAAAAATGGGAAGATCTTTATGGAAAAAATAGCTGTATATTTTAATATAAAGTTCCCATTAATTCTTATAGCTTTCTTTATTTCTCTTCCTTTCTTCTTTTCATCACAGAGCCTTTGCACAGGTCTTTTTAATTGATTTTTTAGTAGATGGGGAGGAGTAAAATATGAATTATCCAAAGGGCTATCACATGCCTTTTTATTTTGAAAATAGTGAACCTGTCCACAATAGGAAAGGGTTTTTATAAATGTTAGAATGTTCATGGGCAAATTAGTGCCCCAATGCTCATTTTAGCATACTAACAAAAATAAGACTGCTTTTTAAAAGTTTTTCTTATTTTTGTCTTGTTTTGTTTTGTTTTTTTCTTTTTGCTTTTAAAAAATTTATAGCAATTAATAGTAATGTGAAAGTCCAGAGTGGCTTCCTATGAAGTTATTTATAATTGTCACTCTCCAAATTTTCCAGCAGTAATACTGGACCATCACACAGTTACCTGCTATGACACCAAAATTAAAAGAGGGAAAAGTGAGCAGGAAGTTTTAGAAAGGTAACATCCTTAAACTTGTGAAAGTTCATTGGAATCACTGTCAGACACCAAAAAGTGAATTAATCTTTAGAAAACTCCACTGACAAAGTGAAATTTCCTGAGTTTTTGCTTATCACCTGAAATTCAACAAACACAAATATTAATCCATTGTTTTTTCTCCCAATAATACGTTAATGAAATGAGCCAGTACCTGCCAACTGAACAAGAAATCTCGGAGGTTTCCAGATTAATCCCTTCCTCTCATTCCTCCCATTTCTAATGGTTCCATAGATTTCCTGTCCATTTTGCTTTCTCAACACCATTAAGATCTGCTCCAGCATATCTTCATTCCCATTGTTTTGGTGTAAGTTTTCATCATTATCTGCCTGAATTATCGTAATTTTCTTCTAAATTACCTAATTTTAATCTCAATATCTTACAGTCTATTTGTCACATAACCAAAAAAGTAAGCTTTTGGAAAAATAAAAATAAGATGATGTTAATATCCTGGTTAAGTCATTCAAATAAGCTCTTTGCATAGTATGTAAGATCCTCCAGTATTTGGCTATTTTCCTCTCCAATAGTTTCCTCCATTGCTCACCGCCTCGCAATGTACCCTATCACATTATTTACAGCACTTGCTCTCAAAAATATCCTTTCATGTTTCCATGAGTTTGAACATACTGTTCCTCGTACTTAAAGTCCTGCTCTCCCAACCCATCTTAGTAAACTCCCACATCGAATTCAAGCCCATTCAAGGGTTTCCTCCTCTTGGAACACTTCCCTGATCCTTCCTACCCCACGTACTCCTTTGTTCCACCTCTGCACCTGGAGCATCTGTGATACATTCCTAGTCACAATCAATTGCAATGATTTGTTTATATATTTATCTCTTTCAAGACTATGGATTTCTAGAAAATACACCTTTAGATCCTTATGTGTGGGCACCTTATGGTTACTCACTAATGTTGCAAGATTGAATGAATGAATTTAAAAGTCAATGCTTTAATGAGGCCAAAACACCAGAGGCATTTAGAGATTTGTCCAAATATACTGCATGAATCCGGGTAGGTCTAGGAATAGATTCTGGTGCCTCCCACTCCTTTCTATTCCTCAGACGCTCAGACCATGATTCACTGTTCCATTAACAAGAGAAGATGGAAAGACTTTAACTTTTTTTACATAAAATTACCCACCATAAGAAACTATCCACTGTTTTCCACTGTCTGGCTTTTAGAAGTGAAATGGGTCTTGATGCTCTAGTTGCATTTTGGGGGGATGTTCTTTCATCCTAGGGACAAATAAGCCCAGAATAGATTCAACAGATCCAATAGCATTGATATTTGAATGAAAGAACTAAACTAAAAATACCATAAAAACTCAAAAGAATTGAAGTCAGCTATCACTTGCTGCCTATCTTTCTTCTTACTTTTATTCTAAAGCAGCAGATTAAGCACTCCTTACTCGTTCTCGCCGTGAATTAAAAATTTGTCTGTGTATTCTAGCTAAGATGTCTCTTAAAATCCCAAATCCAGAAAAAACAAAACAACCCCTAGTTAAAACTGGTAGGTTGACATCTCCTTGCCTCATTAAATAGGTCTACAATTTTGCACAATGTAACTGTATTTCTTAAGTAATGTTGACTTTGAGAAATCTTTTATTAAAAAAATTTTCTAGAAGCATTTATCATGTGATTAGTCCTGTTTTACAGAATTAATTTTATACAGCACAAAATGCATTACCTCTTCTCATAGTATAAAGAAGACATCATAAACCCTAAAAAAGAATTAAGCATTCATGCAAGTAAAAAAAATGCAAGAATGATTTACAAACTTTATAAGCCTTATAAACCTGTACCTCCTTGTACCTTACCTCAGTGCACTAGAAACACATCTCATTTTGATAGCCTTGAAAAGTAGTGCTGTTCTTTCGGGAGATTTTCTTGTAGAAATAGCACAGATGATTAGATAATATAGTACATTATAAAATTTCCTAAATATCTTACTCTGATATTTCAGATTCACTCTAGGATTTCACTGCATGGCAGCTCTTCTATCACTACCCACAGAGCCTCCTCACCACCGTATTTTCTTCCGTCCATTTCTCCTTCACCTGAGTTCTCTGCCCCTCTTCTCATATGCACAGCACATGATGTTTCCCACTGGAGAGCCCTAGGGACGTTCTTTCCGTTCCCCGCTCTGGTTGCTTATCATTAAGAAAAAGCTTTTCTCAAATTCAGGTGAATAAAATCCCCCACTCTATTAAATATCACAGTGCAGAATATAGTTGATTGCTTTAAGAGGAAAATAGACTGGTAGTGCTAAGATTTCACTGTTGAAAAATCACTCTGGATTGAACTGTAAAAGGAACACTTTGTAGAAGAGAGAATCTGATCAGCCTGAAAAAGAAGGATAAGGTGTAGCTAGGATGAGGTAAGCAGAGAGGAGGCATTCCAGGTGAGATGAGTTTCTGAGTAATATCATGTGAATCAGCAACAGCTATGGAGTTGGGCAAACAGCTAGTTCTGATGGGTTGGAGAATTTGAGGAGGATCGTCATGACGGATAATACTGAGACGTTAGCTGTAAATCTAAAATGTCTAAGGTGTTTACACTCCTATCCTTTAGGTCACAGGCAGCTGTGTAGATGTTTGGGTGCTAAGTGACACAGTGCAGGTAATGTGATGAAGGAGGAACTGAAGAGAAGACACATGAGAGAGGGATGTCCTAAAAGCAAAAGGAGTCGGCTTAGATATAAAACAACGAGACAGTTGGGAGGTGTGGACAGAAATGGGAAAGAAATGGTTTCTGTCTTTTATTCTTTCTAAACACATTGATGGTTTCACCAAGAAATCATTCGGCAGGCTCATTTAATAAATACAGTATCAACAATAATTATTTTTCATTCATTCTTAAAAGGATCCAAATAATAAAAGCACAGACATCCATTTTTCCCTCTTTTTGGCATTCCCACTTCTACTTAAGGAAGAAGCAAGAGACAAAGAATGACTTCATGATTAAATAAATATTTTTTAAATAGAGAAGACAAATACTGTATAATATCACCTATATGTAAAATCTAAAAAATATAAGAATTAGAACAAAATAGCAGCAGGCTCATAGACTCACAAACTAGTGCTTGACAGGGAGAGGGAAAAGGGTGGGGGCAGTATAAGAGAAGGAAGTTAAGAGGTACAAACTATTAGGTATTAAATAAGCTACAAGGATATATTGTACAACATGAGGAACACAGCAAATATTTTATGATAACTATAAATGGAGTATAACCTTTAAAAATTGTGAACCACTATATTGTATACCTATAATATATATCAACTATGCTTCAATTAATAATATTTTCAAATTTTCTAGACAAAGTAGATGAAATTTTGAGGCAGACATTAATCTAAGCCATTGTTTTCAACACAATGTCATTTGTAATGAACATTATTTGTAATGTATTAAAAACATGTCTCAGTTCTTGAGTATTCATGAAATCCCTGAGAATATTCAGTCATTTTTTAAAACATAAAACTTCATATTTTAACACTTTGGGAACAATCAGTCATTGTTTTCTGTGTCTTTTAATTCTGATAAGTCATTATAAAATAAGCCAGTCACAAGTATAGTGGATTCTTCAATACACTTAATGCAATTTAACAATAGTTTTACTATGACAAGTGCTAATATACATTTCAAATATTTTGACTAAAAGTTTTAGAAGGACTTCTTTCATTATTCCTGGTATTCCCCTAAAGACTCACTGGTTTAATGGCCAACAATGCAGAAATTAAGTGTTACTTCTAATGCTTAAAAGGGAAATATTTTGCTTTCCACTAGGAAGCACTTTATAACTCAGTCAGACGTGGGTGTGTATGCATAAGGCGGCATGAGTAAGGAGGAGACAGATTATAGAGAATTTTAGATTCCTTGTCAAATGAGTATCAGTAAGCCCACTTCTATGAACAAAATATAGAGTACCTGGAGGTGTTATGCTCAGCTGGTCACAGGAGAGTGCTAGAGCACCATTAAATTACCTGCCCTGAAATAGCTGGAAGAAATCATACACTAGAGAATGACTTAATGTGCTTGAGCAAGCTTTGCCTTGCATGGTTGATTGAAAGAAATAATAGCACTTGCTGGTAGAAATTATAGTAGAATATCAAATCTGCCTCATAATATCTCCAGATGTTAAGAACAGAATGATGAAGTGTGACAGAACTATCTTGTGCTATAATCATTTTAATCTTTGCAGTGCTATTATAAAAGATCTCAATTTTGTTAAATTACCCTCTGCATTTTAAAATTCCCTTTCAGCCAGCTCTTAATACTTCTACTAAATTGTTATACATCCATTGCAGGCAGCATCCTCTTGAGCCAGTGAGAATGGAGAATGTGGACAAAATCACATTTAACAACCCAGTTCTTCCTTGAAATAAAGCTAAACAACTGAGGTGTGATTCTGAGTCCTTGAATACTTTGTAGTCAAATACTTCTTTCACAGGATTTGTATAACTTTATGTATCACAATTCATTGTTATGATTTAAAGAGATGAAAAAAATCTCTGATTCCTAATTTCTAGACAAAAACACTAAATCACCTCAGAATCCATAAGAATTCATGTTAGTAACTACAAGAACTGAAGTCAGATTTTCAGACATCTAGGTTCTGCTAGGAGAAAAAATGCTTCTTCATCCAATTTGATCAGTAGTTTTATAAGCACCACTTTATGATACTAAATTCATTTGAACTTAACATTCAGGAGTGCTGAGTAACATAAGCATGATAATTTACTAAGTACAAGGGGCCCTCTGAAAGACAGTATAATTATATAGAACTTCCATGGAAATTGTGAGGTATTCCGGGAACCTATAGACACATTTCCCAGAGAAATGCAAAATAAATATAGCACTCTACACACAATTTGAGGAATGTAAGTTTCAGGCTCCATCAAAAGATCTTCAGCTGTAAGTGTACCGTCCCTTTCACACACGGATTGGTGCGGTCGGGTGCAGTCTCTACCAGGCTAAGTCACATCTACTTTTCTCTGAGGCCCATGTCAGGTAACCTCAACTCAGTATCATATTATTAAACTATAGATTAAAGCATAAATAAATAGGAAATATTTCCTAGTATTTAAGAGGCTTTAGTAAGATGTAAGAGCAACCAAATTTGTGACATATCCATCTAGAAAGATTGCCAGTAATATCAGTAAGAAATTAACAACTGTAATAAAAGATTTGTTTTCCAATTAACTGTATTGGAATCTGTAGAAAGAGCCCAAGATAATATTTGAATATTGTACCAGACAGTAAATGTTAAGACCCAAAACCTAAAAACTTTTTTTAAATGTAGAATTATTTATTGAGCTATTTAGTTTTATGTTCTACATATAGCTCAAAAGCATTGAAGATGTGAAATCTGAAGGGAACTTGCAGGCTGGACAGAAGGCATCTTGGTGATAAAATGTGTAGAGAATATATATCAGTGCCTGGTAGGATCTCCCCATATGTTTTGGTCCCGCCGTGAGATCCTGAGACTAGAGAGCTTACAGCAATAGAGAGCTCAGGGAAATAATGCCTTAGAATTAAATTGTAGACTTAAAGAAAATGAAAACATGTTTTGTTTTTCCTTGCACGTATGATTTTCTGTCAAGGCATAATTTTTCTTATCGTTCTGCTTAACTCTAGTTGACTAAACTGAGCAATGCGTTACCATCACCCACATAAGGTGCAAGCAGCTTGTAGGGCTCTACAAGATAAGCAGCCCTACATTCTCCCTTTCAGCACCCACAAGTCTTTTCCTACAAAATGCTCTCCTAGTTCTATGCATTTCATAAAAGGGCAATGTCAGAGAGATAGGGAACTCTAGTATGATGGACATCGAGAAATTGGAAATGCAAAACAAGGGCGTGAGGACTGCTCTTGTAGTTACAGGCTGCAGGCCTGCAGTAAAGGAAAGGGCAGGAAGCACCCCTTCTCGGACTGATCAGACCTTCTTCTGCCTCACCTTGAAGAGCAACGGCACCAAATTCACACTGCAGGGGTGCAGACCACCGAGAACTGCAGGATTCTCAAGCTGACCCTCACTCCCTCTCCTGGACCCAGTACCTCTTGTGACCCATTTACATCTCCAGTTTTTGCTACTGGGGACCCCAGCCCATCTTGGCTGCTCTTGAAATGGCCAGTACTCCAAAACTATTCTTTCATCCTTAATCTATCTCACACTTCATACCCATGCATCACCAAAATTACAATTTCTGTAGTGCATCTTAACTCAGTTAAGAAAGAAGGATGAATAAACTAGTTTATTGTATGAAAATGGCTGTCAAGACTACTTGGTAAAAAACGGTGTTTACCCTGTGAAGGGAAAGTGGCTGTGTCCAAGTGCATAGCCCCGGGATGAATACTCAAAGACTTTTTCTCAGGACATCCAAATAGCTTTATGTTCTGCAGTGTCCCACTGCCCAACTCACCCTTAACTGAAGAAGGTATCTGAACACCATGGTTTTTGCTTCTCTTTTCCTTCCCAAGAAGGCCTTACTCAAGTGGAACATCCTCAGTGGTACGGCTTAAAGACATAGACTTTGAAAGGGAAAAGAGCCTCTATGAATCTTCAGAGATACTTCAGAAGAGCATCCTTATTTTCAGTTCTCTTCTTTTCTGCAAGTTATGTGAAGAAATTGTTTAGCAAAGTAAAAGACTTGTAGTAATCTTTTAGTAATTTAAATTAGCTGTATGCCAATTATTTCCAGGTACTATAAAAGAAAATATAATTAAAACAAATGTGATGGTCAAACTTAGAGTTTATTTGGTTGCTAGGCTTTGTTTACATAATAATGTTTCAATCTTTTCATATTGAATGTCATTACAATCAAGCCTCAAAAATCTAAAACATAACCATGGATTGTGATTCTAAATCCATTGGTAAGTTAGCTGTATGGAACTTAGCATGCATCTTCCCACAAAACTGATGTTTCAGTACAGTGAGACCTTGAATTGTGTTGACTCAATACATAGTGAGTATTCAGGGTATAAGGAGGGCTCTAAGGGGATGGTCCTGGTGTCTCAAAGGAAATACAAGAATTCTAAGACAGCAGAGGGATTAAGGATTTAAGGAAAATGAAACAATCCCAGATTTGGCCAGCAATGAAGACTTCACATAATAAAAACTCAGAGTTTCTACTACAGGACTGGCTTGGATTCATAGTGAGAAGTCTGAAAAAGGTTTGATAAGCACCTAGAATTTTGGATTTAGGCATGTGGTATGTCAAGGTGTGAAATTCCCAGGTGCTTTTGAACAGAGAACATATTTGCAATATGGCTCCTGTAAACTAGAAGCCAGCAAAATATGAGTTTGTAGATTCAGGGTGACCAAGCTCCTTGGATAGGGAGAATGAACAAAGCATTGCTGAAAAATGTGTCAAGTTGACGGGGTCCACAGTGAATGCCTGCGTATCAGGGTTACTTCGTAACAAACACAACACCCAAATGTAATGTAGAAGCTAGCCATCATACTGGGTACTATGCCACATCACCAGCTGATAAAGTGGGCTTTTGACAATGCACTGAATCATTCATATCTGTATTTCTCCCACAGAGGCTTTTATAATTGTATCTATCTTGATGTCCAGTGGTGCCAAAACACAAATCTGTCTGAAATCAGTTAATAGATGAAGTTATGTATTTCCTAACTTACTACAAACTTCTGAAATAGAAATAACATCATTTAGGTTGAGCTAGTTTTTCAGGAGGAAGTAAAAGACCATTCCCTAAAGCAAAGGTATATTTGAAAAATTGACAAGTTAGTCTTAGCTGAGTAGTGGAATACTAACTCTTCATAATAATCATGTGCTATAATGCATTCTAAACGAGAGATTAGTTTAATGGTTTCCCACTTTCTGTAATGTATTGAATATTTTGAGGTACCAATTTTTTAATGCTAAATGTAGTATTTCAAAAAATCAGAATTCCATTAAAATTCTAATTAACTTCATTTGCATTTAACATAATTAATGCCTTCCTTTGGAAAAGAATTATTTGTTACAAACTGAAAAATTAAAAAACTGAAAATTAAAAGATGCTTGCCCTTGGAAGAAAAGCTATGACAAACCTAGACAGCATACTAAAAAACAGAGACATTACTTTGCCAACAAAGGTCCATAAAGTCAAAGCTATGGTTTTTCCAGTAGTCATGTATGGATGCGAGAATTGGACCATAAAGAACGCTGAGTGCTGAAGAATTAATGCTTTCAAACTGTGGTATTGGAGAAGACTGTTGAGAGTCCCTTGGACTGCGAGGAGATCAAACCAGTCAATCCTAAAATAAATCAACTCTGAATTTTCATTGGAAGGACTGATGCTGAAGCTGAAGCTCCAATACTTTGGCCACCTGATGTGAAGAATCTTTTCACTGAAAATTCAAGACCCTGATGTTGGGAAAGACTGAAGGCATCAGGAGAAGGGACAATAGAGATGAGATGGCATCTGTGACTCAATGGACATGGTTTGAGGAGGCTCTGGGAGATGGTAAAGGGTGGGGAAGTCTGGCTTGCTGCAGTCCATGGGGTCGCAAAGAGCTAGACGTGACTGAGCAACTGAACAACAACTGAAAACCCACTTGCCCTCAGTTTCTCTTATTAGAAAAGAATATTTTATTTTTTGACAACATAATGGATTGTCATTTTTGTCTTACTGTTGTTATGGGTTGAATTATATTCCCCATAGAAAATATGTTGAAGTCCTAACCTCAAGTACCTCCAAGTGTCACCTGTTTTGGAAATAGGGTCTTTGAAGATGCTGTCAAGTTAAAAAGTCATTAAAGTGCACCCTAGTCCAATATGACTCATGGCCCTGTAAAAAGGGGAAACTTGGACACAAACACAGACATTCATGGAGGGAAGACAAAGTAGAGACACGCAGAGAACACAGTGAAGACAGGATTGAGGTGATGGATCTACAAGCAAAGCAATTCTAAAGACGGCCAAGCAAACCCCCAGAAACTAAGAGGCAAGAACGTACGCCCCCACAGGTTTTAGAGTGAGAATAACCCTGCCCGCCCCTTGATTTTGGACTTCTAGCCTCCAGAATTCTAAGACTGTAAATTTATGTTGTTTTCAGCCATCTAGTGAGTGGCAACTTGTTAAGGCAGTTCTAGGAAAATAGTACATTAGTCAAGTTGCAACTTTCATCGGCTAAACAATGTTCCTGTAAGCCTTTCTGAGCAAGGACTCATATACATGCATTCCTTCATTTCTGGAGAGGAGCTCAAATAATATCCAGCTGTGAGCTGTCATATCATTTCTCTCTGCCTTTCTGACATTTTCTCTCAGAGTTGCAGTACAAGCAAACTACCCAGAAGGATCACAAAACAAATAGAATCAGATGAACTAAGGTAAAGTTAAAATCATGTTGAAAGGACAAAAATTAATTCTCTAGAGGTCCCCAAGGACCACTTTGTATAATGTACCAAATGGATAAAAATTATGAAGAGAAAACTCAAAGAAATAAACTTTATAGTTTTAAAAGCACATAGGATAGAGATGATTAAATGATAGTTTAACCTTATCTCTGGCATAGTTTTTAACATATTCATATTTTATTGTATAATTGAAAAGTAATTTTTAAAGAGTGAATAGAAACTTCAACTTTGCTAGTATTATACCTCTTTACATTTAGATAAAGATTAATCCAAGAGAATACTCTATTAGCAGACTCATCACATAGAGTTATGTTAATTGGAGAAAGGAGAAGAAGACAAAATGCTCTCCAAAGGGCCCCTAGTCATCTTTATTTAAGAGCATATCAAATCCATGTAAATTATCTGTTTACCAGTTAAGTATGTCAATATTGACCTACCAAGTCCTCATTCCTTTGAGAGATTGGTGGGTGTCATCTATTTTCACTGCCAACTGCCCCCTTTCACTTTCTTCTTGTTAGACTTGAAACAACGTTTGAAGATGCATCAATAGAATGGAGAAGAACAAACTAGTCAGTGTGGAGCAGAACCAGGGTTGTGTTCAAAAGATGGCTTCCTAGTATTTTTGCACGGAAATACAATGTTGCTCACACTTCTTACCATGCCATGGATAAGGGAGGGTTTCATGTTATATCCATTAACAGTGGTGGCCAGGCTCACAAAAGTTCCCTATTCAGCCTCCATAGCTCCTTCTGGGTCCTGAATAAAGCCAAAAGGCTCATCTGGGGGGCCTCTGGCATCTGTCACTGCGGGTCTGGGGCTTCAGAGCAGAAGGGCGATTATAATGAACGAGCATGTCTACTCGTTCTCACTTTCTCTCTCCTTACTCTTTGCCTCTTTTCTTTCTGACTGTGGAATGAAACCTAAACTCTCATTATCACAAACCAAGAAAGTAAGAGGGTGAGAGAAGCAGGACCAGGACTGGATCGTATTCCTAATCAAATGGTCAGGCACTGGGTGCGAAACTTAATAATGGCAGAGTGCCTGGAGAGACAAGGCATGGTGAAGAGAGCGCACACACATTGAGCACAACTGAAGAACGTAGTTGGAACCTAGTGGAGTGCTGGGAGCCAACACACGAGACCCTACCCATGACAAGGTCATGAGGGGGAAAACCTGACGGGCAAGGCGGATCAGGTTTTCAGGGATTTCGAAAAGCCCAGCTCACAAGATCCCACCCATGACAAGGTCACGCGGAGAAAGCCCGACAGGCAAGGCAGATCAGGTTTTCAGGGATTTTGAAAAGCTGTCCCCGGCGCTCACCTTAAAGATGATATCTGTATTTCTGATGACTGCCTCAATAGACTACTCCCTAATTTCTGTGACACAGGCAGAAGGCCTTCCCCGATCTCTTCCCAAATAAGAATTTAGAACTTTAATCAATAAGTTTCCCAGGTGGTGGTATTTTATGAGATTATCCAGGGTGAAAGGAGTGTTTTAATTTAAACTCCTTTGCTGGTAGTTTGTTAGCCAAATGCATTTATGCCCTTGGCACTAATATGCATGATTGCTTATAATATCCTAATCATAAAATAGCATAAAGAACCTGATTATATAAAAGCCCTAATAGACATAGAGCCTTTTTGAGGGGTGAAGGAGTCCTATTAGAAAACATAAGAAAAATTATTCTACAGGTGGTTATTGGGTTGACATTTGCTTGCTGTGTTTTGCTTGCTGTGTTTTTGCTTTTAATGTGCTAAGGTTGTGTTATAGAAACCATTGTTAATATAGTTAAAGATCTAGAGAAATAAGAACTTAGCCCTAGTGTGGTAACAATGAGATGGTTGTTAATTGTCAGCCAGGAGTGCTAGGCAGAAGCTGCCTCACCAAAGTCACAGAGTCAGTATGGGGTAAACTTCTTAGATAAACGCAACTGATAACTTTTGCAGAAGGATTAATTTTTGTATTAACAAAGATATAATTCTACTTTGTACTATTGCCCTATGAGACTGCTACCTTTCAGTTAAGGTCACCATAAAAACGGAAAATAGGTTTACATTCACCTGACCTGCATAAAATGTTAATAGCCCCAAGGCCAGAAGATCATGTGCTAAGAATTACTATAGAATTAGAAAGCAAAAAACATCCTGCTTTTCCTAAAAAACAAAATGATGTAATACTAATCCTGTGTAATCATGAGTAAGCATCTTGTACCTTGAAAACGTTCTGAGAAAGGGTATAAAACCTGTTGTCAAAAAGTAAAACACAGACTTGGCCCTATCAAGGCTGGTCTCACGTGTCTTCTCTCTCTCGCCGACGCCGTTCATCCTGAGGGTATCCCCTGGATCCTGCCGAGGCTGGACCCCGGCAGTAGAGGGTTAGGGATCCTAGCAGATCGACAGAATCCAGGTTGGGGTAATCTTGGGGCAGAAACTACTAGTCATTGCCTGGTGTCTATCCACAGGAAATTAGAGTTTCAGGTACCAAAACTGGGTTTAGGGACACAGTGTCAGGCTGTAGAGAAGGTGAACTGCAGTGTAAAGAAAAGAGAATGACAAAAGTATGGGGACAGGAATGAGATAAGAAGTTCACATCTGCGAATGAAGACTTAAGATGCAGGAGGAGCTGCAGTTCAGGAAGCAGAACAGTAATCCTGACTGAGGCACCTAGTCCTGAGTATAACCAGCAGAGAAGTCTGCGTGGTCTCCTCGGAGACACTCATGCTACTCTGGTGGAAGTCAAAGTGTTAGCCCCTCAGTTGTGTCTGAGTTGGTGCGACCCCAGACTCTAGCCCACCAGGCTCCTCTGTCCATAGAATTCTCCAGGCAAGAATACTGGAGTGGGTAGCCGTTTCCTTCCCATGGGATCTTCCCAACCCAAGAATTGAACCTGTATCTCTTGCACTGAATGCAGATTCTTTACTGTCTGAGGCACCAGGGAAGTCCAAAGAGGGAAGCTGAAGCTCAAGTTTAAAACTGAAAGTGTTAGTCGCTTAGTCATGTCTGACTCTTTGCAACCCTACGGACTGTAGCCCACCAGGCTCCTCTCTCCATGGATACTCCAGGCAAGAACATTGGAGTGCATAGCCATTCTCTTCTTCAGGGGATCTTCCCAGTCCAGGGATTGAACCAGGTCTTCTGCATTGCAGGCAGATTCTTTACCATCTGAGCTACCAGGGAAGCCCTGCCACTCTGTTACAAAGTGCTAAACTTCGCCTGATTGGAGATGGAAGATGGAAGTGGTTAAGAATTCCTCACCCATGATTGGTTCAACACAGAAATTGGGATGAGATGGGACTTATAGAAAAATGGCTCTAATGAAAGCCTTAGGGAAATAGAATCGGGGCACTGGCAATAGTTTAGGGAGTGATAGCACATTTGGAAGATATCTCCTGAGCACGAATTTTTTAAAAGAGTGAAACAAGTTTTTATTTTCAGCTAAAGTTTCTCATTTTATGACATTCATAAACCTTCTCTTTAGTATGAATTGTCTACTACATTATGTAGTGGAATCATGGGGCTTTTCCACCTCCATTCTTTCTAATTTATAGTTTTTCATTTACAGTATACTACCAACCACATTTTCTCATTATATCTTATGGAACTACTTCTTTTAAAACTCTGATACTTGGTAGTATATGTGTGTTCAGTCACTCAGTCATGTCCAACTCTTTGTGACCCCATGGACTGTACTCTGTCAGGCTCCTCTGTCCACAGGATCTGCCAGGCAAGAATATTGGAGTGGGTTGTCATATCCTATTCCAGGTGATATTTCTGACCCAGGGATCAAACCCACATCTCCTGCATCTTCTGATTGGCAGGTGGATTCTTTACCACTGCACCACCTGGGGAGCCCTGCTTGATGGTACACTTTACCTTTTATTTGAGCCCCTACAGGCATACCTGACTTCCCAGGTGGCACAGTGGTAAAGAATCTGCCTACCAATTCATGCATGTACAGGAGTATCTAAGTGACTATCTTCAATATCAACAATATCATCACCATACTGTACTCGGACTCTGTTACTCTGAAAGTTGCAACTATTTAAACCAGGATGAACTTCTGTATTGCCATTCTTTTTTAAAAACAATTTATTTATTTATTTTAACTGGAGGCTGATTACTTTACAATATTGTAGTGGTTTTTGCCATACACTGACATGAATCAACCATGCGTATACATGTGTTCCCCATCCTGAACCCCCCTCCCACTTTCCTCCCCATCCCATCTCTCAGGGTCATCCCAGGGCACCAGCCCTGAGCACCCTGTTTCATGCGTCGAACCTGGACTGGCAATCTATTTCACATATGATAATATACATGTTTCAATGCTATTCTCTCAAATCATCCCACCCTCACCTTCTCTTTTTTCTTTTTTTTACCAAATATACTCTTGGTTAAAATTAGAAGTTAGATAACTTCTGTTTTGTTTGAATTATTTCCATACCCAATAAAATTTTGTCACTGATTTTTTTTCCAATTATTCACAAATCTTTCTGGGACAGAATGCACTAGTAGAAAACACTGTATCTCTACGGTGTTGGAAACCATTGTCGACTGTCTTTCTTCTTGCCACTCATATTCAGTTGGTCACAAAGAAAGCTCTGTAATTTCTCTGCCTTTCCACCAACACTAACAGTGCCTAACTCCAGCTTTCACTATCACTCACCTGAACATGTCACTCCTGACTAGTTTGCCTGCTTCCAGTCTCTTATATTTTTTAATCTATCCATATTCTGCTTACCTTTCTAAAACATATATGTCTAAATATTTCCTCTCCTTAAATATCCACTAACTTCTAATTGTCTACAAGACCAAAAACATACTCATAGTGTGGCACAAAAACTCCTTAGAGTCTAGCCCTAACCAATTTATTTTTCTGCTGCTTCTTTGATGTGACCTACTCTGGTCACATCAACATACTTACTGTATCTCAATGTTGGTATGTCATGAACTTGTTTTGATTGACTTCTGTCCTTGAGAACTCTTTATCCCTCTTTCTTTGTTACAAAGCCACCAACGTCCAGATCAAATGGTACCTCCTCTGGAAAGTCTGCATGTCCTATCCCTTCTCTCTCCCCACCCTCAACCAATCAAGTCATCCTTCCTGCTTCCTGGTTCTTTGTATAGATCTATCTTAATAACATTCACCCTATCCCATCACATCAGTTATAATCCATACATTCTTTTCTTCTACTCAGTCAGCTTCTGAAAATCATGCAACATGCCTTATTAATATTTAAAGACTTAATATTTAAAAGGTGCTTACCACCTGCTAGGTACTCAATATGTATTCATGTTAATAAAATGAATAAAATAAATTAATTCACATAGAATCTAATGCCGTGATTGTGATAGTACTAGCCCTTAACCTAGTTCTCATCCATCTTTAAATGAATTGAAGATTTTTACAGAATTTAGAAGTTTTCATGATTTTTTCACTGAGACAACAATCTTAACAGAAATATAGAAGCTATCTTCATACATACATACATATATATTCAATACATATCTATACACACATATACATACATACAATTATTCTGCTGAAGATCATAAACACTCAAGTATTATAAGAAACCTCCACTAAAGATGTACACAGTACTCTGGAATCATTTATATACTTCACTGCATTGTGTAGACTTTTCATGTTGTGTGCCTTTAAATAACCTTGACTTGGTATGTCCATGGTAACCAGAACCATGTACAGTCTAGGAAAATGTTACTGATTCTCTCCTTGAATTTCAAGAAGCACTTCTCTGTGATGCTTACAGCCTAAATTACTAGATTTTCCCCCTTTGAAAGACTCTTTTAAAGGGAATTTTCTAATATGGAAATTGTTTCTTATAAAACAGCAAAAATTATACAGTGGATATCTTACATTTACAGTGGATAATCTATTAGCTGCAATCACAAGCTTCAGTATCTTATTTGCTAAAAAATATCTCTCCTAGACTTAGCAAAATTACCCCATTTAATTACATTGTCTTGTAAAAACAAAATATGAAGGGACCTTGATTTAAAAAGGGGCTATGGGATTCTTTTCACAGCCTATCATAGAGTCTTTCAAGCTCAAATATGCCAGCCAGAGCAACAAAGCCTGAAAGAATAAAGACATGATTTGGAAGGCCCTATAAATAAAAAGTTGAGCATAGTAAAACTGAGACATTCATTCTTTTTACTGATTTTACAGAGGGAAATGGACACTATTTGAAAAAGATTTTTATGCATCCATAGATGAGAGCATTGAAGTTTGTTGCCAAAGAAAGGATACTCAAAAGCAAAATGGACTGTTGTGTATGATATTTACACTTGATATTAGTGAATGCTTAATAAATGTCAAGAACTACTTTTCACCAGGGTTAGCTCAATCCATACTCACAATAAATACTGGTGGTAAACATTATTATTATCTCCATTTACAGAAGAAGAAATGGAAGCACAGAGAGGTTAGTAACTCTCCCAAGGTCACATTTCTAGCAGTTAGCAGAACTAGGATCAAAACTTAGGAAGTTGCATTTCCTTTTCTAGGAGATCTTCTGGACCAAGGGATCAAACCCTTGTCTCCTGCTTGGCATGCAGATTCTTTACCATAACACAGGCGCCCCACCCTCCTGGAGCTCTGCGGGCCAAGGGAGCAGGGTGGGGGAGAGGGGAGGGAGCCTGGAGCTCTGTGGGGCCCCAGGGAGCGGCGTGGGGGAGAGGGGAGGGAGCCTCACATGGAGGGGACGTTTGTATAATGATGGTGGGTTTGCCTTGCGGTACAGCAGAAACCAACGCAACATGGTGAAGCAATTTTCCTTCAATTAAAAAAAATTTAAAACAAACTGTGAAGCCTGCTCCTGATCCCACATTCTATACTTAGGACTGCACTTCCAGGGAATATTCCTGAAGGAGTTTGATGCCAAGCTAGATAGAACATAGGTCTGAAACTTAAGGCAAATCTTATTAGTCATAGATATGAGGCTCTCTTTTCAGAAGGAAAAAAATATCAAACTTTATTTGAAAATTGATAGTAAGGCCAAGTTTTTTGCAGTGGAGGATACACTTTATAGACAGAGAAACAACATTTTTATTAATTTCTTGATCACAGCTACTAAGAGAACTGAATAAAATTTTTTGGCCACTAGGGGCCTGGTGGGCTACAGTCCATTGGCAGAGTCAGACACGGTGGAGAATGCACGCAGCAACACAGCTATTTGAAATAACATATGGATCATGTAATTTCAGTATAGATTTAATTTAAATTTTGATTATTGTGGATTACAGGGTTTTTTTATGTATGGAGAAATTAAAACTGTAGAAGAAATACACTAATGAATATCCAAATAAATCTATTCTGGTTTATGTATGTAGCATCAATCCCTTTAAAATTGCACCACTAAAATAGATGACATTTGAACATTTTGGCACTGAAAATATGAGACATTTTCCACACATGTGCATACTCTCACACACACAATTATCTGAAAATAAAGTTTAATTCCCCCTACACAAAACAGATATATGAAAATATTATTTACAAAATAGATGAATAACAGGAATATTTTAGAACTTAGATCTTTTTACTCCTAATCCATTACACCATCTGCAGGGAGCCGGCCTGAATGTACAGGCCCCTTACGGCTCTAAGAGAGATCAAAAGGTCTCTCTTTGTCCTGCCACCCCTTCTTGTTAAAGTATAGACTGGCATTTGTCTCCTTCAGGGAAAAAACACACCGGTGACCTTTTTGCCTGTTTTTCTGGTGCTGATAAGCTCATCATGCCTGAAACCTGTTTTCCATCTAATGTTCTATTGATGAAGCCTGTTTTCTATCTAATGTTCTAATGATCTTAATCATGTTGGGCGCTAGGGTAATTAACACTTTACTGATCTTGAGTGGGAATTTAAAACATCCGTAGCTCTGCACGTATGCAAACCCTCAATCTATTCTTAGTAACTCCTGTTAGCGTATATATAGGCGTGGTATTCTTCAATAAAGTTGGCGGAGTCAGACGCAAGCGGACTCCGTCCCTCTCAACCCCATCTTTCTCTTTCTGAGTCTTCTTTCTGAGTCTTCTTTTTCCAAGGTACTCTGGTGATTGCGTTCTTGACCAGTTCGTTTGCCGGCAGGCTCCGGCAACCTTCTATGAAGAAACATTAGTATCAAAATGCATTTAAAAAGTATTATTGTTATCTGAAATGATGCATTAAGAAAAAGCATGTTGAGAGCAATGAATGGTTTTTCACAATTTTCCAAGAGGATGCAGACACTGGATGAGTCAGGAACGTGTGGAGGAATACATGGACCTTCCCACAACCTCATATGAATATCTTCATGAAAACACAAAAAAATGTAGACTTGAAGGAGAGCCTCACATTCAATGACTAGGCTTGGGCCTGTTTCTTATTGTCTGCGGCTTTTCCATAAACTATTTTAGAAGGAAAATGCTGTATTTTCCACTTTGCATCCAGCTTATTTCAACTTCCTCATGAGCACATTTCAAATCAAGTAAGATATGACACTCAGCTTGAGTTAGGAACTTCAATAGCCAAGGCTTCGATGGAGTTATAAAGGGAAATTGGTAAAAAATAGTTATTCTAACTTTTGGGGTTTTGTACACAAAAACATTATAAGGTCATGCAATATCTCAAGATTAGCTCTTAGGAATAAATTCTTAAAAAAGTTAACATGTGTTTAGATTTGCTCACACAGAAACAGCTTTTACAATTCCCTGTTAGTTGCATTGTATTCTGTGATAAGAACAACCTCTATCCATAATGGTTAAAGGGCCATTGTAAGAAAAGATGGAAATAGGGAACCTGGAATTTCAACCTTGCCCTGAAGGTCAGTGCTCTTTTGTTCTCTAGAGTCTCATCATAGAACTTGTGTGTCTTAATATGAACTAACATCTACCTTTCACATCAAGGTGCAATTGAACTCTTGGTGCGAGAGATAGCAGGATAGATGCCCTCTCTTCTCTGCAACATGACATGACTGAGTAGATGGGGCTCCACCAAGGTCACAGAGTTCATGCAGGAATAGAAAGGACACCAGTTCTGACTATCGAAGCGTTCCTCTGCTACAAAGAACCTGCAGGAGACACAAGATATGAGAGATGGTGCTATTGCATATAAAGTGTCCGTGTGAGCAGAAGAGAAGGGGACTACAAAACCAAACAGTGATAAAACCACTGATAAAAGATGCAGGATATTACAAAGCAGGGCAGCACTCTTCAGGGGAACAGAGAGGAAAGCAATCCAACACAGGTTCAAAATATCAGCTCACGCTTACTCTGATTCTGTTGAGTTCACCTCCTCATTCCCTCAGTCCCTGGCCCCATTTGAAGCCCTTCCAACATGGTGATTTCTTTGAGAGGATGACATTAAGATTATGGCCAAACTAACTGAGCAGAAACTAGTCTGGTTGCATTTTAGGTTTTACTACATGAAGCCAATTTATAGAATTATGGTTATATTATACACTTTCCTCTAAAGAGCAATCATTTGCTGATCTCTCCTGATTGTAATCACATTTGTTGCTTCTATTCCAGATGATTAGTGCTGGCTTTGTAACACAATACAGTGCTGTGATTGTCCTGAAACCACATTCATTATTAATCAAGGATGGTCATATGCCTGGATGACTCTATTCCAAAAGCATAAATAATCTATCAAGATTTGCCAAGGGGTGATTTTGCTTCCTCCATTGTTAGAATTATTTATTTTAAGATTTTTTTAGAACCACGCAATTTCCTTCTTTTTAATAAAAATCATTTATTCTTCCACATGAGCCACATTTTATAAATAACCTTCTTTTATGGGTAAAAATGGATCTAATTCAGCTTATCTTCTCTCTCTGTACTATTATGTGCAATTTATGTCTCTAAATGATTGAAAAAAATGGAGAAGAGCCTCATTTGTGGGCAGACTGATCAAGAGCTAGTGTACTGCATGTGCTTACATTTTCTACTGAAATGATCCAAGGGCAGATATGAGATTTTGCCCATCATTAGAGTTGTCTTTCTGTTGTAGAGTGAGGCTTTAATATGAGTTAAATTAAAAAAAAAAAAAATTCCTTGGGAAAATAAATTATGGTCTTAAAAGACTGTACTCTTGGAATAACAGACTGAGTCCACATTGTAGGTACAAATGTGGTTTCTGGCAACCATGAGTTGCTTTCCAGGCAAAATTTCCTCCTCCAGAAAACTTTGCTGTTTGATATTCTCTGCAAAAAAATCCTTTCAGTTAAAAATCTGTAGGCAAAATAATAATGAGTGGTCTGAGCCTCTAGGCATTCTAAATTGTATATTCTTTGAAGGAAAAAAAAAAAACTCCAAGAAGGTGTTCTTTAATGAGTTAAAAGAACATAATAAAACATATGCATAATTTTGTTTAAAAAAATAGAAGCTGAATAAAACCAACTACTTTCAAGTAGAAATGGCATCTGAAGTGAAACTTTGGCTCTATCTGCTCTACAAATCACTTGCAAAAATGCTAATCATTGCTTTAATTATTGCTTTATTTTGTTAAATTCACCATGTGTCTTCTCATAAAAGGTTATTTTCAAGGAAAGGTTGAACTCTCTTACCACCTCATGCTCTCCTGAAGTAGTGTGGAAACTCAGGAGAATACTAATAATTGTGATAGTAAAAATAATAATATATGATTTATAAAAAGAAAAGTAACTTTCTTCTCTAAAAAAGTTAATTCATGTACACACACACACACACACACACAAAAATGTTGTTGTTCAGCTGCTAAGTCATATCCAACTCTTTGTGACCCCATGGACTGTGGCGTTCCAGGGGTCCCTGTCCTTCACCATCTCCTGGAGTTTGCTCAAATTCATGTCTATTATATATAATATTAATATTTAATGTTAGTGTTTTTAAAAAGTTCCTCTTCATTGGAGAAATTGAAGAATTGCAGTAAGCCATCCATGAAATAAAAATCTATGTTGAATGGTATATATGCTTTAAAATATATGAAACATTATGCAAACCTCTTTTTAAATGATGGCATTGCTCTTGATAACTGCAAGTTAGTCTAGCAATTTGAGAAGCCTTATTTATAAGACTTAACATTCACCAGCCTTCCAATCTCAACAACAGTAAAATAACTTCTGTTTTTGCTGAAATTAAAAATACTAACTTCTGCAACCTCTCACAAAAAGGACTATTACATATCTGAAGGACAAATAAAATACTGGCTCCGCCAGATCCCACCTCAATTCACACCTTTCCTGGACTATTCATTTGATTCTACAGGCCAACAATGTGGCTTCCTTTAGTCTCTGGTTTTGTACTCTTTTCAGGAAATAGAGGCTACCATCTATGAGCTCAAACAGGAAAGGTCACCAGGTAAAGCAAAGGTCAGAATGTCACCCATCTGTATTTGACTGTGTTATCATATAGCACCTGCCTGTAAAATTTGCCAGCTACTTATCAACTATACCAGCCTCATTTCTCTAACTGTTTACAGGTAGTGTTCACCAAAGGGCATCAGATAAGGAATTAGACACCCAGTCCTGGCAATTAAAGAATATATTGAACTTAGTTCCCTAAATAGATAGAGTCCTCTGAAACACCTTTTAAACCAGATTTCATTTGAGCTGCAAACCGGAAGACTTTCACTAGGAATTGTCCCAGCCCCACCCTCCCATGGACTGGCTCAGAGTTACACAGGTGACACCCAAATGCAGCAAGTGGGGATGCAGGACAACGACCTGCTTCCTGGACATCAGATCCTGGAGAGCGCTTGGATGGACGGCAATGCGTCTGGGGCAAGGTCATGAGCAGAGAGGTTTTATCAAGCTGGATAGGTAGGAAACAAGGCCAAGATGCTATCACTTTGTTTCTTTATATTTCACTGATCAGAGAGGCCCTCTTAGGTTGGATGGACAGATAAGTATATAAAAGAGAGGGCCCAGAATAAATGCCAGTTCCTTGATTCTGTGTTTACACCCCCTTCATTCATATTTAAACTTACAAACTGAAACATGTTTCTACCTACCAAATGCAATTATTTCCTATATAATACACCCTCACCATCTATTAAAAAAGAGAAGACCCCAAATCCCATAAGTTTCTGTTTTCATTTTGAAGTAATGCTCATTCTTCTTCCAGTAAAGCCACACTCCCTCTTTGATATTTTTCAACTAAATATTATAGATTCACAACTATCACTAAATCTAATTTAGGAAATATGTTAATAGATATAAATATCATTATGATAAAGCAAGAGAAACATATGATAGCTACTCTAATCTTCATTTTTGCATTTGAAGGTTGCAGGTGGTAGCTATAACCTTGTCGTTTAATATTGATTCAATGTTCTCTTTTCTCTCTGCCAGCCTCCAGGTGGACCTGGCTCTTTATGACTCATACGTTCATTGCTAAAGGAACTTAGCTCTAAATTGTATTGTTATAATTCTCACTTAATTGGGTATAGAAGTACTAAAAGGCACTCCAGTAATGCTAGTTTCTAGAACTAGATTTCATTTTCACTGTGAAACACAAACACTATTTCTTGCTGATCATCAGATTCAAGATCCCCAGCTAACGCAACAAACTCCTTCTTTGCCTGTTGGTAAAGAGGGACTAAAACTCCAAATCGCCAGATGGTTGTCTCAACACCTAGTTCAGTGCTTCCTCATGAAATCTTACATTAACTGTTAACAATACCACTCAGTCAACACAATCCAAAGTAGTAGGACTAGAAGCAGATATTCTGTAAGAGACTCATTGATGATAATGATAATGAGAGAAGTCATGAACATTTCTACCCTTGGCTCCACATCCACGATTTTTGGCTAAGAAACACCATATACTGGTAACAGCTGAAAGTACATATTGCATCTCATGGGAAAGGACCCCATCCTCAAAGAGGTTGTTATCCACTGACTCCATACTTAAGCCTTTAAGAAGGCATTTCCTCATGCCATCAGACCATTTATTGCTGCATGACAAGGTAAATAGCAAGACAGAAAATCCTTTGTTAGAGTGTAGAATACTCTGTGACAATTAAGGCATTTAAAATCTATGGATTATTATAAAATTCATGTGTACAGGCCATAAAGTAGAAGAAAACAACTTTGAAAAAAAGAATAAAGTGAAAGGAAGCACTCTACCCCATATTAAGGCCTACTATATAGTTATGGTAATCAAAGCAGTGTGGTATGGATGGAAGGATAGATACAAAGGTAAATGAAACAGAATAAACAATCCAGAAACAGACCTGCACACATATAGCCAACTGATTTTTCTGACAAGAGTGCCAAAGCAATTCAATGGAAGAAGAACATACTTTTCAAAAAATGATATGGAACAACTGGACACACATAGGTGCGTACACACACACACAGAGTTAACCTCAACCTAAACATTATATCTTTCACAAAAATTACAAAAAATAGATCACAGGTTAAATGTACAAGGAAAACTATAAAAGTTTTAGAAAAAATAACACAGGGGGAAAACACTTGGGATCTAGGTCTAAGCAAAGAGTTTGTGGACTTGATAGCAAAAGCATGATCCATAAAAGAAAAAATTGATCATTGGACTTAATCAAAATGAAAATCTTTTTCTTTGTGAAACATCCTATAGAAGGTATAAAAATAAAATTTTTATTCTGGAGAAAATATTTGCAAACCCCATGTCTGAAAAAGGACTATTATTTAGAACTCTCAAAACACAACCATTAACAAACCAATTAGAAAATGGACAAAAAACATGAATAGCTATTTCACTCAAGAGAATATACAAATAATAAGTAGGTTCATGAAAATATACTCAACACAATTAGCTATTAGAGAAATAGCTAATACCAAACAAAACCTCAGTGAGATATCACCCTACATCTATCAGAATGGCTAATATAAAAAGCAGTGATAAAACTAGATACTGAGGAGAATGGAGAGAAGTTAGGGCATTATTTTCCTGGTGGAATGGAAAATGATTCAGCCATAATGGAAAAGAGCTGGCAGTTTCCTATAAAATTAAACATTCAATTTCCATATGACCTAACAATTACACTCTTGAGCATTTATCCCAGAGAAATGAAAACTTAAATTCACACAATGTATACAGGAACACTCATAGTTCCAAACTGGAAGCAATCCACATGTCTTTCAATACGCAAATGGTGAAACAGACAGATATATACATACCACAGACTATTACTCAGCAACAAAAAGGAAAGAAGTATTGATACATGCAACATGGATAAAATGCCAGGGAATTATACTGAGTGGAAAGAGCTAATCCTAAAGGTCATATGATATTTTATTTCATTACATTACATCTTTGAAATAAAATTATAGAAATGGAGAAGAGGTGAGTGATTACCTGGAGTCAAGGATGGGAGTATGAAAGAGAGGTGGGTGTGGCTATAAAGGGCAACATAAGGGCCACTTGTGATGATGAGATATTCTGTTCCTTGACTGTATCAATGTCAATATCCTACTGATGGCAAGAGCATGACAAGCTGGAAAAGCAAATCTATACCTAGAATAAATATCTGTTCCAGGGGACCCAAATTGCCAAGAGCAATTTCACCTCTCCTTGAAATAGGTGTGTAGTGCAGTCAACCTATATTAGACAGCTGGCTGGTACTCCTGGGGCAAGGGAACCACACTGCAGGCTCAGTAGTAGACTCTACTGTTAACAGATTAGGTATTCTGTGCTCATGTTACTCAAATTAGCCTTGGTGAAGAGAAACTCCTATTGTCAAGGTCATGCATAATCTGCATCTCCCCATGTGGATTCTTTGGAGTTCGTTAAGCAAGTACTGCAGTTTATAAGCAACCACTGACTCTCACCCATGTAGCGGCTCCTCTTGTCCATCTGATTGTTGAGAAGTTCCTCTGCAGTGGGTGCTCTTTGCCATCCTACCTTCTTTCTGTTGCCATATAACATTTTTTAAAGCTTTTGTGTGTCATTTGTTTTCTTTGAGTCACTTTCATAGTTCATCCAAATGAGAATTCTTTTATTTTTATTTTCTTTTTACTTAACCTGACATTCTCAACTTTTAATTAGGAAACCTTACTCATTCACATTCTAGTGAATCCGCAAAAGGAAATAAAGGAAATAAATGTAATAACAAGAAACATGCTAATGTGGTTTATATACCAACTATGTCCCAAAATAGCATCTTTGCCAGTGAATTATGCCTAAAAGTTTATAATTTCATGTCTATAGTATGCCTTAATATAAAGCTATTGGAAAAAAATGTTACTAGACTAGTTGTCTAGTTTTGAATCACAAAATATAGTACTATAGTGTATAAATAATATGTTCCATGCATTAAAATTAATACAAAGTAAACATAGCTTCATTTTTGTGTTATCTTTGGAGCTTTCTAATAACATTTACAAATTTATTTTTACCATTAAATAATTATTCAGAGAGTAGATAGACAGTATCACCAAGCTCATTTTATGAACATAAATAATGAGATAAATAAGCAGTTGGATATTTATGTCTGAGGCTGAGGTTGAGTGAGGTCTGGGCTGAAACTTCATAGGGGAAGTGATCAGCATAAAATGGTATTTAAAGTTATGAAACTGAAGAGGATCCCATAGGAAAGGGCGTAAGCCAAAAAAGGGAAGTCAAAGAACTAA
The DNA here is from genome assembly GCF_910594005.1 of Cervus elaphus. Lineage (NCBI taxonomy): Eukaryota > Metazoa > Chordata > Mammalia > Artiodactyla > Cervidae > Cervus > Cervus elaphus. The sequence continues at coordinate 8,806,744 of NC_057833.1, read as the reverse complement.
GCCTGAGGTGTAAAATTTCGGCATCAAGTTGCTCAAAAGCAACAGGGAAAGGAGTCTGAGACAGGGCATCTAGACAGATGGTCAAATTAGTCTCCTGGAAGGCATGTGCAGAAAATGTTTAAAGGAGAAGATTTCAACTGTGTGATGTCTTAGAATGAAGTCTAAAAATTAATGAGTGGATCTAGCAATGTGCAAGACATGATGACTTCTTGATAGCAAGAAACCTTGCTGTCCTCCCTTCCAAACAACTTCCCAAAAGAGCCATAGACAGCCGCTGGACTATGTATATGCCCATCATTCAATGGAATCTAGTCGCTTAGATTATATGACAAATAGAGATGTAACAGTGAAAATGAAAATAACAACTCTGGATTGAGTATTTACTCTCTCTGGCAGTGTTAGGCATTTAGAAGGTATTAAGTTGGTTAATAAAGAGGTTACCAGCTATTGATATGCAGTTGAAGAAACTGCCTGCTGGTTTGCCTATGAGGAAACTGAGGTCCAGAGAAATTAAATGATTTCTCTGTTAATAAACGGTAGAGGCAAACTTGATCTGAATTTTCTTGATCTCAAAGTTTACGCCTTCTTCTCTACCATAATTAAATATTGACAGAGATATGCATCTAGTTACATCTATGTGTCATTATAATAATTAAAAAAAAAGAGGATGAAAAGAGAAAAGTCTGGAGGGAAAATTTTTTTGCTAGAAGTGTCAAAGCCACCAGGGAAACCTGTCTTCAAACCAGATAGTGCTGACTACTGTATAAACAACTTGGATATTTTGAAGAAAAAATTAACTGCATTTATAACTAGTTCAGATATCTTTCCATAACATCATTAGGAGAACTGTCCCAGTTAATTAAAGGAAAATAAGCTTGTTTTCATAAATATACACATACTGACACAAACTTCTAGGATTATTAAGAATGCTAGATATTCTCCAATCATTGTCAGAAATCAAACTTCTATAAATAAATCAGCATGCATTTCTCTACCCAGGACCTACCTGCATAAGGATGGAACTGGGTTCACTGTAATTTAACAATCTCTCTTTCTGTGTCTCTTTCTACCTATATATATATATACTATATATATACCTATATATATATAACATTTATAATATTCCATATTCTCTCTCAATGTATATTTAAAATTTAAACATTTGTAGAGAGAATTTGTAGAGAGAATATGGTGAGAATATATAATAAGAGAGATTCAGCAATAAAAGCTGTTTTGCTACTGCTGGGAATCTTACTCACAGGTGTGTTAGTTATTTTCTTATTCTAATCTTGCTACCAGTTCACTGGGATTAGTATTTTGACAGGTTTGCTTTGTCTTTATTTGCAGCAAGCTTACTGTAGAAAGTTTACTGTTTAATAATAAATATAACCTCACTCATGAGCAAATCAAACTGATAAAAATGTCTGATCAGAGTATTTTCTTCCAACTGCAAATTCTATGCATTGTTAAAATGCATATGGATGATATGGGTATTACTTACTGCTCTTTCTTTTCAATAAATCAAGTCTTCTCTTGATTTATTATTTATATGAGTTGCTTCCAGTAAGCAGTCACTTAGTGCTACTGCAGATACAAAACTAAAGAAAATATGAAATGAACATATAAACTTTAGGAACTCACATCTGACCACATTGTTAATTATTTCACAGAGGAAAATGTTCATGGCTTTTATATAAAATATTTCAATAATATAAAAAGCCAAAGAAAGTGATTTAATATTATTATGATAAATTTGATGCTGGCATTGTTTCTAAAATAAAGAAAAATGGGAACTAACTTTTAATTAATTACATAAAACAACTTTAACAGATATTTCATGTATTTATTCAGCAGATATTCAGATTCTACTATGGACCAGGACTATACTAGGCACTAAGAGTGCAGCAGAAAAAGAAAAAGAACAAGAAAACCCCACACACGTGTGGAGGTTTAATTTCCCAAACAACCTGTATCTGCAGTACTATTATCTCTGTTTTCCAGATAAGAAAACTCAAGCATAGAGAAATTAGTCAATTTGGCTAAGTTTGCATATCTAGTTACGGGGCAAGTAGAAATTTGATTCTAAAGTTCCCCAATATTCTCTCTGTTTTCCACTGTGCTGCATTAAACATGCTCCTCATTACATATCAACTGCCTAAAATTAACAAAAGATTTATAGATCTGCTTTTTAACTCTCCAGAATAAGCCACAAATTTAACACAATATCAATAAAAATAACATTAGTGTGTATTTCTCGAGTTAGACAAATTGATTATAAAATTTAGAGAGAAAGTAAACAATCAAGAATAGCCAGGATATCCCTAATAACACGTACACTGTGAGCCAACTAGCCATACCAGTATCAAAAACATTACAAAATTTCTACAGTTAAAACAGTAGAGTACTTAGGATTAACTAGACCAACAAAAAAGGGCAGAAAATGCAAAAATAGACTTAAGTGCACATAGGTCTATCCAACGGAATTAATTACCTTTATGGATATACAATTTATATACCATGAAATTCATCCATTTAAAGTTTGTAACTCGTTGCTTTATAGAATATTCAGAGTTGAGCAAGAATCACTACATTCTAATTGTAGAACATTTTCTCTCTCCTAAAGGTAATCCTGTACTCATTAGCATTCAGTTATTATTTCCCAGCTCATTACCAAACCCAGGAGACTAAACAACCACTAATATATTTTCCAGTCTCTATAGATTTGCCTTTTCTAGACATCTCATATGAAATGACATTATCCAATAAGTGGTCTTTTGTAATGGGCCTCTTTCATTTAGCATAATGTTTTCAAAATTCATCCATGCCACAGCATGTATCAGTACTTCATTTTTTAAATTGTTGGACAGCTTTATATCATATTTGCTGTCCACTCATCACTTTTTTGACATTTGAATTGTTTTCATTTTTGGCTATTATGGAGAGTACATCTATGAAAATTCACATATAAGATTGTGTAAATACTTATATTTACAAAATATACTCTGTATTTTTCATACACACACACACACACTTAGGATTGGAATTTTTGGTTCATGTATAACTCTGTATTTAACATTTTGAGAAACTGCCAAACTGTTTTGAAAATTGGCTGCACCATTTTACATTCTCATCAGCAGTGAATGATGAGAATGTAAATTTTCTTTCAACTTTCTACGGCCTCACCAAGGCTTGCTATTATTGTTCTTTTTTGTTATAGACATCCTAATGAATGTGAAGTGCAGGTATCACAACGTTTAGATTTACTTTTCCCTAATAACTGGAAGGACTGATGCTGAAGCTGAAACTCCAATACTTTGGCCACCTCATGTGAAGAGTTGATTCATTGGAAAAGACCCTAATGCTGGGAGGGATTGGGGACAGGAGGAGAAGAGGCATGTATTTTCTTGATGATATCATTTGCAGTATACAAAGATTTTGTAAATTTTTTGATGACATCTAATTGACCCAATTATTTCTTTTGTTGCTTTGCTTTTGAGAAAAAAAACCAAAAAGCAAAAAACATTGCCTAACCCAAGATAATGAAGATATACTTCTATGCTTTCTTCTAAGAGTTTTATAATTTTATCTCATATTTAAGTATATGATCCATTTTGAGTTATTTTTGTGTACAGTTAGAAACAGTTCCAATTTCACTGTTTTGCATATGGATTTCCAAATGTCCCGGTCCCATTTGTCAAGCAAACAAACAACAACAAAAAAATAAACACCTATGTTTTCCCCATTGAATGGTCTGGGACCCCTTGTTGGAAATCAATTGACAGTAAATCTATGGACTTTTTTTCTAGACTGTCAATTCTACTCCATCGATGTACATATCTACACTTATGCCCATTCCACCCTTTCCTAATTAAGGTAGTTTTGTATTAAGTTTTGAAATCAGGAACTGTGTTCTTTAATTTTATGATTCTTTTAAGATTATTTTGGGTATTCTGGGTCTCTTGTACTTACATATGAGTTTTAAGATCAAATTTCCATTTATGCAAAAATAAAATAGCAAGCTATAGCTTTCATAGGGATTGCATTAAACCTATAGGTCAGTTTGGGGAACACTGTCATATTAGTGAAAGTCGCTCAGTCGTGTCCGACTCTTTGCGACCCCATGGACTATATAGTCTGTGGAATTCTCCAGGCCAGGATACTGGAGTTGGTAGTCTTTCCCTTCTCCAGGGGATCTTCCCAACCCAAGGATCAAACCCAGGTCTCCAGCATTGCAGGCGGATTCTTTACCAGCTGAGCCACTAGGAAAGCCCAAATAATAAGTCTACCATTCCACATCCAAGAGATATTCTTCTATTTGTTCAGATCTTCTTTAATTTTATTCAGTATTTTGTAGTTTTTAGTATACAAGCCTTGCACCTAAGTGGATTCCTATTTTATTCTTTTTTTTTTTTTTTTTTTTTGGTAGTAGAAATGGAATTACTTTCATAAATTCATTTTCATTTTTTATATATTTTTTTAAAGTTTTTATTTGGAGGACAATTGCTTTACACTGTTGTGTTGGTTTCAGTGATACAAGGTGAATCAGTCATAAATATACATACGTGCCCTCCGTCTTGAACCTCCCTCCCACCTTCCACCCTATCCCACCCCTCTAGGTAGTCACAGAGCACTGGTTTGAGCATCCTGCATTATACAGCAACTTCCCACTAGTTATATGTGGTAATGTACATGCTTCAATTCTACTTTCTCAATTCATCCCACCCTCTCTCTTTCCCCTGCTGTGTCCACAAGTCTGTTCTCTATGTCTGCATCTCTATTTCTGCCTTCCAAATAGGTTCATCAGTACCATTTTTCTAGATTACACATATTTGTGTTAATAATACAATATTTGTTTTTCTCTTTCTGACTTATTTCACTCTGTATAACAGGCTCTAGGTTCATCCACCTCAGTTCAACTGACTCAAATTCGTTCCTTTCTATGGCTAAGTAATATTCCATTGGGCTTCCCAGGAGGCTCAGTGGTAAAGAATCCACCTGCCAATGTAGGAGATGTGGGTTCATTCCCTGGGTCTGGAATATACCCTGGATAAGGAAATGGCAGGGTCTTCCCTGGTGGCTCAGAGGCTAGAGCGTCTGCCTCCAATGCGGGAGACCCAGGTTCGATCCCTGGGTCAGGAAGATCCCCTGGAGGAGGAAATAGCAACCCACTCCAGTATTCTTGCCTGGAGAATCCCATGGACGGAGGAGCTTGGTAGGCTACAGTCCACGGGGTTGCAAAGAGTCAGACATGACTGAGCGACTTCACTCACTCACTCACTCAAGGAAATGGCAACCCACTCCAGTATTTTTGCCTGGCAAATCCTACAGACAGAGGACCCTGGCAGGCTATAGTGCATAGGGTCAAAAAAGAGTCAGACATGACTTAGCAATTAAACACCACCACCACCAATATTCCACTGTATATATGTACCACAACTTCTTCATCCATTCATCTGTCGATGGACATCTAGGTTGCTTCCATATCCTGGCTATTGTAAATAGCACTGCAATGAACACTGGGGTACATGAGTCTTTTTAATTATGGGTTTTTTCCATGTACATGTCCAGGAGTGGGATTCCTGGGTCATATGATGGTTTTACTTCTAGTTTTTAAGCAGTCTCCACACTGTCCTCCATAGTGGCTGTATCAATTTACACTTTCACCAGTGGTGCAAGATGGTTACCTTTTCCCCACATCCTCTCCAGCATTTACTGTTTGTAGGTTTTTTTGATGATGGCCATCTGACTAATGTGAGGTGATATCTCATTGTAGTTTTGATTTGCATTTCTCTAATAATGAGTGATACTGAAAAATTTTTCATATGTTTACTGGACATCTATATATGTTCTTTGGAGAAATGTCTATTTACATCTTCTGCCCTTTTTTGATGGGTTATTTGTTTTTCTGATATTGATCTGCATCAGCTGCTTGTATATTTTGGAGATTAATCCTCTGTCACTTGCTTCATTTTCAATTATCTTTTCCCATTCTGAGGGTTGTCTTTTCATCTTGTTTATAGTTTTCTTTGCTGTACAAAAGCTTTTAAGTTTAATTAGATTCAGTCTTTAAATTTTTTTGTTCCTATTTCCATTACTCTAGAGGTGTACCAGAAAGAATCTTGCTGAAATTTACACCAAAGAGTGTTCTGATTATGTTTTCCTCTAAGAGTTTTACAGCTTCTGCCCTTAATTTAGGCCTTTAATCCATTTTGAGTTTATTTTTGTATATGGTGTTGGAAAGTGTTCTAGTTTCATTCTTTTACATGTAGCGGTCCAGTTTTCCCAGCACCACTTATTGAAGAGACTATCCTTTCTCCATCATATATTATTGCCTCCTTTGTCAAAGATAAGGTGCCCATAGGTGCAAGGGTTTATTTTTGGGTTTCTATCTTGTTCTATTGATCTATACTTTTGTTTTTATGCCAGTACTACACTGTTTTGATTACTGTAGCCTTGTAGTATAGTCTGAAGTCAGAAAGGTTGCTTCCTCCAGCTCTGATTTTCTTTCTCAAGATTGCTTTGGCTATTTGGGATCTTTTTTGTTTCCATTACAAAAATCTTGTAATTTTTTGTTCTAGTGTTGTGAAAAATGCCATTGATAATTTGATAGGGATTGCATTGAATCTGTAGATTGCTTTGGGTAGTATAGTCATTTTGACAACATTGATTCTCCCAGTCCAAGAACATGATATACCTCTCCATTTGTTTCTGTGATCTTTGATTTCTTTCATTGGCATCTTATAGTTTTCTGCATTACAGGTCTTTTGTCTCCTTCAGTTCAATCACTCAGTCATGTCCGACTCTTTGCAGTCCCATGGACTGAAGCATGCCAGGCTTCCCCATCCATCATCAACACCCAGAGCTTGCTCAGACTCATATCCATTGAGTCAGTGATGCCATCCAACCATCTCATCCTCTGTTGTCCCCTTCTTCTCCTGCCTTCAATCTTTCCCAGCATCAAAGTCTTTTCCAATGAGTCAGTTCTTCACATCAGGTGGCCAAACTATTGGAGTTTCAGCTTCAGCATCAGTCATTTCAATGAATATTCAGGACTGATTTCCTTTAGGATTGACTTTTGTCTCCTTAGGTAGGTTTACTACTAGGTATTTTATTCTTTATTTTGCAATGGGATTGTTTACTTATTTTTCTTTCTGATTTTTGTTAGTGTATAGAAATGCAAGGGCTTTCTGTGTATTGATTTTGTATCCTGTGACTTTACTAAGTTCATTGATTAGCTCTAATAATTTTCTGATTGCATCTTTAGGGCTTTCTATGTATAGTATCATGTTATCTGCAAACAATGAGAGTTATACTTCTTATTTTCCAATTTAGACTCACTTCATATTTTTCCTTTGATTGCCATGGCTTGGGCTTCCAGAACTACGTTGAATAACTGTGGTGAGAGTGGGCACCCTTGTCTTGTTCCTGATCTTAGAGGAAATTCTTTCTGTTTTCACCATTGAGAATAATGTCAGATTCTTTAATGCAGTTGTGTAGTGTACAATTGATTTTTGTATAGCGATCTTGTATTCTGCAACCTTATTGAAATAGCTTATTCATTATGATCATTTTTTGACTCAGGATTTTCTCTATGTAAGATCAGGCCTTCTGTGAATAGAGATATTTTTACTCCTTTCTTTCCAGTGTGGATACCTTTTATTTCTTTTCTTTTTTTTTCTTTCTTAATTGCCTTGCTATAATCTCTAGTATAATGTTAAACAGACGTGGCAAAAATAGATATTCTTGTCTTCTTCTTGATTTTCTAACCTTTTCTGATCGTTGTCTTTACTCTTTTACCATTCAGCGTCAAGCTAGCTATTTTTTATAGATATCTTTTAGTAGATGAAGCCCCATGTTTTTTAGTTTGTTGAACACTGTTATGATGAAAGACTGTCACATTTTGTCGAATGTTTTTCTCCTGCAGCTACTCTGACGGCCATGCAGTTTTGTTCTTTGTTGATAAGGTATATTATATTAATCAATTTTGAAATGGTAATCCAACTCTGTGTTCCTGGGCCACAGTATATAATTCTTTTTGTATCTTGCTTGGTTGGTTTGCTAGAATATTGAGGATTTTTGCAACTATATTTATGAGATATACTGTTCTGTACTTTTCTTCTTTTTGTCTAATTGTGATATCAGGCAAATTGTGAACTTAGAGAATGAGTTGGGAAGTATTCCCTCCACTTTGAAACTCTTTGAAAAAGCTTGTGAAAGATTAGTAATGATCCTTCTTTAAATGTTTGGTAGCATTCACCAGTCAAGCCATCTGACGTAGGTTTCTCTTTGTAGGATTTTTTTTTTTTTTAATTACTAGTTCAGTTGCATTACTTGCTATTTGTTTACTCTTAAAATCTGCTCTTGAGTCAGTATCATATTTACATTTTGGGAAATGTAAAAAGAAACTTATTAAATGACACCACAGGAATACATTCAACAAAAATTAAGTGTTGGTAATCCCACTGGACAGATCATTTCCTTTCCTCAACAAATAAATTACAGAAGAAAAAACAAAACAAGAATGTGAGGAGGATAACCAGAGATTATTAGAGACTTAAGAGCCCCATGTCAATTGGAATTTTGAATCTTATGCAGATCCTGATTCTAACAAGCTACAAAACAAAATGAGACAATCAAGGATATTTTTTAACACTAATAAAATACTGTACATTAGAGGTGTTGCAGGTTTGATTTCAGACCACTGCAATAAGTAAATATAGCAATTAAGTTAGTTACATGAATTATTTGGTTCAGTGCATATTAAAGTTAGGTTTATGCTATACTTTAGTCTACTAACTGTACAATAACAGTATATATATATATATAAAAAATAGCAGTATATCTAAAAAACTGTACAAAAGGAGTATATCTAATGTATGTAGCTTCCTTAAAAATACTTTATTGCTTCAAAAATGCCAAAACAATTAAAAAATAGCATCAAAGATCATTGATCACAGATCACCATAATAAACATAATAATGATGAAAATTTTGAAATATTCCAATAATTACTAAAATGTTCCCCAGAGACATACGTGAGCAAATGCTGTTGGGACAATGTCACCAATATAATTAGTTGATGCAGAATTGCCACAAACTATCAATTTGTTTAAAAACCACAATATCAGCAAAGCTGAATAAAGTGAAGTGCAATAAAACAAGGCACGCCTGTATAATTACCTATGTAATTTAAAAGTGACCTATGTCTTTAAAAGTATTCTTATGTTTAGAGATATATACTGAAAATGATAAGATATGAGGCATATGATTAAAAATGATTCAGGGATAGGGTATGTACAGGGATAAAGATAAAAAAAATTGGTAATAAGTTGATTATTAAAACTGGTGATTGTTGGTCCTTTAATGGACCGGAACCTGTGGTCCGGAGTCGACGATAAGAAAGTAAGAGAGAGAAAGAGGCTGACATCCCCTGGTTTAGGCGGAAAGTCAATAGAGCCCTGTTCTTAGGGGTCGCGCCGCTGCACGGAGGCACCGGGCGCCCTCTCGAGTGGGTGAAGGCATAGTGCGCCTTCTCCAGAGGGGCTTAGAAGCCCGGGCAAGAAAGTGAGCTCACGGGCCTCCGCGCTCCAAGGAATTAGCCGCAAATAGATAGAGAGAGAAAGACAGGAAGAAGAGAAAGAAAGAAAGAAACGGGGACCCAAGCTCTGATGGAGCAAAGGTGTTTTAATCAACATGGCGTGGGCATATATACTGTCTTACAAGGTAGTTATTCTCAGCAAAGATAAAGATTAAAATTCCAGACTTACAAAACATAAGAAGATCCCTATCAAAGAGAGAATTGCAAACAATCACCTTTTATCATATGGCTCATAAAAAGGAAGAGGGTACTTATCACCGTAATGAGAAATGCCTGGATTCCTCAGCCCCGGGAAAGGCGTGCCTCTCCTCTTAATTCCTGAATATTCAGGACTTAATAAGGGCCAGAGGGTTCCTGACAGATCCAAAACAGCACACAGGAAGCCTCTTGTTAAATGCTTCCTGACAGTGATAAATTCATGGGTCCCTTACATTATTTTGAATTCTTCCATAATATAGAGCTAAAAAAATAAGCAAATAAATATTTACTAACTCCTAATGATGTACTCATCATTGTGTTAAGCAATGTATAATAATGAAAGAACTATACATCATGATTTCTGACCATAAATCTTTGATCTCATCCAGGCGACAATATTAAGAGTCATGAGGACTTCTCTGGTGGTACTGTGGATGCTGTGGATACTTCTCTGGTGGTGCTATGGTGCTAGTGCAGGGGATACAGTTTCAACCCTTGGTCCATGCCGCAGAGCAACTATGCCTGTACACCATAACTACTGAAGCTCACGTTCTAGAACCCATGAGCTGCAACTACTGAAGCCCATGTGCCTGAAGCCTGCGCTCCAGAACAAGAGAAGCCACACAATGAGTAGCCTGTGCACCACAATGAAGAGTAGCCCTTGCTTACCACAACTAGAGCAAGCCCACATATAGCAACAAAGGCCCAGCACAGCCAAAAAAAAAAAAAGCTTTTTTTAAGTCATGAGACAAGTCAATGGAATTAATAGTTAAAATACTTGGCACAGATTATAGGCATCCAGAGGAGAATTAAATTTCTGAGGCCTGGAAATGTTAGAGGAAACATTATAGAAGAGAAGAGATTCAAATCAGCATTTTAGAGGATAGGACAAATCTGATCAGATAAAAGGAATAGAGAAAAGGCTGGGCAGTTTATTAGATTCTATAAAGGTTCATAAGTAAGAATTTCCTCTTACTATTTTGTTTGGTATATTACTTCCCAATGCTTCATCCCTGGGCTCTTAAAAGCAAACTAAAGATATTTGAAGATTTCGGAGTTCAGTGCATTGAAATCGGAGTTCAGTTCTGCTTTGAAATCATCTCTGAATATTAAATTATGCAAATTTCATTGAGTATATATAGTCCGTCTGTCATCATATTTTTAAAGGTCATCTGTTGTTCTCTTGCAGAAACATCATTTCTTCTCAGTAAAAACCAAATTGAACCACATATTTCAAATAAAACTAAAGGTGGAAGTCTCTCCCTAAACACACTGCCAAAGAAAATCATTATGCAAATCATCTAGGAGTTGAATATATTTTTACACTCACAGCAGGTGAATGCAAAATTAGCACACAATAGAAGGTAAAGTTTTGATGAATTCAAAGAGAATGCATGTCAAGGGTAACTAATGGTGGCCCCATTATATCTCCCAATAATGTCAGAGAAATATTTCTTCCAATTTTTCAGCTTAAGCATAATTACTCTAACCACTAAGTTAGAGTGGTTATTCTAACTTATTGTCTTGCTAGGAAAACAAACCAACCTATATGCTTACCCAAAATTATCTAGTAGAACAGGTTACAAGATATGAACCTGAGACCACAAGAGGATAACTAATTTACCTAAATCAACAGTTAGTAAATAATAAAGTCAGGAATACTAAAAATATAACAGAATGTAAAACATACTTTATATTATGTATGTTTTCTCTTCTCAAATTACACTTTAATATTCATCTACTTTATTACATACCTTCACAGACATATTTAAGGACTTCATTCATCTGACAGGCAACAGCTTCATTTGATAAACTAGACCATTTTTCAATCTGTTATGAAACTACAACATAGAACATGAGTGGCCCACACATCAATCATGTCATGCTTCCTGCTAATAGAATTACAGGTTTGTTCAGGTACTGGATGATCATATACTTCTAGGAGGATTAGATCCCAAGGGTGAATCTCAATTAATTTAGAGCAGTAGTCTCCAAGGTGATGTTGCCATATCCAGTGTTACAGACATCAATATCATAAGAATACTTTAAAAACATCAAAATTATTTTCATAAAAGTACTAATGCACTGATTACCTTTTTCACTATGTTGACACATGAATTGATGGTGCAAAAGCAGTGGTGGTTTTTAAAACTGCTAGGTCCTCAGCACAAAGCAAGGCAAAGGCCCACACTGTGCCGGGAACCATTTTACTGTTCACCACTAAAGATCCAGGTGGTAAAAGAAAAGAGAGCTTCCATGGTAGTCCAGTGGTATCCGCTTGCCAATGCAGGAGACACAGGTTTGGTCCCTGGTCCACCTACCATGGGGCATCGAAGCCCATGTGCCACAACTGTTGAGCCTGTGCTCTAGGGCTTGGGAATCACAACTATTGAGCCCATGGGAGGCAACTCCTGAAGCCCGTGTGCTGCAGCAAGAGAAGCCGCCACAGTGGGAAGCCTGCACGCTGCAGCTAGAAAGTAGCTCTGCGTTCCTCAACTAGAGAAAAGCCCGCGTGGCAACAAAGACAGCACAGCAAAAATAAATAAATAAATAAAATTATATCTAAAAAAGAATAAAAAAGAAAACTCAGTTTCACTTGAGAATTTCCTGTATCAGCTCAGTTCAGTCACTCAGTTGTGTCAGACTCTTTGCAACTCCATGGACTGCAGCACGCCAGGCTTCCCTGTCCACACCAACTCCCAGAGCTTGCTCAGACTCATGTCCATCAAGTCGGTGATGCCATCCAACCATCTCATCCTCTGTCGTCCCCTTCTCCTGCTTTCAGTCTTTCCCAGCATCAGGGTCTTTTCAGATGACTCAGTTCTTCACATCAGGTGGCCAAAGTATTGGAGTTTCAGCTTCACCATTAGTCCTTCCAATAAATATTCAGGACTGACTGCCTTTAGAATTGACTGGTTTGATCTTGCAATCTAAGGGACTCCACCACCACAGTTCAAAAGCATCAATTCTTTGGTGCTCAAGTTTCTTTATAGTCCAACTCTCACATCCATACATGACTACTGGAAAAACCATAGCTCTGACTAGATGGACGTTTGTCAGCAAAGTAATGCCTCCGCTTTTTAATATGCTGTCTAGGTTGGTCATAGCTTTTCTTTAAGGAGCAAGCATCTTTTAATTTTAGTCACCATCTGCAAGGATCTTGGAGCCCAAGAAAATAGTCTGTCACTGTTTCCATTGTTTCCCCATCTATTTGCCATGAAGTGATGGGACTGGATGCCATAATCTTCATTTTCTGAATGCTGAGTTTTAAGCCAGCTTTTTCACTCTCCTCTTTCACTTTCACTTTCCTATATGATGTAGTTCAAATGATTGATTTTATTAAAGTTTGATTCTCGAATTCCTGGCATTTTAACATTCTTTGTGACAAAATAAACCATTAGTATATAATAAGTTTAGTGTTACAAACATAAAGCACTTCTGCTGCATTCTAAAGTGCAATGATTAGTTCAAGGAAAAGCATTTGTATGACTGAATGGAGAGTTGAATTAATCACCTTTTTCATGGAACAGCATTTTTACTTGAAAGATGATTAACAAGCAAACTATGGTTTTCAGACATTGGTATTTTGCAGATATTTTCTCAATAATAAATCAACTGGGTCTCTCATTTCAAGGAAATTAGTTGTTAATATTTTTCCATTATAAATTTTGAATTTTCAAGTGAAAAGTCAAATTTTGGAAAGCATAGTAGCCTCTGTTGCGAGCATGCACAGCTTCCCAATATGATGAGATCAGTGGTAATACTAAAAATGTGATGACATGATATTTTGATATTGTATAGGGAAAAACATTAACATAAGACCTGTATAACCAGAGAGCAAATAATTTATAAATGACCAATTTGACATGCTAAAAAATCACGCATATGTAGGCGTGATTCACTCAAAGCGCAAAATACACAAATAGATTTTAATGTAAGGAAATTAATTGATAAAGCCTCAGATTCCACATTACAAATAACCTCTAAGATACTGAAACTTATTTTGTCATATGTAAAAACAATAGCTATAATTATCTGAAATAGCTATTCAAGTACCCACCCTTTCTAGCTACATATGTCTGTGAGGCTAGATTTTCTTTATATCATTCAATCAAAACATATTACAGAAGTTGAATACTGGAACAGACATGAGAATTTAGATATTTTCTATTAAACCATATATTAAAGAAATTTACAAAAATGAACAATAATCCTATGCTCCTCATTAAATACATTTTAAAATATAGTTTTTAATATATAGCTTTTTAATAAAATAGTTTTTAGTATGTTATCTATCTTAATATGTAATGGGTTTACTATTATTTTGAGAGCAATTAGTAAATAAATATTTAAAATTTCTTTTAAATTCTAATATGGTAAATATTGATAGATACACCACATTAACAAAGAATTTAAGAGGAGGTAAAGGGGTGTGAGGGCTTCCCTAGTGTCTCAGTGGTAAAGAACCCACCTGCCAAAGCAGGAAATGCAGGTTTGATCCCTGGGTTAGGAAGATCCCCTGGAGAAGGAAATAGCAATCCACTCTAGTATTCTTGCCTGGGAAATCCTATGGACAGTGGGGCCTGGGTTACAGTCCATGGGGTCACAGAAGAGTCAGATACAATTTTAGTGACTAAACAACAGCAACAACAAAGGAGTCTGAAGACTAACCTTTGAGAACCACTGATCTAGAACAATCATGATAATTTCATTACCTTAAAAAAGACTGGTCTAGAAATAGGCATATGACTTAACTGCTTGATAAGACTATAGGAAAGTTCATATTTTAAAATACTAGGGAGAGATTTTCTTTCATTTTAAAAGGGACACCAAAAAATAAATTCTCCTTCTGATACTTTATATTGTTATATGAGAACCATGTTTTTGTATTGGTCCTCTTGACCTTGAAAAGACAAGCCTCAGGACAGGGGCCAACAGTAGAGAACAGTGAAGCAGAAAGATTGAAGGACCATGGGTCCTTGACCTAAATCATTTCTTGACTTCTTTTTATGCGAGAAAACAAACCCACTAATTGTCCATGGCATTTTGAGATTAACCACTTTGGACCTGTGGACACGGTGGGGGAAGGAGAGGGTGGGTCAAATTGAGAAAGTAGCGCTGACACATATACACTATCATGTGTAAAACAGATAGCTAGTGGGAAGCTACTATATAACACAGGGAGCCCGCCTGGCGCTCTGTGATGACCCAGAGGGGTGGGGTGGGGAGAGGGGAAGGAGGCTCAAGAGGGGAAAGATACATATATATATAATTAGGACTGATTCCCACTGTACAATGGAAGCCAATACAACATTGTAAGGCAACTTTCATCCAATTAAAATTTTTTTAAAAAATCATCCTAAATGAGATAGAATGTTTTGTTATGTATTTTATCTAATGTTTCCTTTTGCAACTGCTTATTTATAGTCATTCATTTGGAATATGTTTAACATCTATGCTAATAGCTAAAACAACTATGACTTGAGGGTAAATAAAATGATTTACTTAATAGGTATTTTACAGAAATATGCACATTAAGCATTCAGATAAGTAATAAACCTTTTTCAGTTTGACTCTATACTCATGAAGTTCTTTTCTAATTGTAATTTAGTTTCCATGAAGGTCTGCTTAAATGGATGGACTGCAATAGGATAACACAAGTAAATATGGCTTATATGACATTGACATTTGTCCGTATAGTCCCAAAATTTTGATATGTATTCCAAATGTACCTTTTTCTTTTTTGCTTGTGACCTTGGGTGTAATCTCAAATTTAATCTTATGATGATGCAATTTCAGAATTGAGTCTCTATTAAATCTGCATCAATATTTTAACTTTAATACCATAGAGATAAATATGTTAGATAAACTAGTATTAATAGTTGGAGCATTTTATTTGCCAAGTCATGATAATCAGAATTTATCTCATAGAATGTTTATCTAGGGCAGTTTCTCAGCGGTGGCACTATTGAAATTTGGGGCCAGATAAATCTCCGTTGCAGGGAGCTTCTCCCTGTGCCTCAATCCACTAAAGGCTAGGAGCATGTACCCACTACCCCGGCCCTGATGTAACAACCAAAACTGTCTACAGACATTATCAAGTGTCCCCTGAGGGGCAAGTTGCTCCCTTCCCTACTCAGAACCATTAGTCTATGAGACAATCAAAAAGTTTTCCTGATTTTGCCTGCCTCATATAACTCAGAAGCATGATTATGTTTATTTGCTTTGACTATCTTTCTTCTATTCCTTATAAGTGATTGCAAAGTTTTCCCACCCTTCCCTCTCCTTTTTGTCCCAGGTTGATGGGACTCATGGCCTCAGGAAAGGGAGTCCTTAATTAGCATTCCCAGGTGGTGCAGTGGTAAAGAATCCCCTGGCAAATGCAGGAGATGCAAGAGAGGCAGGTTCGATCCCTGGGTTGGAAAGATCCCCTGGTACAGAAAATGTCAATCCACTAATATTATTGCTTGGAAAATTCCATGGACAGGTGAACCTGGCAGGCCTCAGTCCCGCCAGGCTCACAAAGGGTCACAAAGAGATGGACGTGACTGAGCACACACACACACACACACACACACACACACACGCGCGCGCACATACACAGACACAGAGGAGATAAAGGGGAGGAAGAGAAAATGATTCCTAAACTTTTTATAGTGGTATTAACTGTTTTTTAAAAAGCATCATTATGGGATGAACTGTTATATTTAAATATAAATGTCAGTAAATAATCATAACTGCTGGTCTACATGTATTACAATTGTGGTGACCCTATCTATCTTGTTCAAAATTATTCCCCCAGAGTCTAGCAGTGTTTCCACTCTTGTTAGACATTCAGTACATATCTAGTGAATCCATGAATAACATTCTCATTACCTTAGCATCACAATGTGCGTGCATGTTCAGTCGCTAAGTCGTGTCCAACTATTTTGCAACCCCATGGACTTTTGCTACCCTGCCTGGCTCTTCTGTCCATGGGATTTCCCAGGCAAGAATACCGGAGTAGGTTGCCATTTCCTTCTCCAGGGGATTTTCCCGACCCAGGGATTGAACCTGTGCTTCCTGCATTGCAGGCAGATTCTTTACAACTGAGCCACCTGGGAAGCCCTAGCATGACAATAGCAAACCTGTTAATTACTAGCCTGTCAGTTTAAAAGTTATTCTTCTTGGAGGTGGAGATTATTTAACAATAAATACTGAATATTGCCATATAAAAACTTCTACATTAGGTGTCATCATTATCAAAAGATTCAGTCCAAAAGAGGTGATTAGCACCAAACAACAAAATGTTTAGCAATATATTATTGAATTAATAAGGGTAAATGTGAAGTCATATGGGAAAAAAGAGAAAGAAAAAAATGACAAAAACTAGAACATTGTGAGAACGAAGTGGTAACTGGATTGAATCTTCGAGGAGAGGACTTTTACAGGGTGAGGCTTTGCGATTTGAAGACACCGAGGAGAACTTCATTGAGTCTTATATGGGAAGGTCTCTATAGCTGCACAATGTTGTCATGATGAACCCACAGCCATTACATAGAAATCAAACTTCAAGAGCAATCAAGAAATGAACACTGCTTAAAAGCCCAAGCAACCAACATATTAGGAAATAGCATCAAAAGGAATTCCAAATATTTCAGTTTAAAGCCTAAAATGGAATCATAAAAATACCAGAAAAAATATAAGCAACTTTAATTTTAATTCTTAGAGTAGGGTCAGTGTTTTTAAAAATGATGCAAAGCCTAGAAAGTATAAAAGAAATGAAAGATATGCTTTGTTTTATATATTAAGGTGTTCTTCATGGGAAAGCTACCATAATCAAATTCAACAGAAACAGTGGAAAAAATATTTGAAATACAAATTACTGACAATAAGTCAATTTCCTTCTTATACAATAAGCTGTTACTAAACTTCCAATTTATCCACATTTTCATCTCTTACTTCACATCCAATCTATTAAATTCTCTCAGTCTCATATTGAAATTATATTCAAAATCTGACCACTTATCACTACCCTGACTCCTATCTCTTGGGTCCAAAGCACTAGAGTCTTCACCCTGAATAACTGAAGTTACCTTTCACAAGACTTCCTGCACTTGCTTCCCACACTGTCTCCCCCCCAAAGTCAAGTCTCAATACAGCAACTGAAGTGATACTGCTAGAACCAAAGTTACAGGTCACTTATCCCTCAAAACCCTCAGAGAGCTGTCTACCAAACTCAGAGTGAAAGTCAAGGTTGCTTACAATAGCTTGCAATATCTTAAAGCATCCTGCTTGATTTGGCCTCTTATTATCTTGTGTCCTACAAGGCTCCCCTCGCTTGCTCAGTTTCACCCACCTGACATTCTGAAGCCATGTTTCCTCAGGGTCTTTGCTCCTGCCCCTCTTTGGTATGGATGTCCTTGCCCCAGAAGTCACATGGATTTCTCCTTCACCTCCTCAGGTCTTTCATGCAATGTCACCTTCTCTCTGAAGCCCTCCCTGACTGTGATATTTAATAGTTCAAACTCATGCCTTAAATCCCTTGTTCCACTTTACTTATTCATTTTTCACTGGTGAATTTATCACTATCCTGGTGGCTCAGCATTAAAGAACCTGCTTGTAATGCAGGAGAGTCAGGTTTGATCCCTGAGGTGGGAAGATCCCCTGGAGGAGGAAATGGCAACCCACTCCAGTATTCTTGCCTGGTGAATCCCATGGACAGAGGAGCCTGCCAGACTACAATCCATAGAGTTGTAAAAGATTAGGACATGATAGTAAATAAAAACAAAAATGTTTTAATACTGTAGTATCTATTACGTTAATTTTTTCCTCCTCCTAGGATGAAAGTTTCATGGGGTAAAGGTTTTCATTTCTTTTGTTGACTTCTATGCTACTAGTATCTTTAATGGAACCTGTCATAACACAAGCCATAATACTTACTGAATGAATTTTGAGTGAAATTAAGGAGAAAAAAGAAAACTCAATAGAAAAATGAGCACAAGATAGCTCAAAATTTAACAGAAATATGTGTATAATTAAAATATATTTTAAAAGTTAGCCAAATATTAAATAATCTTATCATAATGTGATGAAACAAGCACTTTTTTGTACAGAGGCACAAACTGAAGAGTAATAGCCATGATTACCTAATTTAACAAAACCCTGAAACAACCTAAGTATTGAGAATTGGTATAAATTATGGAGCATAATGTAGAATTTAACAGAATGAAGTAGATATACAAGACAATATAGAAAAGGGTCCTAATATTAGTAACTGAAAAGCTAGGTTCAAAAGAATAACCACTGTAGGATACAATTTGTTTTCCTAATTGCATACATATACTCAGATGCCCATGTTTACATATATGTAGAATATTTCTGGAGAGCTACACATGTACAGTTCCACACACATTGGGAGCCACTGGCACGAGGAATGCTTTATTCAACTTTTTTTGTAAGGTCTAGTTGATTATTTGGTCTTCCAAGAAATTTATTTCAACTTACATTATGAATAATCTCTAAGCAAACATGTACATTTGAGTGGATAGATTAATGGTAGAGTATCATATAAATTTCTATAGTCAAATTTGGTCTTGAGAGTCTTTAAAAATCTGAAAAAAAGCCACTCAGTCATGTCTGACTCTATGACCCTATGGACTTGTAGCCCACAAGGCTCCTCTGTTCATGGAATTCTCCAGGCAAGAATACTGGAGTGGGTAGCCATTCCCTTCTCCAAGAGATCTTCCTGACCCAGGGATTGAACCCGGGTCTCCTGCATTGCAGGCAGATTCTTTACCATTTGAGCCACCAGGGAAGCCTTAAAAATCCGAGGAAACTAAAAAAAAAAAAAATAAAAGTCACAATTGTAGATTTTTAGAATTCCTTTTAGTTTAGAAGTATTTAAAAACCCTCAAAAAACAAAAGTATTAAAATATTCTGTATTTATAAGAAATAAATGGCTATTAGCTCACTATTATGATTTTTACTACAATTGGTAAACTCTTCTAAATCTTGTTTAAAATATTCTCTGTTGTTCAACAGCTGCTTCAATCTAGCTTTATTCTAGTGGAATAAATAATTGAAGACTGATCTGAATGGCAACTTTTGTATTCTGTGCACAGCATGTTAATCTGTAATTATACTGCTACCTTTTCACTAAACTGGCTATAAGAAATAGTTGACTTGAAGCTAATATTTACTATTATAAACAATAAAAATGATATATTGGAAAAGTTATGAAGCATATAAGGGATTCCAAATAACCAATAGTGTCACCAGTTTTCTGAATATCATGTGGATTTGATAACACTGAATGAAATAACAAGGTCCTTATTAAGTTTTCATTCAAATTTTTACCCTAAAAGAAAAGGTCCTAATTTTTCACTCCTAGGTCTTAGAGCAGTCATCACCTAAATACAGTTGACTGAAAAGACCCTGATGCTGGGAGGGATTGGGGGCAGGAGGAGAAGGGGACGACAGAGGATGAGATGGTTGGATGGCATCACCGACTCGATGGACGTGAGTTTGAGTAAACTCCGGGAGTTGGTGATAGACAGGGAGGCCTGGTGTGCTGCGATTCATGGGGTTCCAAAGAGTCGGACACGACTGAGCGACTGAACTGAATTGATAAAATGTCACAACCTATATAATATTTGATGGTTTGAAGAAACCACATTTTTTAAATTGCCACATTGTTAAATTAAAAATTACAACTGTTTCCTGGCTCATATCATTTTAGTGAATTTTCAACAAAGTTGTGCCTGAAATTGTTCAATAGTAGCTTGTGAAGCTAGTATGGAGGGAATAAAGGAAGAACCATATAATAAGGACTCAGGAATTGACATCATGCTGGGTAGATAGGGAGAGAAAATTATCCCATTCCAGAAGAGTATTCAAACATGACAGAGTAGGGAAGTGAACAAACCAGAACAAATAGTAACTCTACAGAGAAAACAGCCTTAACAGTGAGCTTAGATCAAAGTTTCTCAGAAGAATCTATTGCAGAGATGCCTGAAGCCAAATGTACCTATCCAGGCTGAAAGCTTTGCGAAGGTCATGGGCACAGGTCTGCAACCAGTAGCTCATGGACTACATCCATGCCTACACAGGCATGACTACTTAAGTGCTTAACTGAACAGTATTTAAAAACTAGAAGTCACATAAAATGTTGTATTTCTAGCTTCTTTTGAATGATTTCCATGTTCTCCAATCATAGAATGATATTTTTGCACTAAAACAACTGATTGACAAGGAGGAGCAGCTGCCCCATTGAAAGGATACCTACTCGACAACTAGTTCCTACCCTGCAACTAGTTCAAATGATTCCTTTGGGAAAATTAGAACGGGTTGACCTTTCTTAAAATAATTTACTACCATCATCCAGAAAACCTACAACAATTAGAAATGTAAACGGGGCTCCTTGGACTTGTTCAATGCATAACCAGTCATAATGGCTGCTTCACTCAGTTATGCCACCTGCCTTCAGGGTACTTAGAAATACATGGGATGAAATGAAGAAGACAAAGCTAGACCAGCATAGGATCTATTCTTTCTGCCCCTCTGGTCAGAATTAGGGTCATTTTTCTCTTTCTTTCTTTTTCTTTTCTTTTTTTTTGCTTTTTTTCGTCTTCCTTCCTCCCTCTCACTCTCCCTCCTCCCACTTTTCCTCCCCACCTTTCCCTTCCTTCCTTCCCACCTTTCTTCCTTTCTTGTGTGTGCATGCACATACACACACAGTGGTTTTAAAGTTTTTTAATTTGCTAACTCATTTCTTGATAATAGCATGTGATTATTAATAAAATATTTATAAGGAGGTAAAATGCAATTGATCTATAGTTCATTTTATTTGGCTAATATACCAAACCAAAGAATAAAAAACAAGTGAGTTTTCTTTCAAAAATTATTTCAGAAGCCTGAGGGGAAATGTACATAAAGTATGTCCCTTTTATATACTGCCTTAAAGAGTACAGATCATATGCAACTTTTTCTTTCAAACAACTCTCCATATGCTGCCTAGGGAAGTACTAGAGGAGATACAATGAAGACACTTTCCTGAGGTATATCTATCCAGACTACAGAGTATTCAAATTTTACTTTCCAAAACACAAGGGCATGAAATCAGGTCTACAAAAACAAGAAGAAAAAAGCAGCATCAATATTCTTTGATTATCTGCTTTGCTTTCTTCTATTCTATCCGGTCTTGGCTAAAATATAAGCTCCTCACTGAGGCCTTACCTGAACACCCAAGCTAAAGCTGATTTCCCATTTGTCTCTATGTCACCCTACTTGCTTACTTAATAGCTTCAATTAGTGTGTATTTGATCAGTTTATTTACTTAGCTCATTTGTTGATTGCTTGCCACCTGTCAGACATTACTCCAGTCACTGGGAAGACCAAGGTAAACCTGTCCATTAAGGTTTTAAGATCTATGTGGAAGACACACAGAGGAACAAAGAGGCACATAAGTAAAGTCATTATACACTGTGGTAAGTGTAATCCTTAATTTATATTTCTATCTTTCTGTTCCACTAACCTGTGTCCATACGGATATTGTCTTCTACTATATCCCAGCGCCAGGCACAGTGACTGGCTGAATGACTATATTAACTTCTCTCTTGAAATGGCTTTCTGTAATAACATATGAATAGGAGCCCCAGGGACTTCCCCAACAGCTCAGTGGTAAAGAGTCAGCCTGCCATGTAGGAGACATGGGGTAGATCTCTGGTCCGGGAAGATTTCCCATGCCATGGGTCAACCAAGCCTGTAGGCTGCAACTACTGAGCCTGTGCTCTAGAGCCTGGAAACGGCAACCGCTGAGCCCTCGCACCACAGCTACTGAAGCCCGCATGCCCCAGAGCCCAAGCTCAGTGACAAGAGAAGCCCCTTCAACGAGAAGTCTGCATGCCCCAGCGAGAGAGTAGCCTCTGCTTGGTGCAACTAGAAAAAAGCCTGCACAGCAACAAAGATCCAGCACAGCTTAAAAATAAATAAAATTATTTAAACTCTGGGAGATAATGAGGATAGGGAAGTCTGGTATGCTGCAGTCCATTGGGCTGCAAAGAGTCAGATATGATTTAGTGACTGGACAATTAAAAAAATAAATAAACAGGAAACCCAGGATATCAGAATAATATCATCTACTTGGGAGCAGTGAGAATTTTGTACCTGACACATGTGAGTCCATATAATGATCAATTACATATGTTATAACAAAGCTTGAAAGATAAATGAGAAAACGCTCTTACTGCCCAGAGAGCTCTATTGTTAATACTACAGTATATGTATTTCCAGATCTTATTTTATGAAACACAAATTTATACAGAACTTTGTATTTCTTCAACAAAACAATGTCATACTGTGCATACTTTAAAACCTATATTTTTCAATTAGCAATGTCCATTTTGACATTTCAGAAATATGAGGAGGGGTTTGCTTTATTTCTCTCTGAAAGGTTGACAGTTGAATACAATACAACAGGTATATAATTTTGAGTCATAATCAAACCAAACAAAAACTTATGAGCCATGATCTCCTATCTGCGCACATGAACTTTTAAAACAGAGTACATTTTCAAAGGCAAAGTGAGAGGAGAGGAGAAGATGAACACCCACTCAGCAAATCAGGGAGAAAACTAATATTATTGCTATTTCATGAAAATAAGTGACCCTGAAGCCACTCAAGTGGCTATTATCCCAGATGGAATGTCAGCTCTAACATTTCTCTATTTGGATTGTCTAATTTGTTTACTTGTACCCATATTGTTCCAGAAAAAAATATTTCAAATGAAATGTCACCATCAACACTTCTCTACTTGAAGTATTTTCTTTTATAATTTATCCATGTGCCATCTCTGTCCAAAAACAAAGAACTTAGGGTGGATAACAAAGATAAAAAGCATAAATTAGAAAAATACAGGTTGGAAAAGAAATAGAGCCAAGAACTAAGTTAGGAAACAAACCATATCTATTATATAAACATTAGGTCAACATTATTTATAAAATTGAAGAATGGAAAAAAATGTATTAATATCATTTGACTAAGTGAAAGTATCCTTTATTAAAATGTTGCTGTTATGTTTATTAACACAAAACCAGTGGGGGAGAAAAAACTTCATATGTTACTAGATTGGGTAGCTGTGAATTATAAGAGAATAGCAAATATATAAGGTTATATACAAAAATATAAGGTTAATATACAAAAGTCAGTTGTTTTCCTGTATACTAGCAATGAACAAATGGTATCTGAAATTAAAACCATATTCTATTTAAACCCCCCCCAAATCTAACAAAATGTGTAAATGATCCATATGAGGGAAACTACAAAATTCTGATAAATGAAATCAAAGAACTAAAGAAATGAGAGATAGTCCAAGATTTTGGAAAGGAAGTTTCAATATTGTCAAGATGTCTGTACTTCCAACTTGATTTATAGATTCAATGCAACTCAATAAAAATCCTAACAAGTTATTCTGTGGCTGTTGACAAACTGATTCTCAATATTATTTGGAGAGACAAAAGACCTAGAATAGTCAACATAATATTGAAGAAGAACAAAGTTGGTGGACTGATACTATCTGACTTCAAGAGTTGCTATAAAGGTATGAAATGAAGACAGTGGGTGTTGGTGAAAGAATAGAAAACATAGATCAATGGAACAGAATACAGAGCCCAGAAATAGACTCACACATATATAGTGAATTGATCTTTGATAAAGGAGCTAAGGTAATACAATGCAGCAAAGATTTTTTTTCAACAAATGGTATTGGAACAATTAGACACCCACCTGCAAAAAAATTAATCTAGACACAAGACTTATGCCCTTCACAAAAATTAACTCAAATGGAGCATAGACCTAAGCAGAAAACATAAAACTATAAACTGCAGACAATAACAGGAGAAAACCTAGGTGACCTTGGGTATGGCAGTAACTTTTTAGATACAACACTAAAGACACAAATAGCAAGAAACAGTTGATAAGCTTGACTCACTAAAATTAAAACTCTGCTCTGAAAAAAACAAAGCCAAGAAAATAAGACAAGCCACAGATTGGGAGAAAGTGTTAGCAAAAATTACAGCTGATAAAAGATGATATACAAAATATACAAAGAACTCTTAAAACTCAACAATAAGAAAACAAGTAACCAGGCTGAATAATGGGCCAAAGATCTGAATAGACATCAAAGAAGATATATAGATGGCAAATATTATGTGTTCATGGAAATGCAAATTAAAACAGCATGAGATGCCACTACATATCCATTAGAGTAGCCAAAATCCAAAGCACCGACAACATTAAATGTTCATGAAGGCAGAAAGCAATAGCAACTCTCGTCACTGGTGGGAATACAAAATGATTCAGGCACTTTGGAAGACAGTTTGATAGTGTCTTACAAAAGTAAACATACTCTTACCACACAATCCAGCAATCATATTCCTTGGTATTTTCCCAACCGGGATGAAAACTTACGTCCACATCAAAACCTGCTCATGGATGTTTACAGTAGCTTTATTCATAATTCTTGGTAGTAACCAAAATGTCTTTCTGTAGGTAAATCGATAAACAAACTGGTACATCCAGGCAATGGGATATTATTCAGGGCTAAAAAGAAATGAGCTATCAAGCCATGGTAAGACATGAAGGACATATTACTAAGCGAAGGAAGCCAGTCTGAAAAGTGCTTAGTGTATGATTCTAACTATACGCCATTCTGAAAGAGGCAAACTCGGAGACAGCTAAATGATTAGTAATTACTAGCATATGAGGTAGGGGAGGAATAAATAGGCAGAGCATAAATGATTTTCAGGGCATTGAAAATACTCTGTATAATATCATAATGATGGATGACATGTTATTATTATACTTGCCCAAACTCATAGAATGTACACCACCAAGAGTGAACCATTAGGCAAACGATGCACTATGTGTGATTATGATGTGTCAGCATAGATTCATCAGTTATAACAAACATACCACTATGGTAAGGAATGTTGATAATGGGAGAGAGGATTAGGGTGTAAGGGAAATCTCTATATCTTCTCTTCAGTATTGCTATGAACCTAAAATTGCTATAAAATAAAGTCTTAATTTTTTTTAAATAGATATTTGAAATTGAGAAATACAAATATCTATTTTTTTGATAAATTGAGAAATGATCTTCTTCATCCAATCATTGACTAAACTCAGACTGAGGTGCAGTTTTGGTAAGATTCAGTCTACCTGTGGTTTGTATCTGTTCTTATGGTTGCCTTCAATAGACTTCTAACTAAGAATTTAGTGCCCTTGTCTCTTTAACACTAAGCAATTGGAAATTCCACTCTGCTTTTCAGAGCTATTTTAAGTTCTTGCTCTATACATCTTCAGAATATAGCAAAGTCTTGAGATGAAATGAGTTGTGTGCTTGGATTTCCAACTTTGTCATTCTAACCCACATGATTTCCAAAACTATGATTGCTTGTGTATGCCTTAGCAGCAGCTCTCTGTCTCTTCATACCCATATTCTTAGCCTTTTCTTTATACCTAGAATCAACAAATATCTCCAGAGGAAAAAAAAAAAGAAGCTATAGATCCTCAATCTACCTCTGAATTTACCTCTGATTTCTTTGGAATTCAAGTCTTTCTAAATATTTCTGCTTAAGCAGCTCTCTGAAACCTTTTTTTTTTTTTTCATAACTTGCCTGACTTTTCTAGTTGTGACAAATACTTCATCCTTCCTTGAAGCAGAAATTCTGATATACATACTGCATTTATTTGGAGGACTCCTAAAATTATACAATCAAATTTTAAATCTTTCCTATGCTGCAGATTTGTTTTTCTAACTGCCTTTAGAACATTTTTATTTTAATGTGTTTAAACTTATCCCTTTATTCTCCTGAATCTCCTGTATCTGTGATGACTTAATCAGATTTCTGATCACTACTATATTGGGGGTTAGGAGATGGCTGTGTATTAGATGGGGGAGTTGTGGAAGTCCTCACTGAGAAGGTGACCTCTGAACAAACACCTGACTGAGAGAAGGAACAAGCTATGGAAACTTCCAGGGGAAGCTAAGCTGAGTATAACAAGTTCAAAAGCACTGATACAGGAGTGTACCTGATGGTTTTGTATGATGGCAAGGAGTCTATGTGGCTGGGGCTGCATGAGCAAGGGGGAAAGGAATACAGAGTGTATTCAGACCAGGACTGAACTAAGAATCATATTTAATTCATTTTCTTTCCACTCTTCACACCCAATACAGATCATGTCCTTCAGGATCCTGTGAGATATTCTTCATATACATGCCTCACTTATAACTCTATTACTACCACCTTCATTTATCTCTTATAGACATAGACAACTGCAAACTGGAAACAGATCTTCCCAGTCTTGGAATTCCCCACTTCAATAAATTTCAAATTTATTTTTCTGCCATAACCATGATCATGGTCACAACATAAGACTTTAAAATTTCCTAACTCTGGGTTTTTCCATCACTATACATGAATAGGTCAGTTGAAGAGAGGAAAATGACCATTTTTCTATAACAGGTGATTGGGATGTTTGAATATGAGTAAATACTCTATTTTAATGCCTTCCAACAATTAGAAAAAAATCTGAAAATTTTGAAATCTTTAGATTTATCCAAAAGTCAAAAGAATTTGGTGAGTATAAGACTAGACAAGTAAATTAATAAAGTTTTCAACTTCCTACTGCTAGGAAAAATCTAAAAATAACCATTTAGCCTCAGTCAGTTCAGTTGCTCAGTTGTGTCCGACTCTTTGTGACCCCATGGACTGCAGCACATTAGGCTGCCCTGTCCACCACCAGCTCCCAGAGCTTGCTCAAACTCACGTCCATTGAGTTGGTGATGCCATCCAACCACTTCATCCTCTGTCCTCGCCTTCTCCTCCCACCTTCAATCTTTCCCAGCTGCAGGGGTCTTTTCAAATTAGTCAGCTCTTCGCATCAGGTGGCCAAAGTACTGGAGTTTCAGCTTCAACATCAGTCCTTCCAATGAACACCCAGGACTGATCTCCTTTAGGATGGACTGGTTGGATCTCCTTGCAGTCCAAGGAACTCTCAAGAGTCTTCTTCAATACCACAGTTCAAAAGCATCAATTCTGCGGTGCTCAGTTTTCTTTATAATCCAGGTCTCACATCCATACATGACTACTGGAAAAACCATAGCTTTTACTAGACAGACATTTGTCAGCAAAGAAATGTCTCTGCTTTTTAATATGCTGTCTACGTTGGTCAAAACTTTTCTTCCAAGGAGCAAAGGTCCTTTAATTTCATGGCTGCAGTCACCATCTGCAGTAATTTTGGAACCCAAGAAAATAAAGTCTCTCACTGTTTCCATTGTTTCCCCATCTATTTGCCATGAAGTGATGGGACCGGATGCCATGATCTTAGTTTTTTGAATGTTGAGTTTTAAGCCAACTTTTTCCCTCTCCTCTTTCACCTTCAACAAAAGGCTCTTCAGCTCCTCTTCACTTTCTGCCATAAGGTTGGTGTAATCTGCATATCTGAGATTATTGATATTTCTCCCAGCAATCTTGATTCCAGCTTGTGCTTCATCCAGGCTGGCATTTCACATGATGTACTTTGCATACAAGTTAAATAAGTTAGGGACATGGCAAAAATTTCACAAAAAAAGCACAGTACTCTGCTCCTTCAGGCAACTACGTCCTAGAAAGCATCTTGAATTTCACACTGATGTCAATTTCTTTTTCTATATACATTTTGCTGATGCTTACGGTTTTTACAAAATGCCCAACCTTTTTCTTTATAGTGAGTAGCAGTAGTATTTAGTCGCTAAGTCGTGTCTGACTGTTGGCAATCCCATGGACTGTAGCCAGCCAGGCTCCTCTGTCCATGGGATTCTCTAGGCAAGAATACTGGAGTGGGTTGCCATTTCCTTCTCCAGGGGATCTTCCCAACCCAGGAATTGAACCCGGGTCTCCTGCATTGCAGGCAGATTCTTTACTGACTGAGTTATGAAGGAAGCTAAGTGAGAGAAGTGTTTTAAGACATACAAGTGTCAATTGTCCATATAGCTTCTACTTCCTGAATCTTTCACAAACACAATTAAAAACTGGCTCTGCAAGCTCCATATATATCCTTTGGAAAACATCCATTGTTTTTAGTTAAATGAAACAACATCAATATGCCTTTTCAGCCATGGGTTTGGATCATTTGCCTCTAATTTGGCACATTTGAAAATCTTATCATTCATCTGTTTGCAAAAAAATAATAATTCAAATGCTTAATAAAAAGCACAAAATTATCTGTAACAAAAATCACAGAAACTAAAGAAATATGTTTGAAAACAACAGTGATAGGAATCTGATTTCTCAGGGAAATGTTAGAACACTCCAATTTTTTTTGTAAGAGAGGTAAAAAATGGCTTCTATGGTTACCACTGAATTTTTTCCTTTGGAGCAGAAAAATGGAAGCTGCTTCAGCAAGGGAGAGAAGGAGGGAAAAGATGAAAAGCAACGGTGGGTAAATTCTATACCATGTATTCCAGATGAGAATTAGGTTCAAAAATATTTGCAATATATTCTAAGAATGAAATGTGATGGGAGTTAAGCAATGGGCATAGAATATTTATTAGAGTAAGTAAATTAAAAATCTTCTCATGTGGTTGATGCAAATTTTGTGAATCTATTCAATTAACAGAAACAGTTTTTAGTCCGTTTCTCACTTGAGTAAATACAACTGACAACTTGATTTTTCTGTAAAGAAATGTGCAAAACAATGGTCACTGTTATTATTGTAGATGCTACATATACCTTGTATGTAAGTATACATGTATCATGTAGCATATAACATTCTAACATAAGGTATATTTTAAAGGTTGCATTAAAACAACTGCTTTCTTCATTTATTTGCTTGTTTAGATTTTCAGAAAACTTTTACTGAACCTGAAGAAAAAGGAAATTTAATTTTTCAGGTGAACTTTAACTTTTGTGATTTGGAAGTCTGCTCAAATCTTAAATTTTAAAAGTGCATTAGACATTTAAGCTTTGGCTTATGAAATGGATATGTAAGAGTATGTTCTATTGTACCAAAAAAAAAATCTCAACTTAAAATATTCCCCTGTCCTGAAACATCTAATTTGCTTTAGCTGTCACAATGTAAAACCCAAGGCCATCGACAAAAAAGGACTTATTGTATGTATATGAAGACACAGCATAGTGCACTGAAGTCCAGGCTGAGGCTGGATGAAATAGGAAGAAAAAGAGCAAAGTAGATACTGAAAGGTTTACATGTCTAAATTCAGGGGAGCTGATTTGGGGGCAGTTTTCTCAAAGAGGTAAACCATTGGGAGAATTTTCAAGGATTGAGGCATCATTGGGCAGAACAAGGTGGAAAAACCATTCTAGGTGAGAGTGAAGAAATGAAGTCATACAGGAAAAATGAAAAGCAACTGTGAGAAGACAAGATCTTGGATGATGATATCTCCTCTTTGCCATGTTTATTTCATATTGAATGTAAGAAACATGAAAATTAAGAAAGTCTTTCAGAAACTACACCATTTGCAAACTAGGTTAACTTATAAGTTAATCTTCTTAAAGATTTCAGCACTTAAAACTTTCCTTAAGTCAAGTCTCTGACACTATTGTGAAATTAAAATATCTTCTGCCATATCAATAAACAGAAATGTCAAGTCATCAGAGAATTTTGGCCTCCAAATATGAATGAGGGCTCCCCAAATTGTGATCCAACAGATGCTGCCAACCTTCATGGTGACTGCTGATGAGCTGGGGGAAGGCAAGAAGCAGCCATCTGCCATTCCTTAAGCTGAACAAGGAAAAAGGATTTGGGCCCATCCTAGAATGCAAAGTCAAGTGGGCCCTAGGAAGCATCACTACAAACAAAGCTAGTGGAGGTGATGAAACTCCAGTTGAGCTATTTCAAATCCTAAAAGACGATGCTGTGAAAGTGCTGCACTCAATGTGCCAGCAAATTTGGAAAACTCAGCAGTGGCCACAGGATTGGAAAAGGTCAGTTTTCATTCCAATCCCAAAGAAAGGCAATGCCAAAGAATGCTCAAGCTACTGCACAATTGCACTCATCTCACACGCTAGTAAAATAATGCTCAAAATTCTCCAAGCCAGGCTTCAGCAATATGTGAACCATGAATTTCCAAATGTTCAAGCCAGTTTTAGAAAAGGCAGAGGAACCAGAGATCAAATAGCCAACATCCACTGGATCATCGATAAAGCAAGAGAGTTTCAGAAAAATATCTATTTCTGTTTTATTGACTATGCCAAAGCCTTTGACTGTGTGGATCACAATAAACTGTGGGAAATTCTGAAAGAGATGGGAATACAAGACCACTTGACCTGCCTCCTGAGAAATCTGTATGCCGGTCAGGAAGCAACAGTTAGAACTGGACATGGAACCACAGACTGGTTCCAAATAGGAAAAGGAGTACATCAAGGCTGCATATTGTCACCCTGCTTATTTAACTTATATGCAAGAGTACATCATGAGAAATGCTGGGCTGGAAGAAACACAAGCTGGAATGAAGATTGCTGGGAGAAATATCAATAACCTCAGATATGCAGATGACACCACCCTTATGACAGAAAGTGAAGAAGAACTAAAAAGCCCCTTGATGAAAGTGAAAGAGGAGAGTGAAAAAGTTGGCTTAAAGCTCAACATTCAGAAAACTAAGATCATGGCATCCGGTCCCATCACTTCATGGCAAATAGATGGGGAAACAATGGGAACAGTGAGAGTCTATTTTTTGGGGGGCTCCAAAATCACTGCAGATGGTGACTGCAGCTACGAAATTAAAAGACATTTACTCCTTGGAAGGAATGTTATGACCAACCTAGACAGCATGTCAAAAAGCAGAGACATTTCTTTGCCAACAAAGGTCCGTCTAGTCAAGGATATGGTTTTTCCAGTGGTCATGTATGGATGTGAGAGTTGGACTATAAAGAAAGCTGAGCACCGCAGAATTGATGCTTTTGAACTGTGGTATTGGAGAAGACTCTTGAGAGTCCCTTGGACTGTAAGGAGATCCAGCCTAAAGGAAATCAGTCCTGAATATTCATTTTAAGGACTGATGTTGAAGCTGAAACTCCAATACTTTGGCCACCTGATGCGAAGAGCTGACTCATTTGAAAAGACCCTGATGCTGGGAAAGACTGAAGGCGGGAGGAGAAGGGGACGACAGAGGATGAAACGGATGGCATCACCGACTCAATGGACATGAGTTTGAGTAAACTCCAGGAGTTGGTGATAGACAGGGAGGCCTGGCATGCTGCAGTCCATGGGGTCACAAAGAGTTGGACACAACTGAATAACTGAACTGAACTGAACTGAGCTGAGGTACAATGAAAGGAATGAATTCAGTGAGCCCACAGGCTTGCGTCTACCCATACATAGTATGCTAAATTCCTTACCTGATATCTGATCTTTGATGTTTTGACTGAGTTCCCTCTTTGTTACAAACTATATAGCTTTACTCCCCCCTCCTGCCTCCTTGGAGCAGTCTCTCAGAACTGAGATGCTGTCTCCCAGGCTGCAGTCCTCGTTTTGCCCCAAGTAAAATTTAACTTTCAACTCTGAAGTTGTACACATTTTTTAGTTGACACTATAATCAACAAGGCAAAGTCGGAAATCCAAGATATTATGAAAACTGATATTTTATTGATAACTCACTTGATGGCAAAGTCTAGCCTGGCACCGACATGAAGCTACCTGTAGTCTTTCCTCATCTTACCAGATGACATTCTTCATAGGTTTGACTGCAGAAATGTTGATGCATTTGATTGGAGTCCTGCCCCAAACCATGCTGGAGGATAGAGTTGGTTTATGTGTTATATTAAATATACAGGTATTAACTTTTAAATATTGAACTTTTTCTGGAGTCTAAAATACATATGGTTTTAATATTTGTGGACCCATTAGAATCAGTTAAATAATACCAATTCTTTTTTGTTTATTTTTAAAAGGCAATTGTTTTAACCTTTAAATTAATGCTTTAATTCCCTTTGACTTCTTTTGACATTTTTATGTCCATTTTAAAGATACTGAATCCAAATTTAGACACAAAACTAAAGTGAACATGTGACCAGTTATTATTCCTCTTGCCTCATTTCTGAACATCTTAAAATATTATTTAAAGGATTATAGCATACTCTATAAAAGTAGATGACACAGACACACTTATTCCTCAGTATCAACTCAAAAATAAACAGTATCCAGTTGGCACTTTGCATAGAGTATTCTGTCAAGAAATATTTGCTGAATTATTTAAAACATGACTGATTATTAAGTACTATTCTTATTTGTTCAATGCTCTTATGTTTACTTTTTTAAATGCTGTATTTTTAGGTATACATATTATGATTTCTCTCTCTCCTCATTGAGTTTGTGCAATTCCTTTTTTCCCCCTAAGTATGACTCACTAAACTAGTTTCTCTAACAACTTTATTTTCGATGACTCCTCTTTATTGAGGTTATTTTGAATTGTAAGCATAATAAGGCTTAGGATGATATAAGAATCTACTATTCTTAACTTAGGATCATCTTCAAATCTAATGTGTGCTTTCACTTTTTTATTTCCTAAAGGAATTAACAAGAAAGGCATAAGTTGATGCAAAATAACAAAACTTTAAATATTCTGAAACATTCATTTTGTACTTAATCCCACTACCTTCATTCTGCCAGGAAATAATGATAAAGACATATTCTCAATATTGATAACATATATCATGCCATAAAACATGACATTAATACTTCAATTATGTTCCATTACAACTGGAAAATGAATGTGGTCTCTTCCTCTAAGAAACTCACGGTCCACTGAGGAGATAAACACACGGACATATAATGGACATATAATTACATACTTGGGGCAATCACACAAGAATGTTCGAAGTACCATACTTTGGAAAGGTTTAAAAGGCAAGTACTCCAACAGAACAAGACTGAACTCTCCATGATGAGAGGGACAGAAGTTTGGGGGATATGAAACAGCCAGAACAAAGGTGCTAGCAATGGATGAAATTAAATAGTACACAAACACATAGAAACACGAGGGGAAACTTTCAAGAAAATCTAAGACAACTAGTATAACCAGGTGAAACATATACGGGCCAAATCAAAAAGGATCATCTGAGGCTCTAGTAGGACTTCAGGCTTTGTCTAAAGACACTGAAGCAGATTAATTCAGAAACTTTGCATCTTAGATATTTCTGGCTACATTACTGAGAACAGATGAGGGGTTCAGGAGTTGAATTTGGAGTGAAGTGAGAAATACCAGTGGCTGCACTGAAGTCATGGCTGTGAGCAGAAAGGGACAGGAATGGTGAAGAGGACAGATCCCCCTGTGAACAAAGCATTGGCAATCTGGAATGAGTCATGATGGGAATACTTACACTATAGAAATCAGCAGACTCAGAAACTGGCTCCCCTCATCTCTAACCTCAACAGAGTCTTTTTAAAAAGCATAGCACTGAACATGTATTTGGACAACAAACAAATTTATATTCCATTTTTCTTTGATTTATAAAGGCAGTCATATGTTAGTGGCACTGACACCAGGTTGGCTATTAAATAATCTTAATTATTTGAATTCTTAAAAAAAAAACAAAAAACCTCTTTATTCTTTATTTTTGTAAGGAGAGAAAGAGAAAAGAATTAGGTTTCAGGGCTACTGTATGACTGGAAAAAATCTCAAAGAGGCCTCTGCAGGTCCCTGGATTTCAGGCAACTTCTGGGTTGCCAAACATGTTTTATTTGCTCAGAAGGGGATTTATAGTTGGATTTGCATACTGAATCTTTGAGTTTTATAATATGAAAAAAGAAAAGAAGTACACTCAAAAGAGTTAGTTTTAAGAATGTTGCCTCAAATATTAGTCCCTATATTCAAGAATAAAGGTTAATACTATAATTCGAGTGAATTTATTTTGAATGTAAGTATACATTACAATTATTGGTATACAGTTCTATATAAAGTCACTCAGTAAATAGATATATTTACATTGTGGGTCTGACTCTTCCATTCTGGACAGGAATAACTATTTCTTTTTTCATTTTCTATGTCTGATGGTAGATGCATTTATAATAGATCAGCTGATGTAATTTATCTAAAATGTAATCAGTCACAAAAAGGGGAATTTGACACTGAAAGTAACTTTAACAATATACATAAAGGTCTCTCTTTTCCCTACCATTTCCCACATTAGAGACATTTAATTTATGCATGTTATAATTGTCCCCTTTATTCTTTATTCCTTTCTCCCTCCCTCTTTCTCTCTTTATTAGATCTTAATTAATATTCTGAGTTGATAATATCACAGGGTGAAATTTTTAAAAATAAAATTAAAGTATATGAGGCCCAGACTCCCTACTCCCCATTCTTTATTCTCCTTGTCCCCACTTCACTGCCTTCCTGATACTGAAAAGTGTGACGTGTATTCTCATTTTTGTTTCAACCACAGTATTATCTATAGCACCTGTGAAAATAGCTTTTGCTTAGCATTTTAAGTATCAGCTTGTTCCCTTACTTTTAGTAAGGATAAATATACAGGATAGGAAATGATCTATAATATCCTATGTCCTAGTCAGTTCAGGCTGCTATAAAACAAATTATGCTAAGCCAGGTATATAGACAGCCAGTTATTTATATTAAACATAAATTGCTGTCTATATTGTCGTTTATGTTGCTTATAAACAACAAAAGTTTATTTCTCATTGTCCTGAGGGCTAGAACGTCCAAGTGAGGGCATCAGCAGATTCAGTGTCACAGGGCATGCTCTCTGGGTCATAAAGGGCTCTTTTTTCTATGTCCTCACGTGACAGGAGGGACAAGTGAGCCCTGGGGATCTCTTGTACAAGGGCACCAATACCATTTGTGAGGGCTCCGCAGTCATGACTAATCACCTCCCAAAGGCCAGGAGTTGTTTTGATGATTCTTTCAGATTGTCTGCCTAGACAGTCATATCACCTGTGAACAAAGACAATTTTATTTCTTTCTTCTCTATCTTCATATCTTTCATTTCCTTTTCCCGTCTTATTGCATTAGTGAGGACATCCAGTACAAAGTTGAAAAGGCGTGATGAGAGGGAACATCCTTGTCTTATACCTGATTTTAGTGGGAAAGCTTTGATGTGAGCACCATGAAGTATGATGTCAGGATAAGGGTTTGTTTGTTTGTTTGTTTGGTAGATGTTCTTTATCAAGTTGAGAAGTTACCCTCTATTTCTAGGGTTTTGAGAATTTTTATCATTAATGGTTTTTGTATTTTGCCAGCTTTTTTTCTACATCTATTGATATGATCATATGATTTTTCTTTTTCAGCCTGTTGATGAAATGGATTACTTTAATTAATTTTCAATGTTGAATCAGATTTACATAACTGGCATATATTCCACTTGGTTAATAATGTATATATTTCTATTTGTTAAAAAGATAAAACCGTGTCTGATGATTTGGATCAAATGGATAAATTCCTAAAAATATACAACTCTCCAAAATTTACAAGAAAAGAAGTAGACAATTTGAATATTAAATACCTTTTAAACAATTTGAATTTGTCATA
Source organism: Cervus elaphus (assembly GCF_910594005.1). NCBI lineage: Eukaryota > Metazoa > Chordata > Mammalia > Artiodactyla > Cervidae > Cervus > Cervus elaphus. The sequence goes on along the minus strand of NC_057833.1, from coordinate 8,770,425 downwards.
CATTTTCCAACAAGGAAAAATCTAGAAAATTTGACTGGTGAATTCTTCCAAACATGAGAAGAACAACACTAGTATTATTCAAAATCTACCACATAATAGAAACAGAGAGAAAACCACAACTGCTTTTAGGAGGGCAACAAAACCTTGCTTTCAGAACTAGATAAAAATATTATAAACAATATTACAATCCTGAAGATGGCACGAGCTTAGGAGAATCAGTGAATAAAAATGAAAGTCCATATTGCGGAAGTTTAGCAAATGAGAAGAGGAGGAGGTTAAGACTGAAGGGAAACAGTGACCAGACATAAAGAATCCTATAGGCACGGAAGGGGGTTCTGAAATTTAGTGAGGGCAATAGTCATTGGTTTATTCACATTAATATATGCAGCCTATGAGATTTCAAGTAATAGTTAAATTTATCAAGGAGAAACTTGACCTAATATCACTGTTTATTTATTAATTCCTTAAAATTTTTTTTATTAATTCCTTTTAAATTTTTAAGAAACTATATTTATGTCACTTTTGCAACAAACAAAAGTATAAAAGATTTAATATTTTCATTGTATATCATATTGTGATCAATTTTAATAATATTTATTTCATAGTACAAAATGACTATTTTTAATTGAAATATAGTTTGATTTACAATGGGTTTCACTGATGGCTCATATGGTAAAGAATCTGCCTACAATATGGGAGACCCAGGTTCAATCCCTGGGTCAGGATGATCTCCTGGAGAAGGAAATGGCAACCCACTCCAGTATTCTTGCCTGGAAAATCCTATGGACAGAGGAGTCTGTCAGGCTACAGTCCATGGGGTCTCAAAGAGTGGGACACAGCTGAGCAACTAACACTTTTACTTTTGACTTACAACGTTGTGTTAGTTTCAGATGTACAGCAGAGTGATATAAACTCCTAATCTACCCCTCCCTCCCATACCTTTCCCCTCTGGTAACCATTAGTGTCTGTCTGTGAGTCTGTTTCTGTCTTGTAAATTTTAAGTTCATTTGTATCACTTTTTATATTCCACATTGAGTGATTTCATTTGATATTAGTCGTTCTCTGTCTGGCTGACTTCACTCAGTATGATCATCTCTAGGTCCATATATGTTACTGAAAATGACATTATTTCACTCTTTTTAATGGTTGAGTAATATTTCACTATAAATATATGTAGCATATGATATATATGCTATATACGTATGTATAGTAACCCACTCCAGTATTCTTGCCTAGAGAATCCCACGGACAGAGGAGCCTGGTGGGCTGCAGTCCACAGGATAACAAATAGTCGGACATGCCTGAAGCAACTCAGCGCGCACACACACACACACACATATATATGCATGTATATCATATACACATACATACATACACCAGTCTTCTCTATCCATTCACCTCGTGGTGGAATTTAGGCTGCTTCTTTGTCTTGGCTATATAACTAGCGGTGCAGTGGACACTGGGGTGCGTGTATCTTTCAAACTGAGTCTTCATCTTTTCCAGATATACACCCAGGAGTGGGATTGCTGGATAATATGCACTTAGCAACTACACCACCACCACCACCATGGTACCTCTACAAAATGATTTTTAAAGTACATATAGCCTATATTACTAAAAGGCACATCACAATAATTTGAATCATCTTATTTAACTGACTGATCTCACCTCCCTACCTCACAGTCAGTGTGAGTTTTTAAAGTAGGTCCAATAAAATTTCCTTCCTTCTCTTTCTTATCTGGCACCCTCTTTTTTGTTCTCCCCTGACTCTTTTCTTCCTTCTTTTATGGAATACAGCCTTGTGGCTCACATATACCCAAAAATATCAAAGAAAATTTCCCTTACTTCTTGAATACAGTCCAACTAAGGTTTTTTTTAATGACTCAAGAAAAATATGTATCATATTAGCTTATTAAGATAAAGTGTTTCTAAAACTCTGGAGTCAAACTATGACTCCAAGAATAATTATGAAACTTTAGGCTATGTTTAAAAACTCTGGACAACATTTGATTGTATCTGACCAGAAAAATACATTACCTTTTAAGAAAATGCTGAAATCAGTCATGACTAACATTGGTGAGATAGTCTTGGTATAAGCTGTGCTAGGCAAGCAAATTAACCACATCCCCTCCAAAAAAAATTGCAGTTTCTTAACTCAGTTAAGAGTCTGTCTCCTGCTTTTACAAAATGTATGTGGGTCAAGAGGATTTTCTAATGATTTACTTCCAAAGATGACTCAAGATTTAGGCTTCCTCTAGTTGTGTCTGTCATCTTGGGGTCTTTGCTCTTCATTTTCATTGATAAATTAATTATAGGTTATATCCATTATTTGCACAGATAAACCAGAGGTTAAAAAATAGTGCATCATTTACTTTGCCTCTAGGCTAATTGTATATAAAAACTGCAACTCTTAAAAGGGCTTTCTCCTCTCTGGGAATATCTCAGAATACTTTGCAAAATAGGACAAATATTGAACAAAAATATACAAAAGTCCACTATCTTGCTCAAAAAACAATGCATAGTTATTTCTTCAGTAATATATATTATGGAAACTTATAGTTCAGTATAACCTAGTCTCTAATCTACATTTAAGAAATCTATCATCTATGGATTACAGAAAAATTGAATCTGCTTTAGTTTACTAAAAATTAAAAGTTATAATTTCTAAGGCTCAAGCAAATAAAATCAATCATCAATCACAAAAACAACAAAACCTAGACCCAGTTGCTGTCAAAACAGTAATTTAATAAGGGAGTTAGCATGCAAGTTCATTCTCTTATGAAAAGCCAATTTTCCTCTGCCCTCTATAAGGCATTGTCAAAGTTAGAAATTCCAGGCACTAATTGCCTGAGTTTAGAAACTCTGGGGATTTAGAAGTGTCAGAAGGTCAAAATATCAGGACAGGTAAGTGAAGTCTTGTTAGCATGAACTAGCAATTGAATTATGGTGCTGCAGATGTTTCTATTAAATGAAAGGAAATTAACCCAAGGGAATACTGAGTTAAAAGCTGGTGGCAGCAGGAGGGCTTAGAGCAAAGCAATCATTAAAAGGCCTTTGCGTTTGGCTTCTTTAAAAGAGCTAACAACACTTGCTGACAACGTGCCTCATGGTCGCATTCAGTTTTTTGGTTTTGATTCTCCTGCAAAGATGGCTTATCTTACATATATACCCAAAATGCATTTTTCCAAGCTACTCTTAGATATATGAAGGTTGCTGCAGACACAGGCAGAAAACCTTGTATGTGGAAATCTTACAGAATACGTTTTCCTTTCTCTGTTCGACCTTTTATGTATTTTTGCTGAAACTCAAAATGATTTTGTTACACACTCACTCTCCTCTGTTTTCTTTCCAGTGAGCTCAGTTTCTGAACAACCTACAGTCAGCTGCTCTATCCTTCACAATTTCCCCAGCAAGTCAAGCAACAGTTCCGCAGAAAATACATCTATTTTAGAGCTGGGAAGCAGAAAGGCAGCATCGATGGAGAGCAGTTCTGTCTTAAAACATTGAAAGTCGGTACCTTTTAGGATTCAAACTGCATTTCAAATTTATCTTTTGATTTTATTCATAAGGGTAATATGCTCATAAAAATGCGCTTCCCTGGTTGCTCAGTGGGTAAAGAATCCATCTGCAATGCAGGAGACCCAGGTTTAATCCCTGGGTTGGGAAGATCCCCTTGGAGAAGGAAATGGCAACCCACTCAAGTACTCTTGCCCAGGAAATCCCTGGCAAGGCTGACGAGCTACCGTCCATGGGGTTGCAAGAGTTGGACACGACTTAGCAACTAAACCACAATGCTCATGAAAATTAAAATCAATATAGAACGTAAATCCTTTCCTTGCACAGTCCCTCAACCTGAGCATCTTGATATGCAGTCTTTTTCCAGCATTATCATATGAATATGTAATCATATTTGTACAAATATACATACGTCTGTGCACGCATATAATTTTTGTAAGCTGCGCTCTAGTTTACATAGCCTGGCACGCACACATTTTAGTGAGTTTTAACAAACACACAGCCCTGGGTAGTCACCACCCCAATGAAGACACAGAATACACTTATCACTCCAGAAAGTCCCACTTGCTCCTTTCTAGTCAATTCTAACAGCCCCTCCTCCTCACCCCAGAAGCAATTAATGCTTAGATTTCAAACATCATAGATGGTTTTGCCTTTTCTTAAACTTTATACGCTTTCTGTTATTATTCCCTTTGTTCAATACAATGTTTTTGATTTTCTACCACTTGTTGCCACATGTATCAGTAATTCATTCCTTTTTTTGGGAGGGTGAAGTATGAATCTAACTTTTTTAAGATCTTCCTATTAATAGACATTTGCACATACGTCATTTTCTATACACAAAGGCGACTGTACTTTGCAGTTTTTTGGTGGCTTTCTTTTCATTTTTTCATTCAGAATTACATCCAGGACATGCTTTCTTAAATGTCCCTGTGACTTACCTGATTCTTTACTAAAGCTGCATAGTTTTCCTTCATATGATGCTCTACATATTATATACTTGATCTACTTATAATTATGTCCTCTCAATAAAAATTAAAACACTTTTGCAAATTAAAGTTACCCTTGAGAGCATTTACTCTCAAAAATTACTATGATAAAGAATACTGTGTACAAATACTTCTGTGTACAAAATACAGAATGTCTAAATAAAAAACCTATTACTCTGCAAAATACGGAATGTCTAAATAAAAAACCTATTACTCTGCAACCTTAATACTAAGATATAACCATACTTAAGGTTTTTTTTTTAATAATAAGCTGGTAGTTATAAGACAATTACTTTGATATGAATACATATTTCAATTTTATTTTTATTAACTGTAAAAATACTTCTTAATTCTCTGATATAAAAGATGAGAAATTCAGTATTTTTGTACTACTCCCTCCTCCATTCCGTCTCCACCTCCAGATAAATATTTTGGTTATGTTGTTATTTTTATGTTGTAAACATCTTTACATCCTATTCCTAAACAATTTAATTAGTCATACTTATTTTATCTAGAATTTGCTTCTATAAATTAAACACATATAAGACCATTTCACATCCGTATTTATACAAATTTTATTCACTCAAGAATCAAGCAGTAAAAATAAGACAAAAGAAGCAATAATTGTAACCTTAATTCAAAAAACCCCTTCTACTTAAAGGCAAAAATTCCAGGGGTTAGAGTGAAGTAATCCATTTTGTCTATTTTTCATCAGCTTTCTAAAATATTAACTTGCCCACATATTTGAAAGTTTGGAATCAAATGGAGGGGTCTGATGCCCTCTGGTTTTCTGTCCTTCACAGTGAATCTCCATTTAATCTCTGAATGCATTCAGGTTTTTCCCCTTTTATACTCCGTGTTACAAAGTTTCCAAGATCCACCAAGGCTATTCATACATCCTGCGTGTCATTTAGTAGACATTTCTATCTACACACAACTTTTTTTTTATTCTCCTTTATTTAAAGTGTTATCTCTCTTCCATTTTTCCTGCCATCAGCCTCTGGATCTCCTTAAGTATTATAAATGGACGAACATCTGAATTAATTTCCTCATGTTATGTTACTTCTATTTTCAGTCTCTCTGTTTTGTGTCTACATCTTAAGCAAATTTTCCTATTTATCTTCCAAATCAAGTTTTAAGCTCTATTATTTTATTCAACTCATTCACTATTTTTAAAATTCAGCAATCATATTTTAAATTCCAATTTATTTTTTATTACAGGAGATATCTTTTACAGAGATATTATAATATTAACAAGTTGTACAGGACTATGTTTCAGGCCTATTTTAATGTTTTATCTATAATAACTCATCCTCATCACAATTCTGAAAAAATAGTTCCATTATCAACCTATTTCACATGTTAGGAAACATAAACACAAAATTAAATTTCTTGTCCAAGAATACAGCTGGCTCTAATGCCTATGCTTTTAACTACTATGCTGAATGTCCTCTCTTGGTTTATTATTGCAATATATATTCACACAACTTTATGAAATGCTAACTCAATTATTTTAGTAGATTTTTAAATCTTAATTACCTCTTTTCCATCAAGACTATTTATGTTTATATTAGCTTTTCTCTAATAAGCTAATTAGGTTGAATGAATTAATGTGAATACACCAATAACTATTGCTTCTAAAATAAAACACAGAGTCCCTTGCCATGACTTGTGGGGTCCTGAAGGGCTGGCCCCCATTTCTCTCTAAGCCATCTCCTTTCCCTTTTTGTTTGTGATGTTTCTGCCCTCCTGGCCTTCATTTTTGTTTTGATTTTTCAAAACTTTTACCCTCTGTGGGAAGGTTGCATTTGTTGTTTGCTTTGCCTTAGAATCCTTTCTCTGATTCTTTGACTTTTTATTATCCTTCAAGTTTCAGCTAAACTGTCAGCTTGACAGAAAAGATCACCCACCCTCCAGTACAAAGCGGGTTCCATGTGATACCCTATTTCATAGACAGCATTTACCACCATCCATGATGAAAACGCTAACTTCTTAGCTCACTTGTCTGTCTCTACCTCCTGCTCTACAAAGCTGTAGCAGGGCCTCACGTGCCTTTACCACCACTCACTACCTCACGCACCGAGCCGAAGCAGCGACTGCCTGACGCAGAGCAGTCACTCTTAACTTGATCTGAATTTAAGCTGAACTGATATGTAGACATTGCTGCTCAAGTGAATACCTAACTAACTGAAACATAACCAACTCTCGCACAAATTTGAATAGATCAGGAGAAGGACATGTGCAGGAGAAGGATGGCAAAAGGATGTTGTAATTTATTGAGACTCCATTTTACATTAAAAAACCCACAACAAGGAGATGGAAATTGGTGCAGCCACTATGGAAAACAGTATGGAGGTTTTTTTAAAAAAAAAAATTAAAACTAGAACCACCATAAGATCCAACAATTCCATTTCTGGATATTTATTTAAAGGCAATGAAAACACTAACTTGAAAAGATTCATGTTTCCATATGTTCATTATAGCATTAAATATCCAAGGTATGGAAACAACATGAGGGTTCATCAATGGACAAAGAATATATGATATATATATATATGTAAAACTTTAAATTTAATACTACTTTATATTTAATACCATACAGAGACAAAAAAGAAGGAAACCTTGCCATTTGTGACAACATGGATAAGTTTTGATGGTATTATGCTAAGTGAAATAAGGCAGGTAGAGGAGGACAAATACTATATGATTTCACTCAACATGTGAAATCTATAAAACAACAAACAAAGCAAAACTCAGATACAGCAAATGGACTGGTGATTATCGGAGAGGAAGGAGATGGGGGTGGGCAAAAGAGGTGAAAGGAGTTAACTGCATCATGACAGATGACAGTGACTTACTATGGCAATCACTCAGTATGTTGTACACCTGAAACTAATATAATTTCAAATACCAATTTTACCTCAGTTTTAAAAATCCACAATTATAAGATCTATTTCCTTATTTAAAAATCAAGCATTATGCCTTACAGCAAGAATACCTTTCTGTAGCTTTGAATTCATTGAGTATAAACTCTATTTTTCTTTCCATTTCTTTAAGTACAATTGTGCTTTGACTAAGGACACTTATCCTACACTAACTAGCAGCCTTTGGGATATCTTCCATTGATCAAAGGTGAAAGACAAATAGGCAACATTTACAAGAACTCCAAGGTACATAAGTCTGTTCATATGAAAAAAAGACTGAAGTCTCACTGTGTGGTGTTACTAATGGCCGTCAACTGGGCAACCTTCTGAAAAGTACAATTTTAAATTAAATGCAGTTTACTTTTCTGTAGATAATGAAGAAAGGAGAGGAAAGCAGACATGGGGGAAGGCAGGGGAAAGAGCAGCTGCTAAGTGCAGAAACTGGAAATGCAAACCTTAAGCAAATTCTTCAGGTCACTCACATAAATGCTGTAAAAATATAGTCTCTGAAGCCATAATTTGAAGCCATGGCTGGTTTTAAGGGCAGTTTTGTTAAGGTCAATATGTAAGCCAAATTATTTGATATACAGTATTGGCAATGAACTTCATATATTCTGAGCTAAAATAACTTCATAATAATATGGCAACATCTTTGGCAACTACTCCAGACATCAAGCAATTAAATAAAAAAGACTCCCAGCCTTCTCTTTTACAGAGTCACTAATTAGTTCATAAGATAATCTTTTGTTTTTCCAACTTTCTAAAATTTAATATCTTTCTAATGAATTACTTCAACTATAAAGCTGATGTCATTTTAAAAAATATTGCTGAGACACTCTCTTTTTAAAGGTTATTAGAAACCTCGCTTCAACCACAGTAGTTAGGAGACACTTCTTTCCCCTCACCCCAAAAGAGGTAAAAGATTTATTCCTGAGACAAATTGAACAAAAGAGGATGTGGCTTGGGGGCATATCAGGCCTGGCAGAGGGAAATGGTGAGGAACAAGACTGATAATAGGGGGATTAATTGAACAGCTGCAGGTTGAACAGTAGGTCCTGTCCCCTACTCCTTCCGGCTCCCTTTCTTGTTTGACTCAAAGAACACAGGTAAATAAGCTTATTACCAACACACACACACACACACACACACACACACACACACAGCCTCAGCAGCAGATCACTGGAAGATTTCTCTCTAGAGAAACTTCATGGATCCACACAGAAAAACTAATGATTTACCTACTATCAAAAGAGAACAAAGCTTAGAAGAGAAATGTGAAAGGAGAGCAACACAGGAACTCACAGAATAAAAAAAGAAACAAGTAAGGGAGAGGGGCTGTGGGGAAGGAGGGAGGGATGGGTGGAGGGAAGTCAGGACTGAGAAAAGCAGGGAGGGAGAGACAGAAAGGAGGGAAAGAAAGAGAGAGAAAGAGAAAGAGAAAAGAACGAGCAGCCGGGGAAACAGCAGAAGCCCCAGGAAAATCAAGTACGGCCAATTCAGAAAGGTAGAGTAGGAGGATCCTGAGCTCACCTCCTCCAATGCGCAGCAAAGCCACAATTACACAAAGAACAACTCTCTCTGAGAATAACATGAAGACTAACAGAAAAGATCTTTCTCCAACTAAGGATATAAAGAAAAGGCCACATTTAGACAGGTAGGAGGGGCAGGGGTCCGGTCTAGTCAGAGCCCACACCCTTGATGTGGGAACACAGAAGCAGAAGGATATTACAACCACACCAAGCCTCACACTGGGCTCCCTAGCCTGGGGAGCTGCACTGGGAAGATGAGTCCCCATAATATTTGGCTTTGAAAACCAGCGGGGCTTACTTCTGGAAGAGCTAAAAGACTGAGAAACTGAGATGCTGCTCTTGAAGGATTTATGTACAAACTCTATCATCCTGAGCACCAGCACAGAGCAGCAGCTTGAAAAGTACCTGAGCCACATGAAGAGACTCATTGACTAATTTTATGGCATTTACCAGAGGGACAAAGATCTGGTGGAACTTTCTCCAAAGATGGGAGAATTGGCAGGCATTGTTTCTGTAAGTTATGTGATATTTCCAAAGTCCAGTCAAAGTATAAAGTGTGGGCAGTTTTGTGAACACTTCACCAGACAAGTACAACAGGAGAAAATTGATGTAAGGGGTTTGAGATGTTCATAAGAGTGATATTAATAGAAATAATGAACCATTGATCTAAGCTTTAAGTGAATGCAGGATAGAACTGACAGAGAAATAATAAAAGGGTCAATGGACCTATGATCAAGATGAGATAGAAGAATTGGCATATTGAAAGTAAGCTGAACAGAAAAATAAGGACCTTAGGAACCCTGTACACCTAGAGATCAGCCTTGATTCCTCCATTATCACCATGTCTACTCCACAGGCAAGTCTTGTTAGCTCCACAACTGAGGTATTTTCTGAGCCTTCTATTTTTAAGCCTGTCCTCTGCTGAAACACTCATCTGTGTACAGTAGACCACTGGGACACCTGCTAACAGGTGGCCTGCTCTTATTCTTGTCTCTCTGTTCTTCTCATAATGCAGCCTCTACATAGAAACTAGAATGATCTGCTCTGATTATTAAGAGAATTAAGTATTCTCCTAATTGCTCCCAATAATACTTTAAATAAAACCTAAATTTCTACCAAATCCTCCAATACTCTAGATTATCTTTTCTTGTAGATATTGCTGATTTTGGTCTCTTACCACACTTTTTACTGTTGAGGAATTAACTAAGAGACCAGGATGCAAGACAGGTCATAAAGCCAGGGCTGAAGTCACATAGAATATGAGTGAGGCACGATGCAATGAAAAGCTCTCAAGAGATATGTACAGTTAATTGACCATTAATTTTAATTAAATGAATTAGGAAGTAACAGAAGCATACTGTACTATAAACCCTCTAAAGATAGATGACATCTGATTCATATTTGTATCTATAGCAGTTAGCACATTGCCTGGTAGAACAGGTACCCAATAAATTTTGCTTGGTTGAATAGATGCATGAATACTTTATTAATGCATGAGGTTTTATTGGATGGATGTATTAGAGTCTGTTGTTCTTATCCTTCTGATTTTGTTTTGGAAAATATCAGTCTTCATTTCATGAAGTCTTGTTAGAACCATCAGTCAAGGAGTCTCACCTACTCCTGGCCACTGGCTCAGTCTAAGCCAATCAGAGTTCTTTAGGGAATTTCAACTTTGACCAGAATGATGCTGAGACACCGAAACTATAGGAGCTGGTTTCGTGTCAATGATAACACATTAAGAAGATTTTCCCTTAATTCCTGCCCCCCGTACCCTGGGGGACACCCTGCTTTCTTTGCTTTTTGAGTGATGTTTCTTCAACTTTTTCTTTACTATTTTGAGCTGCATCATAGGCTTTTAATAAAGTCATGTTTGGCATAAGTTAAGCAGAGCTCTTTTCTCTTGCTTGCAACCAAATAATGCTAACTAAAAAGTTGAAAATCTAATGCAACTATGAGAAAGCATGTTTACTTTAATAACTATTAAGTACTGCTATCTACAAAAAACAATAGTGAGTACCAAAAATTTAAAACTTATTTCAGAAACAGTTATCTTCAAGTAATTTAAGATATTTTTAGGGAAATTAGGAAGACTATCAAATAAATTTAATTCAAGAAAAAATGAGATTAGTGGCATGATACAGGTAAAATAACACGGTAATTGAGAAAGGGATCTTCAGTTGGGGAAATAATGGCAGAATCAACAGTTGCCTTACGCTTAGGATTTAGGCATGCTGACTTTAGACATTCAGGATCAGCGTACGCAGCACACAGAGATGGGAAATCATCAAGTATGTGTGATGATCAGTGAGGAGATCAATTTGCTACAGCATGGGTTTCATGGAGGACAATAATAAAAACAAAAATTAGGCTGCAAGGAGTAGTTTGGAGCTGAAAAATCAGGCTGAAAGAAGTCTAGCTTGTATTCTGTATGCAATAGGAAGCCCCAAACATTATTTGTTTAGAGTTGTAGGAAAAGCAAGGCTTGTAAAGTCATACATGATGCGCTGGAGCAAGGTTAAGAGCAAATTGAAGACAAATTTACAAGGCATCGTGATAGCTCAATCAAGGTATATAGTACCAAAATGAAGAAACTTTCAAATACTTTCTATCCAACTGATGATGGAAAGAGAACTAAGGGGAAAAAAAGGCAGTGAGGCCTTTAACTGAATAAGGTGCTAAAGTTAAGATAAAATATCCCACAGCTCTGTATTTCAAATCCATATTTTCCTGCTTTCCCTCTCCTGAGCTTCAATCATTCATCTCCAGCTGCCCACACAGTGTCTTCACTCAGATAGGTCAGCACTGTCACAAACTAACATGCCAAAAATTGGTATCTTTTTTATCCCCTACCCCACACGTGGCCTCCCATTCTTTTCTCACAAACTTAGAAATATCTCTCCCTCTTCCTGTCCTTCAACTCCCACTAATCTCTATATCACATCAGTCAGAAAAGACCTTTATTCACTTATGCCTGGCTCACTACATCTGCTTCCCAATAAATCTCCCTGTTTCCATTTCTCCCCACTACGTAGCAGGACATCAATAAACTCTGCCTAAAGTTGGTAAATTAATCTGAGAAGTACAGTGCAGCTTTCACTGCCATATGGATCTGCTGAAACACTTAAAAAATATTACTCTTATGTTCAAGAAATTATGATGGGTTGTACTTGCTCCAAATTTTATTGTTTTTGATTTCTCAAGGTCACTATTTTATCTGGGTATGTATGTGTGCGTGTGGGGGAGAGCAATTGTGGGCATGTGCACATACTAACAATAGAGCCAAAGGAGATATGAGTTTAAGGGACCTGGACTTCACCAGGGGCAAGGACCATATTTCCCAGTTAGATACCACTTTTCATCCCTCAATTCTAAGGAGTTATGAGGAGGAAATACAGAAATTGAAAAGACAGCTGCCATATATACCTACTAGGTGAGTACTGTAAGGTCAAAACCCTCTGCTTATCTGTTCATGTATTCAGTTTCTTGATATTTAAAGGTTGCTCTCAGTTGAACTCATCCTCATAATGTCTAGTATTAACCCATATTACTCCAATAAAAGCCAATATCCTGTGGTAGTAGTAGATGCTTAAAAAATACTGGTTTAGTCAAGTTACTGAAAACCACCAAACACTAGAAAATTACCAAGACGCTAGAAAAGGACAAAATTAATTCTGTTAGAAAAGAAATAGCCGAGGATAGTTTAATATGATTTTTAGAATATATACTTGATGGGAGGAAAGTGATAGGTTTCTGAGGGCAAAGCCAGGTCTCTGCCATCTTGTTGCAATTCTGTGCACTCAGGGCGGGGTTGAGATGAAATGGTAGTGTTCCCAAATTTAATGAGTTCAAAATGAACACAGATTTATGGGTATTTAACACTGTCACTGTTTACAGTGGGTATAGGGCAGTAGAATGACAAATGTATTTGTTTAAGATAGTTTGAATATGAATTCAGTAATTAAGAGATTTGGAAGGTTTTTTTTTTTTTTAATTTAGTATAGGTAGTCCATTTAGAGATTTATTTATTTTTTTTTTTACAAAGTCTTGCAATAGATTCATAATAAACTCAGGCTTAATTCTATGATCCATTATTCAAATGTCTCCATGTTGGCAGATTCTGACTTCATCGTTTTTAAACTTGACATTATTTCAAATATCAAGGCTGTCTTAAAGCAAAAATAAAAGTTACAATGAAACCTGTAAACAAAGCCACTTTTTTATGTTTAAAAAGTATACAGCATTGAGTTTTTTTTACTAAAACAACTGATTGTTATTTTTCATTCTGTTCTTTAAGCCTTTTCCTTTTCTTATCTATCACCAAAACACAATTCATCAGAACTACAAGGACAGATTTCATTGCAGTTATATTTCCTCCTGAGGAAAAAGAAACAGCTCCCTGGCTGTGATAAACTTGATCTACAGTGTTTTTGCATATAAACCTAAGTTTTGTGATAATAAAGCTGCTATAAACCTTTTTAGTGAAAAGCCCTTCAAGCTAACATTCATTTATTTATTCACTCTGTATCCGAGCCCTCAAAATTATATGTAGCATGTTTCATGGAAAACTTTGAATCAATGATGAGCAAACAGGAAGGTCAGTTTATTTTTATGACTACGCAAATATACATATTCATAATACTGGATGCTGTTTTTGTTCAGTTGTTAAATCGCATCTGACTCCTTGTGACCCCATGGATGCAGCAAGCCAGGCTTCCCTGTCCTCCACTATCTCCCAGAGTTTGCTCAAATTCATGTCTATTGAGTCAGTGATGCTATCTAACCATTTCATTCTCTGCTGTCCCTTTCTCTTTTGCCTTACATCTTTCCCAGCATCAGGGTCTTTTCAAATAAGTTGGTTCTTCACATTAGGTGGTCAAAGGATTGGAGCTTCAGTTTCACAATCAGTCCTTGCAATGAATATTCAGGGTTGATTTCCTTTAGGACTGATTAGTTTGCTCTACTGGGAGTCCAAGGGATTATCAAAAGTCTTCTCCAACATCACAATTCAAAAGCATCAGTATTTTAGCAGTCTTTATGGTTCAACTCTCACATCCATACATGACTACTGGAAAAACCACAGCATTAACTATATGGACTTTTGTCAGCAAAGGGATGTCTCTGCTTTTTAATATGCTGTCTAGTTTTGTCATAGCTTTCCTTCCAAGGAACAAGTGTTTTTTAATTTCATGGAGCAGTCACCATCTGCAGTGATTTTGGAGCCCAAGAAAATAAAATCTGTCACTGCTTCCACTTTTTCCCTTTCTATTGCCATTAAGTGATGGGACTGGGTGCCATGATCTTAGTTGGTTTTCTTTTTTTAATGCTGAGTTTCAAGCCAGCTTTTTCACTCTCTTCTTTTACCCTTATCAAGAGGCACATTAATTCCTCTTCACTTTTTGCTATTGGAATGGTATCATCTGCATATATGAAGTTGTTGATATTTTTCCCAGCAATCTTGATTCCAGCTTGTGATTCATCCAGCCTGGCATTTCACATAAAGTACTCTGCTCAGAAGTTAAACAAACAGGGTGACAATATACAGCCTTGTACTCCTTACCCGGTTTGGAACCATGTCAGTTGTGCATTACTTTGCTAGCATGAGAAATGAGCACAATTGTATAGTAGTCTGAACATTCTTTGGCATTGCCCTTCTTTGGGTTTGGAATGAAAATTGACCTTTTCTAGTACGGTGTCCATGTTGAGTTTTCCAAATTTGCTGAGATATTGAGTGAAGCATTTTAACAGCATCATCTTTTAGAATTTTAAATAACTCAGCTGGAATTCCATCACCTCCACTAGCATCGTTCATAGTGATGCTTCCTAAGGCCCACTTGACTTCACATTCCAGGATGTCTGGCTCTAGGTGAGTGATCACACTATCGTGGTTATCTGGGTCATGAAGATCTTTTTTGTACAGTTCTGTGTATTCTTACCACCTCTTCTTAATATTGTCTGCTTCTGTTAGGTCCATCCTGTGTCTGTCCTTTATTGTGCCCATCTTTGTATGAAATATTCCCTTGGTATCTCTAATTTTCTTGAAGACATCTCTAGTCTTTCTCATTCTATTGTTTTCCTCCATTTCTTTGCTCTTTTCATTTAAGATGATCTCTGCTGTTCTCTGGAAATCTGCATAAGGCTGAGTACTAATATCCTTTCCCTTATTGAAAGTGAAAGTGTTAGTTGCTTGCTCAGTCCTCCAATTCTTTGAGACAGTATTAACTGTAGACCTCTGTCCATGGAATTCTCTGTCTATGGAATCTTCTGACCATGGAATTCTCCAGGCAAGAATACGGCAGCGGGTTGTCATTCTCTTCTCCAGGGGATCTTCCTGACACAAACCTCAAACCTGGATCTCCTGCATTGCAGGCAGATTCTTTACCATATGGGCCACTAGAGAAGCCCCTTTCTGCTGTTCAGTCACTCAGTCGTGTCCGACTCTTTGTGACCCCATGAATCACAGCATGCCAGGCCTCCCTGTCCATCACCAACTCCCAGAGTTCACTCAAACTCATGCCCATTAAGTCAGTGATGCCATCTAGCCATCTCATCCTCTGTCATCCCCTTCTCCTCCTGCCCCCAGTCCCTCCCAGCATCAGGGACTTTTCCAATGAGTCAACTCTTCGCATGAGGTGGCCAAAGTATTGGACCTTCAGCTTCAGCATCAGTCCTTCCAATGAACACCCAGGACTGATCTCCTTTAGGATGGACTAGTTGGATCTCCTTGTAGTCCAAAGGCCTCTCAAGAGTCTTCTCCAACACCGCAGTTCAAAAGCATCAATTTTTTGGCGCTCAGCTATCTTCACAGTCCAACTCTCATATCCATACACGACCAATGAAAAAACCATAGCCTTGACTAGATGGACCTTTGTTGGCAAAGTAATGTCTCTGCTTTTTAATATGCTGTCTAGGTTAGTCATAACTTTCCTTCCAAGGAGTAAGCATCTTTTAATTTCATGGCTGCAATCACCATCTGCAGTGATTTTGGGGTTGGGGACTCTCAATTGCTAATGTCAAGGATAAGTGCAGGAGACAGACCTTTGTAAATCACAAAGATAATAAAATTGTTATGTAGATAAGGTCCGTAAGAAATGGCACCTGCGTTGCTGCAAAGCCACATGAAAGAAACAAAGGATACCTTGCCCCAGTGAGTAGTTTTTACATTAGAAATTAAAGGATAAGTAGGAATTGAGTGAGTGAGTGAGTGAAGTTAGCTGTGTCCGACTCTTTGCGACCCCATGGACTATCAGGCTTCTCCGTCCATGGGATTCTCCAGGCAAGGATACTGGAGTGGGTTGCCATTTCCTTCTCCAGGGGATCTTCCCAACCCAGGAATTGAACCTGGGTCCCCACACTGCGGGCAGACGCTTTACCATCTGAGCCACCAGGGAAGCCCAAGCAGGAATTAAGAAGGGGAAATATAGTGACTTTAAGAAGGAAAATTGAGACAGATGGTGGAGCACCTATAGAAGTCATGTTGCAAAAGAGAGTCCAGTATTTTCCAGGAACTAAAAAAATTCATCACAGCCAGAGACAGAATGAGAAGAAGTTTGAGACAGCACTGGGGGATCTAGGACTCTGGCACATTTCCTGATTGCTCATCTCTCTTCATACATCTCCTAAGTTTGGAGGCATCCACAACAGAGGAAAGAGTGTTACAGTTCAGCTGGGGCTTATAGAGTGAGTACTGCATATGTGTCCCTGTTCAACTGGAGCATGGGCAGGATCATAAAAAGTGGTGAATGTCACAGTGATGACTATTGTCCTCAGACTTCCTCCCTTTTCCCGGAGGCAAAGTTGGAGGAGTAGGGAATTGGAGTTTTAAGTTTCTCATGGAAACCAGAATCAAAGAATCAAAGAAGAAAGAAAGTGTTAGTTGGCAGTCGAGTCCGACTCTTTGCGATCCCATGGACTGCAGCCCGCCAGTCTCCTCTGTCCACGGAATTATCCAGGCAAGAATACTGGAGTAGGTTGTCATTTCCTTCTCCAGGGGATCTTCCTGACCTAGGGAAGGAACCCAGGTCCTCCAACATGTCAGTGTGAGAGGAGCAAGCCATTCCACAGCTGGTCATTTATCAACAGTCCAATGGCTGCAAGGGTAAGCCAGCCTCTGGCACATCAGCAGCAGCAGACTTCAGTGCTCTACGGATACAGCCTTGGAATCAGCTTCTGAGGGTGGAGATGGGGTTTGTGTGTGTGTGTGTGTGTGTGTGTGTGTGTGTGTGTGTGTGTGTGTGTGTGTGTGTGTGTGTGTGTGTGTGTGTGTGTGTGTGTGGCATGTGTATGTGTAAACTAATTTCCTAGTAATTTTTTAATCACAGTTACATGTAGCATGTATTCCTAACATTCTTTGCTCAATTATAGTCAAATAAATTTTAATTTTAATTCATTAATATTTTACTTAAAATTAAATTTAAGTTTTTTTGACCAAAATTGAGCAAAGAATGTCCAGAATACATGCTACACATAATTGTGATTAAAGAAATTACTGGGTAGTTTTTATCTCTGTTACCTGCTGGAGCACAAATTCCCTTAAAGAAGGAATGTGTTTCCTTTCACCACTGTAGGTCCTGTAGTGTGCCTTTCATGCAGTAAACACTCAAAACGGGTGGGTTTGTTTTGTTTTGTGTCAATAAAAGAATGCTGCTATTTCCTCTCATGAGGGACAACATACTGCTGAGGCCTAGCTTGAAGAATTTTGAGCATAACCTTGCTAGCATGTGAAATGAGTGCCATTATACAGTAATTTGAACAACCTTTGGCACTGCCTTTCTTCAGGACTGGAGTGAAAAATGACCTTTTCCAGTCCTGTGGCCACTGCTGAGTTTTTCAAATTTGCTGGCATACTGAGTGCAGCACTTTCACAGCATCATCTTTTAGGATTTGAAATAATTCATCTGGAATTCTATCACTTCCACTAGCTTTGTTTGTAGTAATGCTTCTTAATACTCACTTGACTTCACAGTCAAGGATGTCTAGCTCTGGTGAGTGACCACATCATCCTGGTTATCTGGGTCATTAAGAGCGTTTTTGTATAGTTCTTCTGTGTATTCTTGACACCTTTTCTTAATCTCTTCTGCTTCTGTTAGGTCCTTGCCATTTTTGTTCTTTATTGTGCCCATTTTTACATGAAATATTCCCTTGGTATCTCCAATTTGCTTAAAGAGATTTCTAGTCTTTCCCATTCTATTGTTTTCCTCTATTTCTTTGCACTGTTCACGTAAGAAGGCTTTCTTAACTCTCCTTGCTGTTCTCTGGAACTCTGCATTCAGTTGGGTATCTCTTCCCCTTTCTCCTTTGTCTTTCACTTCCCCTCTTTTCTCAGCTATTTGTAAGGTCTCCTCGGAAAACCACTTTGCCTTCTTGCATTTCTTTTTCTTGGGGACCCCCTTCCCACTCCAGCAGGGCCTTTGTCTCAACCCCCAGTTACACATTGACTGACATCCAATATCAGTGAAGGCTTACATGCTTAACAAGCACCAGCAGTGGATCAACCAGGCATTTCATCCGACTATGCTGAGTGACTGAAGGGCAAGTCTTGCTAGTTAGGGCCTGACAAAACATTTTCCACTGGAGAAGGGAAAGGGAAACCACTTCAGTATTCTTGCCTTGAGAACCCCATGAACAGTATGAAAAGGCAAAAAGATATGACACTGAAAGATGATCCCCCCAGGTCAGTAGGTGTGTAATATACTACTGGCAAAGAGCGGAGAAATAGCTACAGAAAGAATGAAAAGGCTAAGGCAAAGCAGGGCTTCCCTGTGGCTGAGCTGGTAAAGAATCTGCCTGAAATGCAGGAGACCTGGGTTCAACCCCTGGGTTGGGAAGATCCCCTGGAGAAGGAAATGGCAAGCTACTCCAGCATTCTTGCCTGGTGAATTTTGTGAAAGGGGAGTCTGGTGGGCTACAGTCCACAGGGTTGCAAAGAGTCGGACACGACTGAGTGGCTAAATTTCACTTTTTCACTTTCAAGCCAAAGCAGAAACAACGTCCAGTTGTGGTTGTATCTGGTGGTAAAAGTAAAGTCCAATGTTGTAAATAACAATATTGCAAAGGAACCTTGAATGTTAGGTTCATGAATCAAGGTAAATTGGATATGGTCAAACAGGAGATGGCAAGACTGAACATTGACATTTTAGTTATCAATGAACTAAAAATGGACAGGAATGGGCAAATTCAATTCAGATGACCATTATATCTACCTCTGTGGGCAAGAATCCCACAGAGGAAATGGAGTAGCCCTCAGTCAACAAGAGTCCAAAGTGCAGACTTGGTTGCAGTCTCAAAAATGACAGAATGATCTCAGTTCATTTCCAAGGCAAACTATTCAGGATATACATTTTGAATTTGACTGGCTTAGAATTCTTGGTGTGTTGAATGAGTATTTTGCTTTCCTTAAGGTATTCAGCTTTATCCCCAGTTTACAGCTGGAAAACTCATTCTGCTGTAAGGTCTAGAAAAAGTAAAACTATAGCATAGAGTCAGATTATCTAGTGAGTAAAGTAACCATGACAAAAACTACTTGGCCTTGAGCTTGTTCTAATATCAAGCAAAGTCATTGTGCTTATATCATTATCATTTTAAATAAAATTAGATAAATGTAAAACTAAATAATTATCACTCTTCAAAGCTCAGGAAACTGGCCTGATTTCAGACATTAAAATGTTTGTACTTTATTAATATTGCATCGTACAAATTAGCATACATTATGCATAGCACTTCATAGCTTTGTTCTTTTGAAAAATTTTTAAATCACCCTTAAAGTTATTTACTTAGGGCAGATGGTATTTTCTGCCCTTTCTTTTTAGTAAAAGATTATTTGATGCAAGATAATGAGAAGTGTTCCTTTGAGGACTGAAGTCTCATTTTTTCCCCCCAGATAGAAGCATACATCAGAGGCATATTTCAAGACTTTGAATTGCTTGGTCAAGTAGCTTGTGCATGGTTGGTATTTGTTGGTTGGCTCGTTAATTAGTAGATTTTAAATCAAATACATTTAAAAGTTTGGGAAATATTAATGAAAAAAATATGATTGGTGAGCAAAGAGAAATAAATAGGAATTTAGGAGATATGGAATCTTGAATTGTACAACTTTCACTTTTAGAAAACAAAATCTTTTTAAAGACTTTAATTTGAATTCATAATGTGGAGTAATGCTTGAGATGGCACCTAATACTAGAAGCACTAAGTTAATTTATTCTTCAAATGAATATTTTTGAATGATTATATGCTTGTTTCCTTATTTGTTGTTATTATCTTTGTTTAGTCACTCACTAAGTCATGTCCGACTCTTTGCAACCCCATGGACTGTAGCCGGCCAGGCTCCTCTGTATATGGGATTTCCCAGACAAGAATACTGGAATGGGTTGCTATTTCCTGCTCCAGGAGATCTTCCTGACCCAGGGATCAAATCTGCATCTTCTGCATTGGCAACTAGATTCTTTACTGCTGAGCCACCAGGGAAGCCCTGTTTTCTTGTTTTAAATAAAATTCTAATTAGTTTAAATTCAGGGTCCAAGATGAACTACTAAATATGATACCCACAAAACATATTATAAATCATCTATTAAAAATAATCAATTTTGGTGTGAAAAACTGACCTGGATGGAAAATGTAATTTCTCCTTTATTTATTCCAAAGTAAGTTAGACCAGAATCTAGGTTATAAACATGTATTGATGACTGATTAATTCATGTTTATAACCATGGTTGATTTTATGTGTCAATTTGCCTAGACCGCAGTGCCCACATATCTGGTCAAAAACCATTCTGGGACGTATCTTTGTGGACATTTGGGGATGAGAATTATGTTTAAATTAGGAACTCTGAGCACAGCAGATTGCTTTCCACAATGTGGGGGATTGGGGCTCATCTAATCAGCTGGAGATCTGAGTAGAATAAAAGGCTGACATCCCCAGGAAAGAGAAAATTCTTAATAAGACTGCCTTCAGAATTTATCTTCAACACAGGATGTTTATGGTTCTATGGTGTACTGCACTTGGGTTCAAACTGCCACTTTTCCTGAGTATCCAGCCTGCCAGCCACCTCTCCTGGCAGATTGTGGACCGTCAAAGCCTCTGTAAGCTTGTGAGCCAATTACATAAGATAAATCTTTCTACATACATACATCTTACTGGTTATATTTCTCTAGTGATCCCTGAGTAATACACTAACATTTTATTTAATAAGTTCAGAAGCCATTGCTTGTACAGATTTCATTCAAAGTTATCCAGACAGTAACCAAAGGAAGGACAATAGCAACAGAATAAGAACAGTAGCTTCCTGACACAGTGGTCAGGAAATCTGGAAATTCTGCTATCTGAGTGAACTTAGATAAATCTTTTAACTTTTGTTCTATTTCTGGTTACTCTATATGCACAATTAAAATTTTTCTCACACATATTATATTATTATTGTTAAAGCAGCCCAGAAAAAGACCGAGCAGCTTATCTTTAGGTTAAAAATGGGAAATAGGTCCTAAGGACCTGAAAATAATTTATCCAAAGTTAGAGTACTCAGAATAGAATCAGGGTCTTCTGAAGTATTTGACACCAACAAAGGAAGTGTGACAATGTATGTGAGAAAGAAACCAAGAACAGGCCTCAGAAGTCTAGTTCTGATGTTGGATAGTAGTCTCATTTTTGCCAGTAGATTATGAACATCTTTGAAGTCTTTTTTTAAATGGTGTAGTCCGAGAGCCTTATATTCTTCCTGGAACACTAGATATACAACAGATATGTGAAGACTAAATGAATAAACAAAGAAAAAATACTCTCCATGAACCATGGAAAATTTACTCAAATTTTTTAAGATTCAATTTCTCCAAAGAAGATTAAATGATTTCAAAGCTCACTAAGTGTGTAATTGGACCATCACTGGGGTTATTTCTTCCTCTGAGTTCCGTAGCTCATTTTCTATATTACTATGCTAAAACTACTTTCTACATTAAAACATAAAACAGTCTTATTTTTGACAAGTGTGACTATCTCTTCTAAATTTAGGAACCGTATTTCTGTCATTAATATTAAGTGCTTAATGACCCATTTGTAGATTCTTAACTATGCTTGAAATTAAACAGTTTCGAGTATATTCATATATGAGTTGAGGGTGTCTTTTTCTTTGGTTACTCATTGTCATGATACTTTAAGATAGTTTATTGAAGATTATGAAGATAAGTTTAAATAAATGCAGAATAAAAACCATACTTAGTTTTAATATTAGGAAACTCCAGATTCAATTTCTAGTCAACCAGAATCAAGACAACCAGATTGAGTGAGATTCATATCACACTTTTTAATATCCCCCGTTCTTAGAGCAAGATATTCAATATCCTTTTTAGATGACTCTTTCAAAAATTATTTTTTACAGTAAGATAAAAAAATCTTCCTTGGAATAATGTTCTCTAAGGCCTTCTTCAGCTTTGAAATAGTTTATGTTTCATAAACTATGATGTTTCATAAAATAGTTTATGTTTCATATTTCATAGCCTATAAAATAGGCTATGTTTATCTAAGATATGAAGATTTGAATTGGTTAACATTAATAGTAATTCTATTCATCTTGAGCCCACATAACAAAAAAAATTTAAATCCAAGTTTTTATAAAAAGTATAGTAATATCTTGCTGATCTTGAAATCATAGAACAGAAATTTAAAGTGTTCAGAACCAGCAAATATTATTTAAAAGTCCATAAGGAGGAAAAATACTTCTAACAAATCTCATAAGATTAAATTCTTTCAGGTACTTATTTAAAGACTACTATTTCTACTTTACATGTAATTAAATAAATTTAGCTATATGATTTCCCGGTCCTGAAACAAATTAGACACAAAAAACAACCAGGAAGAAAAGGAGGACTGCCAAAGACAGATGTGTGCTCTGAGTGTGAAATGAGATGTCTGACAACAAAAGAGGAGACCAAACAAAATTCATTCAGTTGTCTTCAGAGTCACTATACCACAGCAATTACCTAATTGATGTTCTTAACTCTGAGGGATAGATATAAGTATGTTTATACTATGTATAATATGTATATTTCCTTTTATAAATGCTTCCGTTAAATATGGCTGAAATTAAAGCAGTTTTTACTTGAAAAGCTTAACTTTCAGTTACTTTAGAATTTCACTTTTGCAGAGCTTAGTTCTCCAGGAAGCATTTACCTAGAAAAAATATTTTTATATATAACCAAAGCCTTTAAAAGTCACCCTTTGAGAGTTTTAAAAGCCAAGGACTCCATATGATTCAGTAGACTGTTGAGCTGGGTATTGTTCCAGTAAGTTTTGAATTACTAAGTGAAGGTAATAGGTTTTGTACCATCATAAGGCCTTCCATTGCTAGAAAAAGATGAACTTGTATCATCAGAAGTAATTTTTAAGCTTTTTCCCTACTAGAAATTTAATAAATTATTGTTAAATATAAAAATACCCAAACCTACTAGAATTTTCAGTGGATATAACATTGAGCCACTTGTTAGCTATGAAAGATTTGGGTAGCATACATTTATATTGCTTAAAATAATTTAGAAAAAAAATTTAGAAATATATCCCAATAGCACTAGGAATTACAAAAATTCAGAAGAATCTCCAAAGCACTCCTCCAAAGTCTACTGCAGCTTCTGACAAGCATCCTGAGTGACTTGACAGTCTCACAGATTAGCTGTTCTAATCTCTTAATTCCTATATGTTTTCATCCCTTGGTCTTCTTTTCTACATTAGCTACTTTCTGTGGTCATAACCTTGAACTGTTTACATTCATTATCACTTATTCAAATGTTTCCTTTTTCTAACCACAACTTTCTTTTTTCTAACTTGTTATTTTTAATTGAAATATTGTTACTATACAATGTTATGTAACTTGTAGGTATACAGTATTGTGATTCACAATATTAAAGGATATACTCCATTTATCGTTATTGTAAAATATTGGTTATATTTCCTTCATTGTAGATAATATCCTTATAGCTTTTGTATACCTAATAGTTCATACTTCTTAATCTCCTACCCCTATTTTCTCCCTCTCCCTCCACTCTCCCCACTGGTAGCCACTAGTTTGTTCTCTATGTCTGTGAGTCTACTTATTTTTTTGTTATACTCATAGTTTATTGTATTTAAGTATACCCATGACTATATTATTTCTAATGCCAATTTCTCACTATCCATTAGCCACCTTTTCTTGTTATTTTCCAACTCATTCATCTGCCTTCCATATTCTTGTACCTTGAAGCTCTACTCTACAGGAGGAAATTCCCTAACAGGACAGGTTAATATCACTATTAATTTATAATCTCCAGTCTTAACTGAGCCTTCAAATAGTCCTAATATTTAATGTTAAGTTCCTTAATAAAGTTACTTTCCCAGTATATCAATTACCTGTTACTACCTAAAAAGAAATGCAAAATCTACAAATCAGATGGGGGTTGTCTAATATAGGCCAGACCCATTTGGAATGGTTCAGTTGTGGCAGCTCTCCTTTACATAGGTCTCATCTTCCTCCTAAAATGAGCAAGCCATCCTAGACATGTTCTTAAGGCATTAGCAGCAAAACAAGAGATCCAGGGTCACTGTGCAAGACCTTTTAGGATATAAACTAAAAACTGGCATAAAGTCACATCCAACTCATTCTATTGGTGAAAGAAAGTCATACAGTTATACCCAAAGTCAGAAAGTAGATATATTATCTGCCTGTTCTGTGGGAATAACTGCAACATTATAGGACAGAGAATGTGACTATATGAGGCAGTGAAGAATTGGTGACATTAATGCAACCTAATTTACCCAGTCTCTTTAATTACTGTTTCATAACTTCTTCAGCTCCTAAAAACCACTATTCCATGCCAGCTCAATCTTCCAGCAGACAAAATCTAACTTTGCTGAGAAAACAGAAGCTATTTAATAGAGATTTCTCTAATAAATATGTCTAGCCTCCTGCATCTCTGTCTGTTCTTTTACTCACTTGGTATAATTGAGGAATCATCTTACCTATTCCCATGTAATTTGGATATCACTCATCTCATCAGCTCATGGAACTTTCTCAGTAAAGATTTTCTATGCCTCATCTATCATTTTCTTCTTCCTTTTAGCATTCAACCACCCACATTATCTCTGTATTGTACTCCATAGCTAATCACCACGAAAAAATGCTTAAATATATTGTCTCTACATCTTCACCTACATTATTTATATGAGAATGATTTTGGTTTAAACAATAATAAAAGGTATGTTCTCATTATCAGAAAGTCCAAAGATAGGGGGAAGTGGTTGTTTTATGTGCACATAGACCACAACGTAATATCTCTGAAATCCATTGAGCTCTTTCTTCCTCTGTGTATTGATTTTGACACACTTCCTTCTTCGTCAGATGATAGTTTCTGGCAGATGATGCTTCTTTATTCATATGCATCAGGAAAGATGGAGAGCCTATCTTTCAACCAAATAATAAAAGTTCTCTTCAGTTTGACTGGACAAATAAGATCTTGTCCCAGTCTTGGACCATTAACAGTGACCAAAGGAATGTTATGTAATGATTAGCTTAAATCTGAATTCCTAAACCAGTAGAGATAGGAAACATAGTATTACCACAATTTGTTTTGAATGATATTACTTGGGGCTGAAAATGGAGCAAGCATCTCTTGAGTTACATGGGCTGTTGCAAGTGGCAAAAGAACTGAATTTTTGTAGCTCCTACTGTTATTAGGATATACTTCTGAATTACTGTAAGCAGTAGGAAACTAAACTACCCAAAATCTTTCATAGCTAACCTTCAGTGGCTCAATGTTACATCCACAGAAAATTTCAGTAGGATTGCATTTTTGTATATTTAACAATAATTTCTTAAATTCCTAGTAGGGAAAAAGCCTAAAAATTACTTCTGATGATACAAGTTCATCTTTTCCTAGCAATGGAGGGCCTTGTGATGGTATAAAATCTATTACCTTAACTGAGTAATTCAACACTTACTGGAACAATACCCAACTCAACAGTCTACTGAATCATATGGAGTCCTTGGCTTTTAAAACTCTCAAAGGGTGGTTACATATAAAATATTGGTTACATATAAAAATGTTTTTTTCTGGGTAAATGCTTCCTGGAGAACTAAGCTCTGCAAAAGTGAAATTCTAAAGTAACTGAAAGTTAAGCTTTTCAAGTAAAAACTGCTTTAATTTCAGTCATATTTGACGGAAGCATTTATAAAAGGAAATATACATATTATACATAGTATAATCATACTTATGTCTATCCTTCAGAGTTAAGAATATCAATTAGGTAATTGCTGTGGTATAGTGACTCTGAAGACAACTGAATGAATTTTGTTCGGTTTCCTCTTTTATTGTCAGAACATCTCATTCCACTATTCAGTGTATACATCTATCTTTGGCTTAGATGTTCTTCCTAATTGTTTTTTGTGTCTAATTTGTTTCAGGACTGGGAAATCATATAACCAAACTTACAAAATTACTTGTAAAGAAGAAACCTATTCTCTCCTAATTCTGGTGGCCAGAAGTCCAAAATCAGTTTCACGAGTTCAAAACTTAGGTGTTGACAGGGCCATTCTCCCTCTGGAAGCACTAGGAGAGAACCCATTCCATTTCTCTTTCACCTCCTAGTAGCTGCCAGCATTTTGTGACTTGTGGCCATATCACTTCAACCTCTGCCTTCATGGTCACACTCCCTTCTCCTTTTCTGTAATCTCAGATTTGACACATGATCTCTCTTTGCCTCTCTCATAAGGACACTTGTGATTGGATCTAGGGCCCACTGGGATAATTCAGAATAATATTCCCATTTCAAAATCCTTAATCTAATGACATTTTCAAAGACCCTGTTTCCTTATAAATTAACATTTAACAGGTTCCAGGGATTAGAACTTGATGTCTATGGTTGGCCAACATTCAGTCCATTAAAAAAGGGTAAGCAAAAATTAAATGCACAAAAAATTCTTACCAGAGTGAACCACATGTAGTAGAAAGTCATGCATCCAACATTTTTAAAAAATTGAGCATCTACCATGCACAGAAAGCTATAGGTACATCGGTGAAAAAACACGAACAGATTTTTTTTCCATTGAGGGAGGTCTCATTTTAGTAGGGGAGACAAATGATCAAAAATAAATAGAAAGATTTTTAGCTTTTTTTTAAAAAAATAGAGTTGCAGTATGAAACTGCAAGGAAATAGCAACCCATTCTAGTATTCTTGCCTGGAAAATCCCGTGGACAGAGGAGCCTGGCAGGCTACAACTCATGGGGTCACAAGAGTCAGACTTGACTTAGCAACTAAACCACACGAAATGGCAGTCCCACTCCTGGGCACATATCCAGAAAAAATTTTAATTTGAAAACATACGCATGCCCCAATGTCTATTGCAACACTATTTAATAGCCAAGACATGGAAGTAACCTAAATGTCCACCTACAGATGAATGGATAAAGAAGATGTGGTATGTATATACAATGGAATATTACTCAGCCATAAAAAAAGAATGAGATAATGCCATTTGCATTATCTTCAGGAAAATTAGAAACATCAAGGGAACATTCTGCCCAAATATGGGCACAATAAAATAAAAATGGTAAAGATCTAGTAGACGCTGAAGAGATCAAGATGAGATGGAAAGAATACAAGGAAGAAATATATAAAAAAGATCTTAATGAACTGGATTACTATGATGGTGTGGTTATTCACCCGGAACCAAACATTCTGGAGTGTGAAGTCAAGTGGGCCTTAAGAAGCACTGCTGTTAATAAAGCTAGTGCACTTGAAATTCCAGCAGAACTATTCAAATCCCTAAAGGATGATGCCATCAAGATTTTGCATTCATTATGTCAGCAAATCTGGAAGACTCAGCAGTGGCCACAGGACTGGAAAAGGTAAATCCTCATCCCAATTCCAAAGAAGGTCAGTACTAAAGAATGTGCTAACCGCCAGACAATCACACTCATCTCCTATGCTAGTGAGGTCACGCTTAAATATACCAGGCTTCAGCACTATGCAAGCCAGGAACTTCCAGAGGGCCAAGCTGGGTTTAGAAAAGGAAGAGAAACTAGAGATCAAATTGCCAACATTCACTGAATTACAGAGAAAGCAAGGGAATTAAAAAAAAAAATCTGTTTCATCAACAATGCTAAAGTCTTTGACTGTGTGGATCATGAGAAACTATGGAAAGCACTTAAGAGAGATGGGAATACCAGATCACCTACTTGTATTCTGAGAAACCTGTATGCGTGTCAAGAAACAACAGTTAGGACCCTGAATGAAACAACTCATTGGTTCAAGATCGAGACAGGAATATGGCTGCTTTCTGCTGTCACCCTGTTTATTCAACCAATACACTGAACACATCATGAGAAATGCTGGACTGGATGAGTTACAAGCCAGAATCAAGGTAGGCAGGAGAAACAACAACCTCAGATAGGTGGATGACACTCTTACGGCAGAAAGTGAAGAGGAACTAAAGAGCCTCTTGATGAGGGTTAAGGAGGAGAGTGAAAGAGCTAGCTTAAGACTAAATATCAAAAAAAAAAAAAAAAAAACACTAAGATCATGGCATCCAGCCCCATTGCTGCTACTGCTACTGCGGCTAAGTCGCTTCAGTCGTGTCCGACTCTGTGCGACCCCACAGACAGCAGCGCACCAGGCTCCCCCGTCCCTGGGATTCTCCAGGCAAGAACACTGGAGTGGGTTGCCATTTCCTTCTCCATGGCAAATAGAACGGGAAAAGGGGGAAGTAGTGAAGATTTCCTTCTTGGGCTCCAAAATCACTGCAGACAGTGACTGAAGCAATGAAATCAGAAGACAATTGCTTCTTGGCAGGAAAGCGATGACAAGCCTAGACAGTCTGTTGAAAAGCAGAAACATTACTCTGCTGACAAAGGTCCGTATAGTCAAGGCTATTGTCTTCCCAATGGTCACATAGAGTTGTGAGAGCTGAACCATAAAGAAGGCAGAATGCCAAAGAATTGATGCTTTCAAACTGTGGTGCTGGAGAAGACTCCTGAAGTCCCTTGGACAGCAAGGAGATCAAACTAGTCAATCTCAAGGGAGATCAACCCTGAATATTCATTGGATGGACTGATGCTGAAGCTGAATTCTAATATTTTGGCCATCTGGTGCAAACAGATGACTCATTGGCAAAGTCCCTGATGCTGGGAAAGATTGAGGGCAGAAGGAGAAGAGGGCATCAGAGGATGAGATGGCTGGACAGCATCACCAATTCAAAGAACATGAACTTGGGCAAATTCCGGGAGACGGTGAGGGACAGGGAGGCCTGGTGTGCTGCAACCCATGGGGTTGCAAAGAGTCGGACATGACTGGGCCACAGAACAACAACAATGCCATTTGCAGCAACGTGGATGGATCAAGAGGTTATCATACTAAGGTGAAGTAACTAGACAGAGACAAATATCATTTTGCTTATATGTGTAATCTGAAAAAAAAGAGGTACAATTGAACATATTTATGAAACAGTAATAGACCCACAGACATAAAAAACAAATTTATGGTTACCAAAAGGGAAGAGGGGGGATAAATTAGTTAATCAGATGGGATTAACATATACACACTACAATATCTAACATAGATAACCAACAAGGGCCTCCTGTATACCAGAACTATATTCAGAATTTTGCAATAACCTACAAGGGAAAAGACTCTGAAAAGGAATATAAATATATATCTATATTAAGCTGAAACAGACATATATGTGTATATACATACATGTGTGTGTGTGTGCATGCGCATGTTTGTATTTATCTGAATCACTGAGCTGCACACCTGAAACAACCCCACATTATAAACCAGCCGCACTTCAGCCCGCTGGGCGCCAGAGGAACGGAGGGGAGAGAGGAGGCCAAAACATAAAAAACAACCAACTATGCTTCAATTTAGTCAATTAAAAAGCTAGATAGATCTATCAAATGATGGGGTGAGGGGCACAGAGTAAGGAGGCTAAGGTATTCTGGAGGTAAGATGGGCAAGGAAGGCCACACCTATAACATGACGTTTAAGCAGAGACCTGCTTATAGAAAAAATTCATAATTTTAGCTATTAAACTGTTTTATCATGTATCATAGTTTGTAACTCTGTACTTGTCCATGTCATTATTTAACATCTGCTGCTCCTACTTGAAGTCCTATAAAGGCAGAACTGGGTCTACTTAAGAAATTGCTGCACTGCAGCATCTGGTAGAGCTCTGCTATATAAAAATAACCAGATTAGCAAGTATTTTTATTTAATAAAACAAGATGACACTTTGCTGTAATGTTTTCTACTTTTGGCTCTGATGGAATAGGTTGAAGCAGACTAATATTTGTACTATATCTAGATGTAAAACAAACAACAAAAAATCCATGTCTCTGGGGAAAAAGGAAAGTGAGAAGAGAATCAGATTGAGGGAGGCTCAGATCAGAAAGAAAAGGGCATCTCCCAAGAAATGAACTGACCTTCGGTGAGCCACTTTTTCTCTTAATGCATCTGCCAATTCTAGGCACAAACAAGGGACCAAGAAACCAAGCAGAGGACCTTCAGCTAAGAATCAGAGCTTTCAGTAGATACTCGGACAGTCTCACAGAACCAGAGAGATGTGGCAGGGCTTTCCTCCCGACACCAGTCGATTCTCTGATTATCTAACACCAACTGGTATCCAACAATTTAGCTCAGTTCTTTTGTAACTGGGGTATAGTTGCTTTACAACGTTGTGTTAGTTTCTGTTGTACAATGAAGCAAATTAACTAAATGTATAAAAGAGCTTCTTGATGAAGGTGAAAGAGGAGAGTGAAAAAGTTGCCTTAAAACTCAACAATCAAAAAACTAAGGTCATGGCATCCAGTCCCATCACTTCATGGCAAACAGATGGGGAAAGTATGGAAACAGTGAGACTTTATTTTCTTGGGCTCCAAGATCACTGCAGACGGTGACTGCAGCCATGAAATTAAAAGATGCTTACTCCTTGGAAGAAAAGCTATGACCAACCTAGACAGCGTATTAAAAAGCAGAGACATTATTTTGCCAACAAAGGTCTGTCTAGTCAAAGCTATGGTTTCTCCAGCAGTCATGTATGGATGTGAGAGCTGGACCATAAAGAAGGCTGAATGCTGAAGAACTGATGCTTTTGAGCTGTGGTGTTGGAGAAGACTATTGACAGTCTCTTGGACTACAAGGATATCAAACCAGTTAATCCTAAAGGAAATCAATCTTAAATATTCATAGGAAGGACTGATGCGGAAGTTGAAATTCCAATACTTTGGCCACCGATGTGAAGAGCTGACTCATTAGAAAAGACCCTAACGCTGGGGAAAGATTGAAGGCAGGACGAGAAGGGGACGACAAAGGATGAGATGGTTGGATGGCATCACCGACTCAACGGACATGGTTTAAGCAAGCTCCAGGATATGCTGGAGGGCAGGGAAGCCTGGCGTGCTGCAGTCCATGGGTCGCAAAGAAACTGAACAACAACAAATACATCTATCTCCTCCGTCTTGGACCTCCCCCCTTCCCCACCCCCCATCCCACTCTCCTAGGTAATCACAGAGCACTGAACTGAGCACCCTGTGCTTCACGGCAGGTCACCACTAGTTACTGTTTTACACACGGTGAGCGCCCTGTGCTTCATAGCAGGTCACCACTAGTTACTGTTTTACACAGTGAGCGCCCTGTGCTTCACAGCAGGTCACCACTAGTTACTATTTTACACACGGTGAGTGCCCTGTGCTTCACGGCAGGTCACCACTAGTTACTGGGTTACAGGTGGTGAGCACCCTGTGCTTCACGGCAGGTCACCACTAGTTACTGTTTTACACGTGGTGAGCGCCCCGTGCTTCACGGCAGGTCACCACTAGTTACTGTTTTACACACGGTGAGCGCCCTGTGCTTCACGGCAGGTCACCACTAGTTACTGGGTTACAGGTGGTGAGCACCCTGTGCTTCACGGCAGGTCACCACTAGTTACTGTTTTACACACGGTGAGCGCCCTGTGCTTCATAGCAGGTCACCACTAGTTACTGTTTTACACAGTGAGCGCCCTGTGCTTCACAGCAGGTCACCACTAGTTACTATTTTACACACGGTGAGTGCCCTGTGCTTCACGGCAGGTCACCACTAGTTACTGTTTTACACACGGTGAGCGCCCTGTGCTTCACGGCAGGTCACCACTAGTTACTGGGTTACAGGTGGTGAGCACCCTGTGCTTCACGGCAGGTCACCACTAGTTACTGTTTTACACGTGGTGAGCACCCTGTGTTTCACGGCAGGTCACCACTAGTTACTGTTTTACACACAGTGAGCGCCCCGTGCTTCACGGCAGGTCACCACTAGTTACTGTTTTACACGTGGTGAGCGCCCTGTGCTTCACAGCAGGTCACCACTAGTTACTGTTTTACACACGGTGAGCGCCCTGTGCTTCATAGCAGGTCACCACTAGTTACTGTTTTACACGTGGTGAGCGCCCTGTGCTTCATAGCAGGTCACCACTAGTTACTGTTTTACACAGTGAGTGCCCTGTGCTTCATGGCAGGTCACCACTAGTTACTGTTTTACACAGTGAGTGCCCTATGCTTCACGGCAGGTCACCACTAGTTACTGTTTTACATGCACTGAGCGCCCTGTGCTTCACAGCAGGTCACCACTAGTTACTGTTTTACACGTGGTGAGCGCCCTGTGCTTCACAGCAGGTCACCACTAGTTACTGTTTTACACGGTGAGCGCCCCGTGCTTCATAGCAGGTCACCACTAGTTACTGTTTTACACGTGGTGAGTGTCCTGTGCTTCACGGCAGGTCACCACTAGTTACTGTTTTACACGTGGTGAGCGCCCTGTGCTTCACGGCAGGTCACCACTAGTTACTGGGTTACAGGTGGTGAGCACCCTGTGCTTCACGGCAGGTCACCACTAGTTACTGTTTTACACGTGGTGAGCGCCCCGTGCTTCACGGCAGGTCACCACTAGTTACTGTTTTACACACGGTGAGCGCCCTGTGCTTCACGGCAGGTCACCACTAGTTACTGGGTTACAGGTGGTGAGCACCCTGTGCTTCACGGCAGGTCACCACTAGTTACTGTTTTACACACGGTGAGCGCCCTGTGTTTCACGGCAGGTCACCACTAGTTACTGTTTTACACACGGTGAGCGCCCCGTGCTTCACGGCAGGTCACCACTAGTTACTGTTTTACACGTGGTGAGCGCCCTGTGCTTCACAGCAGGTCACCACTAGTTACTGTTTTACACGCGCTGAGCGCCCCGTGCTTCACGGCAGGTCACCACTAGTTACTGTTTTACACACGGTGAGCGCCCTGTGCTTCATAGCAGGTCACCACTAGTTACTGTTTTACACACGGTGAGCGCCCTGTGCTTCATAGCAGGTCACCACTAGTTACTGTTTTACACGTGGTGAGTGCCCTGTGCTTCATAGCAGGTCACCACTAGTTACTGTTTTACACAGTGAGTGCCCTGTGCTTCATGGCAGGTCACCACTAGTTACTGTTTTACACAGTGAGTGCCCTGTGCTTCACGGCAGGTCACCACTAGTTACTGTTTTACACGCACTGAGCGCCCTGTGCTTCACAGCAGGTCACCACTAGTTACTGTTTTACACACGGTGAGCGCCCTGTGCTTCACAGCAGGTCACCACTAGTTACTGTTTTACACGGTGAGCGCCCCGTGCTTCATAGCAGGTCACCACTAGTTACTGTTTTACACGTGGTGAGTGTCCTGTGCTTCACGGCAGGTCACCACTAGTTACTGTTTTACACGTGGTGAGCGCCCTGTGCTTCACGGCAGGTCACCACTAGTTACTGTTTTACACGTGGTGAGTGCCCTGTGCTTCACGGCAGGTCACCACTAGTTACTGGTTTACATGCGCTGAGCGCCCTGTGCTTCACGGCAGGTCACCACTAGTTACTGTTTTACACGGTGAGTGCCCTGTGCTTCATAGCAGGTCACCACTAGTTACTGGTTTACACGGTGAGTGCCCTGTGCTTCATAGCAGGTCACCACTAGTTACTGGTTTACACGCGCTGAGCACCCTGTGCTTCACGGCAGGTCACCACTAGTTACTGTTTTACACGGTGAGTGCCCTGTGCTTCATAGCAGGTCACCACTAGTTACTGTTTTACAGGTGGTGAGTGCCCTGTGCTTCACGGCAGGTCACCACTAGTTACTGGTTTACAAGTGGTGAGCGCCCCGTGCTTCACGGCAGGTCACCACTAGTTACTGTTTTACATGGTGAGCGCCCCGTGCCTCATAGCAGGTCACCACTAGTTACTGTTTTACACACGGTGAGCGCCCTGTGCTTCACAGCAGGTCACCACTAGTTACTGTTTTACACGCGCTGAGCGCCCTGTGTTTCACGGCAGGTCATCACTAGTTACTGGTTTACACGTGGTGAGCGCCCTGTGCTTCACAGCAGGTCACCACTAGTTACTGTTTTACACGTGGTGAGCGCCCTGTGCTTCGTAGCAGGTCACCACTAGTTACTGTTTTACACATGATAGTATGTATATTATATGTCAGTCCCTATCTCCAACTAACCCCACCCCCACCCCATGTTCACACATCCATTCTCTATACCTGCATCTCTATTCCTGTCCTGCAAATAGGTTCCTCAGTATCATTTTTCCAGATTCCAGGTATGTGCATTAATATATGACATCTGTTTTTCTCTTTCTGACTTACTTTCCTCTGTATAACAGACTCTAGGGCCATCTATGACTCTACAAATGATACAGTTTCTTTTCTTTCTGTGGTTGAGTAATAATCCACGTAAGACTAACATTGTCGTTGCTGTTTAGGTGTTAAGTCAAGTCCGATTCTTTTGCGACCCCATGGACTATAGCCTGCCAGGCTCTTTTGTCCCTGAGATTTCCCAGGCAAGAACACTGGAGTAAGTTGTCATTTCTTTCTCCAGGGGATCTCTCCAACCCAGGGATTGAACCCACATCTCCTGCATTACAGGTGAATTCTTTACCAATGAGCCACTCCATAAGACTGACAACCTGGAGTTAAATCAGATCCCATACATCAGGGGCTTCCCTGGTGGCTCAGACAGTAAGAAATCTGCCTGCAAAGCAGGAGATGCTGGTTCAATCCCTGGGCGAGGAAGATCCCCTGGAGAAGAGAATGGCTACCCACTCCAGTATTCTTGCTTAGTGAACTCCATGGACCAAGGAGCCTGGTGGGCTATAGTCCATGGGGTTGCAAAGAGTCAGACACAACTGAGTGACTAACACTTTCTTTCCATACATTAATTTTTTAGTTTCACAGGTCTGCTCCCAGCTCAGATGCCAGCCACAAATGAAGTACCCAGCTACTCACATCTCTTCCCAGCTGACTACAGAGGTTCCACTTCAGTTCAATAATTCACCAGAATGACTCACAGAACTTGGGGAAACACTTACTTTATCTCTATTGGCTTGTTATAAAGCATACAAGTCAGGAGCAGCCACATGGAAGAGATGCACAGGGCAAGATGTGGAGGGAGGGCACTGAATTGTCCTATCCTCCTTAAGTGACCACCTTCCAGCTTCTCAAAGGATTCACCAGCCTAGGGACCCTCTGAATCACACCTTTTAGGGTTTTCTACAGAGGATTCGTCATGTAGGCATGACTGATCACTAGCAATCTTCTCTCTCTTCCCTCTTCTAGATAGTGGGGGGAAGGATGAGACTGAAAGTTCCATGCTTCTAATTAAGTCTTGGATTTTCTGGCAGCCAGCTCCCATCTGGACATTACTTATGGGCTCATAAGTAGTCATCTCTTCAGCACAGAAGGCACTTCCTCCACTCCTATTTACTCAAGAAATTCAAGGTTTTAGGATGTCTGTGCCAAGAACCTCAGATAAAGACCAAGTATCTTTCTATAATACCATAGATATATAAACTGAACTTGGGGTTCAAGTTCCACACCCAGAAAAATGTAGTACATGTAATTTACATATTCCTTTCACTCAACACAACTAAAAAGTCTGAAGGTTATATGTAAAATATACTTAAAAAGACTGGTATGAGCACATGACCCAGCCATTCTAGTCCTTGGTATTTATCCAGGAGAAAATAAAACATGTGCTCCTACACACTTGTACACAAATAATCACAGCAGCTTTGTCTGTAATAGCTGAGGCCAAAGGTAATCCAATGTCCATCAACATGTTAATAGATAAAGATCTATATGATGGAATATTACTCAGCAATAAAAAAGAATACAACAATATGGATGAATCTCAAATAATTTTGCTGAGTAAAAGTAGCTAGAAAAGAAAATACTACATATTGTATGAGTCCATTCATATAAAATTTTAGAAAATGTAAATATAATGACAGAAAGGGGATTTCCAGGTAGCACTAGCAGTGAAGAACCTGCCTGACAATGTAGGAGACATAAGAGACATGGGTTCCACCCCTGGGTCAGAAAGATCCCCTGGAGGAGGGTATGGCAACCCGCTCCAGTAGTCTGGCCTGGAGAATCCCATGGACAAAGCAGTCTGTCTGGCTACAGTCTATAGGGTCACAAAGAGTCCAACACGACTGAAGCGACTCAGTGTGAATGCACCCAATGACAGAAAAGAACACAGTGGCTGACTGGCTACTGGGGGTCAGAAAGTGTTGGGCGAGAGCAATTAGAAAGTTATGGGAGGAAACTTGGACAGTTTTACAGATTTACACAGATGTCAAAATTAATCAAATACTTTAAATATGTGTAATTTATCTTAAATCAATTAGATTTCAAGAAAGCTTTTAAAATTAACTCTGTATTTTTTATGTATGTATGCAAATTATATGTCAATTATCTACAAACTTACATAGTAGAACAATAAGCAAGGTTACTTTTTGGAAAGAGATTGGAAATGGGGTTAGTAATCAAAGTGGAGTTTCTCATTATCTGTGGTTTAATCAATACAAGGAAAACACACTGATTCTCACAAGTAACATTTAAAGTAAAATAATTACAAAACAATGTAATGAATTCTATTATCCTGTTGGCATGAACCCAAATTAGGAAGTGACTAACTCCATAATATAGGCAGAAATAGAAGGAGAATGACTTTGGGGCGGGGGAAAACGTCACAGAAGAAATGACACTTGGTCTGAATCTTAAAGAGTAAGTAGGAAATCTAGAGCTAAAAAGCGGTAGCAGAGAGGGCTGCCTGAGAGGTCAGTGCACTGTAGAACCTGGAGAGGGGCCTGGGGATGATTAGACTATGAGGCGGGAGGGGCTGAGGGCTCTACCAGCAAGAAGCCTACAAAGGACAGGTAGAATACATGAGAAAGGAAGGGTCACTGCTGCTGGAAAGAGTATGATGAAGCTTAGACAGCAACGGACAGCCGCTGACAATTTTCAAGCAAAAACATAATACAATAAAATTTGTCTTTCTATTTTTCAAATCATCTAGGTGGCACTAGGCACTAGGTGGCATCTAGGTGGTAAAAAGAGACTTTAATAATTTGTGTGGGAGAAGATGAGTTCCTTTAATGTACTCAGGCATTAGAGTACAGAGAAAGAGATGGATT
This sequence comes from Cervus elaphus, assembly GCF_910594005.1. NCBI lineage: Eukaryota > Metazoa > Chordata > Mammalia > Artiodactyla > Cervidae > Cervus > Cervus elaphus. Next base: position 8,732,982 of record NC_057833.1, on the reverse strand, counting down.
TAAACGATCATTAATGGGGCATCCCTGGTGGGGAATCTGCCTGCCAATGAAGGGGACTTGAGTATGATCCCTGGTCTGGGAAGATCCCACATGCCATAAGGCATCTCAGCCTGCATGTCACAATTACTGAAGTCCTCATGCCTAGAGACAGGCCATGCTCCACAACAAGAGAAACCATCACAATGAAAAACCTACACACCACAACTAGAGAAAAACCCTTATGCAGCAACAAAGACCCAGTGCAGCCAATATTAAATAAGTAAGTAAATAATTTTTTAAATATATAAATAAATAAAGGACCATTAAAGTGTTAGAACATCTCACTGACTAGAAATGCAGCAGTTTGGGGATTAGGTGACTGGGGAAATTATGACACAAATAAGAGAGAAGGAAGGCATCTCTTTGTTGTGTTTCTCTGTTTTACTTTATTTTGTTTGGGATTTCATTTCACAGAAGTGGCAGTGGTTGGTTCCTGGTGTACAGATTTTGGAGATTTTTGCAATGTCTGTGGGTGAATATAAAAGCCCAGCACTTAGGAAAGAGGTTGGGTTATCAGCCAACAACATGAACATATTAGCTAAAGACAAAAGATTGGCCAGAATTACTCAAGGAGAGCATGCAGAAAGAGACTAGAAATTAGCTAAGAGTAGAACCCCATAGCACAAAAATACTTGAGATACAGGCAGAGAAAAAGAAAGAAGTTGACTGAGAAGAGGGATTGTGGCAGCTAGGGATTGAGAGTGTGTAAAAAGCAATGGAGAGGTGGAGAGGTCAAGAGTTTCGGCAAAAGAGAGGGGACTAGGCCGGAGAAGAGTGAAAGAGATTATTGGAACTGACCATTGGAAGTCATCGATGGTGACTTTTGGGAGCGTCTTATTGGTAGAGTGTGAGAGTATAAACCTGACTGGTGTTCATTTTGAGGACACTGAGATGTTGACTACAGATTAGACATTCGAGTGGTGTGGAGAAGAGAATGAGAGAATTAGGGGGCGCAGCTTGACAGGAAGGCTGGCCAAGTAACAGCACATTGAAACAGGAGTGGAGGCAAAAGGATGGGGGATCGACCTGAGCAAAGTCCTAGAAGACAAAGAGATGCAGTCAAGGTGGTAACTGAGAAAGAAGTAGTGATCCAGGAGGTCACAGGTAATGAGGAAAAATTAAGCAATTTCATACCAGGTGACTGCCTTTTTTTTGAGGCAGGGGTAGGAAGTTTAATCATCTGCTAAGAGTGAAAACATAAAGGGTGAAATGATATGGTACAGATGATTTATAAAGGTTTTAGAACAGACAACCATGATATTATATGAGGAGTTAAACAAGAATATACTAAAGGACTTCCCTGGTGGAACAGTGGATAAGAATCTGCCTGCCAATGCAGGGGACACAGGTTTGATCCCTGGTCCGGGAAGATTTTACATACAATGGAACAACTGAGCCCCTGCGCCATAACTATTGAGGCCTGCATGCCCGAAGCCCACGCCTCGCAACAAGAGAAGCCAGCACAGTGAGAAGCCCGCACACTGCGAGGAAGGCCAGCCCCTGCTCACTGTAGCTGGAGAAAACCCACACGCAGCAACAAAGACCCGGCTCAGCCAAATAAATACATTAAATAAATAAGATTATATTGAAAAAAGAACATACTGACAGCCCAGAATGGCCTGGCTGGACTCCGAGATGTGTGTCTACAATGGCACCTGTCAGGCCCTCTGGTGGCACTGATCCTACGAGGCTTTGTCATTAAGCCACGGTTCTCTGGTTTCATGATGAAATCAATTAGTGCACTTCAGAAAGCACTTTCGCCTGCTTCAAATCCCGGAATACTCTGATTTAACTGGCCTGGGGTATGAAGAATTTTAAAAGCTCATTAGGTCATTCTAGTGTGCAGCCAAGCCTGGGAAACACAGCACTCAACTCACTTCTTTCATTAGTTAAACCCAGAACTGAATTCAAAGCACTGAATATACCTGGATTTCAATTAAAAATTGAAACGTGGGCCTCCAAGATAGTAATAAATAAGAGTTTATGAAGAAACTTCAGGAATTATAACTATCTCAATACTGCACACTTCACATTTCAAAAGCTTTTATTTTCAACACCTAGGCTTGCAGTTTTTGTATCCCCACATCAGCAAAACTGTCATAAAATCTAAGAAAAATTTTAAAACTTATCAACTCTTTGCCAAATAGTGAAACAGGATGAATGATGTCAGGTTTATATTGTTCATCATGATTGATGCAGACACAGCATATTTATTCAGCAAAACTATCATCTTAATTGTTTTGGGTTTATTTTATTCTTTGCTTGTTTCTCAAATTGTTGCTGAATTTAAAACAAATGCCATAAAAAGTAACATAATGAGTAAGACAAGAGGAAATTTCAGCCTGGGTTTTACAGCCCTGTCATTTAGAGTCTGGACCTCAGCGTGGCAAAATTTACCATTGATGTAATAAAGCTGGCAAATTGAATCAATCTTAACAATTTCAGGAAAAAATAAAATTATTCACTCAAACTTGTTTTCAGAGTTTGAACACATTTTAACTGGGATTACCTGGTCTGAAACAAGCCACATGTGATCATAAATAGCAAATTAAAAGCAAAGGGGATTGTTAAAAGGAGTCACAATGCCAGAAGCAAGAAACCACAGCTAACACAGAAAAGAGACACAAACAGCTAACTCCCATTCAAAAAAGAAAAGCAGACATAAGATCTCATAAAACAAGTCATTTCAATTAAAGAAAAATGGTGTTCACACCTCAATATTCTCTGAGGCCTAACGCAGACCCTGAAACAATAAGGACAAATTCATTTGTGTTTAGAATGTTTAGTTTACACACATATGTGTGTGTATGCATACACAAATATGTGTATGTTATATATATAAACAAATAGGGGGTTACATTTTTTAATTTAGAGAATATATTTGGTCACATCACCTTTGAAAATCATAGATATATAAAAGTGAAAGAAGTGAAAGTGGTAGTCACTCAGCTGTATCTGACTCTTTGCAACCCCAAGGACTATAGCCCACAGGCTCTTCTACCCATGGAATTCTCCAGGCAAGAATACTGGAGTGGATAGCCATTCCCTTCTCCAGGGGATCTTCTCCATCCAGGGATCAAATCTGGGTCTCCTGCATTGCAGATGGATTCTTCACCACCTGAGACACTAGGGAAGCCCCAAGGTATGTAAGGGACTAGTTATTCCAATCATGTTTTAACAGACTAAAGTCCTTGCCTCTGGTAAAAGCAGATATAACATCATTCTGTTAGAGCATCCTTTCTTCTACAGCATGCCAGATAAACCCTCTCTGGTCTTCACTTTTTGGATCCACTATTCAATCAATTCATCATCACTTTTCAACCTAAGATACTTTTATTACTTGTTATTATGAGTTTACACCAATCTTAGTTCATTTCTCAGAGATGAAAATTAATCCTTTTTCAGTCCAGTATCATTTATATCTTTCCTGTGAGTTCATTCCAAATAAAAATGAAGGATGAGTTACTCCTAGGACTCTTCCCTATAGATGGCTGTCATCATGGTGTATGCCATCAAATGACTTTCCTTACTTTCCCACAGACTTAGAGACGTGACTTTTGAGGGGAACCTGGAAATTTTTACCCACTGAATTTACCAATGTTCATATATTAACTCCATCAGCAGGCATATGAAATCTAGGACCTTTAAGAAAATACATGACCAAACTAAAGTCAACAGAATAATATATGTCCATGAAAACCATTTCTAAAGCATTCATTAAGATATTACTAACAGTTAAAAATGCATATACTGTAGCAAGTTAAATATAAATGGATTTGTAAACTTCAGAGGCGCACAAGAAACAATTCATGTATAAAACTAAGAGCTTAGTAGAATTCAGAATGTTTTCTCAATATCTGAGAATCTTAAATTACAAATGAGAAAACAAGGCCCAAAAATGAAATAATAAAGCATACTGAAACATTTATATATGAAATAAAAAGCATTAATGTTCCTTTCCAGAAAAAATATAGAAGAGGTAAATAAATGTAGTGAATAAAATGTAATAAAAATGCTTTTAAATGCATAGGTGAACTTATAAAAAGAAAAAAAATTCCAGGGATCAAAGGAAAACAACTGAAGAATGAAACTTTACAGGCCTAGGTTCTTATTTACAGCACTTAACTAGTCACTGAAGTTTAACTAGTAGACGGTCTAATACAAGTTACATTCTAGAACCAATGCTGATCATAGAACTCCAGGCAAAACACATGCAAACTCTCTCAGAAAGATCTTCCCTTAATTTAGGTGAAAAGAATCACTATCTATACATTTCTGCTGAGAGCAAGCTCATTCTCACTCTCCAACAAAAAATCAGCTGAAAGTACTACTTTTGAAACAACACGCTATATTGAGTAGCTGTGCTTTCAGTTACTGTTTTCTCTGTGATCACCCCAAGTGAGCAAGCTGTTTTTGCAGATGTTACTTTCCTTTCTAAACTTCACTCACTGTTCATTTTTCTCACTGTTCATACATAATCTTTCTATATGACTTTTTTCCTATAATATATCCTCAAGTCTTTACATGGTTTTTGAGTAGAAGGCAGGAAGCATGGAAGAACACAGAAATATGGTCTTTCTTTTAACATCCAGGCTTATTCAATAATCTGTCAACTAGGAATGTATATTATCTCAACTAATATGGTAAAGGTTAAGCAGTTACATATTTCTAGAGGAAAATGTCAATAGCTTATGGCAATTATTTTTTAAAAAAATATTTTTTGTGGTTACCTCACAGAATTATTACGGATTCAGGGTAACCACCTGCACTTTCTTTATGCATATATAAGTAAAATGATAATGAATTAGATGTTTCAGGATCCTGAAGGAATGCAGAAACCTGAAAATTTTTCTCAGTCATTAGAGGGGTAAATTGCTTTTACATAGTTTAGGCTTAAAGTATATTTTATGTATTCCATTTTCTGAAACATTAGAAATCCCCATATGGACTTCTGCTTACTAAAATATGTTATTTCCTGATTCTGACCAGTTGGCATTCTTGTACAAAGATAATTTTAGTGACCGAAATTCTTCTTAAGGAAGGTGTAGGCATAACCTCTGAGAAGTCAGCTACTCTCATAAATAACAAAGATAGCCACCGTAAAGAAGCAGCCCTGGATGCTTCTTGAAGCGAGAAAGCTATGTGTCTGTCAGAACCTAAGGGCTCTGTGGTGGAGTTCCCTCTATGCCGTATGTATAAGTGAGTGTTCTAACTTCATGACTCCAAAGGTCACTTCCAAAAGACGTGCCAAGATATTCTAAAGGAAAACTTCAGGCAAAGTTCTGTCTCTTTTAGCAACTTCCCTGAGAGAATGAATCTGTTTATAGAACATCCAGCCTCCTTAGTATATTTCAGTGTATGCGGGGAAGAAATCTGAAATTTTAAACCAATCTTTTATTTCAGCATTTACTTTGTTGGACACACAAAATAGGTGGGATGGGAGGAGGAGGGTGGGAGGCGATATATGTATGTATATATATCTACACACATACACACACATATATATAATTATGACTGATTCACATTGTTGTAGAGCAGGAACCAATACATTATAAAGCAATTATCCTCCAATTAAAAAAAAGAAAAAACTATGCAGATTTCATACATTCAAACACTTTGAACTACATGGGAGGAAAATATCAGATATAATCAGCTAGTAAAAGAACAAATGTTTGGACTTCCTGACAACAGATGTTGAAGGTTACTTTATTGTGCATTTATTTAGCAAACATTTATGTCATATTATTTGCTGGACATAGTGCTGGGCACCAAGAGAATCTAAGGTGAGTAAGACATTGTCAGCGTTCTCAGGGAGCTCATAGATAAAAATGTGAACAGAACACTATGAACCTTCATTTCAGAATAATTATAATTGATTTTTCTCTTGGCTTCTCTCCAGTTTCTGCCAGAAGTGGGTTGCCTGGAACTATGTTCTGTATCTTAGTGGTAGCTTGGGGCAAAGTGCTTCTACAAAGTGTTATTAAATGAAAAGCAGTCAGGATAACTTATGCTCCACATTTTTAAGTCACAAAAAAGTGACAAAAGCTGAGAGTGAAAACTTCTGCAATGACTCCCTGATGCCAAAATAACTATAATGATCTGGTACCAGAAAAATATCATTCAGCAATCAGTTCATTCCCAGACTGGGGGGTTGGGAGGAGTTAGCAGCAATATCAAGCCACTTATTACTCATTATAGGGCTTATATAACCCCATCAATTTTTACTACATCCATGTGTAAACCCTAGTTTCTTATTCACAATAGACAGAATTTCTGAAACACTTTTTCTGCATTAGACATACTTCCCATACCTCAAGTCATAGTTTCAGAACCATGTCCTCATGACTCCTGACCAAACCAAGGCCATTACAATCCCACCCCTTTCTGAGCTCTTACAGTAGAATCAGGCCAGCTACTTGCAAACTACAGTGTGGTTCTCTATCCAGTCATGGTAACCTTCATGAGAACAGGAATCTCCTGTCTTTATAACTAGCACCTAGCATGGCTCTGAGAAAAAGTGGGTTCTTATTAACACTAAGTTCAGACTAAGTTCAGTCACTCATTTGTGTCCGACTCTTTGCGACCCCACGAATTGCAGCACACCAGGCCTCCCTGTCTAAAACCAACTCCTGGAGATTACTTAAACTCATGTCCATCGAGTCAGTGATGCCATCCAGCCATCTCATCCTCTGTCATCCCCTTCTCCTCCTGCCCCCAACGCCTCCCAGCATCAGGGTCTTTTCCAATGAGTCAACTCTTCGCATCAGGTGGCCAAAGTATTGGAGTTTCAGTTTTCAGTGTCAGTCCTTCCAATGAAAACCCAGGACTGATCTCCTTCAGGATGGACTGGTTGGATATCCTTCAGTCCAAGGGACTCTCAAAAGTCTTCTCCAACATCACAGTTCAAAAGCATCAATTCTTCTGCGCTCAGCTTTCTTCACAGTCCAACTCTCACATCCATACATGACCACTGGAAAAACCATAGCCTTGACTAGATGGACCTTTGTTGGCAAAGTAATATCTTTGCTTTGTAATATGCTGTCTAGATTGGTCATAACTTTCCCTCCAAGGAGTAGGCATCTTTTAATCTCATGGCTGCAGTCACCACCTGCAGTGATTTTGGAGCCCAGAAAAATAAAGTCTGCCACTGTTTCTACTGTCTCCCCATCAATTAGCCATGAAGTGATGGGACCAGATGCCATGATCTTAGTTTTCTGAATGTTGAGCTTTAAGCCAACATTTTCACATTCCTCTTTCACTTTCATCAAGAGGCTCTTTAGTTCTTCTTCACTTTTTATGCCATAAGGGTGGTGTCATCTGCATATCTGAGGTTTTTGGTATTTCTCCCAGCAATCTTGATTCCAGCTTGTGCTTCTTACGGCCCAGTGTTTCTCATGATGTACTCTGCATATAAGTTAAAGGAGCAGGGTGACAATATACAGCCTTGATGTACTCCTTTTCCTATTTGGAACCAGTCTGTGGTTCCATGTCCAGTTCTAATTGTTGCTTCCTGACTTGCATACAGGTTTCTCAAGAGGCAGATCAGGTGGTCTGGTATTCCTATCTCTTGAAGAATTTTCCACCATTTATTGTGATCCACACAGTCAAAGGCTTTGGCATAGTCAATAAAGCAGAAATAGATGTTTTTTCTGGAACTTTCTTGCTTTTTCAATGATTCAGCAAATGTTTGCAATTTGATCTCTGGTTCCTCTGCCTTTTCTAAAGCCAGCTCGAACATCTGGAAGTTCACGGTTCACATATTGCTGAAGCCTGGCTTGGAGAATTTGAGCATTACGTTGCTAGCGTGTGAGATGAGTGCAATTGTGCAGTAGTCTGAGCATTCTTTGGCATTGCCTTTCTTTGGGATTGGAATGAAAACTGACCGTTTCCAGTCCTGTGGCCACTGCTGAGTTTTCCAAATTTGCTGGCACATTGAGTGCAGCACTTTCACAGCATCATCTTTCAGCACTTGAAATAGCTCAACTGGAGTTCCATCACCTCCACTAGCTTTGTTAGTAGTAATGCTTTCTAAGGCCCACTTGACTTCACATTCCAGGATGTCTGGCTCTAGGTGAGTGATCATACCATCGTGATTATCTGGATCATGAAGATCTTTTTTATACAGATATTCTGTGTATTCTTGCCACCTCTTCTTAATATCTTCTGCTTCTGTTAGGTCCATACCATTTCTGTCCTTTATCAAACACATCTTTGCATGAAATGTTCCTTTCATATCTCTAATTTTCTTGAATAGATCTCTAGTCTTTTCCATTCTGTTGTTTTCCTCTATTTCTTTGCATTGATCACTGAGGAAGGCTTTCTTATCTCTCCTTGCTATTCTTTGGAACTCTGCATTCAAATGGGAATATCTTTCCTTTTCTCCTTTGCTTTTTGCTTCTCTTCATTTCACAGCTAGTTGTAAGGCCTCCTCAGACAGCCATTTTGCTCTTTTGCATTTCGTTTCCATGGGGATGGTCTTGATCCCCGCCTCCTGTACAATATCACGAATCTCCGTCCATAGTTTATCAGGCACTCTGTCTATCAGATCTAGTCCCTTAAATCTATTTCTCACTTCCACTGTATAATCATAAGGGATTTGATTTAGGTCATACCTGAATGATCTAGTGGTTTTCCCTACTTTCTTCAATTTAAGTCTGAATTTGGCAATAAGGAGTTCATGATCTGAGCCACAGTCAGCTCCCAGTCTTGTTTTTGCTGACTGTATAGAGCTTCTCCATCTTTGGCTGCAAAGAATATAATCAATCTGATGATATTAACACTAATTAAATTTAATTCTTCAACAGAGTTTCTAAGTTATAAAAATGTTTATAATTTAGAAATAGGAAAGAGAAAAATCTAAAATCTTATCAGGAAAATGGTTCCTCCATATTATACAATAACCCTAAGAGCAAAACCTTTGAATTCTCTTTTTTTTCTCTTAAGCACCCAGCATTGTGCTTGACAGTAGAAAATTTAATAAACGTTTATTTCTTGGCTCATGGATGCACAATAAGAAACAATTAAATGCTATTAAATATGAGAAAGAGTATGCATCTAAAATCATTCTGTATTTTCAAGAGAAATGGTAATCTGCTTGCTTAGCTAAGCAGATATATACCTAAAGAATTATAGGTCAGTATCCAATATACAAGACATTTAATTAGGACTTCTGTTATTTAGTGCAGTATTCTCTTAAATATCATCACAGTTTTTACACATAATGGACAACAACTTAGAATCAATGAGCCACAGTCTCTAGATCATACTAGAGAAATTGAAATCTGCTCAAGAGACTGCAATTTTTATGAAATATGGCAAATGAATATGTCAGCACCAAATATCAGTAATATTTATTCTCAAGATGCAAAAAGAAAGGGTGGGATGAGAATGGGAAGGAAAAGGGAATTCTGATTTTGGTGAGAAGTCTTTCATATTGATTCAGTTTCACCAGCAAAGTAAACCAAAGTTATATGTACAACTACCAGTGACTCACTCACTATTGACTTGAATCTTTTTTATATTATGATGTTGACATTATAAAGACCACAGGACAGTCATTTTAAATTTGCATTTAAATCTGCCCCAAATTCACAATTATGTTTTTACAAAATCCATATTTTAAGTGTTTTCATTAATATTTTATTTCTTGGCTTATATGATGGAACATATCCATTCTCTAAAAGCCTAGAGTATAGACAGTTAGTTGTTTCATCAAAAAAATTAAATGTGATAATTTATTTGATTTGGTATATTATTACTGTGTTTTAGAACATCAGGAACCTTTATTTCAGATCTTTTACATCTAGCATCCTTTCTCCTTGAGGGAAAATATTATTTTTGATAAGGATGTTGGTGTAATATGAAATAACCTGAGGAGCCATAGCTCATACTCTAATTCTAAATGTTTACTCTTTAAGAAAGATTTTGCTTATCCTTAACACTTGTTTAAAAATGATGATTCTTGTTTGGAGAATGCTTCCAGATTGAATCCCTGCCCAACTCCACCATTCAGATTGTTCAGCCTGCAGACTTCACCTCTTTCAATGTATGCAATATGAGCCAGAAGTATTGTTTAAATCTGAGTCAGATCTTAGCACTCCTCTGCTCAAAACACCAGCAGCATCTCACCTTACTTGGAATTGGAATAAAGGCCAAAATCTTTAGAATGCCCTACCAAGGCTATCAACAAAGAAATGTCAACAACCTCAGATATGCAGACAATACCCCTCAGAGAGTCGTACTATAAAGAAGGCTGAGTGCCTAAAAATCGATGCTTTCAAATTGTAGTGCTGGGGAAGACTCTTGAGAGTTCCTTGGACAACAAGGAGATCAAACCAGTCAATCTTAGAGGAAATCCACCCTGAATGTTCATTGGAAGGACTGATACTGAAGCTGAAGCTCCAATACTTTCGCCACCTGATTTGAAGAGCTGACTCATTGGAAAAGACCTTTGATGCTGGGAAAGGTTGAGGGCATAGGAGGAGATGGTTGGATGGCATCACTAACTCAATGGACATGAGTTTGAAGAAACTCCAGGAGACAGTGAAGGACAGGGAACCTTGGGATGCTGCAGTCAATGGGGTCGCAAAGAGTCGGACACAACTGTGTGACTGAACAACAGCGACAACCAAGACCGTCAGAGCCTTCTTGCTCACGACCCCTTTCTGACCACAATTCCTACCTGTCGCCCCCTTACCTACTCTTCTCCAGCAACCGGTTCCTTAAACACACCTCTTCTACTTTCATCTCAGGACCTTTGACCTCACCACTGCCTCTGCCTGGAATGCTCTCTGCCCAGGTATCTGCAGTTTTCCCTCATTTCCTTCAGGCTTCTGCTCAAATGACATCTTCCCATGAAGGTCTTCCCTGTCTACTATATAAACCAGCAACACCCACTGTCAGCACTATATTCTCCTTAACTGCCTTATTTTTCTCCATAGCACTTACTACTAAATGATCTCATAATATATTTACCTGTCTTTTACTGATTATCTTCTCCCCCACCAGAACACAGCACCTACAAAGCAAAGACTTTTGGGCTATTCTTTTTACTGCTGTGACTTCAGTACCTATGTACATTCAGTCCAGAATGCCTGGACATGGTTGGAACTCAATAAGTATTTGTTAGATGAATGAATTCATTGTAAAAAGAAATATCAATACTTATGAAACATCAAAATACAGATGTAATAACATGACATTTCTTCCTAAAATCAGTTCCCTACAAATTATATCTACATTAAGCATAATCCATTTATCTGTCATTAAAGAATTAAAGCATTTTAACACAATAAAAGAGTAAAAATGGAGGCCAACTTTTCATAAATCTAAACATTTAAGTGTTACTAAATAAGCTAAAATGTTGATATACAACTTTTCAGCTTGATGATGTACCTCATTAATGACAATAGCTTCAGGCCAGATTTTTGGGTAATTATTTGGGAATAATTTTTGATAATCCAGTTATATGTCATCTTGTCCTTGGTTATGTGTGTGTGTGTGTGTGCACGTGTTTGTATGAGAGACAGAAAGACAGACAGACAGACTGTATGCCTTGTTTGTTTTCGCCAAGAACTGAGTCTTCCTCACAGCGACAGTTTGAGGTATGGACTTTTTAGAAAATGTACTAGTAATCTCATCTGTGAAAGTAATAGCCAACTTGGTCCTAATAGAACCAAATTTGAAGTAACTTTTCTTATTGGCCCACCATCCCTAGCTATTATTCTCTGTGCAAAGAAACTGAACTGGGAATTGATACCAAAAGTACTTTTAATGTAATCCAGCAGCTCTTCATACTCTCCTGCCAAAATACAAAATGACTGAGAGAAACAAATATGTAAGTGGAAAAGACTAGAAGAGGGATCTAATTCATGTTAGAGAGAATTAATCCCTTTGGGACATAACAAAGTGCAGACAACACATCCTACCCCCAAAGGACCACATAATCCAGATGCAAAAACAAGACATAAAGATATGAATAATTCACTCAACAGCATGATTATAGGACAACTTATAAATAAGGCATACCAGTGTGATTTGACCTATGTTTATAAGTCTTAAAATAAATGTAATTTATTATTACTTTATTTCATTTATTTTGTGCCAGGCATTTTTCTAACTGCTTTTCATATATGAACTCATGTAATTCTAGAAACAATCACACAAGAAAGGCATCGTTATTATACTCAGTTTTTAGGTGAGGAAAATAAGCCACTTAAAGTTCAAGTTACTTGCACAAAGTTACAGAGTTGAATTCAAGCAGTGTGGCTCTGGAATTCATGCTCTTTACTACTCTATAGTACAAACATAGACCTAAATAGTAAAAATATAATTAAAATAATAATAGTACCTTAGTTGTATAAAGTGATTTATGGTGCAAAAATGCCACTACATTCATTGTCTTATTGCAATGAGATAATGATTTTACAACTATTTCATGAGTTATACATGACCATGTTATTCCTATGTTACAGTTAAGAATTTTTGAAGCAAAGACAAGAAAAAATACTTCACATGTGAGGAAAAATGAAAGATGTACGGGATTAATAAAGTAATGGAGTCTCTGACCCTCATCTCCTAAGGCCATTACTTGGACAGAGCACAGACCCACCTCCCAAGCACAATCAATAATTTTCAGAACTGGCCCCTTATAAAATTTCAAGTAGAAAAACATTGCCGCTAAAATGTTTCACATAGGTGTACATATTTCCCTAATTTTGCAAGGGTACTTATTGGTGAATAGAAACAGTCTCCTTGTTTAACAAAATATTTAAATTCTCAGTCTGAAGGAGGATTCTCCAAAGCAGTGTTTGTAGTTTATAGTTTCAACCAAAATGGACTCACCTGAAGAAAAGAGAATGCTCCTCCAAATAAATTCTATTTTCTATCCTAGATTACCTGAGCTGATTGAAACTTTAATATGGGAATTTTTGAATTGTGGCAGTTATAAGTGTCACTATTCAATGGCAACAACTAACATTAATTCCATGAAATTAATTCCATTAATTTCTCGGTTCCAGGCTCTATGCTAAGCATTATAAATGCAAACGCTGGAAAGCGTGTGGAGAGAAGGGAATCCTCCTGCACTTTTTGTGGAATGTAAATTGGTACAGCCATGATGGAGAACAGTGTGGAGATTCCTTAAAAAACTAAAAATAGAGCTACCATATGACCCTGCTATCCCACTCCTGGGCATATATCCAGAGAAAAATGGCCTGAAAAGATACATGCACCCCAATGTTCACTGAAGCACTGTTTACAACAGCTGGGACATGAAAACCTAAATGTCCGCTGACAGAGAAGTGGATAAAGGTGTGGCATGTAGTGGATAAAGAAGGTAAGTAAAATGGGATATTACTCAGCCATTACAGTGAATGAAATAATGCCATTTGCAGCCACATGGATGGACCTCAGTTCAGTTCAGTTTAGTTGCTCAGTCGTGTTCAACTCTTTGTGACCCCATGAACTGCAGCACACCAGGCCTCCCTGTCCATCACCAAATCCAGGAGACTATCAAAAACCCATGTCCATTGAGTCGGTGATGCCAACCAACCATCTCATCGTCTGCCATCCCCTTCTCCTCCTGCCCTCAATCTTTCCAGCATCAAGGTCTTTTACAATGAGTCAGTTCTTCACATCAGGTGGCCAAAGTACTGGAGTTTCAGCTTCAGCATTAGTCCTTCCAATGAACACTCAGGACCAATCTCCTTCAGGATGGACGGATTGGATCTCCTTGCAGTCCAAGGGACTCTCAAGAGTCTACTCCAACACCACAGTGCAAAAGCATCAATTCTTTGGCGCTCAGCCTTCTTTATAGTCCAACTCTCACATTCACACACAACTACTGGAAAAACCATAGCCTTGACTAGACAGACCTTTGCTGGCAAAGTAATGTCTCTGCTTTTTAATATGCTGTCTAGGTTGGTCACAACTTTCCCTCCAAGGAGCGTCTTTTAATTTCATGGCTGCAATCACCATCTGCAGTGATTTTGGAGCCCAGAAAAATAGTCTGCCACTGTTTCTACTGTCTCCCCATCAATTTGCCATGAAGTGATGGGACCAGATGCCATGATCTTAGTTTTCTGAATGTTGAGCTTTAAGCCAACATTTTCACTCTCCTCTTTCACTTTCATCAAGAGGCTCTTTAGTTCTTCTTCACTTTCTGCCATAAGAGTGGTGTCAACTGCATATCTGAAGTTTTTGGTATTTCTCCTGGCAATCTTGATTTCAACTTGTGCTTTATCCAGTCCGGTGATTCTCATGATGTACTCTGCATATAAGTTAAATAAGCATGGTGACAATATACAGCCTTGACGTACTCCTTTTCCTATTTGGAACCAATTTGTTGTTCCATGTCCAGTTCTAATTGTTGCTTCCTGACTTGCATACAGGTTTCTCAAGAGGCAGATCAGGTGGTCTGGTATTCCCATCTCTTGAAGAATTTTCCACAGCTTATTGTGATCCACACAGTCAAAGGCTTTGGCATAGTCAATAAAGCAGATGTATTTTTTGGAACTTTCTTGCTTTTTCAATGATCCAGCGGATGTTTGCAATTTGATCCCTGGTTCCTCTGCCTTTTCTAAAACCAGCTTGAACATCTGAAAGTTCACGGTTCACATATTGCTGAAGCCTGGCTTGGAGAGTTTTGAGCATTACTTTGCTAGTGTGTGAGATGAGTGCAATTGTGCAGCAGTTTGAGCATTCTTTGGCATTGCCTTTCTTTGGGATTGGAATGAAAACTGACCATTTCCAGTCCTGTGGCCACTGCTGAGTTTTCCAAATTTGCTGGTATCTTGAGTGCTGCACTTTTATAGCATCATCTTTCAGGATTTGAAATGGCTCAACTGGAGTTCCATCACCTCCACTAGCTTTTTTCATAGTGATGCTTCCTAAGGCCCATTTGACTTCACATTCCAGGATGTCTGGCTCTAGGTAAGTGATCACACCATCATGATTAACTGGGTTGTGAAGATCTTTTTTATACAGTTCTTCTGTGTATTCTTGCCACCTCTTCTTAACATCTTCTGCTTCTGTCAGTTCCATATCATTTCTGTCCTTTATTGAGCCCATCTTTGCATGGAATATTCCCCTGGTATCTCTAATTTTCTTGACGAGATCTCTAGTCTTTCCCATTTTATCGTTTTCCTCTATTTCTTTGCATTGATCAGATGGACCTAGAGAGTGTCATACTCAGTGAAATAAGTCAGACAGAGAAGGAGAAATATATGACATCTCTTATGCGTGGAATCTAAAAAGAAATGATACAAATAAACTTACAAAACAGAGACTCACAGACTTAGAAGATGAACTCATGGTTGCTGGTGGGAAGGGATTAGTTAAGGACTTTGGGAAGGTCATGTACACATTGCTATATTTAAAATGGATAACCAACAAGAACATACTGTGTAGTACAAGGAACTCTGCTCAATGTTATGTGCCAGCCTGGATGGGAGGGAGATTTGGGGGAGAATGGATACATGTATGTGTATGACTGCGTCCCTTCACTGTTCACGCTAAAATGTCACAACATTGTTCATCAGCTATACCCCAATAGAAAATGGGTTTGGTGTTTAAAAAAAGAAAAAGAATATTTATAAAAGAAAAACAAGCAAAAAAATGCATATCCTCCATTCAATAAGCAAAGTGCAAAACAAGAAACAATATCTGTCCCCATATAATAGATTAAGAAACCAAGTCTCAGAGAAGTTAAGCAAATTCCCTGAGATCACACACATTGTAAATTTAAATATTATGAGCACTTACAGCCAAATCTTTCTGTCTATTAACTCATGCTATCTTATTATCTGTTAGAAAACTATTTGAGGTTGTTTGCTGTGTATATGCGGAGAAGGCAATGGCACCCCACTCCCGTACTCTTGCCGGGAAAATCCCATGGATGGAGAAGCCTGGTAGGCTGCGGTCCACGGGGTTGCTAAGAGTCGGACATGACTGAGCAACTTCACTTTCACTTTTCACTTCCATGCATTGGAGAAGGAAACGGCAACCCATTCCAGTGTTCTTGCCTGGAGAATTCCAGGGATGGGGGAGCCTGGTGGGCTTACGTCTATGGGGTTGCACAGAGTCGGACACAACTGAAGTGACTTAGCAGCAGCAGCAGCTGTGTATATGATGGAAAGACTAACTATAGAATTTACAAATTCAAATATTTAAAAAAAATAACAATCAGTTCTTCTTGTAGTAACTAGAAAGAGGAAACTCTTTGTGTGGGAGTCACTTCTGCTCCTTCAGTTCAGTTCAGTCGCCCAGTGATGTCCGACTCTTTGCGACCCCATGGACTGCAACATGCCAGGCCTCCCTATCCCTCACCAACTCCCAGAGTTTACCCAAACTCATGTCCATTGAGTCGGTGATGCCATCCAACCATCTCATCCTCTGTCATCCCCTTCTCCTCCTGCCCTCAATCTTTCCCAGCATCAGGGTCTCTTCAAATGAGTCAGCTCTTCAGATCAGGTGGCCAAAGTATTGGAGTTTCAGCTTCAACATCAGTCCTTCCAATGAACACCCAGGACTGAACTCCTTTAGGATGGACTGGTTGGATCTCCTTGTAGGCCAACGGACTCTCAAGAGTCTTCTCCAACACCACAGTTCACAAGCATCAATTCTTGGGCACACATCTTTCTTTATAGTCCAACTCTCATATCCATACATGACTACTGGAAAAACCATAGCCTTGACTAGATGAACCTGCAGTCACCATCTACAATGACTTTGGAGCCCCAAAAAATAAAGTCTGACACTTTTTCCACATAAATTTGCCATGAAGTGATGGGACCAGATGCCATGATCTTAGTTTTCTGAATGTTGAGCTTTAAGCCAACCTTCTCACTCCTCTTTCACTTTCATCAAGAGGCTCTTCAGTTCTTCTTTACTTTCTGTCATAAGGGTGGTGTCATCTGCATATCTGAGGTTACTGATATTTCTCCAAGCAATCTTGACTCCAGTTTGTGCTTCATCCAGCCCAGCATTTCTCATGACGTATTCTGCATGTAACCTGCTCCTTATGCAACTGTATTTAGTTAAACCATGTGAAATGTCAAATGTTTAAGATCACAACTAAATATAGGTAACCACATAAAGTTCAACATGAATAGGCATGAAATAAGGGGACCTGAGCTCTAGGTCAAAGACTGCAGTGTTAAATTCAGCTGGCGATTATAAATGTGTATTAAAACAGCTAGCTCCAGTCTGGAGTGAAGAAAGTGTTTCTGGTATGGACTTGTGTTACCTTTGGCCCCAGTGTTCAACTCCTTTATGGAATAACCCAAATTTGCACCAGGAGATCTGTTCTTCCATTGGATACAGGCTTGCAGGACATTTCATTAAGATATTTTTTCTCTCTTCCCTGAGAAGGGTGGTACAAGATTCAAGCCGGATCAATAACACATTGGAAAGCTCTGGAGTGATTTCTGCCCCAACCCCTCCAACAAAGCATGTTTCTGCAGTTGCTCTTTAGTTCCTGTCCTTTAAAGATTGATTCCTGACCTTTCATTCCATTGCTTAAGCTCTCAGATCCAAAACAATATTTTTTTTCAAATTGACTAGATGTTAATTCTTCCAGTTAATTCTATTTAATTTCATTAAATTCTCTTAAATCTAATTAATTCTAATGAATTCTGATTAACGAGCATCAATTTCTGATAACCAGCATCAATTTCTGATGCTTGGAACCAAAGAAATATAAAAGATCACTCATTTTAGCAAGACATAGCTTGTGGACTAAGGGTAGTGGATGAGACTGAGATATATGGTAAGGATAAAAATCAGGATAACAGAGTAGTTGGGTAGAGAAATTACATAAATTTATGATACAAGCAGGCTTGAGATCATTTGGGACAGTGTAGGGGACAACTTTATAGATATTAGTTATTATCAATTTTCTAGTTTTTGTATTGGATGATGGGTTCTTAGATGTTTATTTTAAAAATAAGTAAATACAGACAATCAAATCAAATAAATAAATAAATATCTTAAATTAGTAGTCCTGACCTTTTTTGGCACCAGGGACCAGTTTTGTGAAAGACAGTTTTTCTATGGAAGGGGAAGGGGACAGGAATGGCTTGGGGATGATTCAAGCACGTTACATTTATTGTGCACTTTATTTCTATTACTTTTACATCAGCTCCACCTCAGATTACCAAGCATTAGCTTGTGGGGGTTGGGGACCTCTGCCTTAAACCACAGACCACTGATACAAATCTGTGATGAAATAAGAATTATGATTATCCTAAATTTTTACACTTAAAATGTATATTTGAAGAGGCAGAACTTGTAAAAAAAAATTTAATTAGGTAATGACTGAAAGCAAAAATACAATTTGCTGCTCAATTAACCTCTCCAAGGACATTAGATAAACAGTTGCAACAGCTATAGGAAACATAGCTAAGTTTACTCCAAAAACTATTTGATAACATTCTAAATCCCAAGGAAACTTGAAAATAAATATTTAATGAAATTATATTCACTGAGTTTCCTCTCTGGTCTTCCTGGTCTTCCAGAGCATGATTCCTAATTCAATAATGAAATGTATTTTAGCAATATTATCAGTAGGGTCATCACCAAAAATCTTGTGTTCTTCACTTTTTAAATTAGTTTTCAACACAGCATTATCCTTACAGAAGCCTAACTTGCTATTTTAGAAAAAAAGAAAAAGGAAGGGAGGGTGAAATGCAAATGATTCTTATTGAAAGAAACTGTGAGGAGTGGATGATTACTATCTGAACAGACTCCAAGTCATGGCTTACATTGTTGATCATTGATCATAATTCTAATCAAGGTTCTAACTAAAATTCTAAGAAAAAATACTTTTAAAAAATATCATCTTGTCCAACTTTAAAAATTTGTACTGTTTAGCAAATATACAGGTATAATAGTCACAGAATGCCTCAGTTCAGTTCAGTTGCTCAGTCGTGTCCGACTCTTTGCGACCCCATGAATCACAGCATGCCAGGCCTCCCTGTCCATTACCAACTACAGAATGCCTAGGTCATAAATAATATGACTAGTCAGCAGAAGAAAAGAAATAATGTATGAATGTTCCAAATCCTATATGTTTTTGTACATACCTGCACATATTTCTATGTGATTATATGTAGAACAACTGAACATTCATACATTATTTCTTTTCTTCTGCTGACTAGTCATATTATTTATGACCTAGGCATTCTGTAGTTGGTAATGGACAGGGAGGCCTGGCATGGTGTGATTCATGGGGTCGCAACTCACTGCAGTTTCTCCCATTTTAAGTAATAAAATCAATATAAACTCATATATAAACTTACAGAAGTAGATTTTACAAGTTAATGTATAGCATAATCCTAAAATAAGGAATTTCATGTTTTCATCTGCTTTTTTTTCTTATGTCTCTTGTTGACTTATATTTCATTTTCTCTTGTGTTTATCATTATTGAAATATGTCCATTTGATGCTTGTGCTCTGCCGAGAGTATACAAATTGAGTGAAACCAATCTCATCCTTTAGGAATTTTGCAGTTCAATAATACAGAGCTAAAGATGAAGACAGAGACATCTGTACAGATATCAAATACATAAATAAAATATTCTTCATAAAAAAAAAAAAAAAAACTTAGATACATCAAATTTTAGAATTCAAAGGAATTTAAATGTTTTTTTAGTCACACTCTCTTATTTCCTTATTTTAAGAAAATAATATATCTGAAAACTCTGTGGATTCCAGAGTTTTGCTATTATTTTAAAAGATGAGAATTCTAAGGTCCACAAGTGTTACTTAAGAGTTAAGTAACTTGCTACATTACTTGCTACATTACATTACTGAGGTCTTTATAGCCTAATATTCTTCCAACAAATATGTGTTCTGTGTTAGTCCCTCAGTCATGTCCAACTCTTTGTGACCACATGGACTGTAGCCCTCCAGGCTCCTTTGTCCATGGAATTCTCCAGGCAAGAATACTGGAATGGGTTTCCTTTTCCAGGGGATCTCCCTGACCCAGAGATTGAACCCGGGTCTCCTGCATTGTACGCAGATTTTTTACTATTTGAGCCAACATACCAACTATATATCAAGGGTTAGAGATGTGAAAAAAGACAAGATCCCCAGAAGAAGACAATAAGCAAGCAAACAACAATAGCAAGGATCAGTAATTTAAATAATAACATGGTGTTAAAATGTTACAATTGGGGAGTATGGTAGGGAGTCGTCTAAACCAAAGTTCAGTTCAGTTCAGTTCAGTCGCTCAGTTGTGTCCGACTCTTTGCGACCCCGTGAATCGCAGCACGCCAGGCCTCCCTGTCCATCACCAACTCCCGGAGTCCACCCAAACCCATGCCCATCGAGTCAGTGATGCCATCCAGCCGAAAGACCATATTAAATAGGGTATTCAGAGAAGGGAGCTCTGAGAATTTAGGCCTGAGATATAAATCACAAAGAGGAAATCAACAGCCATAAATTATGTTGTAAACGAGGGAAATAACAAAGGCACAGCCATGAATCCCTTTCCAATGTGATATAAGATTTAAAATAACATCTCTGTAAACGAGGGAAATAACAAAGGCACAGCCATGAATTCCTTTCCAATGTGATATAAGATTTAAAATAACATCTCACAGAGACCATATTTTAACCTCCTCCCAACTGATTCTAAAAATCAAGTCTTTCAGTTAGACAATATGTGGCTTAGTTTCTCATCATATCTCCCTAAAACAGAGAGAGCACATATATATTTAACATATTACACAGAACTTCACAGTTTTATAAAATGCTTTAAATTAAACACACTATCCTATTTGATGCTTACAGTAATCCTATATAGTAAGCAAAGTAGTTATTATTGGAAGAAACCACAGTGGAATGAAATGAAAACTAGGTTTAAAATTAGGCTTTGAATCTGGTCCTACCATTTAGCAACTTGACTCCTTAATTTACATAACTTGAACTCTCTGAAACCAGATTGCCTCATTGGTCAAAACTAGATTTCTTCTTTTTGTAGGCTGTTATAAGAATAAAGATAGTCTTCAAAATGGCAGTTGACTTATTAGAAGGTATGGAAGAATTTTAAATAACAGTTCTCAATAAGCACAGTTTTTCAGTTAAGGAATAAATATTAAGCAGTCAAAACTTTTAGTAGTATACTAAAGTCATAGTAGAAGTGTCTTAGAAATTAAAATTTCGGCGTTTAAAGTTTTATCCTTCCTATTTTCTCCTAATATTGTCTAATTACATATGAACTGTGTCTTTATGTTACTGAAACATGGTGATGTCAATGATCTCAATTATTTCTAAATATCTACTAGCTATGGTTTGGACTTGACTTTTTGTTTAGTTGGTGTTGATATTGTTTGTTGTTGTTGTTGTATTTATCAGGAAGCAACAGTTAGAATTGGACATGGACCAACAGACTGGTTCCAAATAGGAAAAGGAGTACGTCAAGGCTGTATATTGTCACCCTGCTTATTTAACTTATATGCAGAGTACATCATGAGAAATACTGGACTGGAAGAAGCACAAGCTGGAATCAAGATTGCTGGGAGAAATATCAATAACCTCAGATATGCAGATGACACCACCCTTATGGCAGTAAGTGAAGAAGAACTAAAAAGCCCCTTGATGAAAGTGAAAGAGGACAGCGAAAAAGTTGGCTTAAAGCTCAACATTGAGAAAACTAAGATCATGGCACCGGGTACCATTGCTTCATGGGAAATAGATGGGGAGACAGTGGAAACAGTGTCAGACTTTATTTTGGGGGGCTCTAAAATCACTGCAGATGGTGATTGCAGCCATGAAAATAAAAGACGCTTACTCCTTGGAAGGAAAGTTATGACCAGCCTAGATAGCATATTAAAAGGCAGAGACATTACTTTGCCAACAAAGGTCCGTCTAGCCAAGGCTATGGTTTTTCCAGTGGTCATATATGGATGTGAGAGTTGGACTGTGAAGAAAGCTGAGCGCAGAAGAATTGATGCTTTTGAACTGTGGTGTTGGAGAAGACTCTTGAGAGTCCCTTGGACTGCAAGGAGACCCAACCAGTCCATCCTAAAGGAGATCAGTCCTGGGTGTTCATTGGAAAGACTGATGTTGAAGCTGAAACTCCAATACTTTGGCCACCTGATGCGAAGAGTTGACTCACTGGAAAAGACCCTAATGCTGGGAAGGATTGGGGGCAGGAGGAGAAGGGGACGACAGAGGATGAGATGGCTGGATGGCATCACCGACTCAATGGACATCAGTCTGAATAAACTCCGGGATTTGGTGATGGACAGGGAGGCCTGGCATGCTGCGATACATGGAGTCGCAGAGTCGGACACGACTGAGCAATGGAACTGAACTGAAATGACACTGGGGTTAGTTTGCTTTTTGTTTTTGTTTGCTTTACTTTGGGATTGTATGCAGGACTTCTGAACATACAGGAAGGATGGGAGAATTATGATATTAATGAAGCAGTGGTATTGGTTGCTTGGATTTTGTGCTAACTTACTCTCAGTTTAGAGGATTTATTCTTTATGAAGCTAGGGAAGGCTAACATTTATAAGTAAACTAGAATACATATGTATGATGGTGTTTTCTCCTCATATTTTAATTTAAGCTATTTCATATTCATCCAAGTCATCCAACCAACCTTTCCTATCACACTGATATCTGAAGGAAGAAAATTACTCTGTTTTTAAGATTTACTTAGAACTTTGAATACCTTCAACCCAAAAATATCCCAGTTGCTTTCTTAAACTTTTCCTCAAATGAACTCAGATTTATATAAGAATAATCCCATAGAGACAAAAGAAATAGAGTTTTCAAAGCTGTAACCATATAAAAACTACATATCTTGCATGTTTATCAGACACCAACATTATACTCTTTATCTGAAAATTACACTAGAAAATAGCTGTTATATGTCCTTGATCTCTGCATCAAACGGTCAGTACTGGTCCTCTGGAGGACAAAATGATGTTAGAAGAAGAGATCAAGATGAAGTGCTAATATTAGGGAGCACCATGCAATGATATTCCATAATCCTTACAGTCATTTCAAATGTTAAATCACATCCATGCTACAATGAGGAAACCGAGATGCAGAAAAGATAAGTTGTTCACTCAATGCCACACAAAAAGTGGGAGAATTGGCATTTGATCCCCAGTCACTTCAGACAGGATCTTCCTACTATATAGCATCTTTCCAGTTTAGAATATCTTAAAGATTTCATAGCATGTTGCATACAGTAACTCATCTCCAGCCAAACTGAGTTCATTTAGTTAGCAACAATGGAAACAGGAGGCCAAATGCTAAGTTGAATCAATTCAGCCAAACCTTTCCATATTCACTATTTTCAGTTTATACTGCAATTACTCTTTAATCTCACAATTTCAGAACAAAACTCATTTTTTAGGAAAAAAAGGAGTTGGGAAGAATTTGTAAGCACTGATTAATTTTTCAAATATATAGCTGTGAAAGGCAAATTGCTTTCCTGCTTTGTTCCTAGCTAATGCTTATCATTTCATACACATGTCAAATGCTAATTGATGAAACTTTGAGAGAGGAAAGGAAAGAACAGTATCTCACTTTTAAATATCTTTGAGAACTGAAAATTAAATTGAACATAAAATAATTGGGGGTGGAAAGAAGCTCACATTCTTCATTTCAAACCAAGAGTTCATAAAAGACGCCAATTGAAACCTCCCACCTGTTAGGCAATTTGAGAAGAAAGACCAATTCACTAATCTATTCTTTGGATTAATTCTAACATCTTTGATGATAAGTTTACTTGTTTTCATTTGGTAATTGTTTGTACCACTTTCCACACAATAAACCCACCACTCAAAACAAGTTGGAAGTGTATTTTTAATAAAGCTAATTAGGCATCAGGAACTTTGGAAGATTCCTCTGCAAAGCACATTAGCAGTTGGATAATTTCTCCAGGGAATAGTGGGAGGAGCCCTGGATCTTTCAAAATTCCAAATAGATCTTTATTGTCATCATGTCTTCTTTTTTTCCTAACAAAGTTAACTTCTTTAAGTGTCACTGAGAGAGTGAGCTATGGCTGTCTGGAAAATGAATTCTGATTCCTTGTTGTGAGCTCAGGATCATATATTCATGGTTAGAAACAAGACTACATTTCTGCCCAACTGCTTGGCAAATATATTTCATTTTATATCATTTGTAACTGCCCGAAGTGTAAAGAGCTCAAGGCAATCCCCATACCACAAAATATGCAAGTCAATTCAAGTTTCCCACTCCATCAGTTGTTTAGTAGATGCAGCATACTGAATTAATTGCAGAAGGGACCAAATTTATATGACTATTGAACACTTATGCACTCATTAATTTTTCCAGGCTTTGCAGAAACCATTTAATGTCACAGAGTTTGGCAACTAGTGCATTGTTTCCATTTTCCTTTCTTAAGGTCACTGAAATGTTGTAGTGAAATAATGGTGCCCCCGTTGCCTCAAGTAATTAATGCATCTCTAATGTGTCTTTCCAACAGAACATGCTTTAGCTATTAGTGAGACTAAAGTCTCTTATTAGTGCTTCCATCAGCAACCAAAGATTTCTAGAATGTCATAGGTTTATGAAATTGAAGACTACAGCTTTATAACATTCCATTTTATATGATTTCTTTTCATATTATTGTAATTATCTTGAATGCAGAGCAATTAGCTGAGGCTAGTTCGAAATTATTTTGTCTGAAGAATTCACCAGTTTTAAAAAATGAAATTTTATTACTTTAGTAGTAACATATAATTATACCAACAAATAACTGTCAAACTCTTAGGCAGGATTTTTCAGCTAGAAACCAGCTTTTCTTTTACTGACTGCATGAATTGATTGAAAACATTTCCTAAAAAGAAATTCTTTTCTCTCTTTTTAACTTAAAAGTTAGTTACAAAAGACACAATTTTTAACAGAAAATATACAGAAAAATTTCAAATGAATTCAAGAACAATCATTACAAAATCTGCATTTGTAAAAACTAAGATTGTACTAGAATGAAAACAAGATTCAGTCATTACTTCATCATTTACTGACATTTAATATATGCAAGATCCTTCTTTAAGTATATTCAACATATTATTGAATAAAATAATCTGTGACTGAGGGAGAGAGAAAATAAGCATGTCAGAGAGTGCTAATTGCAATACAAATGAGAAAAATGAGGACAGGATCTGGGAAATGCGAGTGTTTGAATGCACAAGTTGTAATTCTAGACGGTCTGGTCAGGGTAGGCAGCATGGAGAAGGTAACATGAGATCAAGATCTAAAAGAAGTAAGGAGGGAATCATGCTGGGTCAAGAGCTACCAGCAGAGGGAAGGCAAGTGTTAAGGTCCCCAAAGTGTAAATATACTGATAGACTTGAAAAACATCAAATGATTAACATGACTACAGGAGACTCAACAAAGGGGAGCATAAAAGAAATGAAAATAAAGAGGCAATTTGGGGTTGGGAAGGGGGATTCAAATAGAAGGGACCTGGAAAGACTCATGTTTTTCTTAATGAAAAGGGGAGCCAGTGGAGTTTTGAGCAAAAGGGGGACATTGTCTAATATACTTTTGAAAGTAACTTCTGGCCATTGTGTTGAGAATAGACTAGAGGAAGGCAGGGATGGAAGCATGGTGACCAGCTGGGTGCTGTCTTACCAAACAAGGTAAGACATGACGACTGGAACCAGAAAAGAAGTAAAAGATACAGACTTCAGGGACCTTTACTGAGATTCTGTTGAGCCTTAAGTACTTTTGTTCTCGCTAATGGTTTTTTGTGCTGTTTACCATATATATTTTTGTAATATTTCTCCTTCAATAGACTGTGAGCACCTCAAAGACAGGGACCATATTTCATTCATTTTTCTTTTTTACTTTGAGAGTATTTTGCAAGCATCTGAAGGAACTGTATAAGCTTATGTGAAATAAACAAGTTAAAATTCATCTCATGAACAATGTTTGTGTTTTCCACTTCAGAATAATATTTAATATGCAATTAAGATGTAAAAAAAGATGAGAGGGCTGAATATTAATAGACCAGCAAAAATCACTAAGCTATGAAGTAGCAAAATGGATATATTTTGTGCATTATTCCACTGTGAAATAATTCACATTTAATGGTGATCTGTAGCTCTTTAATAGTATCACATCTTTTCTACAAAAATATAAGGAAATTTACATTCTTTAAAATTTTGTATTCTTGCATTCTTTAGCCTGTTAAATAAAGCTAAATCTTTGAGGTCCTAACTGGTTTAAAAAGAAAAAAAGACTATTTTCAGAAGTAATTATTTAGGAGAGAAACAGTTCTTTTTTAAAAACCAGATAGCTGATAGGATGGAGTTACATTACATACAGAATTACATATGATACATAATGTAATACAGAATTACATTAGTATTCATGGGTGTTCTCCAAACCTAGTATTCTCCAAATCTAGGAGACGCTATACTAGTTTAGGATTGCTGGATCCAGTTTGAAAAATGTTTTATGTGTCACAAAGAACATAAAAATGTCAAAACCTTCCACCAAAAATAACTAAAAGGAATTGTAAAATAATGCTTTTTTAATCTTTTATTTTTTTTAGCAATACAGAAAAGAATATTGATTCCCCTTTTAGAACAATTTTTTTCTGATTGTAAACTGAATATAAATGCACTATAAAAAATGAGTTGTTTTTTTTTTTTTAAATACCATAGTCTTTTTGCCAACAAAACATTTTCTCTATTAACATTTTGGTATATTTCTAACCTTTTTTTGGTGTAAAAATTTGCATATTTCTTATTTTACAAAACTGAAATTGCATTATGTGTAATCTAATAGTGTATACTTTTAACTTGTCATAACTGACCATCTGCCCACATCATTAAATATTTCTGAAGATACGTTTCACTGCATTTGTGTTACTATTTTTCCATTGCTTTAAGTTGATCAAATATATAATGAGCACCTACTATGCACTAATATGTTAAGCACTAGACACAGACTCATGGAGTACCAGCTCTTGCCAAGAGCTTACATTCAACAAATAGTGAGGCAAACTGCAAGAATGCTAAAAGGACACTATGGAAACAGTGGCCCACCTAACTAACTCTAGGAAAATCAGGCTGAATCGAAGATGAGACCTGCAGGATACGTAGGAGAGTGTTCCAGGCAAAGGTCTCTGATCAAGAAGACCATGTCTCGTTCAAGGTATTGAAAGTTTATTGTGGCAAGGGGGAAAATAAAGTAGTTGGGAATCTGGTATGGAGTTTGAGGTTCCAAATGACAGCATCCATTAAACAGCTTAATGTATAGGTCTAGTGTTCAATATACTAAGATGTTTAATGAAGCTTTCATTTATATAGATCTAGTGTTCAATGGGGCTTCCCTGGTGGCTCAGATGGTAAAGAATCTGCCTGCAGTGCAGGAGACCCAGGTTCAATCGCTGGGTCAGGAAAATCCCCTGGAAAAGGGAATGGCTACCCACTCCAGTATTCTTACCTGGAGAATTCCATGGACCGAGGAGCTGGGCGGGCTAGAGCCATGGAGTCACAGAGCAGGACATGACTGAGTGACTAACATTAGTGTTCAGTAGAGGTCACTGAGCTACAGACAGGGATTTGGGAGAGTTTAATGTATGTCTGGTGATTATTCTATTAACCAATCTAAAACTACTTGATTATTTCAGGAATGCAAGAATGTTTTATATATATGGTTTGTGTATTACAATAATATAACATTGTAAATAGTAAGTACAAAAGTATAATTTAAGCAATAAATACTTGCTATTTGAATATTATAACAATTATTAGTGATTTTTGTTGGAGGTATAAACTGGTACATTAGTCTAATTTTTCTCAGGTTATCAAAACTGAGCAAAAATTAAGAACACAAAAACTTAAGAAACTACCAAAAGTTATTTTCTTTTCAAAAGTATATTCTTTCTAGATTTCAGCTAAAAACAAATAATAAACAGAAAATAAATGAATTTTAAAAGTTTACAACATTAAAAGATGATAGGTACTATTTAAAAAGTAGAGAAAGAGAGTAAGAATGTGGGGTAGGAGAGGAGGGGGCTGTAATTTTGAATAGAAAGGTCAGAGGAGGTCGACTAGGATTTTCAAGCCAAGATTTCATGGAGGTGGGGGAGTAAGCCACATAGATATCAGGGTTAGATGTTTCCAGACAGAAGAGCAAGGAAATCAGTGAGGCTGGAACAGAGAGAGCATAAAAAGGGGGATTATAATTGGAGATAAAGTCAGACAGGTAGAGTGGGGGATGGGTGGGCAATGGCATGTAGCTTCAGAGTTCATTCTAAGGAATTTGGGTTTTACTCTGAGTAAAACAGGGCTTCCCTGCTATATTCAGATGGTAAAGAATCTGCCTGTAATGCAGGAGACCTGGGTTTGATCCCTGGGTTGGGAAGATCCCCTGGAGAAGGGAATGGCAACCCACTGAGTATTGTTGCTTGGGAAATCCCATGGACAGAGAAGCCTGATAGGCTACTGTCCCTGGGATCACAAAGAGTTGGATGCAACTAACTTTCTTTTTCTGACTAAATTGAAAATTCAGTCCTGCAATGTGGGAGACCTGAGTTCAATTCCTGGGTTGGGAAGATCCTCTGGAGAAGGAAATGGCTATCCACTCCAGTAATCTGGCCTGGAGAATTCCATGCACTGTTTAGTCAAAATGTAATATTATTAGATGCTTTGAGTGTTAATGGGCACTTGTAGTCAGTAACTGCATGCTTATTAAGTTGGGGCTTCAACTGCCTTCAAGTAAAAGATTCTATAAAAACTTATTTCCAAAACTGCCCTATCAAGTAAGCTGGAGAAGGAAATGGCAACCCACTCCAGTATTCTTATCTGGAGAAACCCACGGACCCGAGGAGCCTGGTGGTCTGCTCTCCATGGGGTCGCACAGAGTCAGACACGACTGAAGTGACTTAGCAGCAGCAGCAAGTAAGCTAACAATTTCAGTCTTGAAGATGAGAAGATTCTTTACTTTGTTAGAAAAAGTAAATATTTTGTTCTGGTAGTCCTTTTTTGTTCATTTTTATGATTTTTACTTTTAATTGAAGGAAAATCGCTTTACAATGTTATGTTGGTTTCTGCCATACAAGAATGTGATCAGCCATAAGTGTGTGTATATATGTATTATATATATATACACACATTATATATATTTTATATATATATATATTTATCTGCCCTTCCTCTTGAGGCCCCCTCCCACTGCATCCCCACCCCGCCCTCTCGGCTATCACAGAGCGCCGGTCTGAGCTCCCTGCGTTGTCGCAGCGCCTTCCCACTAACCATGCTACATGTGGTTGTATTTATGTCAATGCTACCCTCAATTCGTCCCACCCTCTCCTTCCTAACACTTAACACCACACACAAAAATAAGCTAAAAATGGATTAAAGATCTAAATGTAAGGTCAGAAACTTTAAACTCTTAGAGGAAAATGAGGGCAGAACACTCTTACATAAATCTCAGCAAGATCCTCTTTGACCCACCTCCTAGGGTAATGGAAATAAAAACAAAAGTTCAAAAATGGGACCTATTTAAGTTTAAAAGCTTTTGCACAGCAGAAGAAACTATAAACAAGATGAAAAGACAACCCTCAGAATGGGAGAAAATAATTGCAAACAAAACAACTGACAAAAAGTTAATCTCCAAAACATACAAGCAGCACATGCAGCTCAATATCAGAAAAACAAACAACCCAATTTAAAAAATAGACAGAAGACCTAAACAGACATTTCTCAGAAGAAGACCTACAGATGGTTAATAAACAAATGAAACAATATTTAATGCTGTTCATTATTAGAGAGATGCACATCAAAACTGCAATGAGATGCCACCTCACACTAGTCAGAATGGCCATCATCAAAAAATGTACAAACAGTAAATGCTGGAGAGAGTATGAGGAAAAGGGAGAAAAGGGAACTCTTTTTGACTGAGATATAGATGATGTATAATATAAGTTTCAGGTGGACAGTGTACTATTCACAATTTATGGTTATTATAAAACATTGGCTATTTTCCCTGTGTTGTACAAAATATTCTTGTAGTTTATTTTACACATAGCAATTTGTACATTTTAGTCCACCTACTCCTATCATGACCTTCTCCCTTCTCCTCTCCCCACTGGTAGCCACTAGTTTGTTCTCTATATCTATGAGTCTGTTTCTTTTTTATTATAACTGCCAGTTTGTTTTCTTTTACCTGATAGTTTGCTTTTTTGGGGGGAGTGGGGGGATTCCATCGTTTATTTAACTATTCACCCTCTTGTTATACATTTAGATTGCATTCTCACTTTCACCACTGCAAACAGCACTGCAAGGAACTTTTTTGGTTTTTTTCTTTTTAATACAAGAAGCTCTGGCTACATTTAGGATTGCCACCTTTCCACAAGCCTTTTCCAAACTAAATCCTGTCCACTTCTCTTCCAGAGCTGTCTCTTCCACAAACTGACCTGACAGCAGTACAGCAAGCAGATGTTTTCCACTATCTTGTCCCTACTTCCCTATTACAACACTGCTCAACGGTTATTTACTAGCTCTTTCATTTAGGTCATCTTTCATCCTCAAATATCTGAACACCTTAACTTATATTATACATCATCTATACCTCAATCAAAAAGAGTCCCCTTCTCTCCCTTTCGCTTAACCAGGGGAACAGTCACGCCTCTCCTGTCCTCTGGCACTACTGATGTTTTGGCTGATGAGTATTTGCTGTGAGCTGCTTTCCTGTGCACTAGAGGATGCTCAGCAGAATGCTGGGCCTGTACCTAGTAGGTGCCAGTAGCAAATCTCCCTATCCCATAGCACCCACCCCCCAAGTGCAGACAACCAAAATCATCTTTCAGTTCAGTTCAGTTCAGTCGCTCAGTCGTGTCCGACTCTTTGTAACCCCATGAATCACAGCACACCATGCCTCCCTATCCATCAAAAACTCCTGGAGTCCACCCAGACCCATGTCCATCAAGTCATTGATGCCATCCAGCCATCTCATCCTGTCATCCCCTTCTCCTCCTGCCCCCAATCCTTCCCAGCATTAGGGTCTTTTCCAATGAGTTAACTCTTCACAGCTGGTGGCCAAAGTATTGGAGTTTCAGCTTCAGCATCAGTCCTTCCAATGAAAACCCAGGACTGATCTCCTTTAGGATGGACTGGTTGGATCTCCTTGCAGTCCAAGGGACCCTCAAGAGTCTTCTCCAATACCATAGTTCAAAAGCATCAATTCTTTGGCGTTCAGCTTTCTTCACCGTCCAACCCTCACATCCATACATGACTTTGGAAAAACCGTAGCCTTGACTAGACAGACCTTTGTTGGCAAAGTAATGTCTGCTTTTTAATATGCTATCCAGGTTGGTCATAACTTTCCCTCCAAGGAGTGAGCATCTATTAATTTCATGGCTGCAATCACCATCTGCAGTGATTTTGGAGCCCCCCAAAAATAAAGTCTGACACTGTTTCCACTGTTTCCCCATCTATGTGCCATGAAGTGATGAGACTAGATGCCATGATCTTAGTTTTCTGAATGTTGAACTTTAAGCCAACTTTTTCACTCTCCTCTTTCACTTTCATCAAGAGGCTTTTTAGTTCTTCTTCACTTTCTGCCATATGGGTGGTGTCATCTGCCTATCTGAGGTTATTGATATTTCTCCCAGCAATCTTGATTCCGGCTTGTGCTTCTTCCAGCCCAGCACTTCTCATGATGTACTCTGCATATAAGTTAAATAAGCAGGGTGACAATATACAGCCTTGACGTTCTCCTTTTCCTATTTGGAACCAGTCTGTGGTTCCATGTCCAGTTCTAACTGTTGCTTCCTGACCTGCATACAGGTTTCTCAAGAGGCAGGTCAGGTGGTCTTGTATTCCCATGTCTTTCAGAATTTTCCACAGCTTATTGTGATCCACACAGTCAAAGGCTTTGGCATAGTGAATAAAGCAGAAACAGATCTTTAGACATTGCCTATTGTCCCTTGGGGGACAAAATCATTCCAGTTTAAGAAGCATTACTTTATGTCATATCATCTAGTCTGGAGTAGAAGAAAACCTTTTTTTTTTTTTTTTTTAGATAATTTAACCAATTTATTCAGTCACTCATTAATACACATATCAATTAGATTCAGATCTCCAAAATCCTAATACAACACACTAGGTGACTGCTTGCTCTGTCTTCACTGTCAATGTTCATAAAGAACAAAGTATTCTAGCTGTTAAGGAGAGAAATCAATGCAAAACTGATCCAAATAACTACCTAGATAATAATTTTTAATGTTTTTATAACAGAAGAATTTCTAAACTACTCTCAGTTACTATAAAACAAATTTTAGCATTTACCTATTTGTATTACGGTTCTTCTTTAGATGGGTGGTATTACATAAACATCTTAATTTTTTGATTCTCTTGACACTCAAAGCATGGTCCAGAGACCAGAAGTGTTGACATAAGCTGGAGCCTGTCAGAAATTCAGAATCTCAGGACCACCCCAGATGGAATCAGAATCTTTAACAAGATCCCCAGAGACTTTATACACAGTAAAGATTTAGAAAGACTTAGTTACACGATTCCTCTCTCCCACTATTTAGTAAATTTAGTGAAATAAAATTACCTTCTGTCCAGATAGGGCTCTCTCATATTTTTATGCTAGTAATTCTTTTGTATTTATCAACTTATTTGAAAATGACAGAAAATTAGATATAGCCAGAAGAATAACTGTTTTATTAAAAGGGCTTTGAAACATCAATCAGCTGAATCATGTATTTATCTATTAAGACAAAATTGAGGTTTAGCTGGTATATAATTAGTATTTCAGTTAATGTGGCTATAAGCACTTCCCTTGTGGCTGAGCTGGTAAAGAATCTGCCTGCAATGCAGAAGACCTGGGCTCAATCCCAGGATTGGGCAGATCCCCTGGAGCAGGGAAAGCCTACCCACTCCAGTATTCTGGATTGGAGAATTCCATGGACTGTATAGTCCATGGGGTCACAAAGAGTTGGACACAACTGAGTGACTTTCACTTTTATATGTAGATAAAAATATTTCAGGAGATTCTTGATCCTTGTTCTTCAATATTTCTTACTTTTTCAATATAATCATGTTCTGCTACCAGATATATTGAAAGTGAAAGTGAAGTTCCTCAGTCGTGTCCGACTCTTTGCGACCCTATGGACTGTAGCCTGCCAGGCTCCTCCATCCAGGGGATTTTCCAGGCAAGAGTATTGGAGTGGATTGCCATTTCCTTCTCCAGAGTATCTTCCCAACCCAGGGATCGAACCCAGGTCTCCCACATTGTAAGCAAGACGCTTAACCGTCTGAGCCACCAGGGAAATCTTTTGCAATAATTTTGATTTTTTTTTTTAAAAAATCAAAGTCAACTTTAGACTTGAAAAGTGGTTTCCATGGCTAACCCATTTTTACATTATGCTTAATGAATTTTAGGGTCAAATAAATTTTCAAATACAAGATCATTTTAAACAAAAATAACTTTTACTTGCAGAATCCCTTCCTTCCCTCCTGATAATTTTATTCTCAATTTAGCAGTGGTGAGGGCAGCAAACATGATATTGAAAGTTAAAGAAAAAGGAGGAATCATAAAAGAAGTATTTTCTCTGTTTTCTTTTCATGTTCACCACCTACATTTAAAAACACACAGTGACTTTCCACAGTGCAGAAATATTAGTGATTGAGTTCAATAAAGTCATTTCTTTCTTGCCACTGAAATAACTAAAAGATGGTTTTGCCTAGAGCTTCACATTAACTGAGAAAAAGATGAGAGAGAGGTGATATGTAAATTTAAAAGGTGACTATTTTTAGGATCCTTCTCAGTCTCATTTTTGGAATTAAATATCCAGATGACAAAGGACCAGATAGCCAAAGCCCAGTAGAGTTGGGAGACCTAACATCCTTGTTTTTCTGTGCCCTCAAATCTCCAATTTAAAAATCAAAACACAGGGGGAGAGAATGGATTGGAATGTGAGGCAGATACCCAGAGACAGAAGTGTAACTGCTGAGTGTCTCCCTGCCATTTTATCTGCCAAAGGCAAAACCCTGACTGCTCCTGCAGTTCCCTGGTCTCCCCTATGAGGATTATATATTCATACACCCCAAAGTGCTGGAAAAACCAAATTCCTACCTTGCGTAAAGGGAGACAGGGGAGACACTGAATGGCAAAGAGAGAACACAATTCTTTATTTTCTTTGTAAAAATGTAAGTGCAAAATAGAAATACACAGGGGAAGATCATGTGAGTACATATAAATGAGTTCAGCATTTGTTGTGATGTAAACATTTACATTACTTTTGAGTGACAGATGCAGAAAACATTGCCTCCCACACTAGACAGCCAGAGCTTTTCCTCTGCAGATTTACACAGGCTCAATAACCCATCATTACTTCATCTCACAGTCTGTTCTGACCTTTCCAGTGTTGCTTCTTTTATCGTCTATGATTCTCCAGTGTCTGATGCCTTTATTTCACAGTTGTACATTCCATCAAACTGAATTCTTCTTACACATTATTAATTCTTTCTCCAGTTATCCATACAGCTGTGAACTTATGTATATTTTCAAAGAACATTTAATGAACTGAGACTTAGCTGACTTAATAATTAAAGCATACATTAAAAGAATATATGCTTCATAGAGATTTTGTGGATGTCTCTGAAATCTTCTGGTAATATATTTTTCATGAGAATGGAGAGGTTTTTTATAATATTTAAGAATGAAAAGAGGAAGAAATAAAGAACAGACATTAAATAAAGAGAAACAATAAAAAAGAGACAAATCCATAAGAAAGTCTGATACAGATGTACCATCCAGAATACCCTTGGCAAAAAAAAATCTTTAGTGTTTATTCTTTGAATCCTTATTTCTAGTAATTTGGGCTTCCATTTACTGATAGGAATAGGTGAAATTAATTAAAGAGACTTCCGTTTTCTGCCCTCACATCTGGAATCCCCCCAGTAATTTCCTCAACTCTTTTCAATTAAATATCTGTCCCCCCTCAAAGCAAACTTTTTTTTTCTATTAATGTTTTTATATTGTTGTTGTTGTTCAGTCACCCAGTCACGTTCGACTCGTTGCGACCCCATGGACTGCGGCACCCCCGGCCTCCCTATCCCTCACCACCTCCTGAAGTTTGCCCAAGTGACCAAAAAAAAAAAAAATTAATAAAGATGCCTGTAAACACACAATGAATTATGCCAACTCTTGGAAAATTTCCTTTGATTTCAAATTATTAGGTCTCTAAGTGGCATGGATTGTAAAAATTATTGTGCTTTCACTATATTCTGAGATTATGGGAAACTATGAAACTCTGATGGAAGTTATGAAAGGGACAGCTATTTCCATTTCTCCCCCTAAAATTACAATAGCCATATAGGTCTCAGTTTCCTCATCTGTAAATTGAAAGGATTCAACTAAGTGTTCTCTATGGATCAATTCAGTTTTATTACTCTTTGATTCTCATATAAATACTTTTTAGATGCCACTTCAATTGAGTTAACACAAAATGTAATAATAAGAAAAAAATTATTCACAGTAAGGATATTTATTCAATATATCCAGTCTTTAAAAGCTTCAATAAATAGTTCATTACTACCTATTTTGTTAAAGAATTTGTGCTAAATTTAAGGTTGCTAAATTTAGCGAATGAAAATAAAAGAGTTGAATTTGAATTTCAGATAAATATCAAGTAGCTTTTAAGTATAAGTATGTCTTATGCGATGTTTAAAATATGCTTATACTAAAAAAGTACTTGCTGTTTATTTTAAATTCAAGTTTAGCCAAGGGTTCTATATTTTATCAGGCACCCTAATTACTTTTTTAACCAGTTTATTATAATTCTTCAATAGACAAAAATTTATTTTTGTAAAGTATTCATTTCCCATTTTTGCCAGTAATTCACCATAAACATTTTGCAGATATTATTTAAGAAACTCTAAATTATTCTTGTTTTATTTTCTTGAAATATTCAGCTAAGAGTGCCTACGTTATCGCAGAGAGAACTATATTCAATATCCTATGATAAACCATTCAGGAAAAGAATATTAAAAATGTATATATATATATGAATCACTTTGCTATAAAACAGAAGTTAATACATTATAAATCAACTATATTTCAATAAAAAAAAGTAAAAAGGATGAGCACAATGCCATACTAAATGTCCATAATTTAAAATATTGTTTTAATATGCTCCCACCTATTCAAGTCATTCTGATGAATCTGCTGTTCATTCAGTGTCCATCTATGTTTCACATGAATTTTTCCATTTTTCATAGAATTATAAAGAAATTACACACAACATTAAAAACTGTCCTGTGACATCAAAAACACAATACATAAAAGTAAAATTAATAATCTGCACTTCATCTAAATGAAAAACTTTTACTCTGTAAAGACTATGTGAAGAGAATGAAAAGACAAGGTGTAGGCTAGAGAAAATATTTGCAAGCCATGTATCTGACAAAGGCCTTACATCAAGAGTGTATGAAAAACTCTCAAAACTCCAGTTAGAAGGTGGAAGGAAAGACATGAAGAGGATCTACAGATGGAAAATAACATTAGCCATTAAGAAAATACAAATTAAAACCACAGTGAAATGCTACTACATAACTATCACAAAGGTTAGAAAGAAAATTATAGTACCAAGTTCTGATGAGAATGTAGAAAAACTGTATCACTAATACACTGCTGCCGGACATGTGAAATGGTATAGCCACTCTGGAAAATATTTCGGCAGTTTCTTGTAAAATTAAGCATGCAACTATCATATGACTTAGCCATCGCACTCCTGGGCATTTATGCTAGAGAAATGAACACGTATTTTCATACAAAAACCTATACATATTTGTTTATAACCCCTTATTTGTAACAGCCAAAATCTGGAAATAGTCCAGATATATCCTTCAATGGGAAATGGTTACACAAACTGATATATCCATACCATGGAATACAACTCAGCAATCAAAAAGAACAAATCTGGTATGTCAAACAATCTGAATGCAAATTAAACAATTGGAATGCTGAGATGAAAAAAGCTAATTTAAGAATGTTACATACTATATGATTCCATTTATGTATGACACGATTGAAAATAACAAAACTGAGATAGAGAGTAGGTTAGTTGTTACCAAGGTCTAGGCAGAAGTAAAGAAAAAGGCGCTGTGGCTATAGAGGGGCAGTTGATAAGAGTCTGTTGTAGTGATGGACCCATTCTTTATCTTGATTGTGGTGGTAGTTACAAGAACAGATATGAGATAAGAATTCACAGGAACACAGAAACACACACACACAGATGAGTGCATGCAAAATGGGTGAAATCTGAATAAACTCTGTGGACTGTACCAATGTCAATTTCCTGGTTTTAAAAGTGCACTATTATGCAAGATGTTTCCATTGGAGGGAACTGGGAGGAGGTTAAACCAAAACTCCCTACTCATATGCAATTTTTTGCAACTTTTTGTGAGTCTAAAATTGTTTTAAAATAGAAAGGAAAAGCTATCTTGAATAAAATCTTTGAAGGCTTTTGGAGACCCTATACTGAACTATTGACATTTAAAGTGTTTATTGACAGGTATGTATTTAGTGCCTTTTTGTTACTTGTTTTATGTTTTGTTTTTTTTTTCAGTTCTTTGTTCTTTTCTTCTTTTAATCTCTTCTCTTATGGTTTGATGATCTTTTAGTGTTACATTTGTGCTCTTTTCTCTAGTTTTTGTGAATCTATTGTAGGTTTTGATTTGTTGTTACCAAAGGATTCATGTATGTTGACCTATTAATTATATCTATTGTTTTAAACTAAAGGTCATTTAAGTTCAAATACATTGAAGTCAATCCCTCATATCTTATGCTGCTTTAACAAGTAAGTTTATGCAATATTTTAAATCCTTTGTTGTCATTTCAACAATCTTCACAGCATATTCACCAAGGGTAGATTCTATCTCAAGAAACTGCTCTCTCTGCTCATCCTTAAGAAGCAACTCCTTAACTTTTTTATCATAAAAATGCAACTTATTCACATCATCAAGCTCTACTTCTATTTCTCTTGCTATTTCTATCACATCTATATTTACTTCTGCCACTGAAGTCTTGCACCCCTCAAAGCCATCCATGAAGAGTTGGAATCAACTTCTTCTAAACTACTGTTAATGTTGATATTTAACCTCTTCCTATGAATCAAGAATGTCCTTAACAATGTATAAAATGTGAATTCTTTCCAGAAGCCATTTAATTTACTTTGCTCAGATCCATCAGAGGAATCATCTACGGCAGTTATTTGCTGTAGTTGTTGTTCAGACACTAATTCATGTCTGACTCTTCGCAATATCATGGACTGCAGCAAGCCAGCCCTCCCTGTCCCTCACCATCTCCCAGAGTTCACCCAAGTTCATGTCCATTGAATTGGTGATGCCATCCAACCATCTCATCCTCTGCCACACTCTCCTTTTGCCTCTAATCTTTTCCAGCATCAGGGTCTTTTCCAATGAGCTGGCTCTTAGCACAGGTGGCCAAAGTATTGGAGCTTCGGCATCAGTCTTTCCAATGAGTATTCGGGGTTGATTTCCCTTAGGATTGACTGGTTTGATCTCCTTGCTATCCAAGGGACTCTCAAAGAGTCTTCAGCACCTCAGTTCAAAGGCATCAATTCTTTGGCACTCAGCCTTCTTTATGGTCCAACTCCCACATTCATATGTGACTACTGGAAAAGTAAAAATGAAAATCACTCAGTCATGTCCAACTCTTTGGGACCCCATGGACTATACAGTCCATGGAATTATCCAGGCCAGAATACTGGAGTGGGTAGCCTTTCCCATCTCCAGGGGATCTTCCCAACCCAGGGATTGGACCCAAGTCTCCCACATCGCAGGCAGATTCTTTACCAGCTGAGCCACAAGGGAAGCCCAGGAATACTGGAGTGGGCAGTGTATCCCTTCTCCAGGGGATCTTCCTGACCCAGGAATGAAACTGGGGTCTCCTGCATTGCAAGTGGATTCTTTACCAACTGAGCTTTCAGGGAAGCCCTGACTACTAGAAAGATCATAGCTTTGATTATACTGACCTTTGTCAGCAAAGTGATGTCTTTGCTTTTTAATATGCTGTCTAGATTTGTCATAGCCTTCCTTCCCTGGTGGCTCAGATGGGAAAGCATCTGCCTACAATGTGGGAGACCTGGGTTCAATCCCTGGGTCGGGAAGATCTCTTGGAGAAGGAAATGGCAACCCACTCCAGTATTCTTGCCTGGAAAATCCCATGGATGGAGGAACCTGGTAGGCTACAGTCCATGGGGTCGCAAAGAGTCGGACACGACTGAGCAACTTCACTTTCTTTCTTTCTTTCCTTCCAAGAAGTAAGCAACTTCTAACTTCATGGTTGTGGTCACCATCCACAGTGATTTTGGAGCCCGAAAAGAGAAAAAAAAATCTGGCAGGTTACAGCCTTATGAAATGTATTTCTTAAATAATAAGGCTTGAAAGTCAAAATAACTCAATGACCCATGGTTGTAGACTGGCTGTTGTATTAGCAGGAATAAAAAAATATTAATCTCATTGTATATTTCTGTCAAAGCTCTTGGGTAACCATGTGTATTGCCAATCAGCAAGAAAAAGGATTATTTTCTCTGAGCAGTAGATCTCAAAAGTAGGCTTAAAATATTCAGCAAACCATGTTCAGCAAACAGATGTGCTGTCATGCAGGTTTTGTTACTTCATCTACAGAGCACAGGCAGAGTAGATGTGCATAATTATTAATGGCCTTACATTTTTGGAATGGTCAATGAAATGATCATTGGCTTCAACTTCAAGTCACCAGCTGCATTAGCCCCTAACAAGAGTCAGTCTGTCTTTTGAAGCCAGGTATTGTCTTCTCTCTATGAAAGTCCTAGATAGCATCTTCTTCCAATACAAGGATATTTCATCTACACCGAAATACATTACTTAATATAGCCAACTTCAGTAATTATCTTCGCTATATCTTCTAGATAACTTGCTGCAGCTTCTGTATCAGCACTTGCTGTCTCACCTTGCACTTTTATGTTATGGATATGGCTTCTTCCTTTAAACCTCATGAACCAACCTCTGCCACCTTCCAACTTTTCTTCACTGCTTCCTCATATCCCTCAGCCTTCATAGAACTAAAGTGTGTAAGGGTCTGGCTCTGCATTAGGCTTTGGCCTAAGGAATTTTGTGGCTGACTTGATCTTCCATCCAGACCAATAATACTTCCTCCATATCAGCAATAAGGCTTTTTTGTTTTCTTATTATTAATATGTTCATGAGAGTAGAACTTTTAATTTCCTTCAAGAACTTTTCCTTTGCAGTCACCAGTCAGGTGTTTGGCACAAGAGGCCTCACTGTTGGCTTAACTCAGCTTTTGACATGACTTCTTCACTAAGCTAAATCATATTTAACTTTTGATTTACTTTCCATAAAGTGAGAGATGTGCAACTCTTTTTATCCCTTGAGCACTTAGAGACCACTGTATGGTTATTCATTTGCCTGATTTCAGTATTATTGTGTCTCAAGGAATAGAGAGGCCCAAGGAGAGGGAGAGAGATTGGGAAATGGCCAATCAATAGATCAGTCAGAATACGCATAACATTTTTCAATTAATTTTGCCATCTTTTATTCATGGTGCCAGGACAATTACAACAGTAACATCAAAAATTGATCTGACCACAGATCAATGTAACAAACATAATAATAATGAGAAAATTTGAAATACTGTGAGGATTACTAAAACATGACACTGAGATACAAAGTGAGAAAACACTGTTGGAAAAGTGTCACAGATACACTTGCTTGATGCAGAGTTGCCACAAACCTTCAATCTGTAGAAACCATATTATCTGCAAAGCACAATAAAATGAGGCATGCCTATATGGAGTAAAGTAGGAACTCTCATTCTTTTTCATGTGGCTATTCAGTTGCCTTAGAACTATTTGACAAAGATGCTATTATTTTCCCATTAAATGACCTTGGAATCCTTGTTGAAAATCAATTGGCCGTAGGTGTTTCGGTTTATTTCTGGATTCTCAATACTATTAATTGTTCCACATATCTAATCTTATGCCAGCACCACTCTGCTTGGGTTTTTTTTTAAAGCGGTTTATTAGCAAGTTTTTAATTTGCGGAGCATAAGTCCTGCAACTTTGTTTTTTCCTTTTCAATATTGCCTTTGGCTATGTTGGGCCTTCTGCAATTCAATACAAATTTGAAGATCATCTTTTCCATTTTCTCTAAAATGTCCATTGGAATTATGATAAATCTTGCATCACATCTGTAGATCATTTGCGAAAGTATTGCCATATTAACAATATTGTTTTCCAATCCATGAACATGGGATGCCTTTTAATTTAATTAAATCTTTAAGTTCTTTCAGCAATGTCTTGTAGTTTTCAATTTATAGGACTTTCACCTCAGTTAAATTTATTAAGTATTTTATGATTTTGGATGCTATTATGTATGAAATTGTGTTCTTAAGTTTCTTTGGACTGTTTATTGGTAGTGTATAGAAACACAACTGAGGTTGTTATGTTTATCTTGTGCCTTGTTACTTTGCAGAATTTCTTTATTAGCTCTAGTAATTTTTTGGTTGATTCTTCGTGATGAATGACATATACAAACAAGGCTGTGGTCCATGTGATCAGTTTGACTTGTTTTCATTCTGTCTGCCCTCTGAAGGATAAGGATAAGAGGCTTATGGAAGCTTCCTGATGGGAGAGACTGACTGAGGGGGAAACTGGGTCTTGTTCTGATGGGCAGGGCCATGCTCAGTAAATCTTTGATCCAATCTTCTGATGATGGCTGAGACTGTGTTCCCTCCCTGTTGTTTGACCTGAGGCCAAACCATGCTGGAGGCGATGAAGGTAACGGTGGCCTCCTCCACAAGGTCCTGTGCGCACACTGCCACACTCAGTGCCCAGCCCTGCAGCGGGCCACCGCTGACCCACGCCTCTGCCAGAGTCCTGGGCCCCCACGGGCAAGTCTGGGTCCGTCTCTCGTGGGGTCCCTGCTCCTTTCTCCTGGGTCCTGGTGCACGCAATGCTTTGTTTGTGCCTTCCAAAAGTCTATTTCCCTGTCCTGTGTAAGTTCTGGCAGCTGCATGTGGGGTTAATGGCAACCTCCTCCTAGAGGGCTTATACCACGCTCAGGTCTGCTGCATCCAGAACCCCTGCCCATGCGGCAGGCCACTGCTGACCTGTACCTCTGCAGGAGACAATCAAACACTCAAAGGCAGGTCTGGCTCAGTCTCTGTGGGGTCTCCTGGTGCGCACAGGTCTTGTCTGAGCCCCCGAGTGTCTCTGGCGGGTATTGGGTTTGATTCTAATTGTGATTTCACCCCTCCTACCATCGTACTGGGGCTTCTCCTCTGCCCTTGGACGTGGGATATCTTTTTCGGTGGGATCCAACATCCTCCTGTGGATGGCTGTTCAGCAGCGAGCTGTAACTCTGGAGTTCTCGCAGGAGAAGACGAGCGCACATCCTTCTGCTCCACTGTCTTGTGGAAAAGATGTCTTCTTCTTGCCCAACTCAATGAAACTACAAGCCATGCCGTGCAGGGCCACCCAAGGTGGAGAGTTCTAACAAACGTAGTCCACTAGAGAAGGGAATGGCAAACCACTTCAGTATTCTTGCCTTGAGAACCCCATGAACAGAATGAAAAAGCAAAAAGATAGGATACTGAAAGAGGAAATCCCCAGGTCGGCAGGTGCCCAATATGCTACTGGAGAAGAGTGGATAAATGACTCCAGAAAGAATGAAGAGACAGAGCCAAGGCAAAAACAAGGCCCAGTTGTGGATGGGACTGGTGACGGAAGTAAAGTCCAGTGTGTAAAGAGCAATACTGCATAGGAACCTGGAATGTTAGGTTCATGAATCAAGGTAAACTGGAAGTGGTCAAAGGAGAAGGAAATGGCAGCCCACTCCAGCATTCATGCGGGAGAATCCCATGAACAGAGGAGCCTGAAGGCTACAGTCCATGGGGTCTCAAGAGTCAGACATGACTTAGCGACTAAACCAAACAGCAGATGGCAAGAGTGAACATCAACATTTCAGGAATCAGTGAACTAAAATGGGGAGAATTTAACTCAGATGGCCATTATATCTACTACTGTGGGCAAGAATCCCTTAGAAGAAATGGAGTAGCCACCATAGGCAACAAAAGAGTCCAAAGTGCAGTACTTGGGTGCAGTCTCAAAAGTGACAGAATGATCTCTGTCATTTCCAAGGCAAACCATTAAATATCACAGTAAGCCAAGTCTGTGCCCCAACCAGTAATGCTGAAGAAGCTGAAGTTGAATGGTTCTATGAAGACCTACAAAACCTTCTACAATTAATTCTCAAAAAAGATGTCCTTTTCATCATAGGGGACTAGAATGCAAAAGTAGGAAGTCAAGAGATACCTGGAGTAACAGGCAAATTTGGCCTTGGAGTACAAAATGAAGTAGGGCAAAGCTAACAGAGTTTTGTCAAGAGAATGCACTGGTCATAGCAAACATCCTCTTCCAACAACACAAGAGAAGACTCTACACATGGACATCACCAAATGGTCAACACCGAAATCAGACTGATTATATTCTTTGCAGCCAAAGATGGAGAAGCTCCCTGGAGTCAGCAAAAACAAGACCAGGAGTGGATTGTGGCTTTGATCATGAACTCCTTATTGCCAAATTCAGACTAAAATTGAAGAAAGTAGGGAAAACTACTAGACCATTCAGCTATTAAATCAAATCCCTTACAATTATACAGTGGAAGTGACAAATAGATTCAAGGGATTAAATCTGATAGAGTGTCTGAAGAAATATGGATGGAGGTTTGTGATATTGTACAGGAGAAAGGGATTAAGACCATCCCCCCAAAAAAGAAATGCAAAAAGGCAAAATGGTTGTCTGAGGAGGGCTTACAAATAGCTGAGAAAAGAAGAGAAGTGAAAGGCAAGGGAAAAAAGGAAAGATTACACCATACCCATTTGAATGCAGAGTTCCAAAGAATGGCAAGGAGAGATAAGAAAGCCTTC
This sequence comes from Cervus elaphus, assembly GCF_910594005.1. NCBI lineage: Eukaryota > Metazoa > Chordata > Mammalia > Artiodactyla > Cervidae > Cervus > Cervus elaphus. The sequence continues at coordinate 8,688,978 of NC_057833.1, read as the reverse complement.
CTCCGTGATCAATGCAAAGAAATAGAGGAAAACAATAGAATAGGAAAGACTAGAGAACTCTTCAAGAAAATTAGAGACATCAAGGGAACATTTCATGTAAAGATAGGCACAATAAAGGATAGATATAATATGGACCTAACAGAAGCAGAAGATATTAAGAAGAGGTGGCAAGAATACACAGAAGAACTATACAAAAAAGATCTTCATTACCCAGATAACCACAATGGTGTGATCACTCACATAGAGCCAGACAAGCTGGAATGTGAAGTCAAGTGGGCCTTAGGAAGCATCGCTATGAACAAAGCTAGTGGAGGTGATGGAATTCCAGTTGAGCTATTTCAAATCCTAAAAGATGATGCTGTCAAAGTGCTGCACTCAATATGCTGGCAAATTTGGAAAACTCAGCAGTGGTCATAGGACTGGAAAAGATCAGTATTCATTCCAATCCCAAAGAAAGGCAATGCTAAAGAATGTTCAAACTACCACACAATTGCAGTCATCTCACACACTAGCAAAGTGAAGTCGCTCAGTCGTGTCCGACTCTTTGCAACCCCATGGACTGTAGCCTACTAGGCTCCTCTGTCTATGGGATTTTCCAGGCAAGAATACTGGAGTGGGTTGCCATTTCTTTCTCAAGGAGATCTTCCCAACCCAGGGATTGAACCTGGGTCTCCCTCATTGTAGGCAGATGCTTTACCATCTGAACCACTAGGGAAGTCCCACTAGCAAAATAATGTTCAAAATTATCCAAGGCCTCTTCAACAGTACATGAACCATGAACCAGGTGTTCAAGCTGGATTTAGGAAAGGCAGAGAAACCAGAGATCAAATTGCCAACACCGATTGGATCATAATAAAAGCAAGAGAATTCCAGAAAAACATCTACTTCTGCTTTATTGACTACACCAAAGCCTTTGACTGTGTAAATCAGAACAAACTGTGAAAAATTCTTAAAGAGATGGGAATACTAGACCACCTGACCTGCCTCCTGAGAAATCTGTATGCAGGTCAAGAAGCAACAGTTAGAACTGGACATGGAACAACAGAGTGGTTCCAAGTTGAGAAAGGAGTAAGACAAGGATATGTATTGTCACCCTGCTTATTTAACTTATATTGAGAGTACATCATGTGAAATGCCAGGCTAGATGAAGCACAAGCTGGAATCAAGATTTCTGGGAGAAATATCAATAACCTCAGATACACAGATGACACCACCCTTATGGCAGAAAGTGAAGAAGAACTAAAGAGCCTCTTGATGAAAGTGAAAGAGGAGAGTGAAAAAGTTGGCTTAAAACTCAACATTCAGAAAACTAAGATCTTGGCATCCGGTCCCATCACTGCAAGGCAAATAGATGGGCAAACAATGGAAACACTGAGAGACTTTATTTTGGGGACTGAAAAATCACTGCAGATGGTGACTACAGCCATGAACTTAAAGACGCTTGCTCCTTGGAAGAAAAGCTATGACCAACCAAGGCAGCATGTTAAAAAGCAGAGTCATTACTTTGCTGACAAAGGTCCATCTAGTCAAAGCTATGGTTTTTCCAGTAGTCATGTATGGATGTGAGAGTTGAACTATAAAACTGAGGGCTGAGGTTTTGATGCTTTTGAACTGTGGTGTTGGAGAAGACTCTTAAGAGTCTTTTGTACTGCAAGGAGATCCAACCAGTCAATCCTAAAGGAAATCAGTCCTGAATATTCATTGGAAGAACTGATGCTGAAGCTGAAACTCCAATACTTTGGCCACCTATTGTGACGAACTGACTCATTGGAAAAGACCGTGATGCTGGGAAAGATTGAAGGTGGGAGGAGAAGGGGATGACAGAGGATGAGATGGTTGGATGGTATCACTGCCTCAGTGGACATGAGTATGAGTGCACTCCAGAAGTTGGTGATGGACAGGGAAGCCTAGCGTGCTGCAGCCCATGGAGTTGCATAGAATCGGACATGACTGAGCGACAAACTTAACTGAACCAGCTCTGAACTAGGCATCAGGTTTTCCTTCTTTTCTTCCATTTGGACCCCCTAGTACTTTCTTCTATTCCTTAAGTATTTTGAGAAAAGATTTAGAAGTTGTAGAATACAAATGTACAGACTCAGAACAAGATCAAGCTGGACCTTCTTTTATCCAGCCAGTGCTTTCAGGATCTCTTCAGCTCTCAGGGCTTTCTCATTTATTCCCTAATCTTCCCTTATCTTTTATAAGCGAATGGAAGTAATTATTCCAACATAACAGACTGAATTTTAATGTGACAGATAAGTTTCAAATCAGCTAGGTTGCCATTCTCTTGTTTTCTTTCTTTCAATGTTTTTCCATTTCCTAAAACTACTGAAAACCACTTACTTCTTTCTCACCATTCTTTATTCTTTAAATAAGAACAGATCATGACCTAAAGGACTACATGGGCGAGATTATTCAGGAATTTTGGAGATGATGATCACTTGACTAGAGCGCCAGAGTGTAGAATAATGAAAGGTGAAACAGAGAAGACAAAACTACTGCACACACATTCATGTGGTTGAACAGGGTAAGTGCTCAAGGATATTTTGGAGGAAAGAAAGCACTCCCCTCCAACCTCCACTCTATAAAATATCCTTATATGTCCACCATCTTGGTAATTTTGACTAATAGATTTGTAAGATTCTTGCAAGAGAAAGAATTTTGATGATTAAAAATGTCATTTAGTCTGTTCATAACAAAGACTCTCCATTACCATCACTATCAGAGTCTTGGGAATAAAATAAGAACATTAGAGCACTTTTTGCCTGTCACCAGTAGCAGACCCAAGAGGCTCTTGTTCCCACAGAGAGACAAGGGCAATTAGACTTATTGTTCACCACCCTTCAAAAAACTCTCAAGTAATTTCCAGTAATAGACTTAAAACCTATTTTCCCTCCTTAGCCATTCAATGTGATAAATTCAAAGACTTCCAGAGCAAGAATGTATAAGAAGCCCTAATTGTTAAAATTGGATTTTTAGCAAAGCTTTTGCATTTTTTCCAAGTGCTCAATAGGATTAAATATTCATCAGCTGAAATGAACAAATGCCTGCAAACCCAGTGCCCTGTGTACTTACTTCATGGCTTCCCAAACATTTGCACTGCTAACAAACTACTTATTGGAGGAATGTTGGGGGATTCAGAGTATCTAATATTCAGCCCTACTGGCTCAGTGGTAAAAAATCCACCTTCAGTACAGGAGACCAGGATTCGATCCATGAGTCAGGAAGATCCCCCAGAGAAGGAAATAGCAACGCATTCCAGTATTCTTATCTGGGAAATTCCATGGACAGGAGAGCCTGTGGGCTACACTCCATGGGGTTGCAAAAGAGTTGAAAATGACTGAGTGAATAAACAACAATATTCAGTAGCATTAACAAAATTTTCAGAAGCACACATAAAGACTGGGCACACAATCCTGCACACTGGGATGTGAAAGATTATTAAAAAAAGAGAGAGACTGATTTCCTTGGTTCCTTCTGCTATCCTAGATCCAACCTAAGGTCACTGTCTACTTCTAATTTCCAGTAGAATCAGAGAAAGCAGCAAAGCTCAGACCTGGGATCATCAGAACAAGCATCAGCTGAAAAATTATTAGTAAGCAGATGTAACATCTAGTAGTATCCACAAGACTGGAATTAACAACAAATGAAGTGAATCAACAATATAGATACAAAGTCCTAGGATACACTGCTGCCCTGGGAGATTTTTATTGTTATCATCCAAAAAACTTCATTATAAAATGCCCATTTTTCATAATAATTTCAGTTTGAAAATATTTATGTGGGTAAATACAAGCATTTCCCTCTAACAATAGCTTATATTCTAATAATTAGTTAATAAACCATATAAATCAAGGCCAACATTCAGGTCATAAATAAAGTCACATATAAATTGAGTAGTAGTTTTCTGAAACAACCGCTAAATTTTCATCCAGCATTGAATATTTATGAACACTTTAACTGATAGTGGATCTTCTTATCACAACTTAACTCTAAAAATAAATCTCTTTTTAAAAAAATCTTTCAAAAGTAGAAAGCATTTTTAAAATATCTGGTATGATTTGTTCCTTTTATGATTCTGAGCAACTGTTATGAATATTCTCTTTGTAATATGCTGATAATTTTTAAGATGGTGTGGGACATGGGATTCTATAGGCACTGCTCACTGTTTTTGTTCATTTATCAAGTCTTTTGAAGTTGAGTGAAACAAAGGCAGCTACAAAATTTCCATAGCAGAATTCCATAACTTTCAAACAAAATTATTTAGTAAATTAAAGCCAGGGTTACCCTTCTGACAGTCTTATCCTCCAAAAATGCATTTTTTGTTGTTTTCAGTGACTTGTGCAGACTTCCCCTTAAAAAAAAATTGATTTTAATGCCTGTAAAATTATCTGAAAATCAGAAGTACATGAAGAGATTACTGCTGCTGCTAAGTCAATTCAGTCGTGTCCGACTCTGTGCGACCCCACAGACAGCAGCCCAGCAGGCTCCTCTGTCCCTGGGGTTCTCCAGACAAGAACACTGGAGCGGGTTGCCATTTTCTTCTCCAGTGCATGCATGCATGCTAAGTCGCTTCAGTCGTGTCCGACTGTGTGACCCTATGGTCAGCAGCCCACCAGGCTCCCCTGTCCACGGAATTCTTTAGGCAAGAATACTGCCGTGGGTTGCCATTTCCTTCTCCAAAAGAGATTACTAAGTGTTCTCAAATCCAGTACTGGGCTAGACTTTCTATTGACTGAGCCATATAAAAAATTTTAGAGGAAGAGGTTAACTTGTGGACTTGTGTCCTGTAGAGATGTGAAGTATAGAGTATCATTCCCCACAGCTGCCAAAAATGGCCACATTAATCCCTGAAACCTGTGGATGTATTATCTTACCTAGTAAAAGGGATTTTGCAGATGTAACTAAATTAAGAGATGAAAAGATAAGCCCAGTTTGTCTAGGCGGGCCCAGTGTTCAGGCTAATGTCTTGATCTTTCAGAAGTTTTGCATAACGTTGTATCGAATAAAACCTAGGCAAATAAAATACTGATGTGTATATTTAACATTTCAATATATATCTGAAGTCTTTACTGAGTACATTTCAGATGCTTTGAATTTTAACTTTCAATGAACATTTTATATTTTACATTTATATCCAGAACTTCAGAGGGTTTGGAAGCAGAACTGTGCTTTGTGGGGAGTTGTAGCCAGAGAAGCAGTGGTTATACAGTTTTCTTGCCAATGAATAGATAGATGTCTTATGATTCACTTGACATTAGCATAGTACATCTGCATTCTTGAAGGAAATCCAATCATAAGTGACTTTCTGAATTTGACTCTATGTCTCCTAAGTCAAGGATATATTTACACAGATCTCACCGATTTCAGTTGTAGTATTTAAAAAAGAAATGAAGTAAAAATTCCCAAGGTCATTTTCAGATCTAAGTCTCCATACATCACTTTTATTTGGTCCAGGCAACAAGAAAGTAGTCAGCGAGTTTAAAGTTTGCTTTCACCATTTAGGTCACTTAATAAATATTCACTGAGTACCAGCTGTGTGTCTGACACTGTTCTAGGCACAAAGGTTACGGCGAAATAACCAAAGGGCTTTACCATTACGGAGCGTAACTGCTAGTGGAGTAAAATAAACACATAAGTCAATATAACTAGGATGTCAAGTTGCACAATCATTATAAAAATATTTAGCTGGATAAGGAGGAAATAAGAATCTACTCCAATATCTCAAACATCTCTTCTATTAGAATTATTTTTAGTTATAGTATTTCAAATTTTACATTTGTTATATCCTGAGCTTATTTTTATTATTATTATTCTTTACAATTATACCAGTTCTTTGGTTTCTTACATCTATTTTTAAATGGAGTTTCCACTTGAATTATTCTGAATTATTAACTAGTTCAACACCGTCAGAGGATATTAAGTATATAATATACTAAGTATATTAAGTCAATGCTAAGAGACTTCAGTCAAAAAATGCCACCATTTTTAGTGCTCTTGACAATGTAGATGAAGAGACAAACACTAATGGTATAGTAAATAAAATCTGAAGCATGAATTTAGCAATGCAAACATTGTTTCTATGTTAGCATTTCCAATGGATCTTGTTCTATGAGGCCAAAAATTGTTAGCTCACAGTAATTCTTCCTTCTCTGAGAACAGTTCCTGGCAAGAAGGGCTGGATCACTAATAGCTCTGCCTTGCTACATCACCCTACATTCAGCTTACTTCATCTGAAAGGTCCAGCAGTGGACCCCTTTTGTGAACTGAACCAGTCATATTCTTTTTTCTTTCTCAGGACTATGATATTCATAATAAAGGGACCCAGGAGCAGAACAGTGTTAGAACTGAGTCATTTTAAATGACAATTGTTCAGATATGGTCTATAAGGTAATGTACTTCCTGATTCTTCATTATCTGTTTCTTTTGTGGTTCTGAGATAGCCTAATATTATTCAAAAAACTTCACTTTCTAATTTAAACTAGTGAGAATCCTTTATATTGCTTGATGTTGCCACAGATAACATCATACTAAATGATGAAAGATTGAAAGCTTTCTCTCTTAAATCAGGAATAAGACAAGAATGCTCACTTTTGCCACTACTATTCAACATCTCTGAAGTCCGAGATAGAGCAATTTGGCAAGAAAAGGAAATAAAATGTGCCCATATTGAAATAGAAGAAGTAAAATCATCTCTATTCACAGATGTCCTGTTTCTACATGTAGGACATCACAAAGAATCAACCATAAAAGAAATTATTAGAGCTAATAAAGAAATTCAACAAAGGGGTGGGGCACAAGATAAACTCACAAACCTCAGCTGTGCTTCTTATACACTTCTAGCCATGGGCCGTCCAGTAGGGTAGTCACCACCCACTTGTAGTAACTGAGAACTTAAGTGTGGCTAATTTAAATTATGTGTTGTTAGTGTAAAATATACCCCAGATTTCAAAGACAAAATGGAAAAAAAATCCCAATAATTTTTATATTGATTCTGAACTGAAATGCTAATATGTTGTATATGTTGGGTTATACAAAGTATGTTATAAAATTAATTTTATCTATCTTTTTTTACCTTTTTAATGTGGCTACTAGAAAACTTAAAATTACTTATAAGGCCCAGGCTCACATTATCTTTCTATTAAACAACACTGCCTCTATACTCTGTGGAAGGATATAATCCCATTAAAAAGAAAATTGGACAACTCTCACTGAGTCCTAAAACTTCCTCAGTATGGCTTTTAAATGATTACAAATGTAACATGCTGGAAAATGTAGCCAAGCTGAATATGCATACTGAATTCAGAACTCTCTACTCAGCCTCCTCTCATTCTGGAACTGTCAATGTGGGGACAACTGTCCTTCCTGCCTTAGCCCTTCTTTCCCTAAGGCTGCACTTAGCATTTTAATCCTTGGGCTAAAGTCTTTTTGCTACTACTAATAAAAATGACATAACTCCATGAGTGATTTATGTAGTTATCATGAACCCTTTGAGAACTTTCCCAAGATACAAGGAATAAGTTTCTCTCCTTTTATGATATGTTTAGGTCAAAAAGGAAAATCACAAGGTTTCTGAAAAATCAGGGACCACCTATCTTAGAATGCACATTATAAGCTATCTCATTTTTACATAGATTCCCAAATACAGTGCCACCAACAAATTGATATCCCCTCCATGTAGGTAGACTAAAATACTTAAGAGACCTTTAAATGGTCTTAGGTGTTCCATTGGGAATTACATTCACTCCATTCCAAAAACAATTCCCCTTTCACTCTTTATGTAAGAAGCTAGCTTTCCTTTCATCATGGCACCCATCATTATCTGACGTTATAACCTGTATTTATTTACTTCCTTTTTGTCAGACTCACACTGTAGAATACAAGTTACTGAAGGGCAGGGACTTTGCTTTATTCACTGCTGTGTTCATTGTTGTATTCCTCCATCAGTAACTGATGCACATCTATTTCTCAATAAACAAAGGCTGTTATTGAAAGAATGAACAGTACTTTTATGGAAACCACTATGATTCTTATATTCCAAATTCACTACTCTAATGTGGTGGGTGGCTACTCTTATGTTGTAGAACCCACTGTATTTATAAGAAAAGTTGCCATTCAGAGACAAAATTAAATGTCTGTATTCTGCTGATTTTCCATGTTCTCTTTCTGATGGAATGAAAATGAAACTCACAGTAAAACAAAAATAACAACAAATTGTCTCTGGGCATTGGACACAAAGAAAAGGAGTACAGTAGCAAGAAAAATGAAACTCTATTAAATTAGCTAAGAAATTTCAGTTCAGTTCACTTAGTTGTGTCCGACTCTTTGTGACCCCATGGACTGCAGCACGCCAGGCCTCCCTGTCAATCACCAACACCCGGAGTCCACCCAAACTCATGTCCATCGAGTTGGTGATGCCATCCAGCCATCTCATCCTCTGTCATCCCCTTCTCCTCCTGCCCCCAATCCCTCCCAGCATTAGGGTCTTTTCCAATGAGTCAGTTCTTCACATCAGGTGGCCAAAGTACTGGAGTTTCAGCTTCAACATCAGTCCTTCCAATGAATACCCAGGACTGATCTCCTTTAGGATGGACTGGTTGGATCTCCTTGCAGTCCAAGGAACTCTCAAGAGTCTTTTACAACACCACAGTTCAAGAGCATCAATTCTTCTGCGCTCAGCTTTCTTCACAGTCCAACTCTCATATCCATACATGACCACTAGAAAAACCATACCCTTGAGTAGATGGACCTTTGTTGGCAAAGTAATGTCTCTGCTTTTTAATATGCTGTCTAGGTTGGTCACAACTTTCCTTCCAAGGAGCAAGTGTCTTTTAATTTCATGGCCACAGTCACCATCAGCAGTGATCTTGGAGCCCAGAAAAATAAAGTCTGACACTGCTTCCACCGTTTCCCCATCTATTTGCCATGAAATGATGGGATCAGATGTTTAAAACATGATCTTAGTTTTCTGAATGTTGAGCTTTAAGCCAACTTTTTCACCCTCCTCTTTGACTTTCATCAAGGGGCTCTTTAGTTCTTCTTCACTTTCTGCCATAAGGGTGGTGTCATCTGCATATCTGAGGTTATTGATATTTCTCCCAGCAATCTTGATTTCAGCTTGTGCTTCTTCCAGCCCAGCGTTTCTCATGATGTACTCTGCATAGAAGTTAAATAAGCAGGGTGACAATATACAGCCTTGACGTACTCCTTTTCCTATTTGGAACCAGTCTGTTGTTCCATGTCCAGTTCTAACTGTTGCTTCTTGACCTGCATACGGATTCCTCAAGAGGCAGGTCAGGTGGTCTGGCATTCCCATCTCTTTAAGAACTCTCCACAGCTTATTGTGATCCGCACAGTCAAACGCTTTGGCATAGTAAATAAAGCAGAAATAGATGTTTTTCTGGAACTCTCTTGCTTTTTCAATGATTCAGCGGATGTTGGCAATTTGATCTCTGGTTCCTCTGCCTTTTCTAAAACCAGCTTGATCATATAGAAGTTCTCGGTTCACATATTGCTGAAGCCTGGCTTGGAGAATTTTGAGAATTTTTTGCTAGTGTGTGAGATGACTGCAATTGTGGATAGTTTGAGCATTCTTTGGCATTGCCTTTCTTTGGGATTGGAATGAAAACTGACCTTTTCAGTCCTGTGACCACTGCTGAGTTTTCCAAATTTGCCAGCATATTGAGTGCAGCACTTTGACAGCATCATCTTTTAGGATTTGAAATGGCTCAACTGGAATTCCATCACCTCCACTAGCTTTGTTCATAGTGATGCTTCCTAAGGCCCACTTGACTTCACATTCCAGGTTGTCTGGCTCTATGTGAGTGATCACACCATCATGGTTATCTGGATCATGAAGATCTTTTTTGTATAGTTCTTCTGTGTATTCTTGCCACCTCTTCTTAATATCTTCTGCTTCTGTTCAGTCCGTATCACTTCTGTCCTTTATTGTGCCTATCTTTACATGAAATGTTCCTGTGGTGTCTGTCTCCAATTTTCTTGACAAGATCTCTAGTCTTTCCCATCTATTATTTTCCTCTATTTCTTTGCACTGATCATGGAGGAAGGCTTTCTTATCTCTCCTTTGGAATTCTGCATTCAAAGTCTGCATTCAATGGGTATATCTTTCCTTTTCTGCTTTTTCACTTCTCTTCCTTTCACAGCTATTTGTAAGGCCTCCTCAGACAGCCATTTTGCTTTCTTTGCCTTTCTTTTTCTCGGGAATGGTCTTGATCCCTGTCTCCTGTACGATGTCACAAACCTCCATCCATAGTTCATCTGGCACTCTATCAGATCTAGTCCCTTAAATCTGTGTCTCACTTCCACTGCGTGATCATAAGGGATTTGACTTAGGTCATACCTGAATGCTCTAGTGGTTTTCCCTACTTTCTTCAATTTAAGTCTGAATTTGGCAATAAGGAGTTCATGATCTGAGCCACAGTCAGCTCCTGGTCTTGTTTTTGCTGACTGTATAGAGCTTTTCCATCTTTGCCTGCAAAGAATATAATCAATCTGATTTCAGGGTTGACCATCTGGTGATGTCCATGTGTAGAGTCTTCTCTTGTGTTGTTGGAAGAGGGTGTTTGCTATGACCAGTGCGTTCTCTTGGCAAAATTCTATTAGCCCTTGTCCTGTTTCATTCTATACTCCAAGGCCAAATTTGTCTGCTACTCCAGGTGTTTCTTGACTTCCTACTTTTGCATTCCAGTCCCCTATAATGAAAAGGACATCTTTCATGGGTGTTAGTTCTAAAAGGTCTTAGAGGTCTTCATAGAACCTTTCAACTTCAGCTTCTGCAGCATTACTAGTCAGGGCATAAACCTAGATTACCATGATACTGAACGATTTACCTTGGAAATGAACAGATTCATTCTGTCATTTTTGAGACTGCATCTGAGTACTGCATTTTGGACTCTTCTGTTGACTATGATGGCTACTCCATTTCTTCTAAGGGATTGTCCATAGTAGTAGATACAATGGTCATCTGAGTTAAATTCACCCATTCTGGTCCATTTTAGTTCACTGATTGCTAAAATGCCAACGTTCACTCTTGCCATCTCCTGGTTGACCACTTCCAATTTGCCTTGATTCATGGACCTAACATTCCAGGCTCCTATGCAATACTGCTCTATAGCATCGGACCTTGCTTCTATCACCAGTCACATCCACAACTGGGTATTGTTTTTGCTTTGGCTCCATCTCTTCATTCTTTCTGGAGTTCTTTCTCCACTGATCTCCTGTAGCTATTGGGCACCTGCTGACCTGGGGAGTTCACATTTCAGTATCCTATCATTTTTCCTTTTCATACTGTTCATGGGATTCCCAAGGCAAGAATACCGAAGTGGTTTGCCATTCCCTTCTCCAGTGGACCACATTTTGTCAGAACTCTCCACCATGACCCGTCTGTCTTGGGTGGCCCCACACAGCATGGCTTAGTTTCATTGAGTTAGACAAGGCTGTGGTCCATGTGATTAGATTGGTTAGTTTTCTGTGATTTCAGTCTGTCTGCCCTCTGATGCCCTCTCTCAGCACCTACTGTTTTACTGGGGTTTCTTTGACCTTGCACGTGGGGTATCTCCTCACGGCCACTGCTTCTAACCTTGGACACGGGGTGTCTCCTCACGGCCACTGCTTCTAACCTTGGACACGGGGTGTCTCCTCACGGCCACTGCTTCTAACCTTGGACACGGGGTGTCTCCTCATGGCCACTGCTTCTAACCTTGGACACGGGGTGTCTCCTCACGGCCACTGCTTCTAACCTTGGACACGGGGTGTCTCCTCACGGCCACTGCTTCTAACCTTGGACACGGGGTGTCTCCTCACGGCCACTGCTTCTAACCTTGGACACGGGGTGTCTCCTCATGGCCACTGCTTCTAACCTTGGACACGGGGTGTCTCCTTTCGGCCACTGCTTCTAACCTTGGACACGGGGTGTCTCCTCATGGCCACTGCTTCTAACCTTGGACACGGGGTGTCTCCTCAAGGCCACTGCTTCTAACCTTGGACACGGGGTGTCTCCTCATGGCCACTGCTTCTAACCTTGGACACAGGGTGTCTCCTTTCGGCCGCTCGCTGCTCCAGTGCTGCACAGTCGCCGCTCACCACTCACCAAAAAAGCCCATGTTCAAATAAAAATCAGTTTAGATATTTTCTTTTCCCTTATCTTTGTCTTGGTCTTGCTTTTCAACAAAGTCTCAAAAGGATTTAGTTATACCATTTTAAAGTTTATCTCCTCATCCTTGGCCTTCTCTAGGCAAAATGTTAAGTATTGTGATGGCCAAAAAATTTGTTCAGGTTTTTCAGAAAAACCCAGATTAACTTTTTGACCACCCTGATACCTAAAAGTATTTACATTCATTATTTAACCCATTCTCTTAAAGCCATGAGCCATTACTATCATCAAAAGATGACCATGTATGTCATCACAGGTACTGACTTGCGGTAAAGTGGTATAGAGCAGACTCCTTACCATATTTTAGTGGCTGTGAGCTAAAGAGGAGATGAATTGGCTGCTGACCATCATAACTCCTTGACTTAGAACCTTTAAGATTATGTCAGAAATTTGAGGTGAGATACAAAATTGCTCTAATAGGTCTTCTCTGACTTTCTTCCTTTGTTTCTCTTGCCTTAAGATAACAACTTTTATTCCCTTATCCAGATTGCTTCCCATATTACACCCCACGTAATAATTGTGTTTCTGGAAAATTACTCTGCGAGATAGTTTTCGTTCTACCTGTGATAGGTGGTTTAAGTTCCCACAAAGGAAATAAATACTAATTTTTGTTTGGTTTCACTTATAAATTATTAGAGAACAGTGTTTCTAAAGAGAATTGAGATTTCACCCTCTGTTCAAGTGTATTAGTTTATATTTCTTTAGCACTTTATACTTTTCAAAAATACCTTCATTCACTCATGAATATTTTTATAAATAATGTATAGATTCTGGGAGCATACAATGTATAACACAGATGGTTTGAAGAGGTTAAGCTCACAGCCTGAAGATCAGTAATAATAATAATAACTAGCCCATAAGGGAAATTCTAAAAGGCTGAGCTAAGGCAGAGATGGTCAGAATAAGGAGCATGTAAGCAGGACAGTGACTTAAGCATAAGTTGGACAGGTGAAAGAGAGGATGTAGTTGAGATGACCCCAGGGTTTCCAGCTTGGTTAATGGATGAATGGTAGTTTCATTCACTAAGGTGACAAGGGAAAGGCAACGGAAGGTGCTCGATCCCTTTTCACTTTACAGACATCCTGGGATATCTTATCTACAATCACGGACTCATTTACCATCAACATAATAACGATTTCAAAACCTGCATCTCTTGCCCACATGTGTACTTCAGGCTTTTGACACATATGAGGCTGCCAGGGGACAGCTCCATTTAGATGTTTCACAGGCACCATGAATTCAATATTTCCAAATAAACTCATCATCTTCTTCTCCCAAAGCTATTCCTACTCCTAAATCCCAATTGCAGAGATTCCTCTATTATTTAATGAGAAACTAAAAATCTATTATTACTTCTTCCCATTCATCCTCCACTTCCAATTCACCATCAAATCATGGTGATTCTATCTACTATATCTTTTGAAGGCTTCCATTTTTCTCCATACTTCTGCTACCATAGTTTATTTAAATCATGTTATTATTTGAGAATTATGCAACAACCTAATTTCTCTTCCTTCCAGGATTGCCCTAATCCATTTTGACATGCCCTCCAGCCTTGACAAATTTGTTCATAATTATGTTTCTAAAATACAACCTTCCTTATTTAAACTTTTGCAGGACTCTCCATTGATTCCAGGGTAAATCTGATCTCCTTAACATGGCCTATTCACTTTTATAACAAGTGGCCCTGGTTTACCTCTCCAGTCTTTTTTCTCAGTACTGATCTTTTCCCAACTAAGCCACTTTCATCATTCATCACTGTTATGACTCTTTGCATTGCAGTCACAATGAATATATTGTTAGATAAGGTCTAAAAAGTGCTTGTGAATTCGGTGATTAGTACCTTATTAAGAGAAATTTTAGGTGCTTAATGGTGGTAACAAGCAAACTACAGAGGTCTGAAATCTAAGACATCAGAAATAATAACAAAGCAATAACAGAAAAAGCAGACAACTCATGAAGCTCATCAAGTATTGATCAAGTATCAAGTACCAAACACATGACAAGGTAGATGGGCTTATGACCTCAAATTGATGCTTGAAATTTACAGAAGAGTTAGCTAGGAGACACTGTCAGAACATCCCGATCCAAACCTGATCAAATAGTATCACAAAAGTAAAGAGTTGGAAGAAAAACTTCTGTTGGTAAGGTGAGATGATATCAAGAAACCTTGTAATATTAGAGCATAGAATAAGAGGACAGAAAATAATAAGAGACTCATAGATATGAAAGTATCAGATCATAGAGGGTCTTGTTTGTCATGTCATGTCCTTAGAACTTACTTTTTAGCAGATAAAAAAATCAGTGAAAGTTTAAATAAGAATAGCAATGAGACCCGTTTTCATTTCTGATTGGTCATTCTAACTACAGTATGAAGAAGAGCTTTCTGAGGAGCAAGACTGGAGGCCAGGGAGAAGACTGGCCATGAAGGAAAGCAGAATAACACCAACAGAGAAATGGAGACAAAATCAAGACTTTTATTAAATCCCTACAACCAACTGGTAGCTTAGGTAGGGTGGGCATTGTTATTACACTTTTACAAGTCAGGAGGCAGAAAAGGAGCATCAAGGTGATTCAACTCTGTGGGAGAAGGTGAGGGTGGGATATTCAGAGAGAACAGCATTGAAACAGGTTTCTGGAAAATTTGGAAACAAAACAAATTCTTCACTTAGGGGACTAGTGTTCTTAGAGATGGAAAACTTGGACTTCAACTACAAAAGCTTTATAATCAATTTCAGCCCACCAGGTGATCGAGGTATCAATGTAAACTTGTGTGTGCTTGCTCATCTATTCAATGGATAGATACAGAAAGAAATATAGATGTGTGCATACATACATTTATTTCTAAGCTTTATCCATTGAGAGGGCCTAGGAACAATGACATACACCTGCCACTCAGATCCTGGTTTTTAAACACCATTCTCCAAAAAAGAAACCAGAGCTCTTTAAAAAATGGGTTGATTCTAAGATTGAAGCGGGAAAAACGAAAAATGAACCTGAAGTATTTTGTGGTTTCAGGAAGTAAAAAGTGCTTAAAAAGGAAAGGAATGAGAGCATATTAAAAAGACACATAAATTAACCTGAAAAAGCTCCCAATGATCAAAGCTAGAATGACATGATCAATAAAATAAATAGCAATGATTTTAGATAACTTATAGCATAAACATATACTCATGAAGCTATAGTGATAAATATAAACAACGGAATAAATAAATAAAGCCACTGTTCCATACAGAAGAATTCTAATTAATAAATGCAGAGGAGTAATACAAAATGATCTGAAACCAACATAGGGATCAGTTCAGTTCAGTTCAGTCGCTCAGTCATGTCCGACTCTTTGCAAACCCATGGACTGCAGCACGCCAGGCTTCCTTGTCCATCACCAGCTCCCGGAGTCCACCCAAACCCATGTCCATTGAGTCAACGATGACATCCAACCATCTCATCCTCTGTCATCCCCTTCTCCTCTGGCCCTCAATCTTTCCCAGCATCAGGGTCTTTTGAAATGAGTCAGTTCTTTGCATCAGGTGGCCAAAGTATTGGAGTTTCAGCTTCAAAATCAGTCCTTCCAATGAACACCCAGGACTGATCTCCTTTAGGATGGACTGGTTGGATCTCCTTGCAGTCCAAGGGACTCTCAAGAGTCTTCTTCAATACCACAGCTCAAAAGCATCAATTCTTCGGTGATCAGCTTTCTTTATAGTCCAACTCTCACATCCATACATGACCACTGGAAAAACCATACCCTTGACCAGATGGACCTTTGTTGGCAAAGTAATGTCTGCTTTTTAATATGCTGTCTAGGTTGGTCATAACTTTCCTTCCAAGGAGTAAGCGTCTTTTTATTTCATGGCTGCAGTCACCATCTGCAGTGATTTTGGAGCACAAAAAAATAAAAGTCTGCCACTGTTTCTCCATCTGTTTGCCATGATGGGACCAGATGCCATGACCTTAGTTTTCTAAATGTTGAGCTTTAAGCCAACTTTTTCACTTTCCTCTTTCACAACACAGGGATAAGATGATAATTGTTTCAAGAAATGTCTACCAATGGATGCTAAAATTAATAGAGGAAAGTTTCAGGAGAAATAGGATATTTATAGAGTCTCAAGGTGTCCCTCCACCTAAGACATTTATTGTTATAAAGGGGAAAGCAGTAACTTTACGTTGGAGAAACTTGACAGATACCACCTTAACTAAGTAAACAAAGTCAGTATCATCAATAAGACACAATGGCATTACGCCATCCTTGATGTGATTCACTGAGAAGGGCAAAATATCACTTCAGTGGTGTTCTTGCCAAGAATACATTAATCAAATCATGAGAAACATGACACAAACCCAAATTGAGGGATATCCTACAGAATAACCGATCAGTACTTTCTGTAATATCAAGATGATGAAAAACAGGAAAGACTGCAGAACTGGCAAAGATTGGAGGAAAGTGACAAAACCGAATCAGTATATGCACTGTGGGATGTGGGTCTGGATTACAGAACAGAAAAAGGATGTTGGCAAGAAAAACTGGTGCAAAACTGAAGTCTATAGTTTACTTAATAGTAATCAGCTTCCTGGTTTCAACTAATGTACTATGGTTATGTAAGATGTTAACATGGGTGAGAGGAACTTTCTGATCCATTTTTTGCAACTTTTTTTTTAGGTATAAAATTATTTCAAAATTAAATGTTATTTTAAAAAGTGATGGCAGAAGTATAATATTTTTCATAAAATTTCTAGACTACACTAAAATGTACCCAATAAGCATAAACTTTCCTAAATAATCACCCAAATATCAAATTAAATTTTTTCATCTGTCCATCTTCCCCTCCATTAGCATGTCAATTCCTCTAACTAGGAGGCTGGCTCATTGCTGGCACATAATTTAAATTAGCTTTATGGAGCTGTAACAATCTGAGAAGGTATGTCAGAAGCCCTGCAATGAGGACAGGAGCTGTTACAAATCAGGCTTTTTATAGACAGGAATCTGGATTCAAAAGACAAACAAGCACATTTTTAAACCATTAGAAAAGTCCAATGACCAAAGACTAGAGCATCTGAATACCAGTTTGAAAACTAGTCCTTCCACTTGTAGATGTGTAAAGGGAATAATTTGCAGCTTCTGGCCCCTTAGTGGTTAACCGGAGAGACAGCAAACACTGACCTCATAGGATTGCTGTAAGAATTTCATTATACATATACTGTAAAAATCACAATCTGATTGTACCAACTAGACGTTATTGAAAAATGTAAAGATGATACTTAAAATGCTCTTTGGAATAAAGATCTGAATGAAAAGTAGTGCATTTTGAATTCTGTTGCTCTCCCTGAAGTTGAGGGAACATTTGGGGAAGCAGAAGTGCTGCTGGCTCCTCTGACTTGCACTGAGTTCACAGTCATATTTATCTGGCAGCTAATGAAAACAACTGCTAGGATTTAGAAGCCTCCTACTTAAAAGGATCATGATAGATTGCTCAAACGAAATTTAAATGTTGTTAATAAATGTCTGAAGTTAACTTGAAGATGGTAATTAATTATAGAGAGTCTCTGGAACTACCCCATATTACATTTATCATCACTGCATCTCTGAAACAGCATAATGATGCTGACAGATTAGCTTCATTACCCGGACAAATCCCAAGAAGTCTCTTAGAGAGTCTCCCATCAAGGAGGTTTGCTAGGTTTGCTCCAATTCCCTTTCCTTAAAAAACCTATCCACCTATTGACAACTGACACAGGAGTAGTGATAACTTATTAGATGCTATGCCTTTGTTTTAAAAGGGGAACCATTCATTTATTTTCACCTAATATAAATATCAGCAAAGATGATGATGCTTACAGTAGGAAGAGGCAATGTGTAAATGAGTTTGCTCATCAGAGAATACATGTAAAGTTAGTAGGAGAGGGAAACTAAAATTCTTCGCAAAACAGCATTTGAGATGTGGGTTGACGAAGGAGAATGCAGAGTAGGAGCATCTGACTCTACGTGACCCCGTGAACCACAGCTCTCCAGGCTCCCCTGTCTATGGAATTGTCCAGGCAAGAAAACTGGAAAGGATAGGCATTGTCTTCTCCAGGGGATCTTCCCAACCCAGGGATCGAAACCACATTTCCTGCACTGCAGGCAGATTCGTTACAGTTTGAGCCACCAGTGAAGCCCAATATAAATATCAAAACCCGGCACCTAAGTGACGTGTGCATCATTTAGATTTGAGCTCCCTCAAAAAAATCTTCCAGTTCTACTCTTTTGTCTCTAGCCACTCTTTTTAGTCTTCATTTTGCATTCTGTCTTATCAGCCCGAATTTCAAATGTTATTTTGCTAAGAATTTCAGATTCTCTTCCCTCCTAACTCTACACATACTCTAATGAACAGATTTATCTACAATTTGCCTCTGCCTACTGTAAACATCATCATCTTTGTTTGAATTATCATAACAGCCTCCTAACTATTTGCTATACTTCCAGTTTCTTTGCAATCCATTCTCTGCATGGTAGCCAAAAGTGATCTTTCTAAAATACCAACCTAATCATGGCAATCTTTTGATTAAGTCCTTAAGAGTTCCCTACTGCCCTCAAGATGAAGCACAAACTCTCAGTCGCAGCTTCAAGACCCGGCTTCTGTTAAACTCTTCAGTTCCAGATCTTAACTACTCCATCTGTTACCAGTGCATTCTGCAATCTTGCATACTTTTCTGTTCTATGTATTCCTATTTGGAAATTTCCATTGTATCCATGGTGCCTAAAACTATTCTAGGCACATAAATGTTCAATAAATAATTATTAAATAAATCAATGGGTGAGTAAATGAAAATGACCATCTTTATAAACAAGGGAAGCCACTGTAAAAATTAACTACTTAAACTTAAAAAATCGACAATTAGACAATATAATTTTACAATTATAAAGAAAGGGGAATAAATGGTAAAATGATCATCCTAATGTTATAGGTTTAAAACTATAAAAAGTAGCAATATATTCTTACTAAAAGTCTATTACTAAGAGAATGTGCAATTTTATTCCTTGTAAAACAAACTCAAATGGTTTCAGGATAACTTATTTTGGCACATAAAATATAAAATGTGTGTGGTATGGACATTTATATAACTGCATAGTTGAACAAAACCACTGCCTATTCTGCTTTATAGAGAAAAATTATTTTGCTTGTTTCATAAGAAATTTAAAAGAGTTGCTGCCTCAAGAGATGAAAAATAGCCTCTTGAAGGAATACTAAGAACTGCTTGCTCTATTATACTATATTTCTATGGAAATATGAGCAGATCCCATCAGCATTTCATGAATCTGTGTGGACATGTGAGAGCTTTCATTTGTTTCCCAGGGAAGTTTCATATTACAAAAAAGCCACTGCCTAAGTCAGTGAACTGCCAATTACAGTTAACTGCCCTCTATTTTCCTCCTCAGAGACAGGCAGCAGGCATTCAAATTCTTATCCAATGACCCTCTCATTTTAACTCATTCTAAACTAAGGACTTTTAAGATTTAATTTTAATATCATAATGAGAGGAAAAAATATAAGAAAAAGTTTGCAATTGAATACATAATCTCAGCCCTATTTGGAATATGGCATAGGAAATTCCATTCCTATTATAATTGCCCATTATTTATTGATTGATAAGCATTCATACTCAAGTCACTGAAGATATCACATTCATAATTTCTCAATCATTATCACTTTAATTTTTAACAGATAAGCCCTCAGGTTCCTATCCTACCTGTGTGAATTATTTTAATGCAAAGCTACAACTTCAAACAACATGATGTTATATAAATGACATATACAACATGGACAGAAAGCAAGTCAGCTGTAAGGTAAGAAGACATCCAATTTACAAGTCCCCTCCAGTAACTGTCCTAGGTTCTATGTATGTACATCAAGATAGACACTAGCTCTGTTACAGATTGGTTTGCTAAAAAGTATTCCAGAAAGTTCTGCAGTATAACACTTCTCTCATTTTATGACTTCTGATCTCAAATTATTTTTTCCTACGTAAACTCCTGATACAATATGAATTGCCATCAGACAATACTTTTTCATGTTGCTGCTTAAAAGTTTAAGCCCATCATGCTACTACATTTGAGTTTACTTGTTGAAATGTAACTGATTTCAATGGAAAAATGTGAACCAAGAGTACATGGATCATGACCACAGCTACAATGGTTAGATCATTTATATATTAATATCATCTTGTGTTTATTCTAAACAAAGCACTAAAAGAGAAAACTGACAAATACGGTAGTCTCAGTAAAGTGATAAAGAGTAAAAAGTTATGTAATATGAGGAATTTTAAACTATTTGAATGTAAGCTCCATGATGACATGGGCTATATTCTTCACGATAGTGTACTATCTAGAATGTTACTTGACACATACCAAGTGCTCAACAAATACATGTTGATTAAGTTAACAAAGGAACATGAATGAAGATCTGGGAAATATAACTTAACTTACAAAAACCACTTCAAAGATTTAAAAGCTATGAGGTTAAAAGCTATGAGGCATGCCAGGCCTCCCTGTCCATCACCAACTCCCAGAGTACACACAAACCCATGTCCATTGAGTCAGTGATGCCATACAACCATCTCATCCTCTGTTGTCCCCTTCTCCTCCGGCCCTCAATCTTTCCCAGCATCAGGGTCTTTTCAAATGAGTCAATTCTTTGCATCAGGTGGCCAAAGTATTGGAGTTTCAGCTTCAACATCAGTCCTTCCAATGAACACCCAGGACTGATCTCCTTTAGGATTGACTGGTTCGATCTCCTTGCAGTCCAAGGGACTCTCAAGAGTCTTCTCCAACACCACAGTTCAAAAGCATCAATTCTTTGGCACTCAGCTTTCTTCACAGTCCAACTCTCACATCCATACATGACCACTGGAAAAACCATAGCCTTGACCAGATGGACCTTTGTTGGCAAAGTAATGTCTCTGCTTTTTGACATGCTGTCTAGGTTGGTCATAACTTTTCTTCAAAAGAGTAACTGTCTTTTAATTTCATGGCTGCAGTCACCATCTGCAGTGATTTTGGAGCCCAGAAAAATAAAGTCAGCCACTGTTTCCACTGTTTCCCCATCTATCTGCCATGAAGTGATGAGACCAGATGCCATGATCTTAAGTTTTCTGAATGTTGAGCTTTAACCCAACTTTTTCACTCTCCTCTTTCACTGTCATCAAGAGACTCTTTAGTTCTTCTTCGCTTTCTGCCCTAAGGGTGGTGTCATCTGCATATCTGAGGTTATGGAATATTACTCAGCCATAAAAAGAAATGAATTTGTGCCATTTGTGGACTTAGAGATTGTCATACAGAATGAAGTAAGTCAGAAAAACAAATATTATATAATGTTACTTATTATGGAATTTAGACAAATGATACGGATGAACTTATTTGCAAAGCAAAAATAGAGACACAGAGAGAGCAAATGCATGGACACCAAGGGTGGAGGGCAAGTTGGAGGAATTAGGTGATAGATATTAGCATATATATACTTCTGATACTATAAATCAAATAGATAACTAATAAGAATCTATTATATAGCACAGGGAACTCTACTCAAGGCTCTATGGTAACCTAAATAGGAAGGAAATCTCAAAAAATGGGGGATATATGTATTATATATATATATATATGAGATATGTATATATGAAGAAGGTAATACAACAATTTAAAGCAATTATACTCCAATAAAATTTTTAAAAAGAAAATATGTAAAATACAAACAGGTAAATTATACATGATAGGCTTATGACCAGTGAACACTCCAAAAAATGGCCAAAAGTTTCTAATAATTAAGAAGTGCAAACTAAAACTAAAGGAGTCTTGGGTTTTTTATTTTTACCCATCACAATAGCAAAATTATGTGAACAATGCAGTGGGTTTGGCCAAATAAACAGAATCTCTGAGAGTTATAGGGAATTTATTAACAAGGGATTGGACCCATAACTGTGCAAGCTGGTTAATCAGTCCGAGTGAATTACCGTGAATCTGTTTCTGGCTCTTCAGTCAGCATGCTGGCAGTCAGAAGGAAGATGGACGCAACAGTAAGGAAAATTAGAATCCATGAGAACATGGAGGAACACACGGCGCTCTCTAGGATTACAGAACCCAGGTAGGTTTTCACTGCTTCCAAAACTTTGACTTCAATGATGGGGTGACAGAAGAAATGCCAGCAAGTGTCCGCATGGGGCTAAACACGCACCTGGCAGTGGGCTCAGGAGGGAAAGAAGCCAGAGCTGGAAGGCTACAGGAAAGGCTGGCAACCTGCTCCAACAAGGTGACCAGCAGTCTCGGCCATGCACATGCGCTGCAACAGCCTCTGTCTCATGCCTGCTGCTTCACTTCCCCTTCTCAAAGGGCTTGCCGATTGCTTCTGTGGCCAGGAGAATCCATCCCATGCAGGCAAGGGGACTCTAGGCAGTGTTATTTTCAATTCAGCTGACACACTGCAAGGCCACCACAGATAGCTCCAATAATAATGACAACAACATGTATTGAGTGTTTTCTACACGCCAAGCACAGGTCTGCTTCTGGACAGCAGTCCTCTTAGGTAATTCTAGTGCTATCCTTGAATCTTTTAGACACTAAAGAGAGACACAGAAAGATTAAACAGTATCTGAACCAAGGCAATCTGATTTTAGAGCTGTACTTTTAACTGCTACTCTATAATTAACAAGATTTGATGAGGGTGTAGGCAAAAAAGAAGAGCTTTCATATTGTATTAGAAGGCTTTGAGTCATGTTTGCACTTAAATTTGCCAGAAGCACTGTTTATTTTGAGCAGGGCACAGGTGAAAATAAGATTTGGGAATGATCAGAGGTTTTCTGAACAGTAAAGCAAAAATAAAAACAAAACAAATAACAAAAAAACCTCACATACACAATTTATATTGTGATGCATCAAAGCTAAGTTCTTTTATAACTAAAATAAACACATTCATTTTCTATAGCAAATGTATATCCTAAAGATTTTAAGTGTCATGACATTATATAAGCTTTAGGCATCCCTATTCTTTATGATTAAAAAGCCAGATTTTTGAATCACTAGAAGAACCTTTGTGGTTAAATACTAAATATCCCAGGATAAGTTATCCAGGATGAATCTGTTCTATAAGCAGAACAAGAGACAGACAAATCCTGTATTTATTTAAATTTGATAAGATCTTTTCCCACTTGTTTTGTCCTAGAACGATGTTCTCATTTTACACAGTCCCTGTGCCCTAGGAGACCCAGAGGACCTAATATTCAGAGTTCAAAATGATATATTCCCGAAGGGCACAGACTAGCTCCACAGCATGAAAATGTTCTGACCAAAATGCCCACAGTCCACCCATGAGAAACGTCTAATCAACTCCTGGTTGTCTAGCCAAGGAGGACAATTTCACCTACTCCACATTAAATCCACCAGCTTTTAATACTAAGTTCATTGTAGCTTACCATTTTACACCTAAAATCAGTCTGTGAAATTATTTCTGCTTCTACAATATACTGTTAAGTAAGCAACTTTTTATATACCCTTTCTGGAGAAAAACTTTTCCTGTATTCCCAAGTATAAAATGAGCCTACGTACCTTTTGATGTTCCAATTTTATATGTATAAATCTACACTCAGGAAAAATTAAACAAGTGTGTGCAAAAAAAGAAGCTGTAAGAACCGTTCACGGTGACATTTATGAGAGCAAGCAGGTAGACATCTTTATATCTGCTAGCAAAACATTAGTTAAATCAATTATGGCATACCCACGCACTAGAACACAAAACCATTAAAACGTATAGATAGCTCTATACATACTGATGTGCACAATATCCAAGATATATTATGTTTAAAAAGCAGATTGCAAAATAGTATATATTTATATTGCAATTGTTCAGTCACCCAGTCGTGTCCAACACTTTGCGACCCCATGGACTGCAGCACTCCAGGCCTCCTGTCCCTCACGATCTCCTGAAGTTTGCCCAAGTTCATGTCCATTGCATTAGTGATGCAATTTATATACTGTGATGCATATTATATTTATTGTGATAATCATAAATGTAAGACTCACCTGTATATTAGAAATTACAGGTCTTTGTATATGCTATTTCCAAAATGCAAACTCTATGTGATTTACAAAGTGTTATAGTATAGATGGTATTTAATTTTAATAAAACTGATTTTCTAAAGTTTCAGGTTGAACCCAATTGCACTTATAGAGTAAATGAATATTATTATTCAAATGTACAACCTTACTTAAGGTAAAACGTAATGGTGATTTACATTTCCTTTCATATGGAACTCCTGAAAATAAATATATATTCTACAGATACAAATATATTTTATTTCTTTTTGTATATCAGCAGCAGTTGGCAAGGTTCACAACAACGTAATAAAAGTCCAGGATATAATTTTGGGTGTTTTAGTATAGATGTACCTAAATTTAGAGCTTGTTTTTATGTCTTTTCCCTCAACCAGCTTTTAACCATCTCTTTTCACCATAATTGTCCCAAATGTTTTCGTTGTTTTCCAGTCCCACAAACCAATTTTGCTTTTCTTGTAATCTCTTCAACTCTCTCAAATGCCATATTGTATTAAGTATAAAGTGTCACTGATTTAAGAAACTACTGTTTCACGTAGTACTAAGAAACAAACAAAAAGGTGACAGTTAAATTAACAATAATTTGTAGCTTAAAATTTTTATTCAAAAGGTTTCTACAGACTTGCGTGTGTGTATGCTTAGCCACTCAGTCATGTCCGACTCTTTGCGACCCCATGGACAACAGACTGTCAGGCTCCTCTGCCCATGGAAATTTTCAGGCAAGAATACTGGAGAAGGTTGCCATTTCACTCTAGGGGATCTTCCTGACTCAGAGACTGAAGCTGCATCTCTTGCATCTTCTGCATTGGCAGGTGGATTCTTTACCACTGTGCCACCTGGGAAGTCCTTCATAGACTTATTTATACATGAATTTCTATCACACACATCACTCCTGAGCATACTTTAAAAGGACAATAAGAGGTAAATCAGCTAAAGCATTTTTTCAATTATTTTCTTGATTGGCTTGACTCTTCTGGAATGACTTTTCAACTCACCCTTGTTTTCCACTCAATGTGTCCTCTGCACCACCCAGAGCATGGAATGTTATAGCATGCCATAAAAGCAGACTTCTTTCTGTCTTTAGAATTTTCTTCCTAGCCGTGGACACCCATTTTTGCAAGTAGTGATGTGGATGTTTTTTAATCTTACTAGAAGATGTCAATAAAAGTTGTTAGACAAACAACCAGAACGCATGTATCCTCTTTATGTGGTCCTTAAGTGGTCTCTTGCCTGAATCATTGATGGGTTGTAGTTGTACTAATCTTGACAGCAAGAGCCAGGTTTGTGCGTGACATGCAATAACGACTGTATCACAAAAGCGACCTGGCTCACTGAAGTGGCGAGACGTCATCAACCATGATACTCACCTTCATTTCAGAGGTGGTAAAATGTAAACACCTTGGAACCAACAAAATTTAGGATCACTTTAGGGCTTCCCGGGTAGCTCAGCTGGTTAAAAATCTACCTGCAGTTCAGGAGACCCCAGTTTGATTCCTGGGTTCGGAAGTTCCCCTGCAGAAAGGATAGGCTACCCACTCCAGTATTCTTGGGTTTCCCTGGTGGCTCAGATGGTAAAGAATCCGCCTGCAATTCAGGAGACCTGGGTTTGTTCCCTGGGTTGGGAAGATCCCCTGGAGGAGGGTATGGCAACCTACTCCAGTATTCTTGCCTGGAGAATTCCCATAGACAGAGGAGTCTGGTGGGCTACAGTCCATGGGGTCGCAAAGAGTAGGACATGACTGAGCAACTAAGCACAGTACATCATCACTTTATGGGTAGGAAATTAGGAGGTATAATCTCTTACTGCCCATAAATATCACACTACCAGTAAGTGGTCAAGCCAGGGCCCAAATACAGGTTTCATAAAATGCTGTGTTTCAGATCCCACATGAGGTGGTACTCAATAGATATTACATTGGGCTTACCTCCTTCTAGATGACACCACCCTTATGGCAGAAAGTAAAGAAGAACTAAAGAGTCTCCTGATGACAGTGAAAGAGGAGAGTGAAAAAATTGGCTTAAAGCTCAACATTCAGAAAACTAAGATCATGGCATCTGGTCCCATCACTTCATGGCAAATAGATGGGGAAACAGTGGAAACAGTGGCTGACTTTATTTTTCTGGGCTCCAAAATCACTGCAGATGGTGATTGCAGCCATGAAATTAAAAGACGCTTACTCCTTGGAAGGAAAGTTATGACCTACCTAGACAGCATGTCAAAAAGCAGAGACATTACTTTGCCAACAAAGGTCTGTCTAGTCAAGGCTATGGTTTTTCCAGTGGTCATGTATGGATGTGAGAGTTGGGCTATAAAGAAAGCTGAGTGCCAAAGAATTGATGCTTTTGAACTGTGGTGTTGGAGAAGACTCTTGAGAATCCCTTGGACTGCGAGGAGATCCAACCAGCCAATCCTAAAGGAGATCAGTCCTGGGTGTTCATTGGAAGGACTGATGTTGAAGCTGAAACTCCAGTACTTTGGCCACCTGATGACTCATTGGAAAAGACCCTGATGCTGGGAAAGATTGAGAGCAGGAGGAGAAGGGGACGACAGAGGATGAGACGGTTGGATGGCATCACCGACTCAATGGACACGGGTTTGGAGGACTCCGGGAGTTGGTGATGGACAGGGAGGCCTGGTGTGCTGCAGTTCATGGGGTCACAAAGCGTCAGACATGACTGAGCGACTGAACTGAACTGAACCTCCTTTAAATATCAAGTTATTCTTATTGATTAGATGTGTGTGAATTATTCCTCTCTCACCTACTCCCAACCATGTCTTATCCTGTATTTTCTCAGCAAAATTTAATGCTTCTTCAATAGACATCTGTACTTTGCATTTACTACTTCTAACTTTGCTGCAAGCTAGGAAAGAGACACCTAATCATGTCTAAATTAGAGTATTGCTTTTAACTGCATTCAGTACATGAACTTTAATGTGTTGACTCGAGTTTTCTATTTAGTCTCCTTAACGCATTTTGTTTTAGCTTTCTCTTCATCTCTAGCTATTTTCCAAATGACTGCAGATGCCAAATGTATATCCTATACATAAGGCAGCAGCCTACAGCTATAGTCTTTCTCTCAGTTTCTACTTTTGACGTGTTTTGTATGGTTCTATAATTCTTTGATAATTTAGTCTGTACTATAAAATTTCTCATCTCTACCATTCAAGACTTACTGGTAACATTAGTATTGCTCTTTGGTGATGCCATTTTGTTTTAAACAGCAGGGATGGACAAATAAGCTACCCAGAATTTATGAACTTTTAAAAAGATAATTATAGGTACTAGGTCACTCCTACAATTATCCAAGTACTCAAAAGAGAATATTATATATAAAAGTTATTTTTAATCACTTGGTTTTCAATTTACTGTGCATTTTCTGTTAGATTTACTATATACTACTATATACATAAATTTTTTCACCACTAATGATTGCTCCCTTTTCCCTTTCCCTGGAGTCGCTTAAAAAGCTGTAATAAAACTTGTCACACCAGAACTCTGAAGTAAAAGAAGCTATCAGGGTTTTTGTTAATATTGAAAAAGAATTTTCTGAAGAAATAAATGAAGAAGATACTTATCTCAAATCTAAGTCTGGCCATATCTGTCTCATAAAGCAGAGGGATCTTTCCATCCTATCAATTTAGTCCTACTGAAATGGCATTTCTGCATTCACTTGCTAGCTACCTTCAGTTATTCAGATGCCTCCTCATTCTAAATTATGTATCGGCTGCTTGCCTATCTTCCTGTAGGTTATTTTCATCAATCTGAATACACTGCTTGATTATTGATGTCTCATGTAGGTTTGTTCTTACTCTCTCAAAGAAATGCTAATAAATTGAAATCTGTGCCTGCTGCTAAATTTCAGTCTTATGTTGTGATAAAAGGCCCAGAGCCTCACAATTTATAGATAGTGACTTCTCTGTACACATCACTGATATTTGACATGCTTGCCTTGATGTTTATGTTCTAACAGATGGGGCTTCCCATCTAACAGTGGGGCAGAAAATCCCTCAACCACATTGAGCAGTCTGCTTCTCTGGATAAAACACAAGAGTAAGGAAGAAGAACATGTTCTAACCATTCGGCAAGCACACCATGGATCCTTCATGCTGTCAACTGTATGCCTGGCCTTGACATACCAAGAGCACCTGCTCATTACCTTCTGAGAATTTGTGCAGTTACCAAAGGCTGTATTGGAATTAAAGAACAGTTTTCCCATCTAAGGGGTAGGTCTGGAACCCAAATAATGTGGCTTCATGCTGTCCTAGTCTAACCCGAGGGGCAGGGGTGGGGGCATTAATTCCAATATTAGTTTCATTTAGTATCTAAAACATCAATGTCCTCAGCTTCCTTACAGACATCTTTTTTGATGACTGTATGGCACAAATTCCCTATCACATTTCTCTACTCCTAAACTTGGAGATTGAGGATTACTTTAAAAAAAATTTTAAACCTGCAATTTGATAGCATTATAAATTAATGATCTTCAGCCTCCATGGAAATGTCAGTACACATAGGCATCCTAAAAGGATAGTTATTTACTAGTTGTTCTTCTCCACAACCTCTGAAGTCCACTCTATTCAGTGACCAAAATCACTACTCCAAGAAATTGCTATTACCAGGCTGGCCATGACCTCCAGTATAAGCAATTCAGTGGATAAATTTCAGTTCTCAGTCTTAAGTCTATGAAATCACGTATATAGGGTTATCATTACCATCTTTCTAGAGAGGGAGGTGGGAGGGGGGATCGGGATGGGGAACACATGTAAAACCATGGCTGATTCATGTCAATGTATGACAAAACCCATTACAATATTGTAAAGTAATTAGCCTCCAACTAATAAAAATAAATGAAAAAATAAAATAAAAAAAGAAATCACTTATACTCTTTCTCTCTCTTCAGTGACTCCTTTACAGTCTGCTTTTCAAACATCTATTCCTTAACCAAACTCATAAATATTGGTATCTTCCAGGCCTCCTTCTCAACATCCTTTTCTTCTTACTCACCTGGCCTTCTCTGGCCATTTCATTCCCACTTATGATTTCAATCACCTCCAAAATATAGATCACAATGTCACATATATCTCCAAAATCTATTCTTCTACGTCAAATTTCTTTTGGACTATCAAATCCATACTCCCACTTCCTATGAAACACCTCCACTGAATGTTTACCTGGTATCTCAAACTCAGCATATTAAATCTGAATTTGTCATCATCCATATCAATCTGCTTTATTTTTGTGTTCCCTGTTTCAGAATCAGTTCAGCTAAGTTGCTCAGTCGTGTCTGACTTTTTGTGACCCCCATGGACTTCAGCACACCAGGCTTCCCTGTCCATCACCAACTCCCAGAGCATACTCAACTCATGTCCATTGAGTTGGCGATGCCATCCAACCATCTCATCCTCTGTCATCCTCTTCCCCTCCCGCTTTCAAGCTTTCCCAGAATCAGGGTCTTTTTAAATGAGTCAGTTGTTCACAGCAGATGGCCAAAGTACTGGAGTTTCAGCTTCAGCATCAGTCCTTCCAATAAATATTCAGGACTTATTTCCTTTAGGATTGACTGGTTGGAGCTCCTTGCAGTCCAAGGAACTCTCAAGAATCTTCTCCAATACCACAGTTCAAAAGCAGCAATTCTTTAGCACTCAACTTTCTTTATAGTCCAACTCTCACATCCATACATGATTACTGGAAAAACCATAGCTTTGACTAGATGGACCTTTGTTGACAAAGTAATGTCTCTGCTTTTTAATATGCTGTCTAGGTTGGCTATAGCTTTTCTTCAAAGGAGAAAGCATCTTTTAAGTTCATGCCTGCAGTCAACATCTGCAGTGATTTTGGAGCCCCCCAAAATAAAGTCTCTCACTGTTTCCATTGTTTCCCCATCTATTTGCCATGAAGTGATCAGACCGGATGCCATGATCTTAGTTTTTTGAATGTTGAGTTTTAAGACAGCTTTTTCACTCTCCTCTTTCACTTTCATCAAGAGGCTCTTTAGTTCTTCTTTGCTTTCTGCCATAATGGTGGTGTCATCCGCATATCTGAGGTTACTGATATTTCTCCCAGCAATCTTGATTCCACCTTGTGCTTCATCCAGTCCAGCATTTCACATTATGTATTCTCAATGTAAGTTAAATAAGGAGGATGATAATATACAGCCTTCACGTACTCCTTTCTCAATTTGGAACCAGTCTATTGTTCCATGTCCAGTTCTAACTGTTGCTTGCTGATCTGCATACAGACTTCTCAGGAGGTAGGTCAGGTGGTATGGTTTCCCATCTCTTTAAGAATTTTCCACAAGTTGTGGTGATCCACACAGTCGAAGACTTTGGTGTAGTCAATAAAGCAGAAGTAGATGTTTTTTTGGAACTCTCTTGCTTTTTCGATGATCCAGCGGATGTCGGCAATTTGATCTCTGGTTCCTCTGCCTTTTCTAAATCCAGCTTGAACATCTGGAAGTTCATGGTTCACATATTGTTGAAGCCTGGCTTGGAGAATTTTGAGCATTACTTTGCTAGTATGTGAGATGAGGGCAACTGTGCCATAGTTTGAACATTCTTTGGCATTGCCTTTCTTTGGGACTGGAATGAAAACTGACTTTTTCCAATCCTGTGGCCACAGCTGAGTTTTCCAAATTTGCTGGCATATTGAGTGCAGCACTTTAACAATATCATCTCTTAGGATTTGAAATAACTCAACTGGAATTCCATCACCTCCACTATCTTTGTTCGTAGAATACAGCTCATCATTTACTCAGTTGTCCAAGTGAGAAATCTAGATGTCATCTTTTCCTTTTTTCTTGCCCTGACTCCCCTATAACCAATTAATCACTAAATCTTAGCATAACTATTTCCTCAATACCTCTCAAATCTACTCCCAAAGTTCCATTCCTATAGCTAAATAGAACTTAGCCATTGTCAGCTCTTGATTGAATTGCCACACAATATCCTAACTCCCCGCTCAACAGTCCTTAAACTTCTGACAGAGCGATATTCACAAACCAGATCACATCATTCTGCAGCTTAACATTTTTCATGGCTACCTTTTAACTTCAGTGGGCAAGAAATGCAACATTATATAAAATCTTTCAGGAATGAAATGCTAACTCTTTGTACAGCTGTATCACTCTATACGGGCTTCCCAGGCACAGTGATAAAGAATCCGCCTGCCAATGCAAGAGACACAGGACATGTGGGTTTGATCCCAGGATCAGGAAGATTCCCTGGAGTAGGAAATGGCAACCCATCCAGTATTCTTGCTTGGAGAATTCCATGGACAAAGGAGACTGTTGCGCTACAGTCCATAGGGTCGGAAAGAGTCAGATATGATTGAGCATACACACACATACATCACTCTATACACCTTTCATACCACCATACACTTTTTGTGGACCAGCTTCAGTGTGGTACTCTGAGTCTTGATGCTGAATCAGATACACTTGTAGGCTGTATTCAAACCTTAGGAAAATCTCTGGTAGAGGCCTAATTACATGTTATCATAACTATCTTTCTTCCCTTGTTTTCAGTCCCTTTAAAGGAAGAAATTTATTTCATTTCTGGACCCTCCCCCAACACCTGGCACATAATAAAAATTCAACAAGTCTTTGTTAAGTGCATGTCTGATTATAATTGTGAAAGTATAAAGTTTCTGTTCTTAGTATATTCATTGTCTATTCTTTATCAAAAAATATGGTATAAGGAAACTTTAATCTTGTTGCCAATTCAAATGAATTCAGAGATTGAATAATCACAACTAAAGAATAATAAAAAGGTCAAAGTGAAAAAAAAAATCCAGTGTTATAATAACCAAAATTATGAACTACACAAAGTCTCTAAGAATAATTTTATTTATTCTTTTCAAAGATGCTTTTAAATAGGTTTAATTGGTCTATGCCTCGAGGTGATACTTGACTTTATATTTGAATTTAAAGTGTTAAAAATATAAGATTTGATATGCTCAAAGCAAGAACAGGGACAAATATAACCTATTTCACCCAGCAACTACTTTACAGTCTTCCAGATTTGTAAAGACCAACGTGCAAAGACTTAAAACAAAATCTGCCTCCAGTGGGTAGGTGGCCCAGTCTGACAAAGAGAGCAAAAATGCAATGAATCTGAATTTCAACAGCATTAGTAATTTACATTTCACCTTCCACAAACATCAACAACAGAAAAGTCTGAAGCTGTGACTCCCAGTTACGATTGTAAGGATACACTCGTATCCTCCTCAATTCTGTCTCATCACAACAAAGATCTGGAGTGACGGACATTAAAGCCCTCTGCGTGTCATAGCTCTTGGGTCTCAGACAGACTGTGTTATGGCTCTCAGGTCTCGAACGGACGATGTTACAGCTCTTAGACAAATCAGTGTTACAGCTCCATGTTACAGCTCTATTTTATTTAGAAAATAGCAGGAAAATCCATCTTCAAAGCATGAGGGCATGTCGACCCTAAGATGCAAAGAGAAGAGCATGGGGGAGCACACCAGCACGCGGGAGAGAGAGACCCCCGGGCCCTTTGGCTCCTCTTTTTATTTGTCTTTTCCCCCCCCTGGGCCTGCCCTATGTAAATTGGGCTAGCCAAGAGTGTCCTTTGTTCTACCTGAGGTCCTCACTCCGGTCCTTGGACCTTCCTTTGTTCTATTTTTGAGGGTTCTTCCCTTTGTTATCTTTTAGCCACCACCATTCTGGACTCCTGCTTCCTATTCTAACTACCTAACATGATCATATATCATCTCAGTTGTACTTAAAATAATCTCAAGGGATAACATAAAAATTTTTTAACATCTAAACTAGAAATTCACTTCCATGTTAGAAACGGATGTCACATTTTAGATTTTGTACTAAGGATTGCCAATCAAACAATGATTTGGGAATATAGAGACTCACACTGAACATGCTATATGGAATAATAAGACCTATTTGCAAATAAGAGGGAGTCCATTGTTTAATTTTGTTAGGATCACATTGTGTATTGATTTTAATATTTTAGACAAAACTTTCATAACAAATCATGCAGAAATTTATAATTATGGATATATTTCAGTGATAAAATAGCTATTCATATAAATGTTTTAGTATACAGAATAGTTCAACACTATTCCCATAGTTAAAGAGATCAGTATAGCACTCAAGGGTAAACTAGACAAAATAGAGGAAAAAATAAAGCTGCTACATGAGTACACAGGAAATAGGCTCTCAGAAATTAAAACAATAGTAGACTCTAGAAGTTGTAGAATCTAAATGATGCATATGAACTTATTTCATTTACAAAACAGAAACAGACTTACAGATCTCAAAATCAAATTTATGGTTACCAAATGGGAAATGTGGAGGGAAGTGATAAATGAGGAGATAGAGATTACCATGTGTGTGCCATGCTGTATGTAAAACGGCGGCATAACACTGCCTTCAGAAAAACGAGGGGAAGCAGGGAGGCCCATTCGGGGCTAATGCGGTCGTTCAGCTGAACAGGATGGCGACCTGGACCAGAGTGATCGGCAAAAGGAGTCAGAGAGAAGCAGCTACAGTCAAAAACTAGTTTAGAGGCAGCATTTACAGGACTTGCCAATGGATGAGGAAAGGAAAGTGGAAAACATGATTCTTAGGAATTTGGCTTGAATAATGGTCGTATTTTTTACAACACGAGAAAACTGAGGATGATACAGTTCTGGAGAGTACAATCAAGGGTTTGACATTGGATATACTTTGTGTGTTTGTGATGCCTATTAGACATCCAAGTGCGGCTGTCAGGCACTTGAGTTCTCAGGAAAAAGTTTTTTGATGCAGATATGGAATAGAATATTTATAGCCTCAAGCCAGAAAATATCACCAACAGAAAGAAGACCAAAGACTAGACTCTGATTCCTTTCCTCTTTAGAAATCAGACAGGAGGGAGGCATTCATTAGCCAAAAGGCATGAGAAGAAATGGAGAGTTAAAGTATGAAGAAAACCAGAAACATGAAGTGTCACAAAAGACAAGAAAGAGGGATGTCCCAAGAAGATGTCAATAGACAGTTGTATCTGAAACCAATAAGAGGTAAAGAAACGACAATTTGGTCTGGTGAGATGGAAGCCACTGGTCACTCAGACTGACTAGGGCAGAGTAACAGAGTGAAGCAGGTTCACACCTGTTTAAAACAAGTGGAACAGGCAACAAAGTGGAGGAGATGGAGACAGTTCGGACACCTCTATTCATTAAAATGTGTGAATTCTCTCCTGAAACTAGAGTCTATTCTATGGCTTCCTAATCTTCTACTTTAATTAGTGAGCTTATCAAGAATAAATGATGCTAAGTTTAACGTGTTGTCTGGCACACTCATGTGACTAGATATTATTTGCACTTCCAGATGAATTCTGCAGGCTTCTCTATGCTGTTCTGTGCATTAACTTCAGTCAGGCTCTATTAAATTCTGATTTCTAGTTGGATACAGTCAACAGGAGATACCAGTAGGCGAGAGAAGCTAGGAGGAGACAGAGAGATCAGGGCATTTAGTCTCTGTGTTCTGCCTGTCCAAAGTTTGATAGTAGCTTTCTCCCTTACCTGAGGCCTCAGCTCCTGCTAAGCCCACCTAACTATGGCCACCTGCTAGACTCCAGTAATAGTTATTTTTCCTTGTCCTTTCAAGATCAACGATGATAGTGGATTCCTACTGTTGCTAGCCAGCCCCTGGTTTTTCACTATTCTTGATTGGTTCCCTCAGACCCACCTATTCTTTGTAAACTTCATTATTTCAACTGCCCTTTGGGCTGTTATCTCTCTACCACTGGGACTCTGACTGATAAAACTCTCAAGAAGGATTTGTTGAAAGAACGTGGATTATATTTTTCTTAAAGAGTACATGCCTTACAACCATTGTCAAATATTTTAATCTTTTATGGATTAAGGTAGGACAGTCAGGAATAGTGAAAAAGAGAAGAAAGGGAGTGAAGGAGAGAGAAGAACAGGTTACCTCTTTAGCCAGCAGAATTTTCACTCTGTTTTCACCTGCTGGTGTCTCAGTCCCCAAGTCAATCCTCTTTTGGCACAAAAGCCAGTCTTTCAGAATGTAAGTTCTTAGATGTTAAACACATCTCTTTTTTTGGAATTCCAGACTCCTTCACTTAAATAGCTTTAAATTATTACACTGTCATACTCAAATAACACACTAAAGAATAAAGTGTTCTC
Source organism: Cervus elaphus (assembly GCF_910594005.1). Classification (NCBI taxonomy): domain Eukaryota; kingdom Metazoa; phylum Chordata; class Mammalia; order Artiodactyla; family Cervidae; genus Cervus; species Cervus elaphus. Next base: position 8,653,568 of record NC_057833.1, on the reverse strand, counting down.
ATTTCTCTAGATTGATAATTCAATATTTCAGCCCCCTATGCCACATGTAAAGTTATAATATCAAGTATTTGCTTCCCAGCACAATGGTTTGACCTCAAGACAACTTACAAGGAAGTTTCTCATTCTATAGTCATTGATCTCAGTCACGAAGATTTTGGGGGAAATAATTTTCCCAAGTTGGCAAATTAATAAAAGAGAGGCATGAACTCTTTTGGGTATTTCCTTTAGGAAATGTAGAGAAAAGAATTCTTTTAAGTAAAAAATCATGCTTTGTAGATAAAAGATAATTTTTGCCAGGAAATTAGAGAGAGGATTTTTTTTTATATATTTTATTTATCCTTTTGTGTTGACCTACAAAATTGAATCTAAATTTCTACAGAAAAAAAAATCTATACTGAAAAAGCCTAAAACACATTCAAGTCCTTCCATAGTGGACAAGTCACTTTGCCAATCACAACCAGTTCCCTTTTTCATGTTAACCTATGTTTTGCTTTTGAACCTCAACATAGAAGTAATTCCATTGAACATCACTAGATTTTTTTTTTTCCTTGCAACTATCCTTACATGAATAACCCTTTAAAGGCACTGTCCTAATTACCATACAGAATCACCAAGTTTGGTGTGAATGGCATAGGAAACCTAATTTTTAAAAGAAACTTTGCATGAATAGGTTGGGGAAATAATTTTACCTGTTGTCTAGTAGATATTGTTATCTAGCATTCAATATGACATCCCTGGGAAGTAAGCTTTTATCAGAGATGTTCTCAGTCAGCACCAGAAATAGAGTATTTTCATTTGGAAGGCCCAGAATTGGATTTGCTGCTTTAGAAATAGATATAGACAGATGCATTTGCCAGCACAATGGATTTTCCAGGTAATTTCTGAAGAAGCTTTCAGACTAGTATCCCATTATTCAACTTTTATTTAGACCTTGGGGGATATTTAGGAGCCCAACAGCAAAGTGGCAGAGATGGTACTGAAACAAGAAAGGTAAGCAAATTTTGCTTTGTTTTATGATTAAGTTGCCAGCATTCCAGCCACAGATTGAATGAATTGTGAAAAAGATTTATTAGGAATAAAGCAAAAAAGATATGTTGGTTTACCAGTAAGATTTTTTTCTACAAGAACTCCAGAAATAAGTGACATTATGGATATATTTAATTTTTCCTACAAACTAGCTTTATAAATGCCTTAAATCTGTATTTTAATAAAAAGAAAGCTACAAATCAGTAGCATTTTTATCACCTCTGCCATCCCTACTGCTTCCAGAATTAATAAATTACTGGTTGTGTTAGTTCATCCAGACTGCTATAACAAAACATCACAGACTAGGTGACTTGGAACTCTCTTGCACTGTTGCTGGGAATGCAAACTGATACAGCCACTGTGGGAACAGCATGGAGATTCCTTAAAAAACAGGAATAAAACTAACATATGATGCAACAATCCCACTAATGGGCATATACCCTGAGGAAACCATAGTTGAAAAAGACTCATGTACCCCAATGTTCATTACAGCACTATTTACAATAGCTTAGACATGGAAGCAACCTAGATGTCCATTAACAGATAAATGGAAAAAGAAGCTCTGTGGTACACATACACAATGGAATATTACTCAGCCATAAAAAAGGAACACATTTGAGTCAGTTCTGGTGAGGCAGATGAACATAGAGTCTATTACACAGACTGAGGTAAGTCAGAGAAAAACAAATAAGGTCTATTAAAGCATATACATGAAATCTAGAAAGATGGTGCTGATGAACCTGTCTGCAGGGCAGCAGTGGAGATGCAGACATAGAAAACAGACTTACGGACACAGTGGCGGAAGGAGAGGGTGGCACCTACTGAGAGAATGTCACTGAAACATATACATCACCATATGTAAAATGAGATAGCCAGTGGAAATTTGCTGTATGACGCAGTAAGCTCAAACCCAGTGCTCTGTGACAACCTAGACGGGTGGGATGTGGTGGGAGGTGGGAGGGAGGTTCTACAGGGAAGGGACATATGCATGTATACCTGTGGTGGATTCATATTGATACATGGCAGAAACCAACACGACATTGTAAAGCAATTATTTTTCAATTAAAATAAATAAATTTAAAGTTAAAAAACAACAGAAATTCATTTTTTTACAGTTCTGGAAGCTGGAAGTTCAAGATCAAGTCACCAGCATAGTTGAGAGAGGGGCTTCCCCTGTTACAGAGTACCAACCTCTCTCTGTAACATCATGTGGTAAAAGAGTCTAGGGAGTTCAGTGGGAACTCTTTTATAAAGAATGCTAATTCCACTTATGAGGACGTAACCTTTATTTTATGACCTAATAAGTCCCAAAGGCCCAATCTATAATTGTTGTTGTGTTTAGCTTCTAAGCCGTTTGTGACTCTTTTGCAACCCTGTGGACTGTAGCCCATCAGACTCCTCCATCCATGGGATTTCCCAAGCAGGAATACTGGAGTGGGTTGCCATTTCCTTCTCCAGGGGATCTTCCCAACTCAAGGATCACATCCACGTATCCTGCTTGGCAGGTGAATTCTCCACCACTAAACCACCACGGAAGCTCCCACTATAATACCAACACTTTAGTAGGTAGGGTTCTCTCACCATATGAATTGCGAGTAGTGGAGGGAGGTTGGGAGAGGACACAAACATTTATTCCATAACACTGGTTATTCCGTGACAGTGGATTAGAAAGCATATGGGAAGCACACAGGTAAAGGAATGAGAGACTAAGAAGAAAAAACATTAACAGTTTATAATTAATAGTGGTTAAATTACTATACAAATATTTATATATGTTTTTCTTCCACAGCTTCTCCTTCAAATGGTTGCCATGTAAACTGAGATTTAGAAGGCTGAAGCCCTTGAGATTTGCAATGTTTATTGGTTAAAACGATGCATTTTACTCATTCATTTCAGGGTAGTGCTAAACTCACTCACATAGCAGCTGGCAACTGTCCTTGGAGCTGCTGCCTTGAAGTCACTAGTTAGAAAAGGCTGCAAAAGCAAGCCCTGAAAAATCAAATGTAGACAATTTCTCAGCGATTATGGTACAATAGTTATAATACTTCTTTCTATACTTGAATGAAAGAATTACAATAAGTCAAGGACAGAATATATTTGGCACAGAGTTATCAAAATATGTATGCATGTGTGTATGTGCATGTACATATATATATGAAAACAGAAAAAATATCATTCCAGAAGCTTGGAATCAAGAGGAGGAGTTATAGTGGGACATTGCTGAGAGGTTTAAATAAACACTATTAGATAATGTCTTGCCAAGGCGGACTTTGGGCCCTATTTTAATCATTAACTGATGTTTAAGATGTGAATTATCTCTAATTCACTTCTAAAATTATTTACAAAAGGATAAATTCCTGAATTATGTTCCTCTGGTTTTCTTTTACTCTGTATAGGCAGTCTCTGAGTTCTACTGCTTCTTCAGACATAGCATTTTCCAGATCCATCAGCTTTTTCCGCACAACTCACAAGCCTCTGCCTGACTTGAAACTTTTATCACAGAATCAAAGATTCTTTAAATTTCAAGGACATGAAATGGCACCTAAATCAATCCAGGATATAAATCCCCTCTATACTAGAGCACCCCTGACTGACAGCCACCCTGTCTCAACAGAAACAATTCCAACAAAAGGGGTGGGGGAGCAAGATCCAGTTCATGGGCAGCCTATGTTACTTGCTAACTAGATGACTATGAAATAATCACTTGACTGTTTGGCAAATAAAAATAAAAATATTATCCATTTATACTGACTGTATGTAAAACTCTTTATAACCTCTGAAAAATCTATAAAAAGTGCTATTAAAATTTAATTCATTCTTTATTATTTTACCAATCAGCCTACTCTACTTCTATCCATCTCTTTTTATTACAAGTCTCCCATCCTCCCTTAAAAATGGCCAAAAATGTTTCCCTAAAGTTCCACCTAGGATGACAGAACAGTCTAGTAGTATTGTTGCCTCTGAATATCATGAGGATGAGAAGTTCTTGCCATGGCCACAAGATCAGGCATAGCTATGGCATCAATAAGGAACAATGTCTATTAGATAAAAACAATCTGTTAAATTATTTCAAAATCTTGATGGAACATTACTGATTGTGCCAGTAATAATGTCTTAGTTTGTGATTTCTTCCAGCCAATGACTGTACCTCTTAAAACTAAATATACAAGATTGAGGTATGGTATAATAACACTGCTGCTTTAAAAGGGGCCCAGACAACTAAATCTTGGACTGCTCTGCTGAAGGTTGCTCAAGCTCTGCAATATTCCATTAGGCCCCACATATAGTAGACCCTTATTTCTAATTTCATATCCATTATTTGCTGCCATAAACTTGTTTGATAGACCTTCAGTAACAGATTGGTTGTGGTTTTTTTACCCCAAGCTTTTCAACCCCAGCACCTCAGTTAGCTGCATGCATGCACGCCTCCCTCCATAAGGCCAGCCCCGTTCTCAGTCTCTATGTGCACCTCCTCCTGCACACCCACACTGAGATTCTCACCCCTATCACAGCACAGACATTCTGTCTTATGCCACGCTAAACCATTTTCATGTCTGTCTTTCTTAATGAGTCATAAGCTCCTTCAGTTCAGTTCAGTTCAGTCGCTCAGTCGTGTCCGACTCTTTGCGACCCCATGAATCACAGCACGCCAGGCCTCCCTGTCCATCACCAACCCCTGGAGTTTACTCAGACTCATGCCCATCGAAGCTCCTAGATGCCTGAAAATATGATGAATGAATAAGGTAAACAACAAAGGACTCATTTAACAAATGGCAATAGAAAGAATATCTCTGTTTTTCCCTCTACTTTATTTATAATATTTTCTATATAAGAATATATTCCTGATACGGATTGATCCATCAAGAAATATAAATTTATTTATTGCCATCTAAATTTTATTTTAATACAAATTCAAACTCAGAAAAAGCCTAATGATATAGACATGTTGTGTGGGGAAGCATTCAAGTTGCTCATGATGGGAAACTGACCTTTGCTTCTAGATCGTTGAGGAGAGATCTCCCAATGCCATACCTATCAGTCAGAGTTTATAACAACAACAACAACTTGCAGGAGTGGGGGAGAAAAGGGAACCCACCTACCCTGTTGATGGGAGTGTAAACTGGCATAGCCACCATGGAGAACAGTATGGAGGTTCCTTAAAAAACCGAAAATAGGGCTTCCCTCGTGTCTGAGTGGTAAGGAATCCACCTGCCAAAGTAGGAGACATGGGTTTGATATCTGGTCTGGGAAAATCTCACATGAATCAGAGCCACTAGGCCCATGCACCACAGCTATTGAGCCTGAGCTCTAGAACCCAGCAGCCACAACTCCTGAGATTGCATGCCACAACTACTGAAACCTGTGTGCCCTAGAGCCCATGTTTCGCAACAAGAGAAGTCACCACAATGAGAAACCCACACACTGCAACGAACAGTAGCCCTGGCTCACCACAACTAGAGAAAGGTCCATGCAGCAACAAAGACCCAGCACAAATAAAAATAATAAGCAAATAAAAACAAAAACAAAAACAAAAATCAAACTACCCTATGACCCAGCAATCCCAATCCTGGGCATGGACATAGAGAATCCCATAATTCAAAAGGATACATGCACCTCAATGTTCATAGAGGCACTATTTACAACAGCCAAGACACGGAAGCAACCTAAATGTCCATCACCAGAGGAATGGACAAAGAAGATGTGGTACATATGGAATAGTGTACACAGTGGAATACTACTCAGCCATGAAAAAGAAGAAAATAATGCCATTTGCATTGACATGAAAGGACCTAGATATTGTCATTCTGAATAAAGTCAGTCAGACAGGAAAGAGAAATATCATATGATATCCCTTATATGTGGAATCTAAAAAGAAATGATATAAGTGAAATTATTTACAAAATAGAAACAGACTCACAGACTTAGAGAATGAACTTATGGTTATCAGGGGAAAGGACAGAGGGAAAGGATAGTTAGGAAGTTTGGGATTGACTTGTCTGCACAGCTATGCAGATAACCAACAAGGACCTGATGTGTAGCACATGGAACTGTGCTCAATGTTATGCGGCAGTCTGGATGGGAGGGAAGTTTGGGGGAGAATGGATACGTGCATACGTGTGACTGAGTTGCTCTCCTGTGCACCTGAAACTATCACACCATTGTTAATCAGCTATACTTCAACATAAAATAAAAGTTTAAAAAAAAGGATAAATGTAAAAACTAAATTAGATTCAGTCAGTTCAGTTCAGTCACTCAGTTGTGTTCGACTCTGCAACCCCATGAATCGCAGCACACCAGGCCTTCCTGTCCATCACCAACTCCCAGAGTTGACTCAAACTCATGCCCATCCAGTCGGTGATGCCATCCAGCCATCTCATCCTCTGTCGTCCCCTTCTCCTCCTGCCCCCAGTCCCTCCCAGCATCAGGGTCTTTTCCAATGAGTCAACTCTTCACATGAGGTGGCCAAAGTACTGGAGTTTCAGCTTCAGCATCAGTCCTTCCAATGAACACCCAGGACTGATCTCCTTCAGGATGGACTGGTTGGATCTCCTTGCAGTCCAAGGGACTCTCAAGAGTCTTCTCCAACACCACAGTTCAAAAGCATCAATTCCTCAGCGCTCAGCTTTCTTCACAGTCCAACTCTCACATCCATACATGATTACTGGAAAAACCATAGCCTTGACTAGACAGACCTTTGTTGGCAAAGTAATGGCTCTGCTTTTTAATATGCTATCTAGGTTGGTCATAACTTTCCTTCCAAGGAGTAAGCGTCTTTTACTTTCATAGCTGCAATCACCATCTGCAGTGATTTTGGAGCCCCCCAAAAATAAAGTCTGACACTGCTTCCACTGTTTCCCCATCTATTTCCCATGAAGTGATGGGACCGGATGCCATGATCTTAGTTTTCTGAATGTTGAGCTTTAAGCCAATTTTTTCACACTCCTCTTTCACTTTCATCAGGAGGCTTTTCAGTTCCTCTTCGCTTTCTGCCCTAAGGGTGGTGTCATCTGCATATCTGAGGTTATTGATATTTCTCCTGGCAATCTTGATTCCAGCTTAGGACTACCTAATTTAACGTTTATAATTACATACAATGTCTATAATAAACACATATAGTAGAAAGGAATTTTCACATTTTTAAATAAGAAATATAAAAGTACTGCGATTATCAGTAAGCTTCCAGACCCTGGGGCCTCTAGTTCATTCTTCTGTGTTTCTAGAACATGGGTAGAAAACTGCAGTCTGTAAAGGGAATGAAAACAGCTGTCAGAGCAAATGGAGGACAATGATTGATACATCCAAGTAAGCTGACATAGTACATGATTACGCAAGAGTATGTTACTCCTCTTTTTAATCTGTTTGTTGTCCCTCCGGAATTCAAACCAGGGACTGATTTATTCCCTAGATATGCTTTCCCTCACCATAATGCAGGCACTGACCAGGCAGTGAAAGTAACAGAGATAAATGTGACAGAGGGCTGCTTGTCTGAAGGATTTCTGATGAGTCAGTGGGGATGGGCATGCATCCAAGTGGCACAGGAGTTATGATGCAGTGAGGCCCAAGAAAGAGGGCAGTCAGAACGGTCTTCCGGAAGCAAATACCCATGCATTATACTTTGGGATTTTAAAATTGAGCACACTGGAGAAAACATGAATTCTAAAGTAAGCCCCAGAGAAATCTTTTCTGAGTTCCCAACACTTCTGTGTATAAATATTCAATAGTTGATCTGTTGCAGATAGGATTCTGTAAACAAATTCAGACATGACCTTCATTTGCTATGTGCTGTGGCAGGAATAACGAAGCTCCAACAAACACTGAAAGCTCCTGGTTCCATTATAATAGCAACACTGGCTTCTTAGAAGAGCCACAGACCACTGGCAGAAGGAATTTTGAATACTTTAATATTTCTTTTAAAGCCATGGCAACCGTGAAACAACTGTAGAAATAGAAGGTGTGAATTCTTGACATATTTTTTTTCGTGTCTAGTATTCTGAATTTGCACATAAAAAACTCATAAAATGTATAATGCTGAAAGGGAAAGACAACATTATACTTAATATTATACTTATGATATTATGAATGTGAGGTGGCCAAAGGATCTTTTGTCAGAGAGTCACCGAATAATTTCAAGTTGATAGGATTTTTTTAAATGGTTTGTCATTTTGAAGGTATTTATTACTTTGAAAAAAAAAAAAATCAGCCATTCAGACATTGAAGAAATGTCATAGGTTTTTCTAGATTTTATTCCATACATTTTTATTAGGCCAAAAATAAGACAAATGACCACATTAATGAACAGATTTTTATTTCACTGAAAATAATATCTGGATTTTTCGGCTCTTGATTTTTACAGACCATGGCCAATGGCCTCAAAATAGCTCCATGAGTTACTGAAAAACATATCTGAGGATTCACTAATCTATTTAGAAGCAGTAGTATTATGTTTTCATGATTGAAAGTAAACAATGAAATAAATTTCTCTTTTGTACAGCTTTTCTCTAGGATTTAATACACTACTGCTTAATATTAATTCAGTGATCTTTCTTGTCATACTTATTCACATCTTAAAGAGAATAAGAGTGAATTCTTAAACAGAATAAAAAGACAGAATTCACTTCTCTTTAAAAAAATGAAAGGAAAAAACCCCACATATTTGTCTTTATATCTTTATCAACAGCCAAAATGTATGCATGTCATCTAGCTTCATAATGGAATTATATATTGTTCAGAGTACTAGGTACAAATATTTTATTACTATTAATGTTTTTAACATCACAATGACTAATGCATTGTTACTGGAAAATCAATTGCTTGAAATAACTTTAGAAAATGATTCAGTTGAAAGATGATTGAGGCTGCATCTAAATAAAATTTCTAAGTACTAGTGAAGCATGAATCATGATTTTTAACTCAAAGTGTATTGTTTTACATTTCCCACATACTCTCTAACGACAAGATCTGCTATGAAAACAAATGAGTGGAGGTTCTCTCTATATACCTAATACTGCTGAACACCGAGATTTTACATTTTAGTTATAACATGCTCATAGGAACTTTCCAAATCTTAATTGAAGAATCACTATCAAATCTGGGCTTTCGCATTTGCTGATTTCAATGGAAGCAATGGCTGTTGGGACACTCTTTTTAACAGATTAGTCAAAGCCCCTATACCAAATGTTTTATTTTGTGTTTCGTTACAACATAATGACCAGTTTAGTTGCTCCATTCCCTCATTACAACTTAAACATGACCACTAATATCCATATTTAAGCTGATGATCACAGACTAAATCTATGATAAAGCCTTAAAAGAAAATCAAGACACATGCCCTCCTGATTACAGCCTTCTAAATCATGAATCCCTGGTAAGGAAGAACATTGTTGCCTTTATTGTTGAATCACCAGTGCCCAGCACATAGTTTTGATAAACAGATGTTTGCATAATAAAACTTTACCATTGGTTAGTCATATCAACATAAAATACGAAGAACATCCCAATTTCTAAAGTTAAGGCTATGGCTACCTGCCCGCCCTCTGAATTTCTATAGCGTTTCTCTAAAAAACACATATGATCCTTTGCATTACCTTCAATGAGATTTTTTTTCCTTTTCTCCTATTTCCTTTTTTTTAATGAAGGTTTTTTATTTGTTCTTGTGCCACACCATGCAGCATGTGGGATCTTAGTTCCCTGATCAGGAATAGAACCCAGGCCCTCTGCACTGGAAGCATAGGGTCTTAACCATCAGAGAAGTCCCATCTCTTTCCTTTCTTTTTAAATCTGATAAATGTCATTTCTTTAAACAGGGAGTAAACACCTGGAGAATAGGAGCTCTGTCACATGTTTCTTTATAATCTCAAATATTCTTATAAAGTATAAAGTTCGAGAAATAAACTCAGATTGAAACATAAATTCTACTTTCTTCCCATATATACTTCCCATACACTACATTCATTCTTTTATAACCTTATGGTTTTATTCATGAATTTGAGAACTCACAATAAGGGCAATCTATTAATTAAATCTACTGAATTTGCATGTATATCAAGATAAAATTAATCAAAGTCTGATGATTTTAAAGCTATTTGCAGATGGAAAGATAATTTTTAAGAGGAATTTCTTGGAGCATAGTGACCTTTAGAGTTCCTTCACACTCCACTCTCAACATTAAGCTATATGCCTTTCATGGCCAAGTATCTCCTGGGATCTATCAATGTGAGTCTTTGAGCTCATTCTGCATAAGGAACTAATGTGGGAACTTATTCAGGTGTCAGGCCAAGGACAAAGATTGAAAAGCAACATGTACTAGGAAGATCTTGCCATTCAGAGTTTCCAAGGCAAAGTTGCCATCAGCCCCTTACCAGTGTCACAGGTGTTTCCTGACCTTAGAAAGGCCAATAAAGAGTTAATGGGAGGACTGAATTTATCCTGCAGTTGAGGTTTGGAGAACACAACAAAGAGGCACTGTCAGGTCCCTCAATAGGCAACTGACAGCCTGCTTAACTCCTAAAACAAAAGGCCACAGGGATGCAAACCACTCAGCCTTGTCCCACCATCCCTGGAAGCTCACAGTTTAAAATGCCCCTCACAGCCAGACCTGAACTGTACTAAGCCAAAAAAGAAAAATTATATCTACAAGGGGCCATCAGTCAAAACAATTACAGAACAAATTCCCAAAGAAACACAGCTTCTGGAAGAGAGACCGTAACCCTGAATAAAAACAGTAATAAGAGCATCAAAAGAGACGCCAAAACTGGAGTACTCACTACCTCCACCACAACCACCATATCCCATGCCGCCATCCTCTCTTGTCAGAGTTTTTGTAATACCTCCTATTGTTCTCCTTATTGTTTCTTCTTCACACAAAAGCCAGATTTTTCTATTGAAAAAGCAAGTCAGAGAGGAGGCATTGTGGAAGATTTTGGCAGCAGAGGCTTGTTTTATGAATCTCGCAAGACCCATCACAAAAACAAAGAGAGCAACTAGGAAAGCAAAAACAAAGACCCACAGATAACATCTATAATAAATCTAGGTGACAAGATATCATCACAAATCACAAAGTGCAGGGAGGTGATAAAAACCACTGAAATTCTTGTGGTATCAGCATTTGTGTGGGAAGAAGTGGAGAGAAAGCACACAGGCTTCTGTTAGCCCTGAGCATGGAAGCCCTAAAACCATTAATAAATACCCTCTGGGAGGTGCAAGGGATCAATCTAAGAGTTTCAGTGGAAACTTTTTAAAATCACAGTGAGTGAAGAAAATTATGATGGGCTATACTACAGTGGTGCTGGAACAGTCTGGGCCATATAAATTCTTGACACTGACACGTCAAAACTTCTTTTCAATAGAAAACCTTACATAATAGAAAAATTGCTTTTAGTAGGATATAACTTGAACAAGTCAGGTGGACAAAGCGACAAGACAGGGAGATATGAACAAAGAAAGAGATCCGTGTAATCTTATGGGAGGGAAACAAAGGAGGTAGATGTCTGAAAATAGAAGGCTGCATGTTATTCACTTAGCAAAAATGAAAGAATAACTATTTAACAAGAAAACTACATAGGGCAAATGTATCCTGTGTATTCTTTTTTTCTACAGTCCTAGAAGATGGAAGAGGAGGAAGAAGAAGAAAGGTCTTATGAAACCAGTAAAGCACAATATATTTACTATGTGGCCTTTTATATGAAACTTTTACCAACCTCTGCTATAGCAGAATGAAGCTATAAATGCTATGTTGAATACTCTTCCTTCTAAAAGTAGATGAGAGAGTAAGCAATATGAAATAATCAGGTAAAGCAGTTATGAGAATAAAAAGAATAAGGAACAATGTTTCTAAATACATATCCACAAAACAGATGAAAACTTTAAGTCTACAGCCCTAATATCTCAAAATAAGAATAAAGAAATTTTTAAAATTGATCAAAACTATATATTCTTTGTCTCTTATAGTCATTGTTTTAAACTCTATTTTGTTTGATATAAGTATCGCTTCTCCAGCTTTCTTTGGATTTACACTTGCATAGAATACATTCTCCCATGCCTCAACAATCAGTCGATGTTTATCTTTAGATCTGAAGTGAATTTCTTATAGGCAGCATATCTGCAGATTTTGTATTTCCTGCTTATCGTTTCAGTCACTTTTTATGTGTTTTGATCAGAACCTTTATTTTATACATATTTAATTCTTGATGAAAGTGAAAGAGGAGTGTGAAAAAGCTGGCTTAAAACTCAAAATTCAGAAAACTAAGATCATGGCATCCAGTCCCATCACTTCATCGCGAATAGATGGGGAAACAGTGGAAACAGTGTCAAACTTTATTTTTCTGAGCTCCAAAATCACTGCAGATGGTGATTGCAGCCATGAAAGTAAAAGACATTTACTCCTTGGAAGAAAAGTTATGACCAACCTAGATAGCATATTAAAAAGCAGAGACATTACTTTGCCAACAAAGGTCTGTCTAGTCAAGGCTATGGTTTTTCCAGTGGTCATGTATGGATGTGAGAGTTGGACTGTGAAGAAAGCTGAGTGCCGAATTGATGCTTTTGAACTGTGGTGTTGGAGAAGACTCTTGAGAGTCCCTTGGACTGCAAGGAGATCCAACCAGTTCATCCTGAAGGAGATCAGTCCTGGGTGTTCATTGGAAGGACTGATGCTGAAGCTGAAACTCCAGTACTTTGGCCACCTCATGTGAAGAGTTGACTCATTGGAAAAGACCCTGATGCTGGGAGGGATTGGGGGCAGGAGGAGAAGGGGACGACAGAGGATGAGATGGCTGGATGGCATCACCGACTCGATGGACACATGAGTTTGTGTAAACTCCGGGAGTTGGTGATGGACAGGAAGGCCTGGCGTGCTGCGATTCATGGGGTCACAAAGAGTCGGACACGACTGAACGACTGAACTGAATTATTGATATGTATGTACTTAGTGCCATTTTAATTGATTTGGGGTTTGTTTTGGTTTGTTTCTTCTTCTTTTGTTCCTTTCCCTCATTATAACTATCTTTAGTGTTATATTTAGATTCTTTCCTCTTTTTAGTGTATCTATAACAGATTTTCATTTGTGGTTACGATGAGGATTATAAATAGCTGTGTGTGTGATTATTTTTGTTCAGTTCAGTCACTTAGTCGTGTCTGACTCTTTGCAACCCTATAGACTGCAGCACACCAGGCTTCCTGTCCATCACCCGTTCTCGGAGTTTACTCAAACTCTTATCCATCGAGTCGGTGATGCCAACCAACTATCTCATCCTCTGTCGTCCCCTTCTCCTCCCACCTTCAATCTTTCCCAGCATCAGAGTCTTTTCAACTGAGTCAGTTCTTCACATCAGGTGGTCAAAGTATTGGAGTTTCAACGTCAACATCAGTACTTCCAACGAATGTTCAGGACTGATTTCCTTTAGGATGGACTGGTTGCATCTCCTTGCAGTCCAAGGGGCTCTGAAGAGTCTTCTCCAACATCACAATTCAAAAGCATCAATTCTTCAGAACTGAGCTTTCTTTATGGTCCAACTCTCACTTTCATACATGACTTCTGGAAAAACCATAGCTTTGACTAGACCAACCTTTGTTGGCAAAGTAATGTCTCTGCTTTTCAGTATGCTGTCTGGGTTGGTCATAGCTTTTCTTCCAAGGAGCAAGCGTCTTTTAATTTCATGGCTGCAGTCACCATCTGCAATGATTTTGGAGACCAAAAAAATAAAGTCTCTCACTGTTTCCACTGTTTCCCCATCTATTTGCCATGTAGTAATGGGACCAAACACCAAGATCTTAGTTTTTTCAATGTTGAGTTTTAAGCCAGCTTTTTCACTCTCCTCTTTCACTTTTATCAAGAGGCTCTTAAGTTCGTTTTCTGCCATAAGGGTGGTGTCACCTGCACATATGAGGTTATTGATATTTTCACCAACAATCTTGATTCCAGTGATTATTTTAAGTTGCTGATTAATATAAATGCATTTCAACTACCCTGCATTTTTATTTCACTTCTCCCATGATCACTGCTTTTGATATCATATTTTATTTTTTTGTTTGTTTTGTGTGTCTCTTAAATACTTACAGCAATATATAGGCGATTTTACTACTTTCATCTTTTAACTTTTCTACTAGCTTTGTATGCAATTGATTTACTGCCTTTACTATATATTTGCTTTATCAGTGAGATTTTTTCCTTTTGTAATTTTCTTGTTTCTAGTTCTGGCCTTTTATTTTTCATTTTGAGAAGTCCCTTTAGCATTTCTTATATAGCTCATCTGGGGATTCTACACTCTTTTTGCATTTGCTTGTCTCTTAAACCTTCAACCAAGAATACTTCCTCTAGAAAGGCTTTTATTGAGATTTGATAGTAAGATCAAAACTTTTGGTGATAAGCAAAAGATGAAAGCAGCAAAATCACTGTATTTTCAAAACTTATCTCCTAACTATTCATTTCTGGGGTTCCAATTACAGTGATGTTAGAATTTTTACCATGTCTGTATATCCATATGGCTTGTACCTTATTTTTCTGTAATAATTCTTCAATAAGAATTCACTCTTATTCATCTTGTGTTCATTCTTAGTCTTCATTTATGAAATAATTTTTGGTTCACTTCTAATTCTTCCCAGAGTCTGTCACCTCTCTTTTCAAATTTTTCCTTTCTCTAATCACTATGTTTCTGTGACAAAGGAGGCATGAATATCACGGGGAAAAGAACTCTCTTCAATAAATAGTGTCTGGAAAGTTGGACAGCTACATGCAAAAGAACTAAACTGGATAACTTTTTCATACCATATACAAAAGGAAACTCGAAATGAATGGATAACTCAAATGTGAGACCTGAAACCATAAAATTCTAGTCAAACTTAAAAGCTTTGCATAGGCAAGGAAACCATCAACAAAACAAAAAGGCAACCTTCTGAATAGGAGAAGATAATTGCAAAAGATATATTTGATCAGAGGTTAATATCCAAAATGTACAAAATGCTCACTTAAGTCAATATCAAAGAAACAATCTGATTAAGAAATGAGGAGAGAACCTGAATAGGCATTTTTCCAAGGAAAAGATACAGACAGCCAACTGACAGATGCTCAAAATCACCAATATCAGGAAGATACAAATTAAGGCCACAACAAACCACCATCTCATCCTTGTCTGAATGTCTGTCATCAAAAAGACAGCAAATAACAAGTGTTGACAAGCATGCGGAAAAAAAGGGACCCCTTGCATTACTGGTGGGATTGTAAATTGGTTCAATCATTATGGAAAAAAATGTGGAGTTTCCACAAAAAGGTAAAAATAGGACTGCCATATGATTCAGCAATTTCACTTCCTGGTATTTACCAAAAAAAACCAAAAACATTAATTTGAAAATATATTTGCACTTCAATTTTCACTGCAGTACTATTTATATTAGCCAAGATCTGGGAGCAACCTCAGTGTCTATCAATAGATATACAGATTAAAAAGATGTGTGGTATATATATATATATATATACATATATATATATATATACACACACACACACACACACGTATGAAGTGGCTTAATACTCACCACTTAAAAAGGTGAAATCTTGTCATTTGGGACAAGATGACTGGATCTACAGTATACTATGCTATGTAAAATAAGTCAGACAAAGACATATACTACATGACCTCACATATGTAGAATCTAAAAAACAAAACAAAAACACAGGGAACAAATGGGTAGTTTCCAGAAGGTGGGTGGCTGGGTGGATGAAATAGTTACAGGGGTTTAAGCTATATACTAAGTCACAAGAAGGAATATACAGCATAAGGAATATGGTCAATTACACACAGTAATAACTTTGCACAGGGACAAAAAGCTAGTAGACTTATCATGTTCATCATTCCATAATGATGCAATTTTCACATCATTATGTAGTATACCTAAAACTAACAAAATAGTGCACATCAAATATATTTCAATTAAAAAAATTGTATGTTAACTCTATAAGTTTTTAAACTTCTTAATAAGGATGTTCAAACCAGTTTAGTCGCTCAGTCGTGTCTGACTCTTCATGACCCCATGAACTGCAGCACGACAGGCCTCCCTGTCCATCACCAACTCCCAGAGTTTACCCAAACTCATGCCCATCCAGTCGGTGATGCCATCCAACAATCTCATCCTCTGTCATCCCCTTCTCCTCCCACCTTCAATCTTTCCCAGCATCAGGGTCGTTTCCAATGAGTCAGCTCTTCGCATCAGGTGGCCAAAGTAGTGGAGTTTCAGCTTCAACAGTCCTTCCAATGAACACCCAGGACTGAACTCCTTTAAGACTGACTGCTTGGATCTCCTTGCAGTCCAAGGGACTCTTCAAGAGTCTTCTCCAACACCACAGTTCAAAAGCATCAATTCTTCAGTGCTCAGCTTTCTTTATAGTCCAACTCTTACATCCATACATGACCACTGGAAAAACCACAGGCTTGATTAGACAGACCTTTGTTGGTAAAGTAATGTCTCTGCTTTTTAATATGCTGTCTCGGTTGGTCATAACTTTCCTTCCAAGGAGTAAGCGTCTTTTAATTTCATGGCTGCAATTGGCATCTGCAGTGATTTTAGAGCCCGCAAAAATAAAGTCAGCCACTGTTTCCCCATTTATCTGCCATGAAGTGATGGGACTGGATGCCATGGTCTTAGTTTTCTGAATGTTGAGCTTTAAGCCAACTTTTTCACTCTTTTACTTTCATCAAGAGGCTCTTTAGTTCTTCTTCACTTTCTGCCATGAGGGTGGTCATCTGCATATCTGAGGTTATTGATATTTCTTGTTGCAATCTCGATTCCAGCTTGTGCTTCTTCCACCCCAGCATTTCTCATGATGTACTCTGCATATAAGTTAAAGAAGCAAGGTGACAATATATAGCCTTGACGTATTCCTTTTCCTATTTGGAACCAGTCTGTTGTTCCATGTCCAGTTCTAACTGTTGCTTCTTGACCTGCATACAGATTTCTCAAGAGGCAGGTCCGGTGGTCTGGTATTCCCATCACTTAAAGAATTTTCCACAGTTTGTGGTGATCCACACAGTCAAAGGCTTTGGCATAGTCAATAAAGCAGAAATAGATGTTTTTCTGGAACTCTCTTGCTTTTTCGATGATCCAGCGGATGTCGGCAATTTGATCTCTGGTTCCTCTGGCTTTTCTGAATCCAGCTTGAACATCTGGAAGTTCATGGTTCACATATTGCTGAAGCCTGGCTTGGAGAATTTTGAGCATTACTTTACCAGTGTGTGAGATGAGCACAATTGTGTGATAGTTTGAGCATTCTTTGGCATTGCCTTTCTTTGGGATTGGAATGAGAACTGACCTTTTCCAGTCCTGTGGTAAGGATGACTTTCTAGCAAAAGAGAATATTGTTAAATTTGACTAAGAAGTCAAAAATTTGAATAAACTTATAATAATAAAGAAACTGGAAAACCTGCATTGTTAAAAAAGGAATTCCATGAGGGGGTTCAAAAGAGCATACTTGTAAGCATTGATTTGAAGGAAAACACATTTTTATGTTTGTATCTATTTAAGTTGGCTCTGTGCTCAATTATGTCCTACTCTTTGCAACTCCATGGACTGTAGCCCGCCTCGCTCTTCTTTCCATGAGATTTTACAGGACAGAATAGTGGAGTGCGTTGTCATTTCCTGCTCCAGGGGATCTTCCTGACCCAGCAACGGAACCTGCATCTGCATCTCCTGCATTGGCAGGAAGATTCTTTACCACTAGCACCACCTGAGAAGCCCATTTAAATTAGCAGCTCTCAATGAAACACAACTTCCAGGAAGAACAACTTTACCAGTATCTAGAAAAGTGGCACTTGGACATATTCTATTACCTAGTAATTCCCTAAAGAGGTTTTCCCGCAAGAGCATAAGAAGCCATGATCATAGATCTTCACTGCAACAATACTTGAAATAGTGAAGATTTGTAAGCAATTAAATTTTATGTGAAAGGGTTGGATTGATACATTGTAATGCACTCTAACAAATTAATATAATGCACCAGTAAAATGGATACAGCTCAAAATATATGAAGTGAAAAAAGCAAGGTATAGAAAAGTACATAGGTATATGAAACCACTTTGTTAAAATTTTTGAAAAATAAAGAAGCCACTGGCTAAATATTTGATTCAGACATATATATGTAATGAAAACATAAAAATATGGACTAGATACACGTGACATCACAAGGACTGCCTCCAGAGAAAGGAGGAAACCCATACACTAACAGGGAAATGATGGGATTTCAACTTTGATTTTCACCATTTGAAAAAAGAGCTGTAATAAATATGACAAAATGTCAACATGTTTTATTCTGAAAATATACAAAATGTTGTATGAGTCTTAGTCAAAGTTTTAAATTTATATTGACTCCCCTAAAGCCCTTTGTGCCTCCCTTTCCATCTGTTTGGGTCCCATTTTCCTGAGCAGCTGTTGTTCACCAAGTTGTGTCCAACTGTTTGCAACCCCATGGACTGCAACATGTCAGGCTTCCCTGTCCTTCACTATACCCCAGAGTTTGCGCAAAGTGATGCCCACAGAGTCAGTGATGCTATCAAACCGTCTTCTGAGAGATGCCTAGTACTGTTTCCCTCCCCAGAGCAACTCTCCGAAAGCAATCTTTGCCACTTGGGAAGCCCATTTAAGTTGGCAGCCCTCAATAAAACACAACTGCAAGGAAGAACAACTTCACCAGTATCTAGAAAAGTGGGATTTGGGCATATTCTATTACCGAGCAACTCCCTAGAGAGATTATCCCACAAGAGCATAAGAGCCATGTTCCCAGATCTTCTGCCATTTGTATTTATTGTAAACTAAAGTAGGTTATTACTCTGAAATACCTAATTATCTAATTGTTTAATCACTATCCATATATACTTTCCAAACATTACAAATATCAGAGAACAGGTGGTTGCATCTTTGTAATTATAAGGCTGTTATTCTAGGAATGTGGTTTTTCCCAGGTTCCTGAAATCACATCTGCCAGGCAACATTTTACATATTGCATGTAATTCAAGGCTAGCTCAAACGAAAGTGATTAACTTGTATATTGTTTTATCATTAAACTAATGTAAGAGAATTGCATAGGGGGGTTCTAGTATTCACAATACTGAATATAATTGCATGAACATGTCTCAGTTCCCCAGATAAATAGGTTGACAAAACATATGACACACGTTTTATTTAGAGAATGTTTTGCTGGAGGATATACGGTTAGAAAAATATAGGTAGAGGGATGGTTGAGCTTGGAATTAGGCACTTGCTCTCAAGGATGCTTCTCTTTCAGAGTGACCAGGAGACTATGTCCCTATAATGTACAAGCTGGAAAGTATGATGTAACTCACTGACCATGCACTTGCAGGCAGGCTGCCCTGAGTTGGAACAGAAAGCCAGTAACTTTCTATGTCCATTGGATTTCGACTTTCACCTCAGTTTATTTTCCATAGTTTTTAATATAATTCAAGATTCTTTTAATGAGTACACACATTTTTGCAACATAACAAGCAGTTTCTCAACTAGCAAATCCACTGGAAATCTCCCAGAATGTAATTTCTTTAGAAAACTGCTTTGTGAATCCTCCCATAGCCAATATGTCTATGCAAAAAAAAAAAAAAAAATTCCTCAATTTAATGGACCATGCAATTTAACAGACTATTCAATGTTTATCCATTACTTAAACTGTAAGGAAAAAATCAATTTAATAAATGAATTCAATACTAGGAAAATTATTCTAACAGAATATAAAAAGGTATGACAATTTATTACGTTGATTTTTAAAGAGCAATCTATATATGTATTATATGATTGGTATGGTAAAGAAAATAAGTATTTATACTAAGATTAATTTTTGCCAATGTTTGGAAAAAAGAATTATAAAAGAAGTCATTTAAAGCAAAACCTCAATTCTAAGATCTTTACAAGTATAACAGGAATTAGTAAATGTGATAGTTCTATTCCAAGTATAATGAGAAGTTTTAATATAAAATTAAAATTTGACATAATTTATGATGTGGCTAGGCTAATGAAAGGGACTTTTCCTGGTGTCTCAGTGGTAAAGAATCCACCTGCCAACGCAGCACACATTGGGTCAATCATTGTCACGAAGATCCACTGGAGAAGGAAATGGCAACCCACTCCAGTATTCTTGCCTGGGAATCCCATGGACAGAGAAGCCTGGCAGGCTACAGTGATGGGGTTGGAAAAGTCAGACACAACTATAGAGACTAAACAACAACAGAATAATGAAAAGTAAACAATACTGAAAAATATTTGTGCTTGGTTTATCAAACTTCACGGCTATAAAATGAGTGGTAAATAGTATTTATATAACTTTTTGTATTTATATAATTATACTCAAAATTTAGAAAATATCTGATAAACAAATTTTAATACTTCTCCTCCCTAACCTTGGCAGTGATCAAGACCATCCCCATGAAAAAGAAGTGTAAAGAGGCAAAATGGTTGTCTGAGAAGTCCTTAAAAATAGCTGTAACTAGAAGAGAAGCAAAAGGCAAAGGAGAAAAGGAAAGATACACTCATTTGAATGCAGAGTTTCAAAGAATAGCAAGGAGAGATAAGAAAGCGTTCCTCAGTGATCAATGCAAAGAAATAGAGAAAAACAATACAATGGAAAACACTAGATCTCTCTCCAAGAGAATTAGACATACAAAGGGAACATTCCATGCAAAGATGGGTACAATAAAGGACAGAAATGGTATGGACCTAACAGAAGCAGAAGATATTACGAAGAAGTGGCAAGAATACACAGAAGAACTATACAAAAAAGATCCTCATGACCAGATAACCACGATGGTGTGATCACTCACCTAGAGCCAGACATCCTGGAATGTGAAGTCAAGTGGGCCGTAGGAAGCATCACTATGAACAGAGCTAGTGAAGGTGATGGAACTCCAGTTGAGCTATTTCAAATCCTAAGAGATGATGCTGTTAATGTGCTGCACTCAATATGCCAGCAAATTTGGAAAACTCAGCAGTGACCACAGGACCGGAAAAGGTCAGTTTTCATTCCAGTCCCAAAGAAAGGCAATGCTAAAGAATGTTCAAACTACCACACAATTGCACTCATCTCACACGCTAGTAAAGTAATGCTCAAAATTCTCCAAGCCAGGCTTCAGCAATATGTGAACCATGAACTTCCAGATGTTCAAGCTGGATTCAGAAAAGCCAGAGGAACCAGAGATCAAATTGCCGACATCCGCTGGATCATCGAAAAAGCAAGAGAGTTCCAGAAAAACATCTATTTCTGCTTTATTGACTATGCCAAAGCCTTTGACTGTGTGGATCACCACAAACTGTGGAAAATTCTTTAAGTGATGGGAATACCAGACCACCGGACCTGCCTCTTGAGAAATCTGTATGCAGGTCAGGAAGCAACAGTTAGAACAGGACATAGAACAGCAGACTGGTTCCAAATTGGGAAAGGAGTATGTCAAGGCTGTATGTTGTCACCCTGCTTATTTAACTTCTATGCAGAGTACATCATGCAAAATGCCAGACTAGATGAAGCACAAGCTGGAATCAAGATTGCCAGGAGAAATATCAATAACCTCAGATATGCAGATGACACCACCTTTATGTCAGAAATCAAAGAAGAACTAAAGAACTTCTTGATGAAAGTGAAAGAAGAGAGTGAAAAAGCTGGCTTAAAATACAACATTCAGAAAACTAAAATCATGGCATCTGTTCCCACCACTTCATGGCAAGAAGATGGGGAGAGAACGGAAACAGTGACAGACTTTTTTGGGGGTCTCCAAAATCATTGCAGATGGTGACTGTGGCCATGAAATTAAATGACACTTGCTCTTGGAAGAAA
This sequence comes from Cervus elaphus, assembly GCF_910594005.1. NCBI lineage: Eukaryota > Metazoa > Chordata > Mammalia > Artiodactyla > Cervidae > Cervus > Cervus elaphus. Next base: position 8,631,727 of record NC_057833.1, on the reverse strand, counting down.
AGCTATGACCAACCTAGATAGCATACTAAAAAGCAGAGGCATTATTTTGCCAACAAATGTCTGTCTAGTCAAAGCTATGGTTTTTCCAGTAGTCATGTATGGATGTGAGAGTTGGACTATAAAGAAAACTGAGCACAGAAGAATTGCTACTTTTGAACTGTGGTGTTGGAGAAGACTCTTGAGAGTTCCTTGGACTGCAAGGAGATCCAACCAGTCTATCCTAAAGGAGATCAGTCCTGGGTGTTCACTGGAAGGACTGATCGTGAAGCTGAAACTCCAATACTTTGGCCACCTGATGTGAAGAGTTGACTCATTGGAAAAGGCCCTGATGCTGGGCGGGATTGGGGGCAGGAGGAGAAGGGGATGACAGAGGATGAAATGGTTGGATGACATCGCCGACTCAATGGACATGAGTTTGAGCATGCTCTGGGAGTTGATGATGGACAAGGAAGCCTGGCATGCTGCAGTCCATGGGGTCGGAGGGTCACACATGACTGAGCGACTGAACTGAACTGAACTGAATCTTGACAACATTTGATTAGGGAAGATAAAAATTGGAGGAAGAATAAAGAGAAATAGAATTTTTGACACTATACACTAAAATGGTAGTGTATAAAATGGTAATCCAAATATTAATTACTAACCTAAAATTTCTCTCAGGCTGCAGAAAATTATTTAGAGGTCAGTCTTTTTTCTTCTTTTTACCCCCTCTGCCAACCCCCTATCTGGCAACCACTAATCTGTTCCCTGTATCTATAACCTTGATTTTTTTCTTTGTTTTTATTTAAGATCCTACTGTAGGGAATATGCTATGCACAGCCCTGTACTATAATTAACCTGGCTTCTTTGAAAAATAAGAATGACCTTCTCATCAGCCCCAGGCAAAGGGCTGGGAGCAGTAAAAAATACATGGTGAAAAAACATCTTGAAGATGCTGAAGTACTGATGTGACTGATGGAAAACCATTAGTGACTGGTCCCTAGCCAGAGCCTTGAGGGAGTTGTTGAGAAAGAGTGTCACTAGCCAAAGGGCTAAACAAAGTAAAAAACGGCCTGAAGGTTTGACACTGAGGACTGAGCATTGTGTATCTTTACCCCAGATCTGAGATTGCAAAGAAGAGATATCTCCAGAGCATGTACGAGGAAGCAGATGTTAACAATAAAAAGCATGCAAGTAATAGGATCTGGGCTTTTCCTGAGAATGGTACCAGCTGCTTGATCCCCACTTTATTTCTGAGTCTTCTTTTTCCTTATTATTTTGTGTCACTGCTCCCTCAGGTAGGTTTGTTGTTGGCTTGGTCCCAAAATCCTACATATAAGATAATATGGTACTTGTCTTTCTGTGTATGATTTATTTAACTTAGCATAATATCCTACAGGTCCATTAATACTGTTGCAAATAGCAAGATTTCATCTTTTTTTCTGGTTAAGTAATATTCCATTTAACATATATACCATAATCTCTTTATCTACTCATCCATCAATGGACCCTTAGGTTGCTTCATTATCTTGGCTATTGCAAATAATACTGAGGTGAACACACAGGTGTTGAGTTAGTGTTTTCATTTTCTCTGGATAAATATCCAGAAATAGACTGCTGGATCATATGGTAGTTCTATTTTTTAACTTTTTGAGAAACCTCCATACTCTTCCATAGTGGTGACACTAATTTACTATAATTTCCTTAATGCAGACCAGTTTTATTTAATGAGTAAATATTCCATTTTATATTTTTTGCATATTGCTCAAGAACTCAACTGCAAAACAGCCTGACATTTTTGGAAATAAGCAAAACAAAACATTTAAAGTATATTCTTTTATCCAGTTAATACTTACTGAGTGCAGACATTCAATTATGTGTGCCAGGAATTTGGTATAGAATATGGTCCCTGCTCTGAAAAAGAACTTGAAATGCATAGGGTTCAATAATTGAAAAGATAAATCCATCACCTGACATTATTCCTGGAATCTAACCTGTATTAATGTGTGACAGTTAAGTGATATCATACCTATTAGCTTATCCTCGGTTTAGATGTCAGTGGAAAAACATTTCCCAGTTTCACTCTCATTAGGCAGAAAACCATCACTGAGAGGAATAAAATTATTCATGATGCAACTCTGAGATGTAGAAAGAAAAGTAGATACATAGATACACAAATAAAATTCGGTTTTACCAGCAAGGAAGAAAGGAAGAATAACTATGGAAAGGGTCATGTGTGACAGAGAAGTGATGACTTCCCTCGAAGCAAATGTACGATGAGTGTCAGGGAAATTACATCTAGAAAGGAAACTTTGACCAAGGATCTCCTGGAACAAGCATGGATTTAGTGAGGGAAGGTGGTAAGGTAGGTACAGTTCAGACATAAACCCCTTAATGCAAGTCTGAAGCTCAGTGACCAGAATACAGGGTTTGGGAAAATTGGTGAAAACATAGTTCCATTTTTCTAGGAACTGAATTCAGGTTGGAAAGGCATGAACACAAATCAGAGTAAAGTAACTGGAATTACTAAACATGAAAGAAATTTTGGCAAAGAAAAAGCGGCAAGTCCATCTCCTTGGTATAATACCCAGGAAAGAATGGGTTAACCATTGGACTAGACTCTCTTCCAGACATGGGCACACTTAAGTAAAGCTTTACCCTTAAACATTTTTTCAAAGCCAACTGCAGTGATATCCAGTAATTCCAATGGATAGTCCAATATCCATTGGAAACATGTCCCTGAGCGTACTGAACCTGGCTTTCAGGACTGTTCATTGTGTAGCCTGGTAAAGTATGGACCACAGCTAAACTAATGAATGAAAGCTAAATCCACATTCCTCAGATGCTAGAGAACTGACAAAATATTTAGGTTGAAAAGATCCTAGATCTTGAAGCTGTCCTGTGTTGATGCAACCCAAACGCTTGCCAGTTGTCAACCCTAATAACTAAAACACATCCCACATAGTAGCTGGGACAGTGAGACTGCAACTGGGAGTCTGCAACTTGCATGTTCCTGCTTTATGCATAATAATTCTGTGTGCCCTGGACTCTATACTTTCTTAAAATTAGTAGGTTTTTTGCTGAGCAAGCCTATTCTATTCATGAGTTTGAATAATCAAAAACTGAAACCCACTCCACTGGTCTTATAGACATTTCATATGAATAAAATGGCTAACTTGATATTGAGCCAACTACTAAGCAGGTATTACTTGATGTACACCTAACCAGTAGTACCACTGGTTCCATGGTCTTGGTTGAGAATGAGTCTCAAGATGAATGGACAAAGTTTAAATGCCCCAGATTTAGCTGTTAAAGAATGGTTAGCGAGGTGTTGTTGACAAAGAAATAAGTAGAAAACTTCAATTCTTTTGTACATTTATACCTTAGTGAATTAACACTATAGAGCAGTGAGAAGAGTCCTTCAAAGAGAAGCAACATTAGAATGTGAAATTGATAATGGCCTATTCTGGAGAACATACAGAAAATGCCTTTCATCTCTTAAGTTTAACAATTAGACAGTTTGCTTCAAATCTTTTAAATTTTTCGTAAAGGCATTAGCAATCATTTACGGATCCATATGAACCCTACATTAACTTTCTGAGCTGAAATATGATGTTTTAGTTCATAAAAAAAGTTAAAAATATAATTACTGTATCATCCAGCAATTCTACTTCTAGGTATATGCCCCAAAGAACTAAAAACAAATGCAAAGAAATATCTATATGATCATTTTCAAGCAACATTATTCACAACAGTCAAAAGCCAGAAGCAACCCAAGTGTCCACAGATGGATGACAGATAAACAAAAAGTAATATATACATGCAATAGAATATTATTTGGCCTAAAAGAGGAATAGAATTTTGACATATGCTACAACATGGACGAACCTTCAGAACATTATGCTAAGTGAAATAAAACAAATACAAATACTGTATAGTTTCACTTGCAGAAGGTATATCTATAGTAGTCAAATTCACAGATATACAAAGGAAAATGGTGGTGACCAGGGGCTGAAGGTAGTGAGAATGGACAGTTAGACTGGCACACGCTTTTGCAAGATGAAAAGGGTTCTGGAGACAGATGGTAGTGATGGTTACACACAGCATGAATGTACTAAATGCCACTAAAACATACTCTTAAAATGTTTAAGATAGTAATTTTTATGTTATGTATATCTTACCACACTTTGGGGAAAAAAAATGGTGTCTTAATACTCTGAGGCTATAAAGAGCAATATTGCATAGGAACCTGGAATGTTAGGTCCATGAATCAAGGCAAATTGGAAGTGGTCAAACAGGAGATGGCAAGAGTGAATGTCGACATTTTAGGAATCAGAGAACTAAAATGACTAGAATGGGTGAATTTAACTCAGAGGACCATTATATCTACAACTGTGGGCAAGAATCCCTTAGAAGAAATGAAGTAGCCATCACTGTCAATAAAAGAGTCCAAAATGCAGTAGTTGGATGCAATCTCAAAAACGACAGAATGACCTCTGTTCATTTCCAAGATAAACAATTCAATATCACAGTAATCCAAGTGTATGCCCTGACCAGTAATGCTGAAGAAGCTGAAGTTGAACCGTTCTATGAAGACCTACAATACCCTCTGGAACTAACACCCCAAAAAGATGTCCTTTCATTATAGGGGACTGGAACGCAAAAGTAGGAAGTCAAGAAACACCTGGAATAACAGGCAAATTTGGCCTTGGAGTGCAGAATGAAACAGGGCAAAGGCTAATAGAGTTTTGTCAAGAGAATGCACAGGTCATAGCACTCTCTTCCAACAACACGAGAGAAGACTCTACACATGGACATCAAGAGATGGTCAATACTGAAATAAGATTGATTATATTCTTTGCAGCCAAAGATGGAGAAGCTCTATACAGTCAGCAAAAACAAGACTGGGAGCTGACTGTGGTTCAGATCATGAACTCCTTATTCCCAAATTCAGACTGAAATTGAAGAAAGTAGGGAAAACCACTAGACCAGTCAGGTATGATCTAAATCAAGACCCTTACAATTATACAGTGGAAGTGAGAAATAGATTCAAGGGATTAGATCTGATAGACAGAGTGCCTGATTAACTATGGACAGATGTTTGTGACATTGTCCAGGAGGCAGTGATCAAGACCAACACCAAGAAAAAGAAATGTAAAAAAGGCAAAATGGCTGTCTGAGGAGGCGTTACAAACAGCTGTGAAAAGAAGAGAAGCAAAAGGCAAAGGAGAAAGGAAAGATATACCCATTTTAATGTAGAGTTCTGAAGAATAGCAAGGAGAGATAAGAACACCTTCCTCAGTGATCAGTGCAAAGAAACAGAGGAAAATAATAGCATGGGAAAGACTAGAGATCTCTTCAAGAAAGTTAGAGATGCAAAAGGAACATTTCATGCACAGATGGACTCAATAAAGGACAGAAATGGTATGGACCTAACAGAAGCAGAAGATATTGAGAGGTGGCAATAATACACAGAAGAACTATACAAAAAAGATCCTCATGACCCAGATAATCATGATGGCATGATCGCTCATCTAGAGCCAGACATCCTGGAATGTGAAGTCAAGTGAGCCTTAGGAAGCATCACTATGAACAAAGCTAGTGGAGGTGATGGAATTCCAGTTGAGCTATTTCAAATCATAAAAGATGATGCTGTGAAAGTGCTGCATTCAATATGCTGGCAAATTTGGAAAACTCAGCAGAGGCCACAGGACTGGAAAAGGTCGGTTTTCATTCCAATCCCAAAGAAAGGCAATGCCAAAGAATGTTCAAACTACCACACAATTGCACTCATCTCACACGCTAGTAAAGTAATGCTCAAAATTCTCCAAGCCAGGCTTCAGCTATACATGAACCATGAACTTCCAGATGTTCAAGCTGGATTTAGAAAAGGTAGAGGAACCAGGGATCAAATCGCCAACATCCATCAGATCATTGAAAAAGCAAGAGAGTTCCAGTTAAACATCTACTTCTGCGTTATTGACCGTGCAAAAGCCTTTGACTGTGTGGATTGCCACAAACTGTGGGAAATTCTTAAAGTAATGGAATACCATACCACTGGACATGCCTCTTGAGAAACCTGTAGGCAGGTCAAGAAGCAACAGTTAAAACTGGACATAGAACAACAGGCTGGTTCCAAATAGGAAAAGGAGTACGTCAAGGCTGTATATTGTCAGCCTGCTTATTTAACTTATATGCAGAGTACATCATGAGAAATGCTGGGTTGGATGAGTCACAAGGTGGAATCAAGATTGCCGGGAGAAATATCAATAACCTCAGATATGCAGATGCACCACCCTTATGGCACAAAGCGAAGTATAACTAAAGAGCCTCTTGATGAAAGTGAAAGAGGATTTGGAATTAGGGTGATGGTGGCCTCATAGAATGAATTTGGAAGCTTACCTTCATCTGCAATTTTCTGGAAGAGTTTGAGTAAGATAGGTGTTAGCTCTTCTCTAAATTTTTGGTAGAATTCAGCTGTGAAGCCATCTGGTCCCGGGTTTTTGTTTGCTGGCAGATTTTTGATTACAGTTTCGATTTCCTTGCTTGTGATGGTTCTGTTAAGATCTTCTATTTCTTCCTGGTTCAGTTTTGGAAAGTTATACTTTTCTAAGAATTTGTCCATTTCATCCAAGTTGTCCATTTTATTGGCATAGAGCTGCTGGTAGTAGTCTCTTATGATCCTTTGTATTTCAGTGTTGTCTGTTGTGATCTCTCCATTTTCATTTCTAATTTTGTTGATTTGGTTCTTCTCCCTTTGTTTCTTAATGAGTCTTGCTAATGGTTTGTCAATTTTGTTTATTTTTTCAAAAAAACAGCTTTTAGCTTTGTTGATTTTTGCTATGGTCTCTTTAGTTTCTTTTGCATTTATTTCTGCCCTGATTTTTAAGATTTCTTTCCTTCTGCTAACTCTGGGGTTCTTCATTTCTTCCTTCTCTAATTGCTTTAGGTGTAGAGTTAGGTTATTTATTTGGTTTTTTTCTTGTTTCTTGATGTAAGCCTGTAATGCTATGAACCTTCCCCTTAGCACTGCTTTTACAGTGTCCCATAGGTTTTGGGTTGTTGTGTTTTCATTTTCATTCATTTCTATACATATTTTGTTCATGGATTGGAAGAATCAATATTGTCAAAATGGCTATTCTACCCAAAGCAGTCTATAGATTCAATGCAATCCCTATCAAGCTACCAACGGTATTTTTCACAGAACTAGACCAAAGAATTTCACAATTTGTATGGAAATACAAAAAACCTCGAATAGCCAAAGTAATCTTGAGAAAGAAGAATGGAACTGGAGGAATCAACCTGCCTGACTTCAGACTCTACTACAAAGCCACAGTCATCAAGACAGTATGGTACTGGCACAAAGACAGAAATATAGATCAACGGAACAGAATAGAAAGCCCAGAGATAAATCCACGAACCTATGGACACCTTATCTTTGACAAAGGAGGCAAGGATATACAATGGAAAAAAGACAACCTCTTTAACAAGTGGTGCTGGGAAAACTGGTCAACCACTTGTAAAAGAATGAAACTAGAACACTTTCTAACACCATACACAAAAATAAACTCAAAATGGATTAAAGATCTAAATGTAAGACCAGAAACTATAAAACTCCTAGAGGAGAACATAGGCAAAACACTCTCCGACATAAATCACAGCAAGATCCTCTATGACCCACCCCCCAGAATATTGGAAATAAAAGCAAAACTAAACAAATGGGACCTAATGAAACTTAAAAGCTTTTGCACTACAAAGGAAACTATAAGTAAGGTGAAAAGACAGCCCTCAGATTGGGAGAAAATAATAGCAAATGAAGAAACAGACAAAGGATTAATCTCAAAAATATACAAGCAACTCCTACAGCTCAATTCCAGAAAAATAAATGACCCAATCAAAAAATGGGCCAAAGAACTAAACAGACATTTCTCCAAAGAAGACATACAGATGGCTAACAAACACATGAAAAGATGCTCAACATCACTCATTATTAGAGAAATGCAAATCAAAACCACAATGAGGTACCATTACACGCCAGTCAGGATGGCTGCTATCCAAAAGTCTACAAGCAATAAATGCTGGAGAGGCTGTGGAGAAAAGGGAACCCTCTTACACTGTTGGTGGGAATGCAAACTAGTACAGCCGCTATGGAAAACAGTGTGGAGATTTCTTAAAAAACTGGAAATAGAACTGCCATATGACCCAGCAATCCCACTTCTGGGCATACACACCGAGGAAACCAGATCTGAAAGAGACACGTGCACCCCAATGTTCATCGCAGCACTGTTTATAATAGTCAGGACATGGAAGCAACCTAGATGCCCATCAGCAGATGAATGGATAAGGAAGCTGTGGTACATATACACCATGGAATATTACTCAGCCATTAAAAAGAATTCATTTGAACCAGTCCTAATGAGATGGATGAAGCTGGAGCCCATTATACAGAGTGAAGTAAGCCAGAAAGATAAAGAACATTACAGCATACTAACACATATATATGGAATTTAGAAAGGTGATAACGATAACCCTATATGCAAAACAGAAAAAGAGACACAGAAATACAGAACAGACTTTTGAACTTTGTGGGAGAATGTGAGGGTGGGATATTTCAAAAGAACAGCATGTATACTATCTATGGTGAAACAGATCACCAGCCCAGGTGGGATGCATGAGACAAGTGCTCCGGCCTGGTGCACTGGGAAGACCCAGAGGAATCGGGTGGAGAGGGAGGTGGGAGGGGGGATCGGGATTGGGAATACATGTAAATCCATGGCTGATTCATATCAATGTATAACAAACCCACTGGAAAAAAAATAATAATAATAATAAAAAAAAAAAAGAAAGTGAAAGAGGAAAGTGAAAAAGTTGGCTTACAGCTCAACATGCAGAAAACTAAGATCATGGCATCCTGTCCCATCTCTTCATGGCAATTAGATGGCCCAACAGTGGAAACAGTGACAGACTATTTTTTTGGGATCCAAAATCACTGCGGATGGTGACTACAGCCATGTAATTAAAAGATGCTTACTCCTTGGAAGGAAAGCTATGACCAACCAAGACAGCATATTTAAAAGCAGAGACATTATTTTGCCAACAAAGGTCTGTCTAGTCAAGGCTATGGTTTTTCCAGTGGTCATGTATGGATGTGAGAGCTGGACTATGAAGAAAGCTGAGTGCCGAAGAATTGATGCTTTTGAACTGTGATGCTGGAGAAGACTCTTGAGAGTCCCCTGGACTGCAAGGAGATCCAACCAGTCCATCCTAAAGGAAATCAGTTCTGGGTGTTCATTGGAAGGACTGATGGTGAATCTGGAACTCCAATACTTTGGCCACCTGATGCAAAGAGTTGACTTATTGGAAAAGACTCTGATGCTGGGCAAGATTGAAGGCAGGAGAAGGGGACGACAGAGGATGAGATGGTTGGATGCCATCATGGACTCAATGGGCATGAGTTTGAGTAAACTCCTGGAGTTGGTGATAGACACGGAGGCCTGGCGTGCTGCAGTCCATGGGGTCGCAAAGAGTCAGACATGACTGAGTGACTGAACTGAATACTCACCATTTATTCTAAGTTTCTATCAAATTAAACCCTTTAAAAACTAGGTAGTTTAATAAAGAAATGAGAAGAGGGAAGGAGGAGAGAAGAGTGAGTAGGATGGGAAGTTAGGAGGGAGCATCCTCACTAAACTATATGCCGGTGGTTGTGTGTCAGTTCACTATGCTAGGTACCCTGGAGGAGAATTTCATAACACCCAGGAGTCACAGCGGCTTCTTCATTCCTTCATGTGGATGCAACTTATACCAATTTATACGCACCCAAATAAGTGTCTGAATGCCTGGATTATATTCAATTACTCTCACGATTAAGTGGCATAGAAAGAAACTGCAGATTTTGTATGACACTAACAATGCAAGCACAAGAAAGAAACAAGAAAATGAGCTGAAACCTCCCACTTCTAGCATGATTTATGATATCGTCATAAATCATTTCATTATTTATCATATCATTGAAGTTAAAAAAGGAAATACACACAATTTAATCACATCTGATAAGAAGTACACCAGTATCAAAAACTGTAAAAAAAAAAAATATATATATATATATACACACATATATATACTGCTTAGAATACAAATATATGTCCACTATACTTGAAGATGAACATGAATCTAAGAATATGCCATAATTTGGGACATTAAACAATAATTGGCATATTTCTACTACATATATTTTTAGTAAGTGCATACACTGAGGCTGTAAACTCAAATATTGAATGAAGGAGTAAGATATCAAAATAATATGGCGATTACTGCTTTGGGCAAATGGGCTGATAAATAATAGATCATATTCAGGTTTGTTAGAAATCTCAGTTAACACCCATTCTAATAAATCTAGTAAATCTAGATTTCTGTACCATTTAATAATTAAGTAGTATGCAACTTATATATTAAATAAAAGCTTAATCAACTATAATCATTAATTTTTTAATTTGTCCATTGCCCTTGTTTATAAACTCTGAAATTTTCTTATTAAAATTAGAAACTTCTGTTTCTATTATGAAGTTAGATAAATTAGTCATGGAAATGTTAGAATCATATTGATTAATATAAGAATATAAATGTAAGCCATATGATCAATTTCCTAAATTTAATTACTGTTTTTAGTAAAAATTAATCTAAATATATAATACATCTATGCATTACTGGTTCCTAAATATTAATATCCATACTTAATAGTACAAAAATTGCTTACATAGTTTAAGAAAAAAATTACACTTAGAGCCATTTGAGTTAATTTATATGACTTTTTGGCTTGGAAAGATACTCATACAGACTTAAATTTTTGAAATATATTCTGGGTTTAATATCAAGAAGCTTTAATCTTTGTTAACACAAAATATTTGACAGATCTGTGAAAACTGTTGTGATAAAGAGAAATTTTACTAGTCTTAGAGTGAGAAAATTTGAGTAGATAAATGTATACACTATAATCAAGCAGATACATTTATTACTATAATCAGTCACTATAGAATCATTGTTATTTTATTTGCAGAGGAAATAAAATGTGAAATATTCTTCCTCTGAGGGCAAAAATATGCAATCATATTTTCAGAGGAATGAGGAAAATAAAGCAAACATCTACCTCTAAATATTTTATATATGTCCAAAGAATTCACAAACTTTTTGTGAATAAATCTAAAATGCAATACTTATCAAAATGAATTAACCTCAGTATCAAATGTACCCCCCAAAATATAACTGTTTCTTGCATAGTCTAAAACTCTGAAGGCATTAAGTAAAAGTATTTCTGGAGTTATTCAAAACAATGAGAGACTACTAAAAGAAGTGATGTTGAGTACTCTAGCTCTGAATAAATGTGTTAACAATCCTTTTTCCCTTAAAAGAAAAATGGACTTCTTTAAAAGCACAGTGTATCATTGAAATTCATATGTACTATGAATTTTGTACAAGGAAATTTGCCTTGTTCCCAAAATGATTTTAAACAAATAGCTCTCACTTGCTTTAGAACAAATGCTTTTAAACATCATTTTTGTTAAATTTTTAATGTACTAGTTAAGGAAACACTAGAAACCATAATAATAACAAAATCCAAAAGTACCTAATGACTCAAATCTTAGTTTGTTTCTTACTGTAACAGTATATGTCTAATCAAGACAGAAAAACCACACAGTGATGTGAAGGTGAAAAGCTTAACATAAAAAATTACTAACTGTAACAGAGAATCTGAGTAACAGGTGATTGTCTAATAAGAAGTAAAAAGAACACTAAAGAATATAGAAGTAGAATATAGGAGGAGCAGCCAGTGATTTTAGCACTGAGATATAGCACCCAAAGAAGAGTCCTAGGACAAGATCTCCTAGGACTGAGATCTTGACCTCACTGGAGATGGCATGGTCACACCTCACTGAATGGCAGAGAAGTCACTGTGGTACAGTGTTATCAAAACTGTGCAGAAATCTGCCCTTGAGGGTGCCAGAAAAAGCTATTTTCAAGATGTCTCCCCAGAGTCAATCTACTCTAAAACCACAGGGGGACGCTGCCGGTGGTTGCTAGCGCCGCTGACCACTGTGCACCAGTAGGAAGCTGCAAATGCACCGGAGTCTGCTGAGGGAGCACACACCAGAACCAGAAAGCACTGCCCTTTCCTCATCCACTATCTCTCCATCGTGTTTGCAAAGCCTTAACGGGAGGCAGCCATGGAAAAACAGACAAGGCGCCCAGATCCATTTTCACAGAGTAGTACAGTATGTGAATTTAGAGGTGAGAGGTACTCAGCCAATAACCAGCACACTTGCTCAGGTCAGGTTCACACGGCTGTCATGATGTGCGTGCAGTCTTCCTCTAATGGGTGATTGGAAGGTCCTGGCTTTTTCTTCTTTGTGATTTTTCCATCTTTTGCATTCAGTGTTCAGTGTCACAGTACTTGGTTATATCAAATTAGTCAAAGAGGAAAGAGCATGCAGAATTTCATAACAAAGTTTTCTAAGGGCATAGTCTAGATGTGGCACATACCTTTCAGCTTACATGCCATTAATGAGAACTCAGTCATAGTCTGAGGTCACACCCAACTCCAAGACAAGCTAGGATATGTAGTTGAGGTGGTGTGCAGGACAAACAAGAAATGGTTTTGGTGACCAGCTAGTCAGTCACCATTATAGATTATTTCTCTTAATTTATTGTTTTCTTATCCTTGGCAGCAATGCATCTTATCCATGGTCACCATTACCCTTAGCCTGGGTGATGGTAATGTGTGTGTATATATATGCTTAGATGTCAACTAAGATCCTTCTGCCCACTGAGTTTCAGATAAGATTTACCCAAACCTCCAATTTTTTGCTCCAGAGAGGCCAGCAAATTCCCAACAGTTATTGTATTCTCATAGTTTTCTCCAAGCTTAATTTCTGCTTTCACACATACTACTGCCATTCCTCACTGCTTTGATTCAGACATGAAATCTAGACCTTTTATTGATTTCCCCCAAAAATTCCTTAGCACAATACTTGTGGATATTGAAAAATTGCCTAAAGATTTGAGAATGACAGAGGAGGTGTAAATTATAGCATCAGGAATAATTTAAAAGTACATACTAGGCAGCCTACCATCCTTTAGTAGCCACTTCTGTGAAATTTTGGTGGCTCTTCACCTCGTCTGGTTTCTTTCCTCACATGTTTCACTGCTCCCTTTCTCACCAGTCTCTATACATCTCAAGAGAAAAACAGATGCCCCTTGCTTTGTCATGCCTGACATATTAACCATTTTTATTCAGTTATTTAAGATCCTGCTAAAACACCAGTGTTCATGAGGGTCTTTCTTTCTATGCCCCCAAAATCTGTATGCACTCTAAGAGAAATCCATGTTCTGGTGGTTAAATCTAGTTTTCACTTATTTCATACAAAGTCAAAATGATTTGATACAGATCACAGAGTATAATAAATGAACTCTACTAGGTCAGCATTTCCAATGTGTGTTCTATGGTACACCAGTCCTATGAAATAATTTGCAGATGATAATAATAAATAAGAGTTATGATCAACCAATTTTGAGAACTCCTGTATACTATATCCCCCTCTTGAAAATTCATAATGCATATTAAACATATTGAAAGCCACAAAAGGTCCTATGCTAAGAAACTTATTTGGCTATGATAATAGTTAAGTTGCTTGATGACGTAACTTTTTTCCCCCCCCACAAAATGCCTTCTAATGTACTGAATGCAGAAAGTCCCTTCTAGCCACAATGTTCTAAAACACTGTGATCCTTAGGCACTTATGTAACTAACAAGGAAATAATCATAAGAAAGTCAGTCCAACAACATAGGCAGAATGGGAGCTGTCATGTATTCTTTGTTAAGAGTCTTCTCAGGTGACCACTAACCCAGCCAGAGCTTTGAGCCATCTGGTTATTCTAAAGTGAGGCAAAGCCCTCAAAGACTAAGCAGAAATTAACAGGGAAGAGAGAAGGCAAACTGCCCAGCTGGTGCTTTAATCTCCCTATCTTTCTATTTTCATCATCAACGCTCCTCAGGCAGGATTTGGTTATAGGCCTGACATATGTCCTCTCCTTTCCTCTCTGGATTCATCCACTCTTAAATTCCTGTGTTCTCTTGAGAGAAATTGATTCTGCTCCCTGCACCCCTTCCCAAGCCCCATGACACTTAACCTTTTACTAATGCTGATCTTGACTCTTGATCCTTTTGGTCAAAAGTACACTTGGTTGTGACCAAATATTATAGCAAGTCAGCAGTCTAGACAGTGGAGGACCTTTACTGCCCCTTCTAACCTTGACACTATGAAATACTTTGACCTTTTTCCTAGCAGAACATATTGACTAGTGACTTTTTTTTTAATAAGAAATGCTGCTGGGCAGCACAATTCATTTGAATATTGTCACCAAGGCATGGGCTCATGTTTTTATCAGTCTGAAAGTGTCTTGAAAAACACAAAGTATGATATAAATATAAGTAAATCATTATTTTCTGTAACTTACTGAGGAAGTCTCTTTGCTATTTTGCTACTTCAGACACTGGAAGTCAAATGAGTCACAATCTCATTCCTCCTCTTCTCAAATAAATTAACTATTGAAAAAAAGTAAAATGACTTACCTGTTTGGTGAATTTCAATTTGATGTCCTAAGGAATACAGGCTAGAAAATGAGTTCCTCTTTATTGTGAGGGTTGTGAACCATTTTGGAAATAGGATAAAAGAGGACAGCGGGGAAAATGGTTTTGCATTGTATCCATTAAGGTAGAATTAGGCTATTAAAAAAACAAGAAAGCCAGACTGGTATGGAGCCAAGCAGGGGACGATTTTTTCCCAGAGTAAAGCAATCCGGGCTAACAATTCAACAACACAAGCAGACCTGAGGTCCTTCTCCGTTTTTGTGCAGCCATCTTTAGGAAGGTGGATGCTCCATCTCCAAAACTGAATCTGTGCTTCAGGCAAAGAAAGGAGGAAAGAAAAAGGGCAAAAACTTTTGCCAGCCCAGTCACTCTGAGTCTAGTTGAGTCTTACAGGATAGTCCCAGCTGCTTCATCCAGTAACTTCTGCTTACAGCCCACTCGTCAGAATTTGGGTCACATGGGCGGTTCTGGCCGTAGGAGATGCTGAGAAATGTAGAATTTTATCTGGGCACATTGCTGCCCTCAAACAAAATTCAGTGGTGTCTGCCAAATGCCCACATACACAACGTGGAACTCCTTTAAGGAAATATCCTTTCACCGGCAAAGCCCAGCGGGCCCTAAAATGAGGGAATCTAGTAGTAATGTCTAACCTTCTCTTTCAAGCTCCCTCCAGTTTCACTGCTTTCAGAAGCCTGGCACCTAACTCGTCAGATTAGAGTTTCCAGGGCAGAATCTATTCCCAGGACAGAGTCGGACACAACTGAGCAACTGAACAACAAGAACAGAATCACCGAGCCCAACACCTCAGCTTGGCAGTCGGAGCACGGAAGCGCCCGGTGCGACACTCAATTCAAAATGGCCGCTGCAGCACGGGGTGCTCCGCGTGCGGCTCCTGTTCTGCGCTGTGGCGCATGAGCGGTACAGCCGCGCCCTGTGCAGGAGAACCCGCCTCTCCGCCCTCACCGGAAGCCCAGGGCCTTCTGGGAGAACCTGTGCTCCACAGCCCCAGCTCACACCTGTTTATCTTTGCTCAAAGAGGGACACTCTCCTCTGCTTCAGAACTGAACTCGGTCTCCATCTCTAGGCTCCAGCGACACTGAGCGAGAGGGCCCTTGTTGGAGCCCGATTTGAAAGGCTCCGTAACGACTCCAGGTTAACCGTCATTGACTGAAAGACAACCCACGGGTAAGGCAGCAAGTGACTTCCTATTTATTAAAATAGTTGGTGGTCTGAAGATTGGAAATGAACGTTTTAACCTGAAGGTGGGAGGATGATAATTGCGTTGCTGCAGCAGGCGATGTCACATCCTGGAACCCACCGGAGTCCTGTTTCAGCACACAAAAGAATCCCAGATGAGCCAGAGTAAAGGAAAGTGAGTTTAGTTCGACAGCTTCCACAGGCAGAAGGTGGATGGTCTCAGAAAGTGAAAGCAATCCCAAAGCATGGAGTCGTAGGTTCCTAAAGGTTAAGAAATTTCATAGGCTAGTGAGTGGGAGGAATGTTCTTGCTATTTCATGGTAGGGTGAGGAATTTCCCAGAACTGAGCCATTGCCCACTTTTTTGCTTTTTTTTTTTTTTTTTTGGTCACGCCATGCTGCTTGTGGTATCTTAGTCCCCAACTAAGGGTTGAATCTGGGCCCCTGACAGTGAAAACGCCAAGTTCTAACCACTGGATTGCCAGGGAAGTCCCTTTTTGGCCATATGCCCCCTCAGAATTGTCATGGTGTAGGGGGGAGTGATTTATACTGTTACAGTGCAGATGCCTGCATGGATGCTAAATTGCTCCTTTCATGACTGACTCTTTGCAACTGCATGGACTGTAGCCCATCAGGCTCCTCTATCCATGGGATTCTTCAGGCAAGAATACTGAAGTGGGTTGTCATTTCCTCCTCCAGGGAATCTTCCTGAGTCAGGGATCGAACCTGCATCTCCTGAAATGACCGGCAGGTTCTTTACCACTAGTGCCACCTGCCACCTGGGAAGCCATACAGTGATGGTATAATGAACCAAAGGTCAAAGACTGGAGTGTTTCCAAATCTACCTTGGTTTCACCTAATTCTAGCCCAGCCTTTATTGCATCCCAAGAGCTATGCCGCCTCTTCATTATCAAGCGTTTCTGTCCTGCCCCTCCTTCTGTCTGAAGTGCATGCAAGTGTGCTAAGTCACTTCAGTCATGTCCAGCTTTTTTCAACCCCGTGGACTGTGCCTGCCAGGCTCCTCTGCGCAAAGGATTCTCCATGCAAGAATATTGCAGTGGGTTGCTGTGCCTTTCTCCAGGTGATCTTCCCAACTCATAGATCAACATGCATCTCCTGCATTGGCAGGCAGATTCTTTACCACTAGCACCACCTGGGAAGCCCCTCAATTATATATAATAGCCTAAAGCAATGCCTGTTGAAGTCTGGCCAATAGTATCTGTTGTATACATCATCTGTGATGCTGCTTCTGGAATGCACAGATTATTTGGCTCAACCAGATGCCTGAATCAGAATCTCTAGGGAAAGTGCTCAAGAGTTTTCATCTCCATTAGTGGTTCTTACACATACTAAAGTTAGAGAACTTATAGCCCAAACTCAAATGCTTATAGAGATCAGAAAGTAACACAAACAAGTGAATACACTGAACTACATATAATTCGATAGGAAATGGGAGACAGTGGAACATATGACCTAGCTAAAGGAGGTAGAAACCACTCAGTGCCTGCCTATAGCTGTCACATGGCCATATTGACCCTGCATTTCCAGTTCTTTTCATTTTTTTTAAGGCGGGATAAACAGATTTTTATGTAAAATCTGATTTTTTAATGGCCAGGAACTAGTTTTAAAATATTTAAAGGAACCACCATATGATCCAGCAATTCCTCCTCTGGAAATATATCTGAAGAAAATGAAATCATTATTTCGAAGAGATATTGGCACCTCCAGGTTCATTGGAGAATAATTCACAATAGTTGAGACATGGAGACAGTTTATATCCTGCAGTGTATGAGTGGATAAAGAAAATGTGTGTGTGTGTGTATGTAATAGTCCCCCCTTACCTCCAGGGTATATGTTTCAAGACCCTCAG
Organism: Cervus elaphus; assembly: GCF_910594005.1. NCBI lineage: Eukaryota > Metazoa > Chordata > Mammalia > Artiodactyla > Cervidae > Cervus > Cervus elaphus. The sequence goes on along the minus strand of NC_057833.1, from coordinate 8,614,038 downwards.
TGGATGCCTGAAAATGCCCATAGCACTGAACCCTATGTATACTATGTTTTTTTCTATATATACATACATGTGATAACGTTTAACTTAAAAATTAGGTACAGCAAGAGATTAACAATAATAATAATAAAATAGAACAATATACTATATTACAAGCTATGTAAATGTGATCTTTCTTTTCCTCTCTCTCAAATATCATTTAATTTCTTATACATCTTAACTAAACAGTTATCACTCACTATGGCTTTAACTTCTGCAGTTTGAGATATCACAGCAAAACTAGCATAAATTTCATTTTCACAGTTTCACCAATAAAAGATTCATTCTTACAAAGCGATCTCAGCATATAATTTTTTTTTCTTTCCCTATTAAATTGAGAACTGTCAGCTTTTCACTCAAAGGAAGCACTTTATAGCTTCTCTGGCCTATCTGAGTTGCCAGCATCACTACTCTTGCGTGCTGTGGCTATTATTTAGTAAAATAAGAGTTACTTGAACACAGTTACTCTGATACCAAGATGGTGGATCTGGTAATTGAGATAACTAGGAAATCCTGCAATTTGCAACAACATGGTGAAACTTGAGAGCATTATGCTAACTGAAGTGAGTCTTGCAGAGAAAGACAAATGCTGTATGATCTCAACTGTATATGGAATTTATACAAAATTAACTCTTGGAAACAGTAGATTCGGGGTTGCCACATGCTGAGGTTGGGGAAAATGGGAAGATGCTGTTCAAAGGGTACAAATTTCCAGTTATAAGATGAATAAATTCTGGGCATCTACTATAAAGTAGGTGACTGTGGTTAACAATATTATATAAGGGAGGTGGGAGGGGGTGTTCAGGATGGGGAACACATGTAAATCCATGGCTGATTCATGTCAATGTATGGCAAAAACCACTGCAATATTGTAAAGTAATTAGCCTCCAACTAATAAAAATAATTGGGGAAAAAAATTTAAAAAAAAAAAACAGAAAAAAGAAACAGTATTATATAGTACACTGGGAAGTTGCTAAGAGTAAATCTTAAATGTTCTCACCACAAAAAAAATGTGAGGTGATGAATGTGTTAATAACCTTCTTTTGGTTATCATTTCACAATATATACAAATCTCAAATCATTATATTTTTTACCCTTTTCATACACATTAGTTGTCAATTATATCTCAACAAAGCTGAAAAAAAAATATTTAAAGGAAAGCCTTTTAACAAACGGTTCAGAAACAACTAGAATTTTCCATTTATAGGCAAAAATATGAATCTAGATACAGACTTTATGACTTTCACAAAAACTGATTGTTCAAAATAAAGTAATTCAAAATGGGCCATGAAACATAGAACTATAAAGCCCCTGTAAGATAACATGGGCTTCCCTGGTGGCTCAGACGGTAAAGGATCTGCCTGCAATGCAGGAGACCCGGGTTCAGTCCCTGGGTCGGGAAGATCCTCTGGAGAAGGAAATGGCAACCAACTCCAGTATTCTTGCTGGAGAATTCTATGGACAGAGGAGCCCAGTGGGCTACAATCAATGGAGTTGCAAAGAGTTGGATGTGACTGAGGGACTAACACTTTCACTTTCAAGATAACAAAGAAGAAAACCTAACTGACCTTGGGTATGGCTTTTTAGATGCAACAGCAAAGGTACTATACAAAAAGAAATACTTGAGGGCTCCTTTGTTGACTCACTGGTAAAGAATCCACCTGCCAGTGCAGGAGACATGGGTTCAATCCCTGATCCAGAAAGGTCCCACCTGCTGCAGAGCAACTTAAGCCCATGCATCACAAGCTATTGAGCCTGTGCTCTAGAGCCCGGGAGCCGCAACTACTGAGCTCACATGCTGCAACTGCTGAAGTCATGCACCCTAGAGCCTGTTCTCCACAACAGGGGAGGTTGCCGCAATGAGAATCTCACTTGCCAGAACTAAAGAGTAGCCCCAGCTTGCCACAATTAGAGAAAAGCCGGTGCAGCAGTGAAGACCCAGCACAGCCAAAAATAGTTTTGAAAAAGAATAATTGGTACGTTTGGCTTCATTACAATTAAAAGCTTGTTTTATGAAAGAAAAATGCCAAGAGAATCAGTCACTAAGCCACAAATTGAAAGTATTTTCAAAAGACATATCTGATAAGAGTATTTTCCAAAATGAAAATTAACAACCCAATTAAAAAATGAGCAAAAGGCCTGAACAGATACCTCACTGAAAAACATATAGATGGAAAATAGGCATAGAAGAAGATGTTCAGCATTAGGGAATTGCAAATTAAAGCAACAATATACCACTGCACGCTTACTCTGTGTGTGTTGAGTCACTAAGTCACGTCTGAGTCCTTGCGACCCCATGTACTGCAGCACGCCAGGCTTCCCTGTCCTCACTGTCTCCTGGAGATATTATTAGAATGGCCAAAATGCAAAAAAAACTGACAATACCAAATGCTGATGAGGATGTAGAACAACAAAGTTGCTGGTGCGAATGCCGAATGGTGCAGCCACTTCGAAAGACAGCTTGTAGTGTCTTATCACACAGTCCAGCAGCTGTGCCTGGGATATTTATCCAAACGATTTGAGAATATATATCCACACAAAAACCTACACAAAAAGTTTATGGAAACTTATAGAAGCTTTCTTAATAATTGCCAGAACTTGGAAGCAACCAAGGTGTTGTTCAGTAGGTGAATAGATCAATAGTGTGGTACATCTAGACAATGAATATTATTCAATACAAAAAAAGAAATGAGTTCTCAAGTCACGAAAAGACATGGAGAAAGCAAATGCATATTACTAAGTGAAAGAAGTAGTCTGAAAAGGCTACATACTGTATGTATCCAACCATATGACATTCTGGAAAAGGCAAAACTGGAGACAGCAGAAAGGAATAACATTTGCCCTGGGTTACAGAGGTTGAGTGGCAGGGCAGGGTGGGGGTGACAAGAGGAAGAGCTCAGAGGATTTTTAGTGTGGTAGAACTGTTCTGTAGGAAACTATAAAGATGGATACATGTCATAACACTGTTTCAAAATGTATAGAATGTACAATGCTAAGACTGAACCATAATGTAAGCTATAGGCTTTAGATAATGATATACCAGTGTAGATTCATAAGTTGCAACAAATGTACCACTGTGATGCAAGATATTGATAGTGGGAAAAGTTTGGGGAGGCAAATCAGAGGGTATATGAGATCTTTCTTTAGTTTCCACTCAGTTTTGTGGTGATTAAAAGTACTCTAAAAGATAAAGTTTATTAATTAAAAAAATTTTTTTAAAGAAATTGTATTGGTAAATCAAAGTATGTCTTTGGGCTGCCAGATCAGAACATCTACGATAGAATATAAACTTGCAGTTTTGGAGTAAAAAACGCATTAGAGATTATCTGATTGAAGTCAATAATCTTATAAATGAGAACATTTAGGCTCAAAAAGTAAGTGGTTTGACCACGAGGGCAGAGCTAGTGTTGACAGAACGTGTTCAAGTACCAGACCACTAAACCCTTGTAGCAACTGACTTTCTTGATAAATTTTACATGTGGTAGTCATTAAACTTTAGCTTTAAGAGAGATTATCTTTCTCTGTAATAATATTAATAATATTGATAGTATTTTATATTTATATTAAAATCTTAAGCATATCTTATTTCCATCAGTACAATACAAAATATCACCACAAAACACCCTCCAACAAAGATCAATAGAGATAAATAAATGGTTTAACTTAAAAATGCATTTCTCTGGGGAATTCCCTGGAGGTCCAGTGGTTAGAACTCAGTGTTCTCACTGTCGGGACCCCTGGTTCAAACACTGGTTGGGGAATTAAAAAAAAAATGGTATCTCTCCTTAAAAATACATTGGCCATGAACGGAACAGAAGCAGATAGTAAGATAACTGTCTCTTGAATCTAGAGCTCAGGATTGTGACGAGGCAGGGATACCCAGAGTCTTCTGGAGTTATGGGGCTGAGTGCGCCACGTACAGACGGGCCCTCTGCAAGGAGTAGATGGCTTCTCTGGCCAAGGATGCAACCTCCAACAAACCGCAACCCTCATTCAGGGCTCACTGCTTTCAGTGGTGATAAGAGCAGGGAGCACACGGGTCAAGTCGTTTTCAGACTAAATCTGTAGCTTTCTTTGACATCACCATAGGATGACATATTTAATGAGAACCTCAAACCACCAGTTTCTGAGTCACACATCCAGGGAGGAGTCTAAGAGGTGTTACATATTTGCCAAGCATCCAGTACCAGAGTCAATTTCAAACCCAGGCAGTCTGACTCCTAAGCTTGCTCTCTTAACCTATCTCACAGTTAGAGGTTGTTATGGACTATCACACAGTGAAACAATGACCTGATCTACAGAATGCCTAACAACTTGATTAACTGTTGTTTTTCACAGAAGCAACTACTTTATTTTGCTATCTACATTGTAGTTTTGATAACACCCTGCCACAGGCAACATTGTTTTGATTTCTATCACCATAGATTAGTTTTACCTATACCTTAACTTTGTTGTTCCTTGTTCCTTGTTCAGTGGCTCAGTCATGTCTGACTACTTGCAACCCCATGGACTGCAACAAGCCAGGCTTCCCTGTCCTTCACCATCTCCTGCAGCTTGCTCAAACTCATGTCCATTGAATCAGTGATGCCATCCAGCCATCTCATCCTCTGTTATCCCCTTCTCCTCCTGCCTTCAATCTTTCCCAGCATCAGGTTCTTTTCTAATGAGTCAGCTCTTCCCATCAGGGGTGCAAAATATTGGAGCTTCAGCTTCAGCATCAGTCCTTCCAATGAATGTTCAGGGTTGATTTCCTTTAGGATTGACTGGTCTGATCTCCTTGCTGTCCAAGGGACCCTCAAGATTCTTCTCCAACACCACAGTTCAGAAGCATCATTTCTTTGGCCCTCAGCCTTCTTTATGGTTCAACTGTCACATCCATACGTGACTACTGGAAAAACCATAGCTTTGACTGTACAGCCCTTTGTCGGCAAAGTCTCTGCTTTTTAATACACTGTCTAGACTTGTCATACCTTTTCTTCCAAAGACAAGCGTCTTTTAATTTCATGGCTGTAGTCAACATCTGTAGTGATTTTGCAGCCCAAGAAAATAAACTCTGTTGCTATTTCCATTGTTTCCCCATCTATTTGCCATGAAGTGATGGGACCGGTTGCCATGATCATCACTTTTTGAATGTTGAGTTTTAAGCCAAGTTTTTCACTGTCTTCTTTCACTTTCATCAAGAGGATCTTTAGTTCTTCTTCACTTTCTGCTGCATATCTGAGGTTATTTATAATTCTCCTGGCAATCTTGATTGCAGCTTGTGATTCATCTGGCCCACATTTCTCATGATGTACTCTGCATATAAGTTAAATAAGCAGGGTGACAATATACAGCCTTGACACACTCCTTTCCCAATTTTGAACCAGTCTCTTGTTCCATGTTCAGTTCTAACTGTTTCTTTCTAACCTGCATACAGGTTTTGCAGAAGTCAGGTAAGGTGGTCTATTATTCCCATCTCTTTAAGAATTTTTCACAGTTTGTTGTGATCCACACAGTCAAAGTGTTTAGCATAATCAATGAAGCAGAAGTAGATATTTTTCTGGAATTTTCTTGCTTTTTCCTATGATCCAGTAAATGTTAGCAATTTGATCTCTGGTTCCTCTGCCTTTTCTAAATCCAGCTTGAACATCTGGAAGTTCATGGTTCACGTACTGTTGAAGCCTAGCCTGGAGGATTTTGAGCATGACCTTGTTAGCCTGTGATGTGAGTACAATTGTACACTGGTTTTAACATTCTTTCGGATTGCCCTTTGGTATTGGAATGAAAACTGACCTTTTCCAGTCCTCTGGCCACGACTGAGCTTTCCAAATTTGCTAGCGTACTGAGTGCAGCACTTTAACAGTATCATCTTTTAGGATTTGAAATAACTCAACTAGAATGATATCACTTCCACTAGCTTTGCTCATAGTGATGCTTCCTAAGGCCCACTTGACTTCACATTCCAGGATTGTGTGGCTCTAGGTGAGTGATCACACCATCATGGTTATTCACGTCATTAAGATCTTTTTTGTACAGTTCTTCTGTGAATTCTTGCCACCTCTTTGTAATGTCTTCTGCTTCTATTAGGTCCATACCATTTCTGTCCTTTATTATGTCTAATTTTGCATGAAATGTTCCCTTGGTATCTCTAATTTTTTTGAAGAGATCTCTAATGTTTTCCATTCTATTGTTTTTCTCTATTTCTTTGCATTGTTTACTTCGGAAGGCTTTCTTACCTCTCCTTGCTATTCTTTGAAACTCTGCATTCAGATGGATATACATTTCCTTTTCTCCCTTGCCTTTTGCTTCTCTTCTATTCACGGCTATTTGTAAGGCCTCCTCAGACAACCATTTTGCCTTTTTGCGTTTCTTTTTCCTGGGGATAGTCTTGATCACTGCCTCCTGTACAATATCACAAACCTCTATCCATAGTTCTTCACTCTATCAGATCTAATCCTTTGAATCTATTTGCCACTTCCACTATATAATCATAAGGGATTTGATTTAAGTCATACCTGAATGGTGTATTGATTTTCCCTACTTTCTTCAATTTAAGTCAGAATTTTGCAATAAGAAGTTCATGATCTGAACCATAGTCAGGCCCAGGACTGTATAGAGCTTTTGCATCTTTGGCTGTGAAGAATATAATAAATCTGATTTCAGCATTGACCATCTGGTGATGTTCATGTGTAGAGTTTTCTCTTATTTTGTTGGAAGAGGGTGTTTGCTATGACCAGTGTGTTCTCTTGGCAAAACTCTGTTAGCCTTTGCCCTGCTTCATGTTGTATTCCAAGGCCAAACTTGCCTGTTATCCAGGTGTTTCTTGACTTTCTACTTTTGCATTCCAGACCCCTATGATGAAATGAACATCTTTTTTGGGTGTTAGTTCTAGAGGATCTTGTAGGTTTTCATAGAATCATTCAATTTCAGCTTCTTCAGCATTTCTGGTTGGGGCATATACTTGGATTACTGTAGTATTGAATGATTTACCTTGGAAATGAACCAGAATCATTCTGGTATTTTTGAGATTGCACCAAGTATTGCATTTCAGATGCTTTGTTGACTATGAGGTCTACTCCATTTCTTCTAAGGGATTCTTGCCCACAGTCCTAGATATAATGGTCATCTGAATTAAATTTGCCCATTCCTGTCCATTTTAGTTCACTGATTCCTAAAAGGTCAGCATTCACTCTTGCCATCTCCTGTTTGACCATTTCCAGTTTACCTTGACTCATGGACCTAACATTTCATTCTTTAACTTTACATGAATGCAATTATAGTTTGTAGTCTTTTGCATCCTTCACTCAATGTTTTTAAGTTTCATCTATATTGTACCATGTATCAGGTTCATTCTTTTTGTACTCCATTGTATGGATACACCACAATTTGTTATTGATAGACACTTAGGTTACCTCCAGTTCTTGGCTGTTATGGATAAAGTTGCTATGGACATTTTTTACATGTCCTTTTTTTGGACATATATTTCCATCTCCTTTGGGTAAACACCTGAGAATAAGAGTCATAGAGTAGGAATTGACAAGCAGTTTTCCAGAGAAATGTTATCATTTTATACTCTGAATCACATTGTTTCAGTTCCTTCCCATCTTCACCAACTGCTTCTAGCAGGGGCAAAATGATAACCTCATTGTAGTTTAATTTGCATTTCCCTTATGAATAATGATACTAAGCAGTGTTTCATGTGCTTATTAGCTAATCATGTATCTTATTTTGTAAAGTTCCTATTCAACCTTTTGCCCATTTTAATTGGGTTGATTGTCTTCTTAATATTGATTTGTAGGATTCTTTTATATTTACTGAACTCTAGTGCTTTGCCTGATATATGTGTTGCAAGTATTGCGGCTCAGCTTATGCCTATCTTTCATTTTTTCTTTATGGTGTCTTTTAAAAAGCAGAGTTTTAACTTTTTGTTAAGTCCTATTTACCCATTTTCTTCCAGAATACTTTTAGCATTAGCCATTGTTTGAGTCTATGATTTATCTCAAAATAATGTTAGTGAATGATAAAAGGTAATGATCAATGTTAAATTATCTTTCATGCATTTATCCAGTTGTTCCAGAACCAATTGTTGGAAAAAATTTCCCTTCTTCCCTAACATTCTTAATACCTTTGTTAAAAATCTGTTGACCATAAAAAGTGAGTCTGTTTCTGAATTCTATTCTGTTCCATTGATTTTTTTGTCCTTGTACTAATATCACTGTGTTCATTACTGTAGCTATATAGTAAGTCTCAAAATCAAGTAGTGTTAAGTCCTCCAACCTTGTTTTTTATTTTCAATATTGTTTTGTTTGAAATATAGATTCTTATATTTCAAAATAAATTTTAGAAACATCTTGTTAGTATCCACCCTTCCCTTAAAAAAAAAAAAAAAAAAGCCCATTGCTGTTTTAAGTGAGGTTGCACTGAATCTCTGGGTCAATTTCACAGAATTTACATCTTAAATATATTGCATAAGCCCATCCATAAAAATGGTATAATCTTCCATTTATTTAAGTTTCTTGAAATCTCTCTTAGAAATATTTTTAGTCTACTGTGTAGAAGTTGTGCACACTTTTATTAAATTTATTCATAAGTATGAAATGCTTTTGATATTATTATAAAGCATACTATTTTAAAGTTCCACTTTCCAAATGTTTGTTGCTAGTATATGGAAACACCAATATATCTACTGCTACAGATTTACCATATAAAAGCATTTTAAATATTTAAAAAGCAAATCAATACATTTAACTATGAGAAATGTATATCAAATGTAGTTTACTTATTCATAAAATTGATTTTTCAGAATTTATTTCCCAGTAATGACTTCATCTATTGATAGTCTTTTCATCCAAGCTAAAACTATTAAGGGGGATGTAACAGGTGACACCAGAAATAAAAGTATTTAACTAAATGCTTCAGTTTCTATGTTCTCTGCCCTAGGCTTATCAACCAAGCCTTAATCTAGTACATTTTAATTTAATCTTTTAATCTAGTAGTTAATCCATGTTCAAATTCATGTTAGAAGTTTAAGTATTTTAAGCTAGTTTATAAAATATATTTTTAAGACATAAAAATTGATCAATTAATCTAGTTTCTAAGATAGAAAATTTATATATCTCCTCTTCAACAGTTTTCTAATTTTATAAATATCTCCTATTCCTTCTCAAATCTCTAAAGTCCCTATATATTCCCATATTTTTTCCTTTACTTCCTAATATCCTTATTATTCTTTACCTCTCCCTACACACTGATTTTCTTACTTCTATCTTAAAGGTAACTAGATTTTACTTTTCTTGAATGAACCTTCATGAGAGGGGCTTCCTCCAACCCCCACCATCTTTTTCTCTTGGCTAAACTCCTTGTACAAAAATGATCTTCACGACCCAGATAATCACAATGGTGTGATCACTCAGCTAGAGCCAGACATCCTGGAATGTGAAGTCAAGTGGGCCTTAGGAAGCATCACTACGAACAAAGCTAGTGGAGGTGATGGAATTCCAGTTGAGTTATTTCAATTCCTGAAAGATGATGCTGTGAAAGTGCTGCACTCAATGTGCCAGCAAATTTGGAAAACTCAGCAGTGGCCACAGGACTGGAAAAGGTCAGTTTTCATTCCAATCCCAAAGAAAGGCAATGCCAAAGAATGCTCAAACTACTGCACAGTTGCACTCATCTCACACACTAGTAAAGTAATGCTCAAAATCCTCCAAGCCAGGCTTCAGCAATACATGAACCATGAACTTCCAGATGTTCAAGCTGGTTTAAGAAAAGGCAGAGGAACCAGGGATCAAATTGCCAACATCCGCTGAATCATCGAAAAAGCAAGAGAGTTCCAGAAAAACATATATTTCTGCTTTATTTACTATGCCAAAGCCTTTGACTGTGTAGATCACAATAAACTGGAAAATTCTGAAAGAGATGGGACTACCAGACCACCTGACCTGGCTCTTGAGAAATCTGTATGCAGGTCAGGAAGCAACAGTTAGAACTGGACATGGAACCACAGACTGATTCCAAATAGGAAAAGGGGTACATCAAGGCTGTATATTGTCACCCTGCTTATTTACCTTATATGCAGAGTACATCATGAGAAACACTGGGCCGTAAGAAGCACAAGCTGGAATCAAGATTGCCGGGAGAAAAGAAATATCAATAACCTCAGATATGCAGACTACACCACCCTTGTGGCAGAAAGTGAACAGGAACTAAAAAGCCTCTTGATGAACGTGAAAGAGGAGAGTGAAAAAGTTGGCTTAAAGCTCAACATTCAGAAAACTAAGATCATGGCATCTGGTCCCATCACTTCATGGGAAGTAGATGGGGAAACAATGGAAACAGTATCAGACTTTTATTTTTGAGGGCTCTAAAATCACTGCAGATGCCGATTGCAGCCATGAAATTAAAAGACGCTTACTCCTTGGAAGGAAAGTTATGACCAACCTAGATAGCATATTAAAAAGCAGAGACATTGCTTTGCCAACAAAGGTCCGTCTAGTCAAGGCTATGGTTTTTCCAGTGGTCATGTATGGATGTGAGAGTTGGACTGTGAAGAAAGCTGAGCACTGAAGAATTGATGCTTTTGAACTGTGGTGTTGGAGAAGACTCTTGAGAGTCCCTTGGACTGCAAGGAGATCCAGCCCATCCATCCTAAAGGAGTTTAGTCCTGGGTGTTCACTGGAAGGACTGATACTGAAGCTGAAACTCCAATACTTTGCCACCTCATGCGAAGAGTTGACTCATTGGAAAAGATCCTGATGCTGGGAGGGATTGGGGGCAGGAGGAGAAGGGTACGACAGATGATGAGATGGCATCACCGACCCGATGGACATGGGTTTGAGTAAACTCCGGGAGTTAGGGATGGACAGGGAGACCTGGTGTGCTGCAACTCATGGGGTCGCAAAGAGTCGGACACGACTGAGTGACTGAACTGCCCTGAATCTCCTTGAATGTCTTTATCAGGTTCTCATTAAACAGACTCTCATATCATCACATGCCTGGAACTTAGAAGGGATTCACTTTATTTCTTATATGTGAAATAAGTCTGAATTCTATTCTCAACTTTCCCTAAATTCCCTAATTAACATCTCTATAATTAATTTCAATAACTGTTTTCCAATCTTAACCCCGTTGAACATTTTTGGTATGTTTGGTACCATTGGTGTCTCTCTCCCTGACATGGTCATCTTGTGTTTGCTTTAATCTCTTCTGTTCATGTCATGTATCCACCCTGTTCTATTCCTTATATTCCTCCAACTCACTTTTATTGATCTTCTAGTTATTTTCCTTTACCTTCATTTCTCAAGAGTTCATACAATTTCCAGTTTAAATTAGTTTTATGGGTCAGACCTTCTACTATCTCTCAGAGTACCCATGTTAATGCAAAAAAGACAGATTTTCTAGGAAGACAGTTCTACAGATGTCTAGATTGTGAATACAAGCCACTTTTGTTCAAGTTTCAAAGATTTTTACCTTCCTACGCACTGAGTCAGGTGCGTAAACTGTGTATAGAAGTCCTTTGAATGGCTCCCAATTCTACATTTCTAGCTAGGATACCAGGCCTGAATACCTATAGAGGGTTCCTATGAATACTCTAAGGTTATATGGAATTTGACACATCAAATCAAAATTTGTTCCTTCTATAAAATGCATTTTTCTTTCTAATTCTGAGATTGCAGTAATTTATCAATGACCAAGCTGTTCTGACACATACTTAACTTTCTAACTTGTAGTTTCAAAGACCACCACACTAAGACAAGACCCTACAATCTGATGATTTCGCTATTCCGGTGGTCTCTAGTTAGAGATTTTTATTTTTAAATGACTAGTTTATGCCTTTTCATTGCTCTCAACATAAGATTGACTGAAAGTCTGCAAAACTTTGCATGATCTGGCACTCACCTCCCTTCCCAAATCTTCATATAATCAGTGTCCCTGATATCTCATAAATCTGCATCAGCCCTTGACAGTTATCATTATTATAATCAAATAGATATTTATAAAATTATATCAGTATCATTTTAAAAATGGAAAGGGTCTGGTTAAATATAGCTGCCAGACTACATTCATCTAAAAATATAAGGATTGTATCAATTTACTCAGTCTTTATGCCCAGAACCTTGTGTGGCACCTCAGACACAGTAGGCCACATGAATTAGTGAGAGAATAATGTACATATCAAAACAGTATCACTTTAAAAATTGAAAGAGTCTAGTTAAATATAGTCTATATCTAAAAAGTCAAGAATAATGAAGTGCAAACTCTGCCGTATAAACAGAAGATGAAGTAACCATTAATCATTCCCACAATTTTCAGAGGTCTTAATTCCTCCAAGAACAACATCAGTCATTGCTACTGGCCCAGACTTCATATTTCAGTATCTCACAAGGGAAAAAGTCCCTAGCACTTGCCATTTGACATTAGCATTTAACTAATCCATCTAGCTTTATTAATGAGAGCTAGCACTGACACATACAGCTGGAAGAAGGAAAGAGCCATTTAAAAGTAAAACATAATTTTTGTTCATCTGTTTAATATTGTAAAAGGGGGCATGGCAGAAAAGCAAATGGAAATACACATGAACAAAATACACAGTACTTTAACTGTGCATACTGATGGAAAAGCAAATGAGTTTTCATTTATTTATTACTTGTTAAGTGTGTGAAACAGGAATGCCAGAGTTAAAACTCCCTTAGCCCAGTCCAGTCAGGCCTCTACCAAGTTGTTTTCTCTTCCTCCTTTGGCCTATAGAACTTCTTATATACAACTTTACTACTTACCGAATAACCATATAGTAATGTCTCTGTGCCTGAGCTTATTGATTTGTAGAAGTGGGGATACTTCTGATCCTTACCTGGTTGCACCTAAGATATTTAATCATAGTGGTTATTACATAACAATTAATCAATACCTGCTAACTCATTATTATTAGTGTAGAATATTTATGGATGGAGATTTGATCAATTTCCTTGGCATCAAATTCCAGTGTCAGTCAGCAGTTCTATTAGTTCTTTCTCCAATTAACCTACACATTTTTATCTACAATGTAAACTCATCGGAACCATTCCTAAAGACATTATTTAGACCCACTCACACGGGTCATTGCCCTTTGTTAAGAAGATCTTTGTTCAGTAGGCTATCCAATTACCTGGCCTTTTACCCTGGCCCACAATTTGCATCTTGGCTTTATGGGGTTACCATTTTTAAGCTCCCTACTTTTGCAACCCTCTATCTGCTACTCATCCTTCAAATATGGATGGCCAACCAAAGCATGTCACCAGAACAACAAATATTTCTTCCCTTATACTGCTTTCCCATAAAATGCAATTGATCTACCTCCCAAATCACTGTGGGATGTAAATTCTATATTTACATCTTTTATCATAGTTATTTCCATATTTCCTTCTTTGACCATTTTTTCCCAACAACATAGACTAACTGGCTGTTTTGTAACAGAATTAAGGAATTTTTCCCTCTGTAAAGAGACTTAGAAGCACATTCTAGCACATCCAGAAGGAGAATATCCAAGAGGAAACAATATCTGTCTTTCCTCCTGACAAAAGCATATCACCCATCCATACGGAACATGGCAGACTCATTACCCCAGGCCTATCAAGATGACATGTCAACTTCAACTGGCTTCTTCCATGGCAATTACTCATCTGGTCCCACTCCATAGCACATGACATTCCAAAATGAAGAACATGAAAAGATTCCAGTACTGAAGAGACATATGGCAATACCAAGAAACCCCCTAGAAATTCCAAGGACTTTACTAGGATATGGTTCAGTGGGAATGTTATTGGGCAGCAATTCCTCAGAACTTACTCTCTGCCCACAAAAACTGAAACTCAAGTTTTCTAGAGGTAAATCCAAGATGGATGCTTGGAGAAAATTAGAAATCCCTTCTTGTCTAGAACTCTTTAAACAGAACAGGGCCACCCAGAGAATATGGCAATAATGACTAATGTCTAGGTGCAATTGACCAGACCCTTGTTTGCTCTTTTATTCTCTAACTTTCCAATTCTGATCCTCCTTGAATTCTTTTTTTTTTTTTTTTCAATTTCTCCTTTATTTATTTATTTTTTTTTCAGTGGGTTTTGTCATACATTGATATGAATCAGCCATAGAGTTACACGTATTCCCCATCCCGATCCCCCCTCCCACCTCCCTCTCCACCCGATTCCTCTGGGTCTTCCCAGTGCACCAGGCCCGAGCACTTGTCTCATGCATCCCACCTGGGCTGGTGATCTGTTTCACCACAGATAATATACATGCTGTTCTTTCAAAACATCCCACCCTCACCTTCTCCCACAGAGTTCAAAAGTCTATTCTGTATTTCTGTGTCTCTTTTTATGTTTTGCATATAGGGTTATCGTTACCATCTTTCTAAATTCCATATATATGTGTTAGTATGCTGTAATGTTCTTTATCTTTATGGCTTACTTCACTCTGTATAAGGGGCTCCAGTTTCATCCATCTCATTAGAACTGATTCAAATGAATTCTTTTTAATGGCTGAGTAATATTCCATGGTGTATATGTACCACAGCTTCCTTATCCATTCGTCTGCTGATGGGCATCTAGGTTGCTTCCATGTCCTGGCTATTATAAACAGTGCTGCAATGAACATTGGGGTGCACATGTCTCTTTCAGATCTGGTTTCCTCGGTGTGTATGCCCAGAAGTGGGATTGCTGGGTCATATGGCAGTTCTATTTCCAGTTTTTTAAGAAATCTCCACACTGTTTTCCATAGTGGCTGTACTAGTTTGCATTCCCACCAACAGTGTAAGAGGGTTCCCTTTTCTCCACACCCTCTCCAGCATTTATTGCTTGTAGACTTTTGGATAGCAGCCATCCTGACTGGCGTGTAATGGTACCTCATTGTGGTTTTGATTTGCATTTCTCTGATAATGAGTGATGTTGAGCATCTTTTCATGTGTTTGTTAGCCATCTGTATGTCTTCTTTAGAGAAATGTCTGTTTAGTTCTTTGGCCCATTTTTTGATTGGGTCATTTATTTTTCTGGAATTGAGCTTCAGGAGTTGCTTGTATATTTTTGAGATTAATCCTTTGTCTGTTGCTTCATTTGCTATTATTTTCTCCCAATCTGAGGGCTGTCTTTTCACCTTACTTATAGTTTCCTTTGTAGTGCAAAAGCTTTTAAGTTTAATTAGGTCCCATTTGTTTAGTTTTGCTTTTATTTCCAATATTCTGGGGGGTGGGTCATAGAGGATCTTGCTGTGATTTATGTTGGAGAGTGTTTTGCCTATGTTCTCCTCTAGGAGTTTTATAGTTTCTGGTCTTACATTTAGATCTTTAATCCATTTTGAGTTTATTTTTGTGTATGGTGTTAGAAAGTGTTCTCCTTGAATTCTTGTTTTGGCTCCTCATTTTAGAAGCCTTATACCGGAAATCCATTTTGGGCACATTCTTTTAGCCAGATCGTCAGCAATAGTTCATGGTTCTGACCTAGTTTTTTTCCCCAGGATTTAAATGCTAAGGATGACAAGGACTGTTTCTGCTTTTCTCCCCAAGTTTTGCAGGCCCCAGTAGGAATCAACAGACCCCAGTTATAACCTTAAATTCAATGTATAAGGATGAAGCTTTACTCCTGTAGATGGAATAGTATAAACAACTATGTAAAAGTCATTATGACATCAATATAAGTATTAAACCAAAAACAGTTAAGACATATATTTTCCTACTTTCTTATATTAATCTTTGAAAGAGACTAATTATTGTTATCACTTATCAACCAACTCTCTTCAAATTCAATAGAGCTAAATTCTTACATGAAAGTGAAAGTGTTCACCATTCAATTTTGTCCACCTCTTTGTGGCCCTATGGACGATAGGCCACCAGGCTCCTCTGTCCATGTAATTCTCCAGCATGAATATTGGGGTGGGTAGCCATTCTCTTCTCCAGGGTACCTTCCCAAACCAGGGATCGAACTTGAGTCTCCCAGTTTGCAGGCAGAGTCTTTACTGTCTGAGCCACCAGGGAAGCCCAGAAATTCTTACATAATTGTAATTTAAAACCAAATACATACTTTTTTAAATGTTTTCTTCCGGATTTCCAGATCTATTTATAGCCCTCTTTTAATTTGCATAAAGTATGTATATAATTTAGAGTCAGTTTTACAAGGCTTCTATGGGAAAAAACTCTCTCCACCCCATTTCTTGCCCCACCTGAACAGCCAATTACAACTCTCTTTGATGATTCTTATGCTAGATATAAAACATGTTCTGTATGTTTCAATTTTAGGCATTTTCTAATAATCTAAAATAATCAATAATTGTACCATTGTAAATAAAGTTTTACCTAGCATAGTAATTAACACATAAGTTTTCATTTAGAAATTTTTCACAATTGTTTCCATTGTATTATTGAGCTGTATGTTATAATTTAGCATTTTCCCTCTTGTTGAATATTTAAGTTATTTCCAACTTAAAAGAGAGATAGACCTATGTAAAGTAGAAATTAAAATATAATTTTGATTTAGGAAGTCAGGAAGCAAGGTGACATT